>NC_051190.1:31098607-32298607 GCF_015220075.1 Falco rusticolus | reverse complement strand
GAGAGAAGGAGATGTTTTACTTTCTATAGCTCTGAGAACATACTCCAGGGAAGTCCAAATTTTCTTTGGTGAAGAGAAATGTGATGTAGTGAGAAGATCCACATTGCTAAAACTTACAAAGAGAGGTCAGGTAGGGGTTGTTCTGCTTGTGCAGGAGGGACTGAGAACCAGGAACAGACAACCAGCTGTTTGTGATCACTTGTAAAAAGCTCTGATGGGGTGGAGAAGGCACCTGAGTTGCAAGGAGTTTTTGTTGCTGTATGTGAATCTGGGTGTTTGGCAAGAGGTATTGGGCTGAGGCAAGGTGTCAGTACCTGCTCCAACTGAAGAAGCCTTTTTTAGTGTGGAAATCTGCTTAGCCCTAGTAGAGATCAACTACCCATCACTGCTAGCTGTGAGGCAGTAAAGAGAAACAGACTAACCTTGAGACTGTACACACCTGTGATGTAGTCAAACTAGCAGAGTGGATTATAAGCACCTGCTTTACAAGAGGTGAGGATAAAAAAGGAGGCAGCTTGCTTGGGAAGGAAGAAGGAAGCATGTCTTTCTGTAAAGCTCTTCTGTGTTGCTTTGGATCAAAGGAAGCAGATTCATGCTGGGGCTGGTTAGTCTTCTAAAGGTAAGTGAGTTGCTATTGCTGTTGTGATAATCACCCCCCCTGCAAAGAGGAAGATGATGAGGACTGATGGTTTGGCACAGTTAGGGACTGAGGTTGAAAACCTGAGAAAGAGGAATTTTCTCACACCTTGGTGCATGGTTGTGGAAGGTAGCCTTCCTTGAGGATGACCCCGACATGGTTTGTAGCTGTTCTTGGCCTTCTCTCCTTTATATAAAGTTAAAAGTACAAGACAAAATGCTTATCTAAAGGCTTTACTCCCACAGTTAAACTGTGATTTCCTGCCAAATGTTCTCTGAAAGAGTAAGGCTATGCAGGTAAACTAATCTTTACTATACTTTCACACTGATGTGAGCATTACTGTTGCAAAACTTAGTATGCCAGGTAAGTATCATGTGTTTCATTGGTCTATCATCCTGTTTCACTGTCAGGACCTGCCAAGTGACTTTTTCTCACTCCAAACTCCTAATGGAGCTATTCATGTTTTTTCCAACAACTATTGTTAAACTCAGTGGGTGAACTTGGCTGGCAAAAGTCCCATTGGTTGCAATGGAGGCCAGATTCCCCATATTGCTGTTTTTCTGTTAATTAGTGGATTTATGTTTTTTCCCTTTCCAGTCTTTACAAACAATTGAAGGAACTGCAGTGGGTGTTTCTCATGCTGTCTGCTGCTTAAGAGAGTGAGGGAAGGAATTAAACTGTTTTAAACACATTTATTCTTTGTGATGTAAATTTGATGACTTAATTCTAGGTATAAAATGGCTAGTTAGTTGGTCTGCCAGCTTTGCCAATACTGCGGTACATGAAAATAATGAGTGCCTCAAATATAGAGAGTTCCAGTAACTCCAACAATGGAAACAAGATTGTTGCAGCTCCTCGATTAGAGGCTCAAAACTCTGTATCCAGTGCTGGCTGTAATACCAATTATGTCTTCATCTCAAGTTAGCTAAGAAATTGTGCTATCGGTTAAGAATCTTGCTGTCTTTGGAGAAGCAGAGCATATTCTTTCTGAATTCTTCCCTCCAGGGAAGTTTTCACACTGATGCTGTCGATTTTTTTTTCTTTTGCTAAGCTCTCCTTAACTTTGAAATTGCAGAAATACTAATCTTTCTCCTGTTTTAGTGCCCAAAATCTTCACTCACTGGAAGCTGCAGAGAATAAGTAGCATGACTGAAAACACAGGGCAAAGAGCTGGTTTTGCTGGTGAGTGGGGGAAGGAAGAGAAATGTAGCCCTTGTCAGAGCAGCTAGTGCTTGGTTACAAATAAAATACTGCATAGTTTCACCTGAAGTGTTCCCACTAGCTTCTTTTTTAACTATTCATTTTATTCATCTACTTTAAGTCAGCCAGTAAACTAATGTGGGAAAGTCATGTGCCAATTCAGAATCATTTATTCTACCGATAACATGATCAAAACTCCCTCAGGATGGCATTAACCTTTATATTGATTCATTCAAAGGAGCCTCACGTGATTTCTCAACCTGCTGTATGCTAGGTGTGAAGGGAGTGCAACTGAACATTATTCATCTTGTAGCAGTGTAATTAATTAAGCAATGTTTTGGTAAGAGTAATATAGCAAAGATGATCACTTCGTTATAATTGGTTAGCGTTTTATAATTACAGAACATTATACTGATTTCTCTTTCATCTTGCCTCTACTTTCTTAAAGTTTAGAAGTTACCATACTTATAGGGAGAAGTATATCCTCTTCTTCCTTCCCTCCCCTGTGCAGTTGTACTTTTAATTACCCATCAGCACTTGCTTGATGAGTCCGAAAAATATTCTTTCTTGTGACATTTTGCATCATGCCTTAGTAAATAATCAAATAAGGGAAGGTCCGTTGTGTAATACAAAGTATTAAAGTCATCTCTCTGAACCCCAGCAGCAGAATAATAATGTTTAATGGTACAGGGAAAGGTGTTCGCTGATATGAATGGGGATAGTGGGCTGAAATCAATAGATCATCAGTACATGCCTTTACTAATGCTGCTACTGCTCCTTCACCCCCTTCTTTTTAATGCAAAGGGCTTTACTGGTTGCTTGAAACTGTTAAATGCTATATTTAGGTAGTACTTTCTCTGTTTCTCTGCTTACTTTAGAAATGTTGCATGCAGTAAAAGTAAACTCTACATGGAGTGTGCAACCCCCACCCCTGCCCTTACACAATGTGTTTTGAGAGCACTAGTGTGCTTTAGTAACAGACACTATTTCTAATACTACAATAGCATAGCATGTCATAGAGGCATACATTATAGGATGTAGTGCTTCCAGCGGAAGATACGGCAGAATGTAATTACCCAGGAATTATCTACCGTATAAATTGACTACAGCAATAGATTTACTACTGTTAATTCTAAATACGTCATAGAGATCACTGCAGAGGGCTGCCTTGAACTGCCTAGCTTCCTTTCAGAGAGCTTCATTAAGGGGAGTTCCCATACAAGTCCCTTGTCGGCAAGGTTGGAACATGGCCCTGTGGTGTGTAATAGGTGAGCAACTACAAGTTCCTAGAGTTCTGTTGCCTTGCTTCTGTAAATTGTGATTTTTTTTTTTTTTAAATTTTTTTTTCCTGTCCTCACTGTTCTCCCTGTGTTCTTCTAAAACTGAAGAATGTTCATGGCCCTGGGAATATTTAGTTGTTGTCAGTAGATTGTGTTCATTATACTTGGTGGGTTTTTTAATGAGGACTTGTTAATAAAAAAAAATATATCCAAACCACCCTCACTATTATGTGTGATTTATGGTGTCAGAGGAGCTAATTAAAAATAATAGGGAGAAAACTGCCCAGAAGAGTATAATTGGAATTGAATTCAAATGGAAATCTCAGTTTTGGCCTTTCTTCTACTTTCTTCTGAATTTTGGAGCTCTTACTGGAGCATTGTGGGATGAAATTTATTTTATAATATGCCTAAACTAGAACAGAGAATCCAAAGTCATCTGAGTGTAGGTTAAGTATAGAACTCTTGTGCCTTGTGTATCTGCATAATTGCAAACTCTCCAATGTGTTTTTTAACTATTTGAATACTTTTTAAAATTGCATACTTAAAAAATAAAATTTTACAGTAGTTTTGGTATTTTGTAACAGCAATCTAAACATTATTTTAGAAAACCTTTCTATTCCTATATCATTATCAATAGCTGCTCTTGACGTTCCTTGTTGCAATTCCTGTATAATTTCACTGTTGTCATTTCTAAACCTCTTATGTTCCTCTGCACAAAGCACAAACAAGTGGTTTGTGGACTGAAAAGAAGACAAGTTTCTAACCTCTTTACGTCTGGTTCTGGGAGTCTATTTTAGACGTTTTGTGAACAGAAAATACTATATTTAACAACACTAGTAAAACAAACTGAGGTGCTCCCAGGCACGTAGACAGTATACCACAGCTTATAAATATCTGCCTAAGACTTATTTCAGAAGAAAGAACAGTGTGGACTCCTTTGCAGTTAAACAAGAAAATTCTTGTGGCCAGTGGTGAATGCTCCAGCTGGCATGTTCATTAGCTTTAGATGAGAAACTTGCATTCAAGGTTTCTATTGTCATTTATACAGGCTGTCCAAGTGTTTATGCCACATCCCCATGGAAAACAAAAGATGATGCATATGTTATTTGGTTCCGATGGGTTTGCTGCTACAATGAATGTATGTGCTGGCTTAAAAAGGAGATGAAACATTGACTGGTTAGGGTTACTTAATAGGAATAACCTAAGTGGCATTTTTATTAGTACAGCACAAGGCAATAGAGGGTTTTGCAGTCTGTGGTCCTGCGAGTGCTTTCTTCTTTGTTCTAACACTTTGAGTCTTTTCACGTTCAAAGATTCAGTAAAGGCATTCATTAACCTCAAAGCCCTTGCACTCTAGTGGGAGGTCCCCATACATCCTCAATGCTTTGATGACCTTTTGCCCCAGTAAGGTCACTGATTTGGGTACAACTGCAACCCTTCCCTCGCACACTCCTTGCTCTCCATTGTCTTTGTAATCCCCTAAAAGGAACCAAACTTCTCTTCTGAAGCTAACTCCAACCAAAGCTTGAATTTCTGTTTCATGGTGGGAGAAAGGGATGAGAAAGAGGAGGTAACTGCAAGGTAGCAGCCTACCCAGCTAGCCAGCTCTTGTCCCACAGGGTGTACCGCTGTCTGCAGCAAGCCCTCCTCCCACCACTGTTTGTCATAGTGTTGTTATCATCCAGGATTGCACTGGAGGGAAGAGGACACTGCGGGAGGAGTGAAAGCCAGATGGGATTTTCTGAGTCGTATTTCTGCTTCTGCCCTTGTCACCCCAGACGAGTGAGCAGCATTACTTTTCCACCCTGCCTTGCTGGAGAGCCAGTGCTGTAGTACAGCTCTGTTTTGTTATAGAACTGAACTTAGAAAATAACATTTTTTTCCAGGTTGATGTCAGAATGAGTGTGACCTGCAGGCTCCTGAGGACAGTGTATAATATAGTGTGTTGTCACTTGTCTGTGGATAACATAATGCTAAAATGCCTGCTGCACTGTGAGACAAAACCTGGCACTTTTCCCCTTAAGCAGGGTGGGGAAGTAATAAAGAGTTTAATTTACCAATTTGTGCATCCTCCATATGTCCAGAATGTCAGACCCTCTTATGGAACAGAGACGAGTAATAAAATACCCAAACATTGTTACCTATAGGTATCCATTAAAAGCCTGTGCTGATAAATCAACTTTTTGGATTACAGTGTAAATGGAATTCCATAGCTTTTTCCTCCCTCTGCTATGAACACAGGAAAACCAGTATCATCTTGCACTTGCTGTATTTAGAAATCCACCAGAATAACTGCCAAACAGGATCTAAAGCATTTGTGCTTATTGGCTTTGAGGTAGTGAGGATTTCAGTCTTAATTTGCCGCCTTCTTGGTGGTGTGGTCAAAAGCTAGCTGGCCTAGCGTGAGGTTTAGAGTATGGCTTCCTAGTCCATCCTAGGTGGCTAGCTCTGACTGTTCTCTCTGTTGCTGAGAGATCACAGGAACGTGTTTAATGTGCTGACTGGCCAGAGCTAATGCCCCTAAGGGGCGACGATGTGCAGCTGAGTACAGATTTGGGCGCAGATGAGCACACTTATGTTGAGGCAACTCACTTGTGTCTGCAGTAGATGACATGGATGCATTGTTCGAAACCACAGTGTAGTGTTTGCATGCCAGAAGTGTTAGTCTAGTTGCTTAAAGGGCTTTTTGGCATAATATCATACTGACCCACTTCCATACCTCTTTGATGTAGCCTGCAAAACTGCTCCAGGCTCTGGTTCCTGAGCAAAAGTCTTTGAGGAACTTGCAGGTTTTCTGCTAAGCTGTCTAGAAATAAGGTGTATGTGAGGGTGGCATGCTTACCCGCTGATACTGAGATGAAGCAATTCTAGTAATAGCATTAGGAAATGGTGTTCTCTAACGTGGTGTGTGGATGGCTTCAGTTGTCACATGATGACTCTTCGTCAAGCGATGCTGTATAGTCTGTAGATACATGGCAGAACCGTATGAATTATCTGTTCTAACCACTCTCTCACTTTGATGGGTGACCACCTTGTGTCAGTCACAACTGTTGCACTTTACTCCCTGAATCTATAGAAATTATGAGGTTAAATACTGTCTTGAAATATTTTCGTTATTTTTCAGAACTGTGGATAAGCTGGTATTTAAAAAAGAAGATATTGTTTTAATAGCCCTGAAGTTCCCAGCAGTGTGTTCAGTATGCAAATTAATCAAGGGTCCAGTGAATAAAATACTGTGTGATCGTGTAACTTAAACCATGTGTATATACAGTGGGGCCAAATTCAAGTTGCATGGGCAGTTCTAATTCTGGCAATTCTTAATTTTAGACTGCTTGTCTTAGCAATAAAATGCCATTTTATTGTAGTTCTTGGATGTAATTGAAAATATACTGGGAGATGAACAAGTGAAGTAGGAAACAACTGAAGATAATTACAAGCAGATCTTCATTTCAAGCAGAGAAGTTAATCTTCCTTTGGGCTCTTGGGCCTGTTTTAACAGGGTAATTAGCTATAGACCCTGTGGCTTTTGACTCCCAGTCCCAGCTCAAACCTCTGTGTCCTAATAAATGAGGACACACAGTTCTGTGACTGGAGGAAGCTGTCAGAGGCACATGTATTTTGCAAGTTTGAACCACAGGGAAAGCAGTCTGAGTTCAGATGGGCTCTGCTTACTTCAGCAAGGACATACGTCCAACTGGTTTCAATGAAGCAAAGAATGACTAAAGCAATTTAATGTGAATGGATGGACTTATATTAGCTGTCTTTCTCTCCTTTTCCCCTACATCGTCTTTTATTTGCAAAAGTATACAGTCACAGCCAAATTCAGCCTGACAGAGCTGTAAAAAGAATTGATTTGATTTCTCCTTTAACATTTTTCCACACTTTGTTTTTGGGTCATCATATTCAGCTCTTCTGATTCCTTTACTCTAGTTAAATAGGCATTGCCAGAGGTGAGTCACACTTGAATGTACTTTTGTTATGAATCTGGTGCAAATGATTATTTCTGTCTCCCTCTTGTTCGAAACTAGGTCCTGTGTTCTAGGAGCAGTCCCTTGATGGTTTTTCACTTGTTAATTTCCTTTGCCTTTTAAGGCTCAAACACTCTTCCAGTAGTCTCCTACATTTGAGAGGAGATAGGTCTCTGGCCACCATAACTGCTGTAGAAAGGGAGTTTATAGATTTGCAGCAGCAGCGGGAAGGGTTCTCATCTCTGACAGTAGCTTGCTGGCCCATTTCAGATGATCAAATCCAGCCCTTTTAAAAACTGCATAAGCCTAACGGTGGGGGGAGATTTTGAGTATAGTGGTCCTGGGCTGAACTGTATGATTAGTGGGCCTGATAGCTACAGTCTGTGCTGCCAAGCCCTGCAGGATCACTCTGAAAACTCTATCAACCTCAGAGTGCTGGATTCTTTTTTTTTTTTTCCTTCTTTTCAAGAATACTTACAATAAGACTGGATAAAGATTAATAAAAAAGCTAAGGATAATTTGTGACATGTATTTCTCCCAGGCAACTGGAAAGGAAGGCTTTTGCCAAGCTAGAAAGATAAACAGTGAATCCAAGTTCTGAAAGTTGAAAGGGCAATCTAAATGGGGTAGAAAAATAAACACTACTGTCTGTTTCTTATGGAAGTTAATGCTTTTCAGGTTTACACAGTGATCAGTATTTAAAATTGGCTGATCCTTTTTGTAAAACTGTTGACATGAGCATACGATGCAGGGTTTGCCATTAATGTCAGTAGGAACAGGCTCAAACAGCTGTCACTGCTCTGTTTTTGCACTGTTTCATGGAGGGGGGAGTCAGTCAATGTTAAAAGCCTCCCAATGAGGCTACTGAAGTGAAAACCAAAAATGCTGCTAGTTCTATGGGAAGATTATTCCCTGTGGCAGAATGTGTGTGCACTGAATAATCTACAATTCACTCTTACTCTGTTTCCAGTTTTCTACCATACTTGCAGAGAACTCGCTGGGCTGTTTGTTAACACTTTCCCTTTTCCCTTTCACTGTGGGTAATGGTGCTCTCAGTCCTGTAGTTCTTCAGCTAAAGCAGTGTGACATCAAAAGGTGATCACCAGAAATACAGAAGCCTGCGCATCATCCTCCCCACTCTCTCTGGGCAATTTCTTATCCTTCTATTTCTTAGGCATGTCAAATGTTTTGCTCTGCAGGTAGCACACTTCAGCACATTTTTTTCCTAAAGAAGCTGTGTTGTACAGCTCTATCCTCTCACTGTAAGACTGCAGCAATGCCAACTACCAGACACAGTTTGAAGCTAAAGAAATATTAAGCTGCTCGGTTTTCTTGTGTGTGTATGTCTGTGCACTATAAATGGAGGAGGAAGGATTAAAACTTTACACAGTCTGGAGGTAGCAAAATCTACTAAATATTGTATGACTGTCTTTGCCATCAATAATTAAAAAAACCCAACAAACAAACCTCAAGTCCAAAATGACAAAAATCTCACTTGGACAGCTGTAGCTGCAGGCAGAACAGAATGGTTTTAAGCCAATTGCAGACATGGAGCTTTGTTGACTATAAAGGTTGAAGAACACCTGAGGTCCCTGCAGTCATTAAAAGAGCAGAGCAAAGCAGAATATTGCTGTAGAAAAGGCAAAGTACCTTTTAACATTCACTACAATTGTATTGATGGATGGATGTAAGGAGCGCTGGGTATCTGCTGCAGTACAAATGCTACGCTGAAACACTGGATTAATTTAGGAATGTACTGAATATAATTTTATCTTGTTTGTGTAGTGGGATCACTTAGCCCCTGTTCCCTGGATTGTTTAATCACTGGATTGGATACAGGACAGCAGGGCAGAAAATGGACTTCCGTCACCTGGAGGATGCAGGCGTTGATCCGTGTGTACACAATGCCAGCAGGAGGATGGAGGGGGTAGAGTTGTGACATTACTCCAACATTGCAGGAATGGCCTCTGTGGTGCACAGTGCTGCTGGGCTGTGCCTCCCATTCTTGGATTTCCCCAACCTTTGTTGGAGGTTGTAATGTTATAGTAATGACTATCCAAACACTTGTGGACCTCAACAGTGGTTTGAGGAACTCCTCTCCCCAAACCTTTCAGAACCCTGTTATGGAGGCTTCAGATCTAGTGGTAGGGTACTGCAAGTTGAGTGTTTTCTTCCACTGAGAGCTTGAGAAACTGCGACAAGAATCAGAAATCACAAACTGTTTTAGCTGGAGTGCAGGGGAAAGCTTTCTGGTTGTGCTAGATGGGAGGGTCTTTAAAAAGTATTCAAAAACTGTGGATTTTTTTGTTGTCTTTGTTCCTTTTAAAAATGATTTTTTTTTTTATTTTTACGCTAACACATCAGAATGAAAAGATGTTTTGAGTGAGAAAAGTCCAGTATTTTAGCAATTTTAAGTGAATTTGGTCTATTTTTTCTGCATGGGAAACACGTCAAAAGTGACTTTTTAAGGAAAAGAATGATTTACTTCATATCTGATTACTTTTGGTATGAGGTGCAGTTGTCTTGTACCTCTTCGTATTCAGTAAAGATTTTCTTCAACCCTTGTGTTATTATCTGAAGGATTTGTTCCTGAATTCTCACTTTTCTTCAGCAAAAGAACAGAAGATGGTTCAAATAAAGGAGCAAAGGTGTGGTTTTATTAGCTGGTAAAATGCCTGCAGATGTATGGAAGGACTTGTCAATCACTTGTTTGCTTTTCACCTGCTACTGTTTGGGCCCTTGAATATTAAGAATATAGTCCAGTGTTCATAGAAATGTATAGATTTCTTTCTAAAAGATTTCAGTGACCTTCATGTGTTGTCCTTTCGAATATCATAGGGTCAGAAATATTTAGCTTATTTCTGGTGAGGCTAGCACACTCTGTTTCCCTAACAAGGGAAGGTGCTAAAGCCACCTTCACAGCAAGGGTCTGTTGCCTTTATTCTCAGAGATGGTGCACCACTTGTTCATGTGCCCCATCTTACTCAATAATATTACTGCTGAGAGCTTGACAAACCACCGTGAGAAACTGAATGAATATGGGAAGAGGAAAAAATTACTAAAGGGACATTACTAGCTAAGGAGACATGGTGTTTTTCTGTTAAGAACTTGACCAGGCTTCAGTCCTTATTGGTTCAAAGATGAAAGTATTTGACTTAGAAACCCATGTTCACCTTCTGAAACTCTGTTATTGACACACACAAATTTAACTTCCATCTGAAATAAGTTTATGAGTTGGCCCTAAAAATCCTTAGGCTATAAATTCAAGAATCCTTTCCTTCAAACTTCCTCTACTTCTAGAATTTCAAATGACCCTAGTGCCCAAAAGAGCAGAATATTCAGTTCACAGCTCTGGTCTTCATAATCACAAATTGTTCTCGCAATAATTCTGGCTGAAGTGAGAAGATCATAAAAGCCTCGTCTCATGAAATTTTCAGCCCAATTTTATGCTGCTACAGTCTGGAGAAAATTTTTTTTTCTTGATTTCTTATCTGAACTTCATTGATACAAAGGTTTTTACTGACTACTAACCTGCAACCCTCTAATGTATATGTGAGCAATTATATTAAATTTGAACATCAATGAAATTACTCGGGTGAATAACTCTAGAAGATCAGTCTCTTTAAAGTGTCAGATAAAATTCTGATCATTTCTTAGAGCTCTGTTTGAACTCAATGATGCTTCTGAGAGCAGAGGATGAAATCTTGGTCGGACATGATTGACATTTTGATTCTGTGTATTGTCTGATTTCTTCCAGTAGCTTTGTACAAAGCCTATAGAAATAATTGGATCAATTTTTAGGTGAGTAGGGCATAGACCTGAGACCAAGTTCTCACTCCCCCTTCGGGCTGGGAGTGAGTTTGAATTGTTCTCTGTCTAGGACCTGGCCCAAGTCCTGTGAAGTTTCTTGCGCTTTAACAAAGGTGTGGTGTTTGTGAAAGGTCAGGACTTTGCCAGGGTGTCATCCTGACAGCCTGAAGTCACCTACTTCCTTTGCAACTGCCCTTTCAGGGTTTTTATTTTAGTTTAAAAAGTAATATGCGTAAAACTCAAATTGTCAAAATTTCCTCTTTAATGTACTCTAGATTAAGGCCTGTACTACTACTGACATACTGCTAGCTTTTAAGTAAATGTATGTTACGTGAGTAGTTAATGCTAATAGCTAGTTTAATATGAAACATTTTCCTTTAAGCAGCATAGCTAAGGATATAAGTAGTATATTTCCTTTAATGTGTTGTAGCTGTGTTATATATTTCACTTACATCTCAATGTAATTATAGGTACAAACTGTTCACATTTGGTCTTACAAAGCCCTGAAAAGTTATGTCTCATGATTCAGCATGTAATTTCCTTCTGCACAAATTGCAGAATTATGCATTGAAGCTAAGTACATTGAATAATGGTAATTTACAACTGAATTCCTATGGATTTGCATATTACAATCACATTAATGCCAAAGGAATCCACAATATTGTCAAATAGGTTAATAATGGTTACTGTTAGCACAAAAAATACCAGTGGAATTAATAATGATTAACTGCTTACTTTAAATGTATGCAAAATTATGCAGCTACCTTAAAATTTTGAGAATTACAGAAATGTCATGAAAGGAAAGGCTGGAAAGTGAATTAAGTGTCCCTGTTGTGAAGGGTTACCTGTACACAGCTCTGGGCTTTCCTGGGGAATTCTATTAGCATCCGAAAGCTACTGGAATTTTGACACTCTTGAAACTATGGAGTATTTCCTGCTTTCCAATGTACTTTCAGGCTTGCAGTTCTGGTGTCTGCTCCGTTAATCTTTTTCATGCTTTTCTCACAACACACGATGCCAGACTGACAGAATTATGTACTTATTCATGTGTACCATCCTAAAAATCCCTTTTCATCAGTTCTTCACTGTTGAGACCACTGTTCGTGAAGTCCTGTAAGAGACTCCTAGTGACTCTGAACTGGCTTGTAGATAACCTGGCTGTCTTCATTCTAATATTTCCTAAAATACAGTTTGTCCATGGGAAGCTTCAGAGATAACTACCAAAACCAGATGTTGATAAATTGGTACTACTTGGAGATTAAACCTTAAATCTAGACACAATACAGTTTTTGCACTGTGGTGTCAGCTTGGGAAGTTCCAGTGCAGGCTCCTTTCAGTAGCTGTTTCTGCTTGTTTGCATACAGCCAAGTGCACTTAGGCTCGATAGAAACACTCTTTTCCACTGTGGACTGGCATGAGGTGAGGCCACAAGTATTTTTGAGCAGAGGTGGTTGGAGCCTAATCCAGGTAGTGCATGGACATAATTCAGACTTGCTCCTTCTCAGAGGACAATAAGAACCTCTCCGTTGAGGGTTGTGTCCAGGAGAGAAGCAGAGTCTGGACAAGGAACAGGGGCTTCTACAGCAGGAAAACTAGCAGTGATGTGCTAATCTGCAGGTTTGTTCAGCCTGCTCTTACGAGCCCGTGATACAGCGTTAGCATTCAGCTCCTCGTGTCTGAGCATTCACATGTATGTCACTGTAGTGACATTGAAAACTTGGTTGTATTCAAACTGTTTTATGAATTGGTATGGCAAGCCTTATTTAGGTCTCTTCTAAGAAGAGAATGCAAATAAACTCTGGAGTGCATGGAGGAGGGAAATAAATGACACTGCAAATGGATGAGGCTTGTTATTTGTACAGTCATTAATATTTAACTGTCCTTTTTCACAGGCTATTACCACTTGAATTTGTAGGATGTCAAAGCTTTCCTGCTTTGGATGAAACATAGATTTGATCCTGGCAGATTTGAAAGGTGTTCAGATTTTATTTTTTGGATCACAATATATATAGTGTGTATGTGAGACACGTTTACAACTGAAAAACATTCAGCCCTGGGCCTTGGCAGCTTGGGCTTTGCCACGGGCTTTGTGTTTCACTCTATTTGATTAGCTGGGGGAGGGCTTAGCCTCGTAAAGAGTTTGAAGGTTTTTTTGGTGTTTTTTTGTCTTACCCTCTTGCTCAGAGTGAATTAATGGTATTTGAGCTGTAGGAGTATGTATTAATGCTTCAGTCAAAGAAGGAACTAATTTTGCTAATTGTTTCAGCCTGTTCAGAGTGGATGGCCACATCCACAAAACAATGAGGCTGAACAAAGCATGGAGACATTGCACCTGCTTTTAACAAGAGAGAAGGAAAAGAATAGAATAAAATGTATGGTTTTCTTCCTGCCTCATTCAGAGCAAATGATTGTTGTCTGTTAAAAAGGATGCTATATAAGAATGCCTTACTGTCTTAAAAAACCAAAATGAAGCTATGCGTTATGATTTTGTGAAATAGGGAAAAGAATTAATCCACGATACCACCTGGTCTCTACATAAGCAAATGGCTAATAAGCCAGTTCCAGAAAGTAGCTGGTTTGCTTTCTTCACCAGAAAAACAAAGGCATGCTTAAGCTTTGATTTAGGACAACCTTTTGATGAACAGAAACAGTATAAGGAAAAACATTCTTCTAGTCAATTTGCACATTTTATGGGGAACTGTCTAGAAGGTGGCTGTTACAGGAAGATAAGGATTCTAATTTTGTAATTGAGTGCACTCTGAAAAGACAATTAGGAGCTAATGTGATAAGTAATTGTAAATTATAAGAGCAGAAGAAGCCTGATTCACAGTCCTCTGTGGAAACTGTGTATTCAAATGGTGCATCTGTACTTTTATTTCCCCTGCATGTACATTTTATTTAATAAAGCTAGAAGAAGACTTCTGTACAGTTTTGATCTGAAAAACAGAAATCCAAAAATGCTGGAATGCAGATACATCTCAGCCGTGTGCTGATCTCAGTGCAGTACTGGAACAATGCTAGGTAGGATAATAATTTGGCAGCTCTGCCACTTGTAAAGAATTATATGGGTACGGTGCCTGGTATCTCTAGTTTTATGGGGTTTACAGGATTTGATCTATGTCTTTTTTTGTCGGGGATAAATGCCCAAGTCAGTGGAGAGCAGGAAGTTTTAGTGCCTTTGTTATGGCAAGAGAACGGCACTGGGGTCTGTCTCTGTAAATCCTTATGGTGCAGGTTACAGTAATAGTTCCAACGCTGTGGAGCTGAAGCCTCAGGCTAAGGAAAGATGCTTCTTTGATTATAGTGCTACCTTATTGCTTGGCAGAGATGTGCACAGTTCCTTGATATGCTCGGTGGTTTTGCCTTGCTGTAGACCTTCCACATGGCATTGCTTCTGTTTCTGATCATTAAAGTAAGTATAATATTTTCACATGTGCAGAAAAACACTGATTTTTAGGGAACGAAGTACTCTGCCTGTGGGCAAGGTGTCCTAGCTGCTCTAGTACTGTCCCCCTCTAATCGGGTCTGCACTGGCCCTGCATATGGCTTTGGTGTAAAAAGATGTTGGTAACACCTACTTCATTATGCAGGCTGCTCCTGATAGATTAACAAAATTCCAGGAGCCCTCTGTCAAACATGGCTGGAGCAGACCTGAGACTTGGATAAAGGTGTGTGAGCTCTTTCTGCACATTGCTATGATTATTTTGTTTGTTTGTTTGTTTTTAATTCTATGGACAAACTACTTGTGTACCTTCTCCCAAGGGTTTTAATGTATGTAACAAAAGGGTTTCAAGGAGCTGGAAGTTTATTAAAAAAATAAAAACTCAGCCAAGGGTCCTGCTTTCTTATCTTCCTAAGACTCTTTGTGAATCTCTGCTCCAAAAGTCCCATGCTAAATAATCTACTGAAGAATTACCAGGGAATATTTGGGTGGGAGTAGGGGAACAGAGTTGAGCAGAAATCTAAAAATTTCCTGCAATACCTAGCTGAGCCAACTTTCTTCTGCTTCATAGACTGAACTGTACTCCAGAAAAATGTTACCTGATGCTATCTACAGCTGTAAACCAGCTGCCCTCAGCAAGGGAGGGTGTACTGGTCTTATGGTCCGAGTTATTAACTTTGAGCTCTTTTCCGCTAAAATAGTCATGTACCTGTGGCTGCAAGTTCCTAAAGCATTTTCCACTTTCTTAGGGTCCTTTATCCAGGGATCATTCCTGGATCTTTGTTTGCAGTGCTGCTAACCTTATTTAAAGAAAATCCAGATTTCTTAAGCTTTCTTAAATCAATGCTTTATTATGCTGCTGTTAATCAACTCTATGTAACTTCATTTTGGGATCATATTATTTGGGGCTTAACTTAAGAGTGTATCTGTCCTTCATGAAGCAAAGCCGTTGGAATTCTTTTAAGTTTAGAAATAACAAATATTTTGAATTCTTGGACTACAAGTACAGTTCTGAAAACTTACACCCTGTTTTCCACATGTAACTGCGTTTAATGGAGTATTTGTGTGTAATCCTTAAGTGTCTGAAAGTAGCTGGTTGTATAGTTTGTTGAAATATCTATTTGATTCTTGTGATAACAGTTCCCCAAAATGCTGGTGGCAGCAATACTTATTCTGTTAATGGAAGTGTAGTTTTCTCACTTTCCCTTTTTAATGCCAAAGCCTTTTTCAGGGAGCATTAACAAAAATGCTTTTTGGAGTATCTGATTACAAAACAGTTACAACAACTTGTACTTATATAAATGAAAGTAAACACGTAAACAAAATTAAATACTTATGTGAATGATTTCTGGGTGTTAGATTTAGGAAAAGACCCATAAGAAAAAAAATCCTGTCTGTTGGAAAAAAAAGAGTAAATTTGCTCTGCTTTGTCCCATACTAGCAGCCAAGTCATAGTACTCAAGTATGAAATTCATTTTAGAAAACAAACCCATTCTTGGGTAGGGAAGAGGGAAACTATGATTAGTTTATCACTGCTGAAATCAGCCTAGTGCTTAAATCAATCATACCTGTCATATTACTTTTCTCAATTTCCCCAGTCTATAGACTCAGAACTGCTTCAGATACAGCACTGCCAATTTACCAGGTGCTAAACCTACAGTAATTTTGTGTATCAGCATTTTTTCACTTGATAATAAAACTTCAGCGCTAGTGGAAGCTGCTAGTACATGGAGACTTTAGTGCCACCATAAAACCAGCATTGTAGGAAAACAGCCTTAAGCTGAGAATGGATGAGTAGTTTCCAAGTTGTTATACTGTACCTCCAAGCAGAGTCGGGATGGGAGATCTGAACAGAATCCCAAATGTTATCATTCTCTCACGTTTTATTGATATATGGTGAAAGACCATGTTGTGATTTAGTTGAAAATATGCTGCTATTGTGCAATTCGTCATATAAAGCCAAACTTCTTGGGTATTGCATATAGTTCTCTATTCAAAGCTTGCTAAACTGGTATTTACTGGCAGTAACTGTTCTCATACCAGGAAGTTTTCTCTAAGCTTGCATCACTTTTCCTCATACTGACAGGTTATCTTTTGGTACATAAGCAATACAAGGAAAATAGGGTAAAGCAAAACCAGAACAGGAAAGCTTCTTTTCCTAAAACAAATTTCAAGTTACAGGCAGGCTTGACTAAAAGAAATCATGCTTACAAAGGCTTCTGAACTCTGTGATTTACCAAGCTGGGGACTGTTGACGCTGGTCTTCATTATTTCTTGATCTGACCTCAAGGTATTTTAAAGGTGACTAACTTACATTGTGTAGTCTGGCAGTCTTGTTCCTGTAACTGTTGTGATGGACTCCTACAGATAAGAGTTCAGTAGGAACACTTAATACGGACTTTACAGCTTGCCCTGGGCATCGGAATGGACTAAATGTATATATTCCAAATGTGCAATTAGCAGATTAGAAGTATGAAAGTAGATAAAAAAGCCATTGTCATCTTCCAAGGAGCAGTGATACTGAACACTATAAGTGACATGTTGCTCTGGAAATCAGGTTTAACTTTAGATTATTGTTATCGACATTTATTTTTCTAGAAATACTCAGATTTTTCTATCACTGATTCTATTGGATATAAATCTGACCTCATACAACATCAAATCAAATCAGGCAATGAGTGGATGCGCCAGATACCTGTACTTCATTCAATGTCACTCATTTCTGTTGTTAGGGTATAATGTCCCCAGGTGTTGAGCTGCATTAAATATAATTTAAAACTTATTTGGAGTTAGTCTCATTGCTCTCTCTGAACAATGAACTAAATGCTTTCTGTGTTGGTGTACAGAATCTATAGATTCACTGAAGCAACAATTGGGTTTTTTCTGTTGGTGACATCGGATTTCTGGGAAGAGAGTAAGAGGCTTTTTTCGGTGTGTGACGCAATCCTGAGTGAGAGGCAGCGGCCCTGAGCAAAAAGCAACAAATTACATTCTAGGTCAGATCACAGTCATCTTTTAAGATATGATAATGGTTCTTGGTTTAAAAAAAAGTTGAATGTGCGAAATTTGGCTGTCAGTCTGACACTGGTCAGAAAAGCAGCCAGAGCAGCAGTTACTGTGTAATAGCCTCACAATGTAACCTGGTATTTTTTAGGAAGAGTGTAAAGGGAAACTATTTTTGATCAGACATAGGGTTAGGAGGTAAGGGGTGATTCTGAAATGAACCTATTTCAAGTAGATTCAAGTACCTGAATTCCTGGAGTTTTCTACATCTAAGTAAAAATACAATGTGGAGTCCACATTTGCAGGAACAAAGATCTGATTGCAGCTCCTTTGAAGACTTCTCCTGCGTGTGATAACATGTATGAGCCTATAGCAGCACTAAGGTTCTAGATCTCTCCTTTAAAAACTGGCAACCAATTTGTGTGTGTTAAATGACTGCTATCAAGTTAGTGTAATGAAAATTATATGAGTCTTTTGGTGACAATTAGAGAGTAGCAAAGTACAAGTTAGCAAGACTCTTGTAGCTGAAGTCAGAATAAAAGTGGTAGCAGTTGTGTTGTTCTTAGTGAGTTCATAATTATATGCAATAATGTTAATCAGAGGAATTAATATATATCAGTTTCATCTGAATAGAGAGGCATTTTTTTAAAAAAATATCCTGCTGACGTATAAATGTGAGTACCTAAAAGTTGGGGCCATTGCCTACTGCTTTTCTTGGATGCTTTTGGCTTTATACTACTATGAATTTCATCAAGGAGCTCTTTGCTATTAAAACTTCGCTTGACTGTAGAGTGATTTAATTACATTCAATTAAATATCTCTTGCTTAAAAAGAAAAAAAATGAAATTTACTTCATTGATGAGAGGAATTGCAAATGTCATCTAAAAATGATGCTGAATCAGATTCCTCTGGGACATTCATTTAATTCAGAGGAGCTATCTGGGTTACAGGCATATTGTTTATTAGACAATAATAGCTCAGTTATTTCTTTCTCAAGCAGGTAGAAGCCTCTTGGCAATTCTACACTGCTGAAATTCCTGTCACGCTCGGAATCTCTTACAGGCAACTAAAGTGTCAGTATGAAATTAAGCATTAAAATTTAAAAGCTTTTAGGTTTGTCAAGATACTGTAAACTGATTCTGGTGAAAACATACATACATAATCACACAAATTCTCACACACGTATGCATATATGTAGTCACAAGGAATCCTTAAATTCTTTTGTGTAAATATATATAAATATATAACAAACAAAAACCATGGTTGTAAGTTGATTGATTTCTATATTTTTAATATTATCAGTTTCCTAAACCTAACTGCCTAATTAAACATTTATTCTTTTCTACAAAAATAATTGCTGGAGACTCTTCACTAAATGTGAAGCAGCACAAATTACCTTCAGTCTCCGTAATGTCTTCGATGTACTGTTTGTTTGGAGCTGGTGCTCGCTAGAGGGGTGTGATGCTGTAGATAACACAGATGAATTCTCTGCTGTGAAGTGGCTACCAGCTGTTTCTCTTACAACTTTAAAACACAATGATTCACTGTCAAGCCAACAAAACCCATCAATACGTTCATTACCCAAACCAGGAGCTAACTAATATAGAAGGTGGTAGACTTCTGGCTATATTAAGCACTGAAGAGAACCACCCCACCCCAGAAAAGAACCATAAACCCCAGTCTTTTTCCCTTAGAATTCAAAGAAAGGTTTTATGTTTCTAATAGCTTTAATTAAAATGATAATTTCCTAGGATGTTTAACAGGTACTGTCAATCTCCCACCCAATAATCAGTTGTCTACTATGCCTCAGACAGGACACTTTCTTGCTGTTCATGTATTTTTCAGTGATAGTGTGTAACTGAAAGAAGCAGCCCACTTCACTAAGCCAGGAGTCATCTCTGATTTTTAACAATGTGGGGCTTCTCTATTGCCTGTTAGTTATCATCAGATAAGTAGCACTGGGCTACTGCTGATGAGATGGCATTAGGACTGTTCAGTTGAGGGTGTGTATATCTTGTTTTCTCCTGGGTAAAAAATATAAATTTGTGTACCTTTTGTGATCCTGCTGTGAGAATAAAAAGTATATGTGATCAGAAAAAACTGGCCAGCTAGCAAGCTGCTTATGAAAATCAATGATAGACATTATAGATGAATCTTTGGAAATGAATCTCTTATTTCTGTCTCTTTGTCTCTTGTTTTATCTTTTAAATTACAACTTGGTGAAAGTTTCTCAAGCTTTTAGTAATGTCCTTAAAGAAAATTTTATTGGTCTATTAAGCAGCATGTTAGTTGAAAGGAAATGTAACTTCTTTTTTTTTAAAAAAAAGGTGAGTATTCCATGTTATGACACTGTAATGGCTCGTTCTGTACTTAAATAATCTTTTTCTTTGATACAGATGTAAGCTCCAGAGGTTGCAGGCCTCTGGTTTATACCTGAAAATGCACAAATCCCTTTAATAGCGTTCATTATCATTGTTGTAAGGCCCATATGTAGCAACTATGACTGTAATCTTTGTTCCTCCAATGTACTTTACTATAGCAAATACTAAATATAATGGCTATAAAGAATTTGGAAATTATAAGCATGTAGACACACTACTCTACAATATGTTTAATATAAACATTTTAATAACACTTCATAATTAGTGTTGTCTTTTCTCAGTTCCAAAATGGGATTTTGTGGCTATCTATTTGCAATGGCTGCTTCAGCTGAGAAAGAGTTGAATGGTGTGTTCATACAACAGTTTGGAGAACAAGTAGAATTCCAGGAGATCTAGGATGTGACCTGAGAAAGGACTTCTAGAAACAGCACTATTCAGAGGTTAGTTGAAAACTTATATATGATTTTACAATTCTCTCTGGTAATAATACCAATTCTTGTGAAGTGGTGAATTTTAACTATGTATGATGTGCAGACTTTGACAGTTTTAGATGTCTGAGAAGCCTCCTGATCACAGATCTGGTTTTGAAATACTGCTTTTGATATATTGAAACAAAGTCAGAAAGCATGATCATTCCTGCCTCTCTCAAGGATTCAATTACTTGAGACCTGATTCAAGATGCACACGTGAAACAACTTTCTGGTGCTTAATGACAAATGCTTTCAGTTACACTGCTCACAGCTCAGTTAATGGAAGGGTTTTGGTGAAGAGGTTGGATTAATTTTGTTTAATATGATGCAGAATTTTGTGAAAAGTTTTCTTTTACAGAAGTGCTGAGAGTAGCTTTCTTGACTATTAAGATATTTTTAAAATATGTAATTACAATTTACCATGATGAGTTGAATTTGGTTTTGTCTATAAGTTAAAAAAATAGTGTTACCATGGGGAAAAAAATTATCCAGTTTTTATCTGCATTTTTGAGGAGAGGCACCCCTAGTATGTAAAGCTAGCTGGAGGATAAGTACTTCAATTCTCTGCTAAGCCCTGGGGATGTGACTTTTTTTTTTTAATAAGACAAGATGATAATAATATTGATTTGTTTTACACATTCTAAAACTCTAACTAAAACAATTACAATGGGCACAACTAAACATTTCCAAAGTTGTAGATGTGTGTGGTATAACCCTAGCTGGCAACTAACCCCCACCCAAGCACTCACTCACTCACTCCCTGCTGGTGGGATGGGGGAGGCAGTTGGAGGGTAACAGTGAGGAAACTCGCAGGTTGAGATAAAGATTTTAACAGGTAAAGCAAAATCTGTGCACTCAAGCAACTCAAAACGAGGAATTAATTCACCACTTTCCATTGGCAGGCAGGTGTTCAGCCATCCCCAGGAAAGCAGGGATCCATCATGCGTAATGGTTACTTGGGAAGGCAAATGCCATCATTCTGAACACTTCTCACCTTCCTTTTTCTTCCCCCAGCTTTAGATACTGAACATGACATCATATGGTATGGAATATCCCTTTGGCTGGTTCAGGTCAGCTGTCCTGGCTGTGTCCCCTCCCAATTTCTTGTGCTCCTCCAGCCTTCTCCCTGGCAGGGCCTGAGAAACTGAAAAGTCCTTGACTTGGTATGAACACTACTTAGCAACAACTGAAAACATCAGTGTGTTACAAGCATTATTCTTACACCAAATCCAAATCACAGCACTGTGCCAGCTGCTAAAAATGAAATTAACTCTATTGCAGCCAAAACCAGGACAAAACATTTTCTGCTGAATTTCCTTTTTGGAAGAAATTGCTTCCCTGTATAGTGTATAATTAAGAATGGGGTCGTAATAATTTTCAGAATGTGATGGAATAAAGGCAGCCCTTTGGAGGAAAGAGGGAGAAACAAAAAGAATGTGCACATTTTCACCTTTAAAAGACAAATTTGTGTTTGCTGTGTTGGTCCTGTTAAGGCTTATCGCAGAAAACACAGTTGGTATTGGAAGAAGGGCACTTCCAGGAGGTCACTTCTCCCTCTCCTCAGTCATGGAAGGAATCCACCCTGTAAATTAAGGCACTGGGCTTCTAAGCAGCTCAAGGAAAGGGAGGTGCATCTTGGGGTCCATAAGAGATTATCAATTCCCTGAAGAACTTAAAGAAATGTTTCCTGGGTGTTATCTGCTCCTGAGGCTCAGCAATGGGAGACTGAGGGATTATCTCTCCTTAAAGGAGTAGTTAATAATAAGTAGTTTAATAAAAGTACTCCTATTAAAGGGATTAGTTTTATTTCTGTTGACTTTAACAAAAGCGTGATTGAGTACTGAAAGAGGGAATTATGACCCCAGTTGCTGCTGTCCTTGATTTGACTAAACACGGTGTTCATCCTGATCACCCTTCTCCCTTGCTTTGTAATAGTGTGGAGTTTAAAAAAAAGTTGATGTAGCTTTAAAGGAGTAAAAAATGGTTCCCCTAAACTATGAAAGCCAAAATGGTAAGATTTTTTTGTCTATTTCCTTAAAAAAAAAAAAAAAAGTATTAGAGATTAAACTTCTCTAGAAGATGTCACAAAAATAGTCCATTGGGCATGGTGACGGGTCTAGGTAAGAGTTAAATACTGAGATGACAGCTGGTAGCACTTTAGAGGCCTGTGTATGGGTTGGCAGGCAGGGTGTTACAAGAATGACCTCTAGCCTCTTACTTTTAAGACCACACAGCTAAAGTGTAATGGAAAAATATTTTCAATGCTGTGTGAATATCAGTGAGCTGTTATTCCTGTGACTACTGAGAGTTTCTGTGTAATTTGGCTCAAGCTGTTGTTTGATGTGTTTTTCTATTCACATTGAGCAAGAAGGAGCGTCACCAGGTGTCAGAATGAGATTGGGATGTAGCAGTAATGTGTTGCAGTGCCTTCTTGTTACTCATGCAATAGCTGTGCAGCTATTCTGAGGCAAAGACTTTTCCAAGCCATCCATTGGGGAAAAATGGTCAGTTTGTAGTACTGAAAGCATGTGTGGGTAATGAAAGTACTAAGCTGGTAGTCTTGGGGATGGGGGTGGTGGAAACCACTCCCAGAGATACCAGCAATATGGCAGGATTTTCCCAAACAGTGAATCTATTCATTGCCTGAAGTTTCAGCCCAGAGAGGAAAAAACAGAGGGAAATGGAAGAGGAACAAAGAATAAAATGTTCTAGGTGACAACTGACTATTCCCTGCTAGTGCAGCTTTACATTAACATATTTTAGTTTAATAGGGTTTTTTCATGTTAGCCAATTACTCCTTTGTATTATTAGTGTTTTAGCACTCCAAACATAAATCAGGGTATATTAAAATATGAAGCTGTTGAAGGGTTGTGCAGGTTATTTGTTCAGGGTTTCATGAGCATCAATTTGGTACACGCATCTAATTATAATCATCATAAGCAAGGGTGTTATGGAATGTTCCAGTGCATGAATCTCTGATATTGAGTAATTCCTTATAAAGATGAGACAGCCCATATGGGTGAACAGATGAAACACTGATAAACACTGTGAAATAGAGCAGATGTATGAGTTATACCAAAGGTTCTTCACTCCTAATATTTACTGTCCATGAGGAGAAAGAATTAATTTGTTACATACTTGACATTCTAGTTACTAAGAAAAACAATGGCATTACAAACCTGTATCACCAGAGGTATTGCTATAGAAGGAAGTACCGTTTTAAGGCTGTATTTGTGGATGATGGTGTAATGTTGGTTAGAACAATCATGAAGAGAGTGGTGGATTGCGATCCTGGTGAATGTCATCTAAATAATAGAGCAGAATGTTACTTGGACAGTGCTGTTTCTAAGAACTTAGTTTCTGTTGTTCAGAATAATTCATGTGTATTGAATAATTTAATGTGTATTACAGGTGGAGAAAGACAGTTGCTTATTTTAGCCTGATTGACTTGAAGTATTCATTCTAGATGGGATATGCTGTAGCTGAAAAAATATGAAAGCATAGGTACTTAGGTGTTTATGAATGACTTCATTAATTTGTGATGAGTTACTTAAGGCAAATGTAGTGGATGGGTACCTAGACTCTTTGCTTGTAGGTAAATGATAACACATTCATGTGTTTCGAGTGTTTGTAAAACTTGGGTTTTGCGTGATTAGGTTTTGTAATAAAGCACAATACCTTACAAGATGATAAATGATTTTAAGAGATTTTTGATGGCAACAACATCATGATGTACAAGTAGGTGTTGCTTATTCAGTGAAACCTGGTACCTTTGTTTGGACCTTAATTGTGGCCCACTTATGCCCATAGATAAATGAATGTTGGTTTAGGCTTGCTTACACTTGCCATGTGTTTCCTTGTAACAGCAAAACTGTAGTGCCTCATGGTTTGACACACATAGGTGTTAAGAGTACAGGTAACACAGATGGAGCCTGTGGCTAGTTCTGCTGTTTTAGTCAGAGGAAACCTGTGCTGCCTTACTGCAGCTAGACACAGACTTCTTAATGGAATAATCTGATTGACTGTATTGGATATTGCTCAGGAAGGCTTCTCCGCCACAAAATTGGAGAGGGTGTATTAGAAATGTCTCACAGCACACCCAGCTAAGGTTTCTATAAGGATTAGAGTCAGCAAGATTTATTTCAAAGATATAACTTCCTGGAGAAACCCAGCCTATTAAATGTCTATTACCAATGATGCCATTCTGGAGATGGAATTAGTTGTGCTCAGCGATGGAAACTAGATTGTTATATGCAGGCTAGGATAGGTACTGATTTCTTGGCATAAAGACTGTTTGGTTACTCAGGGTTTGTTACTGGTTAGTTAAAATGCATTGAATGAAAAGGTTGATCTTTCCAAAGGATTTGCAAATGAAATAGATGAAAGTGTGTGTTTTATCAAAATTACTGAAAAACTATGGGGAGATAAAGTGATGAACAATTTATTCATGAAACTTCCTTTTTGTTCATAAGTTTGTTACAAATAGATGGCAATAGTCTAGAATGCATTTGAACTCGGTTTTGTAACTTATCTGAATAATTCTTCATCAGGGGCTCACTGGGAAGTTGGATGCATTTTGTATAATTTGAGCAGTTTTGATTGGCTCACCTGTGTCACCAGAGATCCTGCTCCCTGGCTAGAGACATGAAACTCTTGGTGCAGTACTCTTCATTCCAACCAAGGCTAATTCCCTGTGGTATTTTGCCAACATAATGTATATAGATGATGCTTTTATCTTGGAGCTAAGCAGGGATCAGCAGAGCAAAAGTTATTAAATTTGATGTGCAGAAGGGGGAACTTCTTTATTTCCATTGTTTAGAGACTTCTCTCGAGGCGAAAGCAGGTGAGCAGCACCCAGTGCGACCACTCAGCCTGCCTATTGCCTGTGGACGAGGTGGAAAAGCATCAAGAGGCAAGTTCTCATTGTGTGTGAGAAGGGAAGAGGGCCACTGAAAGGGTGATACTTGGTTAATTTGTCAAATAGCAGGATCTCTTACTGCCTTGCAAACCACAATAATCTGCAAATGCAGCTCATAGTATGTATGTATCGACTTCTCATGGTCTAAATCAAGAGGGAGGGGCTCAGCAAGCTGCAGGTTTTTCATAAACAATCTGAATAGCAGTGTGGCTCCCAGTGCTGTGTGGGGAGAGGCAGCTCTGACACCTAGTTCCTACTGGATTCTGAAGGTAGTGGGACCTGGCAAGTGCTGCCTCATACAGAATGAGGAGCTGTAGGCAAAACCGCTGGCAACAGCTGGCCTTTTTTGAGGAGCATTTCCTGATGCCCGTTGGGTTTCTACTTAATCTGTACCTTGCAAAACAAAAAAGTAATCTGGCACATCTTCCTGGCGGCATTGCTTCTCCATGTGCCAGTTGGGGCAAGGGGGATAGTAAAGTGCCTTCTATAACCTCCTTGGGTCTAATAGCACTCTGCTCCATTACTAAGTGTCTGAAAGCCAGTGAATCCTAGGAGATTGTTAGCTACTCACTTCAGTGTATGCTTAAGTCGTTTGTAAGATCAATGAGGCCACATTTTTCATTAAGGGAGGGAGGGAAGAGCAGACAATGTCAGAATATTCCTTCAATTGGCTTTATTTTTTTCCTGTAGCAGTGTGTGCACGATCTTTTATATACAGGACATTGTCATGCTAGATTGTTTACTCCTACTTCCATATAATATTTAATAATAACTATGACAATATTGCTGGAGACACATACATTTTGTTTTCCTGGAGGCATTTAGGGAGTACTCAGGAGTAAGTGATAATTCCATAATCTAAATTCATGCTCTGTCCAAGAGGGCTGTGTCTAAGGTGCATAGAATTATGTTTCAAAAAATAATTTATTGCTGTAACTATCTTTTTTTGTATAGTTCATTTGCTTAGCTACATAATGACGTATAGCTTCTTACACTAAGGTAATAGCAATTCGTCACATTTTTCAGTGTTAAAATCTCTTCTCCCTCTTAAGTATCAATACGCATTGAGGGCTTTGTTGAAAGAAGTCTCTGCCACATAGTAACATTTTCCATCTTTAAAAACAAACAAAACTAAACCTAGAAAAACAACTTTCTAGTTACTGTAACTGTTATGAAAAGGAGAGGAGACTGTTGAGATTACTTTTTCCTTTGAAATTCACACCTTTAGGAAACACTAATGCCATAGCAAGAAATTGTCTGTAGTTCAAAACAAAAACTAATTTCTAATAAAAACTTCACTTTTGAAACAGGACTACAGTAGAAATTGCTCAGTAATATGTGACTTCTTATTTGAGCGAGAAACGTAAAACCTGGAGACT
Organism: Falco rusticolus; assembly: GCF_015220075.1. Lineage (NCBI taxonomy): Eukaryota > Metazoa > Chordata > Aves > Falconiformes > Falconidae > Falco > Falco rusticolus. Next base: position 32,272,119 of record NC_051190.1, on the reverse strand, counting down.
AGATCTTCAGCTACCATAAAGGAAAACAGCCAGTACTTGGTTTGTGCTTATATAACACTTCTAGATAATGCTGAGTGTAGTAACTCTGAACTTTCAGAGATCATGTGGTGGAAATCCTTCTTCTCTAATCAAGGAAAGACAACTGAGTGGTAAAAAGAAGATAAATATTTTCTGTTTGTTTTTTTTTAAAAAAGAAAAGCAAGCCTTGTCTGACAATTGGTATCCTTCTTACCAATGCAGCTAAAGAAATTCCCACACACACCCCGGCCCTGTTGCCTAAGGCTGCAGAAATGGCAGCTGCCGAGCAGCCTTGGTCACAGAGGCCTGAGGATCTGGTTACTTTTTGATGCAGCTGGGAGCTTATGAGGTGCTGTGTGAATTTCTCTGCGTGCCTGAGCAAGAGGGTATGGCTGGTTGGGGAGAGCTGAAGTTATATGCGTGTTTCACCCTTTGGTACTATTTCGTATTGAAGATCTATGCAGCATAAATGTTAGTTTAAATACAAGCTTTGATACAATTGGAGTCCTGCAGCTTTCAGACCTGTTACAGGCAAGGTGATATGGCCACGTGCTGTGTGGTGAGAAGGCAAGTCTATGTTGTGGCATGGTACTATTAGGCATCCCAGAGTAGAAATTCATATTCTTAGTGCTTATTTTCAGAGAAGTGTTGAATCTTTTTTAAAGTCCTTGTGCGGTGCTTGCGACGTCGTGCTCCTGTCTGCCATGGAGCTCTGTGCACTGTGCTAAAGCCCAGGCTGCAGCAAGCCTTCCCTCTCAGCTACAGCAGCAGTGCAGCTGCTGAAGCCTTCTGCATTTCTGAAGAGTGCAAAATTGCTCAGACTGGTTCTTATGTGGTACTTATAAGGAAATCCTTACAAAAGAATTCTTATATTTGGGGTTTCCACCCCCCACCCCCCCTTGTTCTATTGCCATTGGTTGCTCCTTTGGTTGTTATTATGATGGATTATCTCATGGTCCTTCAGATATCACAGGCTGAGTGGCACTGAGGTGATGAGTTCTCAGCAACTGATACTTTCAGAATAGGGTATATGACAACAGCAATAAATACGCTGTTGCTTCTGAGGCAGCTCATGGAAATGAAAGTACTTTTAACTGACAGTGTTTTCAGTAGCACAGGCCCTGGGGAGTCTCAAACAAAGGAAATATTCCACAATACTTTAGGAAACAGAGTCCTATTCAATTATTCATATTTCACCAGGTTTCCACATTTTGAGGATGGCATAAATTGTTTGACACAGACCTGGTTTTAGTTTTGAGGATTTTTGTATGATTACTTTTGTGTAAGGACTATTAGAAACACTATTTGAAATGGTAACTGTGAATTCCGAAGGAGTTAGGGACGGCCTGCAAGTCAGATGAAGATGGGAACTCAAACCCTTTGGCAAAATCTTAGTCCTTATGTCCATCATTAAAATTGACCTGTAAATAGCTTAAGGGCAAACAGAAGGCAAGTGAAGTTTTTCCTTTATGTGCTAGAATACACACACGTGTTTCAGGAAGGTGATACGTAGGCTGAAAAGAGAAGTCTGGTATCACAGAATACTTAAGTTTTGGGGAGAAAGAGAAGTGAGAGGGGGATGATGCCGTTATCAAGCCACAGTGCTCTGGTATAGTTAAAAAAGCACCCATGGTATTGCATCACCATCTATTTGTTTTGTAGCTTCCTTGGTGGTTTTAACAAAACCAGCAGCTGGAACGAAGTTTTATTCTGTTAAAATGACTTTTTCTTGACTTTCCTGTGCTTGATGTCCATATTTAAAATACATCTTCTGCAACTTAGAGCTCTTGTACTTTTCTGATTTATAATCTCATTTTACATAAGAAGAAAACTTGGGGTTTGACCTTTTTCAATGTAGGTATAAGGAGCAAGATTGGTTCTGGGACAAGTGTGATGCTAGTAGGTAATACTTAGGAAGTGCTGCCTGTTGGCCTTGGAAATGGGTGCTCACTGTGGGAATAAATGAGTCTACTGAATGGTGGCTTCTTGAGAGACAGGATGGGAGGAGCAAGGTATGCTTGAGATGGCAAATGCTTCTTGTGGAAGAGAGAGAGGCCTTGAGTTTCTACACTGACCTCTTGTTGAATTCAGCCCGCTTCTTTAGTTGAGCAGGGGAAAACTTGACTGGTCACGGCTATGAAAGGAGCCAGTCCCTCTCCTGAGGGAGATGGTTAAGATGACTTTCTTGCCCAATGGGAGGGAGTTCTGGTGGGAGCTGTCCTAGTTGGGCAGACACTTCCTCTGGTGTCTTGGAAAATTAAGGCTTTGGTTATGCCCAGAGACAGCAATTACCAAGTAAGAAAGACATATGTTAACACTTTTAATACTGTCTTTCTGTTGTGTCTTGCTCCTACTGGGAGAATAAACTGTTTTGAGTATGAGCAGATTCCTTGTTTATGGTGCGCAGCAGGAAGAGCAGCATGTATCAAACACAGTTAGAACTACAGTACGCAGGGAGCTTGTAGGACGTGGTCCAGAAGTGATAGAAGGATTAAATGTTGGCACAGCATAGTGTGAAGAGAGAGACAAGCACAGAGGAGCACATAACCCTGAAGATAATGTATTGCAACCCAAACTTGTTTGCAAGTCCCAATAACTAGGCCTTACAGAGGACTCGCCAGGCGAGACGCATCTGTTACCTATGGAGGCAAGATGGAACTACAGGTCCCTTCTGATCCCAACAGTTATGTAATTTTAGACTTCTTAATTTTAAAGCTGGGTTTCTCTTCATTATAAATGCTAACTTTCAAAGACAGTAGAGCTATTATTTTATTAAGATATTTCCATCACTTATTAAATTAGCTAGAATGTGATTGACACAGTATTTATAGTTTGATATTTTCAGAAAATAAGCTAAATATAAAGTCAGAGCAAAACTTCCTTGGGAATTTTTTTATGCTGACAGACAACACAGCCATTGAACTCTATTTTGATTATTTCTTTTTCTTTTCAAACTTACAGTGTTCTTACTTCCCACAATATCTGTATTAAACCAATTATAGTGCAGCAGTTTTCTGACATTTGATTTCAAGGGCAAATGTATTTATTATAATAGAACAAAGGCATATATCATGCCTTAAACTGCTGCTACTTGTTTATGTGTTATGATCTAATTAAATAAGAAACTGAGCCTAACTATTATTACAGTATGTTGCGACTTCTCTAGTGTGAACCAGAAACATCCTTATGACTGCTGCGCCCCCCCCCCCCCCCCAATTTTCTTAGTTCAACAATCTCTACCCCTGAAGTAATTTGCTAGCTATTAATTATTGCTGGAGTTTAATACTTTGCTTTCAGATGGGTGGTAGAGCTATGTAAGGATCACGACAGCTCGCCTAAGCTTTTTTTTCTTCTAGCAGATTAGAATCTAGATATTCCAGCCATGGATGTGACACAAGAGTTTAGATTACTTTAGGGGTATGATTGTGAAGATTTCTTATGTGTAAACCAGTTATCTTACAAAAGGAATGCTTTTCCCATCCACTTCAGGCAAGAACTATATAGGTTAAGATTTACTTAGTTCCTGTGGTCTGACACAAGTGCAGCGTAAACCAGAAGACTCTTGGGAGTCACAAACTGTGCATCAAGACCTGCACAACGCACATTGTTCATGTACTGGATGATTTGACAGTTTTTCGTAGTCCAACATAGGAGACATCTCCCACTAACCATGTAAAGATAATGGCAATGCACAGCAATGAAGTAACAGTTCCTATGAGTCACTGCAAAGGCATTTGAGAAGCAAAACCTCTTGAGTTTTGGCTGCAATGTTTGTGATTACTCACAATTTAAACAGCAGTCTTTCCTGATATGAGACTCAGTACATTGGAAGAAATAAGAATATGCCAGGAAAGGTATGTTTATATTAAAATAGGATTTGAGTGTTGTGGAAATCAAGGAAATAGGACATATGGTCCCATGTTATGACACTTTAAACTATGTTTCTTTGTGATGTTAACACCTGAGAGAGATTAGAAAATACAAATGGGAAAGGCAGTATGCAAAGGATGGATTTGTTTTATTTCCAAGTTTTACATAAAAGGAGTGCAAAATTGGCTTTTAGCAGTACAGTGTACACTTAAGAATGAAATTGCAAGAGTCTGCGTCAATGCACAGATTTCTAATATCTGAAGTGTTGTCAAAAGATTAGAACAGGGAAAGAGGAGGGGAAGAGAAATGCAGGGAGAAGAGATGCAAAGATGAAAGAGAATGGGGGGAAAAAGAGAAGAATGGGGCAAAGGAGAGAAAATGTTTAGAAGCAGTGATGAAAATTTTCTAGGTAACATCATAAGGTGTTGCTGAACAAATAGGTAATCATTTATTGTGAAGGCTGTGGTCTCTTCTGGAGGAGAATGGGAGCTGAAGGGAGTACGGTGTCCTGAATTAATGCTCTAGCCCAGAGGCCATAATTAAATATGGAATCTGGCCCTCATCCAAATCAGTTTTATATCTGTGCCCTAAGCACCAACATCTATGAAGCCAATCAAATGTGCTGCCATTGTCATACTTCTCATGCCAAGCAGTGATGAGAAATTATGCATTGTTTTTGCTCGAGGTATCTGTTACTTGTGTGACTGGTACTTACTTTTTACATACAGGCAGCATCATAATCAGCTTTCATTAAGACTAATGCTGACTACTGATTTACTACAAAGAGTATTTCAATTAAATTTAGCATTTTGGATAGGACATGATAATTATCCGGTGTTGACATTCAATTTTGTAGGCCTGAAGTTTACAAACAAATCCCACATCTTTGTTAGACACATTAGCAATTGAAATACCCTCCTAAATCACTGTCTGTGTAAATGGTAAATCTCTGCAATCAATCTTCCTTTTCTTCAAAAATAAATTTCATAGGAATTTGCATAATTGGCCATGCTTGATAAAAGTCTGATATATAATGTTGTCTTTTAAATGCACTGCTACCTGGAATCATGATGAAGTGTCAACATGCAGGAGGTAAATATAAAACAAGCATTTAGTAAAGGATGCAGCTGATCTTATGAGGTGAGAAATGGCATCTAGTGGTGTTATAATTTGAAGTAGGGCTTTCACTATGAAGGGTGCGAGAGAAAAGAACAGAATTCAATTGCATCAAAAAACTTTAATTTGCACTGAACTTTGAAGTGAAATTTACACTGAAGAGTGCTTTTAAAACACAGTGAGGGTGATGCAAATGAATGCAGTCCTCACTTCTGTTTGCAAATATATAAAGCTTACTGTATGGAATTAGTGTGAGCTAATGCCTGTGTAAAGGCATGCGTTTCTCAGTAGCTTGATAGCATTCCAGCTGCTGCCCTGCAAGCTGCCATGATTGAATTGGGCAGCAGGGTTTTACCTGCATGTCCTCTAGTGGGTTATGTTGGATCATGTCATTTGCTACTTAAATTTCTGGGTAGCATGGCCAGCATTGTCCTGCTTTTCAGCAAGTGCTCCTAAAACTGCCGCTGTTAGCAGTTATGTTGCCTAACTCACGCTGCTGCGGTCAGTGACACGGTCCTCCCCGTGACATGCTTGAGACTGTCGGTTTTGTAACACACCAAGCGCTGTGTGTCATACTACTGCTCTTACTCTCTGATGTACGCTTCATGTGAGGTGAACATCTATTATGACCCAAGTCCCATTAGTGGGGCAAGGTACCATGAAACATTGAAAGACTGTGCAAAGGAAATGGCCCAGAACTCCAGCAGGAGATGTGGATGTGGCTACTTCCGTGTGGTCCAGTTCAGGGCGAAGTAAGCCCCTTGTGTAGGGAAACCCTGAGGTCTTGTAATGATAAAATAAACTGGGGAAGCTCTGCATTGGAATATTATGCAGTAGCTGAGTTGGAGGGTTACTGTTACTGTAAATCTATACTGCACTGTTAGTTCAGCTGCAGTAGTAGATGATAATCTTGTCTTACATTTTGTAGCTGTCTGAAGATTAATGTTCTCTCATCCTTTAAAATTAAGATGGAAATGTGTGGTCATTCCTCCGATGAAATAATCGGGCGTTATTTCAATGATATCTATACCTTCACCCTATTAATGACTGGGGACATGTTTGTGCAGCTAAATAACTGTAGTGCCCTATTCTAATGTTCCAAGGATAGGGAATAATAGCAATGATAGTATAACAGTTTGGAGCTTAGCATGCACTAGGTCTGTGGAGGGTCTGTAATGTGGCACATGCTATGTGTTTGTTCCCATTTGCTGAGCTCACCAGACAAATCTGGTGGCTGGTGTGCAATAAATGCTGCAGTGATGCTTCAGGTACGCAGTCCATATGTATGGAGCTGGTTGGGAGTATATCTCCAGGAGCACTGGCTCATGAAGGTGCGGTGAATTCCAGAGGAGGAGACAGCTAGGATTCGGGGCTGGCACAGGTTGAACGGGTAGGTCAGAGAGCAGGATCTGCTGAACCAGAGATGGCAATTGAACTGAAGGGGTGTGGGGGGGTGGGGGTGTCTGGGAGGGATCAGACGCCCTATAAGAGGGCAGTTCATTGTGTGGGCTTCTTTAGAGTACGTGCAATGATACTTGCATATCTTTGTACTTACATACAAAACCTGCAGCAACTTGAATGCTTTTCAGTGACTGTCATGTTAACTGGAGTTCATGAAGGTGAATGGCTAGAACACAGTTTACACAGTTGCAGATCAGGACATGCAGGTTGGATAACAATTCATTGAGGGTTTTGTTTTCTACAACAAGTCTTCGAAAGAATGGACCGAAATACACTGATTATAGCAACAGATGTTTGATCATCGGTCCAGAATAGACAGAGCCTGCTGAGATGGCTCTTCTCATCTTGTTTCTTCTTTTATTGTTTTCTTGCCCCAGACTTTAACAGCTTAAGTTGGAGAGAGCCTGATTTTTCAGAGAGGTCATATGTGTGCAACTTCAGGTCATTTAATCTCTGAAATACAGATTAGTTTTGCCTTTTGTTAGATGGATGTAGTCAAACCAACAAATTGAAATGAAAGCAGCAGTGCTTTCATAAGCAATAAAGACTGCAGTTCTGATTTTAGGTGCTGGTCTGTGAGACACCAGTGCCTCATTGGGACAGTGCCTTCCCTTTAAATACAATGTTTATAAGAAAAAAACAGTTTTGTCCTAGAAATGACATGCTGCAAGCTATTTCAAAATCTGTCACATTTGAATAAGAAAGGGTGGTAAATCTTGATTATTATGTATTTTTTGTAATGTAAACTTTAAACATTGTTTTCTTACTGGATTGAAAAGAGGTGAAATTCCACTGCTGCCATCAAAGTTGTGTGGTCTCATCTGCAGTAAGCAAGTCAAAGGAGTAGGTCAGTTTTACTTTTCTGCTAAGATACTACCAGTAGATTACCTAAGACCGCTGATAGCTCTACCAGAACATAAAGCCATGCACTCACCCTAGGGCTGTAGAGGATACTGCCACCCCATGCAGACTGCAGATGGGGCAGCTGTGATGTGGAAATGACCTCCCCAGGCCACTGGTGCTGTCTCTAGCACCTCTTTCAGACATGCAAATTTTGTGCTTGCCTCTCCTTTCCTTGTGGGTCTGGAAATAGGTGTAATAAGTGAGGCCTTCTTTCCAGTATCTTCTGTGTGATAGATGTCTTATGGCCTCATCTCTGTAGGCATACCATACCATAATATGCCTAGTGCTTTTACAGTAAAAACACCTAGTATGTTTAAGAACCTGTATTTACCCACTCTAAATAAGTGGTCTGCTGTACTGAGTGCTCCTTTTATTCCAGTAGTTCCTTTTGAGAAGATAACAAGAGTATCTTTGAGCACCCTGGCCGTTTTGTAAGCCATGACCCATGGGCTAGAACTGACTAATGTAATTTGAGCAATGATATTACACATCCTCAGCTGTCGATTGTTAATGAAAGGAGTTCAAATAAGGCTGCAAGTGTGATGGGAGATTTGATAATGCTAACAGTGAACTGTGTGCTGCATGTCTTAGCACTGTGAGGATCTTAAATTACAGAAGCAGTGTGAAGTATCTAATTTCCTTTCTTCTGTATATATGTTAGGGATGATCCGAGTGATTGTGAATGGCATTCACGCTGTGGACAGGGAGTTCACTACTGCTTTAAAAAAAATAATTTGAAAATTGCCTAGTGGAACCAAAGAATTGTCATAAACACTATGCAGAGGCAGAGTTGTGATTATTTTTGTTTTGTTTGAACCGTGACTGTACCATTGAAGACAAACTTAATTCGTCATCTTTTTTCTAGTTGAAAGAATTAGCCATGCCTATTTTGTATTTTAATTCCAGTGTGTTCTTTATTTTCAATCTGTTGATGTGCACAACACATCAAAGAACTGAGTTGATGGGATTTCTGTCACTTCTCTAACACAATACATTGTAAGAAATAACTTAATCTGTTTCTGCGATGTATATAATAAGTTGTAAAACATCATTGTCATCCTGCTGTGCTAAGTGCTGACACATCATTGTTACAGCATTGCATGAGTATATAACTCAATAGTATGCACTGGGGGCAGGGGCAGGAGGAAGGACAGAAAGGTTTGTCTGTCATCAGGTGGTGGACAAAGCCCATTAGAGTGAGAGCTGCTATTCTCGGTGTGCTTTTTGGTTTTCTGTAGCCTGCTACTTTGTGTGCACTCATGAATCAGGAAAGCTTGTGAGTCTTTGGGGATTCTCTAGAGCCTTGGCTAAGGATTTTTTTCAAGCCTTTTCATCCTGTTGCTGTGAGAATGAGATGATCCATAAGAAGCCTACTCACTTTTAAAGCCCAATAGGTGAATTTTTGTTTCTGGTGAAACCACAGGCAACATCTTCTTTACTTGGATGCAGGTAACTTATTTCCCTTTTATTTTTTCTCTTAAAATCAGCAGCTGAGTAGACTGGTGATGTCCAGAGACTTAGATGTGAGAGCAATGGAGGTCAGCAGCACTGTTCTGCGTAGTCACATGTGCTCAGATTCATTTTGCAACTCTGTCACTTTGTGCTCTGGGTGAGTAGCACCAGAGTATATAGAAGGGGTGGGGGTTGGATGGGCACAAGTTGTGCAGTCTTATTGATCGTAATTTCATTAGTTCTATAGATAGAAACACTGATGGCTTTGCTGACAATCCATTTCACTTTCTGATAACATAATGGATTTTGGGGAAAGACTTATGGAAATGAGTAGTAATTAGTCGTATTGATAGAGATACCAACTTTCACTATTTTTTTCCCCCACAATCTGTACAAGGGGCCTGGAAAATGCTGTAACCTGTCTGCATTTAATTTCCTTATCTAATGAGATACTGAGGTGGGGAATTACTGTTTGTAAAATATAAAGGAAATAAAAATTATATTGCAACGTGTTTATTCTGAAAATATGTCTAATCCCTCTGTACTGGAAAATGACACTTATGCATCCTGAGCAGGGAGGCGGTCTATTTGTGTGTGTTAATTTGGATGCGAAGACACACTCTTCAGGAAAATTTTTTTATGAAGGACCAGAATTTTATTTCTTTTACTTCCAAGATGATTAATAAAACAAGGAAATATGATCTGTGGTGACCTGTGTTCCCAAGCCAGAGCTATGCCAGTTGGTGTTCACAGAGGTGATGATGACATAGTATTTTTCAGAGAGGAGAAAAAACGCTGCATACAGAAGACCTGTACACTGAATGAACAGCTGACACTGAGACTGCAGCCAGCACTGTACCTCTGCTATGACATGGTACAGCCAAGAAATCAAAATAAATTATTAGGTATAGTGGTTTTGAACTTTTTTTTTGAAAGATATAATCCATAATTTTTAGGACCATACTGATGTTAGAAATGAATTAGTGCTTCAACTTTAGAAAAAACCTTTTTGATTATTGATGTTAAAGCTAGCTGCCCCTAAATTTCTATATCTCCTATGAGAGATCACTATTGCATAAAATCTGCCAGCTTATCTTCCATAAATTAATACCTCGAACAAGTAGCTTACTAGCCAGGACAGAAAACACTGGGATCTTCCAGAGTTTTCTCTGATTAATTCTAGGCTTTAAAGTCTGTAAGAAAGTGACATACTCCCCATTGCTGTGCTTTGCTTGATTAGTTCAAATAGATAGGTTATAATAATATACCTGCTTTATTAATTATAATCAAACTGAAATACTTAAACAGGCCTGTAAATAAGAGGCAAACCACCTTCCTGATGACCTCTGTTCAGTGGTGAGTACTGTAGCATCCATCTACATCGAAGTTTAGTATAAGAATGCAACTGCATTGATTCTGGATTACAGCTAAACTGCAAAGAGTCTAATTTGGTTGCTTGGTGTTCTTTGGTATTGTGAGTAAACAGCTTTTTAAGATGTTTTCTGAACCTTTGAACCTTCAACACAACACTTATGCTCATGCACGTGCCCCACCATTTATATGCATGTGTATATATGAAAAGTATAAAAAGTTCCTTATTAGTTATCTGCAATATACATATGCTATAAGTACATTTATTTATTGAGGGTTTTTTCATTTTTCTGCTTTCTGATGTCACTGGGATTGACTACTATTTTGGGGGGGTTGTTGGTTTTTTAGTTATGAATGTATCTGCATGTACATGTGCTGACTCCCACTGACTTCAAAGGAATTTAACCAGAGTGGAGGAAACTTTCTGGATCAATCTCGTGTTAAGCTCAGTGATCCTTGCAACAGGTCAAAACAAGATGAAGTGAAGCACGTACTTGTGGGTGCATTTTGGGTTTCTTTGGAACCTGTACTAAGTTTTCTGGCTTTAATGGCTAAAACAAATGTTCAAAACTTATTTTTCTGCATGAAGTAGGAAACTGTGTGCTGGGATTTAGTAGTGGGAATGACGACTTAAATTACTACTAATTATTGATATGATTGGTGAATCACAAAAACCTTGATTTGTTCTCCTGACAGATTGCTTGTGCCTTATGCTGCTGCTTCGTTCTTGCCTGTGTGTGCCAACTTGAATAGGAGAAAAAACATTTCAGATCCTAATCAGAGTGCTATGTCAGGGATATGCAGAAAGGCCTTTTCTCCTGACTGGCTTCTGTCCAGAGAAAGGGCAGGACACACCTTCAACATGAAAATATGGAAGCAGAAGGTTATGTCTCTGGTCACCTGGTACTTTTAGGGAAAGAATATAATGAAAGAGAAAGATGCAGTGACAGAGCGTGCCTTTTTATGTCCTGGTTTGAGTACATACTTCCGAAAGGAAATTTTCTTTCTAAGCAGAACTCCCACCTGTCATGAGACCAAAGCCAGGCTGGCTGTTCTCCTCTGTCAGAGCAGGCAGGCAGAGTGGATAATGCAAGTCTGAACCTCCACTGATTTAAGGCTCTTCCGGAATCTTGTCATGGATCAAACTAGAGTATCCCTTGGGCTGCTCAGATCCTTCCAGGGCTAGATAGCTTCTTCCTACACCACACAGTGTTCAGATAATTTAATCTTCTGTCTATGAAGCCTTACTGAGAACTTTAAAGCCATAGTAAGCCAGAGACAGAACATGGCCAGAGGCAGAACACTTACTTAGTAATTTTAAAAATTGGCTCAAGAAAAATATTCCTTTTTGATTGTGGTTTTTTTTGTTTGTTTGTTTTATTTTTTGGTTTTGTGGGTTTTGTTGGTTTGTTTTTGTAGTTTTTTTCCCTTCTCTCTTGCTTGTGTTTTACATGAATAAACCTTTTCTCTGTGCTTAACTTAGATCAGCAGCAGGATAGAAAACCCTTAGCAAGTGGATTGATGGTAAGAAGGCCAATCACTTTCCAGTGTGGTCTGCCTGTGAGTGGGTAGTGATGGGCAGCAATTCTGGTGATGAAAAGCCTGCTTAAGCTGCATTGATCTCTATACTGTGACCTACCATACTGTTCTTCAAAAACATCTAATCAGTGTGGGAGGATTTTCTTTAATGACATCTCTCTACCAGATTGCTTACTGCTTTCAAAAGAGGTCTTACCAACTGCAATGTGGTGACCATCACCTTGCTCAAGTTGTTTTCTTGTATTATCCTATGTAGCATATATAGGAGATACGTGTGTTTTCATCACTCAACAGACCCCTCCTTCTGTTAAACTCTTTTGGTTACTTTGAAATAATATAGATTGAAAGGCTAAATTCACCCCTAAATGCCACCCTGGCAGGGGGCATTTTGGGAAAATAGGCAGTTTTGACTCTGTGTGCAGGCTGATTGCGACTGGAGGTCTCGAAGTGGAGCATCAGCACCACATTAAAAGGCTGGATTACAGCAGCTACACAACCCCTTCAGACTCCTGCTTGCTTTGCCAGCTGGAGGAACCCTCCCTGCACCTCCTATCCCTTTACTGTAGTGGGAACCAGTGGAAAGTATAGCTGTGGCTCGGTTGTGTGATGACTTCCCAAAACTATCCATGAAAAGGAAGGTAGAGACCTAATTTGACTTACAGGTGGTGGCTCATCTTAATGAACATTGTTGCTGAAGTCAAACACATGCCGTGATGCTCAGTTTCAGCCTGTTTTAGGATACCTCCAGGCAGAACCAGCAACCTTGCTTTGTTTTGTTATTAACATGTGGTTTAATAGCCTGTGGTCTGGTTTCTTTTGAATGGCTCCTGGGATCAGGACTGTGAAGCAGAGAGGAGTCAAGTGTGTGCTGCTGCCAGGCTTGTCTAGTTTTTGTGAAGAAGAGTCACTGAAGTGCTCTTCTAGTGGTGGAGCTGGTATAATGCAGCATTAGACAGTGAGCTCTTAGATGGCTTCTAGAAGGGGTGACTGGGAGGCTTTGCAGTCCCATGTGACACTCAGCAGCAATGTCAAGCTCTACCAGTGGCAGAGATAAAAGCTGTATACTGTTCATTAAACTGGTACTACCGATTATCTGCCAGAGCTGTAAAAGGGTAATTCATGTGGGTGTAGTTTTGGTTAAGAGGGCCTCCCAAGATTGGGACATTGCCTCAAATGGAGTAATGAGTTCTGTTGTAGTTAAAATGATCTTAATTGCAAGCAGTGACATTTAATGTCAACCAGCCGATCCTTCTTCAAGGGAATTCAGAAGCAGGGAAGGAAATGTCTCTAAGTATTTTTCTAGGAACAGAGGGCACACTTTCAGTTCTGTTCTCAGTGGCCACGCCTAATGATTACCCTGAGGAACCCTGTCTGTCAAAAACATGCCACTCATCACTGATCTCATTTAGGCTTTAATAAGGCATGTGACCCAAAGTCTTTCAATTCAGTTATGCAGATGCAGTGCCCTATGCATTTAATTAGGAAGCTTAAAAGCCACTTTTTTTAAGCAGTGCTTAAATCTCTAAACTATCTTGTCCTATCTACCAGCCTTTCTTTTGATGCTGAAACTGTAGTTGCATTGTGGAGAAAGCAGCTGACAAGATAATGGAAGGGCTGAGTGGTCCAGCATGTGTGTGTATGTCTATAAAATGCAGCAGAGGAGGCTGAGCTAATGTGGGTGAGGCACGGCAGGTAGCTGACAGTGGTGCAGGAGAGTTGTGGAGTACTTGAAGAGTTAAAATCATGGAGGAGGATTTTAGTGAAGGATTCTGTGTTGGTTTCTTCCCAGGTTTATAATTCCACCTTCTTCATTGTCTAAGAAAAGATTATTTAAAATTAAAGCACAATTTGTTTAAACTTGAATGTGTCAGACTTTTGGAGAGAATCAGTACCCAATACGCTAGTCGAAGGGATTGAGACTAGAAACAACTGTTGTGTTGTGAGAAATGGAAAATATGTGATTCTTTTGAAAAAGATTATCAGTAGTAAAAAATTCAGGAGCCTACTGCCTTGGGATTGTCAGCCAGGTAGAGTTTGAACTGGTTTTTTTTTGTTTGGTTTGGTTTTTTTCATATCTCTTGGGAAGATACCATTATGTGCATTAAGACTGCTATAATAATCTTTTTTTTTTTTCTTTTTACTGTTGGAAAATTGTTCCCTGCAGTTTTTCTCTAATGCTTTTTTCCAGTCGAGTTTCAAATGACCCAACTGATAGGTTTCCAAGAAAGATTTAATGCCTAAACTGTAGGTATTAAATCTCGCCTTGAACTTCTGGCTAAGCAGCAGAATTGAGTCACGATTCTCATATATTAAAAATTAAAGACGAGATTTCCTTTGCAATTTGCATCTCCAGAATTCCTGTTGAAGTTCTGCCTTTTAAAACTTTTTTAATGTTAGACTGGAATTATTAATGGTTTTTGTACAAAGTTCATTATATTTTCATCAAAAACTTTGCTGAAAACTTTAAGCCCAATGTCCAAACTCTGATGAAATTGGTAGTTTCAGATGGGCAAGAGGAATGTGGAGTAACTGGTGATACTAGTAACAGCAGCAACAAGCTGGCAAACATGAAGCAACTCTGTTATCACTTGTCAGACCTCAGATCTAATGAACTACTCACATGGTTCTTGTCTTGAACGATGATGCTACTGAATCATTTTGGTGTTTGGTTGTTTTTTTATGCGCCTTCTGCTTTCTGAGCAGAGTTGCATGCAAGTGCAGCTGGGCAGCTTCACTATCGGTCTTTTAGTTATTGCTGAGCTGCTGGAAAAAACTTTTTAACTCTGGCTGGTTCTTCCTATCAAGCAGATTGTGAAGCCATGCTACGTGGGGGAAAACATGTCTGTATGATGCAAGGAATGTTGAAAAGGGCAAACACCCACAAGATAAGCAAATAAGTAAACTCCAGCCAAGCCAAATATAACCCCCCCTCTGTTTTCTTTTTTAAAGCCTAAAACAACAGAGAGGCTACCTTCAGCAGAAAAATAATAGTACTGTCTCCCAGGAGATAGAGTTGTGACAGCAAAAATGAGCACAATTTGATTCCCATGATGTGGCTGGCACTTCTGAGGTATGGTTCCTCTCTGCCATAGGATGATCAAAATATGATAAAGTACATGGTCAAAGCCAGTAAATCTTACTGCCTTTCAGTCATATGACGATCCTTACTAGTAGAAATGAAAAAGAGAGAGAAGGCAGGAGATGTTCTGCGCTATGCCTGAAAGTACTCAAAGACTTCTTGCCTCCTGAGAGTGTCTCATCTCCTGCAGCTGCCGTGTTATTGTGCTGACTTTCATAGTGGGGTTTGGAACTGATCCAAAATTTATTCCCATTATGGGAAGCTTTCTGTCAACTCAAGATCACTGCTTGTTGCCAGCCACTGCAGTAAAATTAATAACAATCCATAGGTGTGGAAAACCCCACTGTATTCTTGGATTTTTCATACAATTATTTAATTGTATGGTTTTAATGATTTCACACACAAGAATTTCTGACACTTGCAACCTTAGATTTTAGAAAATCACTTAGGAGCTGAACATGAGAGGCTTTGTTGAAATGTATTTTTGATTCAGTATCTTGTGCACGTGTAGTGTAGGAATTACTATTTCCATGAGTGCTTTTTGAGGTGGACCCATTTTCATACAAAATGTGAAATCCAAGGTGGTAAAAAATTTATTTTAGACTTTGGTATTACTTGTTTGAAAGAATGTAATTCTTAGAGATGGTATTTTCACTTTCAGTAATAAGATTATGTCACTTTGGACCATAAAGATATGGGAAATAAGTTGCTTGTGTTTGAGACAGACAGCTACAGAGCCTAGTGTGGTCACAAAACATAATAGAGTAAGTGCAAACTTATCTCCGCAGCCATTCCCAGTACTGAAAGGATAGAGAACTGGCATAAATCTGCCTCTTTTGGAGAGTGATGCACCTTGAGAATTGGTTGTTTGGCCATTCATTTGAACTGCTCTGTTCACAAAACAAAAACTGTATCAGTCTCTGCTTGTGAGAGAGCTAGAGAGCCTTCCCTGTGATTAAACAGAACTTAACTCCAGGGAACTGCAAAGTTAGCCATTTAGTAACCAGGGGAGCTGAGGGGAGGAAAGGTAGCATGAATGTTTTAATCACATAAATTATCTTCATCCAAGAGGGTCCAAGGGACTTGTTAAACACAGGATATGTGGAAGACAAGAACCCTTGCCTGGCGGTTATTGTATGTACCAGGACAGAGGACACAGGTGTACTTAATTAGACTGAAGATGCTAAAAACTGTACAGAAAAGAGAAAAGAAAACCAAGGGCATAATCACAACTTCCCAGATAATATTAGAAGTTTAGCAAGGAGACGGATACCAGGATGGAAAATCGCCCCAGCAATTAATCTCTACTTTGAAGCTCTCTCAGTTTGTGGACCTCCCAGTATTTTCAGGGAGGGTGCAGACCAAATTTAATCTGACTGGAGAATTGCTTTTGTTAATTATAATTTCTGGAGCACATTAGAATTAACTTGCAGATACCTAGTGACCTCCAGACTGACAGGCCCACCAGCTCCAGAAACTTGATACTGCTGTGAGCTCTGGGGTAGATGAGCTATCAGAATTGGAGAAATCTTGACTGAAGTGTAAGAAGCTTGGAGGTACTTGTCCTCTTCAAATTACAGCAGAAATATGCAGTTCTCCTTTCCTTTCAAGGACATAAAATACGATCATATGGAAAATGGATGCTCTTTTACAGCTGCTGCACCTGGTTAGCCTCTGCTGTACAAAGGCCAGAGCAATAACAGTGAGCAAAAGGCCAGGGATCAAATACTTTGTTATATTTTTCTCCTCCATGTCTCATCAATCAATGTACTAGATGTCTAGATTTATGACATCGCTTTATACTCAAACCTTCCTGAAGTTCACAGTTGGTTGGCTGGAGCAGAGAGGATGAGATACTGATCTCTGACACTTCTGAAGTAGTTCTGTTGAAGGGAATATATCTGCCTACAGGACCTGACTTGTAGCTGCATCGGGTGCTCTTGAAATAAGTAACCTGTGCTGGCCAGTTGCTAGTGAGCAGGATTACTGTATCCTAAATCAGTCTTGCAAATCTGCCTCTAGCAAAGACAGATTCATAAGTGATATCAGAATTGGGGCCACATGTTTGGGAATGCATTGGTGTTTTATGCTGTACAGATAATCTGTACCCATTAGCCCGTCAAAGTAAATAAGGTGTGTGTGTGCTGTATTTTTGCTTTGAAAACAGGCTAAATAGAGGAAAACATTCCAGAAGCAAACAGAAAGCTCATGCTGCATTATGCTGAGTTTCCCCCTGACTTTATTGCCTTTATTCTGCTGCAGCTAGAGAAAACTCATTTAAACTATGAAACTTCTTTGGCGTGGATTCTTTGTATTGACGAAACAGAGCTGACTTTCTCTGGAGAGGCAGAATGTTATTAAAGCACTTAACCTAGCACTGCTGTGGCTATCAATTATACCCTTCATTTACACTATACAAGGCTGACGGCTTATTTGAAGTTCAAGAGGTTTTTTTAATGAGATGTTAATTGAGTACACCTGCAGTTGGCTAAAATTTTCATGGACAGTTAAGTGTGATCTTTTCCCTTCCTAAATTTGGTGGGCTTTTTTTCCTAGGTTTGTATACCATATCTCAGTGAATGTTTAGTGTAGACTTTTAATATACACGAGGTAGAACAATAATCGATGCTTGTGATTTATGACTAGCACTATAAACTTATTGTCTAAGTCATGTGTGATGGGTTGACCCTGGCTGAATGCCAGGTGCCCACCAAAGCTGTTCTATCGCTCCAGTCCTTGCTTCATGGGGCAGAGAAAACATAACACAAGGGCTTGTGCGTCCAGATAAGGAGGGGCAGAGATCACTCACCAATTACAGTCACGGCCAAAATGGACTCAACCTGGGGAAATTAGTTTATGACCAATCAAATCAGAGTAGGGTAATGAGAAATAAAACAAAACCTTAAAAACACCTTCCCCCCCCCCCCCTCGCTTTTTTCCTTGGCTCAACTTCACTCCCCATTTTCTTTCCCTCCCCATCAGCAGCACAGGGGATAGGGAATGGGGGCTGTGTTCAGTTCATCACATGCTGTCTCTGCCACTCCTTCCTCCTCAGGGGGAGGGTTGTCACACCCTTCCCCTGCTCTAGTGTGGGGTCCTTCCTACAGGAGACAGTTCTCCATTAAATTCCCATGGGCTGCAGTTCTTTGTGAACTGCCCCAGCCTGGGTCCCATCCGTGGGGTGCAGCCCTTCAGGAACAGGCTGCTCCAGCCTGGGCCCCCGCGGGGTCACAAGCCCGGCCAGCAAACCTGCCCTGCTCCAGCCTGGGCCCCTCTCTCCATGAGCCCACGGGTCCTGCCAGGAGCTGCTCCAGCGTGGGCTTCCCATGGGGTCACAGCCTCCTTCGGGCACCCACCTGCTCCGGCACGGGGTCCTCCGTGGGCTGCAGGTGGGGATCTGCCCACCCCCCACCCACCCCCGTTAACCTCCCCGGGCTGGGGGCACAGCCTGCCTCTCCATGGGCTTTCCACAGGCTGCCAGGGAATCCCTGCTCCGACACCTGGAGACCCCGGGCCTCCTCCTGCGCTGCCCTGGGGGCTGCAGGGCCGCTGCTCTCACATACTCTCACTCCTCTCTCCTGGCTGCTGCTGTAGAGGTTTTTTTCCCCCCTTCTAAAATATGTTGTCCCAGAGTTGCTGCCACTGTTGCTGATGGGTTTGACCTTGGCCAGTGGTGGGTCTGTCTTGGAGCCGCTGGCATTGAATCTGTTGGACATAGGGGAAGCTTCTAGTAGCTTCTCATGGAAGCCACCCTGTAGCCCCCTTGCTACCAAAACCTTGCCACACGATCCCAATAAACCATGACTTTTCTGTTTACATGAACTGGAAGGCTAAAGCTCTGTGCCTCATAATTAAGGTGGAAACCATTTGTATTCAACTAACCAAATTTCTTTGCAAATAAGGATCCAAATCTTGGAAAGCCACGTTAGTTGCTCAGCATCCTGAAGTAACTTCTGTGTTCATTTCTACTTCCTTCTAATGGAACTTGGTAACAGAGCCCTCTCCAGACATAAGGTGAAAGTCAGATCATACTAAGAGTATGCATAATTATGGTGTTGCTTTTTCTAAGTGGGCCTACCTAAAATCTACCTTGTGCCTGGTAGTAGTGGTTCAGAATGATTGCTTTTGGTTGTTTGACGGATCTGACGTGGAGTTTACAGTAGTGGGTGCTTGGGTGGAACACAACTGTCAAAATGTAAAACACTTTTACTACTATTCTTCTGCTGCTGCTTCCAACTTTATGTAGTTTTAAGAAACTTAACAAAGCAGGAGATAAAAATGGAATTTGCTGAGCAGTGGTTTGTGTCATAGTTTTAGACCATAAGCGTTTGGCTCTGGCTCTCCAGGATAAAATTTGGCAATGCTATGGCCTCATGTCTTGGCAAATGGCAGAGTACTTGTACAAATAAAAAACCTGCCTTCAGTCCATGTGAAATTTCTGTTTCTGGACTTCCCCTGCAATTCTGCACTTCAGCATATCTGACCTAGTCTGCACTGTATTAAAGGGCAAACTTATGGCAGAGTGTCTGCTGATAGGAGGATTTTGGAGGACAAGAGAATTGATCCATTGGACCAAAACAAAAACTAAAGCACCATTTTATAGAATACCAGCTTTGAACAGACATTTTCATGCTAAGCAGCAAGAAACAAACAAAGTTGTTTAAGTATTTTAGTTGCATGAAGGAACTTCTAAGGACGCTTAAACCTGCAAGGGTATGTGCATCTACAGACTGTTCATGTTCCACTCATTACTGAGAAGGAAAAAATTAAGAAATATTACTGACTTTAACATCATTGCCTGATAGATCCATCGGTTTTTCAGGTCAAAGTGTTGACTATATTCAGTGCAAAGGATTATTAGCAATGTACCTATTAGCTTCATATTAAGAATACGTGTATACATAATTACAGAACAGTTGAGGTTGGAAGGGACCTCTAGAGGTTATGTGGTCCAAGCCCCTCTTTAAGCAGGGCCATATGTTGCAGCAGTTGACCATAGCATTTGGAATCTGTAATCTAAATTACTTTAAAAATACCATTATGGAGACAACTGAGTGGTTATAATACCAGTTACTTACTGTCCGACAGCCCATGGAGTACCAAGTACTAAAACATCTATTTGGTTAATGAGTTCTGAGTGCTTGTACAGTAAGTCTTACTGCTGGTCAGGCCATGTGTCTTACAAATGAGGTCTTGGTGTCAGTCATTTATGCTTCAGGTAAGCTAGAGCTGCATACCAGGCTCTCACTCTTCTTGTCTCTAAAAAATTATCAGTTTCTACAGGTGTTTATTAGGATATAATATTTCAGAAAAAATATCTGCTCTTTATTAGAGAGCAGCAAGAAAGGCCAAGAAAATCAAAGTATGGGGAGGACAGGACTAGGACCAAAAAGTAGTGAAGACTGAGCAAAACTAAAGACATTCAATGAATGAATGACACAACAATGAAGAAGGTACAATGGAACAGAGAGGGTTAATTAGGCTCTAGATCATATAGCTATGGCAAGTGATGGATTCATCATCCCTTAAACTCTTTAAATTGAGACTGGATGTGTTTTTGGTGGGGGTGAGTGGGAAGAAATTATTTAGTCAACACTACAAGTTTTTTTACCCTGAAAATTTTATTTATTTTACCCTGAAAATATTCAGTAGACATCACAGTTAAACAAAAACATGTAAACATGTGTGTTAAGTATGTACTTAATTACTTCTGATTGCAGCTTCAAAGCATTGTCACATTCAGCATTATTTTCCTGAATGAAGTTATGATTGTTGGTCAAATAGGTTGCCTCTGAAGTACTCCAGCATGAGCTTTTACCTAGTTGTTGTAAAAGGGGTCAAGCAGGGTTGTTGGTCATAGCAATTCTTGCTAACCTCAAACTACAGTAATCAGCACAGGGAATTTCTGGCACTTTGTAGTGATTAATCTATAGCAGGGGATTAGCACTTGTTAAAGCAAAGGTTAAGTGACCTAGAAAGGGAAAAAGAGACTTAAAAAATATTATTTTTATAAATCTCCTGGGTTTGCATAACAGATGAGCTTGTTTTACATACGTATCACTTTATACTGAGGAGCCTGAGATCACATCAGTAAATGTATTACTTAAAACACAAATGTGTATCGGGGAATAAAAGGTTTGTAATGGCATTGAGTGAGCTG
The DNA here is from genome assembly GCF_015220075.1 of Falco rusticolus. NCBI lineage: Eukaryota > Metazoa > Chordata > Aves > Falconiformes > Falconidae > Falco > Falco rusticolus. Next base: position 32,251,150 of record NC_051190.1, on the reverse strand, counting down.
TGTGAGAGAGACCTTGAAATAAAGCTGAACAGCAGGTTTCAGTCAAGATCATTGGACTTTTTGACTTGAAGTTGCAAACATTCAGAGGAGAAACATGTCACAAAGGGAGAACAACGAACGTTTTAGACATAAAACACTGTAGTAGTCTGGAAAGTACCCTTCCTCAGCTTGAAGAAGGCTGAACACATATAATTTCCCTCTGCAGGTAGATGTCTTGGTCATCTTCCTGTGGGATAGCTAAAGTGGGGAGGAGAGAGGGGACATTGACACAGCTCTTTTCCCAAGGGATTCTATTCTCCTTTGTATAAAGCGATTGAGTAGCTGCTGAGCTAGAAAGCACAGCGCTGTGAGCTTCTAATTAGGCGCTGAGGCTGCTTAGCTGGGAGATGGGCTGGTTTGTTGTGATGAATCCTCAACTGGCTGGTGCCAAGTTCCAGGGGGTGTCAGCAAAACAGGAGTATCCATCTGCTTCCCAGGTTAATGTTTTGTGTACTGGGAACTGGGTGACACAGGAGGGGCAGGCACTGCTGGTTATGCTTTCTTAGCCCTTTGTTTACATTACGATTTTTCATTTGAGCAAGAATATTTTTTTGAGCCATGTGAATCTGAATATTTTGTTTGATGTTTGGTCTGGATGGCAAATGAAATGTCAATAACTTGTGGAGCCCTCTTTTCTATATATCATTAACTCTGGTGTGTGTGAAACCTTTAGTGTGGAAAAAGGGAGAAAAAAAATCTGATTACAGATAGTTATTAATTTATCTTTTGCTTCAAGCAAGTAAGTTTTGACCTGTGATCTATGGACCTTCTGGGTTTTTTCTATTGCTTCTGAGGGGTTCAGGAAAAGCAACTTTATATGCAGAGTCTACAGATGTGACTGTTCCACACTCTCACTGGAACATTTTTTAGGGTCCATAAATCAAAAGATTGAAAATCCCTTCTCTAAACATACTAAGCATACAGCAATTTTCCACAAGAAAAGACTAAAGTGATTTGATACAATGCAAACTAATTTTAGCACCAAATTCTCTGGTGTATTTGCTGCAGGCTCCTTCTGCCCCCGGAGCAGCAAGTTTGCAGAGCAGAAATGTACACATAGCTCTAAAGCAGAGTTTGCTCATTTATATTCACAGCCTCTAAAACCACAGTGCATAACTTGATGGGTCTTCAGTCAGTGCTGCACCTCAGCGGTGTGTAGGCCAGGAAGCCAGAGCCTGCCAGGAGAGAGCATTTCAAGCTCTGGCAGAAATTATTCACCAATAAATTGAAGGAAGGCTTTGAAAAGTCTCCGAAGAGGCAGGTGTTCAAACTAAAACATTTGCACTATTTTCACCTGAATGAGTGCTTAACCTGAAGTCTTATCAATATACGAACACGGGGCTGAATTCTGCTCTGGTACAACGATGTGACTCTGTTACAGTGATCCTGATTGCCGAAGAGTAGATGCCAAGATCAAATAAAGAGAATATTTATTTTTTTTTATCTCTAGAGGGGACTAATTGCCTGTCTGTCGATGAGAAAAGGGCACTTAAGATTCTTTATTTAAAGTTAAACAAATTCTATGAAGTTGCATGAAATTTCAAAATCTCATAGAAAAATCTACTGAATATATTCAAGAGGATTTTTTTGAGAAGGGGCACCTAAACAAAACAAAAGAAAACCCACAAAAAAGCCAAAACCAGAACACCACCATACACATGGAAAACATAGTTGTTTTGTGGCTTTTGGAGGCATATTAATACAGCCAGTATGACCAACTGTAAGTGAAATGATCTGCACCAAGCAGATCCCTTTCAGGTATCTGCAAAATAGAAGAGACTAAATGCAACCTTCCTTTGGGGCCTCATCTGAAGTATGCAGAAGTAAATGGGAAGATTTCCCTAAATCCAGTAGCCTTTAGACTATAGTTCTATGATTTGGGAAGTATTCTCACTGTTCATGTGGCCGAAACTGTGGATAGTGTCTTCTGGCTCTGTTTTTGCCAATAGCAAGGTTCCCATGGATTTTAGCTAAGCTGTGATTATATTAATTGTGCATAGTGAATCGCTTACTACAATTTATAGCAATCTCTGACTACGAGAAGGTGACATTTTTCTTGTCTGTCAAATTTAAATAATTCTCTTTTTTTTTTTTTTTTTTTATCTTGAAGTACATTGAGTGTTTTTTACACCCTAGTGCTCCTACTCTATTTTTCCTGTTCTGTTGAGGGTCAATATTGTCCTTTACCCTGTAGTCAGTGAAGTCTGTCATGTCAGAAGAAGCTAACTGCTAGAACCAGTGAAAAATATTGTTGATTCACATTTTATGTGGTAGAACGACACTCCTGACAAAGACTTCTTTTATTAGTTTGTTTTTGTGGGCTTGCACCAACCTCCAAGATACTAAAATTGTTTGAGTTCCTTTCTTTTGCTTAATTTCTAGCTATGAATGTGACAGAACATCATCAAAAGGATGCTTCTCTATTCCTCACCATTCTTTCAGTTTTACTAAATTCAGTAAGTTGTAAACTGAAGAGAGGAAAAATTGAAATCACAACTGCTGAAGCTTCACAAAAGGTAGAAAACAATAATTCAGAGTAGGTTCAGTGGAGAATGTTTGCGCCCTTTAACTGGAGCAACACAGTTATGTTAATGTAGCCATTCTTCTAAATTAAATAGTATTTGTATTAATGTTGATCATTATGTATTAATGAGAAATAATTTTTCCTTCTATATTTCCTAATTGTATCACGATTTCCATAGCTGACAAAATGTGTTTGGTGGTGGTGATTACCAATCTGGGGGAAAAAATATATATAAGTACAGATCACTACTTCAGTATGACACAAACGATAAAAGAAGAAATAGATCTTACTCATTTGCTTGATTGTAATCACTATTATTGCATATTGAGATCAACATGTTTTGTTCCATTTCAGTCTTTATTTCATGTAGAAGAGTCTATTTCGTGTGGTCTTGATCCATCACTCATGCCAAGGGGCATGGTTAACAACAGGAAAACGGCAGACACAAGCCTCTATTGTCATGTTGTTAACTGCTTCTAAACAAAACTTCCATGGCATTGAAGACAAAAACAGGCTGAGATGACTTAGTATTAAAGCAATTTGGCTTCAACTTGACAGGCGTTTGCTTCTGTCCTAAAAAACAAAATAAGGATTTACAATATCTCTAGGCTTTTCCGAAGTGATGCCACCAGAGCTAGATATCTGGATAAAGGATGTTCAAAGATAGCTAGTATGGATTTGATCCAAAGGAAGCTAACCTTAAAATAAAGCTCCTGCTAGCTCCATTCAGCTTAGGCTGAGACCCAGGAAGAGATTATGGAAGCTTCATTTTCAATTTCTTCTTAATGCAAAACCAGATCTGCTGATTAGAGGTTGGAATGATTCCGGAACAACAGAGGTATTCTTCATTTACTGGTTAGTTCTGTGACCTTGTGCACTGTTAATGTCAAGACTGTCATTGGAAAATATTTACTAAAGGGTAGATACATGTCTGTGAAATCGTTGAAGGTAGCTGCTTTCAGAAATCAGAAGGGTGATGTAACTTTTCCTTGCAGCATTCCCCAGATGGCTTAAATGTATACAGCGTAAGAACATGGAATGAGGTGGGTCAGATACTTGTCACTGGCAGTGGCCTTGGATGGAACAGCAAATTTAATTTTAGGTATGTGTAAGACTTATCTAATATTTAGATATAATATCCTATAGATAATGTATGACCTCTTGTACTTTTCTAAACAGCTTAGTTTTCCAGACACTTCAAACCTCTGCTGAAATCCTCTGGAGAACAGTTTTTGCAGCCAGGGCTTCAGCACTTTTTTCCTTCTCCAGGGAACAGTATCATCTTATAAAAATGGGTTGCTTCATGTTTTTTTCTGATCCACTAGATGGGTTTGATATTCAAAAAGACTTTTTTCTTTTTTTTTTTTTTTAATTGCTATTAAACTTCTAAGGTAGGTAACACTATGGCTGAGAGTTTGAAAGGCATTTAGGGATATGAGAGTGTTAGCTTTAAACCTTCCCATTAACTGTGTCTTGCGGTCTTGCAAATCTCAGCCACTAATTGTGCTGTCTAACATCGCCAATATTCAAACAACCCAAATCCCCTTGCTGTGAACTAGCATTGCTCTACAGGCATCAGTAAAGTTGTGTGATCTATACCAGGTGCGTTATCTTGGTTAAAATTGTTCCTCTAAGAATTTTCTAGACACTGTGCCCTATAATCAGACTAATTCCTGAAAAGTAAACAAGCAATTCCTTTGATCCTACTCCAGATCTCTTTCTGATTTTTCTCTGTCTTATCTAGCTATGTCCAAGTCAGCTGGCATATACGAAAATCTAGCTACTCTCTGAAGACCTCCAGGTGTTGAAACCAGGAGGTGGCCTGAACTGTCCTATAGTGTGCTTTAGCTTCTATCCCACAGATTGAAAGGTCAGGTGTTTTGGTGATATGGAAAAAAACAGGCAACACAAACACAACACGGTCAGGGAAGTGAAAATCTAGCCTATTTGCGTAAGAACAGCAATTCTAGTAGCTACTGGAAGAATTTTCTAAAAGCAGTGCTCTTTCCAGCCATGCTGAGTTTCGTATTATAATGGTCATAAAAGATTTGCTCGCCTTCCCTCTGTTGAAAAGTGGTTTGATTTGACTTAAGGCATTAACCCTTTTTTTCCCTCTTTAAAATTTCTCCATGGCAGCTGCTTTTTCTGGTCTCAGCTATTAAAGAGTATCATTTTTATTGGTTGCATGGCAACAGATAATCCCTTTGTTCTGTTTTGTTTAAACAGATGCTGAGAACTCTGCCTGTCATAATAAGTAAAAGCACTACCCTCAGGCTTCTTTTAAAACTGCAAAAGAGGGAGTGTATGGGGCTTGAATTAATGTTACTTCCAAAAGTTTTACTTTTGGTTGTAGCAAGCAACAGACCTACAGTCTGCTTAAACAGTTATGCTTAAAATGTACTTGGATGCCATAACCTAATTGGCTTTGGCAGGCTTACCTGGAAGGTTGACTCATATGGACCGGGACTGGGGTTTCAAAGTCAAAGGCCATGGCGCCTCTGACCAGAATAAAGGGATTGTTCTGCAGAGAAGCAGTAAATTGACACCAAAAATCTGTTGGAAATCTGAAGCATTTTTCATTAACTTTAATAGGCCATAAACTCACTGACGTTTAATGAGCCTGTTGGATAGTATAAATTCTAAGTGGCACGATGAGGCCGCAGCTCTCATTTTGATTTCTCTTGGATTGATGTAATTTCAGTACTGCCTGGGAAGTTTCTCCTGAATTCCTTCAGCTGCAGTAAGATAAGAAGCAGGCTGTAAGAGTTTCACAGAGAGCCAGCATGAATGCTTCAGTGGCCAATAATACCTGTTATAAAACGGATAAGGGTGTCGTTGCATTAGAGGCTTTCCTGACAAGTGTGAGTGGAGTGCAGCCCTTGAGACATAAGGGAAAACTTGCAGTGTATCTGTCACAGTAGAGCTGTTATGAACACGTAAGAAGTTAATTTTGCCACCTTTACCATAAGGAATAAACCTCAGCACTTTTCTTTTTTTTTCCCACCTTTAAAAAAAATAAAAATGAACACTGACATGGTATGGTCAGGCATCTAGGTTTTCTAAAGAAGATAAATGAACCTGTAAAAAGTTATTTAGACTTTACTGTTGCCCTATATGATGTATAGACTTGGAAGCCTATGAAGCATGAGACAAGTGACTATAACGTATGCATGTTAGTCACAGACCCAAATTAGACTAATGACTCTCCCATGGGATATTTTTAGGAGGACTGGGTTGCTTGGTTATAAGCATGTCTCCAATAAAAATTTTCCCTAGCCACTTCTATAGGGCCACAGGATTTCATTCCTGGGTTTGAACTGGAGCCTCAAAGAGGGAGGCTGCTTTCTAGTTCATGGAGCAGCGTTGTAAGAAGATTTGGTAGATAAGAAAAATCTCACTTTCTCTGGGTTTATGTAGACTTGGAGATTTCTATGGCAAAAGAAGAAAATGAAATGGGTTATGAGAAAGCTGGGTTTTGGTCCTCTGAATCACTGACAGGCATGGCACAAATAGGGAAATGGGCAATTTCTCAACTATCCAGTTAACAGTTCCTCAGGGAGGAGCACAGTGTTCTGAGTAGTTTCTGCTTCTGAGGGGCATGAAGGGAGTAGGTAACGATGGGTCTCAGTGCATTTTTAAAGCTGCACAGAGATCCTTGAACATGGGCTTATTGGGAGGACATCTGTATGCTCTCTGTGGCTTAAACTTTGGTCCTTTTCAAAGTGAGGATGAAATAAAGCAAAGGCTTTTTCACCCCTCATAAATATAATTTATTTTTCATATGGAACTTTTAATAATCAGCAGTTCAGATGATGTCCATGCAGTACTAATACAGCTTAACACTGAATCTAATTTGAAACTTGCCTTTCTGCTTCCATATACTTATTTACCATTGAGAAATTATTACATCACTTCCATTTTCTTGTAAATGATAAGAAAACCTGCTGTGTCTCGTTATTAATACTGTCTGGCATGGGCCTAAGGAATAAGATCTGTGTCTTGTAGCAGTTTCTACCTGGATCTTTTACTGGCACACAGATTGCATTCTATCATACCTTGTGAAATGCTCTACTTGGGCAATTAGTTGCCTTTTGATTATCTATTCTGTTGTCTAAAGCAACTGGTTTAAGCTGCATTTTGAAATGAGAAAATAAGTAACAAATTTCACAGTAACTTTCTTAGCTTGTGCTTACGTTGTCTGTAAGGAGGTTGGTGGTGGAGGACCCAGTGAGGCAAGGCGTGCTCCTGGAGCTTGTATTCGCAAACAAAGAAATGCTGGTTGGGGATGTGAAGGCTGGGGCAGTCTTGGCTGCAGTGACCATGAGATGTTCAGGATCCCATATGGATGAAGCAGGGCAATAAGTAGGATTGCAGCCCTGGGCTTCAGGAGAGCTAACTGGCCTCTTCAAGGACCTACTTGGAGGAATCCCATGGGTTAGGGCTCTGGATGGTAGAGGAGTCCAAGAGAGCTCGCTAATATTCAAGCATCGCTTCCTCCAAGGTCAATATAGCTGCATCCCTGTGAGTAAGATATCAAGCAAAACAGAGGCAGGGGACATGCATGGATGGGCAAGGAGCTTCTGGGAAAACTCAAACAGAAGAAGGATGTTTATGGGATGTGGAAAAAGGGACAGGCCACTTGGGAGGAATATAGGGATGTTGTCAGAACATGCAGAGAGGCTCAGAGGGCTGTGATCAGTGGCACAGTGTCTAGCTGGGGGCCTGTAGCTCACAGTGTTCCCCAGGTAACACTGTTCCATTCCTTTTTAGCTTATTTATCAGTGACCTGGATGAAGGGACTGAGCGTACCTGCAGCCAGTTTTCAGTGGTGCCCAGCGGCAGGACAAGGGCAATGGGCACAAGGTGCGGCACTGGAAGCTCCACCTGAACACGAGGCAGAACTCCTTTCCCTGGAGGGTGCCGGAGCACGGGCACAGGCTGCCCGCAGAGGCTGCGCTGTCTCCTCCTCTGGAGACGTTCAGAACCCGCCTGGATGTGGCTCTGTGTGACCTGCCCCAGGCAGCCCTGCTGTGGCGGGGGCTGGGCTGGATGATCCCCAGAGGTCCCTCCCAACCCTGTCTATTTTGTGATTCTGTGATTGGGAAAATGCTCTGCTTCACAGTATCAGCTGTTTGCAGAGTGGTTTTGCTGGGTGAAGGTAACAGTCCCAGCAGTTGATCTTGCTTACAGGAGTACAAATCTGGAATGATTTTGTTAGCATCAGAGGAGTCATTTTGAGTTTGCACGGGTATAAACGAGATTATTGTCTGACTGCTGAAGTGCTTTGCAGAGGAAAATCTGCTGTTCTCATTCTAGTGGGAACGCAGATGAGCATAGAAGTGTGGCTTCTTTTTTGCTCTGCTTTCTACCTCAGGCATCCTCAGCTGCTGTAAGTAGAAGTTATGCTGGAGGGAAACTTTATTCAGTTCTTCTAAGTGAAATTCTAAAACCACACATTTTATTGTCCATTCAGTTCAACAAAGTGCAACAATTTGTCCTAAGGAGACAGTTCATATGTCAGTCTTGACTCTTCCCTGTATGCCCCTAACATTATTATAGCATCTAATTTGCTAGGGTTTTATTGTCTTTCTCTGTGCTGTGGCACGTCTAATAAGTTGCTTTCCAATTCCTTTGTCACATAAGCCTTATCTCTGAGGCATCCATGAATTCAGACCGGCTCAAACACCATCTGCCTCTCCATTTCTCTGTCATGTCACCAGGGATTTTGGGGTCTCAGTCTCAAACATGCTTCTCACCTGCCTAATGCTCTTAAAGAAATAATAAAGGCACCTCCATGTCATAGTTGTGAAATTGTCTGAAGACACCAGGTAAATAAATTAAAAAAAAAAAAAAAGCTGATTTATTCTGATGTGAAGGCATTGTTAATTAAGTCATACAGGGGAATGAACACTAAGAAAAGAATGCTATCTGACATCAGCAATTATTTTATTGATGCCTCCGCATCTCAATCAAATGCAACTCTTTCTTGACAGGTAGTATTTAGCAATGATGGAAAAATGGTAGCTTTGAGAGGAGGGGGGGTGGGGGTCTCCAGTGAATGGTGGAATATTTCCATTAGCATCAGATTTTTCTGGATATGGTTTTAGTTGCAAAACTGAGTTAACTCCACCTGGGGAGCTGCATGAGTTTATTCTAAAATACAAGTTCTTAGTTGATGCAATCCCAGGTACTGATCAAATCCTCAGAAAATTGATAGAGTTCTAAATGAATGAAATTGGATCTATTGGCATGATCCTTCATTTTCGGTTGGTTTTATGTTTATTCCTCAGAAGTGGCAACAAGTCTGTGTTATGATCAAAGGTGTCCCATTTTTATGGTGTAATTTTTGGAAGTGTTACTGTTTAAGGCAGAAGTTGCTGGGAATAGTTGCTTTGTTATATTTGAAGATCCAAATATCAGTCTGTCTTGGGCCCTGGCAGATGAAGTTTGTGTTTGTAAGACCTATATTAGTATTTAATTGTCTGCTTAAACACCAATTAATCATCTACTCAAGAGGCACTTCTGTGATCACTGGAAGAGAAGACAACCTAACTTTCACTTTCAATATGAGTTAAAATGAGTGGTATGTGTGCTGATGAAATAAGCTATTATACATACATAGTCCAAAAGAATCTAATGCTCAAAACTCAGTGGACCAACTTTGGTACCAACAACATGAAGAAAAGAGTAAATGTAAATGAACCAAAATCTTTCATGTAAAGGTGTCTCGCGTTAAGAGAGCATGCCTTAACCAGAAAAGCTATAATGGTGAAAAAATTAACTTTATAGACTATATCAATAGAATAAAGGAAGATTAATTGTACCTTAACAGTTAATCTTGTCCTTTGTGCTGTTACTCAAACTGCAATATGCCATGAAAACAGAAGAACATACTGTGCGCATGCAGTTTGCAACTGTGAATAAGAAGGTATTGTAGACAAAGCTTCTAGTTACAGAAAAACAGTAGTTGTAGACTGCAGAGCACAAGAAATATCCAGCTTGCAAATTATAGATAGAAGCAGGAAAAATGGCTGTGTGAGAATAGTTTCTCAATTACTATTTCCCACTTCCTGATGTACTAAGGATTTTTATTGTGTTGTGCAAACACAAGGCGGCTATTACTTGCCCATATACCAAACATGGGCTCTGAGCCAACTAGACCTGTACAGGCTCGAAGCCCACCAGCTGGTGGCTTCATCAATGACCTGGATGAAGGACTGAGTGTATCCTCAGGAAGTTTGTCAGGCTTTTTTCAATAGTGCCCAGCACCAGGCCAAGGGGCAACAAGCACAAACTGCAACACAGGAGGCTCTGTCTGGACATGAGGAAAAACTTTTCCTTTGAGGGTGATGGAGCACTGGGACAGGCTACCCAGGGGCTGTGGAGTCTCCTTCTCTGGAGATATTCAAACCCCACCTGGACAAGATGCTGTGTAGCCTGCTCTAGGAGAACTTGCTTTACCAGGGGGTTGGATTAGATGATCTCCAGAGGTCCCTTCCAACCCTGACCACTCTGTGATTATTTTGAAAGCAGGAACAGGCAAACCTTGCTAAATCAGGTAGCTGGATGTACCATATAGGAATATTTGCTGAATTAGAGAATAAACTATGTTTCGATGATGCAAAAAGTCTTTTGGTTTTGTAACACATCTCTGATGGAGTATCAGCACTAGACCAATAGCAAGAAGGTGTCTTCTAGAAAATTAATTTATATTTATAAATATGTCTGGAAAGTCTTCCCTTGGTAACCTACCTTTCAAAGAAACCTTTTTCCAACAATGACTGATACCTCTGAGGCCGTTTTTGTGGCTGGTGACTGTTAACACTCACAAATCAAAGCAGCAAACTTTATTCTTAGCAATGCATTTAATTAATGAATTAATGGGAGGGGGGTTGTATTGTTTTCATTTCTGATCTGTAGTGCAGCTCTGTTTTATGATGGTGCAAATCACTTTATAGAGTGTTTGTCCTTACGAAGATATTCCTTAGCAAATGAGCTGCTATGAAAGACTGCTTTGTACCTGCTGTTGAAATAAATAATTCTGAATCAAAATTTGATCCTCATATTGTAGGTTAGATGTCACCTTGGCAATGAATGTAGAGTGGTATGCATAAATGGGAACATTTCATTGTAAAAGTCTCTTATCCCAGCATTGAACTTTCTTAGCAAATGCCAAATATCATTGAACTCAGGGTATTTTTTTATTTTAAAGGTTAGAAGTACTCATGTTTCTGTTCCCTTAAGAGTTCTAATGTCACTACAGTGATTTAATATGCTGTATGTTTATGAAGGCACTAATTCAAACATTTCTGTAACACTGTAGTAGTAAAGAGTGGTCACTATTAGTCTTCCTATCTTATCCAGCATTCGTGTAGGCAGAAACAACTCATAAAACGGCTAACAGCTATATACATATGGCAATGAATGTGTATGTGACTTCTGTTAGTGCTGGCAATTGAATCAATACTATGCTTGTGCACGTAATGAATGGCAGAGTAGATCCTCACTAAGAATTAATTATATATTAAAGTGGTTTTGCTACTTTGTTTGGATCCAGTATGTGTATGTAGCCTCATTCCATTTTTGATAACACACCCAGCAAACATACTGGTAAATAAGACATTTTTGGGGCTCACTGAGCTGTGCTCTCTGTGTGTGTGGTGTTTCTTTTTTTTTTTTTGTTACACCCATGTTCTTACCTCTTAAAATGTGATGGCTCTTCTTTGAACTTTCCCAAACACACATTTCTTGATCTGCGGATACCAGAATCAGAACAAGTATTCTGGGGGTAGTTATGGCAGTGCCAGACACGGAGGTGATATAACTTCTCTACTCCTCCCTGATCTTGTATTTTCACCTCTGAAGAACACATGGCTGCTTTGGTCAACACTGCACCCAGGGAGCCGTATTGCATCATAACTTCTACAGGGCACATCCTCCTGGAAGAGCCTCCTTCCTCTGTAAGTGTGGACTTTTGTTTCTCCTTACTGTGTGTGTAAACTTAAACATATTCTATTGAAATAGCATCTTGTTTGTCTGTGCTCAGTTTACCAGGCAATACAGAAAGCTCCCTATATGGAATCCCTCCTTTTCCTTTTACGACTCTGGTTTTCTTTTTTTTTTTTTTTTTTAAATAAAAATCATTCCTAATAACCTTTAGAAACAAAGTCTTCATTAATGTGACTGAGAAATATTTAATAGCAGAGGAAATAACAGCTATTGGATGGTACTATAAGAAAAGTAATTATTTGAAGGTGGTTTTCTGCTTAGCTTTAGGTCTAAGTGGCTGGAGGTTTAACCATTTAATATGGGCTATGCTGCCATATATTGTCTAGTATTTTAATCAAAACTTTGCATAAGATGAAAGCTTTACAGCAGACTCTGCATACTATATAAACATTGTCTGCATCAGCTAACCATAGAAAGGTCCTTATTTTGAGTTCTGTTTTCCATAGACCCACGTGTATTAATTATGCTATTATTGCAGAAATCTTGTTAAGGTTATTCCTGATACTGGTGCCCCTATCCTTTGCAGAACTGGCAGACTGACGTGCCTGAGATCAGCCTCCGTGATTCTAAATTTTAAATGTTAGAGCAGCTTTGGCCTCCATCACCCCTCTAGAAATGCTGTGGTGCTCTAAAGATTCTACTGAATAGTCTGTGAGAGGTCCTCCCCTGCATTTTGACCATGTTTTAAAACTCTTGTATGTAAGAGTGTCTTTATTTTTGCTGATCTTAAAATACCTTCTTCCAGTCTTCTAGCTTTTGGTTAAAGCTTTTCTTGTCTACTGTTGAATACAGTATTCATCATCATTATCACCAGATATGAGTGCATTGTCCAACCTTTCTTCATATAGAGGCAGTGTGTTTACTGAAAATATTTTCCTTTCTATTTTTGACCATTTGACACTTCAATGTGCGTATAAAGAGTATTGCTATACAGTTCCTTTTTGTTCCTGTTATATCTAAAAACTTCCTTCTGTTGGCTTTTTTTTTTTTCACAGCTGGACAAAAGACAAAATCTATAGCTTTCCTGTACATTTTTTGTATTTTCTGTATCATGATTTGTATTACAACCAAGAGCTTTGCCTCCCTTGTGTTTGTTATATGGGGTATTTTGATAGCCACCTCCACTTACCCCTAAGCCAACTGTGTTTTTTAGCAGCTATAGCTTTCTTTGACTCAGACTGTGGGTTTTCTGGACATCCAGAAAAATGTTCTTAAGCTGTTCCCAATTATTGTAACATTTTTCTTCTAAAATTCCTTCTCCCAACTGGTTTGGCTCTTCTACTCCCTGCCCTCCTCCCCAGCTTCATGAAATTGATCCCTTTTAAGCAGCAAGAGTGTATTAGTAGTTTTAGCAAAGTAAAAAGTCTTCTGTTTGCACTTGGAAAATGCAATCAAGTCATGATCACTTCTTGTTTGGATAATACCTTTCTTTGTGATCAATTTACTCCTTATCACACACAGGAGCTCTAATATAGAATTATCTGTGTTGGATGCATCTTTTCTGAGTTAAGATTGTCATCCATAGTTTCTTAGCAATTCCGATGACAATTTAATTCTGGCAGCTTGAGTTCTCTCTGCATAAATTGCAACTGGAGTCTGTCTTTCCCTTTGTACTTTATAATATTGGTGTTCAAGGAGCTGCTCATACTGATTTGTACTGTGATTTGCTCCCGTTTTTGGTGCATCCTTTTCTTAATTACTTGGAAAGGGGCTGGCCTGACATGTTTTTACTCTAAGGCCACTTTTATTTTTAGCCATGTGTTCAAATCATAGACTTAATATTTGCATGATACTGTGCTAAACCCAAGAAACTGGCTACACTAGTCCCTGCACCTTTCCCAAAATGCACATGCATTTCCCCCTGCAATTGTTGACCTCCTGACTGCTGCTACTTTCCAGAAATCAGATAAGCCTACCCTACGAAGTAGATCTTGTCTCCTTTGTACTATTAGTTGGCCATCTCTGATGAATTCCTGTGCTGATCCTGAAACAATGAGATACTTGTTCTTTAGATACTTGGAGATTTTTAATTAAGTTGTTCTGAGAACAGAGAAATCTAACTCTACACAGGCTGCATGCTTTTCTTTGTGGAGCAGTACTTCTGCCTATCTGAAAGAAACTGTAGTCAAGGACTGTATGCACCTCTGACCAGTTCTCTTTGCGATGAGATGCAGATTGAATCCTGCAGGATTGCTGCGTGGATCACTAATGCATGCTTCTTATCAAATAAATTCCCTCTATCCCCCAATATCAGGCTTCTCTGTACTTTAAAACATACTTCTTGACAATTTGTTCAAAAGAAGCAAACTCAACATCAACATGCACGGTAACATGCATAGGAAAATAGTAACTTGGGGTCAAATCATAGACTAGAATTAATGCTATGGTTATCACTTTAGTGTCTGTTAAAGTAATTATTACAAGCACCCAGGAGACACACAATACAGTTCATGCATATGCTTGCCTTGGGGAATACAGAACCCACATTGGAATTAAAATGCTTAATAAAGAAGGGTAGTTTGCATTAAATTTCAAAAGGGGTTTATGAGAAGCTGTAACAAACTGACTAAAGAATATATGTCAGGCTGTGAAAGAAGGAGGACCTAGAATTGACATGAAGGCCTTTTTTCTTAAAAATGATCTTATGTAATTGAAATCTGTGGTATTACCATACTCTTTTTCTTTCCTTGGAAAATAATTAAGCACTCTCTTCTGATCATTTTATGGAATCGATGCTCTTTCAGCAGTGTTAGCATTATTTGTCTTTGGGAAGTGCACATTTATAGATGGTAATAATTTTTAAATAGCTGAAATTAAATAGAAAATAGCCCTCTTTCCCCATGACAGAGAATAGCCTGAATGAAGGGCTAAGAGGGGTATTACTATCTTAGCATGGGCTGCCCCAGTTAGTTGTGACTGGGCCATAGTTCCCTGTCCCTATTAAATTTTTCTTTGTTTTTGATTTGGTCAGGCACTTGTTTTGTTTCTTTCTGCAGAGAGTGGGAGAGAACAACCCTTGGTGTCTCACAAGAGTCACCTTTAACCTGTGCAGTCCGAGCTTGGGGTCTGAAATCTCCTGGGAGCATTGCGTGGCACCTGAGCAAAACCAGGCACGAGTGTGGAATAAACTGATGGGAGCAAAGGGAATACGTTTAAGCACATGGTGGATGGCAGCAGAGAAAATGGTGTTAGCCATCTGGAAATGTGTGCAGGAATGAAGGAGAACAATTCTTCCCTTGTCTCTTCACTTTTCTGTTTTATCTCCCAAATTGCACACACCAGTATGCCATGGGACAAATCAGTGTTCTTCCCACAGCTGTTTGCTGTGTTTGCTCTTCTCAGAATCTAAACAAATCAGGTGGGTAGAGCTGTAGAAAGATAGGATATGGGGGAATTGGTTTGAACCCCACTAGCTAGTTCTGCAGTTGCTCAGGAAAACAAGCTTCTGGTGGCAGAGTGAGGGCTTGCCAGCAGAAAGGTAGAACAGGAATCTGGGAGGAACCCAGGAAAAGGTGCAGGATGTGGGTGCAAGTAGCTGATAGCGAAGAGTTACTTACCATGATGTTCTCCCACAGTTCAGCCCTGTCCTTTCCTTATGCTTGTAAACCTGAGCTTTTCGGTCTGCAGCTTATCAGCATTCCAGATACCCACCTCCAGCTGCGGAAGAGGCCATGGCAGAGCGTGCCTCTGTCTTTATCTTGTGCACTTGCATGCCGTGAGCTAAGGCACAGTGTTACCATATCTACTGTCCTCATCCTTTTGTGGGGTTTCTTCTTCTTCTAAACTTATTAAGACTCCCCCTAAAGCAGTAACATGGATAATGCTGCTAATCGTCTCTGTGTTTTAAAATACTTGTAAATGAAACCTAAGTACCAGCCCGTTCTTAAAATCTAATTACAGCAATTTGCTTGAGATGCAAGTTGCTTTGAATCTGTTATGGATGCAACTGGAATAGAAAAATACCAACTAAGAAAGACCAGCTTCTGCTTGGAAGAAAGTTGCTCTGCTCCCCAGCCCCCCCACCCCCATCCCTAGCAATAAACCCAGTATGTCGCTGGGTCACTAGGTCTCAGATATTTAACTAAACCAGCTGAAAATTCAAAACGGATACTAGAAATACTGTGTTCTTCTGGGTTCATTCCTTCCTCTGCACAGACTGTTTTAAGAGTCTACTGAAAGTAGAAGGTCTTTCAACTCCCACTGTGTTAGAGAATCCATAAATCAGGAAAGCTTTTATTTCAAAGCTGTTTATTGTATGTGGGACATCTAGAGCTTCTCCTTAGAGCGGTAACTCTGCGTTGTACCACTGGGACACTGAGAACACGCTTTGTGAGCCTGGATGATACCATGCTCACTTGTGCCAGGGCAGCTG
The DNA here is from genome assembly GCF_015220075.1 of Falco rusticolus. Taxonomy (NCBI): domain Eukaryota; kingdom Metazoa; phylum Chordata; class Aves; order Falconiformes; family Falconidae; genus Falco; species Falco rusticolus. The sequence goes on along the minus strand of NC_051190.1, from coordinate 32,235,206 downwards.
CTGCAGCACGGGGTATGAGAGGTGGTGTAAGATGTAATAAATCCTTCTGACTTTCATGTGTGTGGGAGATGGGCTGGGCAAGCGGATTGTGACCATTTTCTGTTCTTTACTCATTATGTGATTTAAACCACACATTTTTCATGTGTGTGTATGTGTCCATGCAACTGGAGAACAGCAGGGATTTTGCAGAGCTTGGCTTTGAAAAAAAGGAATGAGTGAGATACAAAAAGGTGTTTCTTTCAGTGCAACAACATGGACACAAACCCAATAAGGCAGAAATTATACCAAGAATTCAACACTGAGCCTGTGTTTAAGAGCTAGGGTGAGGGGGGTGGAAGCTGAACTTTTATGTTGCTTGTACCTGCACTGGAGATGTAACAATGATAATGAGGTGATAGTTACACCAGCCCTAATGCAGAGTAGAATGAAAGCTTGTATCTTCATAAGTGACATATAAATTAGGGAGATGGTTTAAGAGAAGTTTCTGCCTCTGTTTTTATGGACTGCGCTATTAGCCTGGCGCTAGCTGCATATATCAGAGCCCCATGTGTATTCAGCTATCTCAGGAGCAGGCTGTACGGTGGATTTATGAATCCACAGAAGTTGCAGTGCTAAGCATGGCTGCTTTTTCTCCTGATTACCTGTTTCGTATGAGGATATATTGCTCTGCCAGTCGAGTTGAGTGCTAGTTCCCAAGACTGCACATGGTGGAGTTGCTTTGTGTGGCTTAACCAGGCAATGTGGACAAACCCCAGGCTTCCTGGGGATGCATTTGTTCCCTGCCAGTGCTCTTAAATGTTCCCTCAGGCTTAGCACAAAGTAAATATGACACTGATACCTGCCAGAAACAAAGTCTCTGGTGGGGGATATGATTTCCCTAATCCCCTCAAATTGCAATAAAATAAAATGTTAGCAGCCAATATGATCTCAGGAACCCTTTATACCCTTTCTCAGTCAGAATACTCAGACTGCTCCTTACCGCGAGAAGCGATTCCTCTAATAGCTGTCACTGGATGCACTTGCAGTGTTACAAGGTGCCCTGTCCACAACAGCTATCCCCAAGGACAGGAGATTCATGCATATTTGATACCATACACAATGGAAAAGATACTGCAATTAGTGTGTTTATGTTGCAGCATTTGATTATCAGTGAAACCCAAATGGCATCTGAGCTAGCTCTGTAGTTGTTCCAAGTCCTCCAAACAGAACTGGCCGTTAAGATGTGCATGACTTGCATGGAAGATTTGTGGTGCTTGTCAAGAAATTTATCAATTGTTTATTATTCAATATTATGAATACACTGGCATGTGATCTTTCCATTTACAAGGGAGTACAAATTTACCTCCCTGCTGAAAGAAACCTCTTCCAACTCAAAGTGTGTTTACACAGAGAGAGAAAAAGAGACTGTTAAGCAAATTAATAACTTAATGATTATTTTTTTATATTGCACTGTAATGTTTAAACAGAGACTGAATGTTTTATGTGTTCATTGTTGCACAAAGGCTGATTGCAAAAGCAGCTTCCCCAATGAGCTAAATGGAGAACAGATAAAAGACAGAAGAAAAATGACTTTTCCTGGATCTGAGAAGTAGAGAAAGGAGCTGCCTTGCCTGAGGTTATGTAGCTAGTCTATGGCAGAGCTTGGATGTGAACCCGCATGTATCAGTACAACTCTTTTCACACAAATTGATGTGGCATGTTGATTTTTAACTGGTATTGTATTAACTGGTTAGTGTTGCACTGGTGAAAATGTGCTTCTGTACTTAAGAAAGCAAAGTCTTTGTGTGTACATAGGTGTAGAAAGCTAACGTTCATGTCTGAAATATTTTTGATCTCTTATTTTTATGTATGCATGTTTCCTAAGAAGATACGTTTGTCAGCAACTGCAAATTCCCTTAGTAATGCTGGCTAGATGCAAAATTACCCTGTCTCTTGAGCACTGGACAGGGATTCAGGCCGTCTGAATGCTAGCCTGGCTCCTGCCAGGTAGACTTTGCTCTGGTAAGGTGCTGCAGGGTATGTGGTGGGTTTTTTTGTTTTTTCTTTGTTGTTACATCTTTAAGCCTTACAGCGCTTATCACCACCACGACCATCTCCCAGAGTCAGACTAGGTCATTACACTCCTTCAGTTTTGTCCTCAGCTGAGCTGTGAGAGCCTGAGTATCTCTCATTCTTGCTCTTTTCCTTGGAAACTGCTTATAAGGGAGCTAGAAGGGCATGCCAACACTTTCCTGCAATGAAGCGTGCTGCAGAAGGCCCCAGGCAAGGTCTGAGCGTGCTGTAAAACTGCAGTGACAGTGCTGGGCCCTGCTGCGCAGGTGCCTTGAGGCTGGCAGCAGTGTGTATCTGTGGGAAAACTGAGAGGGTCTGGCTACGGCATGGCTCTGAGGCAGCTCCTTGCAGTTTTGGCACTGGTGTGTTGTGAGTAGTTGAGGAGTTTGCACAAGGATGTGTTTTGCCCCAGAGTTTTCCAGCATTTCTGCAGTGCAGGCACCTAGAAAAAAGCAATGTTCCCCCCAGCCACTGGCTCCTCAAAGCCTGTGCTTCAACTCTCTGCCAGATTCCAGAAGTGAATTATTTTGTGTTTTCATGTTGTTTCACTCGTGGTATCTGAGGCTTTTACTTGGGTTGGGCAGTAAGAGGGAATGAAGAGATCCTTTCATTAAGTGTTTCCTGGTGTTCGCTGCCACTTTGGCTGTGCACAGTTGGCACAGCAGTAATATCTGCTTGATGGTGTTTTCAGAGTCCCCCTTGCTGAAACAGGCATTTCACTGACACTACAGGGTTTGTGTTTTTGTTTTTTTTAAAAAAGAACTGGCTCATTTCCCAAGGCAGAATTTTCTTTAAGAAGGAGCTTCCTGCCGTGTACAGTATTTATTCTTTAATTAGTTGAGCTAATGTGCAATTAATGTTTATAATGCAAACTGTCTGGGGCCATCCATTCACTTAATCAGAATGCTTTTAGTAGTTGCATTTTCTTTAGCATTTTTCCTTTGTGAACAAAATACTGTGGCTGTGTAACAACATTTTACTTGAACCTTGCTGTAAGCTTGGCTCTGTCTACAAAGTTTGGTCTTCCAGAGACCAGCCCTGATGAACTTTTTGTTCTTTGCTGTGTAACGGGTTTGTAACACTTTCCTGGAACAGAATGAACCAGCAACAGAACACCTCCCACTGCCAGGAAATTTCTTAGTCTGTTTGATGCTTGTTTCTATTTCCAGTCTGGAGGTAAAATTCCAGTGTGAATTAGTAAACCTTGCTTCAGATTTGAACTGGTCTGAAATGGGATTTTCTCTGGTGAATATCTTTGCTGTTGGATACAGAAAGGGTTTTTTGTTTTGTTTTAATTATGTATTGTCCTGAGTCATCTTTTCCCTGCTCCCAATAAGCAGGTTAGGCAAAACATTTTGCAATATGTTGATGCAACAAGCTTAGGCAAAGGATAAACAAACTTGGACAAAAAAGATGAAAATTATTTAATCATAGATACAATTCAAGTGTAGATATTTAGAAACACAAGTATTGCATTCAGTCAGTGTGTCAGACGAGGGGCTGGACAGTCTATAACAAGTATCCTTAACTTTTTCCCAAAAAATAGCTACGAACTTAGAATGACTGCTCTGCCCCTTGTGTGTATGTGCAGGTGTACATGGAGACTTGGTTAATGACGTCTTGCAATGATCAAAATTACATTTATCTGCCATAGATATGCTGTATGTGGCTGTAGCATGTGGCAATTGCAACTGCAAAATCATACTGACATTTAAAAGTGAAAGGATGTGTCTCAAATTGTGCTGAACTCTTATGGGTTGCTTTATGTTTGAACCAACTGGCAAACATAATGTGCACTTCAGTGATGGTAACGACAGAAGAGCCCCTCCTCATTTCCCATGTTGCTAACCTGGTAACATGGTACTAGTTGATGCGTTGCGTGTCAAAACATAGCCTGCTGTTTGCACAGAATGAAATGCATTTCTTAGTTACTGCTGCTGGTGGGTTTGGTAGGTACCTGTGTGCATATGTAACTCCAGACAGAGCAGAAATGGTGTTACTAACTGTGCTTTTTTGTTGTTTCTGAAGTTTGTTGGTTTGTGGTTGTTTTTTTAAGTAGCGTCTGTCGTCTAGAGGTAAGAAAGGAAGTTAGTTTCACCAGCGGGTGTCTGCAGTGCCTGAGCTGTGACACCCTGCTAGGTAACCTGCGCAGGGATGATGGTCCCCCGAGCCCTCGGTAGTTTCAAGAAAGGGACCCTGGAGGGGGAATTACAAGTGAGGCTCTTCCTTTGAATTATCCTCTGGAGGGTCTGGCTTTCCTCTGAATATCTGGGGAACCTATGGAGACGAGTGACTGTGTTGATGCCTAAAGCTGTCTACTGTGAATTAAGTGATCTCCCTCTGAGCAATGTTAGCCCTGTTTTAAAGATCAGGGAGACAGATGGCAAAGACAGACTTAGAATTTAGGTTTTGTGACTACCAGCCCTGTGTCCCCTCCATTCCAAGGTGAGCCCTGTCTGTCACAAAGGGGCTTCTTATGTGCTTATAATTAATAACATGCACAAATGTCTTCCAGAAATACGGGCCATTATTGTTGTATCCTGCTCTGTGTAGGGTACAGGTGTGCTAAAGGTGTGTGTGTGTGTTTGTGTGAACCATACAGAAAACCTGCTGTCCCCAGCATATTGAAGTAAGATTAATAATGTGCATTTAATTGCATGTTCCTGGCAGCTGCCCTGAGCCATCCACCTCTCTGCAGCAGGATGGCTCTAGTAAACATTGCAATTACCTTGCACTGCAAAGGTCCCTCTGCTGCCTAATGACTTCGTATCACTATTACAACACACTGTTCTCCACTGCTCCAAATTAGGCTTCTCAGAGGTATTACAGTGAACCTAATTTTAGGGATTTATATTATTTAAAATATAAATATCCTGCAAGAATAGGATTTTTAATGAAAGTTGGAGTCTTAATATATTTATATAGATAACATATAAAATAATTAGTTTGTGAAGAGTGAGGTAAGGAGCAAAAATTTAGGGGAATTAACACATTTTGTTTCTTAGTGCTGCAGCCAAAAGGGTAATCTTATGTCTACACAAGTTTGTAGGAGCTCCATGGCTAATACGGGCTAACAGTGTGAAAACTGTATGCCTGATCCTGCTATGTCTGTGCAGGTTATACTTTTTCTTTTCAGCATGTACGTGTGTAGAGTGCGTTCAGAAACACAAATAGCTGGGGAAAGCAGTACCTCCAACTGTGGCTTGATCTGATGGCCCTCCTCTGGGGAATTCGGGTAAATGCTCAGTTTGCGTGTAGGAGAACCTGTACTGGGTTGTGGCCTTTACCCTGTCTGGAGAAGCCCTGGCTTGGATAGCTGGGGTTGTGGATTGGAAGTGGTGAGTAGGGAAAAACTATTTACAGTCTGTTTCTGCACAGTAATTAAGGACTATCAAACTACTCTTAGTTCTTGGGAGTTCAATAGGAAAACTTACTACCATCATAGTTTTTTGGACTTTCCATACGTGCTACAGGTCTGCTCATTTCCCAGGTGATCTGTAGCTCTTGCTCTCTAATTTTGCTCATCTTCACATATACATTGCCCTGATTCTTTTCATGGGCTTCATTTTTTGACCTTGCTACCTTTTCCAGGCCAAAAGTCTGTTAATATTCGGACCTAATTGGTATGAACGCAGTGCACTCAGAAGTGCCTCAACTTATACAGTGTGCACCCAGGAGGGTCGGGTGGGAACAGCCACTCTGGCGGGGGAATGGTCAGGTTCCTCACCTGGAATGGTTAGATTGTAAACAGCAAAGAGCCTTGAAAACCCTGCGTATCCTGGGGTTCCTCAGTTTTGTCTCTTTTGGTTTAGAATACCATCAAAGTAAGGGGAAAAAAAGCATATCTGGAATATTTATCCCCCTTCAGTACAGGGAGTGAGCTAAATGGTTCTTTGTCCCTTGATGCCCCACACACACACAGTTCTCTAATTCTAAGTAAGTGGCTTAGAAGCAGTGGCAGACATGCATTACAGCTAGTACTTAGAGGCCAAACAGTGGAGGTATCTGAGGATGTAATCATAAAAAGGAAAGAAAATAGGAAAAATACAGTGTAGCTGTAACAATCAGAAAGATGACAGATGTTAGGGAATTGAATCTTTCAAGACACATTATTTGGTAATATCCCTTCATATTTCAGACTTAATCCTGTTCAGCAGCAGGGTCCAGTGTTGTGTAAGTGAAAGGCAGGGAATCCTACTGTGCATTAATAAGGCCCTTGCCATGTGGGGACCAAATTCCTCTCCAAGAGCAAGAATCCCTAGGGCTTTCCTAACGTAGTAAAGTCATGTTTTCTCTGTCTTACTCAGACTGGTGAAAACACTGGGGAAATAAGAGAATATGAAAACTTGATATAGGTGTGTGGGTCCAGGTGCATGGAACAGCTCCTGAAGCATGAAGCAAGCTCCCCCTGACTTTTTGGAGCTTGTCAGCATCACTGCAGATCAGCCTGTCTATATTAGGGAGATTGTGGTTTATCTTGAGACTATGCTATTGCCATGAAGTTAAGTGGGGACAGATGTATAAAATAATGATTTGATTGTACAGCAATGAATCACATTCTTCAGACCATCAGTTTCTGGGCTGTTAATTACATTGAAGTGTTTCATGGTAGGAACTAAAGTAAAATCCATTATGGTGTTGGTCAGCATGGAAGTAATTATATCCTTTTGATTTGGTCTGCGGTGAAAAAAGGGCTTGGTAAAGATTGTGATTCGTCTTCCTTCTGAAATAGGAATGTTCCAAAATAATTAAAACTGTCATCAATGCCTTAATGGAGGAGAATCAAGAAAGAGGCAAGACCACTGGATGGGTCAATTTGTAGGGCACTGAAATCAATATCCAATTATCAGAGAGCTCAAAAAACACTAGTGAAAAAAATCAGAAACAGTGACCTTAACTTGGAGTTAATTTACTCGTACTAATTTGAGTAACATTTCTTTTGAACGCACAATTTAAATCTTAGATGAGAGCATTTATTTCAGGCATGATTATGGGCTTTATGAGTGTGCGTTTCTGTAAGGAAAGAAAAACCTTTTTGTGTAATGTTGCAAGACATGGTGTGTCTACAGTTCTCGGTGCAGAGCTTACATGCTTTGTTCAGTGATTGACTGACTGGACTTGTGCATCAGAGATATTCCGGTAAGGACCAGGTGGTTCACCAACATGATATAGCCAGAGTAAGTCAAGCCCTGTGTTGGGGAATAACAGAGGAAGTGTAGATGTGCAGTGCTTCTTTCAGTATCTTCTGCTTGTGGTGTATGTCCTATCCAAATTTTGGATGTATGGCATCCAAAATGACTTACAAGAACTTGCTATGCTTCAGAAGGAAGAGTAAAACCAAAAAAGGTATGCTATATCCAAATGAAGGCTGTAGAGCATCAGATATATGTTGCCATAGCAATGCTACATGTAGGGCATAAAGAAGTGGAATGGTAAGAAGACAGCTGGGTCATTAACATCATCAGCAGGATCAGTGGAGCACAGCTCTGTGGTAGATAAAATGGCTTCATGTTTTCTTCAAACAACATCTGTGGGAGTGATACATAAAAAGAGAGAAGACAGTGAAAATGCAAGTGGTAGGAGTCCTACCCAGGATTGACCCTGACATCTGTGACAGCTGCTTTGGTCCTTTGAATGCTGTGATGAGTTCGTAAAGCTCCTGCACTGGGGATGTCCAGGGATATCCTCTGTCCAGAGGATTTCTCATAGATACTCCAAGGATGTGTCACATCTCTTTGAGATGAAGGATATGACCACGGCTCAGAAATGCTCTGCAGCATTTCCCAGCGTTTCTAGGAAGGTGCGTCAATCACTGTTTCATCCTGCTCAGCAAGACTGCCTGGGATTCTTTATGGGCTTTGATGTATCAAATGAAAGGAGTGAAGTTCTAACTTTGGTTACTTTGGAGATGCTAAGAAATAAAGGGAGGAAGGAATAACAGTAATACAAAAAAATTAAGCAAAAATAATCTGTCCCATATGCTAAATCAACAAGGAAAGACTACAAACACTACTGTCTATAGGCATTGAGCAGAGTCTGTTGTGTGATCCACTACGTGGGGATACATCTGTGTTACAGCTGCTCAGCTTGTGGCTTGTACTATCAACACAAATGCACATTTCATTTCTTTTTTGGGTTCCTTCTAATGCCGTTTCCTGAACTTCCAGGGAACAACTGTAGCAGGGGAAAGAAAATGATTGATCCCATATTATTAATGCTGTAGAATCATCTCCAGATGTCTGTCAGCTTTAAGTGAAACCGGTGTGGGCTGAAGAGCTGCATACAAATTAGGGTCAGTATTAACAGGGCTGGACTCTGAACTCAGATCAGGAAGCTTCTTCCCCCTAGTATTAGTTTGTGACAGGAATAGATCTTTTGTATGGGTCCAATTTAGCAGTTATACAAGTTATTTAGATTTTTTTAATATTTTTTAAATTGGGTCAGCTTATGATTAAATGCCTTCATTTTATTTTTTTTTTGCACACTTTCAGTTGCTCCAGAATTCCTTTTAGTGCTGAAGTGAGTTATTTTTTCTACAGGCTTTCTATGTTGCTTAATTAAGAAGACAAGGTCTGGAGCTTGAACTTGCTGATTAAATAAAATGTTGCTGTTTTAAACAGGTGTCATAATCAGAAAGAATCAGAAATCATTAACCACTGATACAAAGCTTATGTAAAAATAGTTGGATTAAATGATGATGACTAGCGTCCTGTCTAGTTTTAATGCCAGAAGCATCTTTTCAAAGCAATCATGCTCTCCCAAGACAAGTATCAATGAGGAAGGATTAGTATTACAAAGTGTTACACCTTGTTTAAATTTCCGTGAAGGCAAAATGCTTGTTTTCTCCAACAGTTGTTTATGTTTTATTGGTAACAATGACATGAAATCACAGCTGTCAGACTAAGCAGCAGAGACTGAGAACAAACTCCCAGCTTGTTCTGACTGCTTTCCTCAGCAGCACGCTATTGCTTTTGAGTTGAAGTGCATTTTAACTAAGCTTTTTGTGGACACATGCTCTCTTTGTGCTCTTGGTGGACTTTATAGATCTTCAGAACAGATTGCTTGCAGCCATTGTGGAGGGGTGAGAGATGCAACTGGGTTGGGGATATGTATTTGGGAGCATATTCTGCCTTTAGTCTGTAACAATGGAAAGGTGCAGTTCAAAGACACTACCCACTGCCTCTCCACCTTGCTATCTGCAGTAAATTATTGTGCTTTCGGTTGCTACCTTCCAAAAAAAGGTCGTGCCTCCACATCCATTGGGGTTGGGGACAAGATGAGAAGGACACCACAACTCTTCTCCCAGTAAAGCAGGGGTATTTGCAATTTTGAAGTAAAGGCACAGAGACAAAACAGTGGCAGTACTACGTACTGCTCTATAGCTTGTTCCCATCCAGTGCGAAGGGCGTGCCCGAACTGTAAGACTGATGGGGCCTGTTATCCCTTACCTGGTAGCAAGCTGCAGAAATACAAAACAGCAAGGAGTCTTGCAAGCTTTTCACCTGCAGGCAGTCATACCATTAAGGTTCAAGAGATTTCAGTATTTGCAACTCTGTTCTGGAGAAAGTCCACCACGCTGAGTGTGAACTTCTACTGGCAGTGCTACTGTAGAGCTGCAGATCAGTAATTCTTTGACATGCAAGTGAATCAATTGAACTCTTGCAACATCTAATTAATTTGCAGTTGTTTTGAAGAATCTACAAATGATCATTATCGGTAATGAAGCTATTGATTCAAAGTGTACAAACTAGAGGAAAAAAAGAGTAACAGGTGAAGGCTCCAGGTCAGATCCTTTGATAGCCATCACCAGCACTTTAATGACCTCAGTGGGGCTGTGTTGAGTAACACCAGCAGAGAACATGGTGCATAAAATTTAATGTTCCTTGAACTGTTTCAGGGTTTAGTAATAATGTATCTTACATGTACACCTATGCTGAAATTTTCAAAGCTACCTAGGGGAACTGAAGGCTAATTGTGATGGAAATAGGCACTCAAAGCCCTCAAATAGCCTTCCAAATCTGAGCTTCATTGCGTGGGGAAGCATGGAGTTGCCCGTTACACAGCTCCATTGCTCAGCCCCTCGCTGCTTTTTATGATTCTCTGGACTTTAAACCAGAAATCAGCACCTTTCCCTTTCTCTTAAAGAGTTTGAATTGTAATCATCATGACACAAATTTTGGATGCTTTGTTAGCAAACCTGTAGATTGCTAAGAAAGGGCAGTGTAATATAAACTTTACCATTTTCGGTTTTAACATGACTTTGTAATTTAAAAGGTAATTCAGGAAAGACACATTTTGAAACAGTGCTCACTGCTGTTTCTGTTTGACTGTTCAGAATACAACTACTGTATGAGAAAGAGAATGATATAATCTTAGTTGTTGCTATAAATTCATCTCTAGCGCAATTTCATTAAAACTAATGGAATTATATCGGGATTAGTTTTGGCCCACTGCAGAATTTTTAGATGTTGGGGATGGGGAAAAAATCATACTATGCTTGTCGTGAGGTAAAATAAGTCTGACACTACCTTCTATGAATTCATACTTCTTTCTTTACTAATGTTACAGGGTAATGATGCCCTTGTATTACTTTTCTAGCTGCTAAAATTTTATGCTGTTTTAAGGGATTTTATTCAGTCCTTCAGGGACATTTGCTGTTGCCTGCAGCAAAATGTGTTGAGATTTGCGTATATAAATGTGTGCTTATATAGATGTAAACACACACATGTATAGGTGTGAACATATTAAAAAAAGACAGGAAACCTCTGCATATGGATGTTTTCAAAGTTGTTTTGAAGGAATGTATAAAACTTCCGATTTTTCAACCTGGCTTTATTAAATAAGTTTTAAAATTAAGAGCAAAATAACATCTAAACAAGTTAAATATTACCATTCACCATGAAAGATGAATCCCTAATGTCTAGGCATTTAGCTGTGCTGCTGCTTTTTTGGTTGGATCTTGAGAGAACTTTTATTAAAATGCAAATAGTGTAGCTACAACACTGTTCCCTGATTAAATGGAAGAAGCATCACTTAGTACTCATTGAAGTCAAATGTAATCAAGATAGAATTGATTTTATATTCAGTTCATGTAAATACTACTCATTCTAGCTCTTAAAAATCCATAAAATAACAAAAATGCCAACTTTATTTTTCAAATGGATACAAGGTGAAAAGAAAACTGTTTATATGCTTTATACATTTATAACGGAAATAATGCTAGCCTAAGTGCAAGAATGATACTCCTCTACTACTATAAACTTATATTGAAGTTATGGCTATGTGATGAAAGTTTCACAGGCTGAGTAAAGTTGAGACCTTTCAGCATGTTTACAGCTCAAATTGAGCTCTCCATCTGTACGTTACTTAGTGGGATAGCTCTTCTTCCTCACTCACTGAGGGGTCGAGCTATCTTGAATCACCTTGTAAGTGCCATGTGACAGGGACACAGAAACACTAATTGCTGATCAGGCATTGCCTGTTGGCTTAATCTTTGGTTTCCATACCCAGTTACTTCTTGGAAATAAAGCTATAGGCCCAGAAAATATCTGGTTACATGTATGTCTCCTGTTGATGTCTCAGCCCTTGATCAGACAGGCAGTTAGGGTTAGGAGCAGGGTGCCAAGGGCCACTGCACTGCTGAAAGGAGAGAAAACCATTTGGCAGGTGCAATTAAGTTTGCAGCCTTTTAGGCTCAATTAAGTGAGCTTGCAGTTGTGCCTGCGGAGAAGTGCAGCTGTGTGAGAGGAGCTGTAAATCAGGGTGGTAAGTCTCTGAAGGTGTGCACATGCACAGGTGCGATTGTCTGCTCTTACAAACACAGAACACATTGGAGGCAAAGCAGGTGCTGTGTTATTACTCACCGTCAGGGTTGGAAAGGACCTCTGGGGATCATCCAGCCCAGCCCCCGCCACAGCAGGGCCGCCTGGGGCAGGTCACACAGAGCCACATCCAGGCGGGTTCTGAACGTCTCCAGAGGAGGAGACAGCGCAGCCTCTGCGGGCAGCCTGTGCCCGTGCTCCGGCACCCTCCAGGGAAAGGAGTTCTGCCTCGTGTTCAGGTGGAGCTTCCAGTGCTGCACTTTGTGCCCATTGTTGCTTGTCCTGGTGCTGGGCACCACCGCAGAGAGCCCACTTTTCAGCTGCACTGCTGTCTGCCACCAGTGCAGCACCCACTGCTTGGGGAATAGGTGTGTGTAATTCTGGGGACTTGCTATGCCACATGTCCTCTTGATGGCATTAGGAGGTAAGTCATAGTTGATTTTCCTGCCTGAGAAATTGTCTATTTCATGTTTCTCTGTGCAGGCATAGAGATACAGACATATGCAAAGGAAACCTTACAGTCTGTACTAACGTATGGGGCACTGGACATCCCTGTCTCTGCCTTTCCAACTACAGCTTTGAGGAGTCACTTTGTGTTAAGAAAAGTAATAGCATGCTTGCTAAGCAATGTATTTTGCTTACTAAGAAGTTACTCCTCAAATCTCCCTTAAGTCATAATAACTGATGAGCAAGTGAATGGAAGATAAAAGCTTCTATTGACATTGTGTTAATGCAGAGCCAGGGAAACATTTCTGAAGTTTAGAGTTCTCTGAAGTGTTGGGTTTTGTGAAGATCACTCTGTCATGAGCAATGTTTCAACTCCATCAGTTGCTGAGGGGGGAACATGGTGGAAGATGGAAGGGTATAGGTGGATGGCTTGCATTTTCCCAGCTGGCTGGGGCACTTGGCCACAATGTGTGGAATATGTATGCACGGCAGGGATTAAGAAACCTGCCATACAGGCTGCTGAGCAAATGGGAAAATCTCCACTCTTGTTGAAGGAGTATGCTATGAAACCTATCTTTGGAGTGAACAAAACCCCCTGAGCTCAGTTTGTAGGTAGACCATACAGCAAAGCTGTTTCTCCCTCCCTGCTTTCTTTTCTAGTAAATTTTGCTTTTTTTCCTATTGATCTAAGGAAAGCAATTGAGCATTTAAGTGGGTTGCCTGGGGTTTTTCTGAACAACAGTTTAGGTCATGTATAACAAAAACATTAGTATTAATGCTGTGATGGTCTTTTAGTAGCCAAAATTAGATTCTTTAGGAAGGAAATTGTGTTTTGAATTACTATGAATTCTTGTGGTTTTATGTATTTTGTATTTTTCCCTAGATGATGACTCCTAATAACAATCATTATGCACATTTCACAGACATTACACTGAATGATTTAAACTTTAAGAAGTTTCTTTTTTTAGAAGTCAGTTTTTACAAAGAAAGTTAGAGCACTGCCCTATTTTAACATAAATGGTAAAGTGCAAATGAAAATTAATTCAGTTTGAAGAATGTGTTTCAGGATGTGTTTAAGCAAGTGAGAATCAACAAATCAAAGGTCATTCTTAGAAGATGCAGAAATGCAGAGTGAGTGCCTTGGAGCACATATCCTAATTAAATCCCTGTAGAGGAAATCATGGTGAAATTTAAAGACTAGAGTCATTGCATATAGGACAGGTCAGCACATCAATTATCAAGATGGCTTTGACTGTCTTATTACAAATGACTACAGCAAATATAAACTAGTGTATTTGGGAGTAACAAGATGTAATAGAGTCATAATTTCTACTAGTAATAACCTGTTTCACTCTAAATTCCATATTCTTCCATTTAATATGGCACTCCTTTTCCAAAGAAAATACTTCTGCATTATAAAATGTTACAAAAGACATCACTGGAAAGAAAGGTGGAGTCTCTGTGAATCCTATTCATTTCACTTTTTGCATGTAACGCAACATTTGCACCATTAACATGGTCTTCTAAAATCTGTTCACCAGTAAGGAGGGCACCAATCTAATGATGCTCAAATATTACTGAAATGGCTCCTTAATCCTCCTCTCCATGATTTTTTGCTAATCCCTCTTAGAATTAAAATTTTGTAATTCACTTGTATTTTGTAATTTCTCCCACTTCATTGTAAGTGCTTGCTCTTGTTTATATTAAATATTATTTAGTGTTAGTGAAGATTATATTTAATTACATGTGAGGCACTTTGGACAGTTTATGCATAAACAACTGATGTAGTCAGAGACAAAGGAACAATTCTACAAGATTTTCAATGCTCACATCAGTGTTCTGTGTGACAGCAACAATTAGCGAGACTGTCTTTCTAAATGCATATGATTCTGTCACCCGGTGCTAAGGAGACAGACATTACCAGGGGTCAGGAGCAGGGGGTACCCGTCACACCTGCATAGGGCAGAAGTGCCAGCAACACCATGGGGGTTCTTCAGTGGCTGTGTAGCGGATGATGCCCCTTATTTTCAGACTGCAAACTTTCGTAATCTTAGCTTGGCTTATTCTGTATTCGACTTGTGCTATCTCCTTAACAGAGTAGCTGAAATACTAGTTAACTTTTTTAAAACACGAAAAATTTCTTTGTGTATCTTTTGGTACAAATGGCTGAATTTCAGATTTGAAGCATTGGTCTTGGGGGTGCAAAAAAACCAGATTGCTTTTATTTTCTTGAGGGGGCAAGATTTGTTTTATTTTTAATCTCTTTAGACTTGCAGGGGCTACTAAACCTGTCACCACGTTATGTTTTAGTTTGATGCTTTGTTGTAAGCGGGTCAGTAGTACAGGTAAGCTAAAATCCATGAAAGGACTGAAAATAAGAGGAGAGCATTAGCTGTTTCACAGGCTGAATAGAAAAAGATATGATGAAATCATTCCAGAGGCAGAGAGGAAATGTGATTTCCATGCTGCTTTATGATTTATACTTTCTGAGCTGTGCTACAAAGGACAGCAATGAAAGGAAAGCAAAATATCCTCTGGTGATGTTTCAGTAACACTACAGATTATGGAAGGATCATAGCTGAAGACTGCCAAGCTCTCCTAAGCAAGGCTGTGCAAAGGAGGTGCAGTTGTTCCATCCAGCTCTGCCAGTGCTTCTGTGCTCTAGTCAGATCCATGCATACTGTGTGACATCCCCTCTCTTTGCCCCAGTGTTTTCTTTTTCTCCCAGTCTTGTTGATAATTTTTGGGGTCAGAAGTGTGATTATGGTGAATTGGAAGCCCACGGCAGATCTCCTGTATTTTAGTATTATCTATTAGCCAAGGTGGGTTTAACACTGCACGTTAGAGATCAGCATTAAAAGAATTTTAGTGGATTGCAAAGAGGAAAAGTTACAAACAAAACCTGTGATTGCTTAGCAGTTTCCTGCGTGTGTCGCACCAGTGCCAGGCAGTATAAATCAGCCTTATTCTGCCAGAGTCTGTGAAACCTTATGAAGGTGGAGCAACAAATAAATTAACGCGCTTTTTGTTTTAGCCCCCAAGATAGGAAGGTTAATGTGAAGAACAGTTCCTCTAGCATCATGCGAGTCAGTAATTGTAATAGGCACAGTCTCGCTGTGCTTACAGGCACAGTAACATACCCAACTAAAAAAAACCAACCTTTCCACAACTTTCTGTAACTGGTTTCTGCTAAACTGTGATGATGGTTTATCTTCAGAGCTGCCTGATCATCAGTGATAGAATTGAGGAAAAGTCTTTTCTGGGATAATATACAGTGATATTCAATGCAAACCTCCTCCTGCCTTCTGGTGGGAGTCCAGGAGGTTCAGGGATCAGCATGAATGTGGCAGGGAGAGTCCGGAGAAGTATCATAGTCCATAAGGGAGAAGGAAATTATCCTTAAGCTGTAAAAGGTGAAAGGCTGCTACATCTGAGATTTGGCCTACATATCTAAGTTTGAAAAATACTGTTTTTTTCATCACCTTACTTCTCCTGTTCCAACAAATTTGATTCTGTTCTAAGCAACTGCTTAAATGTAAGACCCTTAGTTAAGTGCAGAGAACTGAACAAGAGAACGAGGGCCTCCCTGACCATAGCAACATCAATCACTGTGATTGAAAAGCATGTGTGGGGAAAACTCTGCTCAGCTGCGAGTTTCTTCAACAGTCCTTCATGTATGCAATAACACCGGTAGCCTAAAACTTATTTTGTGACTTGAATAACTGCATGAGATTTCGGACTCCTTTGACTTGGTCCCATGTTTCTCCTTACTTCTTGCATTTGTGAATTTTTGCGCTCCTCCTCTTAACTGTGGCTAATTCAAATCAATAAGGTACCTTAGGTTTGAAATGTATTATAAGTTGTTGAATACAGCTGTAAAATTTGGCATGCAAAACTCTGCCACTTCTTGTAGCTATAGTTTAATATGATTGAAGAAATCTGTCTAAAAGATGCCACATTCAATTCAGTTGGAAATAGAATAACTGGGATAACTGTTTATACTATACTTCTGTGGGGCTCTGTACATATTTTGTTCAAAGGAACTTTCCCAAAATGATGGGAGTTTTAGTATTAATTTCAGCAGAGTGCTTGAATTCATTCACTTATGGAACTTGTTACTAGTTTAACAAAAGTTAAATGCTTGCTGAATTGGAGCACATTTCTGCAGAGATGTGTCTAAAATACCAAGTTTGAGTAAGAGGACCATGTATTTAGTGGAACTGTGAAAGTCTCAGGTTCACAAATTTTAAAGGATGGTCTATTGTTGCCTGCTTTACATAGGATATTCCTTCAGATCCAGGGAAAGAGCCTTAAAATATGAATCCTCTGATACACTGAGATACGTGTCAAGAGGGAATCTTTACTGTCAAGACTGACTTCGCTGGCAAAATTCAGATCTACAGGGATAAAACCCTCTCATATATTTTCAGTAATTTTGTCTTCCAGACTGCTGAGTATACTCAGGCAGTGGCTTGGGTCACTGACAAGCAGAATCAAGATAAAACTCATACTCAGGCTTTCTTTTTTCCAATATTTTCCAACTGTAACTTTTATAGACGCAACAAATTTCCATTCTTTCTGTCTTGCTTCGGAGGGCAAAATTTCCACGCTTAAGTTCATCCTTACTGCTCTACGTTGGCATCTTTCCAAACTGGTCTGCATATTTGCTAAGGTACGATGCTCCAAGCAGGGCATAGAACTCTCACTGAAGCTGTGTAGAGCGAATGACTTCGTCTCACACATCCCTGCTTATATGTCCCGTTGCGATGCTCGCAGAGCTGCAGAAATTGTATTCTGTTCCCTGGTTCACAGCCTAACCAACGTAGTAACAAACAAAAGCGTTCCCTAACATGATCGCTCAACCTGTTTCAATGAAGAGCTACCAGGTATTTTTTCCCTTCTTTCTGCTCTTGGAGGAATAAACAATTTGAACTATTCCAGCTGTCTGTTGTTGTTGTAAGCATAGGTCTGTCTCACACTTGCTGTGTTGCTGGGGAATGTGTGCAGCTTTTGTGGCTTTTGAATTATAGTCACTAGCACTTATCTTCTCCTCCAGCAAACAGCATTTATAGCAAGTTCTTTGAAAGCAGTGCAGTCATTTGTACTTAAGACAGAATTATGGCAGCAGCAAACGGTTACAGGGAGGAATTTAGCCCAATACTGCTTCTGCACACGTGTCACTGCTTACTCTCATTCATTATTCATTTTTATAAGAACAATTCCCTTAAATTTCTGCAAGAGTGGAAGAACAGGTTTTTACTAGTGCTGGCTAAACCAGAGAACTTCCATTTGCCAAATATGTTTTCTATGAAGCTGGAATGTTCTGTGGAGACCCAAGTATTTCAGTGACCCACTGATAAGGTGCGAGGATTGAATGAGCAAAAGAGGGTTTGGGGGAGCTGACTCGCTGCAACACTGATCGGGGATGAGAAGCAGGGGCTTGTATTTTCCATATTGCTTCATAACAGCTAAGATGCTCTTGTATGCTCTTTCCAAATGGAAAACCTCAGATTTTGTTCAGAAAGTGGCCATTTTTGCCTGATTTTGTTTTCATGGCAAGATTTTGAAATGGGTTTGTTTCTGTTTCAATGTAAAACAGAAAACATCTGGAAAATATTTTCCACATTTTGTTGTGGTTACATTGAAAATTCTCACAAAATGAAATTATTGTTGTCTGGTCAACTCTAATTTGCTGGTATTCAGAAATTATAGCAGACAATTACACATCCCCATTCCCAGTTTATGGACATCTTGTTGCATATTCTAGCAACACGTGTTTTGTTCTGTAATCAAGAAAAAAATGGATTGAATGGGAAGAGGGATTTTTGTTCCAGTCTCCAAAGGCCTGGTTTAAGCCAGGCACGTCAGCGTGTCATCTTCACGGAAAGAAACCAGTGCTTTAATCCAGTGCAAATCAGCTGTGTCAGCCTGGAATTCAACTGAGAGAATCTTGGGTAGAGAGTAGTTAGCGCTAAAAATTGCCCTAGTGAGGAAGAGGTTAAGTTCTCATCTCTTCCTTCATGTTGTTATCTAAAGCTTCTGGGGAGACAGTGAATACACCCAGCATCACCCTGATGGCAAGGAAGGGCTTTGTGACCATACACCCAATGCAAAACTGTGAACTGAAAGGTTTATTGTTTTGGGTTTTGTATTTTTTCCAGCCTTTTTTATTTTAAAATGCTAATCACTGACTTTTGCCTGTTGAAGAGCTTTGTGTTCTTTTCAGAGAGCTGATCCAGCAATGGGTGCTTCAAATATTTAACTGATATGGTGGCAATCAAGTGATAGTGTAAGATTCTTTTTTTCTCTCTCCAAGTCTTAAGAAAAACCAGACATCCCCTTCCACCATTTAGCCTAATACATTAGAGGTCTGTAAACACAGACACTGTGTACGAAGTGTGTATGTATTTTGGGGTTTGTTGCGGTTTTGTTGTGGTGGGTTTTGTTTGGTGGTTGTGTTTTTCTTAAACCACCATGACTTTATGGTAAGACTTCAGAAAAGTAATTTCCCTCTATTGACCTGATATAATTTGGATGTTCATTTCAGTGGCATATATCTCTAGTCACCTTTACATCATTCAGATGTAAATGGTAATGGTCATGATGTAATTTTGGAACTCGGACCTTAAGGGAATGAAGATGAGTGTTCTCTGCATGGTTCTGCCTTTAAAAAGGATCCAAACAGAAAACTGAGAAAGCCTCTCTGAGCAGAGGTAGTGTTAGGTGGGCTGGGTGCTCTGCAACAAGGAGCAGTTCCGTGGCCAGTGGAATTAATTTCTTTGTAACAGCTTAAAAGGAGAACTGCAGACAGTCAATGTATCTAGCATGCAATTTTCTTCTGCGCTTATTTCTTTAGGGAAATAGAGTAGAAAGTTCCTCATATAAATTAACCTACATTGTAGTGGGGGGAAAGCAGGGAGTAGTCAGGTGGTATGATATGTAATCAGATACATTAATCACAAAATCTTCTTCCCTATTTACTGAGTCTTGATGTCACTTACATGGTATGAAAAGGTTTATCCAACTAACTCTAGAAGCAGAATGACAGACGCACTTGTGCTCATCTGCCTCCCAGCCGGCCCCTGGGTGCAGTAACCCAGAGCTGGTGGCCATCGAGGCACCTGCTGTTACCACTGGGGAATTGCCTTCGGCTTCGCTGCAGCTCTGCTGCCTCGCTTCGGTCCAGGCTCCTGGATTTGTGGTGGCAAACATAGTAGCCTGAGTTTGCTGCCAGTAACTTTTTACTTCCCTTTAGCACCCAAACCCCTCTGTGGGGAAATATTTCCAGCCTCACACCTTACTGTGAAGAGTGCAATTATAGTTCTAGCAAAACATGCTGATGTAATTTTTTGTCATTTTATGTGTGGCTCCTACTGTCTTATGAGATTGGAAAATGAAACTAGCTTGAAGCCAGTGTGTAATTCTCTGAATCTGCAGTAAGTAAAATAAGCTTTCTAATTAAAGGTGTTTATAGCTGCAGAAACGTTGGATCTCATTTTCTTCTCTTCAAAATAAGCTTTTCACCACTAAGTGTTGTTTACTCTTAATATCTGTGGTTGTATTTTTCTTCTGTGGCACGGGTAAGAATTTACAGTAAGCAGATCAGCTGGATTTTCCACGGTAGATATCCATAGTAGATCTCCATTACCTCCACAATATTTTTGTATTGATTGCAAGTCTTGCTCTAGATTTTGTTTCTAATTTCCACAGCTGTGTGATGCTCTGGAGAAGAATATGAGATACTGGGAGTGTTCTGGAGTTCTCCAGAACAGCAATGCCAAATAGACAGTTTCATTTTCACGCTGAAGTGCTTCTTTTTAGGCTCTGCTTGGTGAAAATATCTTTGGGAGTGCCTTAAATCTAGAGATGTTGAAGTGAAGGGTTTTCTTGGTGGTGGTTTTTTTTTTTTTAACCTGTCTTTGAAATCTCTGTAGGCCCTCCAGCACACAGTGTGCTATCTACAGCTATTGCTTTCCCCCCTGCTTTTCAGTTCAGTACTGTGACTGCTTGGTTGATGCGTTTCTACTTACTGCTTTAATTCTGTTTCATACATTATTTATACATCCCTATGTTAAACTACAGGTCCTACTATATGCTTTAAGCATCGTTTTAGTTGTAGCCCTTGCTGTGGTTCTCTACCTAAAACTGCATTTTGCAACAAGAAGTGACCCTAGGAGAGAAAATTATTAATGCAAGGATTAAGCCGTCATCGAAATGGAAGCAAATAATGGTTAGACAAAGAAGGACAACAAAACACTCTTTGTCTAACCTGAATTTTAGCTGTATGGAGGCTGCTAAAGGCGATCATCAGGAAGGGTGGACTTAAAGTCTATAAAGCAGAGGGCTCTCTTCTCAGCTGGTTTAAGGAAACTGCAGAACCATAAGCCTGGGATGTACGGCCATAAAGAGAGAGGAAGATGACCCAAAACACTGCCTAAATGCTTGCCTTTTTCTCCCCTTGATGTGTGAGTGAATTTAAGGGAATAGGGAAAGCCTTGCCTCCACTTCTGTAGCTGTCAACAGGAGTGGGTGGCCCAGTCTGCAATGGAAAAAAAGCTGATTAGAAAAGGTGAAGTGAGCCAGCAGTCCTCTCACCACTGAAATAAATAAGGGGGCAGGATGAGTGAGGTGGCATATGGCCCTTAGCCAATTTCAGTGCTGTTCCTGGGGCACTTCATTGCTTATGACAACAAGAAAAGGAGTTCAAGTTAATTCATACATTAATCCCTGGAGTTGTCTCATCCTCTGAAAAGAAGGCAGAAGAGGATAACCATTTTGAACCTTGTCTGCAGCTAAGCTGTGAGTCTGTAGTATCACTCATTGATGTAGACATGGAAGCTGGTTGAAGTGGACCAATATTGTCATCTTATGTCATCATCATCACATGTTCTGGCATCTCAATTACTGTTCTGAAATAATGAAAGGAGTTGTCAGGTCGGATAGGTTAGATGAATTACCCAGCTCAGTTACTCCTATCTGAAATAATCTGTATCACTTTACTGACCGTCAGCATATTGCTTACTTGAAAAATTGCACTTTAACACTCGTTTCCCTCAAACATAAACAGTCATTAAAGAATTCTTTGGGGTTTAGGTCTCTTGATTTAGTACATAACAATGGAAATGTCAAACCATTTCTACAGAAAATATTTTAACATTGGAAAAACATTTAGGAATATAGTAGAAGAAAAAAACCTACTATGGAGAAAATAAACCTGTTTACAAATGAAGGATTTTAATATGGGTGAACATATTGATTTCTAAATTTACCTTCATTATTAAAATTGGATTACTGCGCAGTTGGCAAGAAAATGCAGTACAGATCCTGAGTGGGGGGAATCCAATAGCAGTAATGCTATTATAGTTCATTTTCACATTTATTACATTACTATTTGATCTTGTCACAAAAATGATAAGCTTTGTATGGACAATTAAGAAAACAGTGTCCTCACAGGTCTTCCAAGCAGATCTTCAGTGCTGCAAGGAGATTCCATGTGCTCATATGATTTCATTTGATAAGATGAGGAACTAGGAGAAAATGAAAAAAAAAAAAATTGAAGGATTCCAAAAAAACACAGAACAAATGGAGAAATTATGAACAACTATTGATTCCTATATGGTGTTAGCTGGATATTTCATTTATATTTATAATTCCATTTGTAGTTGTTATATTAGCAAGATGTAATAGAGCAGGAGCACCACATTGGAGTGGTGCTATACACACCCAGCAAATCCTCAGTGTGGTGTGCTGGTACGATATAACACTCCATAGAACTTCACCTTTGGCTGGAACATGATATTTGAGAAGTTGTGGCAGTCCGGCAATTTCCGATGGACTGCAAAAGGGGAAATGTAACCCCCATTTTTAAAAAGGGAAATAAGGAAGACCAGGAAACTACAGGCATGTCAGTCTCATGTCTGTACCCAGCAAGATCATGAAGCAGATCCTCCTGGAAACTATGTTAAGGCACATAGAAAATCAGGTGATTGGTGACAACAAGCATGGCTTCACTAAGGGCAAATTGTGCCTGACAAATTTGGTGGCCTTCTGTGATGAGGTTACAGTGTTGATGGATGAGGGAAGAGCCAATGATGTCATCTACCTTGACTTATGCAAAGCTTTTGACTCTGTCCCATATGACATCATTGTCTAAACTAGAGACATGGATTTGACAGGTGGACCACTCGGTGATTAAGGAATTGGCTGGATGGTCACACTCAAAAAGTTGTGGTCAACAGCTCAATGTCCAACTGGAGACCAGTGACGAGCAGCGTTCCTATGGGGTCTGTACTGGGACCAGTGCTGTTCAACATCTTTGTCAGCGACATGGACACTGGGATAGAGTGCACCTTCAGCGAGTTTGCTGACAACACCAAGCTGTGTGGTGCAGTTCACACGCTGGAGGGAAGGGGTGGCGTCCAGAGGGACCTTGACCGGCTTTAGAAGTGGGCTTGTGTGAACCTCATGGAGTTCAGCAAGGCCAAGTGCAAAGTCCTGCACCTGGGACGGGGCAACCCCCACTATCAGTAGAGGCTGGGCAGGGAATGGATTGAGAGCAGCCCGAGGAGAAAGACTTGGGTGTGCTGGTGGACAAGAAGCTCAACATGGCCCAACAATGTGCGCTTGCAGCCCAGAAAGCCAACCGAATTCTGGGCTGCATCACCAGCAGCGTGGCCAGCAGGGCAGGGGAGGTGATTCTGCCCCTCTGCTCTGCTCTGATGAGACCCCACCTGGAGCACTGTGTTCAGCTCTGGGGCCCCCAACATGAGAAGGACATGGACCTGTTGGAGCAAGCCCAGAGGAGGCCACGAAGGTGACCAGAGGGCTGGAGCACCTTCCCTGTGAAGACAGGCTGAGAGAGTTGGGGCTGTTCAGCCTGGACAAGAGCAGGCTCCAGGGAGACCTTATAGTGGCCTTCTAGTGTCTGAAGGGGGGTTAGAAGAAAGATGGGGACAAACTTTTTAGTAGGGCCTGTAGTGACAGGACAAGAGGGAACGGCCTTAAGCTGAAAGAGGGCAGATTTAGATGAGGTATCAGGAAAAAATTCTTTACTGTGAGGGTGGTGAGGCACTGGAGCAGGCTGCCCAGAGCAGCTGTGGGTGCCCCATCCCTGGGAGTACTCAAGGCCAGGCTGGATGGAGGTTGGAGCAACCTGGACCAGTGAAAAAAGTCTCTGCCCATGGCGGGGGGGGGGAACGATAAATAGTCTTTAAGGTCCTTTCCAACCCAAACCATGCTATATTTCTATGATTCTGTGGTTTTCCTGGAGGCTGGTGGTGATAAGACATGTATGAAGATAAACATCAATTAAAGCTAGATCGGAATTATTCCTTGTAATGGAGATAGCAAAAAAAAAAAATACTATTTTTTTTTCTAAATCCATATCTTAGAAAAAAAGAACTTGTAGACAGATAGAGGTTAAAGTAATGATGTGTGGATTACTGTTGAGCTCTTAACTGAAAATATAGTATAACACTTTCAGAAGTTTCTGAAAGAAGAAATCACTGTTTTGAAGACTTTTCCCTAAATCAGAATTTTACCAGAATTTATACTTTCCTAATAATGATGCTGATAATAATGTCAGCCATAATAATGAGCTGACATTTATTGGTAGAGAAACATTTCCCTAGGAGTTTGCTGATCTGCTGTGATCTTCTGGTAAAAAATGAAATACTTCCCCCCTCCCCATCAGAGATGACAGAGTTCAAACTCTGTGCTAGCAGTGTGTGAGGACAGGAGGATGGATTCAATCCCAGCTTTCTTTCTGATAGATCGAAGATGTATGTGTGGAAACCAGCAGTCCCTCCCCTGCTGAGCCATGTGGTTTTTGTGCTACAGCAGAGGATTTGTTCAGTGACCCCATTTTCTACTTTCTTCTCCCATACAGGAAGCTAAGAGATGAGAAAAAAAACACAACTTTTTTTTTTTTTTTTAATAGCTTGTATATCTTGTAATCAGTTTCTCAATTGCTTAAACTTCTACAGTGTCTCTTGACAAGCTGGCCTTTGTGTGGTCATGTATTTGCTTCCATGTGATGCCCCCTCAGAAAAGTGCCTGGAATGGTTGCTCATTGCACCCTCCTTGTTGCTGATTGGAAAAAAAAATGGTCTTGTTTAACTCAGATCTTGGTGCCTGCACTGGAAGATAAACCATGCTTGGCAATGACATGGTTTACCTCGGTTACCAGCTGATACAAATGCAACAGCTGCTAATTCTGGTCTCTGCTTGGGATTTATGCTGTTGCTTGGTGAGGGTCAAATATGCACAGGTTTTAGTCTGGGGTATATAATCCAAAATACATAATAGAACAGGTTTGTTTTGGGGAGACATGGGAGGAATTCATAATACAATCTAACAGAGTAGCACTTTTCCATTTCCAATTAATGTTGTTCTACAATAAAGCTGCCTTTGTCAGCAGTGATAGTTAAGAGAAACTCGAATGAATGACAACGCATGAATCCAGACTATCAGTAATGTTCTGAACTATGTGGGATGCCTAGAAAACGAAAATCAGAGTGGATTAGTATTGGTCAAAAGCATGGATGAAAGAAGAACAGTAAATTCCAAGAGCACATGTAACCAGATACAATGGTACTTATAAGAAATGAAGATCAATTGTTGACTAAAACAGTTTAGTATAGATAAATGAAGAATAATTGCAACTTTATGAGGCTTTATTGTACAAGTCTTTAAACCATTTAAATAATTTAAGTAAAGAAGGTCGACAAGACAAGTTGGCATTTCATGTTATTGAGTAATATGAAATAGAAAAATAAAAGATAAGTTTTCACCTATAGAATAATGACTTTTTTTAGTTCACAGTGATTACTGCTTTGGGGGCCTTCATGAAATACAAAGATGTAAAATGTCAAAAGATAACTAATTTGGCAAAGAAGAAGAGGAACTTGTGCATCAGGGACTTCTTAAATGTGAGGGAGATGAACAGTAATGTTTGAAAGCAGTAAAGCTGCTTGAAACACAATGCTAATTTACATACTTAAGCAACCAATACCAGTAATTAACTCATTCTTGTTACCACTTTCAAAGCTGGGTTCTAAAAGATACTTGCTTGTTCTTCCTGGCATGCAACCTGAATAAAATTCAATCCCTTTCACTTGTTTAAAAAAACCAGTTAGCCCAGGAGAGTGGATAAATAGAGATGGCAGAAATATTAGAAGAAGATCAAAGTGTTAGTATGTATTCATTTTTTTCAAAACTATTGACTGTAATGCAATCTGTGTTTTCAATGGAGTTTATTATAGTTGAAAGTATCCAGTGCTGGTCCAGCTGGGGGTACGGTAATGGACTGCATTGGGAGCAATAAGACCAATCTTTAATGCTTTTGGAAATCCTGTCTTCCTGTCAATTCTTTACCAGTGATATCTAGGTGTCATTTTGGTTCTCATTAAACTGTGAAAACAGAGAACCACCTCTCTGCCTGGTCTGTGACTAGGATTTCAGAAGTACTCTCTCTTCTGGATTTTTTTTTTTGGCAATGTGCCTCAGAATTTACTTTGCCTAGTTTCATCCCATAATATTCACTGCAGCTTTCCTTTATTTCTCTCCTACCTCTATTAAACTGGAAACAACTCATTTGCAGCAAATAATAATAATAAAAATAATAATCTATAAATCTTAAAAAATCTAGTCTTTTTGGAATGAGAGGCCAACAGTCATTTAAATTTTCTCCTTGAAGTTTTTAATGCAAAATGTTGAGCTTCAGGTTTTGAAGTCCTTTATGTGACTCTAGTCCCAAAGTCTACATCAAAAAGGCTATCTAATTCCCTGTTGGCTTTCATCATGTTTATTATGTAGTGAATACAGTATATTTATTTTACACATAGTTTGGTAACTTTTTATGCTACTGTTCGCAATGTTTGATGAGTACTGGAAAGAACAAAGCAGGAGTTGTCAAGTCTGCTTTTTGCAAGCCTTAAATGAAATAGGTTTGGTAACATGAAAAAACAAACCCAAGCCTATTCTTCAGTTGGCTAGCAGCTTGGTAGTCAATTGTACAGGGGGGGTCTTTTTCTTTTTTTTTCTTTTTTTTTTTTTTTGTTGTTGTTGTTTTTTTTAAATATGTACAAGGAGCATGACTGTGGTATGTAATTTGCAAAGTGCTTTCCCAATCCAAGGAATTTAAATGTGGAGAGGCAAGAAACAAGAGGGTAGTAGTGATTGCTAAGCCAGGTGATTGATTAGAGAGATACTTGTTCTTCCTATCTCTGGTGGTTTACTCACACTAGTCTGAACTTAGCAAGCTTCTCTTCTTTAATGGGCATTAAGGCAAGCCAGCTTTATCTGTCTGGCAAAGGCCAAGACTAGAAAAAATCCTAGCAACCCTGCTTGGGTGTTTATATACAGCTGTATTGGAGCATATTGACATGAATATAGTTATGGTTTGGAGTTGTACCTTCTCATAACCAGGTTTTTGCTGTATGGTGTGCACCTGTGGATAGTTGATAGCACATTTCAGTGCAGTGTGACAATTTTGGGGTTCAAACTCACCTTGTTAATTTCCCACGGCTATGAATAGCAAGAAAAGTATACAAAAAAAGCTTTTCAGAGGGAATGATTCTATGTTTTTCCAAATAAAAATAGATGGGACGTTATCCTTAACATCTGATGTATTCTTATACAATCGATCTAGCTCTTCACAGGTGATCTTGGAATGTTTCATGTGAACTAGTGTTATGATCCTTTATGCAGGTAACACAGGGGAAAAGGGACTTGCCCAAAGACACCCAAGAAATCATGCCAAAACCAGAACCCAGGCCCCCAAGTCTGTTTTCTGCAGAGCCATTCAACCACAGAAGGGCTGTTTAAAGCACTGTTGATAAAGAGATTTCCCCCTTACACTTAGGCTTCATGGTGTTCTTTCTGAAAAGCAGTAATAAATATGTGAAGGGATTGTGGAGCTGAGAGATGCATGGTGTGCTCGGTGGCATGGCACTTGGCTAACAGAATTAGCACAGTTGCAGAAAGCTTGGGAAAGCTCTGCTCATCCTGGGCTCTGTCTGCTGGATAACAAGATTGATTCCTACCTGAGCCTGAAGGCCACAAAGCAAGGGCAATCTCCTCAGTGCCTTGCTGTTCCCACTATGATAGCAATATTATGCTGTGTAACATTAAAATGTCTAAAATCCTGCTCTGTTCTCTCTGGCTAGGTGCAATGATGATTGTATACTAGATTGTGGGGAAAAACATAGAGATTAGTGTTTCAAGATGATCATAACGCTTTGTTGCACTGGTTTACAATCATCCAAAGTGCTTTACCAATACTCCTTACTCAGTCTCAACACAGGGATGAAACGAAGATTATTAGTATGCACATCTCACAGGTAGGTGCATGCAGACTAAGAGGAATGGTTATGGTAACTGGTTCTGATGTGTTCACGTATATGTTCACTTTGTATGTTCGTGACTGTTGCAATTTTTGGTCGGCTTGCTATAGCAGCCTGCCTATGCCAGCCTTCCTCACATTTGTGCATGGCAAAGGATGTCTTTTGTATAAATCCTATTAATCTGTAAGTGAAGCCAAGTCACAGGACTATGCCCTAACATGGGAGACTGACTACACAGTTTACTTGTGCAGCTCTGCTATGGAGATGAAAAGCGTTGGTAGGGAAAGCAAAGACTATCTGGAGAGAAGAGGTAGCTCCATGCCTGCGGAAGGAAGCTTTGGCCTGATGTTGCCCGTCAGCACCTATGGGATGAGTTTGGAAGACCTGTCAGCAAAATTAATTTGGGCAACCGTATGTATCATGTCCCTTAATAGCATGATGCCTGAAAACCAGGAATGTGTGCTGTTTGGCTAAACAGCTTCAGCCAGCTTGGGAGGCAGCTCTCTGTTGAAGTTAAGTTGGTAGAAATGCTGCTTTCAGACATTTTTCTGGGGAAAACCTGATTTCTTAAGCATTAATTCAATACAAAAATCTTCGTCAATTAGCCCCATAATCTTATTTTTAGCTCTGAATATGAAGAGCACACACATGTGTCTTGACTGCCTAACAGCTGCAGTCCACTAAGGAAAATCAGAAGGCAAAAAACAGAGTGGGGATTTTGTTTGTCTGAGCAGATGAGAATAATTTATATGTACAGGCTATTTATAGAAAGGCTGCAGCAAGCTAATTAATTGTTTATAAGGAGAAATTTAAAGAGCATAACCTGAGATCTGACATTCTGTGTAATAATTATAATTAGAGATGAGCTGGAATCAAAAATCAGGATGTGAACACAGATACATTCTGGGGAAGTTTTGAATCTGATCCAGATCTTAACTGTGCAGCTTTTTGCTGCCATTAGGGTAGGTTAGAATGAAATCTTGGGTTGGAATTTGCCCACCTGTGTTTTGGTGAAGTGCAAACCTGGATCCACATTGTGATAAGTGCCAGCTCCTAATTAGCATCTGGCATACTAGGGGAACAGAATTAAATGGGGTTGCTATGCCTTTATTGGTACATGTTTATTTGGTTTTGGTTTGTGGGTTTTTGTGGGTCTTTTTGTTGTTTTTTAAAGAAACTCAGAAAAGCTTACTGAATTATGCATTAGGATCTTGGAAAGCTAGCATTGACATTTACAAGGTGATAGTCAAACTTCGAAATTATTTTTGAAATAGCCTAGTTTCTGTGAATCCTCTTGAGCCTTATAATAAAGGAGTGGTCTATTAGTGTTTTCTAGGTTTTGAGGAGTCATGGAAAAAAGTTTGAATGCTCAGCTTGGAAGGCAGCTGAGGCATAGACATTGATTTATGCCTAGAACTTGCTAGCACTTCTGACTCCAGTGCAATAGTACCTGAATATCTTGAAACTTGGTTCTGTTTCTAAGCTAATTAGAAATAAACTACTATATGCTGTATAATTATATATACAATAGTGAACCAGATGAAAGACCAATTAAGGAGCCAGAGAATTATATCTGTCAAATGTTTATCTTAGCCACTGCATCTCGGTTTACATGGCATATCTGTAGGCAGAAAGAAAATGCATCCAAGGAAAGGCTACATCCTGCCTGTGTAATTCAATTAGCAAATATGCAACTGAATTTCAGATTTTGTTTTTTTGTCTTCCACGTACCAGAGGAAATTGCTGAAGAGTTTATAATACCTTTCATAGGATAATGAAGAACTTGAAAGACCTCTTTATCTCTGTACAGCAGCTAATTGATTTCTTAAGGTAAATCCAGAAGAGCTGGCAGGGTGGTGGTGAGCATGCTTGCTTCTGCAGCCAGCGGGCTGCCAGATAGTAACAGAGGACTTCCACCTAGTTGCAACACCTTTGGATAGTTAGAGCCTGTATGAGCAGTTCTGACCGTAGCTGTCCAATGTTCAGCATTGCATAATTAAGGCCCTCATGCACTGCAGTGCTATCAAATCAGTAGCTATGGGCATGATTCACTGTTTGATGCTGTTTTGCTCTTGTTTTCATCCTTTTCATCCCAGATAATTTTTTTCTGCCTACTGTGGCTGCGTTCATGCTGCCTTTTATTTTCTTTCTTAATTTCTTCTTCACTTTTGTTATGGACCTAAATGTTTTTGCATGATAAATGTGGGACTGTTTTCAGCTTGCTGTCAGTGCGTTTCCAGACAAACAAACCTAATTTTACTCAGCCAGTTCCTGAGCTGCATAATCTTCTTCAGGAGCTACAGCTTTAGGCAGGCAGGATCTTCATTCGTAAGTGAGCTGCTCCCCCTGCAATCAGCATATCCTGGAAACTGCTGGTTTGGACTAAAAGATGATGTTGTTTTCCCTCATGCTTGTCACAGACAATATTTTGTGCCTCAGGGCAGCTTCTCCAACACCTAAGTATGTTGCTATGAAAACAGGAAAACATTCTTCCACCACAGTGGCTTAAAAGGGTGGTGGCTGTTTTATGCAATGCAAGCTAAACTGAGATCTGAACTACCTCTCTGCAGAGCATTGCTGCTAATTCAGGAGTGTTCAAGGAACCTTTTAACATTCTTGTCTTATATAGTGAACTTACAAGTCTGTCTAATAAGGGTGACACATATAATTTTTATTTATGGAATCATCTATTTATCAATGTGAGGTGAGAATCTGACCTTATTATACAAACCTCAGTATTCCCAAGGTGTGTCAAGATCCACTTTCCTCTTGCAACTGAGGCCTTCTTAATGCTTTTGCATTTTCATTGCACTTTTTGTTATGGAGCTAATTAAGCCATGCTCATATACAAATACTATTACAGTTTGCCAGCCAGTGAAAAGTCCTCTGAGATACATATATGTATACATGGATGTATAGTGTATATAGCGTGGGAAATTTTTTTTCTGAAGTAGGTTGTAGTTGATTCAAATAAAAATGGCATTTTACTAATGGCATTGGTATGGAAGTAGGCTAATACAGTCTAACTGAGATTTATTCTCCTTCTGGAAACAAAATGAGAATAAATGAAGCACAGTATATTTGTTCTTTCTTAGAATCATAAAATCATAGAATCATTTAGGTTTGGAAAGACCATTGAGATCATCAAGTCCAGCCATTAACCCAACACGGCCAAGCCCACCACTAAACCATGGCCCTAAGCACTGCATCCATGCGTTTTTTAAACACCTCCAGGGATGGTGATACCACCACCTCCCTGGGCAGCCTGTTCCAATGCTTGAATACCCTTGCAGTGAAGAAATTTTCCCAATATCCAACCTAAACCTCCCCGGTGTAACTTAAGACTATTTCCTCTTGTTCTGTTGCTTGTTATCTGGGACATGTGCCCAAATAAAATTTCAGAAAATACAAAACAGTCAATATTGAACTAGGATACAGAAGTTGCAGCTAAGCTTGAATCTGGCTGCGAGAAGTCAAACCATGAACATCTCATCCACGCACACAAATCAACCCTGACTTGGGATGATAGTATAAGATCTTGTTCTCTATGTGCGTGTGCATCCTTTGCAGAACCTTTAAAGATGGGTGGAAAATCTGTACCCAAGGTGACTTGACATGCATACCTGCATCTTTCAGCTAAACCTGGGCTGCTGTTTGCATCTGCTGTGTCCTGCATCACATCACAACAGCCTCTCCTTGTCTTACATGTGAATTTTTAATTCAGAGATTTAAATTAATCAAACTTGACTCTTCAGGCAAGAGTCCAAACCCTGTGAACAGAAAAAACATAATTTGGTTTGTGAACCCTCTGTGAACTGAACAATGCAAGTTTTGTCTGGCTTTAGTTACCTGTTTCCAGGAATACTTGAATCTGCTTAAGTAAACTTCCATGTTTCTAATTTCACTCTTCTTGTCAGGAGAATTGTGTACATTGGGTTTCTTCTGCTGGCTTCAAGTACTGCCTGGGGGATGAATGATGGTGAAGTTCAGTTTCTCTTAAGGAATATGCCTTGGTAAAGTATATTTTACATGTTTAATTGACAGAGAGTCATTTATCTAATTCATAAGGGGATGAGGTAGGAAAGGCACGCACAGCTGAATGCTTCATTCTGAGACCAATATATGGAGCGTAGTCTGTTGGATTTGATGTAATGTACTGTAAATGTAGGTCACTAGACTTATCCGTTAAAAGAAGAAAATATGTATATTTCCAAGTATAGAGCAAGTACCTTAGGGTATTGTGTTAAACCATGTAGTAATTACATGCATGCATAAAGTACGTGTAACAGACTGAAGGACTGGGACACATACTATCATGTTTTCCCACACTGACTGTGTATTAGAATAATCCTTTTTCATCATTGCATGCTCATAGGCATTAATAAAATAAGCCCACTAATTTAATGATATTCTACACCTTTGCCTCAAGTACATTTTTTTGTTCTTGCATGTAAAAAAATAAATAAAATGCACAGAACAATTTCTCATCACCACTGGGACTATATGCCAAGATGATTTGTCAGAACTCCTACAGCTTCAATGACTTTCCACCTATTTCTTCCACCTTTCCCCCTCTCTTTTATTTTTAACTTTCAATTTATTGTTTTTAAATTCAATGAGATAACACAGCTACCTCAGGGGAGGAATTTTATGCCATTCCACAGTGAAAATGGCATTCTTTAAAAAGTTATGCCATTACTTTACAGCTTTTGAGAAACACATACAAACCACATATAACAAAAGTTTTTAACTAGACTGAACAGTTTCTAAATAGCCATGGAGCAAAGTCTTGCAGGCTCAAGTCTCTGTTAGCTAGCTAAGTCCCAATTAATCTGTATTTTATTAAGAAACAAAGGGTTATACTGTAATAGTTTTGCTTTAGATGGAAGTATCAGGAAGCTGTGAGAGATCTTATAACCTGATTCTGAATTTTACTTTCCTACATCTGTAGAAGATTGCCTCAGTCCCTGTTATTAAAGTTAAAGCTTTTGGTACAAGAACCAGTTTTGATAAATGTTACCTTTTCATATAGGTGGATGTTTTCTGTAGAGAACGTATAAAGAGCCAAAGAAGAAAATAATTTTATATGTAGAATTTACTTTTGGCAATTGTTCACAAATATGGAATATTTAGGATTTCGGACTGGGTGAGGTAATATTTGGGGCATTAAATTTCATTACAGCTTTTTCCAGAGTGTAGCAAAGACTGGAGACCAAGACAGGGTGTCTTTATTGTGGAATAAAACAGTAAAATATTCATCAGCAGGGAGGGTAAAGAAGGACCAAAAGCTGAGGTTCCTTTGAGATATTTGTATCAAGAAGAAAGAAAAAAAAATTAATTGTTAGTATTTCAGGTATTTTAGAATTTCAGGATAAATGCTTGAGTGAAATACCAATATTTCGTTTGAAATACCTTAACAGTTAGGGTAATTATTGCAGCAGAACTTCCTTTTTTTTTTTTTTTTTTACTTGATTTTGGTACTTCATTCTTTTGGTACCGATAACAGTTTGAAATATTTTTTTGGCCTGGAGTTTCATACAGTTGATCTCCATCAAAAGAAACCAAACATTTTCAGGTTTGCTATAATTTGATTATTTGTACAAAATTCCTTCAACCACTTATGAATTATGTGAATATGAAAAACAAATATAAGCTCTTTGTTATAATCCTAATTGAGTTGTAATACTCTCCCACAGGGTACTTCTCTGTCCCTTTAGGAAATTAAACCCATTAAAATATCTAACCCCTAATCCATTTATTTTCTTTTGAAAATCAAATTAGGCAGCCAAGTGTACTTCCAGATACCTAAGTACCTTTGTAATCCAAACTGAGGTCATGTTCTGAAGTGAAGCTGCAATTGTATGTCCTGCTTAGCCCGCAATCGAGCTGTCACCTGTGTTGGGGCCACCTCTATGTGATCATCTCTGCCTCTGTTCTTCCTCCCGCTGAAGACTGCCTGTTGCATTGCCTCTGCTGGTCATAGCTACTTGGGGAAAAAAGTCATTCCCTCTGATGTATGAGCCAACCCAGATCACTGCTGTTTTCTTCTGATGTCGCAATAATAATGGTGATGGTCTAGGATACAGAGGGAAACTAAGGTTTGTAGGAGGAGGTAGTATATTTTATTAGACCAAAGTGCTGTAGCTGGAGCCTGTAATGTGTTTGCGAACTTGCTTGTTTCTGTAGATCAAGCTAATGAAATTTATTACCTCTCCCTGTTAACCTGGCCTTATTTTCTTTCGAGCCAAATCAGCAGGGACAGGGGCATTTAGAGCTGATGTTTAAGCTTCCATTTGAGGAGGTCCCTCTTTCCCCACAGAACCCAGTGAGCTGCAGTGGATAGGCAGTAACTCACCACCTCCCTTTAGTTGTTCCATTGGAGGCAGAGGAATTAAAGATTCAAGACTGGGAAAGAGGCAGGAAAATTGTGGTTTGGGGGTGGGGTGACTCTGGTTCCCAGCCCACTCCAAGGGTTGCATAAATTTGCAAGAGGGTCCTTGGAGCGAATGCAATGCTGAGAGCTGTTGGGTCTTTTTCTTAAGCTTTTACGGTTTTATTCCATCTCTAATTATGCATAGAACTAAATCCTGAAGAAATTTGGAAGGCTGCAGTGAAAAAGTGCTGTACTACAGCGGGAATTGGGTGGCTTTCACTCTCGCTGGCTTCCTTTCTGTCACACGTCTCAATTAGACACACGCTCAATAGACACACGCTCCCCAAACTTCTCCAGGGGAGGCGGGGAAGCATGCTTCCACTCATGCCTGATGGTCTTTTGTTATGAAAATATCTGTTAGCTTTTTCCCAGCCATGACTGCATGGATGGGTAGCTCTGTGGGTTTCAGAGTTGTCAATACAAAGGTCAGTGATGTGAAAACAAATGAACAAAACATTTCTCTTGGAGTTCTTGGATCTGTGCAAAACATGTATGGAAAAATTGCTAACAGCTCTGCAGTTAAAGGTAGTGTCAGTATATGAATCTGCCTGGGCTGCCTTAGTGAGAAAAGTGCTTCTGTGACGGAAAGGTCAGAGTTGTATTTTCTAGTAAGAGTTCAAATTGCCCTGTGAAAGAGGAAAAGGGACATTGTGTTTGGGCAGAGGGGGTCTGGTACTGGTTCTGGCGTGCATCCAGAGGGCCTTGCTGTGGCTGTGTCACTGTGATTTGTAAGTCTTGTCCCAACTTTTTGGTATCTGTATTGATAACCTGACTGCAAATCTTTCGAAAGTAACCAAGGCTGAACAAAGCTGTTCATGACAAATGGCAGGTTCAGCACCGCAATGTCTTCCTCCGATCACAAATACCTACCCTACTGTCTCTTTACATAGCAGCTGAGCACCTCAAGGTAATCGAGGTTTTTGTCTTTACACTGACCTTCTGAGGCAAGTGGTGCTGTTCTACACTCGGGCTGGGATTTGTCTACAGC
Organism: Falco rusticolus; assembly: GCF_015220075.1. Classification (NCBI taxonomy): domain Eukaryota; kingdom Metazoa; phylum Chordata; class Aves; order Falconiformes; family Falconidae; genus Falco; species Falco rusticolus. The sequence continues at coordinate 32,200,121 of NC_051190.1, read as the reverse complement.
TGTCTGAAATGTTGGTGCCCAGCCTGTTCGCCAGAAGTGTTTGCTGTAAGAAATGCTCTTCCAGAAAAAAAGAGATCCTCCCCCCTAAGGAGGATGGGGCAATCACCTTTTGGAGGTATCTGTGACTACAGAAGGAGTTTCTGTGATGAGATTAGACAAATGCCTAACACCTACTGTTGCGGGCCCTCTTGAAAATTGCAGCCGGGGTGAAGGTGTCCTTGGAAACCTGGTCCTGTGTCAATAGATGAAGCTTAAGGGAGAACAAGGAGTTGTGGTGTCCTGAGTAGTAAGCACTGTAATGCTGACCAGCCTCCAGTTCACTTCGGCTTTCAACTTACTTGAATAACAACATATCTGTAATTAATGTGATATTGTGATGCTGCTTTAGTGAACCGTATTTGTTTTCTTTACCTCTTTTCTGCTTTTCATAGTGGGAAGGAAAAATCATAAAATATGGAAGTATGCCCGTGCAGTAATGAGGACATTTGTGTCTCATCAAAGTGCTGTCTTCATCTTTGTGTTGAAAAGGTATTTATTCTGTTACTGGTTGTTGCCTTTCTGACCACATATTTAACATAAATTACCAACCTCAGAGGGGATATGACGGCCTGTCTATAACTGCATTAAAAGGTGTTTGATGTTGAAAGAAAAAAATGTGAATTTTGGCAGATTTAAACAACAAAGGACCTTTTAAAAATTTGCATTTCAATACAAAAGCACTCTTACTGGCCCTGAATCATTCTGATGTTTACATATGCATTTCTAGCTTCCAAGAGCACAGTGGTTCCAGTTGTGCCTATGGTAGTTAGTACTTGCTTAGAAGAGCTATGATTATGTTAAATCACCTCCAGCCATTAGAATTTCAATGGTCAAAACTGAGACTTGTGCCCAAAGCAGAAACTTCATGCAGGGTTTCACCCACAAAGGAATTCAGGGTTTAGGCAGAGAACAGTGTACTCTGGAAAATTTTATGCTAATTATGGAAGTCCACTCCAGCTAGACCCAGGGACACTTCCTCGGATGATGCTGGCATGGCTCCTGCTTATCCATCAGCCCTGGGGTGTCTTGCTCCCTTAACCCACAGGGGTCCCAACAGGATCCCTGCTCTGAGAGGAATCAGCCTGTAACTTTTGGGATAATATTTCTACAAGGTTTTGTGGCCCACTTGCACATGGACTGTTCCTTTTAAGTCTCTGCAGTGTTTCCCTCAGCACCCCACGTGGGTTGGCTCTGCTGGCTTGCATAGGGCACCCTCCCAGCAAACACTGTGCCACTAGTAAGATACCAAGGGAACCTGGATCATATACTCACACAAGCTTTCATTATTTTCTCCTAATTATGATTGTAATTTATTTTTTTTAATCTGCAAAGATTATTACAATTGTATTGAGAATCTTTATCTCCTTTGTGCATACTTATCCTTTGATGATCTATGTATAGTATTAGCTACCTCTCCTTTAATTACAGCTGCCTGATTCTTCAGCAAATCTTTTAAGGCAACATTAATCAACTGAATTTGGAACAGAGAGCACCTGAGGTATCTCATGCAAACCCTCAGATTGAATTTAAATTGTGCTCTCAGAAATGAAAGGCAATTTCCCAAAGATTTTTTTTTAAATTTAACTTCAAAGCCTCCCAAGTATATTTTATTTTGATAGGTCTCAAAAAGAAGAACCTTTTTTATTGCCAATATATTCTGCTCTTAGATGTATTCAGTTTACACCAGTAAGGCAGAAAAGAATCACTACTCCATCAAACAACATTTAAGGAGTTTTCAGTAGCCACCTGGGAACAATAAATAAGCTACCAGCTTGTTGCAAGAGAGTGTATTTTATATGTCCATAAAGAAAAGATCTTTCCTGGCTAGTGTTTTGTGTTTCAATACATACTGCTGTATTCTATGTGTTTTTTCTTTATCCTTTTTTAAGTTCCCTTTTTTATTATTTTTTAATTCTTTTGTTGGTTTTTTTTTTTTTAAATATTTTGTCAACCAAAAAGTTGCACCAAGTTATGTGTGTTTCCGGCAAAAAGAAAGTTATTTTACACTGGAAAAGAGGAAAAAAAATTGGTTTACAGTTTGACAGCCATTCCTCAGAAAGTTTGAAACAAGTGAAACAAGTATTGTGTAAGAAGACATTACAAGTTCCAAACTCAGGAAAAAATTGCAGTCAGGTATTTGTGAACCATCACAAAATTTAAGAGAAGCTGTTCTTAAAGCATAAGTCAATCCTGGATCTACGCTGCAGCGAACTTGGGCTGGCGCACCTTGGTTTACATCAGACTTGCAGAAATCAGATAGAGGTTCAGAGTAAAACGTTCTTTGCAGAGACATTGAAGGTCATTTGAGGGGGTCTGTTGCAAGACATTTGAAGCTGCAGCTGAATTAAAGACATACTAAGCCATAACTTAAAATCACATGGATCAGGACCTTTTTTCTGGCGAGATCACTCTCTGCTCCAAAGAGGGAAACCTCTGCTCTAGTTCCCATTTACCTTCGCTGGTTCAGTTTTGCACCATAAGCTGTGGATACCATAGTCAGCTTTCCTTGTGACAAAAGGATCTTTAAAGTGCAAGACAGATGTCATCTTTTTTCCTCATTTAAAACTTAGGAAAAGATGGTCTGGTGTACCCTGCTATAGCATGTCTTCTAGAATAGCTTGGGGGGGGGGGGGGGTGGTGTGTTCATGAGTGTGGGCTAATGCTGTTGAGTAGTTTCTGTGAAAGGAGGTGACGAGACACAAAGCCCGTGAGGGAAGAACATTCATGCCATTTTATACTGTTGGATGGGTAGAAAGGATGTTAATATAGATGTAGCTTGTCCTGAATTTCTTGACAGCATAGAACCATCAACTTTTTTCATCTGCCTAGTTCCTCCTTTCACAAATTACTGTGTACATTGAAGATTTTGCAATTACAACCCCCTTATTGCCTGTAACTGAAGCAGAGGTGTCACCACTGGTGTTTTCTTCTTGACTCTCCAAATCTGCTTCTCCTGGCCACAACAAAGCTATACGTAAAATAGGCATGCAAAATAATAGGAAACTGAGGGCTTTCTAGCAAATTTAGTACCAAAAGCAAAAGCAGAAGGGGAAAAAAGAAATCCCCTTGCTCAATGGATGTCTGTATTAACGAATAAAGGATTTTGGAGCTGGAGGTGTTAATCACAGGCCATGACAACTATTGGTATGTTTGAGCGTCAGGCTACAAATCTTAAACGTGGCATGTATCTTAGATTTATTCTGACTTAGAAATTATGAGTTCTTGACTATTCTACACTGGGTTCAAATAATCTGTATTAGTGAAGCACTAATTCTTCTGCACTTTTATCATACGTTTGCAATGGATCTACGAACAAGAGTGACAGTGGCAGAATGAACCCAGGTAAATCTGCCTGATGCAGCTTTTTTTCCTCTTCTCTCTCTGTTTTGTGGTTTATTTTCCTCACTCGAGGGAGTGCATTAGAGCTCTAAAATAAAAAGAAACTCTTTTATAATGACTTCCTTGGCTTTTGTATTTACATTTTACAGTATGCTTTTCTACTGCTAAAAGAGTGCTCATCCCATGCTTTCAACACTCTTGTAGTTTTTTGAAACTGTAGCAGTAAAACTGCAGTAGCATCTAGGGGTCTATGTGGGCTGCATCTGCTGCCAGCTACTTGCATCCACTAAGCGAGATGGAAAAAGAAGGTATTTGGGATCTGAGCTGGGACTTAGGCTCAGGGACCGTGCACCCAAAGATTAGGAGAATTGTGCCTATGGTATTAGAAACGTATTGACATTTTCAGAAATAATTCATAGTGCCATTTGTGCTATTTAATGGTCCATGAAGCCAATAGATATGTTAGAGCTGGCACAGCTTCTGCGTGCTTCAGTAGCTTTAGATTAGAGTATGTTCTCTTTGAAATGACAGGAATTATTTGGTTTGGGAAAAATAAAGAGATCTTCAGATTTTAATAGAACTATTACAGTAATTTGTGTATATGTGATGCCTTTATTGCTTTGCCTCGAGGTGCATGTGGATTGTGCTGAAAACGTGGCATGGGTGAACTATGCTAAATACTGAAGGCTGCTTAAACCTAAAGCACAGCTTCTTGTTAGACATCATGTGGGGGAGTAAAAAATGTTCTCAGCATTCTCTATGCACCTTTTCATAGGAGGACTATGCAAGTAATGCAGGTTAGCTTTCACCCGCATTCATATTTGCACTCTGTCACAAACCACTTGAATTCCTGCGTGGATTTGGATTTGTGAGTGGTCGTACTTGATTCAGTGGTAACATTCAGTTGTTTGCAAGCGTGTGGAATATAGGACTGGTAGTGAAATCCAGTCCTGCAAACAAAACATACTCATATGTCTGCATTCTTAAATTCAGTAGTTCTGTTTGTAAAGCTGCCTCCCTCAGATCCTTTGTAGAATCTTGAACTGAGAAGAAAAGACTTATAGTATGACAAAGTCTTTTATATATACATATATATACACAAAAAGTAGACTGAAACATTTCTGTGAATACTGCCAGCTGACACCACGAGGTACTGGTGCGTGACTGACAATAATCACAGTTATAGATATGTACATGTGTTTGTATGTAGTAAAAAAAAATAACTTTTAAACTATATGAACTATTTGGCCCTTAGGATGGTGGAGCTCATTTAAGAGCCTTGACTTGAATTGTCTCAAATCAGAGCCAGGCGCTGAGCCCTGGGGCATACGTGCTGAAGTGTAGCCTGCTCTCAGCTCAGTGCCGCACTTTGTCAGCTTGAAATGTGTTTACTACAAATTCACATGTTTATGCAGAGATGTTTCATGAATTCTGCATGCCAGGTCACACCATATATGCGCATTCCCATTGTGAAAAGCAATTGTGGTGGCTGGTGGAGGGAATCGGATTTTTTTAGGACTGAGTCCAAGACTGTTTATTTCCATATTTTTCTTTTTTCCATTTCTTTTGTGAAAGCCAGGAAAAGAAGCCAATTTAAGCTATGCCCATATTGTGTCTCTGGCACCAGAGAAATAAATCAGTAGCGTTTGACTGAGACAATATGTAAATACAGCTCAACCTTCCTCACACTGATCACTTTATTGCCAATTTGGCCTCTGTGCTAGTACAGTGTGGCAGAAATGATACTTCTTTAAAACTCACATGCCACCACCATTCAGCTCTCCATATATTGAGCATTTTTCTGTTTTTAATTAGTGACTTTGATATTAAGCCAACTGGCAAATATTTATTTGATGAAGATTCTCCATTCATTAGCAAAATGAGAAAAAATGAATATATAATAGCGTATAACTGCCCCATTAAGCAGCATTAGCTATCCATTTGAGAGCTAATAATGTAAAATACAATTTTCCGACCACCAGATGTTGATGAATAAACTGGTGCTAAATTGGTGGCAGTAAAGCAATAAACAGGTCAGAGGTCAATTAGTTCCACCAGAAAGAAGCAACCCACTGGGAAAATGGCAGCAATGCCATGATGGATGCTTAGGGGGTGACTGACTGGTGCTTTATTCAGAATTATGTGCATGCAGCTGAGAGAGACTGAGGTTCAGGCTCAATTGATGTTTACCTTTACGGGTTACAGTTCGTTCTTATTGCAGCAAAGCTAGGAAATCTCAGCCATGCCTAAGGGCTGTGACAGTGCTGCCCCCTCCCCAAGCAGCTGACAAGGCTGGATGAAAATTTTGGCCCCACTGGAAGTGATGGCTGAACAAAATCCCATCAGCCTCACTGGGTCTGAGAGTCTTCTGGAATACCTCATCCTGTACAGACACTTGGATATTGTTCAGCCTTGACATGCTCAAGTGAAAGCCACTGTGTATCTACTTGGGTGCCAACTAAAGAAAAAAAAGATTTATTCTTACATGTAATTCCATCCTTTGAAAGGTAAACACCTCAGTACATGCTGAGCTTTGATTTCAGGTGACTGGAACAAAGGAAAATGAGAGCTGCAAGATAAGGCAGCTGAGTTGGAGGACCCAGCAAGGGTGTGTAGGATGAGAGCTGAAAAGTAGCCCCACATTACAAAAATCACTGATTGTTCCACTTAGGGTGAGTGATGCATGGTTGTGCAGCGAAGATCACAGCTTCAGCGTTGCTCCTTTCCTTTTGCGTAATGAAGATACTCAGGAGTGAGTCAAGTTTTCTGTTCCAATACATCTTTTTGAAATAGTGCTACAGAAATTAATCAATTTTTTTAATCATCCATTTTATTCTGACCTATCACGTTTCCGTACAGCACTAGCATGTAAATCTTATGCAGACTGTGTTAAACTATGTTAATATATTCCACAAATCACTCCCAAGGTTTGCTGCATTGTGTTGAGCAGAAATGTGATGTGACAGACAATAGAGAGGAGAGAACACATGCACCTTTTTGGTACTCTAATTAAGTACAAGTCTTGGAAAATACTCTGTCTCTACACAAAGTACTCTAGCCCTTACAGTGGCCTTTATTTTAATTTCTGCTTGTTCCCTACAAAGTTCTATCATCTTAGGATGGTATATGAAAGCAGACTTAAGGGATGAGAAGAAGTAAATATCCATCACAGGGTGCAAACTGTAATCGGTTGTGAACTGGTAGCATTCAGTATGTGTTACCTGGCAGATGGGAGATACCAGTGATCCACTGTGCTTTTTGTGCCGCTGATCATCTTTGTCATATTCAGTTTTCTTTCTCTGGAATAATAGATCGCTGTTTTTCTGTCTGAATAGCTATTTCCTACTCCTTGTATACAATACAAAGGCTATCGCTTAAGTATAAAAGCTTCTCATCAAATCTCTGCAGGATGTTCTTTGCCCAAATCTGCACTTTAAAGACACTTTTTGCAGTGCAATATCTGAATTACCTCAGATACATGGCAGCTTTTTTTCCTGAAAATAGCAGTTTTGAGCAGAGTTTAGAGTTAGAGTGAACAAAAAACTGTTGGAAGCGGCTGAGCAGAAAAACTTGTGTTCTAAGTAAAGCTATGTGTTTTTTTTTTAAATTCAAACCTTTAAAAAGTCTATGTAATATATTTTTCTTCTTTCCAAAAAAAAAGCTGTGCTTTCAGAAAATTCCACTGAGTGCACTTAGCAGAGATGGTAGCAATACTCATAATGAAAGCTGCTTAAGGTCCAAAGGGGTTTAATTCTGAATTAATGCCATGATCTTGCACCCACTGATACCTGTGCTTAGCTTTAAACACAGTGAAATCAATTCAACCCAAGTAAAAAAACTCAAAACTGTTTATGATTGTAGTGATATAAATGTTAGATTTCCAAGATATAAGTGGTGCCAATAAGTTTTCCTCCAGCTGTGCCCCGAGATGCCGGTTGGAGGCACCCCAGGGACCGTGACCTGGTGTTCCCAGGCTTGGGTTGCAGAAGCTGCCAGCCAGTGTCGCCCTGCCCTGCCTCGTCTGCCTTCGGGGTTGAGCTGAAGCCACTTGTCCCCAGCACATGAGAAGCCATGCGGCTCACGTGGGTGAGGAGGCAATCTGATGTGCTGTGGCCTGTGTCATGATGCATGGATGGTTGTTTGAAGATGGCTTGAGACACATTGGGTTAGGTGGCAGGAGGAGGAGGAGGCAGGCTGTTATATGAGGCTATTGATTTAGTGCTGCATGTGCTGGAGGCACAGAGTTTCTCACGCAAGGTGCTCAGGGAGCCCTGGGACTGGGCTCTGCCTGCGTGCACCCATGGCCGTGCTTCCCCCTGTGCTGTTCTGCACGCTCCGGGGTAACAGTGGGGTAAGGGATCAGCTAAAGGCTGAAGTACCTGCTGAGGGCTGTGTAACCCTGCTGTCTAGGGCATGTTTAAGATATGGGAAGCTGGGCTGGAAAGCACTGTGCTGTGTCTCTAGAGATGTCTGGAGTCAGCTAAAATTTCTGGGCTGGGTGTGCAGCTGAGTACTCATTAACACACATGAAACAAAACGTACTCAAATGATGCATGGAGTGACAGTCTTTCTTCCCCCCCCCCCCCCCCCCTTCTAACTTTGCTGATGAAAATCCCTTTCAAAATCTTGGTTTGAACATCATCTTCCTTTTCTGTCCTTTTTTTTCTCTCTACTGTGATTTACAATAAAAGCATATAAATATTTTATGATAGGGCCAATTTTATTCTCTCTTTTCCCTTAAAGAAAGCACTGATAAATGTTGCTTTGTTTTTGATTCATCCTCTGTAATAGCTTTCTCCCAAGCCCGGAAAAATCCTATACATGCTTGCTTTCTTTCACAGAAGAGTTATATTGATGACTTGTGTAAAGAAGAGTCTTTTTTTTTTTAATAGCATGGTCTTGTATCATTGTCCTGATATTAACATCTGGATATATCTTCTTCAGACAGATGGGCTTCTTATTGTGAGTCATACCCAAAATGAATGATCACAAAATGAATTTAAAACAAAGAATTAAGATGCTGTTAGTAATTTACAGTTCCATTTTCTTCCCTTCTCATTTAAATATGTCTGTGTGTGCTTATACAGATATATATACACACACATGTGCATACATACACAGAAAAAGTACTCACCCTAATTTTAGCCTGCATGTCTCAGCAGATGCACATACAGAAGCAAGTAAATGAATAACTTGCTGATGCATAGTTGCAAGTGAATGTTTGTTTCTGAGATCCTAAGAACTGGTAAATGTCAGCCCAGATCCCCTGGCTTCATCTCTTGTCAACTTTCACACTCAGCTTAGCTGGGACGCGTAACAAGTAAACCTTTTCAGATATTCAGCCTTCAGGGTAGGGTGCATATTTTAAATGAATTGTAAGAATCTGTCTTTGCTGTCCTCTGTTGTGCACGGGGAGTGCATTTACAGAGAGCCAGCAGTTCTATTCTGTGCCTCTTGGCATGGGCGCTCACAGCTCTGAGCTCCACACTGGGACCCAGCTGCCCTGGCAGCTCGCTTACACTGTGCTGTCCGTTCGTACACGTCAGAGCAGCGGTTCTGAAGAAATGGCTGGTGAGAGCTACCTCTCGGTCATGACAGCTTTTGCAATCTCCTTGAACTCTAAAGCTGAAAATTCAGGCTGTTCACCTGCCCCTCGCTCTATCACTGATGTGGTACCAGGAGAGGAAAGGGGGGAAGTCAGAAAAAGTACTCCTTATTCTTCTCTGTCATTTTTTTTTTAGTTGTTTCAAATTTCTGAAAGGCAAGTTCAAAGAAAGGGTAATTACTTTCTGCAATGGGCATTCATCTAATGGGAGAGTCATTTGCAATGAAAATATTTTAAAGACCCAGGTGAAATGTTGCTAATGATTGCTTTGTCAGGTCGTTAGGTAGCTTTCAGGCTTCACTGAAGGTAGCAGGAGTTTGTTCTGGGTGTGACCACCTAGGAAGCATAGTCTTGATTTCTGATCATATAGTACTTGTTTTTTATAACATCAATTTATGATCATCATCTCATCCCTTTGTGGGGGACAGTGATGGGGGGGTAGGGGCCGGATTGCTGGAATCAGAGCCAAGGCACAGGACCCATTACTGCAAGAGCAGGCACTTGCTCTCTCCCTGGAGCTTCTCATACTTTTTCCTTGTTACATTAATGGGTTGACTTCATAGTCCAGAAGTGCTTTTTCATTTGTTTGTTTGTTCCTTTTTATTTTCTTTTTTTTGGGTTTTTTTTTTGGGGGGGTGTGTTTTTGTTTGTTTGTTTACATTGTTGTAACTCAGCAGGCTATGGCTGATGTGTGTGCCAGGGTGCTGTTCATACCAGGGTTGCTTTTCACAGGGTATAATTCTGTGTCTGACGTTCTCAGTGAGCACCACTGAGGCCTCTGGCAGGCAATTGATTTCAAGGAACACACTCTTTAATAGAATGTCAGATTTGGGCCACCTGCAAAGCACAAGGATCTCTGTGCCTTTATAAAAGAGTTGGTTGCAAGGAGAGAGAATCCCGGCACTTGGGAGCAATGCTTTACCTGCCATTCCTTGCACCTCTGCAGTGCTGCGCACAGCTCAAACCCTTGTAAGGCAGGAGCAGAGAGGTAAGCATTAAGACCTATCTGACACACTGGTAATATAAGAAATCTTCATTCTTTCTTGTCTTTTTTTTTAAAAAAAAAAAAAAAACAACCAAAAAAACAACCATGTTTCTTCCAAAGCATAGCGAGATCGGATTTCCAAACTACCCAAATACAGCTTAAAATGTAATAATAATGATTTGTCACTCAACACTAGTCACACCTTTGGCCAGACTCCCTGTGAAGGATCTGTGGGTGGATGCTCAGTGTCACCTGGATGCCTGGATGTCCGTCTTGTGATAGTGGACTTACAGAAACTCAAAATATTTCATCAACTGACCCAGTTTTGCTTTTTAGCCATGAGAAACTAAAAGGTCTCTCACAATTTTTTCCTGGGAGGGAGAGGAAAATCTTTCTCTCTCTTTCCACTCACCCCCCATTTTAGTTGTTATTCAGGTATTTAAGTCTGTCTAGGATAAGGGACTAAAGAAATAATATAATTGGAAAAATGTTACATTTGAATTATAATATTAGTGTAGGTACAATATGGTACTACTCTTTTGCAATTATTTTATATAGAAACATCCATCAGACTGTTCACAAACTACTGCTTTTAGGTATTTCATACACTGAGTATAAAACTGTTCTTAGAAATATTTTATTGGGAAATTTCACTTTAACTTGTTTGATCTACTTAGACACCTTTTCTGTTACCAGTACAGTCTCTTTCTATGTGATTGGTTCAGGTGTCACTGAAGAAATGAATGCATTTTTAGAAAAGGTATATTCACACGTGGGGAAAAAAAAGCATTTAGTGCAATGTAAGGAAACACTAGATTTCTTGGCCTGTTTTCTTTTACCTTCCTTCTGTTCCCAAATGAACTCTCAGATCAGGGTGGGTATAATATAATTCAAATCCTAAACACACTTATTTAATCTCTTGTCAAAGTCATACCTTAATGTCTGTCCACCACTCTGGTAGAATTAAAAATAAAGAGTGTTGTCAGGTCTGGAAATGTGGTTATTTCACTTGTCATTTCTTGTTAGTCCTTTCTTTCACCCATGATCACTGAGTGGATAAAATATTTAAAAGAATGTGCTGGGTTCTATCAAACGCAGTTGAGATAAGCAACAGGGGATGTCAGCAGAAGAGGTCATCAGGCAATTTCACTCTCTGCTTTCTTATGGGGCCTTTGTAGGCCAAGTGTTATGAAAATAGACTGGTCACACAGAAGGATCCATGGTTTAATACGTACTATGTATTTTCAGTAAGAGAATTTGGCTTGGATTCCAGGTTTATAATGATGTATTTCTGATGTGTAGTACTTCAGGTCTCTGGGAAATTGGTAGGACATAAAAATTCATTTGTGTGTGACCCAGTGTAAGTGATAATTTAAAAATGGATTCAGATCTTTTGTGGTGCATGTACATAGTGCACCTACATTAACTAGGGGATCTACATCTACAAACTAGCAACATGACAGTGCGTAGCAGCAGGAGCCAATAGTCTACAAGGCTCTAGCTAGATACAGCCAGTTTAGGATGACTTAGGTCTGATTCATAGTGGTCCTGAGCACCTGTTATCTCAGTGTTCAATCAAGGACATTCAAAGCTGAGTGTCTCAAGATAAAAAGTCATCAATAACCAGGTTCCTTGAGATAATGTTCTTTACCAGCTGCTGTACATGGGTAGAGCTTTGTTGCACCAAGCCCTACAACTCATGCACGTGGTCTTGACTTTTCCTCAAGCAAAATTATGGCCCTTCTTACTAAGCTGCAGGACTTTTCCATATCTGACCGAACCTGCACATATCATCTATGTAAAGAATGCATATATGCTACAGGGTCTGCTAACTCATCACAGGTACAGAGGGATGAGGTATGCCTAGTGTTTTCTGTTCTGCATACAAAATAGATGTGCATCCCATAGCTTTTTACCTTAAGGACCACTGACAGTAATCCCACTGAGGTAAAGTCCAATGATCTTGGCTTGTCAGAATGGACGCAAATCCACAGTCCTGATAACAGGTCAGAACGCTAAATTGTGCTTTATCTCAGCCTGTCTCCCACTGCCTCAGAAATGAGTGCTTTCATGGGCATCATCATTATTTTAATACTCTGTTGGAACCTGAATGCTTTGGGGTTTTGAATAGGTTTTCTGAGAGCTCCCAGTAGTACTGAAGTTGTTGACAGCATCATTTCCATTCACTCCTTTCTAAAGACTTGGGTTTTTGTAGTTTTTGGGATTTTTTTTAAATCAACTGAAAACTTTTCCCAGCTGAATCCTGTCATTTTTTAAAGACAAATGTAAATCCCTTTTCCCTTTCTTCTCTTCCCCACCCCGCTGCCTCTGCTGAAGGTCATGTCTACCTTTATCAGACAAATCTCAACTTCTTTTTTTAATGTTGTATGAATGAAATTCATGACAGCCCTGGGACACCCAAGCGAATACAACATCCCAGTCTGTTGGCTGATGTTCAAATACATGATGACAGATGTCAGTCTAAGTGCAGAGGGGGAAAAGGAAATAATGGACATGAAGTAATTAATCCAACGCCACACATCAAGTCATTGGCAGAAATAAAATCTGCACCTTTTCCTTAGGTGTCTTTGCCCCTGTTTCTTTCTTCCAAAAAAATAAAGCACCATAAAGTGGAGAGGTCTGCGTCCCTATCTTTCTCTCCCTGTCAGTACTTGAGTACAATTTTGGTTTCATTTTCCCTAATTGGTCTTCTCCATAAAGACAAATAATTACTTGTAATGTTTTACGTTTCCAAGTAGCCTTCTGCAGATTTTAGAAGTTTAGTAAGTAGGCCCAATTTAACCTTTGAGTTTTCCTGCTTCCAGCATACAGATGATACCACTGGACAAAGACATTCTGTGGTTCTCACGGGTACTTTTCTAACTTCCATTGCCATGACAGCGGAGCTCACTGTCCAGCCTTTGAATGGAAGGGTCACCTGGATGATAAATCATACTCTGTTTTATCTCTAATGGGAAATAAGACACATGCTTCTAGTTCTGTTATACCTATCAGTATGTGTCCTGTCTGCCCTATGAACATTCTGTTTGCCAGGATTTATTTGAATGTTGCAATTATACAATTAGCATATTTACCCTATGCGCATAATTGTACATAGTTACTGTAATCATGTCAATATGAGGTAGGGAAAGAAAACCCCTGTGTTTAATAAGTCTCAGTGAAATTCAGGCAAGAAACTCAGCATTGAAATAATTTTAAGGGCTTTATAAAACACCAAAATGATTCATGTTCCAATGCTACGGAAGAGTATGGGATTGCCAGAGGGCTACTGGTTTTAAATAGTCAGTTATTCATCTTCCAGTGTGAGTTTCCTTGACCGTGTATGGTTCATGGCAAGCTTTTCTGAGAGAATGGACTTGAGTGCAGTGACTCAAAATTTGTATATGTATTATACAAATATATACACAAGAGGGTGTAGTTCAGGTGTTCTGAAAGTGATTATTCTTTAACTACCAAAAACCATAGCATGTCTGGACAAAACAGTACAACAACTCAGACGTGTTGCTTTAGTATGGAGTGGAAGACAGAACAAACTTCCTCAGTTACCACTCTAGCCTTGAAATGGCGCAAATAAACAAGTAGCCTAGGGCGCTATTTAATAGCATAATTATTTTTCCTGATTTAAAAGCTGACATTGACATAGAATTGTTTTTCCAAACTTCTGATAGTACTGCATATTAGGAAAAGCACCATCATAGCAAAGGTCACATCTCCAAGGTATAGTGAGAGAGTCATTTAGTTAGAAAAGTTGTGTGAACCTGCAAGGACTTCATGTGAATGGGAACCAGAAAGGAAGATCTTGCCAACATTTACCTTTTCTTTTTTTGTGCAAAGATGAACTGCTGCAGGTTTGAGTTTTTCTGTTGTCTGAGGAGCCCTCAGTGGTTTACTGGGAAGACAGTATTTATAACATAGTTGTTCTTGAAAAAACAACCATGCAAAAGAATTAATGTTAAAGTTGTGGTTTGCAGCTGAATCGCTGTTATTTTGAGTTTATAGTTAAGTTTCTTATTCAGCAGATAATAGGGCAGGGGGAAACAGTGAGGGGTCACGTAGCCTGTGTCCCTGACCCAGGGCAGGCTCAACTACAGCTAAACTGTACGTGACAGGGAATTTCCAGCCTGTTTTTCAAAGCCTCCAATGACACAGAGTCCCCAGTTTCTATAGGTAATACATTTTAGGGCTTCATTAGACCTACTATTAGGGAGATTTTCTTACTGTCTAGCTTAAATCTGTCTTGTTGCTATTTGAACTCGCTATTTCTTGTCCTTTCCTTTTTGTAGCTACCTTGAAGACTTTGGTCATGTCTCCCTTGAGGCTAGAAGGTAGAAAGCCAGCAGCAGCTTGCAGGGAGCTGGGAACCACTGCCTGCTTCTCTTTTTCCTTCTCTTCCTTTTGATTGCCTTTTTCAGTTATCTCAAGTGTCTGCTTATATAGTGTACTGTGAATCAACAGGGTTTATAGAGAGGGTAAAAGGGCCATTTTGGGGCACTTAAGTCACTTGCTACCGCTCTGAATGAGTAGAAATGCAAGTGGAAGTGCGAAATATTGGTTCTTCCAATATTTCATTTTGGAGATGGGCAAGGCAAGCTCCCCTGTTGCAGAGGAAATGCAGTGAGAAAAGTGCTCCATGAGTCATTCCTGGCAGGATGACTGAATCTCAATGGTGTAGTCAGATTACTGTCAGTTTTATGGGAATATATCCAAGGTGAAGATGAATACGAGAATTTCCCTTACAAATGCTTCCCAGAGGTGACTTGCATCAACATGCATATGCCAAGTGGAAGGTGGTTGCATCCCTAAAAACTTTAATCTCTCAGAATTCACATGTGTCTACAGGTTTGTGATTCCCCTTACATGCATACCTATCTCTCTGCAGTGGGGCATAGCTGTAGCTAACTTTTACAAGATTTACATCATATTCTGCATGGCAGAGATACCTGACATAAGCTGTTGAGAGATCTCCTGGGTGTTGAAAGCAGCGTATGGGATGCTGCAGGCAGATCACAAAAGTTTTATGAGTGACTGCTTTTTGTTAATGCACTGATTAGGAGGAAGCAGCCAGCTTTTTCAAAATCTTCCTTTAGGGATTTGTATTCTTACTGTAGAAATGTTAAACTGAATTCCACACTGAGTGTCCAAAACAAGCTGGCTTGTATTTATAATACATACTGTGCCAGCTCTTTTCTTACCACAGACCAATCAGTCTCCCATCAGGAGACCATTCTGAAATAATACGGAGTCCTGACTACCTCTTTTTAATAGTTTATGACTTGTCTCCAAAGCATAGTTGCACCTAGAGGGTATTACCAAACAAGACAGTACAACCTGGTACCAGCCACTGGCTCAGCGTACAGAAACACAGCAGTTAAATGAAAAACAGTAGTTTTGTAACTTTAATTGCTAATTAGAAATACACTTTGCGTTCTGTGACCTTGAGGCTAGATATTCAAGTGCTAAAACATAACTTCTATTTGACAAATACTTTTCTGATGCGACCTATATTTCACAGATAAAATTTTAATTGGTCACTAGCACTTAGAGCAGAATAAAATAATCTTTTCCTGATTGTCATTCATTGACTAACGTCTATTACATCATTAATGTGTGTGTAGCTGTGTTGTACTGTTTGTGCTGCGGATATTTCGATGCCCAGAATGACATTTTTTTTCCCTTGAATGTTTTGGACATCTCAAACTTTTGTGGTTTTAGAATGAGTAATTCAGAAGAAATTAATAGATGTCATAAAGAAGAGAGGTTAATTCTCATAAAGGGTCAAATTCTGAAAAAAAGAAGTTAAACCATGGTTAATGCATGTAATATTGAGGGTTTATTGTTGTGAATGTGTTTCACAGGCAGATGTAGGGCAGGAGTGCTGAAGACTGTGCTCTGTTCTGTTAACACCTGCAAAAGCAGACATACGTTCTGACTTTACTCACTGTCAAGCTGTGCAGCACTTTTTTCAGTTATGTCCATTACTTAGCCTGGAGTAAGGCTTCATCACTGTGAAAAATGCTAAGTGTATTTTAGATGATATAAAAGGAACTTTATGCTTTCAGAGAGACACCCATCACTTCAGAGAAGAGAATGTCTTGTGATATCACAGGTTGTAGCTCACCTTGATGGCCAGCTCTAATTTGGACTAGAGTTTAAAACAGTAAGAGATGGTATCCCAGAATCTCAATGAATGTATAAAAAAGTGGGAGCAGCAAGATCTTCAACTCTTATAAATTTGTACATCTCTGTAATTGACTCTAGTGCTCACTTATACGAGCTGAAGATCTGAATATTGACAAGTAAACAGGAAGACAAGAAGTTCTCAAGGAATTGCTGTGGAGCAGGTGGATATTTTTCATCAGGTTGCCCAGCGCACTGAGCGTGAACAGCAGACGCTTGGGGAAGAGTCTAAAAACATACTCTTGCAAGTCTCCAGGAACAGACTTTAAAGCAGAGAAAGAATGCATGTGGTTCAGCAGCCAAGCAGAAAAATATATTTAAAAATCACTATCCTGTTTCTTGATTGCCTTTGGGAACCCAGGAGAAGTGACACTTTTACAGAGGAATCAGCAAAAAAGTTCTGTGGTCTCGTGCAATTTTGCTGAGTTGATATAATCCTAGGTAAGGTGTTTTTCGGTGCAGATTTCTTAGATTCCCTGTAGGAAGAGAAAGAAAAATGTCTGAAATCCCTCCTGAACTGAATTTCTGGTTTTTAGCATTTCCCATCAGCCCAAGATTCGGGACCTCATGAGTCAGCTTTCTAGCTGTAGTAGCTTTCTTTTCAGGATAGTCAGGAGTGAAGCTGGACTTGAGCATGGTGTAACTGCGTGCTTCTGTACCAGCCATGAAAAGAAAATAAAAAATAGTTTAGATAAAAGTTTTGCTTTGCTTGGATCTTAAAGGGACAAAGCTCACAACTCATTTGGAGGACAACTTCTACCAGATGCAGGTAATTTCAGTTCCTGAGAGATAGTTTCTGTGATTGCTAGATGAAAGGTCAAAATGAGCAAAGTCAATTTGTTAAGAAGTGGCTTCTTGAAGAGATAAGGCTGTCTTCCTCCCTATATGGTTATCATGTACTTTAGTGTCTGCATAAAGTGTCCTTAAAACATTCTTTTTCACTTCTTTGTTTCTAGGGGAGGTTATAGAAAACCAGATTAGGATTCGGGATTTCTTAGTAGAAGGGGGTGAATACCTCCTCCTCCCTGCAGATCCCTTTCCCCATGTGTAAAGGCAGCTTAACCCTGTTTTGCTGATGAAGAGTTTTAGGGCCATGTTATTATCTCAAATGGTTTGTAACTGGAAACACCTGGTTATATTTCTGCTATTACTGCTATTAATGCTAAAAAATAGAAGGGGAGCAGTAATAAGACATTCAGCATTCACCTTCAGCAGTGCTTCATGCCTGATTTTTCATACCTTCTTGTTTACAAGCATGAGAAACAAGAGACAGTGTGTCCAGTGCTTCTGCCAAGGATCCTCATCTTTGTGGCTCTGGACTCCAGCTGCCAACAGGGCTCAATGGCTCTGCAGCACAGGTCAGGCCAAAAGAGGTGAGAATTGACATGATGACTTTAAAAGGGAAAAAAAAAGGAAGAGGAAAGACATCTGGTAGCGAAGGAGAGAGCTGTTTGCTTTCCTTGCCGCTCTGAGTGACTGATTTTTGCGGGTGTTGGAACTGGGGATCTAACAGGAGAGAAAGCAATAGCTTCTGCATTGTAGCCAAATTAAACTTGAGTTTGAAGAGCTGTTGAAATATTTCTGTTCTAGAAGCATATTTTGGGGAGCTTGTGTCAAAATAATTCTGAAACATCTTTAAGAGGCTTCCATATGCACCAGAAAAGTTCTGATTAATGTTGGTAGGTCGTTCATCCATTTCCTCCAAGAGCTGAATTCACTGGGCAGAAAAGTCTCTTTAGTCAGTTTTTCTACTGAGCCGTGGAGTATCCTCGGTGGGGAGAGGCCATGGCTTCCCAGACTGTGTTAAAAGTCCAGCATAAGAGAAGGCAATATACTTCCAAAAAGTGCAGTTGTGAAAGAGCTAGTCCTCTGAATATTTATTTATGCTTTGTTGTTGATTACACACTTTCCTATTCCATGTGAGAAAGAACACTGGAAAACAAATGAGAATATCTTTATCAAAAAGACTTTTTAAATTACAAAACCGTTTCCCCGAATATTTGCAAAATCAATTTTGATTACATTTCTTTTTATAAAAAAACCACAAGGGATTAAGTGCTTTGATTGTGTCAAAAGCCTATTTCACTTTCTAGAAGCACTTTTTAAAATTCCAAATCAACATTTGAGCAAAGAAGTACAAACATAAGTATATTCTTGTGACCTTAAAAAGCTGCAGACAACTCCCCAAGATATTGATGGATCTCAAGTCAAAGGGAAAAAAAAAAACCAAACCAGAAAATGAATTACTAACTTTGTCATCATAGCCACTACTAAATGTAGGGTGCCTGGTTTTCAAGGACTAAAAATCTTTGGTTTTGAACTTACTGACATTGGCTGATCCAGCATAAATACTGAGAGTACGGAAGGGCTGCTGCTGTCAGACAAAGCCTTAGGCTGCTGTGTAGCTTATCATCATGAGCGATATACTGGACATACTTTTTGAACGTCTCCTTCCATGTTTCTTTTCAACGAATGCATTTTAGATGCACACAAAGAACAAATTTCAGTAATTTAGTGTGCTAAATTCTGGAGTGATTCCTCTGTAACATTCACTGCATTAAGGTTACCAGGAGGAGAAATTGAATCTCTACAGTACATGGCCTGAAGAAGAGAGAGGGAGCACTTTGTTCCTGCCTGTATCTCATGCTTTCCGTGTGGTGCCCTGCATGCCCGCTCCCCGTTTCCCCTGCAGCCCAGGTCTGGGCTGTTCAGCCCAGTGGCTGCAGCCTTTGCCGTGGTCCATGCTGCTGCAGCCCGAGGCTCGCAGCTGTGCCCAGCTGCCTTCATGCCTTCGCCTTTGTCATCTCTAGGCTGTTTACTCTGTGGCTTAGTGTTACAGAGGGTGCGCTGTACCGTATGCGTGTGCTTCAATTTTGTGGAGCAGAGGCTGCCTGACACTGGCTTTCAGAATTCTGTTTAAATTTTGCATAAGGGGGATCTCCCCTGAAGTTTTGTTTTCTTCTTGCAGTCAGTCTTTCCTGTTGAGTGCTGCTGTGTACTGCACACTGAGACTTTTCCTTCTAGCTCTGCAGACCTGCTGATTATTGCAATTTACTTGCTTTTAATACACACTGTGCCCCCCTCCTCATCCTCCCCCTCCCTGTGACAGTTTTGCCCAGCGAAGCAGTCCCAGCTAGAGCTTACAGTCTGATTTTGTCCTTTCCTCCATGTACTGGGAGAGTATGAAGCTCTTTTTGCATCTGCTGGCAGCTGGGATAATTTTTCTTTGCAGTTTGTTTCTGTATACAGCCTTTCTGTCATGCCTTCATTTGAGAAAGAGGATCTGTGACCTTCACATGATAAAAGTCTTGTTGCTGCAAGATCTTCCCAAGAACGTCAATAGAGAGTGGCTGTGTAGGAGTTGCATCTGGGTGCAAATAAGACAAGAGCATTTCCGTGCAACCTAGCTGTATCCGAGCTCTTCCTTCCACCGTCAAGTGAGATCCCTGGTGTCCACTGCATTAGAGATGATAGTTTGAGCTCTCTGAACCTGAGCAAACACAAAGTGCTGCCTCTGGTTTCTCAGGCTTGGTTTAGTGGAGGTTGTATACCAACAACCCTTGTGTGACTCCCAGCTGTGTCCTTTACTTCCACAAATGAGGTTCACATGTCATGTAATGCAGCAATTTATGGCTGAACCTTTCACTAGCAAGTCATCCTGTCTGCAATGACTGCTTAGCAATTCGGACTCAGTTAAAAGTTTACCTCAGTGTCCTGGTGGTGGTTCTTAGGACGCTTGCAAGAAATAGCCAATGGTGCCTGAGGAATTTAAGCCTCATTAATGGCTTCACTGGAAACCTGTGTCTCAGTAAACAGCTGAGGACAGACTTAAGAAGTAGCCCGAGTTTCTATTTTTCTGCCCTTCACAGGTTGTACTTAAAAGGTAGAAAACCCAGATCTGCTTCTCAGTCTGATCGGACCCATACTAAATCATTAACCCTATTAGTCTCATCTCCTCCGTTTAAATGTGAGTGGATGCTTATTTCTTAATATAGTTTTGCTTTTAAATGATTCATATTCCGTTTCATCATTTTCATTGCACTTTAGAGAAACTTGGCAGAGGCCTGAAGGACCTTTACTGTCTCCAGCTTGTCACTCCAGATGGCTTTGCATTTCCACAGCAGATCAAATGCTGTGGTCATGGCAGTGCAGTTACATGCATTTACTAATCCGCTTTGCCAATCTCCTGGACCCTTGTAGGACGCCTCTGTGCACCACATTTGAAGAGTCTGCATTTCAACTGGCTTTTGAAATTCATGTTTCATTTTCTTATTTTAATTACCATCCCTGCTGCTCTCATAGTTAGTTATTATACTCTGCTGGAATACTTAGGGTCTGGTCCAGGTTTCTTGTGATTTTGGTGATAAATTTAGATTGCTATTATTCCAGGATCTAAATACCTAATTAGAGTCTTTATGTTTTTTGAGTAATGCAAAATATCTATAGAAAAATAGGCAAAAGAATGGTACCTCCATTTTACTGATGGTGAACTGAACCTCTGAAAGATTAACTGATTTACCTCAAGTTGCTCGAGAGGTTGTGGCAGAATCTGGGACCTCCATTCTTTGTGGCTTGTATGACTTCTGCCTCATAAATTCACGAAACCTTGTGGGATTGGACCCACAGCAACAGCTTGGAGAACTGATCTTATGCCCAAGAGTCAGTAAAATGAGATTCCTCACAAGTGCAGTTTCACTAAACCAGTGGGAAAATGTTTCTGACTATTGATTTACTTTTCATCTGCATGAATATATTTGAGTCAAACCGGTATGAAATATTGTGCCATTTGCAACTGAATTGGAGTTTGGACTGTGTGTGGGTCAGCCAGGAAAGTTGTACTCGGCACATTGAGACAGTGTATTTCAGAAAATCCCCTCTAGGCAATTACTGGGTGGCAAACATGCTTCATGGTCATAAAGGATTTTTTTGAAAAACAGCCTTATTATGTTACTCTGAAATATACTTACTTAAAATTATGGCCCTATTGTGTTTCTGTGAGTCTGTCTTTGGGTAATCCTCTGGCTTTTGCCTCAGGTCTTGGTGTGTGATAAGTGAAAGCATGCTGTGACACTGGTGGCTTCAGTTTACTACCCTGTTTTGTAGTACTCAAAGTAAAGATAGCAAATTAATTCATGCTTTAATTAGTGGTTTTGCTGCTTTTGAAGTACTTCCATAGATCAGCAGATTGCATCTCATTCCACTTTCAGGACCAAACACCTTTTTCCACTTGCCTGGTCACTAAAAAGGTTTAACGTTGCATGCAGGGATGTTTATGTTGAAGATGCTCAGCTTTGATCTCTCTGGGGTTTTATACATTGCACAAGCCTGTGAAAAGGGAGGAAAGTACTTCAAATTCGTATTTTTTCAGGAAATGTCTTATGCAGTCACTATCAACATCTTGTGAAAGCAAGAGAGACCTGATGTGTGGTGTAAGCAGTTCTAGTAGGCTGTCTGTCTTTCTGTCTGTCTGAGACCCATGGCTCCTGGCAGCAGCACAGGAGGCATCATGAGTAAGTGGATATTGCTGAGAAGCTGTCATAAAGAGGAGACTTTAGCGGCTGAAATTTTAGGTTCTGCATAAGACTGATTTTTGGCTGTTGTGATGCTTAGAAGGGGGAAATGTGGGGCACCATATTTTCATATTACTTGTGCAGAAGCTGTGTGGGACCAGCTGTTGTGCTTTGCAGTGATTCATGTTAGAAAAAATGTTTAGAAATCAGATGTGAGTAAGGAGACTTGTAGTCTTCAGCAGGGCAGAGAAACTGCTTGGCCAATTGGCTCCGTCTTTTTGTAGGTGCTTGCTGATGCATTGTGAGTTCAAATTTAGTGCTAGGATGAATTATTTACCATGAAAGTCAAAAGAAGAATTTTAAGCTCAAAGTTTCAGGGCGTTTTCTTTAGCTTTTATAGTCAGAGGAAGCACTAGTTAGATAGTTAGAGGTGCTGTAAAAAGTTCTTAGTTGAATTCAATTATAATTAACCTGGGACCAGAAAAAAGGAAATCTGAATATCTCTGAGAAGAGATAAACACGGTGGGGATCTCAGGCCATTTTTTAATCCCTTGTTTGTGCAGTACAGAACTTTGAAGAGGATTTCAATCTTTACTTTGTGTGTCGAGTGATTCCAAGCAGAGGCTATTTATTGCTGCAGCTGCAATTTTTTTAGCATGTGTCCTTGATAACAGGCCCACTTGAGTTGGCAAGCTCCAAAACCCTCATTCCTCTTCTCCTGTGGCATGTGAACCTGCCAGATTACAGGTGTATTAAGTGCCTATGGAAAGGGGAAGAGTTTTAGCCAACTAGTTCCCAACTTCTCTTGTTGCAACCTATAGCAATGACATCGCTGTTGGATCTAGGATCGTAGCTTAGCCTAAGCCTTCAGTTATGTACTTAGAGAGTCAGAGCCTGTCAGAATAACATTAGTGTCATTTCCAGCACCGCGCTTACCCACTGCCACCTCAGATCATGCCTGAAATATTAACTCATGTGCTCTCTTGTAGTGATAAAGTGAGGATGATCAGCTACTTGTCAGTCAGCCTTTCAATCTGAGCTTCTAGCTTGCTCACAAATGATACTACCATTAGCTAAAACAAAGTGGGTGGTTTTTCTCATATTTCTCATCTATTTTTACATCAGAGAGAAATCCAAGATGACATATCCATGCTCTGAGCTTAGAGATGCTGCAGACTGGATTGTAGAAAGCGTTCTTCAGGTTTAGGTGGGTGGCTGCTCACCAGTCTCTGCCATGGCTCTCAACCTTTCCTTGTGTACATATTCACATTTTTGAATGACATCTACGGTGTTGCTGTAGAAAAGGATACATCTCCATGTAACTAAGCCCTAGTATTTCTCAGCATTCCTGCTGATTGCTAATGACAGAGACTTTGTCTCTAGATCACAACATTTTCATTTGCATTTTTCTCACCAGGAGGAAGGTTGACAATGAGAGAGCAGTCCACTCTCTCAAGACACCTACCGTCAAGAAGAGAAATTTTTCATAACTCCAGTAAAATATACAAAGTACTCAAATTCCAGTCTAGAAATAGTTTGTTGAATATTCCTTTTTGTCTGAGATAAAGGGAAGCAAACAAATTTTAAAATTATGTCCCTGGGGGAAGATAAGGATACCAGGCTTACTGATTACACAGAAATCCTGTAGCACTTTAAAAGGAGCCTTAGAGTAATTGTGGAATCAGATCTCTGCCAGGTGCCTGTGTAAAACTTTTTAGCTTAAAAAAGGAAGTGTTTAAGGAAATCTTCTAAGCAGCACATACAGTAACATACTCTTATGGCCTGGAAAGGTGTGGAGATATGTTGCTTTGTTAGGGCTTGTGCTTTTGTAGGTATTCTCTGGATTAAACCACAGTGTACAACTGTGCTCTACTTAGAGCCAGGATGTCAGAGTACGTCATGTAATGCGTTGTGCTACTCTGTCTTCTGCTAGCAGATAGCTCAGAGCTGCATCACCTCTAAGATGTACTGCTAATGTATTGGGACTCTGGGGAGCGGTAACAGTGTTTCAGAAGCTGTTTTTAATGTCATTAATTAGTTTGGTATCAATTACCTAGTGGTTGTTTTTTGTACGAATCCAAGATTTTACACATTTGGAGTAAGCTTATAGAGTTGTGCTTTAATTTGCATGGTCTGTTAGCAAAACACTAAACAAAATTCTTTTAGTCAAGTTTTCGTCAGATTAATTAGAGTTTCTGCTTAGTCTGAGACCACAATGGCGGTTAAAAGAAAGGTAAGAATCATTAATTGGGAATTGCTAGTCTCAGCAGCATTTGTGTGGAAGGAAAGAAAATACTATGCTCTGACACACCCAGTCCAGAGATTTCTAATAAAACTGGAACTGTTTCACCTTCGTCAGTTCTGTCTCCATGATACTAAACCTTTTGAAATCAACTATAGACTTTATTTTGACTTAACCTCCTTTGGTTTAGAAATTTTCACCTAAGTGAAAACGGTAGCATTCCTGAATCATCCAGGTTAATTTACAGTGTGATTATAGAATAAATTAAGGTGTATTAATGAGGGACATCTCCTGTACTATCTGCTTCATTTTATGGTTATTTAGAAGCAACTTATGGAACAGTTACCATAGTCACAACCTAAAAAGATAGGGGTGGTAGCAAAGCTTGTGAGCTAAAATCCAGCATTGCTACATGCATGAAATCATAGATAAGTGTGACAGTATGTGACATCTAAGATACAGCTTGACTTACCAATGAGGGACAAAGCTAAGATAAGACATACTGCCTCTGGAGAAGAATTAAAAAAAAAAAAAAAAAAAAAAAAAAAAAAAAAGGAAGAAAGATTCACTGCTCACTGTAGGAATCATTTTGATTTTTGAAAGAAGTCACAATGCTTCAAAATGATTGTGCTATAATGGTTATAACATCAAAAGCAAGGATAAACTCCTGGAAAACTATATTAGCAGTATTTCCATTTAACCATTTCATAGAATCATAGAATCTTTTAGGTTGAAGGGTCATTTAAGATCATTGAGTCCAACTGTTAATCCAACACTGCCAAGCCCACCACTAAACCATGTCCCTAAGGGCCACATCTATACGTCCTTTAAATACCTCCAGGGATGGTGACTTTACCACTTCCCTGGGCAGCCTCTTCCAATGCTTGACAACCCTTTTGGTGAAGAAAGTTTTTCTAATATCCAACCTAAACCTCCTGTGGTGCAACTTAAGGCCATTTCCCCTTGCCCTGTCGCTTGTTCCCTGGGCGCAGAGACCGACCCCCCGTGCCCACAGCCCCTATCAGGCAGCTGGAGGGAGCGATAAGGTCCCCCCTGAGCCTCCTCCAGGCTGAACAATCCCAGTTCCCTCAGCTGCTCCTTGCCAGACTTGTTCTCTAGACCCTTCACCAGCTCCACTGCCCCTCTCACACATTTCAGCACCTCAATGTATTTCTCATAGCGAGGGGCCCAAAACTGAACACAGGATTTGAGGTGCCGTCTCACCAGTGTCCAGTGCAGGGGGATGGGCACTGCCCTGGCCACGCTGGTTCGGGTACCAGCCAGGATGCTGCTGGCCACCTTGACCACCCGGGCACATGGCCGGCTCCTGCCCAGCGGCTGTTGGCCAGCCCCCCCAGGCCCTTTCCCTCTGGGCAGTTCCCAGCCCCTCTACCCCCAGCCGGTAGCGCTGTGTGTGGTTGTTGTGACCCACAGGCAGGACCTGACATTTCTCCTTGTTGAACCTCAACCATTTGCCCTTGTCCCATCAGTCCAGTCTGTCCAGATCCCTCTGCAGAGCATTCCTGTCCTCCAGCAGATCAACATTCCACCTTCAACTTGGTGTCATCTGCAAACTTACTGAGGGTGCACTCAATCCACTCATCAAGATCGTTGATAAAGATATTACACAGGATTGGCCCCAGTACTGAGCCCTGTGGAACACCACTGGTGACCAGCCACAGCAGGATGTAACTCCATTTCCCACCACTCTTTGGGCCCAGCCATCCAGCTGGCTCTTTACCCAGTGCAGAGCACACCCGTCCAAGCCATGAGCAGCCGGTTTCTCCAGGAGAATGCTGTGGGAGACAGCATCAAAGGCTTTACTAAAGTCTACGTAGACACCATCCACAGCCTTTCCCTCATCCACTAGGCAGGTCATCTTGTTGTAGGAATCAGGTTTGTCAAGCAGGACTTGCGTTTCATAACCCCACCATGCTGGCTGGGCCTGACCCCCGACTTGTCCTGAGTGCCACATGATGGCACTCAGGATGATCTGCTCCAGAACCTTCTCTGGCACCGAGGTCAGGCTGACAGGCCTGTAGTTACCCAGATCCTCCTTCCTGCCCTTCCTGTAGATGAGTGTCACGTTGGCTAACCTCCAGTCAACTGGGACCTCCCCATTTTGCCAGGACTGCTGATAAATTGTTGAAAGTGGCTCGGTGAGCACTTGTGCCAGCTCCCTCAGCACCCTCAGGTGGATCCCTTCTGGCCTCACAGACTTGTGTGTATCTAAGTGATGTAGCAGGTCAGTGACCATTTCCCCTTGGATTATGGGGGCTTGATCCTTCTCCTCGTCCCTTGTCTTCCAGCTGAGGGTCTGGGTACCCAGAGAACAACTGGTCTTGCTATTAAAGACCGAGGCAAAAAAGGCATGAAGTACCTCAGCCTTTTCATCATCCTTTGCCGCTGTTTTCTCCTGCATCTAATATAAAGGATGGAGGTTGTCCTTAGCCTGCCTTTTGTTGCTAAGGTATTTATAGAAACATTTTTTACTGTCTTTTGCAGTGGTAGCCAAATTAAGTTCTAGTTGGGGCTTTGACCCTTCTAATTTTCTCCCTGCATAACCTCCTGACATCCTTGTAGTTCTCCTGAGTTGCCTGCTTCTTCTTCCAAAGGTCATAAACACTCTTTTTCCCTTGACTTCCAGCCCAAGCTCTCTGTCCAGCCAGGCCAGTCTTCCTTCCCACCAGCTTGTCTTTCAGCACATGGGCACAGCCTGCTCCCGTGCCTTTAAGCTTCCTTCTTGAAGAATGCCCAGCCTTCCTGGAGCCCTCGGCCCTTGGGGACTGTCTCCCAAGGGACACTGTCAATCTGTTTCCTAAACAGGCCAAAGTCGGCCCTCTGAAAGTCCCAGGCAGCAGTTCTGCTAACCCCTCTCCTTACTTCTCAGACAATCAAAACTCATAATTCTGTGATCACTATACCCAAAAACCAGCCCTCTCTGAGGCTTGCTGTCTCCCAGTAACCCTCACTGTTATAATTAAGGCCCTCTTTAATAATTGTTTTCTTTTCCTCTCAACTCCATTGCAGTAAATGTCATTTAAAAACCTTACAGCACAGAGCAGGGAAAGAAATATGTGCCTAAGAGGGTGTGAGACTTCCAGTGTAACAGCAACAGTGCTAGTACTGTCACTGGTGTTCACTTGCACTGTGCACAGCACGAACAACCGTGTGAGACCAGGGTGATTGCAGTCTGGCCTCTTTGCCTTTCTAGTTTTGCACATTTTTTGCATGCTCTCATGGACAGGACTGCAAATTCAACCAACCCACCCACCCACCCAAAGAAAAGGCAGCTTACAAGAGGACTGAGATTTCAGTGTTAAAACTGGTGTGTGACATGGTTATATATAGAAATGATTTGATTCCACTGCAACCAGCACAAGGCCCCAGTGACCTTGCTGCAGACTCTGGGGCAGGGTCAGTCTGAGCACGGGCAGGCTCATACCTGTGCATACTGCTCAGAAAGCCAAATTAGCATGCACTTTTGCATGATCTGCCTTTTGCTGCCTGGGCATTTTCCCACAGTGCTTGGAGCTCTGATTAAGGCAGTCAACCATAAATCACTAAGGCACATGTCAATGAAGCCCTTACGATGCCACTGGGGATAGAGGAATCATATCCTCTTATTGCTTTAATCGCAAGGCTGGAGTCCATTAAAAATCCATTTAAATCTATGAACTGGTGCTAGTTTTAAACTGGTAATTTATGTTCAGTGGATATTAGCAGCATTTTTTCCCCTGTATCTGAACTATTGCCAAGAGCTGCTCCAACTAACCTATACTGTTCATGTTCAGGCTTATACAATATAATCTCCTTTACTTTCTGGGTATATATCAGCAGGCAGCAGTAATGGGTATTGTCTGCATCAAAGTCTCTTTTAGAAATGTTGCAAACCAGAATGAAAAGACTGGAATAGCTCACTGCGGGTACGTGAAAAGTGTTGCTAACTGGGAATTGATCAGTGGATTTTCTGCCATCCATCTTTCAAACTGCATTTTGGAAGGACTTGGAAGAAACTCAATAGTACGTACCTGATACCCAACTTCCAGCTACCAGAATGGGCTGTACAATAATAGCAAAATAGAAGCTTTTAGCAAACAAGGGCAAAGTCAGCCTACTTAATTACTTTGTTATTTTTTGGAGTTTGAGTATTTCAGAGGCACTCGGTCTTTGAGCTCACACACACCAGTATGAGCTCTCCTCCATGCCAGTGCTTTTGCATGGTGGCCTTCAAAGGTAGGCAGCCAGGCCCCCACTTCTAACTGACCCAACTCAGATTCTGCAAAGGGGTCCAGCTGAAACATTGCAGAATTGGTATGTGTTGTACTGTTAATACGTTAAGAAATGCTGAAGAGGAAAGCAACAGTAATGCCACAACTGGCACCTATATTACTGTCTTTGCAAGCAAACAATGCAGAAGCAAAGACAACTTGGGCAGATGTATCCTGAGGCTGGGATGGTTCTTCCAGCTTCTGGGCTGCAGTCTGGGCAGGGTCATGACCCATTTAAAGCAATCTGATTTTTCCCCTCTGTACTGTAAAAAGCCTTTAACCGCTCCATAGCAGCTTCCATTTCAGTTTTCTTACAGAAATGGTCTTTGAATCATAGAGGTCAATGTCTTCTCATTTTACTCATGGTATTAAAAAATTCTGGCATTTAAAACAAAGGGATGCAAAATCTTTTGTTCCTGTTGCCCATTTTCCACTCTAAGTAAATGTTCCAAAGTCCTGAGGACTGCAGATAGTTCAGCTTTCACATCCATCTGTCATTGCTGGGCCTTTTCAAACCTCCGTCTCTCGTCACTGCCCTTCCTTTGCCTTCTCCTCTGCTCCGCAGGTCCACTGCCTGCCTCCCCATGGTGCAACCGGCTGAGCTGCCAATAAAACGCAGGTGTACCCCCAACAAGTGCTGCAGGGACACGCCAGGGCAGAAGGGATAGTTACGTATTCACAGTGTGTCTGTCTCCAGCTATTTTGTCCATCTGTTACAGTTTCTTACTACTAGCGGGTGAGCGCCTAGCCCTGGAGGGATACAAAAGCAAAAAGGAAACTGGCGCTTTAAGTGTAATGAGATAAGCATAATACGAGATGTAAAGGTGTGGACCGCAGTTGGAGATCTATGAAGTGATGTAAGAGCAAATGTTGAAAGTTGTGGCAAGGGTTTTTTTTTTTTTTCCCCTGCATTTAGAAGTTATCATCAGAGTCTAATGAGGCTGGCTGGATCAGCCAGAGGCAGACAAAACAAACCAGCTGTAAACAGGCAAAGGCTCAAAAGTTTCTAAGCCAAAGTGCTGGTCTTTGTTTTTTAAAGTGAAACTAATTAATTCCTACTGGAAATCTACCAAACTATTTACTTTTGCTTCTGGTAGCAGCAGCCACAGAGGTAACCAGAAATCTCTAGGTAGTACAGGTGTTTGGTAGCAAGAGCAGCTGTTACTATTAGACAAAAAAAAACCCCAAACAAACAAAAAAAAAACCCCAACAAAAGGTTCCCTTCAGTTTCAGCTTCATAACCCAGATGACAAGTTCTGAAATGAATTTAAAAAAAAAAAAATCTCCAACAGACGCTTCATCAAAACCTGGCTCATTGCTGGGCTTTGCTTGCAGCTGTTTTGCTCCTTCTGGGGTTTGGCACGGGATAGCTGTTGTGGGGGCTGCGTTCAACCTTCTGCATGTCCTTTTCCTGACTCACCTTCCATTCAGAAGCCAGGGGTTTTTTTTCCCCACATATTTTGCTCATTAGTACAAAGGAAGCAACTGTGCTGATGCCTCAGCTAGACAAAGGAGAGCAGCTTCTTTAGGTGGATGGAAGGTGTTTATTTTTTGCTAGGTGCTCACTTGGGACAAAGAGTAAATAACAAAACTAACTTGTTTGCCCATCCTAGCATTTTTGTTAATTTTCTTATATGAAGGTTCTCCTTTGAAGTGGCAAGGTTCATTGACTGGACTTGAAGGCATCCAGATAATGCCTCAAAAGGAAAAAATACACTTATGTCAGCAGCATTAGGGAAAGTTAAAGTTGTGGATATAAGCAATCCAAACTAAGCCAGGAAGCTTCTGTTTGATTCAGACAGCTTATAGCTGACTATCGCTGAAGTTTGCATTTGACAACTGCAAAACTATATCCTTTTTATTTTTCATAAAAAGTCCTGCAGTAGTTCAGATGTGAGGAGCAGGGTTTCTTGTGTACAACTGAGTAGAGAGAGACACACAGAAGCATTTTGAAATTACTCAGTGTAAGTTATGTTTTGTTCTTAGTGCTTTTCTTTTTAGCACCAGAAATCGGTGCTGATGTCATTCTCGTGTAAGTTGCTTAGTTTAGTGAGAATAAAGGACAGCTAAATTGGGACCCTGCAAAATGCAACACCCAGATGGCTGGAAAGATGAGTGAACAAGGTGCTGAAATGAGAGGCTTTTGTCTTGGATTTGAGAAAGAAATAAAAAAAATCAAGCAGCATACAAGTAATACACATGACCACAAACAGAAGTGAAGTTCATTTTGAGCCTGAATTTTGCGTTCCTTCACATCAAACCAGGCAGTCAGCATTGCTATACTTATTCTGCATTAAAAACGGAAGCAAAACCAAAAGCAAAGCAAGGCAAAGAGAACCAGACCTCAAATGAGTCTTTTTAGTAGTATTTTGGAACTCAGATAGAGTTGGTGAAGTGCATTTCACAACCTCCAGGCAGGCCAGGTGGTGTAAGGGGCACTTGTCCTTAGGGTGATCCTTTGCAGTGACCTCCTACCCGAATGCTCAAGTGCCAATGAGCATCCGAGGGTTTGTTTCGACCCCATATCCTGGATATTTCTCTGAATACATTTCAACCTCTTGTCATCACAATGTTATCACTGCAGAATGACAGCTAAGCCAGTGAGTTAACCTGGATCTTGCTGTAGGAGATGTTACAAGAGGCAAGAGTAGTGGCTACAAATTGGAGGACCACTAATCTAATAATTATTGGGTAATAACACAGCCACAGTAAGCCAGGTATGGCTGCTTTTAGAAATGCCCCAGGAGGAAATGAAGTGGAGAGGGAATTATTCTAACATATGGCAATTTATCAGTTGCTAACACCAGCAAGACTTTGTTAAAAGATTCCCTTAGGGTCCCCTATGACAATCTCATGGATTTACGACTGGTAATGAACATCTCTCTGAATAGTGCAAAACGAAGTAAAGGATTACAGGCTTCTGGGTATTCTGTGATCTGGGATACAGGTGAAACAATTTCCACCGTAGCCGGTATCTTGTGACAGAAGGCAAAATGATTGCTGGTAGTCGGTGTGATTGGTAAGGTATAATATTATTTGCCTAGATTATTTCACACAGGAGATGGAGAGTTATTAGCCAAAGAATCCAGAAGAAACTTGCTTAGTTCATCTTAGAAGATACTTTTTTATCTGATTTTCTCCATTTTTCCAGCAGCACTGGTTATATCAGACATAGCAGCATAACACATAGGTGCTAAAATTAACAATGCTGTGTTGTAAAAACCTCTTTTAAAAAATGGTTAGTGGTGGGAACTGCTCATGAATAAAACTGAAAAGGAAGGAGAAGTGAGGCATCATGTAAATGTTGTCAGAGCTGTTCTTTCAAAATTTTAAATGTGAAAATTTGTTGACAAGCAGCATAATGCAGATAGGGCAGTGATCTTGTACAGATTATGGGTTGTTTTTTTCTTGTGAAAAGTAGAAGGTACAAGGTGCTACAAGCATTTTCAACGTGGTGGGTTTACAGAGAGGGGTGGGTTCTTGGGTTGATATCGGTGAGGGGTTACAGTGCAGGACAGGGAAGGGGGATGTCCCCAGGCTCATCCTGGCTCCTTGCTGGAAAGTCCTGAGGTGCTATGCCAAAGCCTGCCTTTTCTTCAAAAGGACCATGGAAATGCAGGCAAGGAAGGAGTCTGTGATACTCTCTGATGCACACCTGTGCTGGGAGAGGAGGTTTGCTCTCACTCTGGAAGTTGAGCGATCTTCTTGCCCACTGCAAGGGCATCCTCATTTCTCTTTTTCTTACCACTTCAGAAAACAGTTTCTTTGTTTGTTTCTCTGTGTGTGCTGGAGTTGATGAACTGATGTGGTATGACAGTATAGCTACAATTGTTGAAACAATGGGAAGAATGGAACTTTCAGGTTACTCCATCCTGTTCTAAAATATATTTGGCATGTTGAAGTGTTAATGCTTCATGTGCTGCAGTAACTGACTTTTGATACACAAGTTTTGCTAGGGAAAGCATTATAGAGTGTACAGTGCCAGCAGGATTTTGGAAAAGAGGTGGAGTAGGGGAGGAGAAATTTTCTTTCTAACAAGAAGCAGTAAAATCCATCATGGTGACTTACACACCAGCTGGGCCATCACAGTAAAGGTAAGAGTTAGTCTCTAGATCTCATCTGATGGTTATGAAAACATTCAGTGTGACATTCATTTGTGTCCTGAACAGTCACGTTGTATAAGAGAGCACAAGTTTCTCCAACCAAGGACTGGTGCACCATCTTCCAGCAGTTTTCTTAGCATCAGGTACATGATGTTTCAAGAACTTTTTGTAAGGGTGGATTTTTCTGGCCTTTCAGAGTGTATTACCTTTATGGGGTTAAAGGATTTTGATCTCTGGTTGCCCATGTGCAATCAAGCATAGGAAGGGCAGGGAAAATGGATATGGGCCAGCGTTTCTAAGCCTTTGGTGGTGCTCTTGGTTGTTGATCAGGCTTTTCTTCTAATTGTATTTAGACTTGACCACAATGAATGAAGCTAATTAGACTTGGTTAAGCTGATAACACCACTGCAAGAACCCAAAGCTGAGCTCTCCTTGTCTCTGTCAAAGAAAATCAATATTTTCATTCTTCTATAACCTCATTGCTCTGTTTAGCATCACCAAGCCTACATTATGCTGAAACTTATGCACATAATTAGAGCTTTGGGAGTTTGGAGGTGGTTTATCCATAATTAGAATGAAGGTTTTCAAGAGTAGGGATTTGCTTTCTATGGGTTTTTGCATTCTTAATAAAAAAGAAAAAAAAAAAAAACATAAGTAAAAAGAATTGACCCAGGTCTAGAAAGAATCCCTGGAGGCTCTCCTGCCCCATGTCAGTCCGGCTCCTGTGCTAGCATTTCTAACCTTTCTGTAGAGGAGAGGTGACACGAGTACTTCAGTGTCACTGACAAAAAGGAGGCACCAAAAGGGAAAGATTCCACATGAAACCAGGATAGCTCTTCCAGTAAATACCTCACTCCACGAGCAGTCGTAGTGGGATCAGGGCCGTATCTCCTGGAGAAGAGTAGTATCTCCTGCTACAAGGGAGTTATAAGCTGCACTTATGCATGTTTAGCTATATTTAATTGTTGGCACACTTGAGTGAACTGCTTTTGGGGATAATAGTTACATGATGTTCTCTGTTGTGTAATAGACTAAGGGAAATGTTGGGAAAAGTTTTGTTCTCATACTGTGCATCATCTCCCGCTGACTTTTGGGATGGTAACTGACTGCAGTTTTTTAGTGCTTTGGCAGCAATAGAAATCCTATTCTGGCTTTGGTTAATTGCCATAGAACGTGATAAAATGCTTCCCTCCCTGGACAGACAGCCCTCTACTATCCATTGCAGTTCCTTGAAGCAGTGTAGATAAGAAAGGTCAAAGCAGCACAGAAACATACCTGTACCTGATTTTTCAGTAGAAATACTGGTAAGAGCTAGATCTAATTTGATTTGACCAAATAAAACACTTCTAATGCTATTTAGAGTTACGCACAATCTCCAGTAATATTTGTGTTGTAAACCCAAATCTCTTGATTTTTAGTAAAAGCAATGTTGTCTGGTGCTAGAATATTGTGACAGTGGAAGAAATCATTCAGAAAAGCAGTACAAAGACCTGATTTAACCTAATACCTTTTATTACAGGTGGAATGTAGTGCAGAGAATGGAATAATGAACATACTCCCTAGTTTAAGCAGCCACCTTCTGTGCTACAACTGCTCATGTGAGCAAATACATTATAAACAAATTCAGTGAGAATTGTAAGGAACTGCATCCTTGGGAGGAAAGTACCAAAGACAAAACTAGCAGCAGTAGGTGAAAGTATTCCTAAGCACTGAGGAACGAAGGAGCTTTTAGGAAAAACTTCAAGCAAAGAGTGTTTACATTTTATCTATATTCATCTTTGGTTCCATTTGCTTGCAGTGTTCTCTTTCATACAAAGGAGAGCAGCTTTTGTGGGGACAGCTGGGACTGGGATGGCTTATTGTCAAGTCTCAAATGTCAATGACTAATGCTGATTTACATGCAGATTGCCTCTCAGTTTTGTTTTATTTGGTTATTTATTTATTTCTCAGAAATGCTGTCATTTCCTTCTGAGGAACAAATCAATGAGAGGGCAACGAAGATGTAATCTTATTGCCAATTTGGGGGGGGGGGGGGGGGGAGGAAAAAAAAGGGGGACAAGAAGGACAAGATAAGCATTTCAGTAAATATATAACTGCTGGTAGTTTTTCCATTCAGGTGTTTGCCAGATGTCAGTCTATCTGGGAAGAATTCCTGTTGCTGTAGGTCTAGAGCTGCAGTTGAGCCATACTTTGTGTTCAGTCTCTGCTGTTTGAGTTGGCTTTTAAGGTCTTCACTATTGGAAGGAAGCAAGTGCCATTCCATTAGTTCTGTTCCCTGACAGCCAAAAAAGTGAAATCCTGTGGCTCTCACCACCTGGCTATGAGCAGAAATGTGTGGTTTTTTCAATGGGAATGTCTTCTTTCCAGAGTGTTCCAAGTTATAGCTACATGCCTTCCTGACAAAAAATTAAACTCTTGCGGGCTGCCCATCCCCTGGATTCAGTGCTGTAATTTGTAATTTCATTATTTCCCTCTCCTCTCCAGTCTGTCCCCATCACCTGCTCTCTAATGCTGGATACTCTGTAGGGTAGGAATCATCATTTCGCTTTGCATCTTTACAGTGACTACACAATCCTTTCTTCTACCCTGAAAAATGTTTGTTACTGGTGATTCTTTATAATCAGAAAGAAATTGGTTTAATATTTTTACAGATTTCTTGTTGAGTTTGGCAAGTTTTCATTTGGGAAGTCACAGACATACTAGTGATGAGAAAGCTTGAGGTACAGCCATGGAAAGTGAAATATTATGCACCACCAGATCTATTTTGCTTGGTAGTTTCCAAAATACAATTGCATTGTCATCAGTCCTTGTTTTTGTTTAACTTCCACTGACTTCAATGGGAACGCAGTCCCCCAAACTGTTCAGAAGTGGCAAACTGCATACCAGAAGTAAATGGGTTTGCATAAATAAGGCACTAAATGTAGTGTCAAGATATCTGAGTTCAATTTCTAGTGTGCTGGCAAGCCTCCAGCTTTGGATCCAACTTCACCTAATCCATTAAAGATGAGCAGACACGTACAAGCCTTAGGTCCATATGTTCAGCTCCTTGTTGAGCCCAGCCTTGTGTGTGTGTGTACATCTGTGAAATGGTGCTAATAACAAGACAGTCAAACTTGTAGTTACCCAAACATAAAAAAACCTGAACATAAAAAGTCTGGTTAGGCGTGGGGTAAATGCTTATCTTTTAAGATTTATTATATTCACTTATTCTATGCACAGCTCTCATTGAGGACTCAGAAGAGTTAGGAGATTTATAAATAAGTAGTTGGGACTAACAGATAAAGAAGCTGTGACACAGCCCAGCTCTTGTGGATTTATAGCTAACTGCATTGATTTTTATTCTTTTTTCTTAATTTGAGTGGCTAAGGACATAAGGAATGATCATAAATAGATGGTGACCCTGAAAATAACTTTCTAATGGTGATGAAAATCTCTTATTAAAGGTTTATGTGAAGTGAGGAACCAGGTGACAACTATTTCTGGTGCTAAGTGAATGTGCCTCAGAATAAGTAATCATTACTGATGGTATGAATGTTCTTTCTGGAGAATTTTTAATGATTAGAGAATTTTCTTCATTATAGTCAGATATCTAACCACTAATTACTCTGTTAAGTTGTGTTCTGGTAGCAGGAGAAATGCAACAACAAATTTATTTACCTATTAAAATCTTTATGTGTTTATTACTGCCACCAGTATGTGGCTCCTCAGAAATATAGACTCTTATTGATGGGATCCCAGATGCTAACTAGAATTTAATTTAGTTAAATGGTTTATACTGCAGATTGTATTTCTCCATGGATATGCACAAACAGAACAAGACAAAACCATTACCAATTACTTAGGCTTTTTTTTTTTACCTATTTGCACTCTCCTTTATTTGCATTGTAAATATAAAATATTTACAACCATTTATGTAAAATATTGCTTTTTTCGAGTCAGAAAATCTGCTCTCTACGATGCTATAAAGTTGCTTTCAATGCTGTCACTCTAGTTGCAACCGTCCAGCAGTCTGCAAGACACTACATCTGGCTCTACTTATCTTTTTAGTAGATTACACTGAAGTGAATCCTTAAGGCTAAACCCTGTAATTTACTAAAACACATGCACGTAAAATTACAGCTGTCTCACCGTGGCTTTCATTGATTTGAACAGAACTAGGATTCATTTAAGTGGTTCTAAAACTTAGATAAGCAAACTTCTTTCAAATCCAGAGGAAAAAAAAACCAACAACCCACAAGTAAAATACCAAAACCAAAACACCCCCAACCTGTCAAACAGCCCTAATTACTGGTTTATTGATTGGCTTATCATTGTCTTATTCTTTATCTCTGTGTCTGCTGACACCGTGTCTCCCAGACCCCTTGGCTCTCATGCTAGGTGTGCTGCCCATTACCGTGACAGTATCATGTTTCCCGTCATTAAAGCATAGTTTTGCTCTTGAAGGTAACTATATACATCGTGTAAGATTTGTCTTCTGAAACTTAGTTGTCTAAAAATTAGACACCTGACTTCAGCTGTTGGCAGGGCAATCACTGATTGGCTGTGAAGTACAAAGAGAATGTAGATGGAGACCTTAAGACACATGACTAATTTTTAGGCAGCTTAAGTGAGGTAGGAGGTTGTTTCCTCCCTGCAGGATTTCTGCCACCACAAGACCCCACTGTGATTTACTGCACACACTTTGAAACAGGTATTTTCCCTTAAAGATCTATGGGAGTATTTTGAAGATGTACAGGAGATGTAGGAGCACCCCCTCTGGGGGGACTGATGTATATCTACCCAGCTCCACATAGCCTCACTCCATGGAAGTGCCAATAGTTTTACACCAGGTGTGGAGCCTCCTCAGCATCCTAGATTATAACTCACAGGAACTTGGGGTTCAAGAGGAAACATGTAGAAAAAAAAAAAAAGTAAAACACTGAGGAAAAGGGAAGCAAGTTTTCTTTAAAGACTCAGTCAGAAGCTGTTCTGACCTTCCCAGGGACTAACAGCCCTGTTTTGTGTAGTAACTCTCATTACTCAGTTGTGTCACCCAGCTTAGTGTGCTGCAAAGTATTCAGGCCTCGCTGCTGCTGGGGGTTAGGGAAGGCACCAGAATCCAGTTGAAAAAAAACCAAACAAACACAACAAACCAACAGCAATATTAGAAACAAAGAATTGGCTTTAAAGAGAGAGTAGTTACAGAAGTTTGCCTAGAAACATGCTGTATTTCCCACCGCCACCCCTCTCTCTGCTGATGGGCCCTATTTGCATTTCCAAATTATATCTGTCAGTTCAGGCAGCAGTTACAAATTTGATGAAAGAATTAGTGGAAAAAACCTTTCCAGCTCATGTGATAAACAACCCTAGATGATCATAATCCATAACCAAACCCTCTCTACTCTCACTTTTCCCCTGGGAGAGGGGATAAGAGAACAGCACATGGCAGATGTTAGTTCCTTGGCTTAATGCAGTGTTTCATGTCTTGCGGTATACTCATCTGCATGGCCAGCAGGTGCGGGAGCCTGCCTGTTGCTAATTCCTTCCTGTGCTTCCACCGATAGCACTGGAAAAAGTTGATTATTTCAGTGAAAATGGTTGAGAAGACATATTTTACACTGGATGGTTGTAGTATTATGTACTGCTGTAGTGTTGAAAGTGGAGTTTTTCCAAGGCTTCCTAACAGTGTGTGCAAAATTGAATTCTCCGTTGCCAGTGCTGCTGGGTGTGACTTGGCCGTTCGTGTTATGGGAAGTGAAATCAGAGCTGGGGGGCGAACGAGGAGGCAGGAAGATGCGTTGCTACTCCTTTTCCTCTCCGGACAGGAGGGGCTGAGGAAACAGCTACTGGTTTTGAGACAAGTCATCCTGCAAACTTTCTTCAGCATTACCTTCTGCCCCGTTCACGCTTTCTTTGCTTCAGTGGTTGCCCCAGGCTGTGGTTTTTGGGCTCTGGGGGGCAAGGAAGGGGCAGAGACAGTTTGCTGACCTGAAATTCCGCTCTGATTTGCTTTAATATATGGCTGTTCTAACTTAAAGATTGAAGCGCATTCTTACTAATGTATAAGACAGATATACAAGTTTTGGACCTGACAGTATATTATCTAATTATGTATTGTAGGAGGCGTGTTTGCCTGTATACCTGTACCCATATGTGCACACATATAGCACTATAGGATGCTGGCAACAGTCATTTGAGCAAACGTGCACGGTGTGTGCCCCACAGACACGGAGCCGGGTGTGCAGTGTCACCTGCCGCCTGGGAGCTGGTGTCTCACTTCTGCAGGGCTAGAGGGTGACAAGCTGAATTTACACCTGTGTGAGAGAGACCTGGCCCTTTTGTGCCCCTGTTGTTGGGGAGCTCCATTTTTCTCTCCCCTTGTTTTGTCATTTCTCCTTTTTCACAAGATAAACGCTCAAAAGCAGACAAATGACTCGGGAGCCCAAAGGTTGTTTTCAGACTGAGCTAGGTTCTGTGATCCTGCCCGGTCCCTAAATTGTATTGGAAATGCCCTGGGCATGTTCAGGGAACTGGACTGGTGATCTTGCAATGACATTTGAGGCCCTGCTTCAGCAAAAAAAGTTTGAGGATTTATTCAAGTACTGTGCAGTTAAGCGTGTATTTAAGTGTTTTGTTGAAGCACAGCATATTTAGCTTTGGAAGGATTTGGGTTTTATTTATTTATTTATTAGCTTTTTGTAAATAAATTTGTTAAATTTCAGTAATTTCATCTATGTCTGTTCTGGACAGCTTGGGTTCTTTTAAAATAGCCTTAGGGATGTTGGTCTAAAGTTTGCTGTCTACATCAGAAATGTTTGAGAAAACAACTGAAATCATGAAGAGAAAATCGATCTAATAGTTTTCCAAAGAGATGGTAACTTGTTGGCAGAAGGTGGTGCTGTTACCTGATATTGCAGCAGATAAGTAACTCCCATGTCAGTGAACTTCTGCTAAACGAAGTCCCTGAGCAAAAGAGATTTTCTTTTGCTTCCCAATCACAGATGCGATACATGAATAGATGCAGATGAGGTTTCCCAGTCACTGAGATATAATAGTCGTCTTAATTAGAAGGCAGACAGCCATGCCAGCGTTTTTTTTCCAACGTAAATTAGAATATCAGGTGAACTTTGTATTTGGACAAATAAGCGCAGCTATAGCATGCTTTTTAAACAGAGTGGCTGATTTCACTGAGAAGAACATATGGACTGGATTTCACAAAAAACGATTGATGGAAGGGACAGCTGAAAGTTTTTGAAGTTTTTTTTTTTTTTCATGAGCAGCATGCTGTCACACTTGGTGATATCAGAAGTCATGAGAGGAAATTTGGAAAAAAAGCCAGAGAGGTTTTGGTAGGGAAAAGCTCTTTTAAGTTCTATCTTGTGCATTGCTAAACCAGTTAGTATGCTTAAACTGACAGGTGACGCATGGTGGCGGGTTGGATGTAACATGTGCAATGCACATGTGTAACACATAAATCACTTCCCGCCTCTTCAGAATGATTTCAAGCCTCCAGAAGCATTTAACATCTTTTTGAAAAGAAAGGATAAAATATAATGATATAATAGATAACAAATCTCATTTCTGAGCTTTCAGAATATACATAGGTTGTATTTTCAAGCTTTACATGGTACTCATAAAAGTTAGAAAATCCTTTTGTATTTTAAAAAAGATGATTTTATTTTTTTTCCTACCTAATCCTATGCCTGTGGGACTTAATGGTACTGGAGCAACACACAGGTGTAAATAGAAACCGTTATTGTGTTGTTTCTCATATATGATGTTAGTTGAGGGGTTATAGATTGTGTAAATGGAATGTTCTACCTATTTCTGGA
The DNA here is from genome assembly GCF_015220075.1 of Falco rusticolus. NCBI lineage: Eukaryota > Metazoa > Chordata > Aves > Falconiformes > Falconidae > Falco > Falco rusticolus. The sequence continues at coordinate 32,160,018 of NC_051190.1, read as the reverse complement.
TTAGAATGCTCAGAAAGTATTGTAATTTTGCTCCACTTACAGTTCCTGATTTAGGAAATATTAGAATGTGAGAAAGGCTTTTCCTGAAATAGCTCACTGGTAACCAGTAGCAGAAATACCAATTTGTGTTCCAAAGCGTTTTGATAGATTTTCATAATCAAGAGATTTGGAAAATTTACATATACATCCAACTTTTTATCCTGAAGGGGGGCCAAATTTCAAACCTTTGAGAATCTCTTTGCCTGTTGCTAATCCTTCAGTAATTTATGATCATTTTAAATACAAGCCTCTATAAAAGAGCAGAACACTTCACATGTGCAAGGAGAGAAGGTTAAACAGTGAAAAAGAAAGTCCAAATCATGAAATAAATCTTTCAGGATTTGTGCTATCTGCTAATCTGAATCAGCAAGAAAAGCACTGGTGGATTAGGAAGGGTGAGAAATATTTGTGCTCCTATGAAATAATATCCCTTTTGGGATGGCAGATGTAGATAGTGGCTTGTGATACCATAAATGTTCAGAGCCGGGCAGCAACTCTGAATTTCAGAGATGAATTTGTACAGTTGCCACGTGCATTTTGGGCCATATTTTAAAAATTCAGAAAGATTGGCTTTGATCCTTTTGTTAGAACAGCTCCATGGATGTACAAATAGGCAATAAATATCTGCACTTTGATGGCGGGGGGCGTGTGTGCCTGGCTTTGAAAATCTGGCTTTTAGAGACAAGGCACTATGCCATACCTTCAGAGAAGAAAACAAAACAGGTCAGATTCCATTTAAGATACAATTGAGTCTGAGACTGAAAGGCTTTTGCAGGATTTTCAGACCTGGAGCATAAGGCTTCTTTTTCTTTTTCTTTTTTTTTTTTTTTTTTCCAATTGGATTTCACGGTTGAAACTTGGTGTAAGAATCCTGAGACTAGGGAGCAAATAGCTTTTTATGGAGATTTGAATTACATTTTACACTTGAAAAATCAGTCTAAGGAGTGAATGAAATGGCCTGGCATTTTGTCTCTGTGCCAGTCCTCTGCTGCTCTTTTCCTGGCCAGAGCAAGTTACACTTACAGGGCATCTAGAGTGGTCTGTGGCTGTGGCAGAGCAGGGTACAAGTGGCTAAATGGAAAGAAAACATTAAGAACTGATGCTTCCTCCTCCATTCAAGCCCTCTTTAAAACCCGTTTTAAAAGTCTATGAGGATTTTAGCTCTCATTTATCCTGGCTTGGTCAAGTGATACAGCAAAGAGATGTGGGCTTCCTTACTGCTTTCTGCTGCCAATTTCTCAGCATGAGGTGTGGTATGAGTCCAGCACCATTTCATTTGCTGCGCCTGAAGTCTCCTCTGCTGACAAATGTCATCGCCAGTTTAGTAGACTACTTGAAGTCTGTGTCCAGTGATTCTTGCTGTTCATCTGATCACCATCACATGGACCATTTCCCTTCTGTATGTGAAAATCCAGCAGTTTTCCATAGCTGATGTTGGGTTTGGAAACACAAGTAAAGCAGGATTTCAGGTAGTCCTTAATTCACCCGCAGTGCTCAGCACTGACATTGGAATAAATCACTCTGAATTCACTACAGTTTTCCAGAGTGTCTGTTAAGAGATGTATCTTTATTTGATTCCATTTTCATTGATACTTATCTACTGCACAGATTAGCAAACTTCACTGCCAACCAGTTTATGAACTGAGGAGTTTGTAAGGTTGGTACTTATTTCCTATTATTTTGTGAATTTTGATGTATCTCTGGACAAATCGGTGACTTCACTGTTATTTTGCCTCAGAGCATAACTGTACTTCATGGCCTTAAATGAAATACAGTAACCACAGAGTCCAAACCCTGAATTCTCACTTGTCAATGGGGGAAAAAACCCATCAGCCTGATGGTGGCACAGTCCACCCCTGTAAATGACATTTACTCAGGTGAGTTATCCTGGTCCTAGGCAAACTTCTGTAACTACTCTCTCTTTAAAGCCAACTGTGGAAAGCGGTTGTATGTCAGCTATGATCATCTGTTTTCCATTTTTTTCTGTGAGTTGCTGAAAAGCAAACCTTTCCCACAACTAATTGTATTTGCTAATTAGCTGTGAAAAAGCAATTATCTCCAGGTGATGCATTTCTTTGGAAAGGCTTTTTTAATTGGCAAAGGTGGGGAAAGAATCTCTTCTATGGATGTTGTTTTCAGAAAAAAATCTACCCAAATATTGTATCTGATGTATCACATTAGACACATCAGATTGGGTTGCATCAGCAATGTTGCATTACATCACATCACCAAGGTAATGTGCTGTGACAGACTTGCAATGCAATGTGTCAGCTGGAAAATGGGGAAAGATGTGATTTCCTGAACAAAATGCTTCTTAAGCTTTATGGTATTTTCCCCTCCTCCAACTAAAGAAGTGGCTGTTTATGTTTTACGGTATTTCTTAAAAGACTCAATTGCCTTTTGAAGAATTCTAAGCTTTTGGTTTGTTTGTTCCCTGGTGCTCCATGGGTAATTAACAGGTCTAGAAAGAAAGATATTTTTTGCTGCTTACATTTCCATACACAGATTATAACATATCTGGTTTTTACTCAAACTTTCAGTAAACTGAGAAAGCATTTCCTAGGAGGAGGAAAGTTTGTGCCATTTGTATAGCTCTCTGTCCCCAGGCTGATCTTTGACCTTAACTGGTGCAGTATGTTGTTCCCTGTGAGTGCCAAGGGGTGAGCTCCATACAAATGAGGTTCAGGATTACAGTGGTGAGGCTACACATATATATCTATATATCTATATATCTATATATGTATGTATAAAACATGGCAGCAATGTGTGTACAAATCAGAGCTGCAATTAGATAGTGATTTTATAGCACATGACTTATTTATAGTGCACATCATCTACAGGGATAGCACTGAAATACCTTACTTGCCTTCCTTCATGACTGTGGCCTTCTCTGCAGGGGTGATAGCCGGCAGATGCTTGCAGACTGTCTTTGCTATTGGGAAGTCATCCTTCAGTGATGTATAGGAAGACAAAATCTGCATTAGCTGAGGTATTTCTCAAATCCTGAGTAAAGGATGACTTGGCTAGCTCAGGAGAGAGAGGGTAGTGTAATGTTCACTTTGGTTACCAAGAGTGACATGTGCCTGGCCAGCCTTGCAAAACAAACAATTGCCATCTGCTCACTGCTCTTTGAATGAGTTTCTACTCTAGTTCAGTTGATGGCATTTAGACATCTTTGGCAGAAGACTTGGTTGTGGTCCATGTTGGGACTGTACACAGAGCAGAGACGGTGGGAATAGGTGCACTTCAGCTGTAGCTATGGAGGTAGGGCACACAGAGATGAAATAGCAGTGCAGGTGAGGGAGATACTCTTTTCCTAAAGAGCTGGATAGTTGTAAGTTTATCTATGAAATCCATGTAAAAGCAAAAATCCAAATCTTTTTAGTATCTCTTCACAGTCTCCATTGTCAGAAATAATGTACATTATCAGTTTGCTTTCTTTCCTGGTTGATTTTTTTTTTTTTAATTGTCCACTTTTTATCAGCTGCTTGGTGTTGCCTGATACTGAGCCTCCTTTCAGGCATACATTATGCTACAAGTAAAACATCAAAACCAATATACAGAGAATTTCTGAGAGGGAAGTGCTATACAATAACGATGAACACATTGTCCTCAAGCTGTGGAGGTTAACAACCCAAAATTGTTTTGGTATTTGTACATACTGAAATAAGAAGAATTTATGTGTTTGCTCTCATTTTAGTGGGCTCTTGTGATTCATTACATTGGCACTTCAGAGTTCAGAATAGTCACTTGTCTCCTGCAAAGCAGCACCCTTAACTGTGTTACTATTTGGTTGCTCATTATTGTCCCAATTCTTTCTTTTTTATTGCTGCACAAATATACTTTGGTTTCACAGTAACTTCCCTAATGCTGCTTTCTGTAGCATTCATTGTTTGAAGGATCAGGGTTCTGGTGTACTCAGAAAGAAATCAGCTAAGTAAATCTATAATAGCATTGCTGTTTAAACAGTGCCTTGGATCACTAAAACTATTTTAAAAAAATTGTTTATGTACCTATGGATACCTTTCATTTTATGTTCAGTAGTTGGCAGTAGTTTTTTTAAAATGGCAGCATTATTCGCCTTTTTGCTTACTTTGATTTAGTCTTTAAGGACAGTACAGTCATTTCACAGTCTGTCCTGAGTAAGGGAAAGTGCATAATTGCTGTGCCCTAGGAACAGCCTGGGAAATTAATTATGAGTTGAAAGTCTTTAATCTTGCCCTGCCAACCTACACTCCTGCTTGCTCTAAGCACGTATTAAGACCATTAAGAATAAAGGTATTTAAAAAGGTATTCAGGTGCCTAAAGATTCAAATAGGCTCACAATGTTTTGGGGTTTGCTTTATTTTTATAAATGAAAGATAGGCCACTTTCATTCATTGAAAACAAGAGGAGCTGTATGCCTGTTCCCCTGCAGCCCTCTGGGGAAAAAAGAAAAAAAAAAAAAAAAAAAAGAAAATAAGCTATATGCCTTATTGTGCCCATAAGTTCCTCCAATACTTCTACTAAGCAGTGCCCCGGCAGTGTGAGGCCATCCCGTATCACCCACCTGGATGCTTGGGTGTAGATATCCGTGCTAGAGCCAGGCTCCCCAGGGACCTGAGCTGTACGAGATGAAATGCATCTTGAAGTGTCTGTTTGGTCCCTACTAACTATACAAGAATTCCTCTGGGGCGACCTCAGAAATGGATGTTTCTAGTCTGGTAGCCACATTTGCTTAGGAGAACCATACTTTTAACAAAAGGACAACCTTGCTGCTCTGTCACTTGTTTTCATCAAAATGAATATTTTCTACTGCCCAGCATATGTGTAAGTCATTGAGATCAATACAAAACTTTCTTAATTTTATCTTTTAACCAAATATTAACCTTGATTTCTATTTACAAGCTGATAATAACTCACACTAGCCCTTTTTCTGCATTCAGAACTCCTATTCTAAGCCTTTTTTTAAAACCTGTTTTTAATTCTGCCTTTTATGTCTAAACCTGGTACAGCAGCACAATTAACTGCTTTACTTAGCATGCAAGGTTATAAGCGATCTCTATGATACCTCTGACATTAGAAAGTAAATGGGGTTAAACTGATTCTCATTACAACCTGAACCTTATATAGGCTTTGGTTGGTAGAACCGGCAGCAGACGTGTATTGCAGAATTAATTTGAAGAGAGTTATAAGAACCATTGCTACATAATGGTGATAGCAGGTGAGAATGGAAGAATCCACAGAAGTCTTTAATCTCCCTCAAGCCAAGATATTAACAGTGCTTTATTCTGTAGTTTAAAATAAATCCTTAATCACACTGTCAACATCTGTTTTGTGCTCTTCCTTTACTTCTGATTACAAATATGAAGCAGCTTTTCCTTTAGCAACACTGGGAAGTAGAAAAGTTCAAGCTCATCTGCTCACAATGAGCAAGAGCTACTTTTCCTACTGTAGTAAGAAGACAGTATCTCAGTTCTTTAGCTCCATGGTCTTAGACTTCTTCGGTGGTGAGTTCATAGAGAAACAGTGTGTTCAGATGCTTTGTCAGATCTAGCCAGAAGTGTTCCAGGATGAGACTGAGAAAGAAATCACTCAACAGCTCACAATTAGAATTAGGGAACAAGGTGGTGATACATGTTGTTAAGTGACTGAAATGGTGCCTTTCCCCTGCCCAACGGGACACATCTTCATAAAATTACAGCAGATAAAAAGGTAAGTCAGCTAATTCTGTTCTTTGCTTGGTGAAGAGCAGGAATTTAACACAATTTTAAAAGAAGTAGTAGTGGTTGAGACAGCAAATGACTAATGCATGACTAAGGTTTCTACAGAAGTTGTCAGGTGAAGGTAATGCTCAATTCTGGCTAGATTTGTAAAGGCTGTGATCAGCAGGTATGCCAAAATGGAGCTATGAGTTTCAAAAAGCTTGGGAATAAGGCTGAATTCCAGGGTTTCAGGGCAGATACCATATCTGAGTGAGACTTGTAATAGCAATGCCATGACAGAAAAAAACCACCACTCAAAACACCCACTCTTCTTCAGGCAGATTTCTTCTTTTGAAACTGTATGCAGTAGGCACTCAGGAAAGCACCGAAAGACTCCAGCACACAGAATAGTTGCTGAGGAAGATGCAAGAAATCACCTTTAGAGAAGCAAGACTGAAACTAGGAGTGAGACATCTCTGGGTGGGGAAAGGAGGATGAAAAGATTACAGAAAATGAAAAGTTTCCACCTGCTTTGAAAATATTAATGTGAAGAACAGCACAGCAGTGCCTTGTGAGCACCTTCTTTGGCACCCTTTTCAGTAGGTTGCTGGAGATTTGCATTGCTAATTTGCTTACTTGAAAGTTATCCCAGGCATCCAGGGAAAGGAGGCAGATGTATCTTTTCAGGGCAAGGCAATAAGGTGTTTGAGTAATTTTACCTCTGTGTCCTAAACTGTGGATGTACTGAGTGTGAAGCCTTGGGATTCCTGGGAAGAAAATACCTAAACTTCACATTCATTAAAGAAAGCTAGTTTCTAACCACTGTATCCTTGATAAGTAGCGCATCAGTAGGAGGGCAAAATAACAATTGCTCTAGGCTTGGAGAGGCTTTTGCATTACTGCTACTCCCATTTTTTTTTTTCTTTTTTACACATGTTCAGCAATCTCTTGCCTCTAATTACCGTACTGCAGCTATTAGATACAGCCACTAGGCTTTTAACAAGCCATCGTTACTTGCACTTGCTATCTTACAATTTAACAACAATGTCTTTGAGAGCAGTGTAACATTCCTCTTTTACAATAAACTCACAGGCTTGTGTACGGCACATGCATGTAAAAGCTAGTTGCAGTCGTAGACTTTGCTAAGGAACAGTGAAGAAGCCGACGGCAGAGGTGCAGAAGATGGAGGCAGCTGCATGCTATAGTCCTGATCTGAAGATTCTAGTTAAAAGTTATTTGTGATATCTCTGTTGGGCAAATTTTTTCTTCTACTTGAGAAACAGTGGCTGAGGATGGTGTTCCAGTAAAACAGCCCTAATGTCGGGAAGATAATTGCCAAATTGGAAAGCATATAGATAACTGAAGGCCTCTGAGGTCTTCTATTGATGTCAGATATGAGGACAGCTATGTATCTGCTGTCCTTGAACACCTACAGCAGTGGGGAAGGCATGTTAAGAAGGTTTGCCTTCTCCCAGCTGTCCCTCTGCGTGGCAATTTCTTTCCTGTACTCTGCTTTTGTAGTGGTGCTGAATACTAAAAAGAGGTAATTTTGTGTACACCCGGGCAAGAGGAGCATGGTGGGCCAGGTTACCTGATTAGCTGGTGGATTTTCTATGCTAACCCCAGGTGGCCAGGCAGAGCAGACATTTAAAAACTCATCCATCTCTTGTCTTACTATCTTTGAATTTGCATAATTAAAAGTGAATTACTTGCTATATTTTTAATATAGGCAGTGAAAATGCATGAAAAGCTAAAAAATTACAGCAATCCAGTAATTCATGTCATGTCCCATTCAGAATTACAGCTTTTCAGTGCCAGCTCAAATACCAAGGATTCCCTGCCACTGTAAAGCTATAATTGCTGAATTAATAACAGCAGGTTTTGGAGAGTGACTGCACAGACTCTCTGACCCAGGTAATAGAAATACTCATGTTAAAGTGAAGTTGATACATGTGACTTAATCTATTTCATATTGGGCTCAAGTAGTGAAGATCATTGCTTTCCTTGCCATAGGATGTTATGAGAGCTGCAGCAAGGTGTTACTTTTCAGACTGAGTTTAAGCCGGCTGCATTGGTTAGCCATCAGGGATTAGAAATTAAATTTTCAGGGACCAGCTAGGATAGCTTTTCTTCTACCAGAGGGCTTGTACCCCAGATCTGCTAGTCTGCTCAGCACTTCTGGGAGGTGGAATTCTCCATCCAGCTGCAAAGGCATGGAGAACAGGATGTAAAGAGAGATGGTGAAAGGCTTCTGCTAACGTTTCATTACTCCGGAATTTTATTAACAACTAAAAAACCAATCTTTCCCCCTTGCCTTCCAACTTGGGAACAAATTCTGCAGCTGCTTCTGTTCATAAAACCTGATGCCTCGTGGCCCCCACAGCTATGGCACTCATAAGGACTGGGATAAAGTAACTGTTTCTAAATGGAATGATAGGAAGTTAAGCAAAATAGCATGATCTGAAAGGTCTCTCTCTCTAATTTTTTTTTTTTAATTTAAGGGCTACTTTGGTATTTAGGGGAACTGGTAATCCATTTGCAGAGATTTCCCGGGTTTGGGACCCTGATGCAGTGGTCATTTGAACCTGTGGGACTCTACATTTATTTCAGTAGGTTTTGTGATTATCAGTCGTGACTGTAAGCTGACTCAGGTCATTAAAGATCAAGCGGCCCGTGTGAAAGGATCTGCTTGTACCAAGGAATTTAGTGAACAATTGTTCATGCTGCAAAGCTCAGCTGCAGCAAAAGCCAGGAAGCATGGCCAAGCAGACACTGGACTTCTCAGCTCAGGATAATGTCCCGTGCTAGGGAGCTCTGCAATAGTCTCATTGTGATTGTATGTACGTTGTGTATAAAAAGAACTGGCAGTTTCCAGGGCTAGCAATCTGGTTCCTTTTGTAAGAATTACCATCATTAATTAAAATCTCTTTTTCTGTCTAATTATTTCAGCTCTAATTCTCTTGTAGGTTCATAAATAGTAACATCCCGTTGTCCTGGAAAAAGTTCATTTTTTCTCCTTTTCATTCTCTTTGTCGTTGCCCTCATTCTGTGCCCTCTCATGGCTTAAGGTAATTAAACTTCCAAAGTCTGGTCACCTCTCTGAAATATTTAAACATAATCAAAGAGATTTTCACGATTCTTTGGCCTGCAAAGCTCAATGAGAGTTTCAAATGCAAAGGCTGTGCTTTTTGCTTCTGCAAATAACCGCAGGAGAGGGGCCAGGCCCAGTAAGGGATCAGTTCTTTCCACTCTGGCTCACTATTACACAGACCCTGTGCTATTGAGTTACAATTCTAAGAGCAAACATTTCAAGCCTTATAGCTTGCAGGCATTGTGAAAGGTATTTAACTTGATCTTTACAATTACCTCTTTGCCATTTAACACTAAGATTATAGCATTTACTACTGGATGTTGATAATTCTCTCAGCTGAACTTTTGCATCCAGCAGATGATTTTTGCAGAATATTCTCATGGAAGATACCCATTGAAATTTGTATGTGCATGAATGCATGCATGCAGAGTAGCTTGGGCTAACTATCGTTAATGGAGAGGAGAAAAAATCTTCCCAAAGCCAGATATGTTCAGCACTATTACCCCAAAAAGCTGAATAAAAGACCTGGGTATTTTAAGAAGTAATCAGTATATAACTGTGGCGTTAAGGCAGAAGGAGATCCTGCTTTAAGCAACCTGAGGGTGAAGTAGGGGGAATCTTTCTAGGTTGTCAACAAGGCAATAATTTTTATCAGTTTGATGTGAAATCTGCCTTTCCTTTGCAGATATTTAGCTTGCTGGCTGATGTTTTCTTGAAATTTCCTTTATTAAGTGTCAAGTTTTGGTACCAGAAAATATCAAACACAGCTAAAGGTCAAAGTAAATCATGAATGAAATTACACAAACTGATATACAGTGAAGGATAAAAGAGAATGCCAGAGGCTAGTTTACATAAATGTTATCCCTACGTCAGAGGCCATCCATGGCCACCCAGAGAAGCCCCTGTGCTTGCACCTTGGAGGTGCAGGTCTAACAATCTTATTGACGAGAGGTTTAGGATACAACTGGATGCCTGATACTTTCACCGTATGAAACAGCAGATGGTGCCTGAATTATCATAAGAATTTGGGGAACTTCACTGAATGCTTTTATTTTGAGGGAAAAAAATACTACTTCTTCCTCCAAAAACCTGGAGATGCTAGTGGTACCAGGTATCTGTGGAGGTCACTCTTCCACAGCAGCTTGGCTGACAAAGAGTAGAACAAAAGATTGCTGCTCCAGCTGTTTTCTTGCTTGTTAGGTTACATGATGTGGAAAGACAAAATCAAGCTCTGCTGCCCACTGTAAGCACAGAAGTAGCATCCACAGAACAACACACAGGCTGGGATGATCTGTCAGCTCTACCCTTCGATTCAGCACCATGTGCCAGTATTGGATTCTTGCCTTGGTCCAGTGTGCAACGTCTTTCTGCTTTCCAAAGACAGTCAATACAGCTTGAGCCAAAGCTTGCTGTTTATGGTGCATTTACAAGCAAGACTTCCAACAGCAACACTTTTAGTGGCTGTTAGGCCCTGAGACAATGGTGTCTATCCAACCAATTGAATTCTGCTTAGAAGCAAGTAGTTCTGTGAGCCACAGAGACAACAGGATTCCTAGTCCCTGTGTCCTGCATTTATCTCCGGGTAAATGGAGAGCTTGTTTGTCTAGTTACTGAGGTGCCTATTTCATAAAATTTGTAGGAATGCTAATACCTTGACCACACACAGATATACATATTCAGAGGAGCTTTGTGATCATATAAAACTTAAGAAAGCATAAAAGAAACAGTTTTTCTGGATATTTGCAGCGCTGTCTGTACCAGAAAGGAGTGGCAGAACTGGAGTGAAGGAAAAATGCATGTCCACAGATCACAAGCAGAAAAGTAGGTATTTTGAAATACTTTGATGGTAACAAGAATGTTGTCTCCTCTCCAATGTCAGGGTTTTTTTTTAAAGCTCAGTAGGCAGCAAAATGAAATGTTTTACAGTTTTATCAAGTGCAGCAAAGTCACTGCTATTATACTTGCAATTTCATGACCTGGTAAACAGATACCTTTGTGTTTAAGGATCTGAGTGCCAGTGGTGTAGAAAACTGATGATTATGCTGCTTTGTGAAATGGAAGCTTCTTCATAAGAAATGTATCATACCTGAAGCAGCATCACTTGATATTTGCCCTTGTAGAGCATGACCCTGTGGCCAGTGTTTTTAGTGAGATCAGGAATGAAGAAAACTGGTGGGATAGTTGATCTGGATATATGTTTATATAGTTCAGCACGGGCTGTATGGAATATATATTGCTTCTTCAGATACAGTGATTCAGCACCACATGCCAGTACTGGATTCCTGCCTTGGCCCAGTGTACAAACTTTCTGGTTTCCTAAAGACAGTCAAAGCAGTTTGAGCCAAAGCTTGCCATTTATGGGGCATTTACAAGAAAGACTTCAAAGAACACCCTTTTAGTGGCTGTTAGGCCCTGAAACTATGGTGTCTAACAACCCCATTGAAAACTTGTGTTTTCTTGGTGAGGGCATGCAGCCATCTGTAAGTCCTTTCCTGTAGATCTGGTGTAGCTGATTTTATAAATTAATCGGTGACATGAGAGAAATCTGATTGCAGGAGAAGGGACCCCCTGGCTGTGAGTTTCCACAGAAATCTTTTTGATTTCAGCAGTGAATGGTAGCTTTGTGCTATTCTCGCTGTGTCTTATCTAATGCGTTATTGACGCTGTTGCATTTGCTTTCAAACACAGTCATTAGAACATTTAATTTGCAGCAGCTGTAATTTATATTTGTAATTTTGTCTAAGATCAATAAAGGAAACTGAAGAGATTTATAGTCCTAGTTTCAACTAAGATAAATTGAAACAGGCTTTATTTCCCTGAAAAGCTTTATTTAAACAGCATTTTAAAAGAACAAAATGAATTAGATGAGATATTTGCATGCAAGCATGGGTAAATAATCCCTTGTGTCTGGAAGAGATATTGGAAAGTGTGAACACGGTCAGTGTGTTCTTCTCTGAAATACAAATAAATTCCTGGGAAATGTTACCTTAATATAGGATCTAATGGGAGTGAAGTAACCATTTCAAAATGTTTCTTAGCAGCAGCAGTCAATAAATATCCTTGAGATCTGTTGTATTAATACTCCATAACAAGACTGTAGCTGCATGTTCTAAATACTGCCAGGATCTGTCTGAGTGGAAAGCAAGACCCTGAAAGCATGGCTTTTCCTGATTTTACAGCAATCCTTGAACATGGGTTGCAGAGATGTGTTGTTAATTTTTGAAAAGTCTGTATTCATTTATGAAATATTCATGTTCCAAGCACTGCCTCATGCATGGGGAAGAGGTGCCTCTCCCATACAGCAATTAGCTGAGGGATTATGCTGGGCAGAAGAGACATGAGTACAGTCAGGCCAGCTCAAGGCTGTAATACAGTTTCACGATAAGGGAAGGAAGAAATGCAGTAATGAACCTTTCTCCTCTAGCACAGCAGTAGGATACTGAATCAGTGCCCAAAAGAGCTTAAAGCTGGGGATGAGGGTTGTTGCAGCTGGCCCAGGATAGGGCACAGTTTAGCAACTTGTGGGCATGCTTTGAAGCCTTTCTGACATGGTGACCTTGGGGAAGGGAGTATATTCTTTCTCTACTCTCTGTTAATTTGATTTAAGGCTAATCCAGCTGCCTTTTGCCAGTAGATTGCTGGTATTGCTGTGCTAGGGCACATGTTACTGTACTCTGTGATGTAGCTAGGCTTGGAATTTCTGCTGTTTTGGATAAAGTTCCATTTCCTACTGTTGTGTGATCACATGAAAATGGCAGATCTCATACTGAAAAAAAAAAGATAATTTGTACTTCTCCGTGACATGAACAAGGAAGCTCCACAGTGAAACCTTGACCTCCTCTACCGGGCAGTTGTTTTTTTGGATTGGATTTTCAATATTATGGTGTTTTGACTTGGAGTTTTTTCAAACTGCTTCACCCTTTCTGGGTTCATTCAGCTCATCCTGACTCCCCAATTGTCTCAGAGCTCCTGGATTTGTGGTGTTTGTGAACCCACGTGAACGTGGTTGGTGTGTGACATGGTGAAAGGAAGGGAATGGGAAGCCTGTTCTAGCCTGCACACAACTCATCTTCCTCTGTCATTCTGGAAAGATGCATGTGCAACTGACACTTAATATTCTGCAGGCGTTTATCCCTATGGGGAGAAATCCAGGATGGAAACCAGTGTTTCTAATCTGTGCTATACTAAGATTGCTAAGGTGGGTGGGGGGAGGAGGGCAAAACTCCCCATTTTCTACACTTCCACTTGGTGCATCCCATGAAGGTTACAGAGAAAGCGAAGAGTAGAACCTGACCCATCTCTCCGTGTGTGCTGCATTTCATGAGAAGGATTTGTCTTGGAACTTTAACTGTCAAAGGCAGCTAGATACTGTTCTGAAAAAGATGTATTTCTCCTTTTTTTTGTTATTGTGGCTGGTTGTTTGCATTCAATTAATTTAATATGTTTTTAATAGTACAGTGCTGCCATCTCTACAGTACCTTGTAAACAACAATTTTTGCTGTAAGCAATCAACCAGCACCCTGTGTCTAGTCATCACAGGGGTTGAATGTTGCCATTATGTCTGAAGGGCAAAGATTGCTGTACGGGCCACAAGACTGCAAAACCCAAAATTATTTATATTCATATAACTACTATTCATAATAATTGTTTACATGTTAAAACAATTACTAGATATGCCAGCAAGGGATTATGGTGCTAGAGCCAGGACACAGACAGAGAAGTCTATGGAAGAAGACAGGCCGCCTTCTGAGGACCTTCTCTTGCAGTTGGATAACAGAAGTGAATGTGTCAAGGGGGAAAATAATTTGAGAGGCAAGAAGACACGTTCAGCATCACGTGGTGAATTTAATAGAACTGAGTAGGAGCCTGTAATCCTGAGCCACTGCTAGGCTCACACCGTTATCCTCTTCTCCCAAACAAACCTATGGCATATTGAAGCCCCAGACGCTTTGTTTATTACGTGCAATCAGTTCAACTTGTCACTTCACCTACACTTTCTATTACCCTGTGTTTTCCTTAGAAGCGTCTAACAAAAGATTCAGGTGAAAGATTTCTTGAAAATGAATAGCTATTTGTGAGTCAGTGCATGATATTGGATTTCACCTGCCGTGGTTTTTGGAAGAGAGAAATCCAGAAGGAACAACAGATAACATAGCCAGATTTAAATGACTGGTAGGTTATTCTGAGGGCTTGCTGTGTAATGGCCCTGTATCCTGTTGTCAGCCTGCAAAACTCTGTCTTCAATCTTGCAGGGCTACAGCCCACATAGAGGCAGAATGGTCTGTTCTTTTGTCATTGCTAATGAGACTGGAGGAGTCTATTTTCTTCCAGAACTTTACATTTGTATATCCCCGGTGTCCTCTTCTGCTGCACAAATTCTGTGTGGGAGTGGAAGGAGGGATGGCCGACTTCTTAGACTGCAATGAATGAGATCTGCTGAGAAGGGTTTACTTCTACTCAGGAGGTCTTTGACTATTGTATCAGCAGAGAAGCTTTTAATCCACACCCCAGCACGGTCAAAACATCATAGTGTCTTCTCCACTGCATTCCACCTCTGATTTGGGAACAGAGGGATGATGGTGATGACCAAGGAAAACTCCCCCCAGTTTAATACTCCCTAAGATGTACTGGGTTTTTCTAGACATTTTCAGGGCCTTCACTGGTGGGTGGGTGAATACATGGCTGAACAGAGCTTTGGAGCCCACCACTTCAGTTTGCTGAACACCAGTGTTGGGAGTCACAGCTGCAGTCTGAAGATTGGCAGCCCCCCTGCTTTCATGCACCTTGCCAGTGGGGAGGGTGGAATAGAGAGAGCGGAGATATGTCTCCATGGATTGGGTCCCTAGGGTGAACAAATGAAAGAAAGGGATGTTTAAGAGATGTGTGCCATTAAGCCAGCGTTTCAAGTTGCTAAATAATAGGCAGCATTGTGAAGCTTCTCTAGGGAGGAGGCTTCTGGTGGTAGCTCTCTCTGTGCCTCCCTGCTGTGAGTCATTGTGAACTCAAGTTCAGAGGAATTGGTACCAAGGAAAAAGCATTGAGATAATAACCTTGAAAAATCAGAAGAGACGGGCAAAAGAAATCGGAAGATTTATACACTGAAGAGAGCAGAACTGCCTCACCCTAAAAGCATTCTGTAAATGAACACCCATGCTTCCCAGCTGTATGCCTTTATCAAAGCCATGATCTTCTAAGGACGGAGAAGCATGTGCACCAAGGTTTAAGGACTTTGCATATTGTGCCACACAGCCTAAGCCAGTGGTTGGTATGCTGCCAGTTTGCAACACGACTCATCAAGGCAATGGAAATGCTTTTAAATCTTATGCTTGCAATTATAAGGAACAGTACTTTCTACTGCCTCAGGAGAAATCGTGTGCTATGATTTCCTTTCTCCACGTATGCAGGTCTCTAGCGTTAAGAACACTGACATCTATTCAAGCATGTTTTACCTGTCTAAGAGCCATAGACAATGCCATGCTGTGTGGGAATTTTGTGGTGCTTGCTAGCTGCTGGGCCTTCTTCTTGGAGATAAACATACATTGTGTTATTAACAAGAACCCTTCAAGTTGCTGTTCTGATTTATATTCCCTTCTATGCTGTTGCATGCATTTATTGTTTGTTAAAGGCAGACTGCCCTGGAGACCTAAGCTCTTTATTTCTCCACAGAGTGAAATTCCTCTCTCTGTAGAGGGGATGCCAGAGGCATTAATTGTCAATGACACTGTTGCATGCAGAAAATATCCTTTCTCAATTTTCCAGCCAGAATAATTTTGCCGTGTGAAGGAGAATTTCTGAAATGGAAGCCAATGTAGAGAGTTTATCTGACAGAGGCAATGGGACTCCAGCTAGAGAACATAGACAAGCCCAAGTGGAAGTGAGGGGAAGAATGGTGGTGCTGTCAGATATGGGATTTTTTTTTTTTCTTATGCCTCACCTGTGCTCTGAAGCCAAAAGCTCTTTGCACAGCAATCTTGAGAACTGGGCTGTGTGGTCAGAGGTGACCAATAACATTTATTTGGTCAGTAGGAGCCATACGCTGACAGTGTCCTAGCTGGGTAAGCTCAGAGCAGATTAAGGCAGAAGCTCTGGGCATGCAGACACCTCCACATTAGGCATCATCACCATCAAGGTGCAGCACTCAAATGCCAAAGACTTTTGATTATTTTTTATTAATCTCAATCAGTTTAAAATCATATAATACAATCCGACAGAGCTGCTTTAGCTCTCTGCTTTCCTCAGCTCTGTCTGGTTTATTACATGCTTAGGGAAGAGGGGCTGGAAAGCTGCCTGGCAGAAAAGGGCCTGGGGGGGGGGCTGGCCAACAGCCGCTGGGCAGGAGCCGGCCGTGTGCCCGGGTGGCCAAGGTGGCCAGCAGCATCCTGGCTGGTACCCGAACCAGCGTGGCCAGCAGGGCCAGGGCAGTGCCCGTCCCCCTGCACTGGGGGCACTGGTGCGGCCGCCCCTCGAACCCTGGGTTCAGCTGTGGCCCCTCACTGCCAGGGGGACGTGGAGGGGCTGGAGCGTGTCCAGAGCCGGGCAGGGGCTGGGGAAGGGGCTGGGGCACAAGCCCTGTGGGGAGCGGCTGGGGGAGCTGGGGGGGATCAGCCTGGAGAGCAGGGGGCTCGGGGGGGACCTGATCGCTCCCTCCAGCTGCTTGACAGGGGCTGTGGGCAGGGGGGGTCGGTCTCTGTGCCCAGGGAACAAGCGACAGGGCAAGAGCAAACGGCCTCGGGCTGCGCCAGGGGAGGTTTAGGTTGGAAACTGGGAAAAATGTCTTCACTGAAAGGGCTGTCAAGCACTGGCGCAGGCTGCCCATGGAAGCGGTGGAGTCACCGTCCCTGGAGGATTTAAAAGACCTGAAGATGTGACACTTAGGGCCATGGTTTAGTGGTGGGCTTGGGAGTGTTGGCTTGATGATTGGACTTGATGATCTTAAAAGTCTTTTCCAACCTAAAAGATTCTGCAATTAATAAGCATACCTGGTATCTGCTGGTCCAGAGATAACTCATATCTTCTATCCTTAAGCAGTTCAAAAATGTTGGCAAACCTACTGTTATTATTTTAGGGACACAAATAAAGAGAGGAAGTGAGACCTTATAACAGGAAAATACTTTTCTAACCTTGCATGTTGGTTTTAAATGTGGTCCTAACATATGACTGTATCACATCTTGCAAAATACCTTCTAAAAGCAGAATTCATAGAAGCTACTAGTTAGTTACCAACAGCCTATAAAGAGTAACATTGAAAGGAATTTTTATTTACTCATTTTCTTCTGTAAAAAGAAGGTGATTCTAGGGGGAAAACCTGAATTTAAGAAAAAGCTGAATTTTCATCTCTTTTACATTCCTTTAACAACCATTTAAGTAGGCAGCATCCTCCAACCTTACTCGTCTCTGAAATCCCAGAGAGAAGGAAGCTTCCATTTAATCTGAGGAAAGATAGTAGCTTTGGACCAGTGTTTATTCTGCTATAGTGTTCTACAGGAATGGCTACAGGGCATCTACTTGAGAAATGTGAAAAGCAGATTTATTTTAATTACATCAATTTATGTTCATTAAAAAGCCTCCTCAATAACTAAACCTTGTATTGAATCGTTTTGTATCTCTTCCTAATGCACTCAGACAATGTTTATTTAATTTAATTGACAGTAAGGGTGAATTTATAGGACTGTAATTCACACTTCTAGTGAAAGGCAAAAAACAATGTGAAACTATATTATTTGCTGCAAAAATCAAGTAGGTAAATTCATCAGAGCAAACTGTATATTCGATGTTAATAGTTTTCCTTCATCAGACTCTCTTAATGGGGTTTATTTTGCAATTGCCAACCACCACTGAACTAAATCCAAATGGTAGAGGAGTTTTTAGCAGCATAACCTGTTCACTTCCTTCTCTCTTTGATAGCGCTTTTTCTGAAGTAAAACATACCAAGTTTCCAAAAGATCTCCATTCTCCCCCACCCCTCCTTTTTTTTTTTTTTATTTAATCAGAACCTTTCCTTCGCCATTTCAGCACAAGTTTTTGTTTTGTTTTTTTTTGAATGGACAATCAGACCACTTGTGTTTCCTGAAGAACCTGTCTGGATCACAAGTAAGAAAGGTGTCCAGAGCTAAGCTGTTGATAATTCTTGCTTAGCCTTTCTATGCTTTAGGTCTATGGGAAATAAAGGCTTTGAATAACTTGATTGAAAAAAAAAAAAAAGAAAAAGAAAAAAGCCCTATCATACCCCACCAGCCTTCCTATTTTAGGAGGCTTTGATGTGTGAAGGTGGTATGTCCGGGTGATAAAGGAAGACTGGTTTTGTCAGAGCCCACATGGCAGAGTACCTCTGAGAAGCCTTGTGAGGCTGAAACCAGCGCTGCCTGCCTCCCCTGAAGGGCAGCAGCTGTCTTCTCACAGCTCTCTTGCGGGTGGACTCCTGTGAGCCAGGAGGCAACTGGTCCCTGCCCACTTTATTCCTAGGAGCAGCCACCCTCACCTTTCGGTGGGCTCATCCCAAGGTGCCCACCACATGCGTGGTGGGTCTGACAGTGGGTCGAGTGGGACACCTTCCTCCTGCTCCATCCTTGGGGAATGCACAGGCCCTGCCACAACTTCCCATGGTGGACAATTCCCCCAAAACCATCATCTAAAGAAGCTTAGTGAGCATGAGACAGCAGTGTGTAACCTTTCACTTGTTTCTGTTAAACCGCCCCAAATTATGAGATCCTTTTCTGGAGTCCGTGCTTTCGTGGAGTGTGTAGCAGAGTTAAACCTGGAAGTAAGTGTTTCAAAGGGGGTCTGATCTTTACAGGATCCAGCAATCAACTGCCACAAAGTCATAGCAGTTTTTTGGACTTACGGGATGGAGGTGGGAAGCAGAAGGTGTTTCCATGGGGCAGTGCATTATATTAAGGAGTGCAGTGGGATCTGACCACACCAGCTACCTGCTCATGGGGCAGCAGGCTGTATCTAAGGCTCTGGGGTTTTAAGAAATTGCTCTGTTGCAAGCTGAGTATGATACCTTTGAGATGACAAGATTTATTCTTGGGCTATAATAAATAAAGGTAATTATGATGCTAAGAATTAATAAATGGAGTTTATTTGTCTAGATGATCACCTTTAAGCATAGAAATCAAAGGCACTGATGAACTTTGGCCTTACTGTGTGAAGCTTTTGCAATGCCGTGATTATTATCAAATCTCAATAACTTCCAGTAATGTGTAAGTAGCATCAACAACAGCTGTCGCACAATTTCATTGGGCTTTCAGATAAGTATCTAGAAGTAGAACCAGGTTTTAGAGGTATAAAGAATGCAATTACCATTTTAATATCTCTGCACAGGGAACAGGAAGATTAATTTTTGTAGGTCTATTTTTGTGATTTTTCACAGGTCAGAAGAGATACGCAAAAAGCTGGCAACAACACTAGAAATAAATTAAGGGCTGCTGATAGCTAATTAAAGGAGCACAACTAGATAGCAGAATTATTGGAAAAAATCTAAATATCTTGTACTTTAAAATCATGCTGTACTTTTGATGGGGTTTTCAAAAAGAGAAGAGATGTTGAGATTCTTGGCTCTTGCTTCTTAATGAAGTTTAAACCAGCATTTTCAAAGCAAGACTGTGTCTCAGAAGTCCAGAGAATAGAAAAAGTATTTTTCTACGCCTTTAGGATATATTTATTGTTATAACACTCGTGAGTTATTTATTGTTACCTGACAATTCCTGTATTCTAATACATGGATATAGTGTGTTTTATAGCTTCATTTCCAGCTCGTTCACTGCTTCCTGATGAGACTTTTAGAGTTGGTCCAATAGAAAATGAACTTGGTTTCTAAATGGTGCAGATATGTGACTGCTTTATTGAGATCCAGTTTAAGAAAAGAGGTATGAGCTGGCAAATCTACCAGAGAGCTGGACTTATTCTGGGGAAAAGCAGTAGTGTTTTGGCACAAAATCAGCAGGAGACTTGCTGCAAGCGGCTGGTGACCTTCTCTTTTTCCTTTAAATCTTGATCTCAGCTGAGCATTTGTAGCTGTGCTATGTCTGGAGGGTGGAGGGAGGGATGTTGTACTGTCTACAGTCTGCGCAGCAGTGTGCAGCATCATGTCAAAATCAAGATGGACTTGATAACTCTAATTAGTATTATCTCCCTATAGCATGCTGCCAGGGATGTTGGTAAGATGCTGTGTGGGTTGGCAAGGCGGCAAAATAACAAACGGCAATTGGCAAGAAAAATAGAAACAACCCCTTTAAAGGGCACGTTCCACGTTTTTCCTGTGTCTCAAGCATTAGAGATATTGAGCTTATATTTTAGACTGGAGATAAAGTATGGAAAATCCATGACACTTAGATCTTGCTACAAATTAATCTATTCACCAGGCAGAAAGTTTTAAAGTGAGTTGAGGCTTGAGGTGTCATGCTGATCTCTGCAAGCAAGAACAAAGTCACAGCGGCTGTACTGTCACATGCAGCCCATCATGCCTCTGACAGCTCACTGCAACAGGAACAGATAGGTGGCAAATTTTAATGACCTGTTAATATAACTGGCCACATTTATATAAATGCTAGGAACATTGATGTCTCCTGCAGCATGTTCCTGAGGTGTCTGGGGTTTTTTACCAAGTGTGTTGAGATTGTTAGATGTGTCACATGGTATTTTCTGGTTTGGGTGATGTGCAGAGGGAGGGAAAAGGAAGGATGCAAGATAAATGTACTAGGGAAACTCTAGAATATTTAGCTGTGTTTGCCTGAACTGGACTTGTCTTAGGGGTAACATGAAGGCCATAAACTTCTTGCCATAATAACCTTGAAACTATAAAGTCACACAGCTGAATGAAGTCTGTATGCATCTGTATGCAAAAGATCTCTGTGAATTGAAACCAGCCTTACTCCACTGTCTCTCTTTGAGAAGCTACGGTTAGATATATGGCCACTCCATTGACATCTGTTTTAATGGGAAAAGTGTAATTTAATGACATGAAATTAATTTTAGCTCGTGGGAGAAAGGAAGGATTTTTCCCACCTATTTTCCTTTTAGTGAAGAGGGTAGCACCAGGAGGGATCCCCCCATCCCCCCCCGCCAGGTATTGCCAATGACACTTCAGAAATATGATTTCTTTTAAAGGCATGTATCTGAGCTTTCCAGGAGTTTATTCCATAGCAGCTGCATCCAGGGATTAAGAGACCTCCTGTGAGAGACACAGAGAGTCCAGAGTTATGAAACACAAGGTTTCTGATATGGGTTAAGGCCCTGGCTGCTCACCACCCACGCCTGCATCACCATCCATATTGCCCCACTGTCCTCTGGCATAAAATCAGTTGGGACCCCACTTGCCATGCCTCGGCTGTGCCAGCAAGGAGCTTGTTCACCGTCTACCCATCAGGATGACTTGTGTGGGATGCTTTCTCCATGAAATGTCCTAACTCTGCCTGTGGGTTGTCACCCTGCCTTGACATTTTAAAGTGTTTTAGCTCTGCTGTCTCACAGTGAATTCCTCTTTCTGCTGGTGCTGTTGACAAGCTGCCTTCTGCACAACTCTGCATCTCCATAAATCTTTTTAGGAGTCAGATTTAGCGATCAGTAACAGCTCCCTAGCAAAGCTGACCGCCACTGGCTCCTTGCAGAGCCCACATTTACCCTGTGCACCGGGGGTGGAAGCTGCCACGACACTGCAGGGCAGGGAGGGACCAGTAAGAACCGCAGATGTCTGTGTGACTTCGGGTACGTCCCTTGCCAGCCATTCCTGTCAGCTGGAAAATAGAAATAATACTGCTGCCATACAGAGGTTTTCTGAGAAATGTCTCTTCTTTTCAGAAATTATTTGAGTTTTACTTAGTCTTATTAATAAAATTAGCTAAATTGGATAGACAAAAGCTAACGGGTATCCCTGGCATGAATAGAATTATGTGTTTTGGTGATGCTGAGCACTCAGCAGCTCAGTCCAATCACTTGCATAGAATAAAAAGGGCTGATCTTAACTGCTTACCCCACAGCTAAAGAAACAGATACTGGATATGCTCAGGAAGCCTTTATTAAAGAAAACAAAACAAAAAAAAAACCAGGAAAATTGGGAAAGCTATAAATACAAGAGAAGTTTGCCTGTAATTTCTGTTTAAACAAACTTTTTATTTCCTTCCCATTACTGGTATTAAGGGCTTTAATAATGACACGGATCAGCATTGTAGTCACTGGCGATTTCCAGCTGGCACCTGTCCCATGGGGATCTCAATGTCCTCTCCATCTTCCTAACCTGTGGTACATGGCTGCGGTACCAATACAGCTGGTGGGAGCTGCAGCTGCAGTGCCTGAATTGCTCTGCTAGAAAAGTATACATGGTGGGATCGCAGCTGGACAGCCCTCCACCTACTCTGCCCATATGCTTTTAAGGTGCATTTGCTCCCATTGCGTTTGTAAATCAGGTTGATGGTATTTACAGGGCAGTATCTAACCAGGTACTTTCCAAAGCAGGAACTGAAAGTAAGCATATGGTAACCTGTAAGTATAAATTTATTATCTATTTGGAAAGGGGCAATAGTCTTACTAGACTGATAGAAAGAGAAAGGGGTTTCTTCCAGAAGAAAAGGCCTTGGTTGTTTGGGGTTTTTTTGGAAGGATGAGGACCAAAAGGAAAAGAGTAGATCCTTCTGTTTCATGTGTGTTTCCTTATGGAAGGGGGAAATGCTGACGTTTAACAGAAAAGTCAGAATTTTATACCCAAACCCAGTGCTTTCTTCAGTTTATTTATTTACTGAAAACAATAGCTATACATCCAAAAACATTCTTGGTAGAAATGTGTCTTTGGATATCATCTCACAGGAGACATAGGAGATAGAAATGAAAAATTCTTTTACTAACTGCGTTTTATTTTTTAACTTCATAGGAGGTTGTGCTTTAAAGAGAGCTTTGACTGGTACTAAAACAGAAAATGTTTTCGTTAAAAACAAAAAAAAATGTGAGAGTAAAAGAAAACAAACCTTAGAAAAAGCCTTAAAAATAAAAGATTGCTTTCTTTTTGATGGTTTCTGTGGGCCCATTTCATGTCTGTGTCCTTTGGACATTTCAGCAGAGTGAGGCTGGCATGGAGGCTGGGAAAGATCAGCTTGTGGTTGTATCTTGCATCGCACAGTGCTGTGCTGTGAATCACGTGTGAGTGAGGCTGGCGAGGTTCATCACTGGGCTAATCAGAAGGGAAAAGTGCCACACGGCTGAGATAAATAAGCATGGCAGAGCAAATTTTGACAGTTATGCCAAAGTGATTTGAATTAGGCAAACCTTTGATGTCTACAAAGCTGTACTTGATATCCTGGTGGGAGCAGGTTTTCCCATTATACGTTCATTTAATAATTTTATACTCTAGGTTGGGCAGAAAAAACACCAAAATGGCTTTTTGACAGACTCATATGCTTGCTTCTGAATTCCCAGGGAATACAGAGATCTAACCAGACAGAACCCTGAAGAATAATTGACACTGAACGGTGACTCTTCCTTGCTTACTTCTTTATTACTTAGGTGTGGGTTTGTGTGAAAAAGGTTCATGTTTGAAAAGTTATTCCAAATCCTTACTCAAGTTGCAATCCATAATAAATACAAAATATAAAATGCGGTGTAATCTTCAAATGGTACAAGGCATTTACTGCTTTGAACGGATGGAAGAGATGTAAGTGCAAATAATAATCTGTGAGGAAGGTCAACACAGAGGAGGCAAAGTACATTTTTAATTTACACGCTTATGTAGCTTGTGGCAGGTGTTGAAACCGGCATCACTGGTGAAGGGAAAACACAAAAGATATAGGAAGATGTCTGGCTTTATCAGTTTTAAGTCACGCACTTGAAAACAATACCATGTGAAATGAAGAGACATAATGTAGAGAATTTCATACTTCAGCAAGAATGCTCCTACCCTGCTGATTAGCTGACATTTGCGGTCAATTATTTCCCAAAGGTAATGGCAGCTTTATAATTAGGCCCTCAGTTAGCGATGCCTTTCTGCTCATGCCTCACCCCGTACAGATTTGCAGCGTGGAGGTTTTCAGTTGTGGGTGTGCTGTTTGACGCGCACCGACCACAAGGAACTGGAGTAAAGGCAGAACTGGGATTAGTCCCAGTGTGTTTGTTTAGCACCGAGGAGTTTTTGAATCAAGCTTCCACTTCAGTGAATTCTTCAGGGTCATGAAGTGTTCATTAGATGAATGGGAATATGTATATCTGCGAGAAGACCTTTGTCACCCTGGGATAAAGCATGATCGTGTTGCCTGGGGACACAACAGGAATGGCCTCGTGCCTCCTGGCCCTCCCACTGTGCCGAGTGCTCACTGGGAGCAGCAAGAAGTGCTGGCCAAGAAAGGCTTTTCTCATCAGTCAACATTTTCATAATTTCAGATATTTTCCTGACAGCAAATTACTTTTGCGGAGCAAAACCTTGCTTTCCAGTGCCACCGAACAGAAATGGGTTGGGAGGTCTTAGAGTGCAGGGTGCCTGGCACCGCGGTGCTCCTCTCTGGCATGGAGTTAGTAGTGGCAGCGTAACGTGAGGCTCATCAAAGTGACCTTTCCCTCTGGTTGCCCTTACAAATGCTGTTGCCTGCCAGAGTCCCAATATCAGTATCTTCTTCAACGAAAGTAGGAATAGCTTAGTGAAGTTTTCTGCGGGGTATTTCTCACTGTGCCCAAACAAGACCCTTTCCCCTAGCTGGGGCATGCCATTCCTGCACAGCGGGAGGTCTGTGCGTCATAAACTGCAGTGGCAGGGAAGCTGCTGGGACTTCACTGACCAACATCAGAAGTAAGGTCTTAAATGCACTATCATGCAATGCCATCCTGGTGAAGCTCATGGCAAGTGGAAAAACATAAAAGCGGGAAATAGTGAATGATTTCCTTTGTTTTCATCCCATAGCAGATTTTCAGAAAAACTCAAAAATATGGTTGGGTTTTTTTTTCTCAAATGGTTTGTCAAAGTATGGCAAAAATATGAGTGCGCAGAGATAATTTATTGGGACATTTTCTCTACATTTGCATGTATAGATATACATATAAATGTGTATAACTATTTCTGCACAAGCATGCAAATATATAGATACATATGCATGTGCTTGTGTGGATATATACACACATATGTATATTCATGCATACACCCAAGAAAATAAATTCCCATTGCCTTTCTCTTGTTTAATAATAATACTGAAATACTGGCATTCAACAATCTAAATCCTCAAACGTGTTGAAGAAAGGTAGATTTTAATGGTGTTAAATGAACCATTTAGCACAGAGGGCCTCTCACCTTCAGTGGCACACTTCTCAAAATGAAATCCAATGTTCAGATACAATAATAAAAAGAAGAAAAACAATATTACCTGTTTAAAGAGAATATAAAAATCCAATTAAGTTCTGAATTTTAATTTTCTTGCAAGCATGGGTTTGTTGCTCTGTGAAAAGAATGAAAATGTGTATGACATTCTGTGTGTTATCTACATAATCCAGAGGCTAGAATATCCTATCATGCTTATTTTGTCTAGTGATGATAAAACTAAACAGTTTTAACTGAATTTCCTGTAAATGAGCAAATAATCAAAAATGAACATCTTTATATTCTGATCTTTCATTAATTTATGTATAAATGCTGTTATAAAGAGATTAGCTTTTATGAAAGAGAATGAATTTTGCCTGGATTCTGACAGCAGTGACGGGCTGTAGCAGATGAAGTGCTGTGGGTGGAAGAAAGCTGAGGCGGTCACTCACTTCTGAATTGTGAATTCAACAAAAGAGAAGAAAGGAAGCTCTGCAATCAAGAGGCCCATATGGCACCAGCCATTGATATGCAGACGCAGAGCATTGTGCCCAAGTGTCACTACCCTCTTGTCCCTAAATGCGGCGGATCAGTCATGGCCATTTGCTAAGCTGTGTGTTGAACATGAATTGGTGGCACATGTTGAGGGGTGGCAGAATGAAAAGGTGGCAACCTGCGAGTGCAGGAGAGAGCCAGTGGGGCAGGAGGAATTTGCTTCTCTTCCAGCCATGGCTGGGGCAATAATGTCAGTGCAGTAAACTCTTTCTTCCCTTTGCCACTGACTAATCCTGCCTTTCTTTCTTTCCTTAGGTTTGCTTTATTTGGACTAAACAACAGAGAAAAACACCTGTACCTGGACTGTAAGTATCCAAATCAGCAATTATATTTGTACCTACATAAGACTGTCACCCACCAGTCTTGCTTAGCCAAGAGAATGTCCTAGGGATAAAGCAACAGCAAAATATACCTCACTGCCATTGTGCCTCTGCAGCCTGGCATTGTTCAGCCGTGCCACACTCTGTATCTGTGCTCTTGCCCTCCAAGAAGCATTGCCTTTTCCAGAGTGAAACAGCAGATATTTGACCAAATTGGTAACTGGGTAGAACACAATGTGCCTGGGTAAGTGCAGAGGAGTAGACAGTATATCCAGGCTGGTATAAATCAGGTTACTCTCAGACAGTAACTTTTTGTATGGTTTATAAAGATAATTTAAAACAGGCAAAGGCAAAATGTCCAAACCCACATTATTTTAACAGACCTTTGTGCCTAATGGTGCAATTAAGGACTCAGACAAAGGAGTCTATTGGGTATTGAGAAAGACTGGAAATTCTTGGTGTCTGATTTTTTTAATACCAGTCTTTGTAATGGTGGGTACCCAGTCTGAAGAGTATCCAGCCTTCCAATGTCTGGGAAATCTGTTCCTTCTGAAATAGTCAAAGAGGCTGTTTACACAGTCTCCAGGTTTTGATATTAGATCCAGAAGAAATTATTAAATTGTTCATGTGACCTAAAATTCTACAGAAAACAGGGCTGTAAAGTGCCAGATTTGCCTGTTGACAGGAAGCAGCTTTATCTGTTTTCCCATGTTTTTACAAGCCATGTGTACTGCTCCTGGCCTTTAATCTCACCACAGATTGGCATAGAATCATAGAATCATGTAGGTTGGAAAAGGCCTTTGAGACCATCAGGTCCAACGATTAACCCAGCACTGCCAAGCTGAACCATGTCCCTAAACGTTTCCTCAACACCTCCAGGGATGGTGACTCCACTGCCTCCCTGGTGGCTTATTCCAATGTTTGATCATTTGAACTGTTTGTTATGTTGCAGCACTACAGCAGGGATGGGAACAGCATTGCCGACATCCAGATTCTTCTGTGCTTCACAAAGTCACGCACCCTGTTCTGCATTTCTGCAAGTTCAGAAAGGTGGCAACTTCTATGCCTCTTCATGTCCTGTAAAGTAATTAAAGGACAGCCATGTAAGTTTTAGATGGAAGTAAAAAACTAATCTTGTAGTTATTTTTCTGTATCCAGGATTATTTTTATATTATTAAAATTGTCACTATGGTGGTCCTACAGCAGGTTTCTTGTTGAAGGTTATGTTGCCTGTAAAAATAAAAACAATTAATTGTAAGTGTTTGCAGACATATAATACAAAACACTTCCAACATGACAAAGTTAACACTTTATGATTTTAACCTTGTTTCATTCAAAGCCTCAAAAACAATCTCAGGGCCCCATCTCGGTTTCTCACAATCAGTTTGTTATGCCAGAAACGTCACCTTCACTGTCTTATATTAAGCCACCAGGTGTTGTTCAGCCCTTTTATATTAACCTTCTTCATGTCTCTTCAAATTTGGCCCAGTGTCCGCCTCAAGGCAGCATGTGAAAATTAGCCACACATGTTTATAAACATACTACAAATCTGTTTTCTTATTCATAAAAATAAAGATAAAGGAATTCTGAAAAGCTGTGATGAAGCGGATACCATTTCCCCCAATACTTCAGGGCTTTTCTTTCCTGCAAACACTCTTGTCCCTCAGAGTGATGCATCGCAGCAAACCCAACTGGTGCAGTCAGTAAGCAGAGCTGCTTTGCAAGCACTTCCCTGCTATTTATGCTGCTGGAATTTAAGGGCTTGATCATGCCCACATTTTAAAAGCCAAACACTGAATTTAATCAGCAAAAGATTAAGCAGTGCCAGTGCTTTCCAATACTGCTAAAAAAAATAAGAAATAATCAATCATAGTGTATGAGTTATTTGTGTTTGAATATTGAATCCCAAAGGGGTGGTAGGTATTTTTTGTAATCCTGTGGAGATGGAGTAAATGGTTATGAATAGCACAGTGGCAGAACAGGATTGATTACTAAGCTCCAGTCTGTTAAAAACACCTCAGTTTGCCAAAAGGTCTTGCAGCAGGACTCGTCTATGTACTCTCTTTCTTCTAAGCCCAAACTCAAGTACGGCACAGAAACAAAAAGGCCTGGAAGGATTTCAGAAGAGCTCTTTGCTGTGTGCTGCCTCACATACTGTTTTTGCTACAGAAACTGCAAGTCCCTCCACTGTTTGTGACACAGTTTGTACAAATGGCATCTCATCCCGAGCCCTTGCTCTGCAATCTTAATGGTCCTTTCCAAGAAAGAGCTCTAATAGTTCATTGAAATTGTGTTTAGTCTGCAGGCCCCCTGGAGCTATTATGAATGCAATTAACGTCTGCAGATCAGGACAAAAATGGGAAGGACTCTATGCTGTATTGACTTAATATATCATAATGGCTCTGTCTGGGCCTGAACGGGCTATTATTCATCCAAAGGGCTTGGTGCATGCCACAGTTGCACAGTGCAGCTTTTGACATGGCTGGAGGTCCTGCGGGAAGGACAGGCCTGCGACGTGCCTCCTAGAACAATAAACAGGAGGCTGACCCCAGCTAACGGTGCTGGAAGCTGTGGTCCATTTCCCCATAAACCTTTGTGGGCTCCTGGTTTTAAAAGCTATATGAGAGGTCAGTGGGCAAAACCAGCTTCTAGTGCATCGCTAGCTCCTGGTCTACCCATTCCTTGCTGGCTCCTGGACCCATCGCTGCCCACAGGGAGAGATTTCTGTTGCTTCTACAGATGCTCACAGATGCCATGCAGAAGGCAAAGACCCCAGGGTGAGGCAGACCTGCTGGCATCTCAGCCCTCCTGGCACGGGCCAAGGCTAGTTGTCTGGGATCTCTCTCTAATAGTCTGGCACCTCTGGAGTGCTTTATCCTCACCTCAGACCCTTGGGACCAGCTGCTGAGATGTACATTTCGCTGCTGATGGAGGAGCCATTTCACTGTGTCCTGGTTGCAGTTGGGATAGAGTTAATTTTCTTCCTAGTAGCTGGTATAATGCTGTGTTTTTCGATTTAGCACAAGGATAATGTTGATAGCACACTGATGTTTTAGCTGTTACTAAGTAGTGTTTACCCTCAGTCAAGGACTTTCCAGTTTCCCATGTGCTGCCAGTGAGCAGGTGCCCGAGAAGCTGGGAGGGAGCAGAGCCAGGACAGCTGACCCAAACTGGCCAAAGGGGTGTTCCATACCATAGAGCATCATGTGCAGGACATGAACTGGGAGGAGATGACTGGGAGGAGCTGATCACTGCTGGGGGTCTGGCTGGGTATTGGCAGCAGGGGGTGAGCAGTTGTGTTGTGCATCACTTGTTTTTCTTGGGGTTTATTCTTTTCTCTCTCTCTTTGTTATTTCCATTTTCTTCATAATCTATTATTGTTATTGTTGTTATTTTACTCTATTTAAATTATTAAACTTTCTTATCTCAGCCCGTGGGTCTTGCTTTTTTCTGATTCTCTCCTCAACCTACCGGGGCAGGGGGAGTGGGCCAGCAGCTCCCTGGTACCCAGTTGCCGGCTGGGGTTCAACTACGACACGCTGTCATGTGTTTTGATTTCATGCTGTGCAGTAAATGCAGGGCGCTTCGGGAACTGTGATTATTTTCAACCAGGGAAGCCTGATTTCAATCACGTATTTTCCTGATTTTACACAATGAACACTAAAGCAAACAGATAAGCAAATCTATGTTTTATCTTACAGACTCTCCCAAGCGCCTGAGGCAGTTTCAGGTCCAGTGGCTGAGGTTAGGCTAGATTAAGCACTGCTGAAATGCAGAGTAGGCAGGGAACAGCTTCCCTTCTGAAGTCCTGGCACTGCAGCTGGCTGTGCAAGTGGAAATCCTTTTAAATGTCAGAGAAATCTTTTCTTTTGGAAGCTCCATCATCTGTGTTATCTGTTCTTTTAACCTCTCTATCCATTCGTTCAGCACTGGAGTTTCAGTGTCACAAAATGTTCTCCCAGTCCAGTTCAGGTGTCAGATTTTAAATATCACCTTCTGAGTTCTGCTATTGATTGTTAGTTGCCTTTTTTTTTTATATATATTTTTTTTAAATCAAACTGGGATTAGATGCATGTAAACTGCAATGTGTTCATATGTAGTACAAACTCAAGAAAAATAAGAGAGGTTCATTCAATGCATTGCCTTTTACAGATGACCTATCTCTAATCATGGTGCTGCTTTTGAAATGAAAATGCATATGTAACTCTAACATTGATACAGCTGCACTTCAAAGAAAAATGAAGGAATCTGAGGTCTTTGGTGCTCTTCAGATTTACACTATTTCAGGACCAAGTGCTATAAACATCTGTTTATATGGGAGTGTGATTACAAAAGAAATCTTTTCTATGTGAGTATATGCTTTTTTAATGTCACTGCAATGTATTTTCACTTTAATGATATCATTCCACTATTTAGGCAGAAATTCTGGAATTTATTTCAAATGGGTCACATAATTCCCTGATCCTAACATACCTAAAAATATATTTGTAACACTCAGCTTTGTGTGCAACTTCAATCTTAGCATTAAGCTAACCTGTCTCAGAGCTCGGCACATCCCTAGGTGAGCGCGTGCTGACACATTTTTAACTTTTGTGAAGAACCCTTATTTTTCCTTACCAAATAGAGGCAGGCTTCCCACAGAAGTTGTGATCAGAAATGGATGTGTCAGCTGTTATCTCCAAACTTGCACAGTTGTAATCACAACTGCTTGTGTGTGCCAGAAGAGATTGGAATATTTACAGCTTTTCAGTGCAGCCGGACGGAAACAATTACAAGTGAATACAAACTTGTATTTGTTTGTATTTGAAAAGTCGCATATACAAATATATGGAAAAACCACAAATAATATGCACATTCTGTCTTACAGATAAACAAGATGCCAACAGGAGCAAGCAGAAAATGTGTTTGCAAGTAGAAAGCATTATCAAAGATGCAGAATATAAAACTGTATAGAAGCAGAGGGCAAGGCAAGTGTCTCGAGCAGAAGCCATGGTAGCAGCTTTTCCGTTCCAGGACTGATGTTTCAAGTTTGTGAAGGTGAGTCCACTCGAACAGTTCTGGCTGCTCTGGGCTGGGAGGAAGCTGTATTTGCCCTGTGTGGGTGGTACTTTTTCACTGAGGCAGATGAAGCCAGGAAGAAGGTTTTGTTTTGAAGGAGAAATACACCACATTTTTTTGCGAAGTCTGATAGGAATATGATCAATTAAATTGATGCTGCAAGCAGGATGAATGGGTCTAAATGGAGACCAAATTTTGCTTATAAGGGTATGATACCAGGTGTGGGGGTGATCTTTAGGTTTTGGGACTCCTTGTCACCATCTTTACTGCAAGTTCATATATCCTCTTCTTATTCCTGAAATTGTGCTATTGAGTGCATCATCCTATGGCTGACCAGGTCATATTCCTTCATGAGCAGAGTAAATACCTGCATTTCTTCTTACAATGCTTACAAAGTCTGAATTGTTTAGTTTTATTCTTGCTAGGTTTTCTTTGTCTGTATGCTTCTTGGCAAATCAATGCTCAAAGGAGCAACCTGTGTATCTCTGACTTACACGCAGTTCCAGCTGAATGGCACTAGGCTTCTAGCAGAAGGATTGAAAGAACAAAGAAAAAGGTTCATTTAATTTACCTTGAGGGATAGTTCATTTTTCAAATAGAGACAATTTGAAAAACACAAAGTACTATGCCAATATCTTAGTCACTCTCAAAAATAAAATTAAGTCTTTCTTGGTAGGAAAATAAATGTCAATGCTATGTACATTTGCATCCAGCAGCAATTCTGCAGCTAATTTTGTAGTAATTGATACGCTGCTTTATTGCTTTATTATGAGTGTTGAAGCATTAAATATTCAGGTCCAAGCCAGACTTGGCATAACACCAAAGTGGGCATTTGCCACGTACTAGCAGGCTGACCAGTAGACAACAATAATCAGGGCTGGCACAGAGCTTAAACATTGATGTCCACTGCTGGCCTGAATACAGTTCAGAATATTATGGGCCAGAAATACTAGCTTACATACAGGGCTGCTTAATGAAATGAAGAACTGACCTGAACAATATAAAACAGATTAGAAAAGAAGCTGCCCTCCAACCAAGAGGCCATGAAGTAGTTGATAAATGGATGTTTCTATGAGTAGGATTTCAGGATGCTAAATTCAAACCAATGTCTTTTTTTGGGTGATGCTGATAAGTATCTTTATTATGTATGAAAGTGACTGTGAGAGTAACTTGTGAAAAGTGCATAATAGGTTATCTGTCTATTAAAAGGACATGTCTAGGTAGGCTTCATTCAGACATGTGAGAATTCTTTTTAAAATGCAGAACTACACCATCAGCTGGGGTAAAGAGGATTATTTTCAATGTCTGTCCTAATATACATGCACCAAACATTGCTGTTGTGCTGCAGGGGTGCACAGTAGGCAGTACAGTTGTGGCCACAGCTCCAGGAATCACTCACTCTAAAATGAGAAAAAGCAGCACTACTGGCATGACTCTAAAGAAATTACAGATACCAAAAGTGCAATAGGAAAAGGGAGCAGAAGAGCGTTTGCTGTTCTGGATAAGCTGTATTCAGACATATTTATATTTAAGCCAACAGCTAGTTGTTACAATGACTCTTTCACGTGTAGAAACTGCCTGCCCTGCATAGACTTTTCCAGACTAGAGCTCCTGGGCACTGCTGCTGTAGTGGCTGGACAGAACATATTTTCTACACACGCTGCTGCTTTAGTGGTTCTTTGTTGGTGTGCTCTGTACCTGTTACCTGGTTGTGCAACGCTCTCTCTGCCTGTAGTATTTGCTCCGTCCACTTATGGCTCCTACAAGGCAATTCGCATGTTTATTCCTGTTTGTACTGCTGGGAATGAGGACTAATTGCTATCAGAGGATCTCATTACTCTTTCCAGAGCACATCAGCTGGACATCCCAGACTCCATTACCTAATGAAACCACCTGCTGATGAACTAATCTTTTTATGTTAACAAGATGGCTTTATAGTGACACTCCTACTGCAATTACAGTGACAGGCTTGGCGTGTTTAATGTCGGGATTGGAAAGGCACTGGGGCACTTGCTGAAGTCTTTCCTCAAGTAAGCACAAAGTGAAGGGCAGTGAGGTATTTTCCTTGCAGGACAGAGAAGGACACAGGAAGGGTGATGTGTGCTTTGGGCACAGGGGGACGCTTGACTCCAGCTAGGCTTGGCAGAGGGGACCACTTGGCCAGGCACCACTGAAAACACTTCCACTTGATTCCTGCTCTGAACTGACCCAGGCTGGAGGCTGTTTCTTCCCCCAGACTGCAGGTGAGCCTTCGACACTGCAAAGCTTTTGGGAACCTTCCTTGTGATCTCTGGCTTCAGCAACAGGGACTCTGTAGCTAAAAAATTACATCCATGGAACCTCCCTGAAACCTGGACCAACATAAGGATGGCCCATGGCGTTTTTCTTCACTTGAAATGTGTTCTTCACCAATTCACGTAATTTCCCTTTTTTTAAGTTAGCAGAGCCTCTTCAGCTTTCTGCAGCAAGCAGGTGTTTCTCCATATTTCCAGTCTGTGAACTTAAAGAAATTCTAAAATAATTTGTCATTTTATAAATAAGTTAGACAAGCTGTCATCACAAATCTGTCACCGTGCAGACAGGTGCAAACATGCGCAGTATGCAGAGAGAGACACTGACACCGAGATCAGAATAAAGGCCATCTAAAAGCAATTACATTCCCAGGTATTAAGCAAACACAATTATTTAAATTGCTAGTAAAAAATTGTTGATAAAATAGATAATTAAAAAAGATTGACCTGAAAGCTGATTTTAAATTATTCCGTAACGTGCATATAACTCATAAAATTGCTCTCTCATGACCCAGCCTCCATTAAAAAGAAATTTCACCTAGGAAAAAAATTACATATGCAGCACACGGTGATTAAAATAAATACATTTTCTCTCAAATGCTGGAAATGATGTGAGGAACTGTATTAAAAACTGGGAATGCATTAGAACTACATTGCAAACTGTAGTGTGGTCTGTCATTTTAATAAATCACACTCAAGAGGCACTGAAATAGAAAGTATGACAATACCTTAGACCACAGAAATAGTAGATGACCTATTGTATGTAGATATATAAAAGCTGTAGATATATATAAGCTGAAAAAAGACTGGAAAAGATCATAGAATCATAGAATTGTGAAGGTTGGAAAAGACTTTTAAGATCATCAAGTCCAATCATCAAGCCAACACTCCCAAGCCCACCACTAAACCATGGCCCTAAGTGTCACATCTTCAGGTCTTTTAAATCCTCCAGGGACGGTGACTCCACCGCTTCCATGGGCAGCCTGCGCCAATGCTTGACAGCCCTTTCAGTGAAGACATTTTTCCCAGTTTCCAACCTAAACCTCCCCTGGCGCAGCCCGAGGCCGTTTGCTCTTGCCCTGTCGCTTGTTCCCTGGGCACAGAGACCGACCCCCCCCCTGCCCACAGCCCCTGTCAGGCAGCTGGAGGGAGCGATCAGGTCCCCCCCGAGCCCCCTGCTCTCCAGGCTGATCCCCCCCAGCTCCCCCAGCCGCTCCCCACAGGGCTTGTGCCCCAGCCCCTTCCCCAGCCCCTGCCCGGCTCTGGACACGCTCCAGCCCCTCCACGTCCCCCTGGCAGTGAGGGGCCACAGCTGAACCCAGGGTTCGAGGGGCGGCCGCACCAGTGCCCCCAGTGCAGGGGGACGGGCACTGCCCTGGCCCTACTGGCCACGCTGGTTTGGGTACCAGCCAGGATGCTGCTGGCCACCTTGGCCACCCGGGCACACGGCCGGCTCCTGCCCAGCGGCTGTTGGCCAGCCCCCCCAGGCCCTTTCCCTCTGGGCAGTTCCCAGCCCCCTGCCCCAGCCCGCAGCGCTGCGGGGGCTGCTGTGACCCACGGGCAGGAGCTGATGCTTCTCCTTGTTGAACTTCATACAGTTGGCCTTGTCCCATTGATCCATCCTATCCAAGGTAATGTAGATGCTAATATAATCGGGAAATTTGTGTTTCTCATCCTAATTACAGTGGCTCCTAAATAACAATGAGGGTCCTATCATGCCACGAGCACATAGCTCAAGAGATAGCAGCTGCTGTGGTGAGATTGCATTTACACTAGAGTAGACAGAAAAGAGGCAAAGAGAAAAAGGGCAAGTATTGCAGCACAGACAGATTAAAGGCCAGTTTTCCAAATATGTTTAGTGCATCTTGATGAGGGAGGTGGAAACCTAGAGCAAAGGGTGTCTCAGATGCCCTTTGTGACCTGCCAAGGTCACGGAAGTCTCATGCAAAGATGAGAAGCAGACGTTGGTGACCTGAGGCCAAATTTTGTGTCCTTAGCACTGGGAGACTGGTGGATGTGTGGCCACCTGACTGAGCTGGACACATCTGGTATCAATCGTAATTGCTGGAAAAGAAAAGCAGCTCTTTGGCTTTGCAGTTGGCACTGCTCTCTGCTTCTGTGGCAGGCCAGCTCGTGGATGGCTCACAAGTATGGTTTGTTTGTGCAATGCTCTCCTAAAGAAGATAATCTCTCAGTGCCTCTGTTGTAGGATGTTGCTTCTAAGTTAGTTTTAATGGCTTGATGCTCAGCTGGAGTAAAGCAACTTCACTGCTGAGACAGTGAAACTACGGCCATTTATGCCCAGTTCTATTGCTCCTGATCTTCTTGGTCATGGTTGATGTTTTTTCAGTACCTATGGTCAAATGTATGCATTGGCAACACCAGCACCAAATAAAAACTAAATTAATTTTGACCTGTGGCTATCCATATATACAAAATTCAGAGAAACTGGTTGAAGAGATGGATAGCACCAAAGGACGTTGTTTTAAGCAAATCTTTCAAGACTCCAGTTTTAATAACGTGTAGCTCTGCCAGTGTCATTGCAGAAACATGAGAGCACCCGCTTTCAATTTAAAGTGCTCTTCTCCACACGTAGCACTTCTCTGAACCTGTCACTTCTCAGGAGGCTCTTTCTCAGGCAGTCTGCATTTTAAATCAAGCAGTTATGACACTTTTCACTGCAAAAGGGGACAAATTAGTGAAAGCAGCATATATAGAAACTTGGTTAGGATAACTACTGAACAACAGTAACCAGGGTTCCTGGGAAATAACTAACTGCCTCAGATTTTTGCAGTGACCGTCCATAGAAAAAAGAAAGTCATGTAGGAGTGAAACAGCTCACTGGCTTTGGTGCCTACAGTAATGAGTCACAAAATGGTGCAGACTGAGATCATTAATCCTGGATTTATTGACAAGTTTGAAAGCCCAGGTAGACCTTCTTTAGAAATTCAGCTGAGACTGCAATCTGCTCCCATGTCTCTAATACTCTTGAAGACCTCTGCAATTTCAGACATGTTTGTTTTCTCATGATGTCTTTCAGACAGAGCGATAGGAGTAGTTCCATTTTTGTCAAGGGGATGTTGAAGCTCAGAGGTAGCTATGCTGAATTATGGCTTGAAGCCAAATTTTCATCAATTTACCTGCATGTCCCTTCTTTCCCACATGCAGAAAACTGGACTTGCAGACTGGACACTGCTAATTTTGTGTTGCAGGTTTTTTAGATGCGTTCAGGCAGAACCTGTGACTTAGGGAGCAGCAGTGGAACAAAGTGGTTAGGAAGGAGCTTTTTTACTGATCTGGTCTCAGAGTCCAATTTTCACATCTGAGTCTTATGACAGGAGATCGAAGTCCCTCATTAGGGGACTGTATCCAATATTTAATACGCTTAGTGTCCACTACATATGCCTACAAGATAGCCTGGTTTCTGCAAAAAGCAACATCCAGGCTCCTTTCAGTGCCTAATGAAGGGACAGAATGAGTGTTTTTTAAGACTTCATTTTCTATGCCGTTACATGGTAGTGAAGCAGGACTGAGTTCACTAGTTACGCTGTCATACAATCAGCCTGTCAAAAGCAGAATCAGTCTCCTATACTTTACATGAGGGGATACAGGAATATCCTTATTAATGCATCTGTCTTTCAAAGACTATCCTGTGATATCCTGCACTATCATCTTTGAAACATCTTGGACTTGGGGAATGCTAAAACTTAGGATATGAGTGCGCACTATTACTCTGTAAGTTGCATGGGAACTGATTAACCTATCAATCTCTATTATTCAGCTCCTAGAAATGAGACACATACTTCTGGGGATTTACCTGGAGTGAGATCAAAAGGAAACTGCTTTCTCCCTTCCCTGCATGAAGAATCAAAATTTGTTTTGACTAGTGATGTTAAAAATAAATAAATATCTGAAGTGACCTGAATAACTTGAGCAATTCCCTGGTGATTAAGGCGGGAAGCATTTGAAACATGAAAAGTTGCACCCGTGTTCAAATGAGAGAAGTCCTAGTTAATTATTTAGAGCAGCCGAAAGCTCATCAAAAATTTAACCAAGATTTATTTCTCCTTGATTGTGCAGGCACCACAATGTGCAGAAATGGAGGCTTTAACTCTGTTAAATGAAACTCTTGAGTTTTCGCCTCCCAGCGTGGCAGTGCTGGCTCGGTGGGGCCAGCGCAGCCTTTTCTCCTGTCCCCCCTCTTCCCCAAGCACCTACTGAAAATTGCCTTTGAACTGCTGGTGATGCACGTTAGTAAGGTGGATTTAAATAGCATATCCAGGCAATTAAATAGCTTACAGCAGCAGGACTGCTGCCGTGGGGGAGCTGCGTTGGCCCACAGCAGACTGGAGCTGTGGCTTTTCAAGGCTACTAGTACCATTATACTGGGATAGGGGCTGCGCCGAGTGGCATCTCCATTTCTCCTCTTGGGACTCTATTTTTTTTTTTTTTGTTTCTTCCATTGACCCTTAGTTCCCAGACCCGAGAAGTCGGAGCCTTGCAGCACACAGACTATTTAAAATCCCGTGGTGCCTGAAGCATCCCCGGCCCAAGGTGCACAGCGCTGCAGGGGGCTCCACACCCAGACCCCTGCCTGCACTGGTGAGCACCCACAGACTGCAGGTCTGTGCTCCCTTAAAAAAACAGTGCTGCAAACTGGGAGCTGTTTTTAAGCAATTTAGCTCACATCTCACCGATTTTGTGCATGCTGCCTCAGAGCTAGGTCTGGGCCATTGCCCTTTTCTTTGAAGTCCATTGCGTCTGTGATTTTCTTTGATCATTGCTGTGGAAATGACTGAAGTATTTTTCTCATAGGTTTGTATGCACACAGGCAGAAGAGGGCTGAGAACCTCAGTAGAGGTGAAGCATCTGACCTTATCTTGACTTGTTAGGATTAAAGTAACATTAAATAGGACAAAATTATGTTCTAACTATCTTAAGAGATTAATGAGGAGGGAGCGATATTATTCAACTGCTTTTATCAATATACTCAATACATTAAATGGCTGTGAAAGAGCTTTCCCAGTAAGCTTAGTGGGTGTGCAGGGATCTAAAAATGCCAGACAGCACCTTAGGATGTCTAAGGCTCCTTCTTCTTTCACTGTGTTTCCAGTGGTGGC
The DNA here is from genome assembly GCF_015220075.1 of Falco rusticolus. Taxonomy (NCBI): domain Eukaryota; kingdom Metazoa; phylum Chordata; class Aves; order Falconiformes; family Falconidae; genus Falco; species Falco rusticolus. The sequence continues at coordinate 32,121,593 of NC_051190.1, read as the reverse complement.
ATTTCATGCCTAATATCTCAGTCCTTGAAAAAGATAAAAAATTAATCTGCTCTTTTCCCACCATCTCTGAGCAGAAAGGTCACAGAAGAGGGGAAGCTGGGTTTCCTGGAGATGCCATGGTGTTGCTGAATTCTCCCTGATTTCTGGAGCTTCCCAGAACTGCTCTGTGCACTAAGCCACGAGACAGGAAGAAACAACTTTCTGCCCCGTGTTCCTGTGCTGGTTTAGCTGATAGCTCAGTCTACGTGGTTTCATTATAAAAACTTCTTTAGGAAACAGATCTCTGAGTTATTGCATATATTTCTTGCAAAAGCCACTCGAAGTTTAGAGGTGATCAACTAAGTAAACAATGCGAGGAAGAATGAGGAAAGTGCTGAAGAATAAAATAATGGTATTTCTTAGCTTTGATTATATCAGTCTGTGGTGTACAAGCTTGCAAATCCCATTTGTGATCATTTTCTCTGAAAAAGGCTAGAAGGCAACAAGAAAGGATGGAGAGCAGGAAAACAAGGGGGGTCTGGAAGGAAGAAATGGTCCGTATAAGGTGAACTGAAAGACCATTGGACCCATTGGATATCCTACTGGGCTTTCAAATCACAAACGATATTGAGAACATAAACAGGGCATAATTATTCATACTTTCTCACAATATATGAAATACTTCTTATGCTGAAAAGATTTTTGGTGAATAGCTAAAATAAACTCCCAAAATCTAGCTGAATATTTTGATGCTTTGTAAATGGTAACTAGGGAAAGAAACTGTACAAGGCTTACATTTTCATTTGAAGTATTACTGTGTATTTTGATTCATTTGGCTCAGTTCATGATATAATGGAGCATAACTGATGTAACTTGGCTTGATGTGTCTCCTTGTTACACATACTGGAACAATATCTGCAGAAACATTTGAAATTACACATTTTTTCAGACATCTATTTTAAGGATCAGTGACTTCAAACAAGCAGAACACTTAGGCATATTTTAAAGGCTTATTTCCTGCAATCATGCACAGGTCATGGCTTAATCCTCATCAGAAAGCACACACTTTGGGATCCTGATTGCAGGAAGGGGTAGTGAAGGAAGGACATAGAAAGAAAAGGAACATTATCAGAGTTTTCAAAAAAGATTCCAGAGAACTTGCACCCAACTAGTAAATATTTGATGCTTATTTAGAAAAGAGCAGATTTTTTTATTTTTTTTTTTTTTAATTCTGAAGGAGAAACCCAAGAGGCAAAACAAAACTGATGATTCAAAATATCTGTTAGGAGAATTTGTGTCACTGCTCAGCACTGTGTGTGTCCATGTGTGATACAAAGGACAGGCTTTGGAAGAGTCAGCTGTACCAGCAGGGAACACACAGCCTAATGGGAGAAGCAACTAAATCCAGTATTTCTTACTGAATTTCTTAGTACTCTGTAATAAGGTTTTTAACAGAAAGGCCAGCCTATGAATTATTTTTGAGTGAGAAGGAGTAGGGTGGCTTTGCTTGGCCATATGCACAGCTTCTCTCAAATGAAGTGAGGTGGCAAAAGGATCCTGGTGTTTTACTTGAGAGAGTTAGAAATACAACAGCTTTCTGCAGCAGATAAGAACTGGATTCTGGGCCACTTTGAATAAGTTAAGCAAGTAATTACCTGTGAATAAATTACTCGGGAAGAAAAATGCTAAATATATTTATTAATACAAACCATATGTTTTTTGCAACTTTTAACAGAAGGCTCTTAAAAGTACACAGCTACATTCAAGATTCCCCAGTCACACACATTTTCTGCATATACTTTACACTTTATATACTCACCACTTAATAGCTAGAATATTCATTTAGTGGATATTTTAAAAACTTATAACCATCCCTTCAAGGTCTGTGAATATACAGTAGAAGTCTGTTAATTCCTTTCAGTCACACCTAGATGAAGTGTTAAACATCCAAATTTCTTAAGTAATTTAATTTAAGAATTTTGGATATTTGACAGTTGAACAGGAAGTTTTCACATTTTTGAAAACGAGGAAAGGAATTTCCTATGCAACTCAGTTTCCTTTCTGGAGTACAGGATTTTTGAAGATACTCTGTTATTACAAATTATTATTTTTTTCATAAGAATTCTTCCAAATGTTGTGTGACAGGTGCTCTTGCTCATTATTGGAAGTGTTCGCCTCTCTTCATACCTTTCTGTTTAAAGGTTTGTTTGCCAACTGATGTGCTTTACAGAAGCCTCCAGGCTGCTTTCGTTTGTGCTAGCAGAGTGACCTTGAACTGATGAGGCAAAAAAATGAAGGAAGCATGCCAGTATTCATCTTTGTTCCCACCTTTTATATTCCAGTCATTGTCCACTACCTCCCCAGAGACTACTCCAGCAACTGGGTTATAGTTGTTCTCCCCCTTCACATTTCCACCTGATGCCTGGTGCTGTCCAGAGCAATGCCCAGGGGTTTCAGCTGCACAGGCATAGGCTCTGCCTAATTGGCTCTGGTTCAGGTATATGAAGTGTGTGGCAAGCAGAGGCAGGATTTTAAGGTCTATTTAATCTGCCCAGTAATTCAAAATTTGATTTGAGCTCGAGTTGTTTATGTGCAAGAGAGAAGCCTGCTTCTGGAGAGATCCTGGCCTCTCTGCACGCTGTGTACATCAATTATTGGAGAACCGTGTTCCGAGCAACAGCAGTAAGAGTGGTGTAAGAAAGATAAACTTTTTCCAGCGCTGTAAAAATTAGAGAAGATTTTAGGAGAAATTTCAGCTGTCTTGCAGGAGAGTAATGAGTAACCAAGCAGTTCCAACGGCCATGAGATTGGGAAGAAACGCCCTTGCTGCGATGTGGTGAGAACCATTGGCTTCATGTGCATTTCTGCATGTGCTGAGGTGCATGCTGCTTTGGCTGCTCCTCCAGCACTAACCAAACTGTAGAGCTTTAATCCCTGGTGCAAGCTTTTGTGACCCACAAAATGCCAAGACTATGGCACAGGTATTTCTACTGCAAATCCTGTAGGAAAGGCTTGAGATCTTTTCTCTCAGAACATCGCTGTGCTTTGCCCGAGTTAGGCAGTGCAAGAGGCTGCGCAGGAGCCTGGGTGCTGTGTTCTCTGAACTCCAGCACAATGTAAGTCCAGGTGTGGTGACTGAGTCTTGTCTTACTGGGCAGCTGGTAATAAGGGTGTTTTCAAGCCTTCCATAAGTGGAGAAAAAGCAAAAAAAGTCCAGATTGCACATTTGATAAAACTGATTTGTAAATTCCCAATTCAAACATTTTGATTTTTAAGCTCAAATTTAATCTCACTACTGTTAAAAGCCCATTTCTCCCTACCTGTTGTTACACTCAGAAGCACTTCTGCAGATGAAAACCAGCTTTCCATCCTGCAACCTCCCACAGACATATGCACACACATTATGTCCCATGTTTAATTGCCTTTCAAAACTGTCTTATCTTGGCATGAACTTGTCATTGGTTTATCTCTGCTCAGGATAAATGCATACCTAATCTTATTACTGGATGCACTCAGAGCAGGCAATCTCATTAATAGCTACCCTTAAGGGATTTTTTTTATCCATGGATCAATTTCGTAATTGGAACGCAGCTACATAATATATAAATATATCCCTTCAATGGCACAACTGTTCTCATGCTGTTCAGTCTTGCACATCTCAAAAAGAAAAAAAAAAAAAGAATCCAGAAAGAAAAAATGTATTTTTAAACCAGAGATCCTTCTTGGAAGCTTGTTAGGTTTTCAGATCACACCACAGGCTTACAAGCTTGATTTGTCAGGTTCATGATTGTTACTGGATATGTGAGTTCTATCATTTTTAGCCTGGATAGTCACTAAGAATAGTTTTCCCTATTCTTAGTGGCAGTGCACTGAATTCTCTATGCTCTTTGTTGTAGTATATAGAATTCTATAATGGGAAAACCCTAACTTGTAGCTACGTATAATTTTCAAAAGCAGCAGGAGCTATATAGCTTTTAAGAATTAAATGATGTTCATTTATTCAGTGACTGCAAAATATCCTACTAAGAGTGTAATAGCTTAAAGGCTTCCTAATCAACTTTACTTCATCATTAAATAATTATGCTTTGTGTATCTGAACTACACTTTTGTCACATCTCATACACAGGGTAGTTAGTGAATATGAGTCATTACTGAGGCTGAGTGAGCCGTTCATAATTAAACCTGAACCAAGGAAAACTGTCTGGTTTCAAGTTGTGTAAAGCTTCCAGTGAGTCTGGGCTAAGTTTCGAATAAACTTTGATTCAATTATATCCCAGCCCCAGCAAGAATTACTCAGTTTGGAGTTCAGTGGAGTCCCCTCGTCCCCTGTCACTCCCTGCCCTTCTGTCAGGATCATTACACCTCTGATCAAAAGGGATTAACTTTTCTTCTTCCTCCCACTCTGTAGGCAGAGAGTGAGGATGGGCATCACCAAGGCTCTCGGAATTACATACATGAGGAATTAGTGAGCAAGTATTTTACAGTTCTACGTATTTGTAGCTGTGAGCAATGCAGTTGTGCACACAATTTTCACAGTTGACACCACTGGGCATTGCTAGCCAGCTAGAGAGAAAATACTGCTGTAATTCAAACAGTGAATAGCTGTAGTAGTGATAAAGGCAATGTATTTAAAAATAGCTAGACTATACGTTTACTGTGTTTGATTATCAGCAGATCCCACATATTACTAGTAAGACACCCGGTTTGAGTTGTGATGGCAGTTCACCATCAGACCTGCTTCCTTAGGGACCTGATGGGTTATCTGCTGCTTGTGGACTTCAAATCTTTCCAAGCTACATCTCAAATAAATGCAGGAAAGTTGGAAGGGTCAGGAGGGCAACTGATTGATAAGGAGATTTCTTTCGAGCATGCCATTCAATTGCTTCATTTATATTTCATTAAGCATGAAATTATGTTTATAATTGCATTAGACAACTGTGTGAGAGATATTAGCTCATAAGCCCAGACTGAATTAAAACAATTATTAATTAATTATTATTATGTTTTTTCATTTTTAATGGAATTATGCTTCTGAATTCAAAGTGCTAGTGAAGGTGTGTTTTTTTAATTCATAAAAATACTGCTCTGATGGTCTAGAGATAATAGGAGTAGCTGTTATTTAATGCAAACACCATATCGCCCAAGAATGCACTTCGCATAAGTTATCTGGAGAAAGGAGACTCCAGAATGGGCAAGAGGAAAAAAAAAAATCCTGTCTGAGGGTTGTGCTGCAGGGAGACAGTGCAGCAGCCTCAACAACAGGGGTGGCCATGCAGCATACAGGGAAGCCAGCGATGAGGAGGTGAAAAACAGGAAGAATTAAAAATAAAATATAAGGTAAAAAATTATGGAAAACAGAAAACAATATGCAGCTGCGGAAGGCATAAGAAATCAACACAAAGCACCACACACTGAAGCAGCAGCCAGGTATTCACTTGACAGCCTGAATATGCTCTTCTGTGCTGGGCAGCGGTGCTGAGCCCCTTACAGTAATTCCCTGCTTTGCCGTGGCTTCAGCCAACGTGGTCAGACCTTACGATGGTGTGTCGTAGTGCCAAGAGTGACACAAACGGCCAGGCAGCTGCCAGTCCTTCTTGCTGGGATCCGGCCTCATCTGTGGACCCCTGCATGGTGGAAGAGGAGTGAGAGCTCGGAGCAAAATGGGACCTTCTCTGTAGTTCATCCATACACAGAAATCAGAGCTGAGAGGCATTTTTTTTCATCTAATATCGATCAGTCAGGACTATGGCTCCCTATTACACTTTTCTACTTCATCCTGTGGTATTAATACATAAGCAAAAACCACTCGGATTTCAAAAGGACACACTTGGCTGGTGTAAGAGCTGCAGGATATTTCCTGAGGTGTTGCAGGCACGGACGGTTTTCCTAAAAAAAGCTCAAATCTTTAAGCCAGTGCTGTGGCACACAAAAAGTTCTTCAGTTCACCTTCACGTATTTTTCAATCGCTTTCCAGCTCTCACACTTATTCTGTTCATGATAAAGGATCTCAAGCACTTGAAAAACAAAGCTTTTCACATTTAGATACTTTTTCAGTCTGTGTGAGAAGAACAGGCTCCTCGCTGGCATTCATCTTACAATGTACTCTCTGGCATCCCAACCAAAAATATTTGGAACACGTTCCTTTTCATCTTGGAGCTTTGTGAGTGTCAGGTAAACCACTTTTTTATTTATTTTTAAAGGTTGAATTTTTATAGCTTCTCCTTTTCTAATTTCTTTTCCTCTGTATACAGCTGACCACATGGTTTCATTCACCGAAACAGCCGATTGCGAAATTAGACAAATACTTTGACTTTGCCCCTGGCTTTGGTGGTTGCTGTACCTCTGAAGACTCCATTCACCTCGAATTACACGTCCCTCGAAATCGTGTGGAGAAGGAGCAGTGTAAGTCATTAGCCCTCCTAAATGAATGTGCGGCTGAGTAGCTAACAAAGGGATTAACACTTGACAGCAAAAGCGTTGCATGCTGAAGGAGCAGGTCACTGGGTGACTGCCTATTACACAGAAATAATTGCCACCCAATGCTGAGAGAAACTGATGTCCGCAGGCTGTGTTTACTGATGCATTTTCTCTCAAATCTTACCCCTCTGCTTAATCTGCCTTTGCACAAAGCAAGGCGGAGAGACGTTACTGGGCAGGGGATGGTGGAGAGCCGAGAGCTCGGGCAGCCAGAGCCAGTGTGGACTGGCTGGGGAGCATGAAAATGGGTTATGGAAATATAAGGTGGTTTGAAGCCAAAGAACATTCGGTAAGAACCGTCCTGCTGAACATAGGGCTTCCACCCCTGAACAAATCATGTACTTTTAAATTTTTAGAAATAGTGCTTTGCTTAATCCTCCATTGCTGTAGTATGGCATGCAGCTTTATACAAAAGGTTGTTTGTTTTGAGGTTATTTTTTCTTTAGATGTGTGTGTATATATATATATATATATATACATATTACAAATATTTGTCTTCTTCCCCTACCTAGCCTTTTCTTATTCAAAAGCACTTTATGAGTCAGGACAGTATCCACACTCCAATGAGCCTTTTGTAGATTAAGCTGTCCCCAGACAGCTAATATTTTACTTTTTAAGAATACAATTCTTATTCATGGAGCTTAACAGATCTGTTAATTCTGCGGTCACTAAGAAAAAGTATCTATGGAGGATTTCAAAATGCGGTAAAAATTACTAGATACAATAGGAGGCTGGGTTAGGGGATAATGGTCATTGCTGTCACCATGGTGCTGTTAACAAATTACTGAATTGTGCTTGCTAAGACATGCCACCACATTAGCATAATGCAATATGGAAGATCTTTAGCAGTAAGAGTGATCTTACAGTTAGGAAAGATTTCGGGTAAGACTTCCTGCTGGAATAAATGCTCATCACTCTATTGAAGTCATTGCAGCTGTTATGATTCAAATGGGCTGAGATTTGTTCCTTTGTCTTGAAGCAGATAAGGACAAAGTAACAGCTACAATGATTGGGGAGCATTCAGAACATGTTTGGAGTTGAGCAGAAAGGGGCTTTGTGTTGGACTTCTGAGCAGGATGCATTTTTCTTTTGTGCTCTGCCTTGAACTAGTTGTAGGGCAAAACTTGTGTTCCAGTGCATGGCTGAAATAATTCCCAGGCAAGATCACACAGAGGATTTCCAGGTAAGCAGGGACTGGAGCTGGCTTCTGTTTGGCTGTTTTAACCTTGCCAACAATACATACATGTTGGAAAACTTTTTGACCTATTTTGCAAGAAAGGGTGCCATTTTTCATAGCAAATTGGCTCAAGCAAAGTAATTTAACTGGACTATATATAGATAAGCTTTGACATCTTTAGACCAATTTAAAGACAGCAGATTTTAGTGCAGGCATTTTAAGTTATCTGATCAGCCACTGAGATGAAATACCATAAAGGTACATAACGAAGGCTGAGAAAAGGCACATAGCAGTGGGGTGGTGTTGTACACTGTGAAAAGGATGTTTATATCCAAACATCACACGCACAGTTGAGCGTGAATTCAAATTAGATCAACTTGAGCTTCAAACATATATTTATTAGATATGGGTAGAAACAACTATTTTTCAGTAGAGGAGTACTAATATCACAAAGGTTTTCCTCTGATGAAATACGTTAACTTCTAAAAACCCAACCATGGCTAATATTTCAAAAAGGTTATTGAACAACAGCATCTGAGCACAGGCGATGATACCATGATAGTAATCTCTGTTATTATCAATCTCTTATTTGGCTTGCTTGCTTTCTGCATCTTTAGTGGCATGTCAGTTTTGCCATGACATGCCCTGTAAAGATTTGTAACGAGTGAGGCTGAAAACATTAATCCATATTTACCCTACTGATGTTTGAGTATTTCATTCCGGTGCATTGGCAGAGCAGATGGGGTGAGCGCAGGTGCACAGCCACCACCTCCTCAGGGCACGCGGCCACTGAGCCAGCTGAACGACTGGTCCTTACGCAAACAGGAGCTCCTTCCACTGAGTGCAGTGGAGGTATTCGTACTAATGAGCAAAGGCTGGGGGAAAGGCCACAGAAGAAGTGATTATAGGAATAAAAGGAAATTTATGCATGAGACAATGGGCATTCCACAGACCATCTTCCATTCACTATGGAATACTCTTTCCTCTTGTCTGATAAAATGACATCTGGTTAGTATATTTGCCTGGTTATTTAGTTCTCTGCATCACTTGGAGCAACGTAATCTCTCTAATTGGTACAGAGAACTTTTTCCAGCATGGTTAGAACAGCAGATTCTGTATCAAGATTCCTTCATGGTTGTTTTTGCTATCAGCTTCAGAAATCATGCAAAAGGAGTCTAATTTTGCGTTTGTTCATTCAGAGAGTTACCATATTTGCAGCCTTAGAAACAGTATTTAGGTCTACATAAGAAGGAAATAAAATGCCCTAATTAATTTTCTGCATCACTGAAATGGAGATTCCATCAAATGGGAGAGGCAGGCATTGTGGATGTCAAAGCAAGCCACCCTAGAACCAGCCCTCCAGCGCTATTTGGGAGCAAAAGGTAAAATGAGACAGTAGATGACATGAAAATGCTAATTGTAAGAGGGGTTTGGATGAGATAAAAAAATTTTCTTCTAATCTCAGATAAATCTGAAGATTTCTTGTGTTCTCACCCGATCCCAAGTCATCATGCGTTTTGTTTCTGAAAAATAGCTCTCTGTCTGTTTTGAGGCTTCAGGTAATAATAGTCTGGCTGAAAAGACTCCTCTTGGTCCTTATTTTTTAAAACCCTTAAGGTTATTTGCTGGAGATAAGAGGGTGGTCCCTGCCTTCACAATGGCACTGATATTTTTTTTTTTAATGTATATAAACCCAACTTGATCTATTTGGTCTGGAGTAATTTTTAAAGGCTAGTTAGTAATCATCGCCTCAAAGATGTCCCTGTCTTTCAGAGCTGGACCTACAAATCCATCACTTGTCTGGAAAAGCTCTTGGTCAGAAACATGCTCCCAAAAGGGAGACTTGGAGATTAAGTAATAAGGCAAGCTTGCTAGAGGTAAAATAAGCAGGATTGTGTGATGGTTGGTTTTTTGTGTGGTTTTTTTTTTTTTTTTTTCCTTTTTGCTATAAGCAGCTGTTTTAAAGTAGGGATGCTACTGACAAGATCGGTATTTCTCAACAGATTGCATTAGCAGTATTAGACTTCCTCATACTTTAACTACTTTAAATTCCTCAGGAGGCTTTTATCCCAGTAGGTCTAAAAGGTTTAGCAGCATTCATTAAGCATCGTGACACCCCAGTTATTGCCTAAGAGAGCTTTTGATGCCCATAACATAGGGGTCATCCTGAAATACATCTAGTTGGTGAGAAAGGGACAGAAAGGGCTAAAGCACTAAAGTATCCTTCGTTCTAGGAGAGCAACAAGCATTATAAAGAAGTTAAGAAAAAATTCCTTTTCATAAGGATAAGACTGAAAGTGGTGAATCTGTAGAGCTTTGAAATAACAAGACGTAATAATGGTGGTCTTATTCTTAAAACGTGTGCAAAGAAGATGCTTATGAAATATTATCTTTGTCACCAAAGGGGCAACAAAAGTGCCTGGCTTCACATGCAGCAAAGGTTTAAATTAGAGATTTGGAAAGGTTTCCTAATGAAAGGTGCTTAATCAGTGAACCTGGCTGCTAAGCAAAGCTGTACAATCCAAGTTATGAAGGACCAATTAGACTAACACCTGTCTGGAATGGGCACAGCAGATCCTGCTTCCATGCAGTGGAAACAGACTTAAAGCTACTCTCATACTGTGGTGCTTTTTTTTACGCACCAGAACCCCAGTTAGGACTGGAGATTTCATATTTGCTACACACATATACATCCTGAGACAGTATGCAAGTCCTCCAAGCTTGGCTGTGCATGCTTTCAGTCTGTTTCACTTCCACAGTGCTAGCCAGTCTGGAAAAAAAAAATAATCATAAACTTAAATTATATGAGATCAAAGTCCTCTCATAAGGAGTCATATGGATTAAAACTGATTTCATTATTCTGAGTAGAGCAACCTTCCCTTAGGAAAGAGGTGTCTTCTTCTTGACTCTGTTGAGCTGGTACCTCAGTTAGAGAAGACTCTACCCCATAACCATCTTTTTTCTTTTTTTTTTTTTTTCTTTTTTTTTGGGGGGGGGGGGGGGGGGGGGGGGAGGGCAGGTGTTCAAGGGTGAGGATCCTTGAGGAGAGAAGATATTTCCCTACAGTCTCAGTGAGGTATACAAAGATTCTTCTGGTTTCCTACGGATGCTGTGAATGCACTAACTTTGGATGGTTCCCTGCTCTGACAGATTTGGTTTCCTGGTGCATGGTATGAGACGTTGGACATGCTATTCACAGCTCTGGGTTCCCCTCTGAAAGCCAGGATCCTTCATGCCAAAGTCAGTGCTGCTTCCTAAGGTTCTAAATCCTTGAATTTAGTCTTAGTCATGAGTTGCAAGAATGATCCCCAGCACTGTAAGTCAGCAGTATCCCCCAAATAAGATGGTAAAGCAGCTGTGTTGGCTCTAGAGCAGCTTAACTTCAGGCTTCTGAGTATGACGAATTATTGTTTAAGGAGATGTATTCATAATTCTGTTCCTTCCAAGCAGGTGGTTGGTATTTTGAGATCCCTGCTGTATCAGCACTATGTATATTTGGCACAGAAACTGCATGAATATTATAAATTCTATATTTAATTTGGTCTCATAAAGAAATCCTGTAAATCATAGTCATCCCATCAAACAAAACAGGAAACTGATATGGTGAGGTATTCAGTAACATTACTTCTTTTTGTCCCTAAAGGTTAGATAAAAATTTGTTGTTTCCTTAAGAAGGAGAAAAATGATGATAGAGTCAGGTATCTTTGATGTAGCTCTGTTTATCTGAAAACAACACAAAATCCTAATTCTTAGTGCAGAAATCAAGTGATATGAGAAAGTACTTTTATATACAACACAAGCTTCCCCAAGCCAGCACTCAGCCAAAAAAGCTTTCTATTTAGGCTTTCAGCAAGACCACAATGCCACTATTTATTCAGGTTGCGTCCTAAGCTTTCCTGCTTCTTTATATCTTCCTTGAAATATTCCTTCCTGTTCCTCTGTCGCGTGTATTTTGGCAGAAAATATCACAGCATCTTTTGCTATACAGTAGGTGGTGAAACTCCTTCATTTACTTTTGTGAATGTTAGGTGGCATTAAATGGGGGGGGGGGGGAGAGCTACTCTTGTTTCAGCCTACCAGGGCTGCGAAAATCCTAACGTGTTCTGCTTTTCCTGAATGAGAGAGAGTCCAATAGTTCTTTCCCTAAAGATAGACTCTGAGGCTATGGTAAAGGAATTATTCACAATAAGTAGAAGTGAGACAGTTCAGACAGGTGTCTTACCTAATAAATACGGGCAAAATACACATACCAATGCAAGCAAAAGGAGATTTATATCTAGTTACCTTAAGCAGGTTGGAATCTGTACGTGACTAAAGCTGCTTTCATTTTTAGCATATTAGTTTGAGTTCTCCGCACCACTGGATTACAATGAAGTACTAGTTGCACCTATTTTATCTATAGTACATCTATTACATTAAATCAAAGAAGAGGTAAGAAAGACTTGTACGAAATGAATGCCATTCATTATTTAGCTGTATCTGGCAAACTGAATAAAGGGAGCAGGGGTTGATTTTGGCATATGACCAGCTTTGGCATCTTTTGCCTGCAGAGTGCTCATTGTGGGAGAGAATAGTTCGCTACAAGGAACAACAGACAGGCCAGTGAGCCTTCTAAAACTCATGTATGACCACATTTTCTTGACAGGCTGCTTCAAGTGTTCTCTAGAGTTATTTGATCTGGTCCTCCAAACCCTATTCACGCTGCTCTTACTGTGGAATTCATCACAGGCTATTTTATCTGGGTGAGAGCCGAGCGTACACATGGGTTTGAGTCCATGCAGTGCATCTACAAATAGATTGCTATACAAGGTCCCTGGCCTTGCTTATCAGAGTGGAACGGCTGGGGACTGGCCTTCTTGAGAGGCCAAGGTGATCGTGAAGCATCGCACCCCAGGCAATTGCAAGTCTCAGCATGCAATAGGCAAGACGTGCACTTGCTTGTCACAGGTCAGGGAAAGGTCCCATTTGAGATTGTTTGCAGATCTGTGTTGAAAAGCCTCTTTGATAGGAGTGGATTGTCCAGGTATGGCAAGAATGGTACTCGTGATAACATTTGAACATGACAGCTGTGTTGCACAGTACAACAGGGATGCTAAAGAAAGCCACTCATGTTAGCAGCTCCTGAGCTGAGTGTAAGGAAAACAACAGAGCTAAGGGTGATCTTCACTCCACCCGTCGAGGTAAACGATTGTCGCTGCCTCGGTTTTTACTCTCTACTGCAAATTAAAGCCAGTGACAAGGTGTGGTCATGTCTTTCCAAGATGCCTATTTCTCTCCTGTTCAGCAGCAAAGTGTACCTCATATCCATAAATCTGCAGAAACTTCAGGGAGAAAAAAGCAGTTGTGGAAGATAAAAAGGAAGCCGGTGAGAGCATGAGCAGAGGAAATGGTGGCTGCTGCTGGTTTCCAGTTTGCTCAGGGAAGTGGGAGATGGGTAGCACAATCTAATAGATTAACATAGTTACAGTAATATATGTGGTTTACTGTTTTTTCCCTCCGGTCTAAAATGATCCAAGACAAAAATTGGCCAACAGCTCACTATGGGGAGCAGGAGTGGTGTTATATGTACCAAGGAGTTCACTGCACGTATGAATAACTGTAGAATTAAGTAATTGTGAATAGGATCCTTTGAGCATGAACAAAAGTTAAGGAGGGCTGAAGTATACTGGAAAGTCAACTGTGCTCAAATTCAATTTCACATTTGTCTGTTATACAAAGAAAATGTATGCTGCTCACCAGAAAAGGGCCTGAGCTTTACCATTATAGAAGTCAAGAACTCACTCCACTGAAGTCACTAGCATAAGCTAATGAGGTGTGAACATACTTTCACAAACTAAACAATACCTGCACAAAGTTTACTGTTCATTTCAGGGGGACTATTTGTACAGCAAATTACTGCCCTGTATGAGCAAGTCTACGAGCATCCATGTTTCTGCTAAAATAAGATTACATGTCTATTAGACTACCCAGAAGCTACAACACTGCAATATACTGCATTACCATGCACTGAAGGTAGGTTCTTGGGAAATTACTCAATAGAAATTTGTAGGAGACCAATTTCCTCAGTAACAGCAAATCTCTCAAGCACTGCAGTTTAGGTGACGATTCAGCTCTTGGAGCAGAATCCATTTAACTTTGGATTTGGAAAGGACAGGGCTGGAAGTTAGGGAGCAGCAGATTTATGTGTCGCTGGATTGTAATGTGGAGGCTATTTTGCAAATAACCTGCCCTCCGAAACTGCTGACTGTAAGGTGCTTTAGGAATATTGACATTTTGCCACAAGTACAGAAAGCTCACAGTTAAGTCTTATCATCAGGTGACTTACCAACACTTTCCACTTCCATAAATGAAACAATCCCTGGTCCTCATAACAATTATCAGAACATCTTTCAGTTGTTATGCTACACAGCAGCAAGGAGAAGGGTATTGATCTAGGCCTGTGCTCCATTTGCAAACCATATCTGTATCATGACTTATTGAGAGCTTTTCTAGGGAGAAAACAGAGGGTATGACATACTCTTAAACACTAAGAAAACAGCTTCATCTCAAAGAAAAAAAACATCCTTTGAAGAAAAGTAAAATGTTCAAAATGACTTAAGAACAAGGAAGCACTATTTCATATTGCCATCATAATAGGAGCTCAATCTAGGGGCAATCTCCCTTAAGAAAAACAAAACAAAAAAAATCACGAGAGGTCACTTCTACTCCAAAGAGGTTTATGTGTTTTGTGCATGGGGAACTCAACAGAGAGAGGCTGAGTTCTTCCCCTGTGAGTCAGAGCCCTTGCTGGCATCGGGAACTGACTCAAGATTTCCACAGTCTCTATTCAGTCCTGCCATCCTTTCTTCAAAAGCTAGGTCCAACAGGGGATCTGTAATGATGGTCTAGTCTCTATACCATTGATTTGGTAACTTTTCCAGTGCTGTAAAGCATTTACTCCTGACTTTGCCTCTTTGAAGGTAAGAGAACAACTAACAGGCAGTGCAGCATCCCCTGGGAGACCATCCTCTCTATTTTCTTTTCAGCCTTGCTCCTTCTCACAGCCAATTCTGTTGGTATTGGGTGAAAAGAACTGGCTATAAGCAGGGACAATGCTGTTACAGGTGAATTTAAAGAAGGGGGGAAAAAGTTTCACAGCGGGAAGTACTGCTGAGAAACCTGAGATCTGATACTACGTTCGCAGACCTCACGCCAACGTCCTTTTGAAATACTGCGAAGTACATGCTGCTCTGCAGCCACCAGCTCCATCAATGGCAAGTGGGCAGCCACTGAGAACACGAAGTGCTGCCTGCCTTTTCTCAAAGGGTGATTTGTTCCACTAATCCAGAACATTTCAGTATTTTTATATTTGGTTTCTGTCTTGTCTTTTCGTGTATGCAGCTATCAATGGCCAATCTGGGCTCTTTAACATCTCAGAGGTGGTTTAGTCTTACTGTTATTCTCTGTATCGCTGAACCTTCAAATCACAATTTCATTTGTTGCAGCATTTATTGCATTCAGTTGTCCTCTTTTTCTGAGCTTTAGAAAGTTGCTTTATTTCCTGAAACTCAGAGACAAAATCTACTCAGAAGGCCAGAGTCGTCCCTTGTGTTCTAAATACATAGGCAAAAAATATCAGCTAATTAGTGCTAAATTAAAATGCAAAAGGAATATCCATTATTTTTAGGTTATATGTATACACCACTTACTTCCTTTACTATTTCTGAAGAAAGATCAGTCACGGCATGCTGTTAGTACCACTGAGAATACTGAAAAAGCTGTCACAAAATGATGTCTTGATAAAACAAGATGACCTTTAAAGTTGAAGCTGTGGAAGCAAACCAGATAAAAATGTTTTCAAAACGCACACAAAAAGCTCTGCAATGAAAAGAAAGCTGATTATTCTCACATTCTTAATTATTTTAGAAGATTGATACAATTAAAATAGGTATTATTTTAAAACAGTGGGAATTCATACCATGTTGGCTACATTATTCATTTTTGAATGGACTTTGATTTTCTTCCATTTACGAAGCAATGCTGTTTTTTTTTTATGCACACTTTTCATTTTACCACACATACTGTAAAGTCAGGATGAAAATTTTCGCAGCAGGAGTTGATTACTAACTGGTCACTTTAAACCATGTGGTCTTCCTTCCTTGTAATTAATGAGTGACTCTATATCCTTATCCATTTAAAAGGTTTCTAACAGCAGACAACAGCTGGGGTGATTCTTATTGCTCTTTAATCTTGGTTGATAAAAATATCAGAATTAGCAAAGGAGCCATCCACTATCTCAAGGTTTCTGTACACAGAACCTCTTATGCATTAAAAAAAAAAAAAAAAAAAAAACAACAGGAAAATTCAAAAACGCCTGCTAGCATCAGTTGTATTTTGTTCTCTTCAGATTCTGGTCCTGATTTTACAATTACATAGAGGCAGACTCAAGGGGTTTAAGCCAGGGTCAAAGTTGTACTATATTTTTGCATAATGCCTTATGGAACGAATTCCTATTCCCTGATTCTGACTGGGTGGGTCATCTGCCCTAAATATAATGAATAATATTTAAATTAAAGCTTTGCTGATGCCAAAAAGAAATGAGAGACTGTGAGGATGAGCAGAGTTGGGTGTGTGTGTATCTGTGACCTTTTCCAGTAATCCCAGTTTGGATCTATAGATTAAATCTATTCACTGAACAAACACATTATGGTAAAGAAAAAAAAATCAGCCAGAAAATCCACAGCATCAGCATTACAGGGTTAAAGTTTGAATTGGGTTGTGCAAAAAAAAAAAAAATATCAATGGGAGAGGGTCTATTATTAATTGAACTGAAATCCTGCTCATGGCTACAAATCTTGTGAAACATCCAGCTATGCTTTAAACATTAGTCCCATTCAACAAGGCTTTCCTGGCTCATGTCAATTTAAAAGGCAGGGGAAGGGTAATGAAGTGACTGAAACGTGAAGTTAAGACCCGCATCTGTTGACAGCTGCAGAATTCTTGTGGCCAGGGAACTGAAGCAGGAAAAACTTACCCAGCATGTGCCACGGCAGGAAACAAATACGTTTTCACATGCACCCCACATTAGTTACTTTTGAAAGAAACTGGAATTGAATCACAAGTAATTTAGCAGTCAACTATATCCAGTATATCCTACCTTCAAGTTCCATACTGCTGGCATGGAGATTTTCCTGGAAAAAATGTCATTTTGATATGCTTCAGATGATCTGCTGCAGAACTCAATCACCATATGCTTTCCAGATTCAGGGAGCTCCTTGGATGAAGTCCTCTTGCTTACTTTCTTTTTCCTGGAAGGATTTCTTCCCCGTTTTCTCCCTCTGAGCCCCATGGTACACCTTAAACTCCTGCTTGGCCAAATGAAGCTCACCAATGGGATTGCAAGAGGGAGAAAGAGAGGTTGTTTATCTGCAAAAAAAAAAATAGGAGTAGGAAAATCCTGGTTTCTCTGCTGCAGGGCAAGAGGGAGGTTTTTTCCTCCCATAAAACTGAACAAAAGTTTCCTTCTTACCTGGACAGGAGTGGATCCCTGGTCCCTGGAGTCTCTATTTCTGCTGAGGCTTCTGTTTCTCAGGGCCACGTACAAAGTCCTTTCCTCGCCTGTCCAGGAGACTGAAGGTTAGAGCAAACTTCCCACGCAAGTGGGGTCTGCATGCAATGCCATCTATTTTACTCGGAAAAGAGGATTTGAGATTTCTAGCCCCAAAGTCTCAGTGGTTCCCACAACCCTTTGAGTGTGGGCTAATGGCAGCCTTGCAGGTAAACAAAATTTAATCTTTCTTGAAAGGATGGATTTTCCAGCTTGGATTGCTTTCTTCGCCCCATTCTACTTCTGTCTGTGTTTGATAGCAAAGGGAAAACAGAGAGAGGGAGCTATCTGGAGAATTTGATATTGGGATAATTTTTTTATGGTCTTCAGGTTAGTCAAATAAAGACACCAATGTTAAAAACAGGGGAAAATATTTGATGAATACTCACAGATTTCCAAAGCAAATGTCTCAAGTACAATCCCAGATTTTTTTACAGAGGGTCTGATTTTGAGAGGTATGGCAAGCTCTTCATATCCCTTTGCAATATAAGTTTAAAGTGAAGGAGTCTAATGAATAACACTGAGAGAAGATTAACTCTTTGATGTTAAAACTCTGATTAACTCTTCCTGTGTGGGGAAGTACAGTTTATGTTGTCATAGAGAAAAGTAAGTAATGTTAAGAAGATAATTGTTCTTAACATCATTACCAGGGAGCTCTAGAAATACTTAACAAGAAATGGTTCTTGACATGGATGCTGCTTTGAATTAATAAACCAGGAAAAGATTTTCATAGGCATTTTCTGACACACAGTCTCACTAAACACCCTCAGACTTCTTTGATAGCCATAACCCATATAAATAAGTAATACATATTTTCTTAATCTCAAAGCTGATTGTGTATTGCACACAAATCATCCTGGAAACTAGACTGGTACCTACTTGGATAAATGTATTTTTTGATCTATGTACCTTAGCGGTTCATACAGCTCGATATTCTTTACAAAACTATCATTCATTTAGCTGAAGTAACAGCTTCTTCTCTTTTGACATCACTGCCTGTTCACTATGCTATCCTATCAAACTGACTGACGAGTGCAGTCTCTTGGTCTTATATATTGGAAGAAAATAAATGGTTGCCTATGCATAAAGAAGGAAAGGAAATGTTCTGCTTGAGGGTTATTTTTTCCTGGTTGAATAACCATCCACTTTCAAGGTGTGCTTACAAGTAAGCGCAGACTGTGCTTTGCAGAGGGTTGTAGGATTTGGTCTGCCATGGATGCAGGAAGAGGCAATGATTATTTGCCACCTGGCAGCACTCATTTCCCATTTCAGCTTCATCCAAAGGCAGCACTGTGTCTCCCAGGACAGCCCAGGTCAAGCAGATTAGTGAGCAATGTGGGTGGATTTTAAACTCTGAACACCTCTCTCCAGAAATAAGCCACTGCTGTTCATCAGAAATGTATAGATTATATTAAACATAAATAAATACACTCTTCCTACAAAACAGGACATGTCTTCCTATCTCTGCCTCTCTGAGCACATTGCCCGTGTGCTGTGGCTCTCGGTGTGTTCAGTTAGTGGTGGTGGTGTGTTTCTGCATTTGGACTGTATGGCTGAATTTCAGCCCATATGTTACAACAAGGCCATTGAAGGCAATTTGGAAAGACACTTTAATTAAACAGCACAGTTGGCTAGCTAGGAAATTCAACATTGTGACTTAAAATCACAGTATGAGTCAATCTGGAAAGGTAGTTTTGTCTGGGGGAGCTCAAGACGTGTTTGATTTTGATAGCTGAATTAAGCATGCAAAATATAGAACCCATATGCATAGGGTCATGTTTAAAAGAACTTACCTGTAGGAGGCAAACTTCAATTTTGGTTGCAGACCATCCACAGATATGTTCTAGAGGAAGACATCATATGTCTGCATATAATTACATATGGCAAACCTGATGAGATCGTTGATGTGAACTCCAATTCACATCACCTTGAATCGCTCAAATAGAAAACCCAAAAGAACAGCTTCCAATGCAATTTGCTGCTGAATGTACATCAGATAATGCATAAACTGGCTGAAATGAGGCCAAAAGTTTATGGAAGATTTAGATCTTTGACATTCTGTTCAACATAGGTGGCAGAGTAATCCAGCGAAATGCTGCAATGCAATCTCTCTTCATTGCTGAGGACCTGCAGAAAAGGAACAAACAAATGTAAACCACAAGCCTAACTACACTACTGCTTCTCTTAGGATTGCAATAATTAGGCCAGTCCAGGTCATGAATGAAAGCTGTAAGTCATCTTCTGCAAAATAATGGGTCATCAGGTCAAGCCCAATAAGCATTAATGCACAGAAATTTTCTACTACCCCACATCCAAATGAAGATGATGGCTGAATTGCAACTGCAATTCAGAGGAACACAGAAAACAAACCATTCCCTCACTGACAATGAAAGGAAAGAAAAACTGCAAAAACACAGGGGGCACTGACTTTGAAAAAATATGGTTGTTCTTGTCAGCTTCATTCGACTTAATCTTTTGCCCTCATCTTCACAAGGAGAGGTTAGAATCAGCACCCACTAGCACTCCCTGGCAGTGGTGCTCAGCCTTCTTTTGGGCTATCTCTTATTGCAGTCACTGAGTAATACCTTAGTTCTGTTAAATGCTTTCATTTGTTCAAAGGGAAAAGAAAAGCACAATAGGGACTATTACAGAAGTATCCTGGAGTGATATTTTATCCTTCTTCTGTCATGAGTTGAGAGGCAAAAGAACAAGAAAAAAAGAGAAATGAGCCATAAAAAAATGAGCAAAAGATGACACTTGGATCATTGCATGTCAGAAATGCCATACAAGACTAGAATATTGTCTTCAGTCAGCAATGACATCGGTATGTCAATGTCTTCACCGTTGTTTTACTGGGTCCATCAGAGCTAACTGGACACAGCACTACTCAACTATCACCTGTCAATCACATTCTAAAAATAAAGTTCACCTGTCATCAAGTTATTGGAATTTTTGACTATTTTATATGCTGGCCACCCTGTCACTTTAATCCCCTGCATCACTCCTGTGTGAGACAAGGATTTCAGGTAAGATGCAACTGAGATGTAGTGAACCCCAGGGACCGGATAACTCAGGGAGTTTTGGTAATAACTGTAACAAATATACAGTGAAATAGTGGAAAGGAAGATTTAACCAGCACACACCAACATGGGTTTTTATCTATACTGGTTTCCTGCTTTGACATGTCCTTTACCAAAACCCTCTTGTGGTTTACAGAATATGTTCTCAACATTTTTACCTCATCCTTCTAGATTCCAGCTGGGATCAAATACCGAGGTTCTCAATGTAGCGGTCTCACATATAAAAACTTGCCAGTTTCTGAAAAAAAACAAAAACCCCAAAAAAACCCCAAAAACCAAAAAAACAACAACCCAAAACCAACCCAAACACAAAACCACCAAAAAACCCCAACAAAAACCCCACAGTCTGGATAAGGGGTTTTTTTTGGTGGGTTTTTTTTTTTCTTTTTTTTTTTTTTCTGTGTTATAGCTATTATCAACCTGTAGCAAGAGAGAAATTGCATGAATATTGTACAGTGACCTTGGTATCAGACACTGGCTTGCAAAGTCCTAATGAGTTGATGGGAACTTACCAAGGGATATCGGACTCGGGGAGCAAAAGTGGAAGCTAAGAGTAGCTGAAAGGGAAAAAGCTCCTCTTTGAAGCTTGCAGCAGCTCCAAGGAGGAGAGACTGATGGATGACTATTTGCATTATTTTGGGGGAATTCCCTTGGGATTTTGGTTGTATGGGGCCGGTTTAAATGGTGCCGGCTTGCTCCCTTCTCATTCCTTCCTTTTGGAGGAACCAAGCTCAGCTGACTCCTGCTGGAACTCAGGTCCCACAGCACTTTGTCACAAACCCCAAAGCACCCACAGACACCTGCAGGAAAGACACTTGTTACATCCAGCCAAAGGCAAATAGCGTAGATAATCTTGCCAGAAGCAAAGTTCTTGCTAATTCTCCTATTTCACTCCACACATTATTAAACATAAAATACCAGCACAGCACAAAACTCACAAAAGAATAGCACAACACATTTCTAAGATGCTGGGGAAAAAAGGCTTTAGGTTCACTTAAATTACTCAATTCCTGAAGGAGATGCAGCATGTACTTCTGTCTCTCTGCATACTTACGTTATTTCTATCTCTTGTGCCCTTGGTGAGGTATTCAAGCAAGGTAGCAGAAGGTTCATCTGAAAGGCACGGAAGTTTTGCATTCAAATTTTCCTTCAATATAAATTTGTGAGACTGAGTCTTTGAACACACCCAGTTGCCTGGATTTATTATTTTTTTTTAACTCTGATGTCTTGCTTTCTTCTTTATCTTCTCTACAACAGCTGGCAGCAATACTGCCAGATGCCACCAAAGTCTACAGAGCATTAAAAACAGGCTAGCCCTAACCCTGGGCTTGAAAGAGTGATGATGTCTCAGCAGCCAGAGGACACAGAGGAAATGAGTGAGACAGAAGGAGCTTGTCAGAGAGTTACAACTTCAAACTAACAAAATAACAAACCTGAGATTCAAAACGTAGCTTGGTAGCTCCAACAACGAGCAGATGCACACACTTTTTTTTTTTTAGTTACTGTTCTTTGGTGGCAATTAATTTTCTTAAACAATTCTTGGACTTCACACGTGACTTTGCAGAATATGTCTGAATTGTATAGTCAAGGATGAAAATGGGTCTGGAGGTGTCACGCACAGACAAATCCTTTTCTGAAGTCACATATAGGCACAATCTTCTTCCTTACTAATGGTTAAAGGCAAAAGTGTGTTATTTTGATGAAGAATCCAGTCTGGCAGACATCCATTTCCACACTGGATACCTCTGACCTGTCTGCTGAGGTTAAAGCATGCTGGCCCTACAGTCAGTAACATCCAGGGTGATGCAGATGCACAGGTATGTCCTCTTTTAATCAACCACCTCCATGACTATGCATCCTTATGCCTTCTCTGCTTCATCAAAAGCTGGTGTGGTTACACCTGTTTGTGGCAACAATATGATACAGCAGATTTTCTGGCAGCTGATTCACAGTGATGGTTCATTTGTACTCCAGAAGTTTCTGGAAACTTCCACAGGCTTGTGGTGGAGTTACTGTTTTTGATCCCCTCTCTGAGCTGCATCTTGTGGTGTACCATTGAAGCCAAGTGGCCTGAAAGTTAGCAGAGGATTATTTCCAGGGTATTGGCTATTCACCGAGAGTTGAAGCTGAGGCAGTGGCTACTGAGAAGCCAGCTGGAACAGAAATGGTAAGAGCCGAAGCCAAAGCAATCCAAGCCAACAGGTTCACTAGAAGCCAGCGAGAGCAGTCTCTGAGGACTTCCCTACTGCACATAAGTTTGGAGCTCAAAAAAGGAGAAGAGGATCTCAAGGGACATGAATCAGACTAGCTGAGCAACACCGGGAACTTGAACATTGCTGCAAAGCCAAACTTCTTTGCCTTATCATATCCAAAGCTTATTAAAGCAACATACTGCAAAATGGCAGAGAAACAAAGTCTGATCCAAATCAATATTTAGAAGAAGCAGTCCACAAAGAGCATAATATATATGCCAAGATCCTCTTAGGAGCAGAGTAATTTTGTGCAGACATTCCTGAATAGGAGATACATTCATAAATATGTCTTGTTATGGGGTTTCAGAACAGCATGGGAACTCCTTACTGAATTAGTTTCCAGGCACAACTCAACCCTCTCCTTTTTCTCCTTCTCCCCCTATGCCCAGTTAAGAGCAGCTAAACCTCCTCGGTCTCTCCAGAGGGGTTAATTCATTCATCAGTGTTAATGCAGACACTGGGATTGCCCTGAGAGTTTCCAAGGTAGAAAGAGAAAGTGGAAATAAAAAGCAGCTCCTTGCATGATTTGTGAAACATGCAAAATACAATAGCAATAAAAATAGTAATGAGCTCATTACAATAGAAATTGTCTCATTAGCAGTGCAAATGCCAATCATACACGTGGCCAGGTTTCTGATGGTGCAGGGAGTCCTTTAAACACTGTCCTTTCCTGCTCCAGCAATATAAGTCCTATTTAAAACCGTGTAACCCTTCCAGTCCTTGGCCTCCTGTCCCTCCCTTTGCTCCCCCAAAGGTCACCGTGCGGTACATAACGCCTGGCACCATCACATACGGGGGTCGGATGCCCGGCTGAGGTAGCGCACAGCCCCTGCACCGCTGCGGCAGGGATCGGTCCTTCCCATACAGGCTTTCCCTGCCACAGGAGGAGGAGGGCTCTATTTGCTGGCCAGAAATGTCTTGAGCATACAATGGGAAAAGGACTTTGGAAATATTTTAAGTAGGAGGGAAACAGTTTTCATCAACATGCTGCTAATGAATTCAGGGCGTTTGCAGATGAACAGTAAGAATGGGGGTTGCAGCTTCAGAGGTTTTTGGCCAATGCATTGGAGCAGAGCATACAGAGAGTGCATGTCCTGCTGCTTGAGACATACCACTCAGGAAAATGCAACAGACAATGTCATCTGCCTGTGGCTGGAGCACAGCTCCATTTCTCCTCTTCACTACAGCCAGATGGTGTGGTTTGTTTCGAAAGTTTCAGGCAGAAATATCACCTTAGCTGAGAACGTGCTGGCCGGTAGTCATACTGGGTGAGAAAGAGCAGTTAGTAGATGGGAGAAGATAGGGGCAGGCACTGAGAAAAGGGGTGGGAACAGCATCACTCTGGGGGCCTGGGAGCCTCCTGCAGAGGAAATGCAGTCACTCCAGTTCTGGTTACTCCTAGATTCCTAGTATTGAGCAGGGAGAGAGCATGCACAAGCTCTGCAAAACATTCTGTGTGGATATTAATCGAAAAGAAAGAGTCCATTTAAGTCTTTTTCTATTAAGCGTCTGCCTATGCATCACCTGAAAAATAGAGCTGAGCTCCTTGTATTTACCTGTGTACATGAGAAGATGCTTACTATCTTCATTTTATAGATCAGAAATTGTAGCAAAAAATGCGAGCAAAATCAACAACGGGACTCAGCAGGCTCTTGGCTGGAGCTCCCAGAAGGAGTTCCACGCCTTTCTCTGGGCAGCAACGAGGCTGACACACAGCCTTTTCTGCTGGCTACCTTCCACAGTTCTTAGTCTTACTAACAGCCTCTCATGGCTCACTCTTTTTCTCATCACACATTTATATGCCTCAGGGATCAGGCTCCACAGGCCCTAGATTTTAGAGGACCTCAAACAGTAGATGGTGCAGCACCACAGTCCCTCCACACATGAACATCTCTGGCATTCCCACGATTGTGCAAAAGCCTGCAGCAGAGCAGGGAGTTAAGCCTTTGCCCCTGCAGGCCAGGCTGTGTTGTAATTGCCAACCAGTACCCCCGTATACAAAATTCTTTTTTCATTTGTAATCTAGGCTACCAGAAATTTACAACTCCATCAAGATCTGCAAGGTAATAATGAGCCACCCTCTTCAAAACTGTACTTAAGGTTGGAAGTGATTAAAGATGCTCTAGCCTGCAATTACCTATTACTCACTGGTGCTCTAAACGGTTCATTTTTCACATCATTCCAGGAAGTTGTAACTTCTTAAAGCAATGTTTCTGGTAATTATGGGAAAGCAGCAACAGCAGCCACTGAGCATTATCTAATGCTGCAGCAGTCAGAAATGCTGCCTTCTGCAGATGATATAATGTGTGCAGGGATGTGACAAAGAGGGACTGCTTGGCATCTCATTGCTTAGGACTGCTAATGGCTCGCCAGAACTTCATTTTGGAGAAAAGCTGGACTTGGGAAGGCTTAACCCTGCTTGGTCCATGTTTCTGAGACCAGCTTTGGAATCAGGACAAGGGAGCTCCTGGTATAGTTCAGAAACACAGCACTCCCTTTTGCTGGGTCTGGGTTAAAATCCTGCCTCTCCAAAGCTGGCCTAGGAATAAGAAAAGGCTTTTAGCAATGTATTTTTAGGATCTCTACTTTTTAATTTTGAAATGTAGTTGAAGTAGCTACGACAGACACATCTGACCACTAAACCTCAACAATCTCCCTTCACCTTTACGGCCTTTATTCTGTTAATGTTTTTTATTTACCAGTTTTAGTTTTCAGGCATTTAAATGAGACCTGGTTTTCTTATTGCAAAAGTAGTGCCACTTTGGTCTGATAAATGTATTAAAGAGATACCACAATGCTTAAATAAAAATAGAAATATAAATAAATAAATAATAAAATACCCCAGGCATTTGAGACAACCACTCCATAGCAGATGCCGTAATTGCAGGATCAAACGCTGTGGTGCCTGGCTACCTCCGTGCATAACCCAGGGCAGGGAACAAACCCTAATGATGACTATATTGAGCTCAACAGTTTGTGACAGTGAAGAACAACTTTTATGGGCTCCTCTGGCTGGAAGGTGCCTCGCTTTAGAGACATACCTATGATATACAGGGCATTAGGTTTATGTCTGCTCTGGTGAACCAACTTTTGGTGGTTTCACTTTTGCTTCCCGTTGTGCTGCGCAGCTTGTCACCAGGATGTCCTCACCCCACTGCTCCTCAGGCTGCTGTCAGCTCTGGCACAGCATGATGGGGTCATACCTCCTGAAACAAGAAAGAAGAGGAGAGAAAAAGGAGCAGTGAGTGCTAGCAGACCAAAGGTGGGCTGGTGCACCAGGGCTCCAGGCTCTGCTCACTGTGCCTGGGTGCAGCTGGGCTGCGACATGTCGCTGCATTTCTGATGAAGACAGCCCTATGCTTCATCAAGACAGCTGTCACTACATGGCCATTCGGTGCCTTTCACTACTTTGTCTATGAAGCTGAAAGAAAAGAAATGAATTATTTACTGCTGGTTCTGCTACACATTTTGACTTGGAAAGAAAAATGTTCAGACACGTTCCCATCGCATGTCCAGACTCAGCACCAAGCTCTAGCTTGCTCCTCCTTGTATCGCCTCCTGTGATGTTTTCTCACTCATTTGTTTGCCCTCCGTTATACTTCCCAAATATGATGTGATCAGGTGTGCTTCCAGGTCCGAATTCATATCTTGCCTTATACGTGCCTCTGGCTTGGAAAGTGGCATGATGCTGCATTTCAGTTTGGAAGAGGATATTGTTTTACACAAATGTTATTTCACCCTTAAACAGAAGGCAGTGATCACAGCTGCTGAGTTTGTGAATTTTATCTTAATAAAAATAACAACAATAATTTTTACCTATTCGGAAAGTACTGTGCACATACAACACCGTATAAACAGTAAATGACACTATTACTAATAACTGCCCCTGTTACTAGTGACAGAAACTTATCTCAATAATAATGATAAGCTTTCCTAAATGACTTCAGCTCATTTAATCTCAAGAAGTCATCTCAATGATATGGGAAAAGATACTAGAAGTAGATATAGAAAAAAAAAATACGCATAAGGATCATGGAAGCACTGTATGTCTTCCTGCATGATAACTGGTTAACAAAATAAATGTGCCTTCTTGCTCAAGTACGTGTCTGGAAAAAAAAAAAAACAACTAACAAAGCCTAACTTATACATGATGTATTTA
Source organism: Falco rusticolus (assembly GCF_015220075.1). Classification (NCBI taxonomy): domain Eukaryota; kingdom Metazoa; phylum Chordata; class Aves; order Falconiformes; family Falconidae; genus Falco; species Falco rusticolus. The sequence continues at coordinate 32,094,883 of NC_051190.1, read as the reverse complement.
TGCAAGGAAAAAAAGCTAGAAAGGCAAGGGTGTACCTTGGCTTTACAGGTACCTTGAGCTGCCCAGCTGGTGGCACGGCAGCCTGCAGGCTCCTACGAGCAGCACTGGTACCTGCCTGTGAGTTTGGGCGGGCAACAAGTTTCCAGTTCAGGAGCAGCATCCCAGTGCTGGCTAGGTCCTGTGCTGCAGAGGCACCAAACCTGGCAGAAATGGGTTTACCGGTGAGGGGATGGTGATGTCTGGAGCTGCCCCACATTTCAGGCACAGCTGACAGCATGGCCCCTTGCAGCAGTGGCGGGTCTCCCTTCCCATGCCCAGTCTGAAGCTGCCTCTTTTTCCCCCTGCTCATACAGGTCAGTTGGAGACCTCTGCCTTCAAAACAGAAAAAAGACAGCTGAGAACACAAGTTAGCAAAAGGAAATGAAGGAACAGCAACTACCAGATGATTAATGCTACCCATACGAACCTTGCTGACAGCTCAGAGCCTGGGCACCTCTGCTGAAACAGATTGACTTCATCTCTTGAGACACAGGAACTAAAGAAAAAGAAGCTGCCCGCTGGGGAATGTCTAAATCCACAGAAGAGCGATGAGCATGTTTAGGCTGAAGGAACTGGTTGGAGAAAATTTCTGTCAACCTTTGCCACTTCATCTGGGTGCTTAACATCCCCTCAGCTCAGCGTGCAGATTTTGGGCTACCAGCATCACATCCATTGGCTGAAAAGTCAAAGGCAGCAGCACATGAATTGATCCTCATTTCCCGCCCCCCCCCCCCCCCCCCCCCCCCCCAAGTAGTTTGGAAACATTTCCTGAGTTGGATTTTTCCACCCCGACCTATATTTCTGGTGATGATTCATTTTTCTTTTCCTTTTTATTTTTTTCCCCCCCTTCTTTCAAAGGATGGCATGCTGCAGCAGCTCTGCCTTGGCTGGGGTTTCCCACTCTCACTGGTGGCCAAAAGGCAGCAGCCCTGGGAGCAAATTGCTTCTGGACCACTGGCCTCCCATTTTGCTTACAGAGTCAGGTGATGCTCTGGAAACTTCAAAGGCATAAAGAAAAGTCAAATACACATTGAAATACTTTTTGCACAAACGCACGTGGACATTGGACATGCCGAGTTTTGTATCAGGGATTTACGGCTTATTTATTCACATAATAAAAAAGCTTCCTAGCAGCAGCAATCACTCGTGGGTTAGCCCTGGTGTGAAACTTCCCACAAGAAATAAATGAGGGCTTTCTCCAGGCCTTGGGGTTACAACAGGAATCTGCATCCTGCTCTGCCCGAGAGCACTGAACTCAGATTTTAAAGTGATCTGAAATAAAGGTCCTGTACTCTGCTGCCACGTGGTTTGCCTGTCGTGTCTGCAGCCCAACAAGCACTTTTATAAGCAAGGGACTGTTTTCACTCCATGTGGCCAGGGCACATGCACCCAAGCAGAGAGACAGAAAATTAATTTTATTGCCTATAATATTTCCTTCCCACGTTACACTCCCATTTCACTCTCCTGAAGAAGTTACAAAACTCTGGTACTGTCTTGAAACACTGGAGACCAGCAGGATTTTAAGGCCTGATTCCTAACTCACAGCAACATCAAAGGAGAAGCCCCCGTTTGCTGCAGTTCTTTTTCTCATCTTTACATTTGGGGTCTGGTCACAGCTGATTTTCTGATAAGCAAAACACCCACAGCCCAAGCAGGCCGACTTCAGTGGCATCCTATTGGGCTGAAGCAGAAAGACTTGCACAACTTCTTCTAATGACTCATATTTTAGGGAGGAGGAACATCACCTCTAGGAATTGAGATTTATTGGATACTCTAATCCAGAAGAGATAAAAGCACTTTCTAATTACTACTGGGTTTTGTTTCTTTGAAGAATTGGGTTAAATCTCTTTTGAAAGTAGATGGCTGTTTGTGCTCGTTAGATGTATAATTTAATTTGTTTAGGACTTTTTCCTGTTTTAGGGTTTCGTTCTAATGATATCCATGCTTTTCCTCCTCTTCTTTCCCTCTCTTTTCTCCCCAAAGATATGAACTTTTGATTCACTTTAGATTTCTTTTCTCTAAGTTAACAATGAGCATCCCCAAGTTGACACATCTTCTTAGGGGCCTTCTTTTTTCTTCTATTTTCCCCCACTTGAAAATTCATTCAAAAAACAAACAAAAAAAAAGTGGTGGTGGTGCTTCTCTTGCTTGCTTGTTTGATAATTATGAGATTTATTTGTTCATGGATATTTCCTGACTGAAATCTGTACTCATGCTACACTGGAGAGGGAACTCAAAACATCTACTTTAGAAAAGAAAAAAATTAAAATTGTAATATTATAATTTATCTGCCAACCACTACTATGCAACATTACAGAAGCAGAGGAAATTGGACTGTCATTTAATTCATACTTCTTCCCCAAGTCAGGAAAAACTCTGCCTACATCATTCCTGACAGATGTTTTTCTAACCTGTTCTTAAAAACCTCCAGCGACATCAGATGCACAACCTCCCACGGCATTTCTATTAATATTCAACTGTCCCCACAGTTGGAAAGTTTTTCCTAATGTTTAACCTAAATTTCCTGGGAGGCAGTTTAAGCCTGTGACTCCTCATCCTGTTCACATATATTTGATCTTGTTAAGTCTATCCAGCTGAGGGAAATGGTCCAGCTGAACTCCCAGGAGCTTTCTGCACTTGTGTTCCTCTGCAAATATAAACTAATTTTGAAAACCCCATCACTGAGTGCTATGCCCAAAATTCAAATAGAGACCAGCTGTTTGCCCTGCCCATGCCTGACATCTGTTGAGATTTTTGCTGCAGGCAGACGCTTATAAATCACACACTGCACTTATTTGTGCAACTCCACTCCCCTTCCACGCCACCACGTAGCACAACAATGTTCTTTGCTCCTGCTCTGGGTCACACACTGAGCTATTTCAGTATTGACCAGTTACTTTTGCATTGAGCACACTAATATTTGGATGATGTATTATAAAGGAACTCTTACCCCCACCCTGAAAACATCACCCAAAAATAAGTAATACTTCTAGTTTGCTATACAAATAAAGAAACACTTTGATTAACTCTCCTGTTTCTTATCCATAGGATGGGAATATACACACTGCTAGTGATTCATAGATGCTCTCATGGTTCTATAAATGAAGACTAATGTCACAGTCAGCTTTGCCACTGGCCTGGTAGGCTCATTTGGGTCAGCCAATTAACCCTTCTTTTACCTGACTTCTTATGTTAAAGGGAATGATTTAAAAAAGGATATATTTGGGAGATGTATGCCTGAGCTGTGCTCTGCTATATTATTCTCAGGTCTAGTGATTGCCATGTGAGTCTATAAACTCCTCAGTGCTGCAAAACACTGCGTAAGATGTAGCAGCTCAAAGCTTCACGGCCAAGCAGCCAAAACAGTTTCTTACCTAAGGCAAGAGGGCTTACACTTCTGGCAGCCACTGGTGCCCCTGAGCCGGTGCCCCCCAGCCCCTTTCTGAGGCTGCAGCCGCAGCAGCGTTGGCTTTCCAGGGCTCTTACACAGTAAAGCAGGCATCTGCTCACCGGGGCAGAAAGCAGCTGCGTCACAGCTATTTTGCTCCCAGCAGTTGCTGTAATTTTGCCTGCCCCTAGCACTGGCTCTGTATGGTTATTAATATTTTTTTCATCATCATTATTATTATTTCTGCTACTGTTCTAAATAACAATGGAAAAAATTCCTTCTCCGAGATTATTTTTCTTTTAAAAGTTACTACATCCTGCTGCAATGCAAAGAGAAATAGTCTTATTGTATTAGTGGGTGAGGTTCCTTCATGCTGGATGATGGGGGCATGAGGAACTATGGTCGGAACAAATTGGGTGTTGGAGTCAGACAGCACAGGGAGCCACTGCCTCAGGCGCCTGGAAAGGCTGGCTTCTCCAGTCCTGCAGCAGTTGTAGCCTGGAAGGCACAAGCCCTGAAAATGTGGAGGTCCCACAGTGTGACAGACCAAGCTGGTAGGAAAGCAGGGAGGATCTATCAAACCACAAATGAGCAAAGAATTGAAAGCTTTTTGCTTTTTTTTTTTTTTTTTTTTTTTTTTGATTGATGCCAAATGATTGTGTTGCTGGCCTCAGGAAAATGGAATACTAACAACAAAACACCATCATTTGGTGCCAATCAAAGATTCCTTGCTCAGTCCCAAGCTGAAACACTTTTGGTTTGTTTGATCCCCTGGTGAAAAAAAAAAAAAATAAATCACAGACACATTTGAAAATGAGGTATTTTGGACTGGAAAAAGAGGGACGACTAAAATACTTTGTTTTCTTCTCCAAGTTTTGACCAGCTTTCTTGTGTGAAACTTTGCAAATTTGCCTCAAATAGTTTTTGTCCAAGAAAAAAAAAAATACAATTGTAGCATCTCTTGCTTTAACTCAAACTTTTTTTTTTCTTTAGCATCACATCATAAATATGATGTAAGGACTGCATTTCCATCAGACACTTCACTTCCAGTGAAGCAGGCGCAGATATTGAGAAGCTGCTGAGTTTGGCTCAGCACTCCGTGCACCTGGGACTGGAGTGCAGCGTCCCTGGCTGAGAGGACCATCAGCTGCTGTTGGAGGACGTTTCTGAGGACAGCTAACAGAAATAACAGTCAGGAGCTGTGCAGACACAGCTGAGCAGGCCTTTAGGCATGACTCCACTGACCTCTGGCTGATTCTTGCAACCCCTGTGATCCCCTGGTTATTTGGGTGATGCCTCAGGTCCCCCGGTGCAGACTGAGACCTTGACACACCCAGAGTCACGGACAAGTGACAAAAGAAATCCTGGCCCTAAGGAGCTCACATGCTGTTTTCACTGCCTGTTGAAAGGCGCTAATGAGCTTTGGCCTGGAAATGCTGAGACTCTTCTCCAAAAAGATGTTAAATTTTGCTGTCCTGCAGAAGATGTAACTGCAGCAGATGCTGTGCTGAGGCTAGAGAGCCAGAAAGATCTCGACTAGTAAGAAGGATAGCTTATCACTTCTCCCTTAAGTGACAGATCAATAAAGGCTCTTCAAAGTTAGCCCCGAAGGTCACACAGCATCAACAAGTCTGTAAGCACAGTCGTGGCTCTCTATCTCACAGCCAGGGTAAGGGGCCCAACGCCACGATACAAAACTCAGAAGAATACAGCCAAGAAAAAGCAGCATAACACCAAGAAATGCACGGTTATTTCCACAGAAACCATTTAAAAAAAATTATCATCACTTTTTTTGTGTTCTTTGTTCATCCTCCCGTAAATCAGAGAGCAGAGTCTGTAAGAAAATAAACCCCAATACACCGTCAAAATCTCTTAACTTATGCATCAGCAGCCTCCACCACTATTCAGCTTGCAGCCCACCCCTGAAGCAGGAAGGTGCCAGGACTCCTTATTTACAGACAGAAAACAAACCCACCGTTTCTAGAAGGTAGCAGGTCCTGAATCCACGCTGCACAGCTGCTCTCCTCCAGGTGGGCTAACAAATACAAGCAGAATACAGCAACTGGCTAAAGGGCAGCTTCAGAAACAAGATGCCTCTGCAAATGAAGGATCTTAGGTAGCTGTACCTGAGCTTTGAGCATCTCAGGGTCCACCTGAGCACGTTTAAGAGCCTGATTAACTCCCCTCGAGGAGGCTGAACAAGTCCCTGGTTCACACCTGAGTCAGGCTCTTCTCTCCCACCCACACGGCTGTGCCCCACTCATGGCATCACCTCAAGCAAGCTGGCTACCCTGGCTTTCTTGAAATTGAAGTGTTTAGCAATCTTTTGTAAATACTGAAATAGATTTAATTATTCACATGATGAAGGGGAGAAGACCCCCCACTGCCCTTTCCCAAAAAGCAGGCAAAGTGGCCCATTGCAACAGTGCAGGAGAGGAAGGTGTGTGCCACCCCAATCCCATATGAAGTATGTGCAGCAAATCTCTCCCTCTGCAGTCTGTTGCCAGCCCCACATGCCTGTTTTCAGAAACGCTTGTACAGCACAGAAGAAAATTGAAGATTTTTTTTTTTTTTTTTGCTACTCAATCAATCAAGCCCAAGCAAGCGAATTCACCAAATCCAAATGGTTCTCATGCAGAGCAACCCGGCCATAACCTCCTCCATCAGCTGCCTTAGAGGAGGGTAAATCACAGCTGTGATGAGATGTCCAGGCAGCCTGGTTCCCTCATCCTCCCCTCACGTTGCTTCACTCCTCTGGAGCTCATGGAGCCGAAAATAGGAGTGATGGCAGCATGAGTGGCATTGCTGTGTGTGCCCTGGCTTCCCAGCAGCTCACTTAGGCAGTAATGAATAGAAAGTGAAAGCTCCTTGAGCTGACAACCTCACACGTGAAGTGTGGAGCTGCAGGTCTCTTGTATACCTATTAGAGGACAGAGTGCAGACATTGCTTTTCAGCACCGGGTGTGCTACCAGATCCCCTCTAACTTACGCGGGGAAGATGGGTGTCTGGGTCAACGGCTCCTGACAGCACTGCCATTGCTTCTCCCTCCACGAGCTTCCTTTCTCAGTTTTGTTTCTCATTATTTCACTTTCTTTCTCCTTTCTCCCTGCTGCTGTTTTTTGCACCAGGGTGCTGTGGCCTCCCAGCCCCCCTGCGTGCAGGACAAGCTCTGTGTCGATGGAGCACACCCCCTTCCCAAGGGAGCAGCATGTCCCTGTCCCCAGGGAACCCCTTCCAGCCTGCTGGGGGGATTAGGAGAGCCACGTCATTTTCTTTTCCTTTCCCCCTTCTTAATGAATTCTCTTTTCCAGCCTTTGGGTAGCACAGGCTGTTGAAGAACACCTCGCCGCTCCCTCCTGGTGTTTTGCTTTGCCCATCCTTGCGTGTGGCTGAGTGCCATCCTCCCCATCTGTGCCTTCATGCCCACAGGTACCCCCATGCCTGCGGATCCTGGGCTGCTCCCTGGGTCAGGCAGAGCAGGGGGAAAAGAAAGCACAAATCCTGAAACGTGCCATCAGCCAGGACCATGAGGCGGGAGGGGATTCCCCAAGCAGGTTACAGTGCTGTGCACCAGCAGTTAAACTGAGGTGGGAGGCAATAAAGGTGTGAAACTCTTTTTCTAGCTATAGCGTGAATCAGCTTGGTCACATCGAGGAGGAACGGTGGAGCAGTTCCAGCAACACAAAGCACAGACAATGGACTTGCCTCTGTAGCAATTGCATTAACTCCTTTATATCTTGTTTTCAAGCCCAGAAATAATCAATCAAAGCTATGGAACATACTGAATTGTGTTTTGCTTATTTTTCTAAAATTATGTACAACTTTATGAGCTTGTTGTCAGCAGCAACTGCCAGAAAGTCAAACTATCAGAGTCAGTAACCCTGGCTTCAAGAATTTGACCATCCTCAAATTTCTTTTGAAGTCATGACATTTTTAAGGCTAACACAGCCTGTGGTTCCTTTAATAGTTTTAAAATTATTATTTCTCAGTTTCTCAGCTATTCACATAGCCCAGTGTCACATTTTCAGGCTTTTCTCTGCAACCATAAAGGTAAAATATATATATATATTATCGTTACAGCTTTTATTGCGTGTTTTAGAAATGGATGCTGTCAGTCAATGTTTGAAAGTTCACAGTAGGTTTGTGACAGAGCAATCCTGAATCATCTCTGTTTCTACAGGAATTCCAACTGTGTTTAGTTTACTCCCATTCAGCAAAACAGATGTTCTTATGAGTATGGCCAACTAAAGTCATAGCTAACAGGTAAACAGATATTTCAGTCCTTGAATTGGGGCTCGGTACCTTGCTGGTCACCAGCCTGGGCGGGTACCATGGGACCACCCTCAGATCAGCTCTGCGCTGTTGCAGTTCACAGATGCACACACATATTCATCATGGGTTGGATCAGATTCAAGTCTGAGCCAACAACAGTTGCAGGGGAAGCAAAAGCCTTTTCCTGTTGCATACGCAGCGGGAGAGAAGTTGGTGCTGTGGCCCAGACATAAATCAGTGCTGGGAACTTGAAATTAAGACTTTGCTCCAGGGATGAGTAATCTCTTTGCATAATTGCTCTCTGGATGTTTTGGATACAGTGACATCTTGTTTCTCCTGTAGCAGCAGATTTTGGAGGGTCTTTCTTACTAATTCACATCAAGTCTTGTTGGGCTGCAAGTCTGTCTCAGTAAAGTGAAGAAATTGCTCATATTTAGAGACTTAGACAAACATACAAATGTTTGTAGAAGAATGAGTCTCCCCTTTTTAAAACATATGTGTTTCCTTCTTTGTATCTGTTTTGTCTTTGGTTTTTTTGCAAACTTCTTAGCAAATGCGTTGGCACAAACAATATGTTTCAAGCAAAGAGAGCAAATACTTTCAGAAAACAAAGGTTTTAAAAGTCATAATGGTTGATTCATCGTAGTAAACATCTGATTTATGCATTTAATGTCCCTCCAGTGAGGGTGTTAAAGTATTGTCCAAGACTGAAAGGCGCAATAAAAATCGTTATAATCAAGTTATAATCTTGAACAAAAAATGTTGTAAATTATCTACGTTCCATAAGCTACAGCCCAAAAAGTGTTCACAAAAGAGTTTTCTATGATGACTCATTTCCAGGGAAGTTATCATCTGCTCAGTAGATTTTCAGGTGGCTAGGGAGGTGGGGGGAGGTGTAAAATGAATCAAAGAAAAATTACTAATTATTCACTCTTTTCTGACATCCACAGAGGTGACCCAGCTGGCTGGATACACCTCACTCATGCCCTATGGGAAGAAAGAAGAGAGGTAAAAGTAGAATAAGATGTCTCTGTTCCTTTGGAGCAACATTTATGTGTACTTTCCAAAACCATCCACCTGCCAGCATAATAGTCACTTATGTCTAAGACTTTCCATCTAAAAGCAGATCTGCTTCAGGAAAAGGGGGGTGAACAGAGCAGCTCTTTAGTGCAGGAGGGAACAGGGATTTCTGAGCCTGTTCTGCACTGAATGCTGCTCCAGTCCACAGAATCACAGCATGATTGAGGTTGGAAGGGACCTCTGGAGGCCAGCTGGTCCATCCTCCCCACTCCAGCAGAGCCACCTAGAGTCAGTTGCCCGGGACCGTGTCCAGGTGGCTTTTGGATATTTTTGATGGACAGTCTACAGCCTCCCTAGGCAACCCATGGCAGTGCTCAGTCACTCTCACCATCGCACTGCCTATAGTTCAGATTTGCATCAGCTATGAAGAATAGGTGACAACAACAGGGTTGTGAGAGAAATTAAATGCACACCTTTGTTCTATCACCTTCCTAGGCTACAGCAATTGGCTGTGGTCAATAAATCAGCAATCATGAATTTGGTGCGTTTAGTCAATTCCTCTTCTGCAGATTCAAGCCCTCTTGAGAGATTTGTTATTATCCAGGAAATGCCTCTAGGAATCCTTCCTTTAAAATCCTTAAAGATTTTATCTGACATGGTTTAACAGGGCAGCACAGGGTCTCTGTTGTCAAAATCCACTAAAAATGTTGAAAAATAAGGCTTATGTTGTGTTCCAGCCTAAGCTGATCTTTTGAATGGGAGAAAGTTTCCTCCTAAAGCAATTTGTCTGAGGCCCAGCTCAACTCCTGTAACTTTTTCCAGCCGGTTTCCCCACTCTGTGCTCTGGATCGCACAGCTGGTTATGGGCTTGGTGAGTGGCAGAATTTCCCTGTACACTGTTCCCTTCCGAAGAACACCACCTCAGCCCTGTTAGAAACAACTCTGCCATCAGCCGTTTCATTTCCACCAACTGTATGCTCCTGAGCACCTGTATCCCAGGCTTCAAGTTTGGCGTTAAGAGTTAATTACACTGACAGTGCTGCCTTGCTCTAATTCATTGCAAAACAATTGAACTTCTATTTGATCTCATTTCTTGAAAGTGAAACCAGGCAGGGCGGGTGAGAGGGAGATCTGTAAAATGCACTCACAGGTCAGTGGAGTTAGTTCCCGTCGTATCACCGCACACACGATGCTGCCCACATCAATAGGCATGCATGCCATGTGTGTGCCGCCGGAGGGCTGGACGTCAGGTAGGACGGGAGCAATTTGGTATGAAGGTGTGAGATGGCTGCCAGGTACCGCATCGGCACCATCCTCTGCAAAGGGTCAGTTCGGGCGAGGAGGTATAAATGCAGGAATTCACTTGAGACTGAAACACTGACCCGGCAAAATCCTGTTCAAGAGAGTTATTTGAGCTCTTAATTGGAATCAGGAAGAAAAGCTGGTTTGGGCATTTGCAGGTTATTGTTGGGGTTTTTTATAGTGTTTAAAATCACAGAACTCAAAATTCCTTTTTAGTATTTTTTTGCATGAAAAAAAAATATTCTTAAATTACATAGCAAGAGAGAGACACAGATCAGGTACTCAGGAATTATCTTTTCTCTGCTAACATGGGCACATTGTTGCTGTTGTAAAATCACAGCTTGACTGAGCATGGTGGGGTCACTGTGCTTAACTCGCAGCATCCATATCTGTGGCGCTGTGCAAATTTCTTTTGAAGTGAGCTGGTATTTCGACTCAGTGAGTCAAAGTGAGCTGATACTTGTTTCTCAAAGAACAGAATGACATGAAAAACTTATCATCATATTGAGATAATAGCCAGGTTTGGGCAGGAGACAGTTCTTCTGTCAAAGTCAAGATGCAATTTTATAATGTCAACTTACTTCTGCAAGTAAGGAAAAAATCTGAAAAATAAGAAAAAACCGAACTTGGTCCATATTTATCAAGACGTTTCATTTTGTACATAAAAAGCTGCTTGACTTGAATTGAAACTTTTTTTAAAAACCCAAACAAATCACTGTCCCTTTTTGCTTATTTTGGTCTCATGCATCTGAGAAAACTTCAAAAGATTTTTCAGGTCGAGAGATCCAGCAGAGAACAGCCTTCTTTCTCAACAGTTTGTGTGAGGCAAGAAAAGTTTTTCAAAAAGTCCTAGCAACTACAAGTAATTACTAATAAAGCACCAACTATCAGCATGATCAAGCCACAGCTCTAACAGTCTTAGGAAGCAATTCTCTGTACTTTTGGCTTAACGAAGCAGCAACAACAATCACAGTCTTTAACTCCATGGAGTAAACAACCTCTCTCCTCACGTGCTTGGCTACGAACAATGCCAGCCTTTGCACAGCAAGAGCTCAGGTGCTCATGGGCGACCTACCCATCGCTGCTTTGACCATAGCTATGTGAGGTCCACCTTACACTGTCATATCTGAAACTCAGAGAAGAAATCTACCCTATATTAACGTGCTAACACTCTTTAATGTTGTTTAACCATTGTCCGTGTTGCAAGAATGTCTTTCGGTCCCGAGCACATTAATAGCCTCTGCTTGTAGCCGTTCTCACCGCACACTGGCCTTGCAGCTTACAGGCACTTACAGCCATACGTGGAAGCAGCCGCAGCACTATCCTGCCAATTCCTATGACCCCCGAGGCCCAGGGTGTTTAAGGGAAAGTCTTTCACTTCTTACATTCCTGAGCAATTTTGGCCATGGCAGTGCTTCAGCTCAGGGACTGCAATCTATTCTTCCACCCTTTCAGCAGCTGCAAAACCAAACTATTTACAGGGTGCCTAAATGCTTCCAACTTCTGCTTTGCTAAGGTCACATTTTTTTCCAAAGAGTTTATTTGTAAGAACTTTCCACTGTGCTGTTCACCACCCCTTCTGACTCATTAACATTTTCCCAATAGCTGAAGATGAGGGGGGGCAAAAAAAAAAAAAAAAAAAAAAAAAAGCCTGCTTTAGGCTACTGATGTAAGATAGTATAAATCAAGTTCTATTTTCACTCTGTACTGGATCCAAACCTAACAATCCATAAAGGTAAAGGTACCTTTACAACTACAGTTACTAATATATATAGTTACTAAACAAATAACTGGAATCTAAGATGACAGGTGCATAAATAATGACTGTGAAGGAAATAGCATAAAAGAATGGTAGTTTTCTACGTTTACATTACCATTTTTACATGACTAGCTCATCTAGTATTCTAAGTGCTATTTCAGTGTCTTGCTGCAAAAGGATTTTCAACCATATTGCTCTGTAGACTATATGATTTCTTTCCTTAATATAGCATTCGAGCTGAATTAACTATCTGTATGATCACTTCAGTAACAAATCACTGCCAGGACAAATTGCTCAAAACATGCTTTGTTACAGGTTATAAACACAGAATTTAAGAGGCAAACCAGGGTTTTCAACCAAACCTCTAGAACGCTACAGTAAAGGCTCTACCATGATTAAAATGCTGCAAGACGGCCACATCCCTGAGCTGAGGACCCTTAAACCACATCTCTGTTTGGTTGTAGTGTGCCCCCACAAGAAATTCTCCATGTGTTTTAAGAAGCAGTCAGAGAGATCAGGTTATTTTTCTCTTTAATCCTTAAAGCAAATGAAGGCATGTGTCAGAGCTGTGCTCTCCAGTTGCCTCTGCTGTAACTGGGATGGCGAGGCTTGCTGGGAGAAAATGATTTCAGCTTTATTGCTTTGCTGAATCAGGGCCTTAGGACTGACTGGTGAAAATGAGTAATTTGAAAAGTACAAGCTCATTTTGTACTTCTGCTAACTGACACAACAGTGTCCTTGCTTAATATGGAAACTCATGATCTCAGGGGTGTCTTTCCTCCTCCATCTGAAAACCAACAGGGATGACTGTTCTTGTGTGCCCTCTATGAACCGGTGACACTGATTTAAATAATCATTTCCACACCTTTATTGTACTTTGTCACACAAACTTTTTCTACAGATGACCTTTTGGAGCTGGAAACTCTGAACATTGTGGAGAGAACATAATTTCCTACCTGCTACTGTAAGGGAGACTTGCAGCGGCAGCCCTGCGCAATGGCCCAGGCAAATAAAACATGTGAATAGCAAGATCAGGTGAGGAATTATGGTGAAATGAACAATGATCAAAGTAAGCTGAAGAGCTGGATCCTACAGGACAAGAGGAGCTAGCCGCCTTCTTCTAACTCAGTTTTTAACTTCTGCTGTTGGGAGCAGAATTTCAGGCACCTTGAAATCAAGAAGACCAGTAAAAATGGGGAGACACTCTGTCCCAGGCAAGGGAAAAAAGTGAAACTGCTGAAGTCTTCACCGTTGCAACAGAACAGGTACTTTGTAATTTGTAAGATACCTCTTAGTAGCCATCATGAAGCACTTGGGTCCAGATGAGGGAGATCCCAGCCTTTTATGAAGCATTAACGCAGTGCATGTGAGAAATACAAAGGTCTATGGGGAAAAAATTTAATATTTTGGTTCAAACAGGTACAAGAACTGGAAGACGGCACCCCACTGCCCGTAACGGTGTATCTCAGCCGCAAGCCTGCAAGCAGAAGGGGAAGGAACTCCCATAAAGGACAGGGTTAGTGTACCAAGGGCAGGATGGCTCCAGCTAAGGACAGTGCTGAGCCAGGGGCATGTGAAAGTATCTGTGGCAGATATTTGGAAATTCCTCAGCAGATCCCTTCTGCCAGGGCACAGGCTCTGGTGTATAACCTCACTCCTGGCCCCGTGGGCTGGGACGCAAGGGTGAGTGGAAAGACTGTGCTGCTTTGTTAGCGCTGCACAGCCCAAATGGGCTTCCTCTTGGTCTCTGAGACTGGTGATGGAGAACACAAGAGGCCAAGCTAAAAAGCTTTGAAGACAGAGACAAAGAGGTCAAAGAATCAGCCACGGTCTGCGAACTAATGGCTTTTTGCCATTGTACAGGATGAAGAGCACGGTCTGTCTCCACCAACACGATCAGCGTAACAGCACAGCAGTGGGCGCTGCGCGAATTAGGGCGAAATGCTGATGTCCGCTGAGACGTCTGACTGCAGTGGGAGGGCTTGTACTCCCTCTGCCTTGAAGCCTCAGTCTTTGAGCACCACACTGGGGATTTCTGCCTTTTGAAAGCCTGCTTTGAAGAGCCGTACCTGAATAAAGATATCAGATACATACCACAGATAACTTGCTAGGAATACCTGTTCCCAAAAGGTCTAGTGTAGTCTCCTGATGAAATAAATGTATTTATTCCATAGGTGGAGTGCCAGAGATGCACATCAGGAGTATTTAGACCCATGAAATCCTGAGAACAGAAAACCAGCAAGTCAGCTGTGAGTCCTGACACTAAGCGGCAGGGGTTGTACTCCCCAGCAGTGGCACCAAGCAGCTTTCCTGCTTAACCCCAGGGAGCTCTGCCTACTTCAGGGCAAAGAGGAATAAAAGTCTGTTTGTCATCATGGGGCCAAAACAGTGGTAGGCAAGTTAATCCATCTCACAAGATTCCTGTCGTCATCTTCTCTACAGCTTTTAGGTTTTCCCCCTTTTCCAGTACAGGTGTACAGAGAAAAACAGCAGAGTGATGAAAGATTAAATAAGAATAAGTTGAATGACAGATTCAATGGATATTATATAATGAACACATTCTTCAGAATTCTTTAGAAGCAAGATTTGTCTCGTATAAATAAGATGGAGTATTTCAGCATGGCATGGGACCATTTCTGTCCATCTGGCTTTGCAGAGAAATTATGTGGGGAAGCAGAATTCACTTCAAGCACTGGGAAAAAAGAAGAACTGAAATGATATTGGTAAAAGAAACAAACAAAAAAGAATCCTGACTAACGCTATTTAAAAATGTGGAGCTGTTCTAGGAAATTTAAAAAGAAGTGGGAACTGATGGAAATGAAAGAACTAAGCTTTGAATTTAGTAAACGATGCTTACTTGATTACACCCATATGCAGTCACTGATGAGCTCTTGAGCAGAACTGATAAAAAATTGGATTGTTTACATGTATTAAACCAAGCAAATGGGAATCTGAGTTCAATGCGCCAAAAAACCTTGAGAATAAAAATGCTAGCAATAATTGCTACATTTTATGTGCCAATGGCATGCCGGCAAGGATTCTGCATCAAATTCTGACCAATGGAAAAAGGTTGGGTGTGTGAAACTGTAATATCACTTATCTACCAAGCAGGCCACCTGATGACTGACAACTTTAATTTTAGCGTGAAATTGGCTGACTAGCTGTTGAAACATCCATCCCTTTTGACAGGGATAGTAGTCTCCGGATATTTACCACTAGAAACTTCCAAAGTCAGCCTCCTGCTCTACTCATCTTCATTTCAAGCAGCAAAGAAAGCAGCCTTAAGTGAAATTACAGCTCTCCATTGATGAACAGGGCAGTGATTTTCTCATGCTTTTGTTGGCACATACTGTGCCTGCCTCTATGGAAACATCCATGTGCTCCTGAGAAAATATAAGTACTGGGGGGCTGCGTACCTGGAAGGCAAAGTGCAGTCTTTGAGGTAGAGGTGTGAGTTAAAATTAAAGAGACTTTATTTTGTATGGAACAGATAGGTGGATTGGGAAGGCAGACTTTTGACCAGAACCCTTTTTGTGTTCACAGCTGAATGCAGGCCCAGCAAAAGAAAAGAGCTTGAATTTATTCTTGGGTTCTATGTACATGATCTTACATAAGAAAGCTATGAATATAATCTAGTAATGGGGTTATAGCACACAGTACCTTATGGCACTTGCACAGAAAGCTACAATCTGTCTTTTCAAAATAATTAATTGGGAGAGAGAATAGTCAAAATAACCATGACTACTGTACATTTACTGTATTACTAAATACCCCGAGTATTACAGTGCTCTCCTGCCTGGACAGAAGAGATATTTGAGTCTGAAAATAGCTGTGCTTTGGTAAGCTAGGAGAAAAGCGTCTCTCATTTTTAAGCTGCAATCTCATAAAGACCTGACGTGTTTCTAAAGCCTTTGCATTTGTGTGTCTTTGCTTATTTAGGAATGTCATTAGTACTTGCAATCATTTAATTATTCTGATTTTGATATTTGCCATCCAGTCTGGGTTAAGGGAGTGTTTACAGCTAAACAACAATTAAAACACAAGCCAGATAGCAAATTCCCAAATCCTTCCAAATCAGCCTTGAATTGTGAGCTGTCTTCCTCCAGGACTGTTTTCTACCAGAGAATCCACCATCAATTCCAGGGACTTTGCCACAGCACCATGTGCGGATTTTTTTTTCCCTCCAATTCTATATTTAATCATACTTGGAGTTCTCCAGATCAGTCCATGCACTTCTAAAATATTTGGTTTCACAGTGAAAAAGGTCCACAGTGCACATCCCTTCATCCACTGCAACAAGAGACTTTCCAACAGCCTATGGCCAAGAGATCAAGACAGCCATTCCATAGGGAAAGAGACAACATTAAAAGAAATCAAAACCCCATAAAAGTATCTGCCAAAATACAAATATTTCTTACAGATTTCTGGCTATTAGGATGCTATTTGCCATTTTGCTTCTGCTATTTTGGCTGCCTGGTGCCCCAGAGTAGTTGTAAACCTTACCCATAGCAGCTCTGGAGTGACTTTGCTGTGCCAAAGCAGGACACAGGATACTAATGGTGTTTAACTTTCCTAAAAATGCCATCTAAACAGTGACCTAAGGGAACGGTAAAGTACATATGAAGCCTGAATGCTGCATTGACTTTTGGATTGCAACAGAAGGCTTCCACAGAATTGAAGGATTACTGCTAATTTTTATGCAAAAAGGAAAAATAGAACTGACGAGTATAACTTGTACACATAGAGTATGCTGAATGCTGCATCAGCCCAGAGACTATTAGCACATAATTAATTAAAATGGTTTGGCACTTAGGCTTATGCTACTGACACTATGAGAGCTGATGTTGGCCCACTTTCTCTTCTCATTACAATCCATGTCAGTAGGATAGACACATCTGAAACCATTTCCTGCTCTTTGCTACAGTATTTGCCAATAACAGGAGAAATTGCGGCTGTAAAAGTGAAAAAGCATCTCCAGCATTGCAATGGAGGAATAAATTATCCTCTGGTGCCGATTACAATTGCAACGTAATTTGGTGAGAAAAAATTAACTCCTCCTCCTGATGTGGTCAAGGGAATGGTTTTGTGGTGCTACGAAACTATGCATTGATTTGTGGCACTCAGTAATGAAGGATTACCATGAACAGTCTTTAAGACATGCTTGGGTAAGCTTGAGATGCTCTCTCACCCCAGGCTTATGAGTTTACAAGCTTGCCTGCCCTCGGTGAAGTCATCCATCAGCAAGAAATTGTTCTTTCCAGAATCAGACCTTCATTAGTGTTTTCTTAAGGACCCATTCCTGAAAAAAAAAAAAAAAAGAAAAGAAAAAAAGTGAAAAAAGAAGGAAAGGTGTGCAGTCAGCCCTCAGTGCCTGTTTAATAGCAGAGTGACATGCTTTTGCAGGTGAGCGCCCCAGGCAGCTGCCAGAACTTCTCACCAGAGCATACCACCAAGATCAGCCTTGCACAGAGCTGAAGGTCTCCTGCTTTGGAAAACAAAGCAGGAAAGGTAGATGTGTATAATAATGAAACAGGGAATTAAATAAAATTTTTAAAAAGTCAGATTTTTGTAAACTTCAAGAGAAAAAGTTTCAGCTTGCATTTTTTGGGAGATAATTTAGCTCCTTTAAAAATCCCCTGAATTAGAATAGGTTCTCTTTGCCAGAAAATATTTTCTTCCAAACGACTGTAGTCCAAGACTGTAGGAAACCCAAAGGGCTCTTTCTTTCTTAGGTTTAAGGACAAGGACTTGCTCTGACTTTGCACGCAAAGGCAGATCGTCAGTGTGGGTAAGTCCTCCGAGCTGCTTCGACCTCAGCGGGGCTACGCTGTTACCTCAGCTCAGGCTCAGTCTGCAGCACAACCGTCTTGACAATACCGTGGTCTGTGCCGCTGCACGCTTTCAATGCAACTCTTGAGGATTTATTAGTGTTGCAGTGTCACCATGAGCTGATTAATTATCAAGGATTTCTGCAGAGCAGCTAAAGGGAGAGAAACATGCTTTGAAGAACAGCATCATCCGTGCCAGCCTTGTAGCAGAGAGCTAATTATTTCTGCCTATGTCATTGTTGTTGCCATCAGAGGGGAGAAGCTGGCGTTTCTCCAGCTTCTAGTACTTTAAGGTAATAACGAAGAGTGTCTCAGCATGCTGGATGTTAGAAGGAGATTTAACGTGCTTGCTGAATTTTGTATCGAGCTCCTGATTTGTGTCAGCAAGACCTGCTAATTCATAAGGAGAAGTGTCATCGGAACTTATTTTACATACATTTAGACACGGGTAAATTATGCTGGAGAAAGTCTGCCTGTAGGCATTAGTACCTGCCACAGATCCCATCTGACTTGAAAGGCTGCCAAGGGACCCACTGAGGTACAGTAGACCCCAGCAGGCAGCAGCCTGCTCACATACACCCCTCCAGGACACCTGCCCATCACCCTGGAGAGAGGCTCGTGTATGTCATTCCTGCTGCCTCTCTCTTTGCAAAGAAACCTCCCAAGACTCTGTCCCTACCAGCCTGTGCTACCCATTCCTGGGATCCCTGCACAGGTCTCTGCTCTTCCAGCATCCCCTGGACCCTCCAGAGGCTTTGCTGACCCCATGGTGCTGCTGGGAGCAGTCTCCAATGGCTTTCGCAACTCCCCTCCCCTCTCCTGTTGTGTTTATAAAACAACCCCCCCATTTGCCATCTAAAAATCACTCAAAATATGTAGGAACTCCACTGATATACTGTTTTCCCATTTACTACCAAAAAGGAAAACCACTGAAGCCAGATGTAGGTGGATCAGCAGTTGGGCTCCTCAGACAACATGGGGCTCCCACTGCACTGGGGGATGAAGGGACCCCCCTGCTGTCAGCTGTGGCTGGGGTGGGCACTGCAGGTCAGACTGAGGGGAGCAAGTGGCTCATATGGCTCCATACTGGAGTCTCCAAGGCTGCAACATGTATTTTGATACCATGAAATCCCAGAACCCTTCATAAAATATTCATTGCTTTTTTAATGCCACATCTTCTAATTTTAAAATTCAGCCCCTAAATAATTTAGTAGATTTATGGAAAACAAACAAACAAACAAAAAACAACAACAACAAAAAAACCTCCAACAAACAAAACCCCCACTGAGGTTGTGGCACAGTTACCCAATTAAACTGGTCAAAGATTCCCAACTTATTTATTGTGAGAGATTTATAGCTGTGCCCGCTACCTCCAGGCACGGAGCCTGTTTGCCATCCAAAAGGCAGCAGTTTGCGGCGATGCCCTGGTCCTGCCAAGAGCAGGGTCATGCCTATGTGACGTGCAACAACACATTTGCAGGTTTGTGAAAAAGCAGCAGGTGAAACTCAGCCACAGCCCTGCCATCACTCTCTGTACCTTCTCAAGCTGCCACAAACTCTATAGCTTTGCACCATACATCTCAAAATGTTATTCCTCCCTGGATGTGCCACCTCCCTCCTGTCCCACATGTGTCCTGGTCACAGTCTCTGGGGGCCATTTGATCACCTAGTCCGGACTCCTGCATTACAGACATGAAGACACTGAGAGATGGAGAGTTCAGATGTTCCCTCAGCACTCTGCTGCATCATTGAAGGCCCTGGTTTGGTTTGAACTGGTGTGCTCTCAGCTTCCAGCTCTTCAGCCTTGTTACAGCTTTTCTATGCTAAACACAAAAGCCACCGTACCCCAAACTTTCTCTTCTTCCTTGTGCAGGAAATGCTATCCCACAGAATCAATGCAAGTGGGCTTCTCATAGCTATTTATCTATATAGAAAAGACTGACTAGTCTTAAAGATGAAATTAAAATACAACCCCCACTATCTATGTACCTATTTCTCAATAACCAGATTTTGTCTCTGTGGTTTGTCGCTGTTTAGGGCTGACTTTGCATAGGTGACTCTTCTGAATCCAAGCTCAATTCACCTCTCACTGCAAAAATGCAGTATGTCCCCTGAAATGGTAAATATGCCAGCTAGCTTTCCCAATTTAATTAACTTTTCCCCAATGGCCTTGCTTAAATAGACTTCAAAGTTCAAAAGGAAAAAAAAAAAAAAGAAAGAAAAAGAAAAAAGAGAAGAATTGCATTTTAATAATGTGCTTGACAAAAATGGGGAAAAAAGGAGTTTTCATTATTTGGTATTGAAGTCATGGAAACTCCTGTGCCTAGTGGCTGTTTTGCCTTTTATAACATCAATAATTTAAAACTTAATTGTTGTGCATTATTTGGTTAAAGAAGATTATGACTCTAACATTTGCATTTATTTATCAGTAATGGTGAGATAGCTCTTCCTCAGTGAAAATATATTTGGAAATTCATTCACCCTGCAAACAAAACCACAGAGTAGCTCATCTCTAATGCTACTATTTAACCACCAAGAAATTAAGCCTCTCTGTTCTGTTGTATGATGAGAAATGTCTGTTTATTACCAAGCCATTTTGGTGACTTTTCTGCAGTGCACTTGCAAACCATTTAAAAGGCATATTTTGAGGGTAATCTCTGGGAATAACAACCCCATTATATTGTGCTTAAGCTCAGTGAAATTTCTTGGTTGTATCTTCAAAGGGCAGGAGACATTTCTTAATGCCTTTCATTTATCAGAAGAAATTAAACCTCCCCGGAGCAGTCTGGGTGCAAAGGACAACACTGTCAACCTTCAGGACAACAACGCATGCAGTGGCATGCTGTCACTTGTCACATCTTAAAGGACTTTGCAGGCTGCGAGGCTGAGCTACTGCTTTCCGTCTGAATTAAAGACCACACAGAGCCCACAGGCTTTATTTGAACCTGGTGGAGGGCAGGGTGAAAACTACCGAGTACCGTGAGACTGTCTCAGGACGAAGACAATCCCCACCATGAATCTGCAACCCCCAGAGGGAACTCGCTTGTGTTTCCCAGTTGCCCCAGTACAGGCAGTTTGCTCTGGGGGCTTCTGCTTGCCCCCCCTGCCCTGGCGTGCTTCGTGCCGGCCCTTGCCAGGCAGGCAACATGCAGCTGGGCAGCCCTGCACTGCGAGAGTGCTCCCTGATCCTCTCAGCTTTTAAGATTATTGCTGAAAATCCAATCCACCATTAATTATGGGGAATTTTGACGTGTTCACCTCAGAAGAATGCAGGCTTGACTTCACTTTCCAACAATATCACCTGCGGTCCTGCAAAGCCCCAGTAGTTCACACCCAGTGCTCAGATGACCACCAGAGCAGCAGGAACGACAGCAGGGATTCAGGAGGGAGGAAGGGTCTTTCAGGATTAGAAAACAAAATGTGAACTCTACTGGGATTAAGTGGCACAGAAAATTCAGCTGCTCTTTTAAATCCAGCAATCTTGTAACATAGAGCACTCTTGAGAGCCTAATCAGAGCAAATCACTTTCAACTGTTGATTTAAAAAAAAAAAAAAAAAAGGACAGGAGCAAAATGGACTGTAATACCTTCTTTCTTTTACCAAGATGCACAAAAAACCCCAGAGAAAGTGGGAGGTAGAAATTTCAAAGAAACTAATTTCAATGCTCAAATCCTGTGGACTATTTCTATACATACACGCTTTGGAACATACCCCTGATGCAGAAAGGCGAGCACTAGGGACAATGACATTGGCGTATAGATATGTAAATTAGAAAAAAAAATAATAGCTTTGAAAAGTTTACAGGTTCAAGAAGACCACCAATTCTGTGACACATTTGACGAGACTTGAATCTGCAAGCGTTTCCACGCAGAGTATAACATTTTCCACTTCCACACTACACACAAATCTGTGTTCTGCAGAACTCCGATGAATTCAACGCTGACAGCAATTAGTCTCACCACCTTATCATATACTACAAAAAGTCAAGTCACATGGAGTACAAAACTAAAGGTTGGATTTTCTGAGGTTCCTAATGCCGGTTCAGGCATCTGTGCAGATTTTCAAAATGTGCATTAATGAGACTCCACGGAACACTGAAGTTACTGCAGAAAAAATAACTCCCTGAACTGCAGGTTATGAACCTACAGGGAACGAGTTTGTTTGTGTGTTTTGGGTGGTAGGTGCAGTATCTGCTCTCTGAAAATAGGCAGCCTGAACAAACCCCGTTAGTTACCGAGCTACAAGATAGCATGAGGGTTGATTACAAGCATCTGTAATAAAAACTAGAAATCCTCAGGAATAATAAATGCCCATAATAAAACTTGAATCCCCTTCAGGGAAAAGAATAACCAATGACCTTGCAAACACCTCATGTTAGAAATATGTGAAAGGTGGCAGTCTGTCTGTGTGCGGAGGGGTGAACTGTGATTAATAGCAGGGACTGTCAGACTGCAAACTCCATTTTGGATGAGGATCCCTCCTGCTGTCTGTTACCTCCACATAGTGATAAGACCCGCAGAGGTGTCAGGAGATGATTTTGCCCCTGGCACAGAGCTAACAAGGATCATTAAACTCTGATGAACGTCCATTTAAATTGATCTTTCTTAGTCAAGAAGCTGGCTCCTCTCCAAGGCAAGCGTTTCCCCAACGCTGGTCCTGCTGCGCTGGGTGGAGGAGGCTGGGCAGGCAGGGCAAGGCAAGGTAAAAACAGACAGCAAGCGAAACCAGAGGGAACCTGTGCCCGAGAGATATCCCAGGAAAAATGTAGTGCGGTCATTGCAACCAACACAAGCATGGTGGTCCCCAGACGCAGCATGGCTGGACCAAAACAGCCATTTGGATGTTCCTCTCCAAGGAAAAGGCAGCTGCTCTGCAGCACTCGGGGGGTGGACTGGGAATACAGAGATACAGACCATTAGCAGAAGCTGCTGCGCTAGAGACGGAGGAATTGGCAGAGATCCATAGCTTCAACCTCAGGCTAATGCAGGAGCACAGGAGGTGTGATTCCACCTGTAGAAGTCCACAGAAGGTGCTGCTGAGGGTGTTGTGGCGCTTGTCCCGTGCCCACCTGGCAGCAGCGCTGCAATCCCTGTGAGCAGGCAGCAGGTCGCGAGGAAGCGCAGCAAAGCAGGGCTGCTAAGACACCTCAGCCCAGAAAACAGGAAATACTAAATAAAAATCCAGTCAGTCCCTTGGCATTCCCCGCCACAGTTACTGTCTATAAAAGTACTTGCATGTGTTTAGCAAAGCATCTAATTAAGTGGAGCTGGGTGGTAATATTTGCTCAGCTGATGCCTCTTTATTGGCAATTGCTATCACTTGTGCAATGCTCCTGTCTTTTGTTTTCAAAGGCCTGCCTGTGTTTTTATCGTCATGCCTTGCTCTTAGGAAAGATCCAAAGTCATCTGAAAATGGTATTCCAAAACCTAGGGAAAAGTTTCCTGCTTTCCAGGTAACCAGTGCTATTTTCCTGGTTGCAGAGAATACAGACTGCCCTAGAATCATAGCCAGTCTATAATCTGCTGTACTTTATCTTATATTTAAATGCTGTATTTTCACTTCAGCAGATATATCACCAGCCTCACCTGGCCATTCACAGAGGAACATTTCACCATTCACTATCTGCCAGCACAAATTACAATTGCAAGCGGAACATTATCACATTGTTGTTTTAGGGAGAGCAAACCAGTAAAAAAGAACCCTTGAAATTCCAAAAGTTGATTTGGAGGCAGATTTAAAGGAAGACAATGCTTTGAGGCTATCTATTATTTATGTTCAGCTATGCTGACCTTTGAAAAATAATCTTAAGTAAATCACACGCAAAGAGCATGGAAAGACCTGACCCAAATGTCATTGGAAAAGCTCACGTTGGGTTATAGTGGGACCCAGGTCAAGCCTAACACTAAATGAATTTCTGGGTTGTTATAATCTTTATCCTTGACTATCTTCCATGTTATACCATATGGTTATCAAAATGTATTGCATTTCCATCTGGGTGTTTGCATGAGCTGTACATTAACTCTCAAAAGTGAACCTTCACTGTGAGGAGAGGAGGGTGGTTTTAATGGCTGAGAAGGTCTAAAGGTACAGATCCACCACACAGCATTTCCACAAGTGTGTGTTCACCCTGGTATGTTTTATAAACGGATGTGTTTCTTGGTTTTTCTTGTTTTATTTCTTGTCTAGTACTACTGAAAGATATTTACTCTGTGACAGTTTGTAGCCTGTGAAATGGAAGGATAGTTCATCTGAAAAAGAAAAAAAACCCCACAAACCATAAAAAAAAACCCCAACCAAAACAAAACATCAACCCAACCACCTTCCTGTCTGTACCACACATGCTTGGAGCTTGGCTGGAGGCTGCAGAGCTAATGAAGAGGATTAGCATTTCGACCTTGACAGGTACTAATTTGGGAGACACTTATTTTCCTTTTGCAGAGTTTCCTGTGCAAATGATTCTGAGAGGGAGGATCTAAGCTACAAGAAAGATCTTGTTATGCTGTGGCTTCATAAACGGGAGCTTCAAAAATCAACAGAGCCTTATTATATATGGAATAAACAGAAACTCCATGAAGGAACTCAGTGTCTGTTGTAGATTCATGAAGTGAGAATGGGCATGATTTTCCAGTAGATAGGAAGTCATTCACTGCCTTCAGAGTTTCTGGCTCCACAAAGATCAGAGATCCAGATGCCCTGTACCATTGCCTGCAAATACAAACTGGGAATTGTGGAAATGCAAGAAATCTTTTCACGCAGGAATCAAGAATCCTCCTCTCTCAAACTCTGGAGCACACAATCCTCAGTGTTTTAGATTTTTTTGACTAAGACTTGGAAGGGAAGAGAGAAAGCCTAAGATGTGCAATAAATGGCATTTATTTATGATTCTGCTTTAGTTTAGAACCCACTCAATTTATACCAAAAGCCCTTGGCTCAGAAACACTGTATATTTTGCATAATACACAAGTACTCAAAGAAAAATGTAGTATACAAAAAGTAACCAAGATTTTTTAAAGTGACTAATGTTTTTTAAACGTTTAAATATAAATAACTTTAAAGGGAACATAATTTTCATAACCCTTGACTAAACCTTTTCAGCTCTTCTTAAAGTAGACACCACACTGCAGTGTGAAGGTACTCCTAGAAACCTGAGCAAGCTTTTAATTTTTAAAATCCATATTTTAAAATTAAGAGTTTTTTTCTCCTCTGTGAAGACTGTCAAACTACTGTCCTATACAATGTAAGCCCCTTTGAGCTTTCTTCAAATACCCTTAACAAGGACATGGTATTTTCTTAACATAATGTCCCAACCATTCTCTTAAACAGCTGTGACAGCTAAAAGCTTAGTTTTCTCTTGTTCTTTCTTGTTTTTCTTAAAAAATAAAACCAAATAGATATGAAAAAAGTGTTCTGTAGTGACCTTCTTGTCTCCTTTACCAAGTGCATCATCTTTTGACAAAAAACTTTTCTTACTATATCCTCCAAACTTCATCCTCCATTTTCTACTTTCCATGTGTTCCTGGAAATTCATGCATTTACCATTTTTCCTTCTTCCATTTTCAGTTATTCTACCCATTACTGGCTTTGCTCCCAGATACTCCTTTTCTGTTGCTTGTCTGACTGTGCTGCTCCTGTGTCTCTAATACTTTCCCCTTACTCCACCTCCTTCCAACTTTTCCTCCTTCCCAACCCTATTAATTTCTACTGCTACTGCTCAGGTGGATTCTGATGCTTAGCATCTTCCACCCCAATTAGTCCTCTTCTCCAGCCCCCTCTAATCAATTATCTTCCCATAGTCTACCATCTTCCCTCACAATTTCCCAAAATAATACCATTGACTGATAAGTATTTCCATGCTCTATCCATCTTGTGTTTATGAAAGCCCCAAAATAAGCTGCCTTACTCAGCCATTGATAGAGCTTCCCAGTGGTCTTCTATCACCAATTCACTCGGTGCCACCCTCTTTGCTGTCAGTCAGCTTTTCTGGGTGTGAAAAGCCTGAATTTCCTCTTCAGTTTTCTTTGCACCACCATCTTCCTTCCCAGTTACTTTGACATCACCTTGCTTCTCACAGTTTTCCCCCGTTAGCCACATTCTTAACCCACCTCTATCCATTTCAGCATTCCCAACATACTTTCCCACTCACACTGTTATTCTGTTTCAATATTCATATCAGGGGGTAGGAAGCAACCAGCTCAAGATAAAAACAGAGCAGAAATTCAGGTGATGGCTTGTGAAGCGTGCAGCTTTTAGCAATCATGGCCAATGACATTTTGAGGCTATTCTGCTCAACCAAGAGGCTGGAGGCATCTCCCCTGGGATGGTAATTGAGGAACTAATGCTGTCTTGCCAACAGACTCTCTTTCCTGGTCTCTGCCCAACAGACATGACTTGGATATGATCCTTCCCCAGTGCCTTGAAATCTGGGCATACTAAGTAGTCATTTTCCCTTTTGTTCAGGTTTTAATTCAACCTCTCTGACCACAACAGGTGGTGATGTTGGAATCCAGTACTGAAGAGGTGCACGTTGCTGTTCTCACAGGACATTGTATTTGTGGTCCAGTGGCAGCTGTTTAATAATATTTATATTTTTCCCCACTCATTTTAAGTGCATATTTAGCATAAGGCATTCCTCCCCTTTCAGTCCGTCATCTGCCTTTGCTCATTTTTTTATTTGATTAATCCTGTGCTGATAAATTTGCCATTCCCCTATGTCCTACCAAACTCATACCTCAATTTGCACATGCTTGTGCCTGATTCCCTCTCCAACCACTGACACTTCCGTAGAATGATGCTGACATGAGAGGAGCACGTGGAGAGGACAGGGACAAGGAAAATGAGGAGAAAGTTTCTGTGTTTCATTTAATTTTTGCTTCTAAGCAGGCAGATGGTGATGGGTCATGGGTTCAGTTGCATTGCTGAGGTTGCTGGCTAGGTTCGCGAAGAGTGAAAGAGCAGAGGAATAAAGGAAATGAGAATGGTGCCTGATGAGAAATCTGTGTAACAGGAAATCTTTCCAAACCAATTTCTATAGACATATCGCACCAAGGGATCTTCATTTGAGTACTTACACACTCCAGGAATAATCAGTTTATTTCTCCATTAAAAGGCTGGAGTCCTCCCTTCCATATCCCTCTCCAAACCAGTTTCTCCAGGCTGCAGCTCTGCTGAGAAACCCAACATTTTTCCTGAGTGCTGGAAGCGTTGCCCATGCAAACCCTGCGCACAGCAGCACCCGTGTGAAGGGCTGGATGCAAGTGCCTGCACAGGTCAGAGCTGTTGATATGGCCCAGAGTGAGAATACTCAAACCTGTCCCGTTCCTGTGTGTAAGCAGGATATCCATCTCACACTGCCGGTCGTGAAGGACAGGCACCCCCCAAAGAAAACAGCAAAGAGAATAGCAACAGCCTCTTCTGAAGCCTGATTAAAGCCGGGAAAAGGTGTAACAGTGGTCCCTGCTTGCTTCGTAGACCTGTTCCTGGAATATCTTTTAGATGTGGGCTTATCTATTGAAATATACAGAATGGACTCCTTTTGTTTAGTTATTCTTTCTTGGTTTTTTGTTGCATATTTACATGCAATCAATTTCCCAGACTGGTTTTGCAGGGAGCGGAGAAACTACATAACTACATGTGTCAATTCAATAAATTGTTCCAAAGTAAGTAACCTGGTGTGCCATGCAAAGATGGATTTGTTCTTAGTTACTCATGTGGAAGTCTGAGGTATTGAGTATATATATGTATGCTGTGCAATTCCAGAGTGTAAAACTGGAACAGAATTATCTGATATTCTGGCGGGAGGAAGGTTTTAATGCCTTTTACCTCTGCCAAGTCAACCCAGTGGAAAGAGAAAGAGAGGGATTTTGCAGTGCCTTTCTCAGCCATGAGTACCAATGTCAGGTCCATTAGCTTGATTTTAATATTTCCCAATTTGATTAGAGGTGCTGGCAGTTGGGGAAAAAATGTCCTTGGACTAATAAACACAGAAAATTTGATCAGGGAGCAACAGAAAGACACTTGCTGCACAGCCTCACAAGTACCACTTTCAGAGATGATGCTGTGGCTTGTTTCAGTTTCTATAATAGTACATGGAAGAAGGTTAATATTTAGTTCTTCATGATGATGCTGAGAACCTGGACTGTTGTCTGGAATAGCTGAACCTCTGAAGTGTGCATGTGAATTTATTTTGGGTTGTTCAGTTTGGGGTTTTTTGGGGGGTGAGTCATGTTTTAGTTTGCTTTTTTTTTTTTTTTTTTTTTTTAAGATTCATATGAACATAGCCTTGGGTACAGCAATATAAATTCTGCATCTTAGCTCAATAACTCCTGTACCAGGAGAGGCACAGTGAAATCAGTGGAAGACCTGAGCATGGTCTGAGGGCATTTTATAGCCCATGGAATTTTATTTTGTTTTTTTTGACCTCTTCTTTACTTCTGCCTGCCTGCATGATTGTTGTTGAAAAGAAAAGTTAAACTAGCCCAAAATACAAACCTTTCATTTATATATTTAAAAAAAAAATATTCCAGCTCTTGGTTCCATCTGTGCAAATCAAAACCCATGGTTGGATAATACACAAAACCTTATTAAAAAATACTAAGCTGAATTATATGCAAATTAGGGTTTCATTGTCTTTCATCTCATAAAGGCTAATAACATTACAGATGACAACCTTCTTATCAAAAATAGTTTCTGATACAAATTACCTTTGACTATATTTACAACGTCACTTTTAATCAAGTAAATTGTCAGGCTATAGCACTTCTGCAACCTACATTACGCAAAAAAATGTAATGAAGAGGGAAGGGGGTACAAGTGCTTTCAGCTTTAACCAGCTGCCCATTTCATACCAATTACTACCTCTTTAGCAAGCTTCCCTTTCTGTTCCTAGAAAAACACTAATATAAATGTATGGGTTCCTCTGAAGGAGATACTGTGCAGAAAAAGCTTATTCCACTTACCAAGAGCATTTGCCTTTGTAATTACACTTACTTTTCTTACTCCTATGCAATCAGTAAATACAAGCTAAAAATAGCCACTTTAATGCCAATATGGTCCCTGACTGTTTCTTTATTATGCCACTGTTAGGTTAGTTAAATGTTCCATTAGTTTGTAAGTTAACAGCTTTATCCAGAAGTTTTTATCCCTGCAGGTGCATTTTCACTCAGTGCACACACCCTCATCTACACATGCATCTCCTGCAAGGACACAGGTCACACCAGCCGTGCTGTGCCCTGCTCTCGGGATTCAGCTCACGGCCCACAGCTCAGCCACACACTGGCACATTTGCTGCGGCTTCTCCCTGGGCACGCTGAGATGCAGGTTTTCAAATACAGGTGGGAGTATTTTCACAGTTTGTGCCATTGTGGTGTTGGTGGTGTTTTTTCTATTGGGCGTCATACTGAAGCAGCAAGCATTTAAAAGCAGGGTACTAGCACTAAGACTGAGTCTATCAAAGGCAGATGATGCCCATAGTCGTGCAGACATACCTCAGCTGCCTGCTCTGGCTCATGATGCCATTAGGAGACCACACTGCCCAAACTTTCTGTCTGCAGATGCTGCTGTTGCAGGCTTGCCCAGCGCCCAGCTCTCTGCACAGCCAAAATGGAAAGAGCTACACTTTATGGTGGGTTGACTTTGGCTGGATGCCAGGTGCCCACCAAGCCGCTCCATCACTTCTCTACTCAGCGGAAGTGGTGGTGGTGGGAGAAAATGAGATGAAAAAAATTTGTGGGTCAAGATAAAGACAGTTTAATGAAGCAAAAGTAAAAGTTGGGTGAGCAGAAGTGAAGGAAACCAAAGGATGTTATTCCCTACTTCCCATCAGCAGGCGATGTTCAGCCATTTCCAGGGCAGCCGGGCTTCAGTGTGCGTAGCAGTTGCTTCAGAAGACAAATGACATAAATAACGAACACCCCTCCCTCCTCCTTTCTCTTAGTTTTTATATCTGAGACATATGCCATGGAATATCCCTTTGGTCAGTGTGGGTCAGCTGTCCTGGCTGTGTCCCCTCACCAGATCTTGCCCAGCCCCAGCCTGCTGGTGAGGGGGGGAAGAGCTGGAAAGACAGCCCTGGTACTATGTGAGCTTGGGGGACCTCAAATGGGGAGACACTCCCAGTGTTTGCCCTCAACACTGGCTGGCTGGAAGCAGAGGGGAAGCACTATAATGTTTGCTGACCACCACAACAGTGTGGTTGGGTCCTCAGCTGGTGGACATCACTGTAGTTCCACTGGAAGCAAAGGAGGTGGGCTGATTTACACAAGCTGTGAAAAAGAAAATTCAGGAATACTGAGTCCAGAGCTTCACTGGCATTGTTTAAAAGATTAATAGTTCTGAGAGCAATGGAGCTAAAGAAATCTAGTTTCCATGTGTGGATCCTCAGACACCTGGAAAAAGTGACGTTATTAACCATTTCCTCTCCTGGCAATTAGTAGTCTCTTCCCAAAAGGCCAGCTTCCTATTTCCACAAAAGGTGTAGGAACTTAACACAGTTCTTTTGCCAAATGTACCTGAAATCAGCTACTGGGTTTAGATGTGTTACAGAAGGACTGACAGACGGATACAAGGACAATGCGGATATGTACACCTTAGAAGCCAGTTGGAAAAGCGGCATAAGCACTAAAATGTTTTGAGTCATAAAAAGCATTATTCTTTCATCCCCGTTCATTCTTTGCTCAAAAACCAGGTTCCTGCCAGCAGAGCAGAATTATTTCGGCTGGAGAATGAATACTCTCAAATTTAAGCTTGTGCTTAAAACCCTCAAAGCCTGATGGATTATCGGCCTGTGGAAAAGAGCACAAGATAAATGCAAAGAGCAGGGACAAGAGCCTAAACCCGAGGAAATCAGGGACAAATCCCAGTTGGTTTAAAGGGATCAAAGGTCTCACTCCCAAGTTTTGAATCTTGAGCCTAATTTTCAGAGATGTCTATTCAAAGCTTTAGCTCCTTCTGACCTCTCAAGACCAGGCATGTTGGAGCAGTTGGCCTTAACCTGGAATTTTGCCCTTGAGATTAGGACAGCTTCAGGTAACCCTGTGCTTCTAGACCTCCGTGGGATTTTGCTAATAGCAGTTAGCAGAAGACAAGCAGCCAAAGGCTGCAAACAGCCCTTGAAACATGAGGGAAAGACCCAGCATTTGTATACAGTGTCATGGAGGCCTTCGCAAAAGGCCTAGTTTATGATCCTTTGAAGCCAGCCTGGATGTCTGTTTCAAATAGCCGTTTTCTGGTATCTTTTTAATGTGAAAAAAAGTAGACTTGAAAGGAACTAGCGGAGGGACTTTCACCAAGAGTTGAACAATGTCACAATGAACAATGAACACCACTTTATCCAGTGGCTGGATCAAGACAGTGGGGGAGGACCACTGCAGATTTTGGGCTGACCTAAAGCCAATCATACTTTTCCACCAGATCTTAAAATACTTTCAAGTTGAACCCAAAATGAAGCTTTTTTTTTTTCCTTTTTGTGGGATGTTTTATTTGATCTTGTTTTACTCTTCTCTCAATGTTTCCTCAAAAAGAAAGTTCAAAGTGCTTCATTTGGAAAAGAACTATCACTCCTTCATTCGCATTCTCTTCCGGTGGAAGCTTTCTGCTGAGTTCAGCACAAACCTGAGCATAATTCCTGCCCACTCAGAATTGGTGTTTGGGGAAAAAACTAAGTTGCTTGGCTGTAGCTTTGAACCGTGTGTGACTTTAGCTCAATAGAAAGAAGCAACTCAAATCTGCAGGAAATCAAACCTCTGTAAGCACGGCAGGCAGTTGTCAGGTGATGGTGACAGTCCTGCTTTTGCTGACCAAGGGGTGCCAGTCCCACCATTTGGTCCCCCTCACCCAACCACTCCTGCTGCCCTGTGGTAGGACAGACCAGAGTACCAAGTTGTTAAATACTAACCTGGCACTAAGGGTAGGAGCCTCTTGACAAAATACTACTCATCAGAGAACAACCTTCCCTCCTTCCAAGAAGTGGAAAAGGGGAATTTCTTCCAACCATACCCTCTGAAGGCAAACTTTCAAAGCCAGGTTTGCAAAGGTCACTTCATGTGTGGAGCTGCTGTCCTCCTCCTGGCAGCTCTGGTCATAAATTGAGAGCTCCAAAATGAGGAAATAAAACTTTTGATTATATGCACTAAATTTCTATGATACGTCTCATCTCTTTCCTATCATGGGGCTCTGTTTCCTGAAAACTGCCTCGTAAAAATAGCGGCATTGTCAAATCTTGTGTATTACCTCCAAGACAGGGTTTTTTGGCCCCATGCCGTCCTGGTGACAGGACCAGCAGCCACTGTCATCTCCTTCAGCAGTCATAATGTAGAGGTCACTCACAAAAAATTCTTAGAGCCTGATTACTGGACTGCTAAGACAGGTGTGTCACCATCTTTGTGTTTGGTGGGAAGAGGCTTTCTGTTGTGTTATTAAGGTCAATAACTCTCCCAGCCCCCTTAACACCTCTACCAATGGCTGATGCAACTGCTTAAGCACCCTTCCTCACTCCTCCTCACCTTCCAAAAATCCCCGCACAACAAAATAAAGCAGATTAAGGTACCTGGGGAGGAAGGTTTCTCCTTCCCCAGGTCCAGTTCACTGAAGAAGTAAATACCAAGATTTATTTACACATCATACTGGTCCCTGACTGTCTCTGATAGTCCCTGTGGCAGACACATCAATTCTGGCTTCAGGGAAACTGACTTCTAGCTTCAGTTTTCTTACAGATTTCCTTTGGCCAAGTCCTTTAATTTGTCAGCACCTCAGTTTGCTGACAGCCGAGTAGGGATAACAATTGCATTTCCCACTCCCTTTTACATACAGCTTTTAGCTCCCCGGGATTGTTGCACACAGAGGTGCCCGAGACAGAGCCAGAGGCAGCCCTGATGCTTCAGGAGCACTAGCATCCCCCTCTTGCAATGCCAAATGTTGTATTCCCATGTCCTCTATATAATAAACAATAGAAGTTGTCTAAATTAAAAATGCTAGAAAACATACAAGGAAGAGGAATAACAAATTGTAAACCCCACAGTCCTAAAATTCTATTGTATGTTTAACAACCAAACACTCAAGGATTGAAACTTCAACCCTTTTCAGGGAATAATTTTCAAATTTCATCAGCCAACAATATTTGAAGAAAGTTTGCAGCTACAAATATTAAGTAGTAGCTTAATTAGAATATTAAAACATAGCTCATATATAACAATACACACACATGCACCCCCGGAACTCACACACATGAAAGTTTTTCACACAGGTCATCTTACTGCTGTTGCTTTTTATAGAGCAATTATTTTCATCTATAAGAATCCTGCTTTGCTTATTGAGAAAAACATTCTGCAGAATAAAATATGCATTAAAATACTATAAAAGACTATAAAATGAGAAATACAGTAGCAGTTTGAGAGTTGGATAGCACCTTTTTTTTCCCCTAAATACAAAGAATTTACAACATTGAAGAGGGAAGGACAAAAGAATTAAGTTAATATATCTAATATTGTTTTTCTTCAGGAAAAAATATTGCAGGACTAATTTTCTCAAATCCCAAAAGAGTGAAAACTCTTCCCCCCCCCTCCCACTTTCTCAATGCAATTTTCATTCTTTTGATAAATTAGAAAGACTTTAATTTCCTTTTTCATTATAGTTTGAATTATAAACACAGGCATAAGCTTCTGGGGATTACACACTAAACAGAAAGGCAAACAAACCATACGTGGCAATTCCAAAGTCTTAAAGCCCAGAGGAGGGGAGGGCAACGCTGGCGCGGAGCCTGGCCAGCAGCCCCGCCACGGCCGGTCGCCTCCTCTCCTGCCCCTGGGCTCACTGGACTCTGCAAATCCTTCATTTGTAATTTCGTGAACTGGAAAACAAGTGGCTTTGTCTCCTTTCAGATAACACTGCTGCTGCTACCCCTTTGCGGAGCTCTGCCCGCGTGAACTGTCTGATGTTTATCCAGTGCCTCAGACCCGGAGAGCTGGAAGCCTGCCCGTGCAATGCTCTGGTTTCTGTTGGTGCACTGAGTTCATGCTCCTGGTGCTTGTGCAGCGGAAAAGTTTCTCCTTAAGGAGATTAAATCAGACCTTTTCACCCCCAGATGTTTCTAAAGGCTTGAAACTGGGCGCCGAACTACCGCGCTATAAAGATTTGTTTTTGCCAAATTATAACTGCTGGCTATAATACTGGGCCTGACCTGCATCATGTCAAAGCGCTCATTATGTTAGTATTACACCTCAGAAAAACATTAGTAACAGTAGAAATGTGCTGGCTTCTTCAGGGGCAAAGCCGCTAGCTTCCTAATGAGTTAGGTTTCTGTCCCGAGGCCAAACCCTCAGTATTTGATCTGTGGGTCTCACAGCAAGGAGCACTTTCCAGGGGCTCAGCAATGCATCACCAGCCCTTACACCGAAGAGTACAGAGATGATCATGAGGAATGTGAATTTTGGGAAAGAAAGAAAAGAGGATGGCAACAGAGACTCCCCAACGTGGACAGACCTGCCTGCCATCACCAGGAACCAGCTGGCTTGCATGAGGGTGGAGGAGAGCTGCTCGAGCATCTTCGCTGACACACACTGCTGGCCAAATTGGCACTCGCTAAACCGTCCCTAGACTCCTCTTCACATCATGCCTTTATGCATAGGGCTAAGCAAGAAACCACCTTTTTTAGCCCCAGAACACGCACGCTTTTCAATATTCTTCCCATTTTTGCAAGCAAACAGATTAACTTGTTCCACAGGTCTTCTCCTGTCCCTGTTCAGCTGCCAGAAGGGTGATCTCAGAATAAAGTTTGACAAACAACAGACAGCATTTTTTGGGGGGGGAAAGCAATGTGATTATAGAAATAGTAATGTGTGTTTGCCCCCCTTGAGCCTTTTAATTTACAAAAGCCTAATTAGGGAAGACTTAATGTATAGCATATATAAAAAACCTGAAACTTCTGACAAAATATGCTCAGTACCATTTTCTTCATGCTTCATTAATAAAGAACAAAATGTCTCTAGACTTTCTGTAACATATGCACAGAGTGATTTCAAACCAGACTGAGATTCTTTTCAAATGAGGGTTATAATATGCTCAAGCAATAACAATGCATTTTTTTATTGCTTTGCTTGTAAAGTTGTTTCCATGTTCTGCTAGGACAAAGTTATTTGTCATTTTTGCAAAGTATAACTTGTTACTTTGATGGTTTTTAGGACCTTTCTATTTCAGCTATCGATTCAAGGTTGAGTGTAGCCTACAGCAGAGTTGAGCTTGGGGAATCAGAGTGCAAGAGGAAGACTTGCATTTTTCTATAGAAATTATACCTTTTCATACAAATTAGAGACAGGAAAACAAAGTTCAGATTCATCTCCTAAATCATATCTAATGCGTAGGGCTCTGTGCCACCAGATCACAGGAAAGCAAAAGGGATTTCTAGCTCTTCCACATGCGCTTATCTTGCCCAGACTACAAACACAGTTTATTAATTGGATAGGTCTGAAACAAAAGAACCTCCACGACACGAATGCAACCATTATGATCTCTACCAAAGGCTGTATCAAGCAAGCCAATGATGTGTCCTGTTTTGTCTTCAGATGCAAAATGCCACCTTTTTCGTTGTCTATCTGCATTGAAGAGCAGGGCTGAAGCACCCTGGGCAAGAGGAACGTCTGCCCTGATACTGATAAATGGGGCAAGTATATCTGCAGAACTCAAGAATTTCCCTTTTCATATCCATTTCCAGAAGGAATCAGATAGAGGCAATTCCCCAGGTGATCTTTCACTGAACACAATCTTTCTCTGTGTGGGCAAACGGGAATCAAAATGATCTCATGAGTATAAAATATTTCAAAGTAAGACAATCTGGGGGAGAACATTTGCCCAGGAGATTAAAAAAACCAAACAAACAAACCTAGCTCTGAAAATGTATGTATGCTCCTACACTGAGCTGTTAAATTGCATTATAAGTATTGAGACATCAACGTTTACCAACATTTGCAAATCAAATAGAAGCATAGAGTGGAAATCTGTGAAACTATTTAAAGGTGTCAGTGTATGGATTTGTAAGCAGAGGTTTGTATAGCATTTGATAGCTATTTATTTCTCATTAATGTTTATGATGGCCTGACTTTCCATGGGATGCAAATCATATCTGATGGGTAAATGGTACCAAATCAGTGTTTTGAAAATATAGAGTATTTTCATATTTGGCAAGTGAAACAAAAAAGACTTCCTAGAGCGAGCATGCTATTAAAATGCTAATAGACTGTATTTGAGAAAGTTTACTCAGCCTCAGCAGGAAACATATATACCGTTTACAGCTATCTACATATTTTTTTAACATAAAAGGGTTACCTGTCCCATGGAACTGTAAGAACCTTTAGAAGAGAGACAGGATAATGTGATAAGCCCCATGCAAATGAGGAATGAAAAGAATATATGGAGGGCTAGTGAACATAATTATATTGAAATGCAGATATAATTGTGAGCATGAAATATGTACATATGATGTGATAGCAACCTGTTATGTATAATGTCCTAAAAGGAAATCAGTCCAGTGAACTGCTGGTGAGAAACACCGTAGATACGGTCACAACATGTTTCATCCCATCAGAGATTTTAACTTGAAGATGTTCAAGGTGGGTTTTTTTCTGTTTGTTTTGGGATTTTTTGTTTCTTTTTAATACATTTGGTTTTGGACATTTCGGCAGGTCATCCCTCCAAATTATTCAATATTGAAGGACTGGTCAGGTGGTGGCAGGGATTTTGCCCATGACAGGTGAAGCAAATCATAATACAAGAAATAAGGGCACCGCTCTGATGGAAACGGGGAGGGTCTGTACGTGCAGACCTGCCACCACTGTATGTGAGAGCAGGCAGGGCACTGAGCAGAGCTGAGATTGGGTCAGGTCAATCATAGGAGCCCTTGCTATACATTGCATAGCATTCAGTGATGAGCACCACCTTCCAGATGTCGGGGTGTGTGTTTAAGAACTGCTGTGAGCTGTAACGCAAAGTTCAGACTGAGAAAACGAAGATGAAACTCTGAATGTACCACTCAGTCCCTGGTGAATTCACCAGCAAAGCTGGCTCTGGCTTCAGCGGAGGCAACTGGCTTTGTTCTGCATTGAATAATGGAACTGAACTGGAGGCTGCAGGGTCAAAGAAAGCAGAGACTTCAGGAAGCCTGTAAAAACAGAGTCCAGATTTGCTGGAGAGCTGTAATCTTCCAGAAATGTAATTAAACAAACAGGCAAGAGTGTTTGGGATTGAAATCTCTGTTTAAACATCCGCTGTTACTTTATGTGAATATCAGAGTGGAAGATAGAGTTCACATGTTGAAAAAGGCCAGAAGATTCCTTTTGTCTTTTTTTTTGTTTTGTTTTCTCTCATTCTGAACATTGAATAAACATAACATTAATTGGATTGTGTCTGATGGTCAGTAGGGTGACGGGATTTGAACTCTTACATTAGGAAACAAATTGCTTGCTGAAAACAAATTCTTTTACTCTGGCTCATACATTCTCAGCTTAGTACAAATAAAATACACAAACCCAGATCACTGACAAATGGCCTGGGTAGTCAAACATATCTATGTCTCAGAAACATTTAATAAGTTGTTTTGATTTTTTTTTATGTTTTGGCTCCACTTTTACCCTGAAATGTATGTACATAAATTATTTTATGCAAATGTCAGTACAATCCATTGCTATTGGCTTAACACATTTCCCTCAAATGGTTGAACTCCTTTCCATTTTAGGAAAAGTGCAAAGTTTAAGACTTCTACCAGTCACTTAAAAACAAATGGAAGAGAAAATTAGAGATTATTTAGCTTCTGTATATTTTTTTATGCTTTCCTAAAACAAAATAATTCTGGATTCTACTTACTGGAAATCTGCTTGGTTAAGAAATATTTAAATGAAAACAGCACAGGGCTGTTTTGCTTTGTTGGCTTTTTGTTGTGTTAGGATTTTTGGAAAGGTTTACAGTGGAATTATAAAAACAAAATTAAACAGTAGTTTAGCATTTTGCAGAATCACATGGAAGAACAAGACATTCTAATTAGGAAGGCTAAATCCCACAAACAGAGTGTATCAAGAGTTTTCTGTTGAAGGGTTTATTGCTAGAAAATTCTGGCTGGCCATAAAATCTCTTTTTCTAGATACATATTGATAATGAGCAATTTCCATGGGAAATGTCCCCCCATGTCATCATCCTAACTGTCACCTCCACGGCACCTGGGTGCAAAGGACTTCCAGGACTGATGGCTACAGAGCTGTGGTACCACCTCAGTGCCACCTGGGCACAAACAAGCTTAGATGAGGAAGGATGTCCCCATTTAGTTCTTGGCCCTTGTGAGACCTCATCAAACCTCAGCACACCATCACTGAAACCACAACCCGCAGAGCTAGCAGGTTCCTTCTGGCAGCCCACGAAGACAGGGCTCAGCTATTGGTTTTTGCAAAAGGGAAACAGCAACTGGGTGAATTCTAAGTGGAGCGAAGGACATGGGAAAGCCTAAATTTGCTAACAGTGTTGGCTCAGAGCAGAGCTCCAAGTTATCTTCCCTGGTGCAGATCTGAGGAGCTGGCAGAGCTGCTAACCAAGCCCAGCGCAGCCGTGCTCACAAGCTTCCCCAGCTCTTATGGTCACAACAACCCTTTGGTGTGCTGGTGGCCAAGTGTCCATCCCATGATCTCCATTCCCAATCCTGCCACCATCCTCGCAGAAAGGTTTTCCCACGTGTAGATATTCTTTTTTCCTCCTGCCCTTTTGGTGCAACTAGTTAGCTTCGGGGGTGGGTGGGGTGGGAGAAAACAATAATAATAAAAAATGCCTATTTCTCTGGTCTGGGCACCTGCAGAGATTAGCACAGTGGAGCCCTGATCTCATCTGAAACCAGAAAAAAAAATAATTTTCTGCTTTCTTTCTGTTTAAATATACTGCCAATTCAAAAGACAGGATCCTTTCATCTTTAAATGTCTTTCTTATGTACACTGTTCCAGCAATTACAGATAGAAAAAACCCCAAAGTTGTGCAGTAGTTTCAGCAACTGAAGTTCACGCTCTCAGGGAGCCAGTGGCCCTGGAAGCTGGCTGCAGTCAGCGGGGATGCCTAGAAAAACTTCCCAGAGCCTGGAAATCACACAGTTCCCAGGATTCAGCTGCATGTGCTGTGGGTCAGCGTGTTTAGTTTGTACACAAGCCACGTCGTGTTATGGGAAATCAGTAAGCCTGAATGACGGTAAGTGTATAGAAGTATTTCCCCAACCTGCACTATCATTTTATCTATTAAATTCACACACATGAATATCCTAGAAACCTTGATTGGTAAAAACCACACATGGTATATTGACCTGAATTATTATTTTGCAACAGGTTTGTTAATTTTTTTCAATAGACCTTAATTATATATATCTATATATAACTATACTGATATAACAGCACTATGAAGGTGCCCATTTCACTTATATCAGTATCGTATTACCTTAGCTATTATTTTTTCAATCACAGCAATAATGAACATAGAAAATATTAAGTACATCATATTAACTAGAAGGTATTCCTTTAATCCAGATATTCCTTCTATAGTGAAAAACACTTAAGAAATGGATTCAATTAATTTTGTTGCTAAGATGTCAGTACAATCTGCCACATGCACATAGCAAATATGAGTAAGTCTCAGTTTGTACCTTCTAGGCTTTTTTGGAATGTGTAGAATTACAGCAATTAATTGCTGCTGTTTAAAGAAAACGTGAAAAATTATTTTGACATATATGCTGGGTAGTTGTGAGATAAACACATGGAAGAGAATAAGCAGTGGGTGGGAGTTTCAGGGAACTGGTAAATAACAGAAATGTAGTGATTTGCAGTCTTTTAGAAATCAGAGGATAGATTATTGACTTGCATAAGACATGACAAGGGAGAAAGAGAAAAATGAGCTTAATACTGCAAGACGCAATCAGTTAAGAGCTGATTTAGTAAAACAATGCTGACTTCTTGTAGATAAGTTAGCCTCCCCATTGCACTCAAATGAAAATAATAATAATAAAAAAAAGCTTATTCCAAAGCTGCCTTTGTGTAAATATAACTCTTTTACATGTAACATCCCTTTTTTTTCCTCTTTAGAGCATAGCCTACCAGATAAGTCACAAAGGAGATTAGCTTTTGTAGGGATCCAGATGGTGCTTCGAAGATGTCACGGTCACAAGTAGCACACACATGACCTTTCACTTGGTGCTGCTGAGCGCATAAACCCCTGGTGGCCTGTTCTTCTGGTCCTTGGGAAAAGCCTAAGGTGAACTGGCTCTTCACCCCTGCTCAGAAACGAGGGAAAACAAAGCCCATAACCCGGGTGCTCTCCATTTAACAATACCTCACTAACAACCTCATGTTCACTGTTTTAAAAACAGCTTGGGTTTGGGGTGGGGTTTTTTTGATTTTTCAGTCCTTAATGGCATTATCCTTTAGAAAATAATTTGCTTTTTATATTCCATTTTACACATTCCTCATTGAAGAAACTACATACTCCAAGAAAACAAGTATTTTAGCACAGTTGGTCATTACTGGCTCCAGTTTCCCTGAAAATAGAAAATTTTCTATCTGTTTCTTTCACCACTAAGTATTGCACAGGTCACAAAGGAAGTAATTTGCTAACACAGTTCAACTTCTCATCCTCATTTTATAAAGGAGGGCAGAGAAGGGACTCAAAGGCTTCTCCGAGTCACACCAGACAAATTATGTACTTGAGACAAGAACTGTATAATTTTTCTCTTGTGTTAAAAGCAGTTCTCGTCTGGCCTGTTCCTTTCTAGCAGGGTCCAGGTGTCTTCAGCCCTTTTCAAAACAGGGGTAAAACAAACCCACTGATTTCAGCAAATTAAATTTTCAGGCAGTGGACTGGTGACCTGTTCTGTTGTTGCACAGAGGGGCTCGACAGCATCCCTCTGCTGGGCTCAGACCGTGGAACCATGCCTCGGACGGCACGGCTGAGGATCCGCACACAAATTCCTATGCATGTCCACACTCACATTTATGCGGCTATAGAGAGGGCAATTTCAGTTACATCTGAAAAAAAAAAAAAAAAAAAAAGCGCTACCTTCAAATAATTGCTGCTTTTCTTAACATACTTTGCTATACATGAATTTACTACCTTTTTCTTTTTAACTGCATTTAGTGGTTTCTAGACAAAATCGTAACAACAATCACTGGCAACCAGGTTATGTTCACAAAGGAAATTAAAAGCTTCAGAATACACATTAGCTTCTGGACTACAATGTTTACAAAGCCTCCAGGATTTTGATCTGTGCACATCCCTAATGTACCAAATGTTGAAAATCCAAACCAACTGCCAAAATTCACATTTGGCCCTGATTATTTCCTTGTTTATCATGGTTAGCATTCCCCAGATAAAAGATAATGTTGCAAGCTCAATAACCACAGAAGTTTTGAAGACACACTTAAAAAGAAACATAGCTATTTTCCTAAAACATAGTTCGAAAGGAAATTAGTGTAAAACTGAGTAGATTTTAATTGAGTGATGCGCAGCAATGCTCAGGTCTCACTCGTGAAACATTCTACTTAGTTTATACTGGTTTATATCCTAACTAGATGGATGAAATATTGAAATGGCTCCTTTGTGTATGCATTTGTCTTTCATCTACTAAAACTGTATTTCAGCTGCCTTTTTATCTGTCACTGTAAAATAATCCCTGAAGTTCCACCAGTAAGTCATTTTTTGCATGCAGCCACAAAGATCTCAATGAAAGGAAAGTGTCTTTTCCATTTTCTCCTAAATCTAGGTTATGGATATAGAAAGAGCAATTGCTGTATTGCTGTTGCAAGCTGCCCCATGGAGACACCAACGAGTCTATAGAACTTACTCCCACAAGCCCCCATTAGACTGAAGAGCTCAGAAGTATTCAAACAGGTTAGTGTTTTGTTTGCTGAACTAGAATTCGCAGAGATAAACATCAAAACAATTTTTGCTGGCCAAAAAAAAGAAGCCAGCACACTTCATGCCAGGACAGCACCGTGTGGTGGGGACTTAGAAGGAAATTATGAAGCAAGGACAGTCATAAGGGTCCGTGGCAGGCTTTTTCCACTTCTAAAGCATTTCCCTCAAGCCTTTTCTAGCTCTGAGATAGATTAGATGGTTGATTGCTCTGCACAAACGGAGCAGTCTCCAGATTCACAGAGAGCCTTATTGTTCACCATAACTCTTGGCATGGTGCATCTGGCATGTTTGCAGTTGGATAGCACTCCATAAACAGGTGAACCAGACATGAGAAAAGTTAATATTCTGCTGTTGTGACAGTATAATTATCTCTAATAATAAAGGAAAACAGCTGCTTCAAATAGTCTTTCACTTAGAAAGTGTTTGGATCGTTATACTTTGACTTTTATCATCTGTTTTTTGGATAAACTCCCAATGTGGTTTATGGTTCTGCAAAATGGTATCATCTCATTTTATGAATGACAGACAGATGGGGTTTGCTGCAAGGCTTATTGATAGTAAAGCACATAAGACCATTCAAGATACTTAACTGCAAGAAATACTGGAGATAACAAAATACTGCCTTCTCTCACTTTTTAAGACTCTTGTTACTTATTTTCAATGGTTTCAAGGGAGTTTTTTTGTTTGGTTGGGTTTGGGGTTTTTTGGTTGGTTTGTTTTGGGTTTTTTTGACTGCTCAGTATTATCACCTGGCAATCCTAAAACTTGTGATATTTTGTTTCAGTGCACAGAGAGAGAAGAACAGCT
This sequence comes from Falco rusticolus, assembly GCF_015220075.1. NCBI lineage: Eukaryota > Metazoa > Chordata > Aves > Falconiformes > Falconidae > Falco > Falco rusticolus. The sequence continues at coordinate 32,052,554 of NC_051190.1, read as the reverse complement.
GTTTTACAATTAATTGAAAGCCAGTGGAGATGTAGTCCAGATTTCAGAATAAGGTCTGTTTGCAAGAGATTTGTATGCCATTCATCTCTTTCTCTGCCTGTCTCCCTCCCACCCCCAGCAATCATCTAATTGGATTTTCATGTCCAAATCCTGTTCTCTTAATCAAAAGGCAAACAAAATCAATCTTTTGGGTTCCCACAATCTAAGTGAAGCATTTAGTCCTAAAGCACTGAGAGACTTTTTCTGCAAAGCTCTGTCAGACCCAGCTTACTAAATTGTTTAACCCTTGTCACTAAGAGCCACGGTAATCATCCATGAGATCTGCTGCAGTAATGTTACTTTTTGTTACATTAGGAAAGGTTTTATTTTCCCAAACTTTGGTAAAACCACACAACTGACATGGGACAAATGGTTGCGTTTTTGGGGGTTTTTTTCAGTTTTTTAAAATTATTTGTTGTCAAAACTTAACCTTTTGGAAGCAAACACTTCAAGTACATGATGATATCATGCAACATTTGACCTGGAAAAGAAAGCATCTAAAATGCATTTTTATGCATTGCTAGATATTTACTCTGATAGACCAAATCCTTAAAATAGGAATCTCAGCTCTGCTACCAGTCTTCCTCTTTTTTGTCTTTATTTATGTCTAAGATTTATGTCTTAGGACACAGAGCAAGGGCTTCCCTGCATTGCTTTTCCTTAGCTGCACCCTTCCAGCAGTGCACAGATGCTGCACCTCTGTTCCAGGACCCTCCAGAGTGATGCAGAAGAGGTTGAGCACAGCTGTGTCCCATGATTTCCAGGTAGGAAAGTCTGGGACTATAACGGAAAGTCTTAACTCCTGCTGCCAGACCAGCTTTCCAAGGCGCTGGGGAGCTGGGAGTCTGGAGGATAGAGGAGCTTATGGTCCCCAAATCCATCAGCCACAGAAAGGATGCAAAAAATGAATGAATCTCGCTCAGATTTTGTACTGACAAGTCTATATGGAGCCCTGTGAGATAGGTAGAACTGCAATACTCCACAAGCAAAGGTGATTTTAAAGGCTACACAACTTCCCACAGAACACAATTCAAATCCTCTGTATCTGGACTGCAGTAAATAGCTGGAGACCAATTCTGTGCAGGAACTGGAGACTTTGGGTAGTTGACTAACAATTGTGAACTTCCCAGCTTAGCACAAAGCTATTTGGTAAAGGTATTTAACAACGATTCATTGGGAAAACTCACAGTTTCCAGCTGTGTGCAGACTCAGCGTTTTCCCGTGTGCCACGCTCCAGGCTGGGCTGCGCACTGGCCCGCGATGCCAGCACCAGCAGGCTGAGTGCTGCACAGCAGCCTGGGCATCTCTCTCTTTCCTTTATCTTCACTGAAGAAAGAAAACCTCTTATTTTTAGCAACAAAATGAATTCCTTGTAAAACTCCCTGGGAGTATCCGGCATCCCAAGCAAAGTGCCAGCACCAGACAGAGGGGAGGGAGCCCAGGCAGCAGCAGCAGCCTGGCTGCACGCAGCCCACCGCGCTCCCTGCACCTGGCTTATGGCCAGCATCCCTCCGCGTTGGGAAATGGCCTCAAACGGGTAGTTTTGATTGGGGATGTACCACACACACACGGGGCATGCTGGGCCAGACAGCAAACGGCACGTTACTATCTCACACACACTTCTCCATGAGTGGGGAGCGTGGCTGGTCTTATGTAGGTCCCTCTGCATCGGTCACCAAGCCCCTGGAGGGAAGCAGGCTGGGCAGAAAGCCAGCACGGTGCCAGGCAGGGGTCACTCCTGCACGTCACCAGCAGCAGCCTAGGGCAGCCCAGGGATGGCTCCCAGCTGGGCTGGTGGGTCCTGTCCAGTCACTACTGGGATACCAGGAGGTGAAGTGCTGCTGCTCCGTATTCATCCACTGCGGCTTCCCCTTGCTTCATGCCCTCCCTGCTGCCAGGTAGTGCATGCAACGCAGAGCATTTAGCCCATGGCTGAGGGGGCTTTAAAGATCACGTTTTCAAAGCAAAACTTTAGGCTGGTGAAAAAAATTTTTCATGGGAATGCTTTCTTATGTCTCATATCTGACACAAAAGATAGGAGTTGGCACAGGACAGGCCTTTAAAAAAAAAGTGTGAAAACAAAATGGCTATGAGACATAATTCACTGGGCCTGATAAATTCTTTGATAGCAGAAAAATAGCTCCATTTCACAATTCCATTGCTGCGTTAAAAACCTGCGTATCCATACTATGAGCTATGCTGAAAGGGGAATAATGACAGATTGTGCTATCCCCAGTGATGCTTAGTCAAAATAGTATATTGACTCTTAATATCAACAATTTCATGAGAATTACTCCGCGGGCAAGTAATTAGGCATAGGTACCATTGAAGTTTTACTGCACTGTGTACTAGCGGCATGGGAACTATGTTTTAACTTCCCCTTTCATTTCACGTGGAAAGAAACAAGTTTCTTTTTTTGCTCATCCAAATCTTTGAATATTCAAGTTGCTTAACTGAAAACGCTTGGAAGGAACAGACAGCGAAGTGATAATGTGTAGCTCTTTGAACAGGGGGAGCTTGGAAGAATGCGAAGTTACATTTCCAACACATTACCAGCTCCTCTTCCAGAGAGAAGCATTTGTCTGCAATGATGTCAGTGTTTCTCCACTCATCAGAAAGGGCCTTTAAAAACGCTGTCAGGAGCACAACAATGACAGCTACAATTTCACTTGCCTACTGCCATCCATGTACAGCACGAACGCTGTCCCAGGCTATCTCTGTGATTATGCAGGGAAGAATTTGAAAATTCTTTTGAAAATTCTTTGAAATTCTTTGAAAATTCTTTGAAAATTCAGTTTGAGGAATATAGCTGAGGTGGGCACAGAAGCAATAGCACTGCAGTTAACTGCAGCTCACAAAACTTTATTTAAAAACAACCTCTCAAGTGAGCGTTTGCTGCAGCCCTGCAATTTCTCATAGAGGCTCTAACATGGACCTCCAGCAGCAAAGCTGAAATCGTACCTTTGTATGGTTATCTTACAACGGGATCACCTTGCAGTTGAGACACACCTGTATTGCAGATCCTAGAACCTCACTAGTCAGGGTCTGAGGGAGCTCTGTTTTCCTTTGAATGTCTCAATCTGACTCATCTGGAGGCTCTACTGCCATTTTAGCAATGAAGAAAATAACCTCCTTGCACATATTTTTGGTTGCTTTTTGACAGTGGCTGCCAACACGCTTTCTTTCTCAGCTTTCTCACTGAAAGAATCACCAAAGAGGAAGGTGCCTCTGCTATTCACTCCATCTTGATGGCGTGGCCACCCGATGTTCAGCCTCTCCCAGACCAATGCTCAAGTCAGAGTCCCCCTATACTTCAGTAGGCTGAAGTTTCCTTTTTGGATCTACAGCCTAGATCCAACTCCAGACATCCAAACCACAAAACTCAGAGTCATAAAAAGCATTTTTATCCTTAGCTGTCTCACAAGAGAGTGTTTTTAAAGACATCAGTGGTCCCTGCTTCTGCAGTCAGGCTGTGGTGAGGTACGTACCCACCACACGGACCTGGAGGAGACCTCTGGTCCTGGAGAGGCGCCTCCAACCAGGACCCACCCAAGCAATTTAGAGCTCCCTGTCCCAAATTTTTCAGTGTGTTGTAGGACAGTCTGCTTGAGCAAAAGCAAAGAAAATGACCTTTAAAGAAAAACAAAATATACAGATCACTTATGTCTCATGATAGACTCGTAAAAAGCTGTATTGGGTGCCAGTGTTGGCTGCTGGTTGCAGTTCAACATTACGGGATAGACTCCCAGCTGAAAAAACACAACTTGATCCCTGCACAAATGTTTCACAATAATCTTTGCTGGAAAGTCACTGCATAGCTTTGGGAACCCTGTAAAATTCCTCCAGGGAAGAATTTCCCTCACGCTGCCGCAAAGCCAGTGTTTCTTCTAGCATTTGTCATATACCTAGCAGCTTTATAACCCTTTAAAATGCGCAATAGCTGGGCTTGTGACAAACTTCCTGATCTTTTACAGGAGATGTGTAATGTTTCACATGCATTATGCAAATTCAGATTGCAAAATAGCTTCTCCAGGAATTGCCTGAATAAATCCAGCTAGGCAAGTTCAGAAACACTGAAAGCCAACATACCAGGTCAATAAAGACAGGGACAGCCTAATCCATGAGACTGCCTTTGTGATTCAAGGCAAACATGTAATTAAAGGTATAAGTAGAAGATTTAAACACTTATTTGTACAGTTATGTTATGAATTCCTCGGGGGGGGTGGGGGGGGGTGTGCAGAGTTGGACCTCAAGAAGCACAAATCAGCAGAGACGCAAATTCTTTAGTATATTTGATTGCATCTCATAGAGTGTTTCTATCAAACGACAGCAGGCAGGGCTGCAGGTTGCTGCTTCTCTTGCCACCTGCAAGCATGCCATTGTGTGGGGGGCTCCTGCTCCCTGGGATGGGGGTTCTGTGCAGAGCAGCACAGCAAGGGCAGAGCTAACACACATGGGAGCATAGGTGGAGCAGCTGCTGAAAGTATTTTAGTTCAGAAGCAAGGAAGGCAGGACATGCAACAACCTGTAGTACTGCAAAACACAGAGGTTTAGTACAAAGAGCAACAGAAACTGAAAAGCCACGTCTGAACAGAAGCCAGTAGTTCATGGATCTTCCTCTTTGGCAACTCCTTTGCATACATTAGAGTGGGAAAACATTAATTATACCACAGCAATTCATGTCTTCCGAAAAACAAAGTCTGTGCTCTTTTCCCATGCTGCTGTCAGCCTTCAGCCTAGTCCTGCAGGCATTATATCCATCAACACACCAAGCGTTTCAGCTGCAGCTGATGGGAACACCAACCGAACACAGCCCAGCAGCTCACTAAGTAAATAAAGGAGACAACTCCAGACCTCTGCTTAATCTTCTCACTCCCACCAGGTCCTCTGCAATTCCAGCCTCTCACCCCAACCCCAAGATGAAATAAGCAGATATCGTATCCCACGTTTGCACCAGTCTGTATGAGCCTTATGGGTTTGCAACATGAGTCGAGCACTTCACACCCTGAAGATGTGAAACAAAGCCCTACTCCAAATATTATGCAGGGTTCAGTGATCCACATCCTCCTAAGAGCAATCATTAGCTTTCTGCACCTGCCAGCATCTGCCCTGACAATGCCTCAATAAAAAATTTCTTCCAAACAACAGTTGTTTAAATGAAAAAAAAACCCCAAGTAAAATAGAAATTATAAAACCCACCATAAAAACCGCTGATGAACTTTACGATCTAATCTTGAAACAGTGGAAAAGAAGTAGGAAAGGAAGAGACAAGTTCAAAAAGCCAGAGGTAGAAGCAGATCCTAGTAACCTTTTAGGAGTTAGTTATCCAGACCATAACTGAAATACATTTATAGGACTCCTAGAGAATATGTATTTTTAAAATATAATATGCAAAAGAAAATGTAAAATGCTGGTGGCTTGAAAGCTGGTCTAGAGTGTGAAAGATGAAAGACTTGGAGACACATCCATTCAACCGTCCAACAGTTCTAGGGGTTGCTATCTGCAGAATGAGTTCTGATATAACCCAGACGTAAATGAGATTCAAAAATTGACATGTGCATGTCTCCTCTTAAAACAAAAATACACAGAATAACCTGCATTAAAAACTCAGCACCTCTTGTTGGCTCTCCCCTCAAAACACATCCATTTTCATTTATGTCTAGTGTGAACATTTGTGCCCGTTTCTCATTTTGCAGAAACAACATCTGCCTGCTGATAAGGTGCACTGGAACATGCGTGCCTGGATGTTTATTTCCACAGGGTGTTCTATATGAACTTAATGTATTGGTCTTGTTTTTCATCAGTCTTGACCTGGTTTACAGGGTTATAAATCAGAACAAATTAGATTTAGGTGGTAGTAAAACCCAAACGATTTCAGTGGACATTAACTTTTAAAGCTTTTGCAGCCGACAATAGAGAACAGTGCAGAACAACTCCAGTTCCTGATCACCTGATACAACACTGTGAAAACTTACTGGGTCTTTAAACTGCCACACAAGCACAAAAAGAATAAATGAAATAAGAGGGATATTTTCATTCCACATGAGCTCACGCTCTGTTTCAAAGGCAGATTAAATATCTGTGTAAAAACAGGCCACAATCAAGCCACTCCTCAGATGAAGACATAAATTTGCAGCTTTCATTGACAAGTTGTGAGATTTGTTGTTGCCATCTTGGTCAAACATTTGGATGGTTTTAAAAGGCTGGCTCATTTTCCAGGTTGAGCATCCCCTCATCTTAGAAATACAGCATTTGCTGCTGTAAAAATTTCAAATTTGCAAAAAAATTGGATGCATTCTAAAAGAGAAAGCAAAAAGATTGATTCATGGAGTTGATGAAAACTATAAAAGCAGTTATTCTTGTTAGTTGATCCTGGGGAAAAAAAGTACTGCAATGCTGTTCTAATACTCATTTCTAGGAATCAAAGATCTTTTTAGCAAATTGCATCATCTAAGTGTCAAACTATGGACTGATAGCTCTGCCTCAGAGTTTCCAGTCTCCACCATTCGCTGATGCCTTTCCACCCAGTCCTTGAGTACATGCACAACGCTGCCTTTGGGGTACATTGTACAACAGTTCCTGAACCTGCACTGTTGCTGAAATCAACCCATAAGATGTAAGTATGGCTTTAGACAATTCAATGAAGTCAGTGATGATCTAAAATATACATGGTCAAACCCAGTTCTTTACAGGTTCCCTGGATGAAACATAATACAGCATATTGTGCAGATATGAAAACGAATTACTGAAAAATTTTAAGTGGTTGCCCAAGGTCATGCATAAAATGAGTTGCCTGAGAGCTAGTTCAACACCTTAGGAAAGCCCAAAATGACAATAAATCAGCCAACGTTTACGTACCCCAAAGATGTGACGAAGCGACCACTCCCTGCAAAACCACTATTTTCCTTTATTTCACGTTTCCTTACAAAGGCGCAGGGCAGGGCAGGGCTGAGATATGGTTTGATGTAGTTCAAACAAATCACACCAGTGCGTTTTGTACCCTGTACACCCAGCTGCCTCCCTGGCTGCCAGGGCAGAGAATGAACAGAAGTCACTTGTGGGCTGGGAAGCCCAGAGTGAAATAGGGGCGAAGATTTTATTTAGTTTTGCATGTGACTTGGGAATAAGGTTTATAAGGCTGCTGAGAGGGTGGTAGCACAGGCTGAACAAAGAAACCAATATGATAGAAGCCTTTAAAAAAGTCAGGATGCGGGATGAGAGACTGAGAGGAGCACACAGAAATTTTATGATAGTAAAATCACGTATAGCATGAGCGAGGAGTAGTGTTGAAACACACACCAATATTTTCTACAGTTTATTTATTAAAAATCATTTCTCAGAAATAACCATCTGCCTTCACAACAACTGCTCTTCTCCAGACAACAAATGTAGTCTATTAGTTTTCCTTTATATATCCTGCATTGTTGTAATATTGAGCAATACTTGAATCTAATTCTTCTGACACACAGTTATGAAAAATGTAATTTTTAAACCTTAAAATATTTACACAGCTAGCGAAACTTACACAATTAAAGTCTGAATCAAATTGTCATTTATATGTAGTATACCACAACAGATTTGCTAAATTCAATCAGTTAAAATAAAAGTGGCAATAAAGTATCACCAGACAAGAGGAACCCATTTTTGTCTGCATCCAGCTGTTTGTTTATTTATGTATTCATCTGCCTAATAAATTCCCACCAGCCTTGCAAATGTGCACATTTTAATGACAATTTTGGAGAAGCAACTTACGGGGTTGGGGTGGGGAGGAGACAAGTTTTGTTCTCAGCCAGGAACATGGTGTACTTAAGTTTCCATCTGTATTAAATTCATTTACTTCTATTGTAGCCTTGGTTATAACAATATTTGTCTGCTGAAATAGCCTTTTTGGACTGGCATACCCAGCTCAGCATCTTGAAACCCACTACAAGGAGCACTGTAAACACTGAACAGAAATAAACAGGCTGAATAAAACCCAGTTGCATCAATGTCCAGGTCAGTGATGTATTTGCTACAGAAACGACTAGCGTGAAGTTTGTGTACATGCTCAGGATGTTAAACTTTTGTCCTGCCTAACAGGTAGGAACCCATTAGTTTCAATAACTGCATTTACACAATGCCTTTAATGACTGGATTCTGTCCCATGAGTGAAGCTCATAAAAAGTATGGAATCAATAATATTAGGAATATTACTATTTATTACTAGTAATAGTTTGCCCAACTGACTAATTTAGCTTTTCTCACTTTGATTTGTCTTTACTGCGTGAACCCCTATTACACACAAATAATGGAAATGAGCTTGAGTGTCTACTTGCACCTAATCTTGTTCAACAATTTCTTTTCATTAGCAGGATAAAAGCACCCTGCCGCATTCAGCACTCCGCTATGTGCTCTCTGAGTCTTTGGCTTAACCCTTTTAACATGATTAAAATAAACAAAGATCAATGTGGCCAGCATTCCTCAGAGTGACAGAGACAGGCCTAATTGCTATTGAAACTTCACAAAAGAAACAAAAAAGCTAAAACTTCCCCCCCCCCTTTTTTTTTTAACTTAGAGGAAAAAAAAAGTCTAATTGATTGTGATTAGTAAAACCAATACTTTGAGATGTTGTCTAGGTTACCAGATTTATTGTCCCTTTTCAGCAGTCTTGGTCATTACTTAACTATTGGATTAATTGTATGCAGAACAAATCATCTGCCATTTCATTTTATGACTCATTAAGCAAGTATAGCAGATAACCATTACTGCTTTTTGGTGTAAGAAGATTTCAAAACTTACGCACTGCTAATGATGCTAGAATTAGGAAAAGCAAATACCTTGCTGTGTGCAAAGGTCAGAATAAGAACTAATGGAATACTTATCTGCCCAAAAAGTAAATTAAATCAATTTCCTGAGCCTTGTAAGAGGTATAAAGCGGAGACAGGAGGCTGCAGGGTGAAGAAATTGCAGTGCACAGGCAGGTGGCTCTCAGCGATACCCTAACGTAGAGCAGTGTCGACTGCAGCTCAGCAGAGCTGCTAGGGCACTTTTCCACGGTAAGGAGGGATGCGTTTCGGACAGGGTTGGTGCCATCTAGGAACATGTCTGGATTTTGGGGAGACTGATGTCTAATGAAAAGAAAAAGGTTTTACTGAGACACACGCAGAGCACACTCTGAAGGACAAAAAGGAGAGGAAGATGCTTCCCTTGCCAGGACGGAAAGTGTACAAGTCTTCACTGTGATGTCTCAAGCTCTCTCACCCTCAGCCTGTGCCCTCCATCAAACCCCATCACCCTTCGTAAAATCTCACGAGGTGCAACACCTTCCTCTGCTCTGCTGCCATGGGAGAGCTTGGCAACTACTCTGTGAAGCATCATGTACAATTCTGATCACAGGCGGCAGTGCCTCATGCAGATGTAGAGAGAAACAGGAAAAAAGCAGAGCATGGAGTGAAAAACGTGGAAAATAGTTGTTCGTGTACTAATAAAACTAACTTTTTGGAAGAAGGATGTGGATTTGTGCACTTTGGAATGCAGAGCACAAGACCAATTAAACTAAATTGCAGATGTGACTTCTGGCTGCTCTGGATCTCACTCTCCAAACACTAAAAAATGTGAACTTAAAGGGGATATCCTAGTGAAACCTGCTGTCACAGATAAAATATTTAAGAGATAGGAAGAGGCAGCAAGACATGTAAGATGTCAGCACAGAGCCCTCTAAGACTCACTGAATCAGGAAAAGCCTGTGCATGTGGGGTTATTTCCCCCAGGTTGAAATCTGGGAAAAGGGAAAGTAGACCCTAAGTATTCACTAAGAAAAAAACAAGTGCCCCTGTGGAGCCTGCAAATGACAGCCTGTGGCGAGGAAGCCCATATTACAAAGGCATTACAGATTCTGGAGAGCATGGGAGGGACTCTTTCAGGCTGGGCATTGGAAGGAGAAAGGCAGAAACTGGTGCTCAATTCCGTCATGACTCTGTTTCTACCAATCTCTTCTGCCTGCCTGGTTTCAAAGTTTGGGTGCCAACCGAACAATTCGCAGCATCAGAGCAAGAGGAAAGTTAAAACACTGTGATCCTCTTCTCTTAAATAAATCTCGTTTCTTATCTCCCCCTTGCCTGGAGTTGTCATTTCAGTGATTAAACAGCAGGGAGGCATGCAGCTTGTGTGGCATCCAGGTAACCCTAGGACTGAACAGATGAAGTCTTTGAAATGACTTACTGTCAGCGGTTACAGCATGTTCTAAGGACTCACATGATGTTTGTGAGGCATTTGGCTTAATCCTCTCCCTGATGAATGAGTTTTCATAGATCCAGGACAAACTCCTCATTTTTCTTTTCCTTTTAATAGAACTCTACTGTGCAGCTTCTCTGGAGCCGGCACCTTGTAGGGCTGTTTTGTCATTACCCAAGTTGCTGTAATGTTCTCCTTTGAGTAAATGCTAAACTTTTTTTTTTTCCCCTCCAATTTACTTTCCCCCCATCATTCTGTGTAACTGTATTAGATAGGAAGGATGTCTCAGCTGCTTCAGAAGAGAAGGGATTGCTTTATTGTGCATAGGAATAGAAACATTCCTTTGTTCTGCCAGCTTTCCTCACTTAAAACTAGGAAAACACATAAAGTATCCAATGTTGTGGAGATGGAACATATTTTAGGGCTATCCAATATGGGTCATTATTACTTTCCCATTAATTTCTATTGCCAGAGAAGAGAGAAAAAAAAAAAACCACAAACCAACTATAAACTATCTGAAGGTCTCAGAGCAAGTCTTACCCCCTGCACAGCAGTCCAAATCATTACAGCTTCATCGATTACTGTTTAAAAATGTTCTATACTGAAAAAAAACCCCACCCTAAAATTGCTATTTTTATTATTAATTGCATATTATATGGATATTTGTTCATAAAGTACTCTGTCTTCATGCCACAGAAAAGCTCATTCATCGCATCACAGCTTCTCACCCTTCTTTTGTTTGATACTACCTGAAGTGTACCACAGAGGGTACTATTATTTCCTCAGATACCTCTTTTTTCCCCGTTTTCTATTTCACCTCATTTAACATACTAAGTACATGCTAGGATTGCAAAAAAAGAATTGCTATACATTACCATCCGAATGCAATGAGAACCCATTTTATGCTGCCTTAACTCTGGATTTCTAGTGCTTTGAATGCGACTGGGGTAAGCATTTTGCTTAACAATGGGGTGCTATTATTAAGAAAATAACAGTTAATGGCCATATCTTCTTGCTCTAAGAACTCTCAAATGCATTGAAACATGAGGCAAACCCACTATTTTGCTGTTCTAAATGAAAGCACCACTATAGGTGAGATGTTTTGATTGTGCTGCCAAGCACTCCCCTTTGCTCAGAATTTAACCTGCTCAAGTAATTTAACAGATACATAACATTATGTTAGACTTTTTTTTACTAATTGCAGACAATTACAGCTTATTATCTTCCATATTTGCTAAACCTTCTATTTAACTCCCCTAGTGTTGCAGGTCATTTTAATTGACCTCATGGCCATCTCGGGTCCCCAGTGACACAGCTATTCCTGGAACCACAGCGTTGCAGTGCCTAACTAGAAGCTGGAAATCAGAGAAAATGGTTTGAAGTGGAACGGACTGGCTGTGACAGGCAATATGGAGTGGGGAGTTCTGCCAGTGCCCTGTCGGCAGGTGGGTGAGCACCAGGTGCCCATCAGCATGCACCGAGAGCCAGCGGCGGGGAGCAGCGCTGCCACAGCCCCAGCTTCGGATTGCTGCTGTCATAATGAGCCTGTGACAACTGCAAAATCTCCCAGGTGGCCAGAGGCTTAGAACAACACCGGAGCATTCATAAATACACGAGAGCTTGTGCCTTGCTGGCTGAATTCATTGACCCTGCTGTTTCCACAGGACGGGGAGATAGACATTGAGTTAGTACTCAGTGGAGCGGGGCAAAGGACTCCCAGTGCTCACCCTAAAAAGATCTGGCACTAAACAGGCCAAATGAGGCTTCTCAGCAGGGAATGAACACGGACTGTCTATCAATCTGCCACGGCAAAAACAAGCTCTAAGCAGAGGTATTACTGCTCTTACGGACAAGGATGCACGGAGCTGCATGGGAAGTGGTCTGCAAGAAATGTGTTAAAGAAAATGACATGGGAGCAGCCAGAGAGGGGTGAGATGGAAATGAGAGCAGAGATGTTATTAAGGCAGACAACCGACAAAGCCTTGGAGCTACCAGCATATGTGTCAAATAGCTGGTTGGTCGAAGAATTTTAGTCACTGTTCTCACAGTTCCTCAGCAGCAGACCCTGACCAGAGTCACTGAATTAATTCCTTTCAACATGTCCACGCATCACTTGTAGAAATGCAACTTTGGTACCTTTTCTTGTATCCACCTTACCACCAAAGTTTAAAATGCTCCAGAGGAGTTTCCAAGGGGTTAAAAAATATGGCCCCTGTATTTTATTTATAATCATGTGGGATAAAGTTTCACATTCCTGACAAATAAAGTGAAAATAATTCTTCTGTATTTTAAACTATTTCCAATGCCATCTGGAGCATTTTAACACTGGATGACTGTCCAGCAACCAGTATAAAAACCTGAAGTGCTTATAAGAAAAATACGTGGCTACACACTGGCCTATTAGTATTCAGTGGTTTATTTTGTAACTTCTGACGATACCAGGCTCTGATCCTCACGCAACTCCAATTAATGTTAATGGGAATTGTGTGAACATCCAGAGTAGTTATATGGCCCTTAAACTCTTGGTACAACAACTCTCATTGTCTACTACTCTAAATTTGCATAAGCAATTAATGTCTCATTAATGTCTCATTAGGAACTCATGTGGTGTGAGGGAGGAAAGAGCATTAGTGCCTCTATGGAAACTGTATTAGGTCACACATGAAAATGACTTTACTGGTTTAATCATGGTTTGTATTTGTACATGCAGCAAAAGACAAACTTACAGGGACGTACAATCTGGGAGAGATCAGCGCAGCTGCCATGGAGTAAGGCAGACCTGTGGCTGCAGAGGGCGTTTCCAGTTAGACACAAGACATTTAGGTGGGGACCAGAAAAACCCACCAAACTCCTCTGAAAGCAGAGCAAGCTTAAACCATGTGCTTTAACGTCTGCCACTGGTAAATCCCATATTAAACTTCAAACAAGTGAGTAGTCCCCATTGAAGTCAAGTGAGGACCTATACTTACCTGGCCTGTAGCCATCATCCCTTCACACTTACAGAAAGCAAAACCACTTAGCTTTGAGGTTGTTCTGTTACGTTCAATAAACCACCAGGCTAAACCCATAACAATCTTCTATCCCATAGCCTGAAAACTCCTTCTGGTTACTCTGCAAGGCTGGAATCTCCCTCAACATCTGTAACTCCTGGTTCATTGCTGGTGTTCATCCTCTGAACACCTCACTGAAAAAGAAGCAGTAGCCTGGGGTTTGCTGTATTTTTATCATTTCTGTCTCTAAATGTATGCACTGAATTTACAACAAATCGTGAGACAAAACAGCAACATTTGCAGGTACAGCAGAGTACCTAAGTTGACATCAGACCCTGTCCCAAACACGAGATTTTAAAAATCTCCATACAAAAAAGCTATACCTTCCCAGCACGATGTCCATCATTGCTGGAGGAGCTGAGCTTTTCACTGTATTTAGATGAGATCCAAAAATTTCATTCAGAATAATCTGAATCTGAACCAAACCACTAGGATGTGAATGCTGGCATCTAAAGATCAAGTTCTTCAATCTGTCCTACCCAAGCTTTCTGTGAAAAGCCCAGATCCTCTGCAGTGCTCCATGCCACTGAGAAGCCTTGGTACAGTTGCTACATGGAGTGTTTTAAGGACCAGCAGCTGAAGGAGCATGTGAACGACTGATGTATTCAACAGGGTCCATTTAAACAACACTGGGGAGCTGGATGGAGCCTCCTTAGCTAAACATACACTGGAAAAGCTTTGTGTTACCTGGGAGAACCCATCTCTTTCCCAAGGAAATCTAATGGGATTCAATCTCTGAAGTCAAAGAACACCTTAACTATTAACTGAAAATAGAACTGAACCTTCTCGGTATGTTGATAATTGCAAAGAGAGCACATCCAGCACGCCCAGCTCCTGATAGCTGGTACTTGGACCTTCAGCATCCTTTTGGGCTGCTTCAGCAAAGTGTGGCCGTCAAAAGCAGCACATTTATTCTGAAGAGTCCAAAAGGGATTCAGTAACTCTAACCAGGCTGTGCTTTCTTACGTGCAGTGCTGTTTCCTACATTACTGAAATTCCTCTTGTTTCAGCTGGAATATTATGGTATCTTCAGTTCAGTGGGTATCTTCAGCCCATCTGTGTGCCAGCTCCTGTCAGCCACAGTGCCCTGGGCCAAAGCTTACAGCTGGCGTACCAAGGAAAACAGCACAAAGTGCTCTAATTTTTCAGTGGAAGAGGAGATGAAAGAATTAAAACAAGTGCAGTGCCGTCCAAAACGGAGAGACACGAGCAGTTAATTAGAAGAGCAGGCACAAGTCTTAAATATACCTCTGGTAATTTATGGAGAGAGTATTTTTCCTGGATAAGCTGTTTGCTATGCAAGTACATGGAGTTAATCCAACGGTGCTTTGTCAGGATATGGCCCATAGCACCTGAAGGATACTCCTGGCAAATATTTCAGGTCCAGCTACTCTGAACAGTACCTCTGATACCCCTCAAAGCTGCTGGAACTGGTGTTAGCTGGGTTGAAGGAACACATGAAATGAAGAAGACCTTTGCCTGAGAAATGGTGAAGATCTGGGGAAAAAAAACCCACAAACCTGCTCCAGAGCAACAAATGGGAATGCTGTAGGATTGTGGGGATGAGGCAGATACTTAATTCTATGCAGATAGAAATCTATGAGCTTTCTGATGCATTCCTCAAAACAGTGATTCCTACATTTCTGCGCAACTTCAAAATCTTTAGAGAGATCAAGGTTTCTATGAGAAATCAAATTTATGCACTCAGTCCTGAGCCTGGGACACAGTCATGTTGCCCACAAACCAAACAAGAGTAGAAAGGGAGGAAAACACTGCTCCTTCTTTTATCACCCCTCCCTGTCCTTGGAAGGCAGCTTATACATCACCTTTTAAAAGAAGAATCAGTAGAAGAAAAGATAATAGTCAGTAATGAGCAACACAACCACAGTTTCTGTGTATGGTCTTACAGACATACAATTCTGCTTTGATTCTGTGATTTTTTTATGCTACTTTCTACATTTTAGGGTCCTTCAGTAACTACAAAGAATCAGCGACCACAGTGGATGTGAAATGTCCCCTGGGGCTGGCCAGAGCTGTTTTTCAAAAATGTTTTTTTTATTTTTACTCTTCTTTCTGGTTTCTGTAAGTAAAATCCATCTCTCTGAGATGGGAACGGATTGCTACCCTGTGGAAAAATTAATACTTCTAAGCTAAGTTTTCAAACCATTTGAATCAGAGGCTTCTGAGTCTGACCCATTTGCACCTGCTAAAAATAGGGGCAGCTATTCAAATGGCTGGAGGTTGAAGCTGGTGCCAACGTATTTTTCTCTTCAGACAATCACTAACTCAGAGTGTACCAGAAGTGAATTAAAAATACTGAAAATAGAATAAAGCCCCCTCTTTAATTGGCCTGAGGACTGAATTGTGGCAATCTGCAAATTGCTAGACAGCTTCCTAGACCACAGTGTATCTTCTGTCCAAGAAAGGTACCTCTGTTTCTTAACAAAACTGTTTTAGTAACTAGAATTCCAAGACTTGGACCCAGAAAAAAATGAAAACCAATGTAAGCTGGCCAGCCACTGAAATTGAAGCTGTTATCCTGGCATGAAGGGACTGAACTCCCTGTGTATCATTACTCAGGTTAGTCCGAGCACCACCTCTGCCTCTTGAAGGCAAAATGGCCCCAGCTTACCCCACCAGGGGCTGGCAGCACACAGAGGGTCTAAGTTTGGCTCAGCACATGTAGGGTGATGCACTGAACTTAAGGAACTAACCTGACAAGAGCCAGACTCAAAGCAAGACAAGGAAGATAGTTTTTATTATTTAATATTAAAAGGCAGTATGTAATTAGTTGAGAACTGTGATTATTTGCAAGTGTGTCTCTACCTCCTTGATGCCATAGATGTTTTACCATTTTGCTGAGTGCATCTGTATTTCTCATTGAATCCCAACAAATCCTACACTTACCCAGCCATTCTGATTGAAAAGGAATTTAATTTAAGTACATTGGGGATAGCTCTCCCAAGCAGAGTCCTCCTACATCTTTGCAAGTTATTGTAAAATAACCAATGTTTTCTGGACAAAAATACTCTGCAGTGTGCCATGAGCCTTCTGGTAGGTGTGTGAAGGACTGCTTTTCTAGTAAATCAGGACAGATCTGATCTATTTTCTCTCCATATTCAGGATGAGAGTAACAGTATACTTCACTTTAATTATCTTTAAACATACTGCCAGGGAAAGAAAAACAGCACCACCACAGAAGCTACTGAACAAAGTCACCTCCTATAATTAAATGCACTGGCTTCAGTGGGGCTAAGCTGCTGTGGCTGTGAGTAATGTCAGTGTTCACACCAGTCTGCTAACTGCCAAGCTCACCTTTTGCTTACTCCTGTGGAAAAAAAACAGATGAAATATTAACAGTGTTTATCTCCGCATTTCTGTTCTGCCCTTTTGGGAGAATTGATGTACTAATCTATATTTCCAGAAATGAACATGGTGTTAAAAAATACTTTTGATTAAACAGTTGTAGTGCTAGTGGTTTGTTAAACATAGATTTAAATGTTAGAGACAATATGTTAAATTTTAGTAAGTATGTTTTATTATGCCATAGGACTCACTTTGGACTTTGCAAATCAAATTTTCCGCCAGCTTTTAATTAAGTGTCTTTCTGGAAGAGTATAACTTATCTCCAGTTGACGCAACAGACTATGTGAACAGAGCCTGCCTCCATCTCAGCAGATCAGCCCAAAGCACCAGAATTTTTTGGTGAGGAATAAAAGACTTCTGGGTTGTTGTTGTTTTTTTTTTTCAATTCTGAGTTGCAGTCCCCAGGCCAATGCACACCACCAGGTTGGCATCCAACCGAACAATCAAATGGATGGTTAAAGCGATGATTTCACTGGGCTTTGAAGGGAATGATCAGTAAAACATTTTCAAAATGGGGGCTACCAAATTATATTCTCCATTATGTCTTTAAAAAGGAAACTGAAGGAAGAGAAACAGACACAATACTGAGATACTGATGCACAGGACTGTGTACAAGCCCTCATTGTAAAAGACATTGGTTGACCTGCATGCTCTGCAGCTAGAGCATGAGCCATTTCCACCGCAGACACCATGTGGGCTCCTGGGCACCTTGCTGGGCTCAGGCTGCTAGCCCCAGGCTCGGGCTGCTAGCCCCAGGTACAGGCTGCTAGCCCCAGGCTCGGGCTGCTAGCCCCAGGTACAGGCTGCTAGCCCCAGGTACGGGCTGCTAGCCCCAGGCTCGGGCTGCTAGCCCCAGGCTCTCAGCAAGGCTCAGTCACTACAACTGCACGAAGGCAACACGATGATGTGGCTCCTGTGTCAGGCCTGCTTTGTAGCAGGCAAACCCAGGCAAGCCCAGGTCCCAGCGGCTTCAGGACCACCTTTGCCTGCCCTCCCCTCCTGCAGCAGCTGGGCTGTGGCAGCCCTCACTGATGCTCACATCTGGAGCGCTGGCTCCCAGCCACTGGTGGCTGGATGGGGCATCGGCTCCAAAGGCAACTGCTTTCTTTGCAGGAGCAGGAAAACCGGCACCACTTGCTTTTCAGGCTCAGCACTCTGATTGCCAGCAAGAGCTGAAAGCAGCAATATTTTATAATAATTCAACAGGAGGGACTGGACAAAAGTGTCTGGCAGGGGACGAGTTTCCCTCTGCCACTTCTACAGCAGTGACACCCAGCACACAGGCATCAAAGGAAAGAAGGAGCACAGCTCAGAGCCCTCAGCCTTCTGCTTGTATCCCTGATTGTTTTCAGACTGAAATCTCAGTCCCATAACTCTCTCACCCTGCATTTCCTACACCAGGACACTCAGGCACAACCACAAAACAAA
Source organism: Falco rusticolus (assembly GCF_015220075.1). Taxonomy (NCBI): domain Eukaryota; kingdom Metazoa; phylum Chordata; class Aves; order Falconiformes; family Falconidae; genus Falco; species Falco rusticolus. Next base: position 32,034,459 of record NC_051190.1, on the reverse strand, counting down.
TGCTCGTGCTGCTTATTGCTGACAAACTTGGCTTCAGTGGTTCAACAGTTCACCTTAAAATATGAAAACTTTCTTTTGCCAAAACAGAAGACTGTCTGCATGAGCAAGCTTATTGGCAAGAGTTTTCTCCCACATTCTTTCTCTCCCTTCTGCTTAAAAAATTACTATCTTATTACCAGCAGCCCCCGTAAAACAGCTTCAGTGTTCAGATCCTTCAGTATCAAATGGTACAAACAGGCAACGAAAGCCAGCATGCCACCGTGTCCTGAGATGTGCTGAGGTTCACAGAAATGTTACAAACCTCTAACATCCTGTTTGTTTTCCTGCTATTATGGAAAGTGTGTGTGTGTAACCCAATTTTCAGTGTTTCACTTCTTGATGCCTTGTTAGCAACAATTGCAGCTCCCGTAGGGACCTAACAGTGTAGAGCCTCGTACTAACTCTGTACAGAGCGATTCTTTGGGGAATTTCATACTTCACAGTACAAGCCATCAATACAAAAAATCATAACTGCCTCTGGTTGCACAAATCTTAATGCAGTTACTGTACAGGCAGGAACGTTAACTCTTTAAGTCCCTTTATCTGATGTTCTCATTTCAAACCACATCTATCTCCCAGTATCTCTGAGGTTTAGCAAGTCTTGTCTGAAATGGCATATTGTAATTACTTTCCTTCCACCTCCCTCCCCAGTACATAAAAATAAAGGCTTTTACATCTTACCTCCCAAGCTACTACGAAATGCCTTTGTTTTTGAACACAGTAGAACAAAAACAATGTTGTATTATTTAGTAGCCGTGGGAAATGGTTCTTTATTTGGATGCAATTAAACTTAAATGGTTAGTTCTGCTTTTTATCAAAAGCCTCTATGAAATATGTATAAACACAGCAATCTTTGCCTGCTCATTTATTCACTTTGCAGAATTAAATTGGCTTTATTTCATTCTTGCTGTTAATAAGGTGGATAACTAGCTAGTAAGTTCTCAGGACATGTTACGTGCTGTATTGATCTTGTTTCTTTAATGTACTTCCAGAAAAAAAGGGGCAGGATTCTTCATGCTTCAACTGCCAGTATTTTCCTTTATTAGAAGCGTAGCCCTGAGCACCAGCTGAAACTGGTGGATTTTGGCCCATCTAGTTCTCACGAAGCCAATGGCATTTTCTCATTGATGGTGACATCTGAGAGCCTGTGGCTGGTTCTCACGGCATAAACCCATGGTGTTTTGGATGTCACAGTTTAATCTGCAATGTTTCTTAAGCTTGTTTTCTGCACAAGTTTTTGGGAGTGGGTTTTCTGAGAAGTGTTATTGTAAGGAATATTTAGGGAATATGGAAGGAAGATCCCATAAGAGACAGCCTGAGAAATCACTACCAGTTTACTACCAAAACTCAGCATCCCTGATACAAACCACTCGGGCTGCTTTGAGGTGGAGGCAGAGCTTGCACAGTCCAGCCTCCTGACTCCGAATGCTCTGGGGCTTCCCCTTGCACAGAAGAAAACTCTGAGCATCCCATCTGGTTAAAGATCACTTCCATTTTGCTTTTCAAACCACCACCAACTTTTTGCTTGCTTCGCCACCAAAAGAAAATTTGACCATTTTTTCCCCAAAGAAAAAACAGGTTCATTTTCATAGTAATTCTGAATGAAAAATTGTTCACTCTGAGGTGAATTCCTGTTGGATGGCAATGTTGAAGATTTTACAGTGTTACCTATTGGAACCATCAGACGGCTGAAGCCAGAAAGTCATGAAAAAGATCAGGTTGCCTGGGCAACAATTTTTTCACAGTCAGCAGATCAGTCTTGCAACTTATTTTTAGCTTTTCTCAAGGAGAGAAATACCATTGCAGAGGAATGCTGGCAACAAACAGAAAAATAGCACTGTTCCTGGAAGTAGTAAGAACATTAGTTTGATTACACTAGTGTGAAAGAAAATATGATCTATGCTTCTGCAAAAAGGCAAAACCCCAAGCTTTTAGAGTGAGAAGTCAAGATATGCACGGAAACCACTCTGATATTGTACCTGATTTGCATGAGCACAAAGTCAGCTACTTACACATATAAATGGCTAGTTATACATCCAAGAGAGAAACACACTTTCCCTGCACAGAACCTGGAATCTGTTGCTACATCCTATAAAGCAGCTATAATCTTTTATTTAGCAAGTCCCTGAAATTCATATTCACATTACATGCATTTCAACATTTGTGTAGAGTAAATATATTTGAGAATTTGCCACACTTCTCCCCTGCCATGAATTTTATTTTGGCACTTGTTGATGTGAAATGACATTAAAATAGAAATTAAACAGGAGAGATACAAACATGTACAATTAGTTATGATGATCTAAGATGGCTTTTAGTACCATTTATCCTTGTAAGCAGCAACATGTGCTCAGCAACTCAAGACTCAAATAAACATGCTTCTAGCAGCGCATTTTGCACACCAACATAACGCTGTCTCTAAGGAAATGGTTCAGATATTTCAGGGGGAAGCAGTGGGCAGAAAGCATTTTCTGAAGAACCTGAATTGCCATCCCTTGTTAAAGAGGTGTTATTTCTATCTCTGTGAAAGTGAAACTTCCCAGTGATCAATAAAGCTGGTCTACAGGCACTCTGGAAACAGTTCTCATCCCTGTTTCACAGATTACGCTGTATTTAGCAGCACACCTGAAACCCTTTCTGAAGAACAGATTCCCTCCGACAGCCGCTTCCCAATCAGATGCAACTGCTCCCTCTCCAGCCAGCAGTTTTATTTCCAAGCTCAGTGCAAACTTCTACTTAGACTTTACACGTGGACAGGATACGCAGGTAGATGTTTTATTCCTTGTTAAGCTACTAAGGCTAGTTTTAAAAAGTTTTCTTGTGAATGCAGGTCCAGGTGCGGTCTCGGACAAGCATGACTGCTTTACTCAATTAAACAGGCTTGTTCTTTCTAGGCAGCTGCCAAAGCCCTCTGTCTTTCTGGATTTGTTTTGACTTGCTTGTGCTCAGACTCTGCAGAGGAGGGGTGCAGAAGGACAGCAGAAACAGCATTTCAGCTGCAACTCCTTGTTTCAAGAATTTTCTGTCTTTGGAGGGGTCGAGCTGGGATGCTGTGCATACTGGTGGCTGCCAGTGGTACCACAGCCCTGGACCAGACAGGCTGGCCTCTGCCCAGCCAACAGGTCTTAAAAGGCTACAAAAAGCCCATAAGAAAACATGCTGCCCAGAGGGAAAGGAACCCTCACTAGGAGCTGAGGCGCCCTGCTTTTCAGCTGCAGCCAAATGATGGTAACACAAGGGCCATCATGTAGCTCACATTCTGGTACAATGTATGCATCTAAGATAAGCAGATAAATGGGAGAAGGAAAGAAAGACCAATTCAAGTATCAAATGGCCAGCCCTCGGCCAAAACACATTATGTCACTAGTAGCATCTGTGCAAATTGCCCCACTTTGGGAACCTTCCTCAGTTCTGTTGCATAATTCTACTACAGCATTAACTAATAACATGCACTAATCTGCACTTAAACTCCCATTGTACCCAGATGTTGATATGACCCCTAGCTAGTCACTCATGTCTAGGTCAATATATCATATTGTAAACTGAGGCAGCTTTTCCCTGCTCGGAAACTAAAAATCTCAGGAGTATAAAGCATCTAGTATCTCAAACCATGAATCCCTGCATATTTTTTTGCATCCAATTCCTATCTGTTATTTCTCCATAACTGGGACACACTATGACTTAAACCCCTTACCTGTCAGCCTTAATTTTGGTCTAAATGTATGAGATTCAGCTGTGCATTTCAGATGCTACCAGCATTTCAAAACCTGGTGCAATATGAAGGTTTCCTTAGCAACAGTCACCATAGGAAGCCCTTTAAAGATGCCTTTCCTGACTCTTGTAATTCTGCTTTTCAGAGATTTATGCAGGTAAATCAGATATAAAGTTTTGACGTGAACTTACAAAACAGCCGCAGAAAAATGTGTGTTGAGTTTGAATGCAAATAACTTATTTCTGAATACACTCTGAAAACCTATCTCCCACTTAAGCTCATAGTGTTCTATCCAGCAGCTTGCACAAAAAGGAAACAGAAGGGCTAACTTTTTAGAAAAGAGCAGCCAAAATATTCCTGCCTTCCAAGAAAGCTTGTTTGTGTGATCACCTTTGATAGGAATGAGCCACACTATGTATTTATTATGTGTCCTGTTAAGATAATTAAACAGGTGGTTTATGAACCATTGAACTAGCGTTTGTTGATGATGCTGTAGATTTAGTTGCAATTCATACTCCAGTCCATCTTTCATAATAATCTAATAATAAGCTATCAATTAATTATCACAGCTTTGAAAGGAGAGTGTGGAAAATGCCATTGCTTCAGTAATGTCCCCAGTAATATTTTATTTTCTCTTTAATTATATCCTAAAAGAAAATCCAGCCAATATAGCTGCCACGAAGTCACCATTTGTAAATGGCAGGCTAGCAAAGCATTAATCAACAGACGCTCTGCAAGGAGATACCTCCTCTATGCTGAGCAAAACATGAGTCTGATTTTACAGGAGGCATAAGCAATAAAATACCTACTGCTAATATCTAATGTGATGATTCCCTTTTACTTGTGTACCCGCCACTGTGAAATATTACTGAAATAAGCTGTTTTCAAGCACGATGCTTTCAGCATCAGTAAATCAGAATTCCACTGGCAAGGAAAAAGCCCGCACCTTATTTATGCAAGACCCCTTGCAGAAATGTGCTATTTCTGCAAGAGGCAGCCATCATAAAATGTTTTTCCTCAGAAAACAGAGCTGTTGTCCATGATAAACAATTATCCAGATCTCAAAGCAAGACAGAAGCATGGAGGGTGAAGAATATTTAGAAAAGCCTTCAAAGCTTTATTAGGGCAGGGGCCTCATTACAGTTCTGCTCTCTTTGCTTTGGAGGCTGGCAAGCTTTTCCTGCTGCTGGTTTGTTTTCCCTCACAGCCCATGGATAATGCTCTTTCCCAGCCTTTCTCTTAACACACATCTGCGTGTGAACCATTTAATAAATACAGTTGATGAGAGCTGTAAACCAACAGCAAAGCCACAGCTGCAGATGGGAGGAGGCATAAACTGAGAGTGCTTTTATGGGAACAAGGTAGAGAAGGGCAGTAGAAAAGGTGGTGCAGAAGGAAGACAAGTCCATCCAAGAGCTGCTGGGGGAATCGGATAGTATGAACAGAAGTGTTGCTAATATTTTGTGCACTGAGCAGTTTCAATCCTCTGTGCTTGCTGCCTATTTGCCCAGCAGAAATAAAATTTGGTCTTTTAAAGCTTGTATGCCTGATTGGAGAAAAAGTACAAATTAAGAGCCAGTGGCCTGGGAGAGGCTATTCTTTTGGGGGAATTTGGTTTGCTAACATCTTGCTTGATCTCCAGAGCCACACAGGCAAAAAAAGCCTGTCCCCCTGTAGATCCGTCCCTCTTCCAGAAGCAGCACATCCTTTCCCTCCTTCCACAGGTCCTGAGCTCCACTCTGCCTTTCCAACACCTCTTCCCATCCACTTCTGGGGAAAGGGAGAGCATCCAGCCGAGGCTGCCACCGGGACCACGTGCCCTGCAGAAGGTCAACCCAGGCATGTATTTCCCTCTCTACAGCTTCTGTGAAGCACCAACAACTAAGGGTAAAAGGAGATGCTTAACCCCCCCTAAAAGCCTTAAAGAGGTCTTCAGGTATAATCAAAGCAGAATATTCCAGGAATGGTCAGAAAATCTTTCAAAACTGCTTAGTATGTTTAGTTTTCAATAAAGTGTTGTCTGGGACAGGGAGCATGGATCTAGGAGCGCCAGGAGCAGGGCTTTGTCTATGCCAACAAACACTGGCTTTGGTGCAGGATAGCCACGTCGCTCTCAGGTGAAACCTGCCCACCTGACACAAGATGCTCTGCCGAGCGGCCGGGGCTCTGCTGCTGTATACATACTTGCTTTAAAGCTCGCTTATCAAGAAACACAAGCAGATTCTATAGATTCATTTTTCAAAACGGCTGAAGTTAGGGCCCGCAAGTTTTGAAAGGTCAGTCATGGTTATTGACTGCTTCCTAACAGAACTAAAAGCCTTTTCATAGCAAAAGCACTTGATTGCTGAAAAAAATATCGATTCAGGCACCAGAAAATACCTCTATGTAGGACATGAAGAATATTACAGAGCAGGAGAACTTAAACACGCAAAGAACAATTCATAAAAGCTTTTCACAGTTGGCTTGAAAGAAAAAGGATTATTAGATCTTTATTCTTTTAATTGCTAGCTGGACAAACCACCACTACATTATGTTGATCTTAAGGAGAAATATAAACACATTCTTATTTTTTTTCCTCTCTGTGGTTTCCCCTCTTTGACATTTCCTTGTCAGAGAAGCTGTTCCCTAGCTTGTGGCGACTGTGCTATTCATGCCCGGAGTTGACTTGTCTTCATATCTGTGTTTTCTAGCCTTTTGCATCACCTCCAAGGCATTTAGATACACAACGGGACGAACCTGAAAAACGGGACAGTACCTTTCAGCTGAACATTTGCTGTTGTGCCAGGTCATTGTTTGTTGCAATATGCGTTTTATTCAAAATATTACAGGTGCTCATACTTGGGACTATGGGGATCAAGGTCAGTTCCATAGCCTACACTGCAAATGCAGAAAGCTTTGCAAACCACGGATGTCAGGAGTTTTCTTGAGCCTGCCAACACATCCAAGGCTCCTTCAGGAAGGGGGCACTTAAATGTAGTTTTGAACAACTGCATGAATAGACAAAGTGCCAAGCTGTCCCTTGGGGGTAAATTCACAGAGTTCACACCTACAATGTTGACATGGGATGTCATCCTAGAGATGCTTAATCCAGGATTAAGAGACTACAGTTCCTTCTCTTAGCTTTCCAACATGAAGTACAGATAGGTTTCTCAGGTTCAGGTGGCAAACAGGGACAACTGAAGTCATGCATCCTTTGAGTCTAGCCATAAGCAGAACGTAAATAATGTGTCCTCATATCATCTGGCATTTTCTGGGGTTAAATGCTAAAAGAGGGGCTTGGTTGGCCTCAACTAACAGCATAGTCAAACAGATCATACATTTATGCACAGCAATATGCATCTACCTGGGACTGGTTTTTTTTTCTGGTTTTGTAGTGCAGATGTAGATCGACTGACATGAACATGTAAGTGCTTCTCTTTACAAACTTATTAAAGAAATATAAGCTTTGTGCATTCAGGCTTTTAAAGTTAGATGGGCTGGACAACAGGGAGCAAGGGGCATTGCAAAGTCAGTGTATTTCTTTTGGAAAATCTATGAGGAATGAAAAAAAACCAAGGGGGGAAAAAAAGGGAATTAGCTGATGTCTTTAGAAACAGAATCCATCTCCCCTTGGGTGACATACATTAACATCTAGAGAACTTCTCTGCAGGGAATGTGCTAAGTAAAGGGTAACATATGGGGTTTCTACTGTATTACAGACCGAAATTTCCCTTAACCTGTTAGTAAATGTGGATAATATGCTTTATGAATTTCTTAGTGGGCATTTTAACTGAGTGTAAGATACAGCAGGTGACATCCTTTCAGATTGTGCTATTACTAGGATGCAGATCAGTGTGTAAGAACTGAGCTGTGGTGGCAACTATGTGTGCCTGGAGTAGGCTTCTTCCACAGCTTCAGTGGCAGAAAAAAACATAAGAAACATAATTAGGACTTTGGAAAATTTAACTTATGATATGGAATAAAGCATAAAGTTGGCCAGTGTTTGCTTTGAAGCTTGAATAGCACCTTATATTTTAGTATTTGCTGCACAAGATGTACCTTGATCAGTATCAAAACGAGATCTTCCCCAGCACAGCACTATTCCTGCATCTGCTGCTGTTGACCATCAACAAATGCTGTGCAAAAGCTTCTCAACTAATCAAACAACATGAATTTAGGACTGTGTTTTGCATCACTGTTCAGAATTCAAGTATACTTGCCAGAAAAATTCTTGTTTTTATTCCCTAATCAAAATGACAACTTCCACGGTCTGACAGGCAGTGGAACGGTGTTTCACTACCCATTGAAAATTCACTCAGTGTTGCTCAAAAATAATCTCCAGGAATGCAGCTTAGCTGATTACTCTCACACATTCTCCTCTTACATCGCTGCAAGAGGTCATTCAGGTTTCTGTCATAAGGGCCAAGATTCACCCAGAGACAGAGGGTACCCTCACAGCCCACCTGCACTAAGCACCACCGGAGCACACACAACCCCACACCTTCCGAGCAGAAAAGTCCCTTTTCCCAGCCACAATTATACCTAAAGGGGCTGGGTGTGTCTGCAAATACACACACACTTTCTCAGAGCATCACTACAAAAGACAGAAATCTCTGTTAGTGATGGTAACAGGAGCAAAAGAAATGTCAAATTTCATGTTATCATCAGACCATCCTGTAATCAAAAGATCCCTTAAATCAATACCTATGTCCCAATGCATGCAGTGCTGCACTTGCACATAAGGTAGCACAGTCTTTAAGGCCTGATATTCTAGGCTTTTTTCCCCCTCTGTATTTTTTCTTTATGTACTTTGCTATTCCACTTCTTCCATTACTGCCTTTCCCTGTTTGCCCTTTCTCTACTCAGCCTCACAAAGTGGGACAATAAAGATCAAGAAATAACGTTTATACTGTGGGAGTACCATTTCTTAAAGTGATGGTCTTGGATTTAATAGACATAGGGGGGAAGTTAGATTTCTGTGTAAGATTTCACCCTCGCTGATGAAGGAGAAAGACGTGTCTGAAACTATTTACCTCTGCCCAAAATGCTCTTCCTGTGGAAGTGGGAACTGAATCCTGCTTTTTCCTTCCAGAGGCAGGTGACCTACCTAGCACACGTGCTTCTAGATGTTATCTAGTCACAAGCATGTAGTAAAGATGTTTTACTCCAAGCATCTGGGTTAAGAGGTACATAAAGAGAACTGCTTTAGAGGGATTTTGAAGAATGAAATCCTGGCTTCACAGACATCCTTGACAATCATTCCCATTTACGTAAAGAGAATCAATGATTTAAATCCCAGCAAACAGGCTTTTCAGTATAAAAACAACACAACTTTTCATTTCCTGACTCATGCACAGAAATAATTTGTGGACTGCTTATGTAGGGAGAACGCATTTTTCACACCAGATAGCAAATATGTTCTTCTGAAAACTAAAACCATAGTCTGTGGCAATGTTTGCTGTATGTTCATTAGAGAGGCATTAATCATATGGGGCTAGTTTTTGAAGATGAGCTCTATAGCACTTGGTTTGCTTGCTATTGTACTGAGCATATGTTTTCTGCTACAGTTGACAGGTGGTACTGTTTTTTTTATTGAAAACAATTAACATTAGGGTCAAAATGGTTGGATATTTTATATTGCTGTTCCAGGTCTGGAAAAATGTAATTAAAAATAATAGACAGGTGCTTACTTTAATTTTTAACTGTGTGCATGCCTGGTTGTGTGCATAAATAGCAGTTAAACTAGAAGCAGGTTACATTGCTCGCGCCTCAAAAGGCACATCCACACTGAAGCTGAAAAACATTTTTCCCTCTGAAGTGACACAAGACAACATACATAGAAGTTTAGTAGCATCTTTTAGCAGCAGGGGGGGACTGGCTTGGTTGACATACAGATGAACCTCATTTATGAGGTGGGTCTAGAAAAGCTTCCCCTCTAATAACTCCTGCATCCATGCAGCTGGCGTTTACTTGTCCAGTTACAGTGGTAAGAAAGATGAAAAATCCAACTCCTATCAAAGTCTGGAGTGTTTTCTTCCCCAGCAAATACTTAACAAGTAAGCACAGAATGGCATATTTATTTTTCGCTATTCTAAAGATTCCCCAAAATTTCAGTGGCTTCTAAAATCCTAGGCAGCATTTCCTTTGACAGCTTGCCCTGGTTTTCCCAAACGGACTAGTGATGACTTCTCACAGAGAACCGAGCACCTGCCCTTTAGCTCTGTCAGCAGGTGCCGCCCAGTCGCCTGTTGCATAAATAAATAAACATGTATAATTATCTATCAAAATTTCAAATTATAGGAGATTTTAAAAATCTGTTCTTTCAAAAAAAAAAAAATTCTGCTAAAAGAAGTCTGGATTTTTGTGATTATTTCCCCCCGCCCCTGCAGTTGACAAGAATAAAGAGAAGCATGACTTTGCCAGGTGTTGAAATAAAAAGGAAAAAGGCTTAAACAAAGCAGTTGTGGGAATGAGTAATACTAGTAGAATATTACAACTCGATTGTTATTCACAGGATCTTTAAATTCTTTGGTTTACTAAAATGAACCCTTTAATGACTAAGTACAAAGTTAGTAAAATACTCAGTTAATTACTAATTATCCTCCAGTCTGATGCACTTGTAGACAAAATGCAGGCTAAACTGAACCAGTATTTTAAATGCATTTATATCATCTAGTGAAGACAGAAACTAGATTAAAATCCCCACATTAAAAAACCACTCAGCTTGTTTAAGTTTATTCACTTCATTGGGAAAAATTTGTACCAAGTACAGACAAATCAATAACATGAAACCAATCTAACAGAATGAACCCCTACGCAAAGCTGATCATTGATCTGCCATATTATGAACATTCCAAACAAAATGAATTATAAAAGTTGTGCTGATTTATATGTTAGACCACCTAAAACAAGAATGAAGGCTAGTCCTTGATAAAACATATTGCCAGATACGTAAGGAAATAAACGTCAGCATCATGTTTAGCATCAAACCAGTACTAATGTAGCTGTTAAAACTATTAATTATGTCTAGAGTTCTGTGATTTCTTAACCGGTTTCAATACAGGATTACTGTTATCATTGTTAAGATTTATTTCCTGGCTTAATGTCCTATTTTAATTTTTAATTTCAAGCCATTTTAAACTCACCATATAAACTGTCACTTCAGAAAGCATGTTCATTAAATTATAGAAATGGTCAGAAATTTTGTAATTATCTGAGCTAGAACCCAGCTTTTAAACCACACACCCTGATTTTCCCATTACTTAAGAAAAACATGTACATGGGGAAAAGGAAAAAAAAAAAAAGAAAAAGCATCTAAAATTTATTTAAAGGGAATTTTATTAATAGGTATTATTTACTTTCTTTAAGTTGATGTTAATTGGTCTTGGCTAGTACAAACTCCCTGTAGATGAAGACTAAGTCCCTGCAGCACCTCTGGGATCGGAGTGCACGTGTCTGGCTGGCTCAGTGGCCACCAGCGGTGTGTGTACCTGCCCCCCCCCCGACACCCTCACCTGTCCACAACTCACGCTCCAGCAATGTTGCTTACTGCTGTACCCAAATTAAAATTACTCCCTGCTTGGTCTACAGGACCTGCTCCCTCAAAGGCAAATAAATGCACACCTTCACCCACCATCTGACGTGAATTCCAGTCCCAAGGAGCGCCTTCTCTGGCTGTGGGAAGCTAGTGTGGCCACAAGGAGAAGTCTCATCCTGATGGGATGGTTAGGGATGACCTGTTCCAGCACCAGCTTCCCATCACCGTGGAGAGTGCTTTGCCTCTGCTAGTTTACAGCACCTAAACCACCCTGACCTTTTTCCAATCTCAAATGCGTACTGTGGCAGATTGTTTGGCTTTATTTTATAGATTCTTAAAAATATTTTGCTTCAAGGAAGACATAGCACTTATCTTTTGGCCAAGATAAAGTCTTTCTTTTGTGGGAACTCAGAATCCAGTCTACTGAAGTGAAAGGGGGACTGTGGGAACACAAGCCTTTTCATAAATCACCCTGAGCTGTCCCTCATCTAGCACGTGATAACATAGCTGACATTTCCTTTTTGCCCCAGGATATTCTGAAGCCAATTAATCTGTTGCACAGATTAATGAGACGAAAGAACATCCTGACAGGTAGCAAACCTGCAACAACCATTTTGCCGTATCTTTGTATTTTAAATGTAAGAAATGAGCATAGGGTGTTAAGAAATGTTTTATTGATAAAAGCAAAGTTGTAGATGGTTAATGAATGAATCCAGAAGCCCTGGTGTGATAGCACATTGCTTTTGAGCACGTACAGTTAAAATGCACTCCTGCTAATAAGACTCTCAAAAATCAACTTTTTATCACCTGCTCACGCTGTGCTTGCAAAAACCTGATTCGTTGTTTTGCAATACCACCTCTGTTGGTGGGACCTAAGGAGTTTATGGTAGCTAATACATTATAATTTAAGCAGGGATGTGCCAGATCAGTGCTATAATCAATTATTCTTACAGTGCAACACCCACCAGCAGCAGGAACTGTGCCTCAGACACAATGATCTCAACAGACTTGATGCATTTCATCTGTTCGAAAGAGTGCTTTTTACAAGTCACATGGTGGTATCTGAGATGCTCTCCCAGGCTCTGCTGGTGCTCACTGAAATCAAGTGTTTTCTTAGTTTTAGTAATTGTCTTTGGTGGTTCAGGAAAAGAGGTTGGAAGCATTGGAAGTTATGTTTTAACAGGGGGTTGAAAACTTTGTTTGCCATCCCTTGTGTAAAAGAAGACACCCAATCTAGCCAGAAAGAGACAAGAAACCTCAATCAAAAAGGAATTCTCCTCCCATCCAGCAGCTCAGAGGAGCCTTACACTCCATTTTCCTTCTGGCCTTTTATATACTGGCTGAGTCCTTTCCCTGAAGTAGTCAAGCTGGCGGTGTGGACAGCAAACTCCGCTTTTGCAAGGCTTGTCACCCGCCAGACTGTTAATTCATAGAAATAACAGGTCTAACCATGTTAAAAAGTTTCAGCCCTTGCATAATGCTTTGATTTTCTGCAGAAGCATCTCCATATTATTCCTAAATTTAAATCCTGATTTGCCTCTTGCCAACTACTTCAAACAGAGCTCCTTATTGCAAAAAATCAGGAACTGTGGAAAAGATTTCATAGGAACTTATGCTGTCTATCCAAAACAGTTCAAGTAATTGAACTATTTCCTCCCTAGAACCTGCCAAGGCAAATAGCCTGTATCATAAGATAATGATTCACATCTCAGACTAGAACAAAACTGAGATGAGAGCAAATAGAGAGAAAATGGATGCAGTCCAATTATTGTAGCTCTAAAGCAGAGGAACAGATAACCATGATATTACGTTTACATCATTAAATATGCTTTAATGTAGACAATCACGTCTTAAAAGGGTCCTCTTGTCAGATCTGTGTAACATGGGCCGTCAAACTTCACTTTGAATTCGTACTCAGGAGCCTGATGAAGTGCTCTGGCTTCAGGGCACAACCTGTCTAGGATAAAACCTTTTTGGCTGTGTCCCGACTGGAAGCCACAGAAGCCTGTTGTTTCACCTGAAAGCTTGTTATCAGGGATACACCACCTCAAATTAAAAGCGTGCTTTATTTCTTGGTATTTGCCTGACTCCACCCTTCAGCTGCTGCCTTCCGCAAGACCCCCCTGCTTGGTTTCAGCACTTAAAATGAAGAAATAATAATAAAAAAAAGTTAATTAAGGAGCTCTTGTGCGGGCAATATAAATCCATTGACAACCTCAAAAGCAGTACGTCTCCCAGCCTGAAAACCACCGCTCCAGCCTTCAATACTCTTAGCAGCTGAACCCCAGCCATTTACTCCCCAGCAGACGAGGCAGGCTTTGCTACTCCTGCACCGTTGTCTTGTCAGCCCCTGCAAAACGGCGTCATGATGACACTAATTTTATGCACACAGAAGTGCACAATACAGCCCTTGGTTGAGGGCATATTATATAAGTAAACTGTAAGTGTCTTGAGAAGACCGAGTACCTCTCTGAGTAGTAGGGACCAGAGGAAAGCGAGCCATGCTAAGGGGGCTGCCTAAAGGGTGGGCTGGGCACTAAGCCCAGTTTTCTATACCACATGTGGCTCAAAGAGGCACAGGCACAGACCCAGCCCTACAGGGTCTGGGGGGGGGTTCAAAGCCTTTTGCAGCTGATGCCCCGTTGCACCCCAGGCCAGCAGGAAGCAAGCGCAGCTCCCCCAGAATGCCAGGCTATGGCAAGGGGATTCAGACTGTGCTTCTCTCCTGCCCTTTGAGGAAGGGCAAGGAAGCAAAATGCTTGGGCTTTATGCAAGCAGATAGCATTTCTCTTGCTCCATGCCAGCTCTAATCCCATTTGAACAAAGGCACTACCAGCTTCCCTCCCACACCGCCTGTCTCCCTCGATACTCCTGACCGGAGAGCACAGGCTGCCAGCCTTGCTGTAGGAAGTGCCCTGTTTCACTCAAGGGTAAACAAGCCCCTCCTGCCCTGCATTTGCCCAATACACTTTTGTCTTACCACTCGCTGCAAGAGTTTTTGCAAATAAAAATTTAAACAAAGCCACCTCCAACCCCACCAGCCCCCTTAAAGTCTTATTCTAACATCTTACAAAAAAGATGCTCTTTGGGCCAAGGGAGTCACAAACCAACAAGCAGGTTTTGAGCTGAGCATCTATAGTATTCCGTGCAGGCTGTAGCAGCTTAAAACTGTAAAGAATGAGCTGGGGCTGTTTTGTCACCATTTATTATGTTGATTGTGTATTTATTCCTTGAAGCAGGATTCTGCTTAATGTTCTGTGCTTTGAAAAAGCCTGGCAGCTGGTGTAAATGAGTTATAGACCCATTTGCCACCAAATCAAAGCCCAGAGCCAGATCAAAGCCAGATAAAAAAAATCATTTTTCTGTCACAGACTGGATGGCTTCTTCTCTGCCCTGTAAATAAAATTGATATTATTTCATCCAGCTTCTATTTTCTCCTGATCAAAATATGATTATGTCTAATGCTATCCTGTCCAGGGCACTGAAGTTATACGAGATGTGAAAGCTTATTGATGTATTCAATTACTGGATGCTGCTCCATTGTCTGCTGAGCAGAGATGCTCAGTTATCAGTTCTTTAGAGCTGTACATTTCTGCCTAACAAAGTCATAACTCCCACAATTACCTGCCTGATGGATGGAAAACAGAAATATCTCACGAGTCCAATGCTGTTATCGGCTTTTCTCCATCTCTAAAATTGCTTTATATTAATGAGATTAGGGCTGTGAAAGAGGTATCACACGATTTAATTATTTATATTTTTACTCCTTTGGTAGCAACACTCATGTTTCTTGATCTGCATAATGATTTCTATAGTACAGCATTTTCACAGCATTTTCACAGTAAGAACTGGATGAAATGTGAAAAGCAATGAAATGTAACCTTTCTAAAGGCTTATGTAACTAGGGCTTACATATCTATTTTCCCACCATCTAGACATCTAACCCACACACCACAATAGCTGTCACAAGAGTCCTTTAGCAGTACCTGCACTGAAAATATAAGAGACACCTTTGAATTTAATTAGGCTGAAATATAGGCTAAGCCCTCAGGAGATAGGTATCCATATTATTTATAAACATTCTGAGTATCAGTGGCATTTTTCTCCCTATAGCTTACCAGCAACAACTGGCTATGCTTTATAATGGTACTGAGTAATGAGCTGGCATATGCAGAATCCTGCTCTCCAAATGCCAGTGCACTCTCACTTACACTGTATTCCTGGGAAAACTATTTGGAATTTACATGACCACTGGTGGTGTATTTTTACCCCTGCCTTGGGCTTGTAAGAGATTTTTTCATCTAATATAAACACCTTCTCTCACTGCAATTTGCTCTGATGAGACAGGCAAGGAGAGGTATTTTCCACACATTTTTTCTGGGATGTTATCCCTGCTGTAAGCATTGAGATTTTAGTATAAACAATATGGCTGTGATACAATGCAACTGCCCTAAAGGCTGTTGAAATTGGCTCTATGTTTCTTATCATTTGTGTTACACAAAAAAAAAGGATTTCAGCTTTGTCATAGTTAAACAGAGCAAGTTTCAACCCCCCAAGGAAGAAGTTACTGTGTAAGTGAAGCACGTGGAGATGACCCTGTAAGTATAGCAACCTGAAAAACAAAATTCCTGGTCCAGACTAGGCTGTTTAGAAACACTGCTGCTCCCTGAAGTTTGCAAGCAAAATATTTAAACAACCAAGGGATTAAATTTTCTCTCCTTAACATTTAGTAACAGGTTATCTCAGGTTGGTCCAGCATAGGGTGCAGTTTGATGCTGAGGCTCCCTTGGTCCCCTGGGAGCGATTAGATCATTTAGCAGCTCCTTTTGGCACTCCTGACTGCGTTTTGCATGCAGTTGGTGACATTTAATTCATCATCCACAGCTCCCAGGAGGTGGAATTATGGAGCTCTTCAGAAGTGACCGCGCAGCCCCGTGTCCTGCCACCCCTCCCACCTACTTGTCTCCGTCCCTGACTGACCGCCTTGCAAACAAAGAGGGTTCAAGTGTCACTGCCACACAGATGATTTTCAGCAGTATTTCTCCCTTTCAGCTCATCATTCTGTAGCAATCTGACTGCTGTCACCCTCCTTTATTATATATAGCTGATGACAGGAGTAATCTTTAGTTCAGAGATGACAGTTTGTTTTATAAAAATCCGAGCATGGTGTAAGCAGTATTACTTGCTATCACTGGCATATAGCTTGAGGTACTGAGCCCAGTGCCAGAGATAACCACATCTTCTCTTTAGACCCCAGATTTGTTTTGGGTGCATTAATACAGCACTTCTGCCAGAGTTCACTCTGCTGCAACATTTAAGGAGTGAGATCTGTTATGTTTCAGATCCATATACTGCATTTCATACAGAAAAACAAACCAGGCATTTTTCAGATTACAGTACTTAAATCAGTACACATAGCATTCTGGGACAACAGCTTTGGAGACTAGACATCTGCATTTATTTAATGATTAATCTCTTTGGATTTATGTTTTTCTCTGTATCTCAAATACTGTTTTCCTTCTTTACTCAGGAGCCTGTAACTCTACTGTAAGAAACTGCGAATCAAGATAGTTCATCGGTATTTGTTTAGAAAGCATATGTTATCATGTGGAGTGGAACTACTTATGACATTTTCAGAAAGCTATGAATAATCACACATCATTAAAACTGTTGATTGAAACAGTGCTTTGCCATGGCATTTTTAATCCATGGCATAAGTAAATGCAAAATCTCCCTAGCAAAAGGAAAAAAAAAAACCCTACACCCAAAACTCAGAGTATTATACTCCAAAGTGTCTTGTCTACTGTATCCTAGAGGTACAATAAAGAAAAGGAAGGAGTTGCTGGCAAAGACAACAGCAAAACTTCCATTTATTTCAGTGGGATCAGGTTTACTGATAATTTCAGGTTGGGATAATTTCCTAAGGAATAGAGAGGATATGTTGCCTTTGGAAGGGAGCTCAAGGCTCCTTTCTATCACATGTGGAATCATCCGGTCTCTTTACATACTTCACATTAAAAAGCTGCTTTATTTTACTGAATTCAGAATATCAGACTACTCTTTGTTAAAAAAACCCCAAACCCGTAGTTTCTTGTAATGTACATGCTGGGAATAAATCTGTTTGTTTATAGAAATTGTTAAGACCCAGGAGTGCAAGAAATTGAAAGAATAAAATTTAGCCACCACAGAGCATAGGAGAACTGGTGTACCAGAATATGGAGCAAGTTCTCCTCAAACCCCATGCGGTGGGAATTGATAGATTTATCACCTCCGCAGGCAATACCGACTGCATATGAACTCCGTACATCTGAAACACAGGCTGCCGTTTCCAGCGGCCCAGGAAAGAGCTCCCACAAACGCCAAGGTCCTACTTATTTCCAAACACGTCCACTCTGAACAGGAAACCACAGTCTAGGAAGAGGCATCATTTCCCAGCTGGTTTCTTAAGTGACCAACAGGAACAAAACAAAGTACCTTGTACAGAACAGAGTGTTTTATATGCTGCACGCCAGGCAGTAGTATTTTAAGAAAGTTTCATTCCTGTAAAGCTAAACTGACTTTTGTTTTTTAATTAAAAAAATGCTGATAGGGATATTGTGTGCATGGCTAACACTTCAGAAAAAAATAATAACAAGAAAAAATAAATCAGTAAAGAACATGATCCAAATTCCAGTGGAAAGAAAGGCATCTTTATGTAGGAGCTAACCACGGGGGAGCACCCCCCAGCTTGTCAGCAAAGTCTCCACCCCCTGATACAAACATTTTCAGCCAGCATCCCAAACACCCTGCAGCCTAGACGTCAGAGAGAAGATGACCAGCCAGGTTGGCTTTTTCTTGTTTCCTAACACTGTTTCTCTAGTAGAACTACACGCGCTGATGTTTCCATGTGGTTCCACTTCTATTCAACTTCAGTAAAGAGGGGGAGGTTGCATGAGTGCAGCAAGCAGGTGGACTGACCGAAACTTTGAACGTTGCAATAAGTTCAAAGATCCTCCTGAACCTACCCACTTCCCTGTATCCCAGCTCCTGGGCTTGTTTTCTTTTCACCTCAATCTCTCTTCCCATCAGTCTTAGCCCTGCTAATCTCCCTGCAACAACCCCATGAGCTGGCCACAGCTCTGAGACTGTCCGCACGTGCACATATTTGATGTGAGTCTGCCAAAGACAGAATTTAAGTCCCTACACCCGTGCCCTGAAAAAACATACCCAAGTATGTCTTTAAACAGAAAAGCAAAGACAAATCCTGTTCAACCCTGAACCAAAGCATACTCAGCCAGATTGGAACCAAGTTAGAGTACTTAGGCTGCATGGTATTGCTGAAGCTCATTTGCTCCAGCATGCTCAAAGCCTGGCCAGAAAGCCCTGCCCTATCCTCCTGAGCCTGCAAACATTTATAGTATTTTTCTGAATAACACATGCCTATCCTCCATGAGATGATGAGTCCATCACTGGAATGAGGACACAATAGCCGCACAATTTCAAAGGGCTACACTAGACCTTCACAGGAGCATTTGACTTTGACCTTAAGAAAAAACATAATTTCTCACTAGGCTTCCTGGCTACCCTTCTAAGGAAACTTTGGTCCAAGACAGTCAACTAATGAATTTCCTCTTAAGCAGGTAAAATCACAAGAACTGAAAATGACGTGCACATCACTTCTTGAGGATTACTGACGTTTCCTAGTGTCACTGTTTTCATATTGCTACAGAGGCCAATTCACGCATTCTAAGAAGCCCCCTCTAGATATTTCTCAATATTATGCATTTACCCATCTGATGGTTCAGCCAAAACTTGCCCCCAAAAAGGCAGTACTGTTAAGTAGCAGCCTTTCCAGTTGTATCATATTAAATTCTGTAGTCTAAATTCTTGAGTCTTCTAGACTTCTTGGTTATTTTGAAAGCCAGTAGCAAAATTATAGGTATGTCTGGTTCCTGTATCTAAGAAGGTGCAAGATATGACAATATCTTGAGGTGAAGAAGAAGTGAGAAATGCACACACTGAAATAAACCTCAGTGGTGCTTTCTACACGCCATCATTTTAGACCTAATCAAAAATCCACTGAATTCAGAAGAATCATATTCACTATATTTGGATAATGACATTATTCACGAAAAATACTTCTGCTTCCAAGCATGCTCTGATTAAACATAATATATCCACATCTCACAAGCAGCAAATAGCCAAAGCAAACAATTTGCAAGCTTTATTTACAAGATCTATGCAGTGAATACCTAGGAATAAATAATCCCTCTGCTGAAGGCAGGGTCAACTCCCACATCATAGGGACAGAAAACCAAGACTAAATTGGGAGTGAATTCATTTTCATTGCACAGTTTAGCCAGCTCTTGGTATAAACTATCTGAACAGAAGTTGAGCTGGCTTTGAGTTCATTTGATGGGAATTATTTTGTGGCACTGCAGGAAATCCGTAGTTTTTGGACAAGGGAACCTGAGCTTTAAAAAAACAGATGTCTTCCCCCACCAACACCCACCCACCCCCAATTCTCTTTTTTCCCAGAACATCACTAAAAAGCACACACAGCAGAGCTTCCACTTTGACACCTAGAAGCAGGCAGGCAAGAAGAAGAAGCATAAACCCCAAATAAACAGCCATGTTAGACAAAACAGCATCTGTCTCTGCTGCACTGGGGATCTGCTGCACTGCCCTCCACAAAAACTCAGCCTGGCTTCGTGCCTGCCTACCCCAGGATGGCAGATAACAAGTGATTAGCGCTCAATGCTGGCAGCAAACAACCACGCTGGCTGCCCAGCCGTGCCCAAAATGACTGATAATCGCCTTGTACAAAAGCATATGAATTCCATAGAAACGTCGTCCAAGATGCTGAGGAGACCTGGGATGAGCGGATGCCCAGGAGCCATCACCTGGAGCTCCACGTGCTGACACTCTCCTTCCTTTACTCACTTTATGGTGGTGCTCAGTGCTGGCAACTGCTTTTCAGAGCTGCTGGCTTCCATGAATTTTTAGTGTATTCCTTAAAAAACTTGGACTAAAGCTACTGCCTTTCTGCCAAGCAGATCTGTTTGTGAAGGTACTATCATCAGTGGAGATATTTATTTTGAAAAAAACCCAACCTTTCAAGCTTATATTGTCCAGTGAATTGTTCAAACAACCTCATATATCAAATAGTTTGACAGAACATAGGCGAAACTTTTCCCATTTACATTAGTACTACTCCTCTTGTTTAAGCGGGAGGTGAAGTCTGAGATTTCTGGATTTATTTACTGGCTGAAAGGAAAGTTTAGATGTTCATTTTGTCCCCAGAAAATAGTCTGATGAAATGGTCAAATACTTGTAACTACAACTTCCAAAAAGCAGCATGAATACTTGGCTTATTCAGATTAGTTTTTCAAGTGTGTAATTTTATTTCTGTGACAGCATGCAATGTAATATTGTTTAATGCTCTAAAATAGCATTCCCATGATGCTAAATCACTATCAACTACACGTTTTGCAAGTTTAACCTATCTTGCTTTAGAAGTGCCAGTGAAAGGCAAAACTTGTTAGCAACTAAATATTGTCCCAGAAGTAATTAAAAGTATTAATGATACTAAATAAGAATACAATTATACCCTATGGGTGTCCAGTCTGAAGAAGTAAAAATAAGTAATAGAAATAGAACATGGCAAATAGCTGGATTTCAGAAACAACCAAAGAGATTTCTTAACACATTAATAATATATATTTCAGCTCCTTTAATCTAAAATGAAAGCTGTAGCACTTTCCCAAAACATAGTCAGTGCTCAGCAGCACCTGCTCATGCACTTCTGTACGCCAAATACATAGGCAGGAAATCTTTAAACTCATTTAACTTCTCAGTTTTAACAAAATAAGAGCTGAACCCATGCCAGATCTGGAAAAAAGATCTAAATCTGGTTCAAATTCAGTGAAATATAATCACATTTAATTTGTTTGCACTGAAATATTGCCTTTGACTCAGCTCGCTTGTGGTATAGATGGTCATAAATTTTATGCCTCAAGAGGTTTTTATAGTGTCATCTTTTTTAAACACTGATATTCTGCTTTGCAATGCTTCTCCCCAAAATCTCACAAGCCATAATATTCTTAACCACAGAGTCAGTTTGAGGGGATGCAGTTCTTAAAATGAGCCTCTATTAAAATTCCTTGCAACTGGATCACAGTATTTGGCAGTATTAGCAATAATCATTAAACCCAGCCAAAAACCTTTTGACAGAAATCTGGGGGTTTGACCAGAGAGAATATTTATGAAAAGTATGCAGTTTCATTTTAAAGAAGCTTTCCTTGGAGAAAGAACTTATTCTGATTGCTTTTGGTTTACAAAAACAAGAAGTTGACATTTTCTGCAGGAAGTACAGCATTTTCTGATTAGCTCTAATAGCCACTTTTGGGAGATGCTGCAATTTATCACAGCATTTGAAGTAGTTGAGTGTCATTAATTGCTACTCGCTAGGGTATTCAAGGCACTTGGTACCTGGTAAAGATGGGAGCTAGAAATAAGTCTGCAGGCCAGGACTGAACAAAACACTTCAGCACACGAATGAAAGCTGAGCTGAACACAAACCTGTGGTTTGTTGACCTGGAATTGTATTTTAGAAACCCCAGCAGATGTGTCAGGCCAAGTGCTAGTTTAAACACCCAATACTAAAATACGTGTCTATTATTTGGTTTTCTAGTTTCAAAAGCTAGGAATCTTTTTCATACATAAAGCGCTGCTAGAAAGTTTGCCAATTTTTTTCCCCTGTATCACTCTTTTCTGTCTTGATGTTTCTCAAAAATCCTCCCTCCAAACTAAATATATCTCAGCCTGATATTAAAGCCACATAATTTTTTACCCTGATAAACCAGATCTTGATAATGCCAATGCTACAGTAATATGTAATTCTTGTCAAAAGAGTCACTTATTTCATTTCCCATCCTCAGAGATGTGCTCTCTAAGTTGGTTTTTGATGGAAACAAATGAAGGCGATGATTTGTCTTGAATAATAAAGCACCTGCAGCTGTTTGCAGCATTTAGAATGATGGCTTATCATTAGCAGAAATGCTTATATATTCCAAGCACCCTACATGCCTTGCAGGTAGGACACCAGGGTCTGTGTCATTTACCTTAGTTTCTCATCATTTTCCAATAACAAGAACATCAAGGATGCAGCACATACATCACCTGCCTAGGAGTCTGAATTTGCTGTAGATAGTGACCTTTGAATAAGTCCCCCCTGCCCCCCATAATGTCAAAATAGGAAAGATTTCCTTAAATTTGGATCGCATAGAATCTATAGAACAGCACTTCCTTCTGGGTCTGGGAGGCAGTGAGCATGATGGGAGTCTGCTCTGTGCCTGGGCAGCGGTAAATGCTAAATAACTTCAGCAGGGATTGTAAAGGCAATTGTACATGCAGATATTCCCCAAGCTGGCAAAGCTTTGAGGACCAACTGTCAGGTCTGTTTGTCTTTGTTCATAACCATCCCAACGAGGGGAGATCTACGCACACATCCCTGTGCAGACCTGAGCACGAGGCAGCAGTAATGCTGGGGAACCGGCTGCGGGGCTGTGCCAGCCAGCTGATATGGGAACTGGAAGCAGCTTTTACAGTGTAGTCATACAGCAAGCAGCTCAACTTCATTCAAAATAGATTAACTCATTACAGAAAACAGAGGCATAAATTGCACAGGAACGAGTGAAGGATTTTCAAGGGAGTTAATGCACTCCAAAATACCATAAACCTCCTGTATGACTAGGAAGGATGAATTTTGGCTGGATAATTTACAATCTAGAAAGTTCAAATAATTACACATGAATTGCTAAAATATTAATTACGGGAACATAAGATCCCTTTACTTTACAGAATAGCTTTAGTTTTTCAGCAATTCCATAAACACAGGCAGGTGAGTCAGTTACTTGTCACTACCAGTCAAATTCTTGATGATCTATTGAGAAATAAAACCTCCATCCATGTAGCGTTTCATCTGGCTGCGGCTTTGAGTCAGCATTATCTCTAGCTGCAAACTCACCGGTTACAGCTCCACTGCAAAGTTAATAATAGATCAATTACTGTAATTAACAAGATCAATATTAGGTTAACAATAATGCATTTTCCCTTTTAGGATAAACTGCTGCGTTCACATAGCCTGAAGCTCAAACAGATCCACAGCTGAGCACACCAACAGAAACATCAAGACCACTCAGGGCACCAGGGGAAGCACGTGAGACTTGCTGCCAATGCTGAGATATCTGAGTCCCTTCCCCACCTCGGTCTGACATCCTGGCTTTGCCTAGGACAGACAGGAATCAAAGCACAGCAACTAACGGACCATTTTTCACCACCCTGCCTGTGGTCTCATGCAGCCACACCGCGGGCTTTGAAACAACATCGACCCAACCCAGCAGCGCACACCCGAAGGGAGCCTATACCTGCGGCTGCTTTCAGCGTGATGGTAACTTCATTTGGTCGCTCTGTCTCTGGGCATCCTGCAGAGCTTTTGCTTCTCCTAGTCCCAGTTTATTTCAGCTTAGACACTGCTGATCTTTGATTTACTCCTAGCCATGAAAGAATATTCCTAATTCCTCTGCTCCCACTTCTTTTCCCCCTCCCAAGTCTCTGCTCCTTCCAAGCAGCAATACTCTCACAGACGTTAGAGGACATCTTACTGCCCTACCAGTCCAACAAACCTATCTCCACCCACCTGGAGGCATAGTGGAGCATGCCTTTCGAGCCAATTCTATGTTTGCTGCATGCTACATGCTATGCATCGCCATCCTAGCCCACAACTGCTCTCTCCCAGAAGACCTGAGGAATGAAGGAGGGCAACTGCTGAACTTACTCTTTGGCAGCATGAGGCTTTGTGCTGCAGAGGAGGGGAGCAGATTTGGACAAACACAACCAGTTTTCCTCAGACAGCTCAGGGAAGTTGTGGAAGTGCCACCAGATATAAAGGAGCAACGATCTGCAGACAAGACACTGTGCTCCCTTGCTCCAAGGCTGGTTTCAGTAGTCAGGAAGCTGCTTGGCTTTATTTGCACTTTCTGTCAGGGCATGGGAGAAAAAACGGGAGTTTATGTTCAAAAGCCTGGCAGTCTACTGGTGACCCTCTCCTGCTTCCTCTGCCTTCCCCTCCCAAGGCGGGGGGGGGGGGGGGGGGGGGGGGGGGGCAGGGGGGTGGGTCCTGGGGGCACCTGCTGGTCCTGTAGCCCCTGTGCACTGGGCACTCCAGCCTTCAGTTGCACCATCAGGGCTTCTGCCGCAGAAGCCAACAGTGCCACACACTTCTGGATCAGCACTGGCCTCCTGTAGCTTTCTGGCCAAAGCAACCTGTCCCAGCTGATACAAGCCAGTCTCTGATCTTCTTTCTGTTCCCACAGAGACAAGGTGACCACTGACTGTCTCCATCACCCTTGCAGCAGCCCCCCCAAACAGGCATAGAGCAGACAGAGGAGTGGGGGACAGGCTCTGGGACAGGGGTGAGAGACTGTGCAGGACCACCAGTTCTCCAGGATGCTTTATGAAAACCAGCCTCAACGCTGGGAAAGGAGTGGAGCCTCATGGGCAAGTCCCTTGGGCTACATCCAGGAGTCGAGGGAATGGCTCCTCACCCTTGTGGGGTGCTTGGAAACAGCCTCACTCATACATGGAATTAAATGAGAGAAACCTATTTACACCACCACATGATAGGGGAAATTCTCCTTCCTCGCTTCCCCTTAAGATGAAATCCTAGAAAAGTAGTGCTTGAGAAGTCACCTAATATGTGTCCTCAACCTTCAATCAACATAAAATCTATTCCTAGCAGATGTTTGTCTAATCTAGCCTTTTAAAAGTTCTGAGAATGGGGGTGTCTTTTACCCTGCTTGGTTAGGCTACACATAAATGTTAAGAGATTTTAGGTAACAGCATGCAAGCTGCTACAGCAGATTTTGCAAGCCGGTGCACAGGGCTATTATCATATTCCAATATTATTGGCCTTTACTTTTGCTGTGGGTTGCTGAACTAATATGAAATTCTGATTGAATTTGTGCTGCCAGTGGAAAAGCTGGAATTCAGTAAACACGCTAAGAGCAGACTGTGTCTGCAAGAGCACCAGGCAAAGGACTGCCACAGGGAAAGAGCAAAAAGCCTTGAAGAAATGCTTCAGAGCGAACAAGCTCTGCTAAGCCCTCCAGAATTGCTGTGGGAATGTCTGCCCTTCGTCGCAGGGATCCCTGCAGTGGTTTGAAGTCAGTGGGTAACATATCATCTAATGGCCATTGAAATGAGAGCAGAAAGGAGAAGAAAAGCAGAGAGGAAGGGATTATTCCAGAAGCTTTGCTCACACCAGCACGGGTTTTCTGCTTTACAGAAAGTATCATACTACCTCGAGTTCCTTATACAACTGGAGCTTTCTACACAGCCTGTCAGAGATTACAGCTTGGGTTTATTTCCATGCAGTTTCCCATGTCTTTGGCATGACCTTGAGAGCTGCCATTCTACAGCAGCGGAGTTTCAGGGAATGGGCCTGGCTGAAGCGTGCCATCTGCAAGGTATTTCTCATTTTCATTCCATCAGCCTGTGCATTGAGGTTAGTCACCAACCCCATGCAAGTTTTATGGGGCTCACTTAGTTGCTTTGGCGCCCCAAAGGCCTCTTTCCTTGCATTAAAGCTCTCCCAAGAATGTTTTGAGGTGCACAGGCACCACTTCCTTCAAGAAAAAGGAGAGCTCATGGGTGATGCCAGAGGCTGTGGTACCCCAGCCCCGGGCAGGCACACAAGCCCACTGTGCCAAGTGAACCAGCACTAAATATTACACACCAGTGATGGCTCTGCCCTTGCTCTCAACCACTGCAAGAGACCTCAACCCATATTCAGTCTATCCTGAAAAAATACATACTTCAAAGCAGTGTTGCAGACAGACATGAATGCATAGATCTTTTTTCCAGTCCTTAACCAAGGTCTTCAAACAGATCTTTCATCTAAGCATAGACATATCCCATAGGATTGTCTGTTAAAAACCCTTGCTTTTCTGAACCACTGTAACACCAGTCAGACAGAAATAGCAGGAGGGAGAACAGTCCCTTACTTGTCTCACTGCAGCCATGGCACAGCAGGGCAGAAATTTGTACTCTAAAGACATCACAACCCGCGTGCAAGCAGCGGTTCAGGATATACCAGCAAATAACCACATGGAGAAAATACAGTTCAAGGGCCACATTTGTAAGCTTTTGCAGGCATCTAGAACCCATCCAAGCTTTGTCACAGTTCATGCAGTCTCCCCATAAACTAATCATCACCCTCACTATTATTTTTAGTTGCTCCCAAGCAATGACTGCGCATGAGTAATGTAGAAGTAAAGTTCTGAATTATTTATGGTACTCAAAACACCTCGACAGAAATGCCAGCCTTTCTTGTGTTTATGCTGGCTCTTGGATTAGGAGCAGGGAGTGGAAATTCAGATTAGGAGCAGGGTGGAAAAAGTCAGGACAGAGACTGAGACCCATTTTTTTTTTTTTTTTAGCCACCCGCTTGGCCTTGAATTAAGTTTTATTTTTCATATATCAAGTCTCACACATTAGGCTTCAGGAGATCTGCGCTCGGTTCCCAGATCTTGTACAGATCTAATACAGCTGTGACCAGGATATTACATTTCTGTATGACTCAGTTTCCCACACATGAGAAAGAAGCTAATTTTCTAAATAGGTCATTAAGATAAAATAAGCAATATGTGAATTGTTTATCTATTATTGTGATGGTCTACGTGAGCTCAATACTCAAGGCAGTGTTTATTTCATAGAGGGTGTAGGACAAACCAGCTTTCTAGATCCAAACACATGAATCTAATTTCAAATTAGAAATGTATTTTTTTATTTATTTAATTATTGTGCCATTACTGCCTTTTTTATTTTTTTTTAAAGGGAGGATGTTCGGTTTCCTCAAGTGAATCTACAGATGCCTCTTTTAAACCTTAATTTCTCTGAATGAACCATCCAATTTCAGGACTAAATCATGATTATAACTGCTATTCATTCAGAAAAGCAATTTAATTTTGATCAGGACCTACCTCCCAGCTTTGAATTCAAATTAAGACAAGCCACAATTTTTGAATGTAGTTACTTCTAAAATGGAAGCAATCTTGCTGCCCGCAAGAGACATATGAAATCTTACCATACCAAAAATTCATGTTAAATAGTTGGTACCTGAAACACAATTCTCATTAAAATGGATTGTAGCATTCATGTCTGGGAAACATAAAGAATAAAGACCAATGGATTAATCCATGGAGAGTGCCATAATGATCTTTACCTTGTCCTTGGTAGAATAGCCCTCCCACAATCCTTCTGCCTTTATTCAACTTCTAACAAACAAGGATGCTCTAGGTGAAAGGGGGCAAAGAATCCTAAACATGCTTCTCTCCAGCTGTATGGTGTGACATAGGTCATGGCACACTTGACTTTGCTCCAGTAAGTCCAAAACTACCTTATCTTATAATAGCTGCATATAAGAAAATCTGCATCTGAAAAATATGTTTCCAATATTTACATTAGATACATTTTAATGAAAGTGCACCATAAAAATAAAAAAGCCTGCACCCATGAAAAGCCTCACTTGCATAATATTAACCATCTGAGATTAGGTGGAATCAAATTTCATTCTTTCCAGCTGTAGTGATTTTTAAAAAAATAATTTCAAGTGATAGCATTTATCATCATGTACTTTTCTAAAAGGAGAATACATTGACTGGCTCACTGTATTTTAAAGCTCCCGTGATAAAGCCAGGAATTAGACATTTGCATGTGAAAAGTTCTGCCGAGGAATGTTCTTACTTATGCCAGTAATTCTGCTAGCTTCAGCAAAGTGACCGCTGAATAGAGGACTCGACTTTATACACATTTATTTTCTACTATCTTACCAACAATCTCTCTTAAATATATCCATCATAGATGCTAACTATATTTAGAGATCAACTGTCTCTATAAAGATTACAAAAGTGATTAAATAACACAGTTTCAATAGGAGGAAACTCGACTCATTGTTAGGGGATCACTTTCGGTCCAGTGTTCCTGATTTCATTGTCCATGACCTTGGAGGAAAAAGTCAGTATCTGCACTGCTCTAAAACTGATATTTCATCCACATTTCTGCTTTGCTGCTAGAACACAGAATTATAGGACCATAAGGGACCCAGAGAGGTCATCGAGGTCATGCAGATACAGCAATGAAGCATGAGTCACACTTATGTCATCTGTGATCTAATGTTAACTGCTTCCAAGGATAAAGGCTCCACAGCTTCTCTCAGACTGGACAGTACTTGACAACCCTTCCTGCAAAGGATGCTTTTTACACTGCCTAACTTGAAGTCTTCTTTGCTCTAATCACTTGTAGTCTCTATATGTGGAGATGAACAAGTAACTACCTCTCTCCTTGTCAGCTCTGTGCAACTAAAGGTCTCTCCCCATCTTTTCTCTAAGCCAAAGAACCTGTATTTGTGTCTTTCTGTGGAGGTCATGTTTCCAGACCCCTCAACATACTCATTGTTCACCCATGGATCCTCCCTAGGGGATGTACATCATTCTTGCAGTGCTGTGCCCATGCTCTTAAACCAGCATCTCCGTGTGTTACCCATTGATAAAAAAGTGATACCCAACTTCTCAGGCCACAGCCCTGTAGTTAACCTCTCCATTCTTTTCCCAAATGTGGTACTAAAAGCACCTGAGCGTTACAGTTCCAGATTGATAAACGGAAGGGAAAATTCAGCTCAGACAGAAGGAAGATTAAAATAAGCTTAAAATTGAATCTAGTAAGTTGACTGAGTTTTTTGTTCCTCCAAATCTCCCACGCATAACCTCAAGAGCTTCCTACAAAGATCCCTGTAGACCCCTGAAAATGTCTGCTTTTTCATCATCTTGACTAGTTTGGCATCTACTCTACGTGGTAAGTTCCCAGCTTCCTTGAGCTTTACCATGTCTTTTTGTGCAGAAAGCACTCCATTCATCTCCAGAAGTTCCTCCCAAAGAGCACAGAGTTGCTCCCCATGAAGTAGCAGGCTCTTCTTTTTTTCCCTAGACTTCACCTGGCTCAAAATGCAGCAGTTAGTACTGCCCGCACAAACCATCATCCTCTCAGCTGTCCAGCTACACCATTTGTAACCCACAATAAAAAGCTGCATACACTGATCCACGAACATATAAATCAGCAGTTCCATCTGAGCTAGCTGTGCTCACACATCAGGTAGGTTTATAACCTAGCAGGTAGATCTGGAGGCAAGATGTGTCTGGCACAATTTTGATTCAAGTTCTGTCCAGTAGTTCAAAGCTTCTTAAACTTTGGAAAGCGTTTGGTGTTTGAACAACCTCGTTTTGGAAGGGTCTGTAGTGTCCTAGCATAGACCCAGCACAATTCATTATGTGTCTTGGATGAAAAAAAAGCTGCCCAAGATCAGGAAGAGAACTGCAAAGTCACGAATGGTTCCTGGGTACAGGTTAGCTAGCTTGGCTGTAGTCACTGTTGGCACAGAAGAACTACAGAGCTGTCTGTCACTCAAGTGGATCTTGGAGGTATTAAGCAGGTGAGCAAGTGCTTAAGATCACTTTCTTGCAAATACATCTAGAAGAGCCCTGGAATATTATATGTAATGGTACTGATAATGCCAAAATCGCCATTATTTTAATCCTGACTGGGCTGCAATGTTACATGGAGGAAACACAACTGTGCCTATTCAGTGTTCTGTTTGACAATGGTATTATCGAGAGGATGCCTTCCAAACAGCCTGTGTAAACCCTCCTCTGGTAAACATTGGATAGCATGATGTGTTGTTGGCCTTAAATCATACTAAGCAAGCTGTATTGACAGACAGAGGTAGCTAAGTGTACATCAAAAGAGAACAGTGAAACCTGGACTGAAAAGTTGGTATCGAGCAGGTAGGATTTCAATTAGTAAGTCAATGCATAAACAAGATGCACCTCTAAAAGCGAATATTCATGTGTGTGACTTTAGTTCAACTGAGAACCTAACCCTACTTCTACCAGATTTTTGCCCTGCAGCCAGATCAAAGGATGTAGGTCAACTTTAAATAAAAGAAAAAAAAAAAAAGATTTTGATCACAGCTTACTGCAGAAACTTTAGATCATTCACAACATTCACAATCCCCTGCCTTTCTTGTAACACCAGTATTGAATGTTGGGACAAAGCATTACCTTTACTGTGAGGGAACTGCAGTTTTCAAACAAAGAATCTGACTTTTTCAGCCCAGAAAATAGCAAGTTACAGTAGTCCATTTTTAAATTATTAAGAGCAATGAAGAACCGTTTAAAGGATTGCAGGACTACAAAGCAATGGAGCCTTCCAGTGCCCTGCCTGGCAGCAGTACAGAATTTAACTGAACAAACGCAGCTTCAAAAGAAGAAACAAGTCCATAAAGTCCCCTTGACGTTTCTATAGAGGTGGAATTAATTTAATTGCATAAAAAGGAATCAGAGTTCCTACCCCACTTTCCTTGCCAGTAGTGACTACTGAGAAGGAGCACAAAGGAGGGGAGGAATTGAAGAAGGGCCACAGAAACGAACTGCTGCAACCCCAGCAAGGGCTGACAGCAGGAATGGCAGATTCAATCCGTTCTGCTTTTGTACTTACCCTCTTGCCACGGTGTTGGCATCAGGGTAGTTTAATCCCTACACATCAGCAATCCTTCAGTGTTTCCTCAAAGGGAATGGTGCCCCTTTCCCCACTGACACAAGTCCACGCCTGGCATGTCTAAAGCTGGGGACACCAGCGAGCTTGGAACTCTCAGGCCAAGAGCGTGGCGGCAGTGGCTGGAATGCTGCTCCACACAGATGGCAGTGCCGGCGTGCAGGGCACTGCTCCCGCCTTACTGAGTGTAGGTCTGAGTACAGCCAGGCAGGAGCAGGGACAGCTGGGCGTAATACTGCACAAATCCTTCCAACCTGTTCATCGTTGCTGCTACCACCAGTAACTAGTGCAATGTTTGAACATGTTACAGAACTGAGATTTAAGGGTGCAGTTGTGTGGGAAGGGGGCTCTGCTCACACTCCATGGCATAAAGGAGAAAGGAATCTTATTTCTTAACCTGAAGATTGAAGATCCATCCAGACTACCCATGAAGATTATGCCAGTAGATTTTCATTACACTGCTCATACTTTTCTATATAGATGATAATTAAGATATTACCATGTGAGGCAGTTAACATTACACCATTGCTTAAAAGCGAACACCGGTTTTAAAAGAAATATTCTGGCCCGTCATCTTATATTTAGAGAGAGCGAATTTTAGTTGAAGACGCTTCTGTGTGCAGCACAAGACAAAGAATCACAGTCCAAAATGGGGATTTTATAATTCAGAACTGTTCCACATGGCTGCCCGTTCAATACAATTCATCGACAAATCCCAAACCTGCTTGCTCATTGCCATGTACCATGTATGGGTTGGATTTAATTTTAAATGGTGTTTAAATGGTCACTAGCAGCATTTAAATATGAATCTATAGATGTTTGGTTACACAAAGTCCAATTAACAGTCTGCATGTCTGTGTAATCTGAAGACCTAACTCCATTCCAACACCTGTTTTGTATTTAACAGCAGGTCACAACTACAAAGGTTGATGGAATACCAGAATAAAACAAAACCCTGTGTGAATATTCTCCCACCGTTAAACTACTAGCAGATGAACTATTAATCCTGTGATGAAATTAACAGGGCACTTGTATTATTTTAAGGAAAAAAAAAATAGCCTTTTTTTTATATTCATAATTTGCTTTTTTTTACACTTCATTAACAGTGCAGATTTATTACGTATCTTGACTAGATCTGACACCACTCAACCCCCAACTCCCAACCCAACTTGTTTAACGTCTGGATCAAATATTGTCTTCATACTGTATTTTCCTGAAACAACCTTCCATTAGAGTTTTATAGATCTCATAGAAAGAGCCCTGTAAACTTGGAGAGCTAACACCAGAACAAGTTAAAGAATGGCTAAAACCACTTTGGTTTCTCGTTACTTTAGTCAATCATTAACTCAAGGGCAGGTGAATGATTTAGCCTTGACTGCACTCACACTCCATGGTGAGTGTTCCCCGTGTGCAATGCTGAGTCATAAAGAGAAAAGGAACAGAGACATGGCCCCCCTCAACGATGCTGCCGTTGCCAATGGGAAGTCCATGCCTTTGGCATTGGTTCCTCACCTGGAGCTCTGGAGCGACCGTTCTGCCTGACACAACGCCCCTGATGCCCAACACGGGGAACGGGACAGGCCTGCAGGTGAAAAGCAGAGAGTACCTGCTCTCGATTACATCCCACTGCTATGGGACCTGATGTTATAAATGTATGCAGGGCAGCTGAGTGGAGAGAGGCCACATGTTTCAAGCTAGGGAGTTATGTGAGCACACAGCCACAGCCACCTGACACACGTCAAGCCAGGAAAAGCTCCACATACTCAGTAATGAAGATACTGCCAGCCTGCTCCAGAGCAACATGCCACTTAGTCTGGGAAAAATAATGGATTTCTTCAGCATGGCTAGGCATAATCAAAGCAGATCTAGAGACTAACATGAGCTCAGACAGCTTGCACTTCTCAAAGTACACTGTTACTCTTCCATCTGACCAAAGAACCTGTTTCATTAGAAGGAAAAAGTAAAGCACAACACATGCCTTCTCCTTCCTGCACCTTCCTCGGAAGGAATGATGAGTTTGCTTTCCTAGCAGGAACTGGAGCCTAAAGGACCACCCTAACCTTGAGACTTGCAACACACGTTGCAGCCTTCATTCATCTGACACTCTGAGAAACATTGAATCCAAGTGATTGGAAATAAACCTGCCCTCAATTAAATTATAAATTCATAGCAAAAATTATGCATTATATTTGTAAATATGTTTAATGTATTTGTATGTATACGTACACATGAAATTATTATCCACCACTCTAGAGGAAGAACATCCAGAACAAAAACCTAGTGACATTCCTCTTGGACTTCTGTCCTTGTTAATTACCATTACCTATAGTATAGCCAACACACTTAATGTTTGTCCATATTTACACATATATCAGAATGGTTATCTTCAAAAAAACAGCGCAAGAAATGGATAAGATTTAACTTCAACAAAGCACCTAATCAAAATTCTGCCCTTTGATCTAAATTGAAATAGCCATTCCACCTTAAATACATACCAAGTCTGAAGTAGGACTGTAGATAGCTATATATAAAGGCAAAGTCAGAAAGAATAAAGCCAAGGTTCTACTGAAATGAAAGTGTGGAGAATGGCTGTTAAGTCAGAGGCAAGTTCTTGCCTATATCTGTTCATCTGTGGAATTCACTGCAGGCAAAAAATGCCTGAGTTATTCCATGCATGATTATGTGATAAAATGAGAAAGATATTCTATACCCACAGCTCCTTAACGTGTCTGCATCACTGACCAATATGGTGAAGGCAATTTCAGTTCAAGACCTCTTACATATTTTTGGATGTACCTGGAAACAAAGGAATCACCTGACAAAACTCCCACAATTTCCATCTATTGAAATAAAGTTCCAGCATCACATTTCTAAAATATCTGAAGAGCAGAGCAGGAGGCAATGTTGTCTTCAGAGGTGTAAAACATCAGAGTAACAGAAAACTCAGGCTGACAACTGGCTGGATTTGTTCGGTGTTTGGAACAATCTGGTGGAAAGAAGAGAAACTGAGCCTGGAATTGCTTTTGATTGTTATTTTCCAAACAGAGCATGAAAAACAACACAAAAGAGAATACTCCATTGTAAAAGATGCAACACTATCAGTTTTGGATCAAAACCACTGTCTGGTTAAGCTGAATATATTATTTCAAAATCATGGTCAACAGAAAAGAACTCAAACATGTTTTTTGTGGTAGGTGCTCTGTTCAGTTTTTTATTCAGTACAATTTTACTAGTTTTCTAATAACTTTATTGAGGGTTTTTGCAAAAGTTACATCAAAGGGGTAACCCGGCATCTAAATCAAAAAGATTTTGAAATATGGAAAAATGAAAGCTTTTTCTACAGCTCCTGTGTATCCTGACAGACAAAACCAAGTCAAAATACCACATATCACTCATGCCCTGCAGTCTGAAGTTGAAGGCTTAAACCAGCCCTCATCCTGCCATGCTCCTACAGCCAGGTGTGTGCAAGCAATTCCCTTTGAATCCAGCAAGGCTCAGCCTGGCCGTTTGGGGTTTAGTGTCTGCAAAGCACGTCCTGGCTCATTCTAGTGCAGCAGATGCCAGTATATCATGGCAGTCAGAACCTGAGTTTTACAGTGAGGTTTTAATTATTTAATTCTTTCTACTGCAGCTGGGAAACAATTTGCACTTTCCGTTAGACATCTTGGACTACCAGCTGCTTTGGTGCCAAGGCTGTAGCCCTGTCCCTCCTGTCCTGCCATACACTTAATCCCAGCGCTCACTGTGGCTGTTGAACAGTGAAACTGAGATGTTCATGGTCACCTTCCCTCCCCCTACAAGCCCTCTTTTCTGCTGTAATGACACCACAACACATCTAGGCTAGGGGAAAACCACTGGGAAAGCAAGAGCTCCGGGGCTGTTCAGACATTGTTCATAGTCTCTTCCACTTTTTAAGTGGAAAGCTTGGAGGGAATGCAAATCCTGAATCGGCAAAGCCCAAAAAGTTAGTCCCTGAATATCATGGAGAGCAGCTGTGCAATGTTAGGGACCCCCCAGTGGAGGCTGCAAGCATATAAAGGCACTTTTCAGGCACATACTTCACTGAGATCACCTTCACAAAATGAGGTTCATGACTTCAAACATTACCACACACTTCTATCACCCTAATTCTGCCCAGGTCTGATTACAAGGGACATAGCTGATCTGGAGCATCTAGAATTGTCCAAATCCTTCTTTTGTCCTAACTTCCTGCTGTGGAGTCTGTGATGCCATGAGAACCCAAAACAGCAAGGGGCACATATTCCTGTAGGACAAAAGCAAAGTCTAATACAACTGCTGACTCAAAACCACCTCCCAGCTTTATAGGGGTACTCAGCTTGCCTCTTCAGCCCACTGCATGACTGTCCCAAAGTCACCTTAGCAGGAATGGCCAGCTGGTTCAGATGGGAATGCACTGATGTACTCTGCCAGTACTCCTCAAGCCTAGGAAAAAACTTCCTCCCCATCACCAAAAAAAAGAGAGGGGAGAAAAAAAAAAAAAGAAAGAAAAAAAGAAGACAAAGAGACAGGGTCTCTCATAAGAGCACAGGAGATAAGCTTCTAGTTACAGCCTGTGTTGGCAAAGAGAAATCACAGCTCTAGAGCAGAATGAAACAACCAGACACAAGAGTTACTATCTCAACTACACAAGGTTATAAAAGGCAACTGGCCTTTCCATTTCTTCGTAAATAATATCCACAAATATTAGTCTTTTAAAAAAAATCGGTTGGTGCCCAGCAGGAAAACAAAAAGCAGTATCGTACAGGTTAATGTGACGATGTAGAGCTGATACAACTGCATCACTTCATTATGTGTTGCATTCTAGTTCATGCAAACTGGTCATCATCCCACATGGATGGAGCAGGGAGTTAAGCTCTTTCCTCCCTTAGCTGACTTAGATTTCAGACATCAGTATACACAAGGCAGTGAAAGCATTTTCAAAGAACAGGAAGATGTCAAGTGCTTGAGCTGCATTGAAGGAAGTTAGGGATTTATGTGATAAAACCATATGACAACAGCACAGCCAATCTGAATCTTTGCAGATTTGGAAGTAGGTAGCTATAAATTGCAATATATTCTGACTTTCTTTACCAAATACAACAGTCAACTGACAAATTATACTAATACAGTATGATTTCAAGGTGTATCCACATTCGAAGCATGTGTAAATTTCTCAAATAGAATCCGATGTTTGCTAATACGGTACGATCTCAGTTAATAAGATCAAATTATGTCTGATCATACTACATTAGTAAATGTCACATCAAATTAGTCATTTTCAGAATTATAATGAAGCACAGAAAGCAACCAAAAATAATTTTCCAACACAAGTAAGCAGTGCTGAAACTGAAAACTAAGCTAAATACCAAGCCCCTAGAGAATGCTTTTTTGAATTCAAGGTTAGCTGAATTTTCAGTCTTATTTCAGAGAGGTCGTGTACGTGATTTAAATCATGGTTTGAGTCACAGAAGAGTTTTGTCCAAAGGTCACTAAAGGGGCTGGAGACAAGGACAAGAACTAGAAGTTGGCAAAATCTCTACTGAAAGATTGTTAGTTCAGGGGTAGTCATCTTTTTGCATGGCTATGCTCACAGCAATGGTTCCAAGTAGGAAAATCCATGAAAATCCAACGAACATAATTTTTGCAAGAGAAAACGCTTTAAACAGGAAATTGCTTAAACAGTTAATACACTTGAAAGGAGGAAAGGTTAATGTCTGAACTGTTGTAATTAGTCAGGCCTTTTCTTTTCTGTTATTGAAATCAGGTACCTGTCAGGTGATTATCTCAATTATTTGCAAACATACAGAGTTGGGTTTCTTTGAACACAGTTGGGAAAACAAACAGCGTCTTGGCTCAGAAAGCCCTGAGTCTGCCCTCAGCAAGTTCCTCAGCCCGACATCCCTGGCCATATGCTGGATTTGAGCTACAGTTGCCTTCTTCCATGCCCTTCCACCAGCATGGAAAGCTTCCTACAGGTTTCCTCTATGTCCCTACATCTAAAGGTAGGGAATATCTCTTGAAATGCCCACATTAGAGCTGATCTCACATGTGGAAGAGGCTACTCAAGTAGGGCATCCAGGGTCTCAAAGCATACCCTAAAAGCAGAAGGCTGAAGTCAGTCCTGTCAGTCTTCAAGGATGTCTCACGCACAGCCTTTCCCAGAACATTCAACAGGGGAAAAAACCTAGCACGTGGCAGAAGCAGAAAGAGCAGGGATTTGAAGGAACATTCACTGGTCTCACATTCACTGGTAACATGGGGAATGTTAACCTCTCCAAAGCTCCCCATCATCTATTTCATCATGAGAGTGCAAAGAAAAGGCAGCAGGAGGCAGAACCAACCCAACACAGCCCAGTAAAGGCAGCAGAGGACAGGAGAGATTTCTCCTGTGAGGCTGAGCACAGTCTTCCTCAGGGGGAAGGAATTTTCCCCCTGTGACACCACCAGGTAAAGCAGAGTCGAGGATTTTTCCAGGCCATCGTATCAACACCAAGAGACAAGGCTTTTGTACCTTTTGATGAACTAAGAGAAATTGGAAGGGAACGAATACTTGAGCAATTTAATTTCTATCTTTACCGAGTTAAAACACACCCATGTAACTACAGCCACCTAAGCCTTCTGGATAAGCCACCTTTATTCCCAGCTGAATAAATTAATACAGCTGAAAGCATGGCACACTCCAAGCAAGAAACATTTTTCTGTGCACAGTGTTTAGGAAAGTGAAGGCCAAAGTGGTGGTGGACACCTAAGTTCAGAGGTTTTTAAAAAGTAAGACTAAAAAATGCACTAAAAGACTAAACAGGGTGTCCACTGTTGAAAGGAGGATTTCTAGGTACTTTCTCAGAAAGCGGAACATATGTTAGTTATTGTGACCTGTAGTGTTTAATATTCATTCTCTTGTTTTAGTGAACGCTGGCATATGCTTCAAAGAGTATTTTTTTCCCCACAATGGCTTTACCAGCCCCTGTTGCTCATGACTTTTGTTTATTTGCTTGATATTTGTTCCTTTTTAATCTAAGTTGTCTGCATGAATTTTAACTGAATTATGGGTGTTTATATAAGGCAGTCTGTTCAGAGACAAAGTTGTTGATCCCTAGAGAAAGCATTGTTCCTATCCTGTCTGTATTTCAGCAGATTAGGTTTAAACCAGACCCATCATCAAAATACACTCACTAGCACACAAGCTTTACATGTGTTTTAGTTTGAATGGAGTTGTAATAATAGACCAGCTTTTTGTTATTAGTAATTATGAATACTTCTGTTGGATTTTAGTATGTCAGTGGACTAGGAACCTTTTGTTGTCTTTAAGCTAAAGTCTACATTATTCTGCATTTTCTTCTTCTAATCCTTCCTCTATCCTGGAGGATTTTAGCAACATTTTACTGTCATTCTGTTATGAAACTTGTTTTCCCTTGAGCATGTGGCAACTTCATTAGGTACCTGAGGATCATATAAAAATCAAATAACAACATAAGCTCAGCCAAAGAAGGGAAAAAAAAAAACCCAAACCATTTCTACTTAGCTCAAGACAAAAATAAAAGCACATGGGAGGAGGAAGGGAAAGAAAGAGAAAAATAAGGGAAGCATTATTTGCTGCATTTTGTTTAACTCCTTGCTGGCTATATTTTGTGGTAGATCTCAGATGGTAGCTGTGCAGCAGAAGCAGCCAGGCAGCTTGCCCCTGTGGTGGTCCACAAGCCCTTCTCCAGCCTGCAGCCTGGGACAGGGCGCCCTGGGGCCAGGAGCATCCCTTAGCTCTGCTCTGAAACTGGCAACAGTAACTGTAACTTGTAGGGTGCAGCCATCTGCTATTTTTGTGTGGATGCCTTTACCTCTTTTCACATGGAAACACAAACTATATCTGACAGTGATGGCTTTCCTCCAACCTGCTCGCCACTCCCTCCCCCCCCCCAAAAAAAGTAAAAAACTTCCTTCTGGCTGAACACAGCTTGAAAGAAAATTGTTGGAGAAAGCCAAGTGAAATTACACAGGACTGGGCCTGATGACCCAGAAGACCCTTCCAAATCTTTTCCCAGGAAAATCATCTCAGCTAATCTCAGAAAAACACTTTAGAGTCACATGTCACAGACTGTCCTATAAATTCCTGTCTCTGATCAAATCAGACCACCCAGGACAGCCTAGCCATTTTGATGGGGCAGGAATACTTTCCACCGACACTAAAGAGAACTATCCTTCTCATTACATCAAGTCAAACAAGAGGTTCCTTCACCTAGGGACCTGTTAACTACATGCTCGAGCATTTTCTGAAATATTATTTGGCTATACAGGGACATGACTGATGAGTGTTGTCCTATTGACCTCTGCTTGTAGGACCCAGAGCCACTCTCTTACCACCACGTTGACACTCACCTGAATCAGTCATTCAGAAACTCAAGAGCTTGGACCTGTAGTGTTTGCAGTTACTAGATAAGCGATCTGACTCCAGCTAACATCATCTAAAAATGCACATAAATCAGGAGTAACCCACTCAGGCCAGCTTTCTGTGTAACGTCACTGAAAGTTTGAATATACGTATGAGTTCCAGCTAATTAAGCACAGTTTAGTGACACCAATACAGTAAGCAGCACAGCAAAGCTGGCAACAAAGACGACTACTTGGCAGAGAAGGCAATATGTGCTGCTAATGCTGCACAAATAGCATTTTAATCAAAGCCAGGTTTCCACAAGTCACAAGTTCCGATCTCTTGTCTTTGGCTTAAATCTTGCATCATTTTTCTGTTACGCCCATGCCCATCTCTTAGGATATACACTGCTATGATTTTACACACACATCCCCACTCCCCCGGAGAAAAGTAACAACATCAGTAAACAACAACATCAATAAAACAAGCTTTTCATACATTAATTTATGGCCACAATGCACAGACTGTACCACACAGGCCTTTGCCAGGCAGAAAAAGATGGAATATAAATTGGTCTTGGAGTGTGTCAGTACAACAGCTGTGATAGATCACTTTTTTCCAAAAAGGAGATTTTTAGAGTTGAAAATGGCTTATATAAAACTGGCTTGAAATGAATTAATGCTAAATTAAACTGGGTGCCTTCTTAATTTTTTAAATAGGGTTAAAAGACAGCAGAAACAGTTTTTCCTTGCATATAAGTATCCTGACTAGAATTTTCAAAGCAAATGTGATTTAATTGGCCAATGCTCATTAGCCCTAGGTGAGAACAGGGCAAACTAGCCCTTGAATTGGCTTTGATAATTGCAGTTAAAGATTTAGGAGTAGAAATAAGCTTTCTCCTTTTGTTTTCAAGTGAGTCATGTTTATGAGCAAGAAAATTAAAACAGGTCTTTGTTCATCACAAAAGAGTCAAGATACGTTTGAAGACAGAAACATGCAAAGCCTTTGATTTTCATTCCACCAGGGTTACCCACCCGGAGTGTTTGCCCTGCCTGGCCTTTTCTGAGCACAAATCCTGCCCTCTAAAATTATTTACACCTCTTGGACCTAAGAGGTGCCTGCATCAAGACAGACATCTAGGAACAGCATTCAGGGAACAGCAGAACTTACTGAAGAAAGGTTTCAATGAATGGAGGAGTTTACTGCAAACACAGCTAGAGCGCTGCGCTGGTTTGTGTGTCCTGGCTAGCCTAGGCAGACATTATGAGATCTCTATTTTATTATCTTCAGCGTTATTGAACGATCGATTCCAGTCTCATCTAGTGCCCTTGAATTAAGGGATGTAACAGCATTTTCATCGTTGCTTCCTAATGAGCAGCCCTCAGTGACCTTCATGAACTGAGCTTTGCTGAGTGTATTATTCTTTGTCTGAGCACTTCACACAACCCAACAGGACAGAGAAGGCTGTTTCTGCTGCTCCTCTTACACTAGCCGGATACTGAGCAGCACCCCAGTGCTTACTTTGTGATAGGCTGCTCATATTAAAACTCTTCAGCCACCAAAATATCTGTCCATTTTAGCATTAGATGAAACGCAGACCTGTGTTTAAGGCAGTGGTAGGCAAGGGTTGTCTAGGATTTAAAAGGCCATCCAACCAAAGCCTAACCAGTCTTCATTCTCTTGGGGAAACCTACAGCACACCAGGCACACACAAGGTTCAGCCCATTCCCTGGGCATCTGCCCCAGGGTGGGATTAAACAGACCCGTACAGCATCTGTTCCCTTCTGTAAAGCTGTTCTGCATAGAGACAAAGAATCTCCCTAGTTCCCTCTTACACATGTGCATTGATAATTAATGAGCCCTGTACAGTCAGTTGCCCCTTCCAAGAGACAAAACCCCCAAGATTACTCACACTTCATTCATACTGCGCAGGAGTGTTTTCAAGGCAGAGACTGTATCTGACCACAAGAGTTAAAACAAAGCCTTTCTCCCACCCTCTGAGCAATCTGGAGGATTCATCCATACCTTAATAAAGCTCCACGATACCAGGATACTTTTGAAAATCTGCTTTATGCTTGCAGAAATGAGCAGCCAGGTGGATGCCAGCCTCCTTCCCTGAAGGACAGAGAAAGCACAGAAGGGTCTTGTTACCAGGACTGAGTCCTGCTCTGGGGAAACTACCTCTTTGCTTAAGGATCTAGACACCAACAAGGACTACTTATTAAAAAACCAAAAAATCTGAGGTCTGGAGACATTTTTGTATAAAGTTTTCTATAAGATACCTTAACTTATTTCATATCTATTTGGTCCATTTCATCAGTATTTCTTTTCCCCCTATTCCCTTTTCCCCATTTGATTTTTTTCATTTGTGGAAAAGGCACAGAGGAAGCAAACAGAGCTTCCTAGAATCAGCATCCAAATAGTCCCCTCCAAAAATGAGGCAACTAAGGTTACAGCACTGCAGAAAGACAACTTCGGGAAAAAAAGACTCTGCTACTTTACTTAACACCAACCACCCTCATGGGGAAAAAAAAAAAAAGAAAAAAAGAAAAAAAAAAGAAAGAAAAAGAAAAAAAAAAAGAATATGAAGGAAGACAGCACAATTTTCTCCCTATCCCAAATCCTCACTAAGTCCAACCTCCACACATCCCAGTTGCAGTCAAGCAAGCTCACTGGAGCAAAGACATTTTATGTTTAAGGAAATCCCTTATTTCAGGACATCTGTCCCTGCCCTGACACCCCAGGTACTTAGGGCATGCAGCTGTGGTCTCTCTTCTGCTAAAAAGAAGAGCTTAACCCCTTCCCTGCTAATTCCAAATGAAGGCTACAGACACTACAGCCGACAGAAAGTGAATGAGACTGTAGACTTTTTACGGGACCTTGTGCATGTGATTGCTATCAACTACAGATGAAACAGATTCCATTTCCAAACAGAAACAGTTGCTGGACTTTGCTCTTCCCCTGCCGAGTGACCACACCACATGTCATTCTGGTTTCCCCTTTTAATTTCAAATTTCTTCTTTTCTGGGATTTCATCACCTGGCAATGAAACATGGTCTCCAGAGGTTCCTGAATGATGCTGAGCTCAGCAGATATGCAGCATACAGAACAGAGGTAACAGATGGTGAGCTTCCATTAGTGTGATAGTTCAAATCAGATAGATGCTTTAAAGACAATGTCCCAAAGGTCCCCAAATTTGATTCACCCTGCAGACAGGTGCAGGGGCACGTGAACTGGATTGCTTGGGTAATTTCAGAAGTATTAGTTCATGTGCCAGGGGAAAATATCTCCCTGATAGCAAGAGTATTGCTAGTAATTGCAAAAACTGGGTGGCCAAGGAACAGAGAGTAGGTACTGGTACGGAATGGACCACACTCTTTGTTCAGGTTAATGTGCTAACTGAAGGTGGAAGGGAGGTTTGTCCGTGAGTGTGCATCCCCCATCTTCTGCAAAGGCATTTTGCTCCCTCAGCCTCAGTGTTTCCCACACATATGCTCACTTCCAAGCCTCCTGACCTGAATCTTTTTCAAGGACCATATCTTATCCTCCAGCACACCAATGTACATGGAGGAAATTTACTGTTTCACAGTTACTTTACTGGAAGGACAAAGAGCCCCATGTGGGATTACAGAAAAAGGATTCTGAAAAAAAAACCAACAGACCACCACAAAAAAAAAAAAAAAAACCACAACAACAAAAAACTTCTTAAAAATAAAAAAACAGGGCCCAGCCTGAAGCTTACCGTAGCCTACATGAAACAGGAGTTAGCTTGGTAAGCTGGTGAAGTTAAATGCAAGAAGTCAGAGCAGAGAAGAAAGCAGACCTTTTAGCCTCATTAAAAACTGCATGCTGACGTGTATTTATCCAAAGGCATTAAGGAGGGGATCTAGTCCGTCATTAGTGCCACCAGGTGCCACACACTCTCACTTCACATGGTAGCAGTCATGGTCTCAAGACACCTTCACTCTCCCATCAAGACAGAGCTGCATCTGCTGTCAGCACATCTCAGATCTGGACTCTGGTTTGCCCTGCAAGCTCCTGCGTGCCATTTGGCAAGGCTTTATATATATATACACACAGACACATATATATATTATATGCAATTAATCTGTAGCCTTCTCCCTTTGGGTTGGGAAGAACAAGCTACAACTGTACTCAACACACAGCCTTCACTGGGCTGCAGCTTTCATCCTACACATCTGGATCTGCTCACTAGGGAAGTCAAGCACTGCAAATGTATTTTTAAAAACACCAAGACTTGTAAATGCTGCAAGAAATCATTACTGTCTCTGAGTGATCAAGAAGAAATATGCTTTTTCATAAATGTGAACCATCTGACCCCAGAAAAGAAAAAAAAAAAAAAAAAAAAAGAACAAGGGCAAGAAACTGCTGTTGCTTACAGTTGGCTTAATCCTCACTGTGCTACATGGAGACCTAATGCCGTTAGGGTTACACTGAGCTTCGCCACGTGTTGACCCCACTTATAGATGTAAAAGGTGGATGATCCTGTCATATTTTTCAACAGCTGGAACTTGCATGGACTTAAATACTGTAGCCAGGCGAGTGACAATACTAAGGGCTTCCTGGTACATGGCTACATGGGAATGATTAGTTTAATTAATTTCTGGAACATTATAGGGATCCATTCTGGTGTTGTGGCCCATTAAGCTAGTTTGGTTTGTCCCAAAGCACTTGATCATTATTAGCTCAGAGTCAATAAGCCACATCACACAACCATAATCAATAGATGAAAAAGAATTTTGAAGGAAAAGAAAGAAAAGGATGGATTTTGATCTCACTTAGATCAATAATTTCCCAGAAATTGGTGGAATACCCTGATGTAAAATCAATGTGAGCAAGTTCAAAATTGAGTTGTTTTGCTTTGTCAAGTAGATAAAATGGAGAGCTTGGACTGTGCCTTTAAAGAGAACATTTATAGATTAAATTTTGTTTGCAGTATCTTGCTTTCCAGAGATTTTCTTCCCATTTATAACCTTGAAATATCTGTGTTCAGGGTGGGGAATAGAGGGATTTTGCACATCTGCCTGAAGGGAATCTATGATAGTACTTCAGGTCAATCATCATTCACAAAAATATTTACCTTCTATCATCACCTAAGATAGAGTAACTGATGCTCTATTTAAAAACAGTATTTTCATTTAGGACACACCATTGGAGAGGTCTGACATTTATTCCCCATCGTTTTAGCATTAACCTAATGTGTAGCCTGACCCAAACGTCACCCACGGGGATGTGAATATCTGCAAGAGAGCAGCCCCATTATCCCATGCATTTTATACAAGTGCATTATCATTGCAGGTGTGCTTCTGAGCACCATTACCATCAGACTATCCCACTCTGGGCTATAACACTTGTGGCGTAGCTGGTGGCAGCCTTTAAG
This sequence comes from Falco rusticolus, assembly GCF_015220075.1. Taxonomy (NCBI): domain Eukaryota; kingdom Metazoa; phylum Chordata; class Aves; order Falconiformes; family Falconidae; genus Falco; species Falco rusticolus. Next base: position 31,989,782 of record NC_051190.1, on the reverse strand, counting down.
GACCCCTTGAGAGGAAAGGTATATACAGATGGACCAAGTCCACACAGTAGATTTTTCAAAATTGCAGACTGAAATATGTATGTAGGTAAAACAATCTTTTTTTGCTAGGGATCTTTTGAAAAAGTTCCAAGATGGCTTTAAATTACTAATTGGCAAATATCAAAGCACACTGCAATAGGACTCCAAAAGTTTATAAAAACACTTATAGTAGATAAACGCATGCTCTGCTGAGTTCAGATATAATTATCTTATATTTGTATGGCACCGTTCAGCAAAGCAAGCAGCAGGCTGTAAAATCATAGCTGTATGCATTAACTCTCAGGCTGTGCACAAGCAAAAGAGGATCCCATCACACCTGCAAGTTACTGAGTTATGGAAAGCTCTTCATTCAAGTCCAAGCAGGACAGGGAATTAGTGAAACTGGTTTTTACCTCTCGAGTTTGAACTTGTGTTTGACCACTCATCCAAGGAAGGTGTGAGTCACACAGTCTCACCCTTGTGAATGTAATAAACCCTGCGAATGTTACAAAACAGCGAAGCACACCTTGATGTAATGATCTGCCTCTGCTTAAAATTTCAAAGGAAGCTTTTGGTGAAAGAATAAGATGGCGTGCTGACTACGGTCTCTGAGAGCTCAGTATGTCTCGGAGTCCACGGTAGCTTTGCAGCAAGTCTGAGGCTGTGATCTTCCAAGGGTATGGGCAGGGGTTACTGCAGGATTACCCTCAGCATGAACTTGGGGGCATTCAGTTATTTCACAGTAATTGCCTATTTCTAGCTGCTGCAGCATTTCCTGCATATAAGAAAGTTCACTTCCTAAAGAAGGTATTGGGCATTTGCTGGCTAGCTGGTAAGCAGCTCTTAGGGGTAGTCAAAGGGCTGCAACTTCAGTGCCTCATTTTCACTGCAGTGACTTGCTAAGCTACTGGTTCTGTATGAAAGTTACAGCTCCACCAACAATTTTTAATGGTAATGGTGCTCCTCTGAAATTCATAGCCAAAATGGGCATCTTCTTTGGCTATCAACTATTCTTTTCACTTACAATGCAAGCCCAAAGGTTGGAAACACTAAGAAAAGTCACTCCAGTAGATTTTGGTGGGTTTTTTCCCCCAGTAAAATACTACATCTGTGCCTGCAGAGGTTCATTTCAGAGTTGTGACACCTGGCAAGCCCCCAGAAGTCCCAAGTGTTCACTAACAGCACAAGCCCAATGCTCAGCAAGGACTAACAGTGTGACTCTAAACCCACCTCTTCAGGCTCATCTTTGCAAAGAGAGAAAAATGTGATAGCTCAGAAAAGATGCAGATAGAAACTCCATGCTCATTCTGCCCACTTAACTGAATATCTGCCTCTGGCCCTATTTCGACTCTTCTCCAGTTAATAGTTGCTTTTTAATGAATATTGTCTCTTAGGATGGGAAGTACTGTCAGCATGGAGTAAAGGTTGTGATTAAGCACACAGATTTGTTTCCAAATTATCTGTAAAAAATACTGGAGCATCATTACAAACCCCCAAGGACTTTAAGTGATTCAATCGCCAACACCACTTATAGATGGTTTTGCTACAGCTACCCAAAGGGTGACAGTGACAGCAAGATGCGACGGCAAATTTTGCTTTGTGGATTCTCATGATGGGATTCTTTACCTCTACCTTTCACCTTCTAAGGAAGGTGAAATTATCGCTGCTGTGAATTCTATACAGTTGAGGGTATAGCAGAAAGACTGAGTGAATCCAGCTTTGAAGGCAGAGAGAGAAGTTCGGGCCTGGGCACAATAAGGACTTGTTATCAGACACTTTGGAGTGGCAATTGGTGCGTGAAACCAACCTCTGCTGTGAGGCACAGCAACAGCTCTGTCGCCTTACAGGTACGTCTATTATTAACGCAATGCATATCTGTGATTCCAAAGAGTCACATGAATCGGAATTGTGTACGTTTTAGTGTTTCCGTGTTCTACTTCCCTCTAAGAGAGTAATTATGGTCTTACTTCCTCTCATTCATTAAATCAAACCTTGTTCTCAGCACAATGAAGAATATTCCCCACTGGATACACTTGCTTTTGCGCTGAGACCTTGTCAGCTCAGTTTCAGCCTAAAGCAAAATTTTCTGGCTGGATATACAAGCTCTTCAATATAAAGGGATTATAATGGATTTTTTTTTGCAATTTTGCCTCAACTCTTGAAAGCCTGCCTGCCCTGCAACGAGACATTCAGTACCCTACCAGACTAGCGCACATGCCCCCAGGCAGGATGAAATGACCGCTTTCCTGTGTGACAGCCAAACCTCATGACTCCATACAACCTTGCGGTACATTGCTTCACTGATTTGCTTTTATAGGAGAATAATTAATTCACAGTGAGTGACATTGTTTTATTTCCATCCCATCACTGACATCTTGTCTGAGTTACATCATATCCCACAAATTGCCTATCTTTTTTGGCTGCTGATGCTCTCTATTCCCTCTTCTTTAGTATGATACTCATTATAATCTGCTCTCTTATACTAAGGCCAAGACTCCTGCTGTGTTTCCAGGTAATGTATTCTTTCACTGAGTGATTCATTGGAAAGGAGGAAAAAGAAGGAAAAACCTTGAGAGGAAAAATATCCAAGTTTCATGATTTCTGAGTCTCTGAATCAGCTCCAAAATTCCTTGGTGTTCTGGAGGTCTTTCCCTGCATGATGAAAGCACTGGGCTTTTGTATTGTTTGCTTTATTTTGCAATATTTTATGATTCTCATATATTCGGAGTTGTGTTGATTTGTGACTAGTTTTTCATCATTACCCTGGGAGGAATTTTCTCTGGAAACACAGGAAAGAAACAACGCCCTGAAGTGAGACACTGCAAATGAGCAACTGCCATCAGACAATGGATTCCGTTATTTACCCAGTTCTTGCAGAATACTTCAGCATCTGATCACCTCCCAGGATGATAAAGAGAAAATAAAACCATCTTTCTCCACCCCCCCTCCCCTTCCCATTTACCTCCTGCATCAGCTCTGGAGGCTATTGCACAGTGAGGAAGGGCCACAGTCTTCCCCATCCAGGGACATAGGCTCTGTGATTAAAGAGGTAACCATGGATGCAAAACATGTCAGCTCTGTTCCATCCTCCAACACATATTTTCTGGAGCAAACTACCTAGTACAGAGCATCTAAAGTCCCCATATTTGTAATGAAACCAATAGCAATTATAGATTTAAATCTTGTTAGGAAACAAGACTCTAGTCTCTCTCTCTGTCTCAGATGCAATCTGTAAAATGAGGATATTAGCATCTCCACAGCTCACAGGCAATAATTGATCCATGTAGATATAGAAAACACTCGCTTTCTGAGGCCATGGGAGCTGTTGAAATATCTAAGAATGACGACTCCATCTCCTTGCTCTGAGGTTATTCCTGATTTATGGAAATATAAATAAGACCAATTTCTCATCATTCATATTTGAGAACACCTCCACAAAAACGGTGATTCCTTGAGCAGTAGAATTCAGGGGCTAATTTCCTATGGATTTGCATCGCTATGCTAGAAGTCCCTCTGGATCCTATAATAAGTACTGAATTCATGATACAGCCATTCTTTTAACTGGGCACTAATAGGATTCCTCTTCTTTACCCAGCTGCATACATTCATGAAATGTGTTGAACTTATTCTCCCTACCTGTCTATCTAACTGGCCACCAAGGCTCGTTTCCACTAAGAAATTGCCTTCACTAATTTAAAACATTCATATCCTCAGCTGCTGTAGCAGAAAGGGTATAAAGCTTAATACAATTAGTTTCAAGCCAGCTTTACTCACGTCGGGGGGGGGGCGGGGGGGGAATTACACTTTGCTTTCAGTTCTGATCTCCCAAAAGACTTTCATCATTTCAAATTCTGTGTGTATATCCCCTGAAACTATACTGACATCAATTCAGCATAAGTGAGAATCAGTTAATGGAAATTTAATCTATATCACTTAAAATCTTGTTTATCAAAATCTTGGTTTCAGTATACAGCATAAGAGGTAGATACAGAGCATTCTCACTAGTAGAAATACTCCCGTGTGCTACTGTAACTAAAAGCAAATCTGCAGATGTATCCATATCTAGGAAAAGTGGTTAAAATCCTGTTTTCCACTTTGTAGTTGAGTGTATAGGGCAATAATTTCACCATGAGTTTTCTCTGGAGCAAGGAAGAGTGATTCTACCAACGTAGAAGGGTGTTTTCATGTCCCATATTGTTCCACAAAGGAAAATAAAAGCGGCAAAAGCTGATTTTCAGTGGAATTGGCTTGACTGGGTTTATAAAGGCTTGTAATAAAGAAGCACCAACTTTGAAACACATATGCAAGGCCAGTTCTGAACAAGAAGCTTCTGGTGCAGTCTGCATTTTTTCCCCATTCTTTTGCTTCAAAAGAAAACGGACCTTTTTTGGAGTATATATAGAACAATGTCTTTTGGACAACTTTCACGTTAGGTGTCATTTTATGGAGCTGAGTTTCTTATTCTTGGCTATTCACACTAAAGCTGCAGTTCTTACTAGCGCATTTTAATGTACCAATTTATATTCAGAACAAAGAATCTAGGGTTATCCCATCATCAGAAATCCTTATGAGCCTGAGTTTTTACTGTTTCCATCATGTAGGATTATAGCTTCCATAGAAAAATAAAACAAGGTTTTCCTTTCTTTACTTTTTTTCTCCTCCTTTTCTTTCCTCCCACAGTTAATTTTTGGAACAGCAAATACTTGGTTTTGTTGTTTTTGTTTTGGTTTTTTTTTAAAGAAAAACCAACAAGCATTTGTTAGATATTATAAATCTGAATGGAATGTGCCTTTTCCCACAAATGTGTTAACCTGCTAGCCAGATGTGTACTTTGGCACAGTGACTGAATGCTGGTTCTCTCATGTAAAGACCCACAAGAGTCTGGGTCTGATCTGCGTTATCTAGTAGAGCAAAATTCTTGCAATATCAACCAGTACCAGATAAGGGATCCTTTCCTCTATGTTTTTCTCAAAGCATTGAGAAAACCCTATAAACTCTAAATGATTTATGTGGAAGTATTGAAGCACCGATTAAAGATGCTCAAGTAGGGAAATTTTCACTAGCATGAAGTAGCCAAAAAAGAATCATCTATTTCTTCTCACTGATATTCAGAGATCTGCTGCTTATTCACAAGACAATGACATGTCATGTCAGTATCATACCATTTGCCAGAATGGATGTGTGTGTTTACCAAGTTAGCATGAATTTATAACTCTGAAGGCAATTTTTTTCCCAATTAAAACCTGAAAAAAGGCATCAATTCCACCACCTTCAGAGATTATATTTTCTTTTGAAAAAACATGTTTACAGAAAAACCCTACTCAGGTCTTCTTTGCCTGAATTCTTATAGGAGTAGGAAGAATAGTGTGAATTCTCTCATGTTTTTTGGTGGGTGACAGCATCCTTGAGGGCAGAACCTCCTTGTAGTATTTCTTGTACAGAGCTACACTGACCTCCAGGGACTGCGCACCAGCATATAGCTCCATGTGCATCATGATGCTTGCAGGATCAAGGTCTTACCTGGTGTTTTGGAGTTTTCATTTACCTAAGCATCTGTGAAGGACTATGCTCTAAGTATTTTGCTCCATTTAGGTCCATAACCACAACTGAATAAAGGAGACCAGAGGCAGAATTTACACCAAGATAGAAAGGAGCTGTGTTTTATAAATGTCTCTGTCCATCACCTTAAATTTGTTTGGCGTTTTGTTGCCTTCTATTCTGTAATCACTTTGCACAGCAAACTCCTTAGGCAACACCTCCAGATAATTAGCTATTTGGGTGTAGTGAGCACTCTACATTTTTAAAGGGTGCTCCACCTCTTTCCTGGAGTCTTGCCATGGCTTTGCAAGTCAAAAGAGATGAGAATGGACCTGGGAATCAGTCCAGCTGTGTATTTTACATCAGATAATGCTGGAAAGATTTCACCCTGAGACTATGCGCCCCACTCACTATGCTCAGGGAAAGAGAATATAATGCTGTGTCTATGGGGAGAAAATGCATTATACAGAAAGCTGGACACCAGAAAAAGATTCCTAAACCCCACCCATGACCATTTTAAGAGAAATAGCACTCCAGCTCTTAAAAAAAAATCCAAAACAACTACTCAAAAGCACCAAAGATCTTCAGGTCTGCCAAAAGATATTTGTTTTGGTTGCTTTCAAATCCTAGGGCTTGCTTGCCCTGCTATGTCTCACTCTGGTACTCCTGTAGTCACTTAAATTGAAATAGAGTTTGTAAGAAGCTTCTTGAACGATGCCACCTAGAAAAATCCATGTGCTGTCTTGACGCAGTTCATTAGGAATTTATCCATCACTGGTAGCAGAAATAGATACTCGGCACTCAATCCAAACACATGACACGGCAGGAGAGATCAATGCACATTGAGTATTTGTATTTATGAGGAAATTAAAATGGAGAAAAGCTGGGGGTTTGGCTCCTGTCCACTTTCCTTCACTTTAAACGTTTGCCTAGGCTTCGCTGTATCTCTGCATATTGTATTAGCCCTACACGTACATAGCTCTGTTTTCATTATTAACCTCCAGAGGAATTGCTAGAACTCTGGAGTGTTGTGTCACATAAACCCTCCCAGGGCTGCTATGGCAATAGGCTGGACACTAGCATTCATTTTTTAATGCTCTGGGGAATGGACTGATACTTCAGAGAGACTAAATAAGTTGTCCCAAACTAAGTTACTTAGAGCTCAATATAATTACGTTTTTCCCTGCAGAGGTGGTAACAAGAGACTAAACTGTATTTTGGGCTTCACATTCAGTAACATCCACTTTTCTGCAAAAAACAAGTCAACTTCATTGTTTATCCTCATTTAAGATTACAAAAGATGTTCAGGGTCCTGTGCAAGATGATTAATGCCTTCAGCTGCCAGTGAGGCAAACGGGAGTTCATGCTCAGGTTCTCGCTGTAGTTAAATGGATTTCTGCCTGGACACAGCCGCTGGACTGCAATATCCACTCCTATGGGAGCACCAGTGGCTGTGGTTGCTTTGCAATAAGGAACAGCTCCTGAAAACAGCCAGGCTGCACCAGAACCACGTACCAGGGCTACCTGTTTTCAGCAACGCTCAACAGAAGATGCTCAGGAAAAGTGGCTAAAACTGAGGATCCGTATGGATCCACCTTTCCCAGGTCCACCCTCCCAGTTGCTATCCAAAGCTTTATTTTTTCTTTGTAAAGGTGAGGCTGTTCCCTCAAAATTTCCAGTCCGTTCCATGTTCATAGGACAGTGGCACCTCCCTGATGACTAAGGACTAAATTCTCCATTTCAGTTTGACTCTCTAGCCTGCACTGCGCATTTGAATCTTGTCCCATGCACTCAAAAATCTGTCCCTGGCACCAACAGCACAGATAAATAATACTTCCAGCCTTCCAAGAAGAGAAAGGGAATGAAGGACAAAAATGTCCCTTAATTTGTCTTTTGCATGCTGGGTTTTACTGCAGATTTATTAATGTCTGGACAAAATCATTAGCATTCTTTAAAAAGTCTAACTCTCCAGCCAAAACTAAAATTAATTTGATAGATTCTCCTTGACTCTCAGTTATTAGGTGAGTGCAGAAAATGTTCATAAACATGAAGGACCTTGACACTCCAATCTGAAAATTGCCCTCATAATAAATTAAAGATTTTTTTATAATATAATTTCTCATTGCATGTTTTGCCCTGCTTCTTCTTCCAAAGAAGGTTTTTGTATATATTTCAAGCTCCTTCACTTTCTCGCAGTTGTGAGAACTTCTATGCGACTAAGCTGTGCATTTTGAAATATTACCTTTGCCAAATAGTTTGAACAGCCGACGTGAAATAAAAATATGAGCAGTACTGTTCAGCATCACTTCAAGACTTCATAGTGTACTACAGCTTGGTTCAGATGTTCACAAAGATATTGTAATTAAAAATCCCAGTGGATTTGCTTTCTAAGAAAACTATCATTTACATGACAATGTTTTATGTCTCAGAGAGAAACTGCAAATAGGCACTGAAAAGCAAAAGAAAGAAAAAATGCCTGTGCTTCGAGGACATTTGTATATGAAAACTGGATCAGAAATCAGTTACAAAGATTATAGCTATCAGAAATACTGTGTTTTCAGCTGGAAAATTGGGTTTATCAAACGGCTTTTTTAATTTTGATGATCTGGTTGGAAATATGACATGGTAACCTGTGTACAATATCCTTCAGTCCTCCCATTCCGTGTAAATGAGAAGAGAATTTAGCCCAACAACTGTGGTGGGAGTTTGCCTTAGTAAGCAACGGAAGTTTGGGTCCAACACGAGACAGATCTGAGGGGAGAAAAGTAGTATCTTGCTGGGCATGGGTATGAGGTATTGTCACTAACAATCCTAAGATATATCTTCGTGAATTTAAAACTGTAGAATGAAATTGTACTGTGTAGCCGCATACATTTTATTAGATTATTCCAAAGTCCCTGTAAGTGGAGTTTAATTCTTTTTCTCTCTTTCTCTTTATATTATCCTTGGTGATAGTATTCATATGTCTCAAATGCAAGATAATTTTGCAGACTCTATTTTGTCTTTTTGTAAATATTTACATTTTCTTATAGTGCTGTTTCTTTTTATAAGCCATGCTGTCTCTGTCTCACTGTTGGTCACACACTTTCATTGCTTGTAAAATTATGCAACATTTTCACACATAGGGTGAAAGCGATAAAATTCCTCTTTTGCTGATGTCAAAAGCACATCAGATTAATTTACTTCAAGTTTTTTAAATTTTTTTTCCCAGATTCTAACAGTTAAATAATTGCTATTTTGCTTTAGAGAAACTAAACATTTCGCTTTCTCTGGCAGAGTGCTGGAGGCTCAGTGCCACACTTAATTACCACAAACCATCAGAGATCTATTGACTTAGGTGGAGCTACATCAATCTGTAACAACTGAAGACCTGGTCTTTAATGTGCTGTGAAAATCAAGTTTTCCTGGAAACACAGCACAATGAACTTACAAGCTAAGTAGGGAAAATGTGATCCTTCACTGCCTTTTTTACTGCACAGCCAATACGGCACCCAGCATTACGGCAACCCACAGTCTTCATGTGGCTGGTTTAGAAGCTGAAAAAGATGCTCCAAGTATAGGCTTAAACTTTCAACTTGGTCATCTCTCAACCAGTTTCTCTACATTTTCAAGATATTTCCCCCCCCCCCCCCCCCCCCCCCCGCATCGAGGACTCATACTACGATGATTTTGTCTTGTGGCGTTGTAGCACAACCACTCTAAAACAAAACCTAAAAACCTGTATAGACAGAAGTTCAACCCGTGTGTATAAATATATGTATAGGTATGGGAAAGTTATTCTTTCTCCAAGCTCTGCAGTCTTCAAAGTGGCTGAACTAGTTTGGTTCAAGTTGCCAGAAATAGCCTTTTCAGGCACAGAGGATGCTCGTTAAATGGTGGGTGACGTTTTGAGCGATGGCAGCAGGGGACTGGGACAAAAAGCTGTTAAAGCCACCTTGGCTGGTTTCTGTGCTCGTGGTCCCACTGTGATTAACCAGTCAGCTGTACCGAGCTGGGATCCCAAACCCCACATCATCTCGTTTGCTCCAGTAGTTCTTTTAAATCTGTGGAAGAACTCAGAAAAAAATGAGAAAGTAGTCTGGTGACTCATTGTAGGTGGATGATTAATTGTTCTGAGATTGCAGTCATGATTACAGAGCTTTCATCTCAGGTGACGCTAATTAGGTTTTTCATTCTTCTGCACGCATACGTGATATCAGAGCAAATTCACTGCAATAGCACTGGGGAGGCCACATGCAAAGCCCCTCTGTTTATCATCACCAGCCAACCAGCCTACTACTAATCAAATACCTGGTTCACTGAAATAAACCACTGTCTCAGTTTATGCAGTACCTAAAGCCCAAGGCCTCTGCTCAGGACAGTTTGTTTGCTACTTGGGTTCAGGAATATCGTTTTACCAATCACCTATGGTAAAGCTACGCCCGGGTATGCCAGCCCACCCTGCAGCCTCTCCTCCAGCTGCAGAGCAGGCAGGCAGGAGATAAACCCGGCATGGCATGCGTGCAGCCCAGACAGAGCACACACGAGCACTGTTCTTATCAGTATTTGGGTACAGCTCAGGCAAAGCCAGAAACGCTGGAAGACATCCACTTGTCCCTGCTCCCACCGAAAGCTGAAGAGGACGCAGGGTAGGTTTGCAAGGGTTCCCGAGGAGCAGGCAGTTGATGCCATGCGAGCTGGGATCCACCAGCCTCAAAATGCCTGGCAGCGGGTGAGCGCACAGTCCCTGCTCCGACTTGCAAATTCCAGTACAGTGAGAGGGAGCTGCCCAGGAGCCGCATGCTCTAATGGGGACTGGGATGGGGTTGCTCTCTGCTTGCACGCCCAGAGGTCTGGAGAGCACAGGGAGTTGAACTGGTTACGCCACTGATGTGGAATGAGGCTGCTAAGGCAGGAAAACAGGGAGGGAGGAGGGCAAAGCAAAGCATGGGAAAGCACGTGGGAAATCTGGGAGGAAAAAAAAATAAAACAGACTATAACTGCTTAGCAAACAATTTTTTCTCACCCTGGGAGAACCCTGTTTTTCTGAATGTATCCTACATCATAATGGCACATGGAACAAATTAACTTGCAGCCATGACCTACATTTGGATTAGAAAAAGACTGTTCTAGCTAAAGCAAAGTTGTGAGCTGATGTTGTCAAAATACTGGCTGTTGTTTTCTTACAGCCTTTAGGATGATCCCCTGCAGCAAAAGGCTTCAATGTATTCAACAGCAAAGCATGTCTGCTAATAGCTTTCAAGCATTGAAGTCCTCAAATCCCTGGGAAGCTGACTATCCCTCAGTCATTAGCCTCATTTGATCTAATGGGACAAGCACAAACAAGAACAAAAACAAAGAACTGCAAGAGTAGAAACAACATTTCCCAGAAATATCCAGTAGGTGTGAAATATCTGGAGTCCCCAGCACAACCACATCAAACCAGTGAGATATATATGTACTTGGCACATCTCTACTAGTTTTGAAATTACTTTAGCCCTTTTAGATCATATCCCAAGTAGGAGAAAGCCCATACAGTCTCCTCTTCTGCAGTAGCGGCAAAGCAATATTTGTTTGTTCAAGTGGCCCATGCACATCAACTAGTGATGTACACAAGACTAGCTAGCAGAGTTGTTGGATCCTCTTTTTGAAGCTATACTTTTTGCAACCTGAAGACACAAACCTAAGATGGGTCTGGACCATGACCTTGAGTCTCAAGCCCAGAACGTTCCTCTTCCCTCGGGCTGGTTTTAGTCTCGGTATGTTTTCAGCAGTCTGGCTCCTGCGTTCATTTACACTCCCCACGTCCCAAAATCAGCCTACATCCTGTATGTGGAAATTAGCCTCTTGGGAAAGGATTTGCAGCACTCTGCCCTAACAAAAAGCTCCAGCATGCTCTCCTTGCCCCTCTGTTCTCTGCTGGAGTGGCTATACTAACCTATAAGCAAACAACCTTTGCCAACGAACTTAAATATCAAGTCGCAATTAGAAGGCTGAAGTTGACGCGTAACAGCAAACTATGACAAGACTGAAGGAGTGCCACAAAACTTCATCAGACATTCTCAGCCACCGCTGGGCCTGGAGCTTTCCTGGGGAAGCCTGCCAAGGAGGCAAGAGAGTATGATGTCTGCGACTCGGTGGCAAGTAGCCTCAGACAGCATAAGAGACCCAGAGTTGTCATACATATATATATAATATCTCTGAAGGCTGGTAAAAAACAACTAGTGAAAGCAAATGAAGCAGCAGGGACAGAACTCTGGAGGCAAATGTTAGAGCATCACCGAACCATATGCAACCCTGCAAAGATAATGGCCCTAAATTACCTCTCACTTGCACTGGTTCATTAAGAATTTGATAGAGCTCTACTGGTGCTACTGGAAGCCTGTTCAGAGAGCTAAGTGGACTCCGGATCAGGCCTTGGGACTGGAAAATATATTAGGTCATAAAGTACACTATTACATATTTTATAAGGGAACAGCTATCAATGTCTGCTCCACCCAGAGAATATACAAAAAACAGCTGGAAATAAGAACAGCTGTGCATATCCCAGCCTCTCTTTAGCCGCGGCTTCTTCCAGCTACTCCTGAGCTCATGCTAGAAAGATATTTCTATGGCTCCCTATCTGTAGGAGGAATCTTAAAACACTGAAAAAACAATTATGTTCAGTGACATATGTGAGTAAAATAATTATAGCATAAATAAGACACGCCTGACATTATTGTCAATTATTTGAGCTAACCTCTGGGTATGCAAATGTGGACAACGAGATATGTGTTTGCAGGCATCTGCAGTAAGTGCTTCTTACATCACAGCTTTTCAGCCAAGATTTTGGTATCTGCTAGCCAGATTTACAACTATGCTATGAATACAGTCCAAATTAGACCATTCATCGCTTACACATAGGATACTTCTGTTTAGGTCTTCACAGCAACAAGTAACTGGGATACATAGTGGTTAGAGGTATTGCTAATGAGACTATTACTTATTCCCAAAGCACAGATTTTTAGACCTGTAGTAAATTACCTGCCTCTTGGGCAAAATTCTCCACTCTGACTCACACAGCTGATGCTGGTCACACATTCTGTGCTAGACCCATTTGCCAGTCTACCACAATGTCATCTGCCCTTCCACAGAGGGGAAAATAGATACATTAATCTGTAGATGGATGGATCCATGGTGCAATCTGGACAACTTTGCATTTAATTTCTCTTCCATCATGTCTGGGAGTTGGACCCAAATGGTGTTCTTTCATTGTGATTTTCCTTCTCCTTTAGTCATATAAACTGGAGTATGTGTTGCATTGAAATGGCTGCTTGATCATTGAATCTAAATAATCAACAATTGATACGGAAATTCTGGCATATAACCCTGGTTTCCTGGGAATAACAGGCAGGTATTTAATTGTTATAAGGTCTTCTATTTATTTTCCTAAAGAAAAATGATAAAAAATATAGAACGCTGTACTTCGCAGAGTGCCCTTATAAAAGACTATGTATCTGAGTGGAAAACTTGCCCGGTTTAACATCACATGATGAATTAAATACAAGCTCTGTTTGGAAAAGACTTGCAGTGTGCCTAAGGCTGTTTTTAGTACTGCTCACATGGAAACGTCACACCATGCAAGTCTCCATTGTAACCCACGCAAAACTGATACTGCTCCCCAGGAATACAGTCTCACCGTCTCTGCTGGTGGAGTAATGGATGTCAGTCTGTGCGGATAATTGGGAGATTCCTGGGTTTTTAGCTCTCTGTAGTAATGCCAGCCTCAAGCTGCACATAGGACAGATTCTAGTAATTCACTGTCTCTTTGACTGCAGCAGAACTACAGAAGTCTATACACAAGAGATGACGTGGAGACCAGTGTTGCTAATGCATGTATCTCACACACATCTGTCCTGAAGTTTTCAGTGAAATGGCTCAACCATCTGATTTTATCCATACAATAAGAAGCAGAACTAAACCAATTGCTCAACGATGACAGAAAAGCCCAAAGGTGGTAATATCTGACAGTTGAACATGGAAGCTGCTATGATATAGAGGAATTCCTGGGTGACATGATACGAGTTCCCCCTCCCAACACTTAATAGGAAAGCTATTGCCACTGAAGAGGAAGGGCACAGAGAATATGGTGATGTTAAGTGTCCCAGCCATGAAGATTGAGCCAGTTGAAATTAGTTTTTGACAAATACATTAACACAAAGGAAATTCCTGAACTCTGGATAACAGCTAGTATGGTGCCAAGAGTCAAAAGTGGATCCGAAATGTGAGCCAGCTGGCCAGCATTGATGCCAGGCAAGGCAATGAAAAGCTGATAAAGACTTAAATTAATAAAGAAAATTAATTAACATAAAGTATAGAAATATAATTAATGCCAGTAATCATGGTTTTATGGAAAACAGGCCTCATCGTATAAATCTGATGTCATTCTTTGATGAGATTACAAGTTTGGCTGATAAAGATAACTGCATGGATGCAATACACTTAGAGTTTGGTGAGTCATAGAACTCAGCAGAACACAACACACTGATTATAAAAACATTATGAGACATCTGCAGAAGACAGTTGGTTTGTGGCACGATAGGGTTGCAGGTAAACCACAGTCCATGGTTGCAAAGCCTCAGCAATGTGACAGACAGGAATCGACATCAGGTTAATCATGGAGAGCAATGTGCATCATGTAGCAATTTGGGGCGCTTAAAACAAGATGCATTTTAATCCAGCCAAATGCTAACTTTCACAGCTATCCATGAGGAATGTAGGCCATACTTGCAGCAAGGACTACATGGGAAGCGGTGAGCTGGGAAAGAGTTAAGCAACTGAATATGAGCCCTCATTCTAGGAAAAGAAAAAAAAAACCAAAAAAACCCCCAAAAAACCAAGCAAGCAAATTTGACCTTTGGATACAGTAAAAAAAAAGAATCGAGGAGTGAATTTTTACCTCTGCAAGCAGCACCAGCAAAACTACCCTGTTGTAACACTTGCAGGTTTTAAGGCTACTGAAAATTGGAGTAAAGAAGGAGTCTAAAATAATTAAAATCTTTTGCATATTATTTATGGAATTCAGTTTAATTAACCAGCAAGACAATGGAAAGGTGACTTGATTGCAGTGTGTTTGTACACACGAAAGAAGAAAACACTGGGTATCAAAGTACCCTTTCATCTAAAGGAGCAAAGCATAACAAGAAGAAAGGTCTGAAATGTGAAGACATGCAATTTTAAGTGAGCAATTAAGAACACAGTTTAATAGGGAAAGTTATAAATTGCTTATAGAAAATACTGACGAAACGGTGGATTCTGCAGTTCTCAGCATATACAAGTCAAAACTAGATGCTAGCTGCTTTTCTGGAAAAAATAAGCCAAATATAAGTTTTTCTGGCTAAATATAGAGGTAACTAGCCTTCATTACACAAAATACCAAAGTAAACGATCTCATGGTCCTTTCTGGCCTTAAACTAAATTAATCTCTGAAGAAACAGAGAATGCTTTTTCTTTAAAAAAAATAATCACATGATGACTTCTAGTTTTCAGCTAGTTTTAAACATGCTTTACATTTTTCAGAGTTTTGACTGGTTTTCCCCTTCTGCCTTGAGTATTTCAAGCAGATCAGCATAAATATTGATAAAACATATTTCCACCAAAAAGGAGATTGTTCAGTCGATAATTTCCATTGGCATTCATATATTTTTATATGTTTATGACTGGCTTTACAAAGTGCTGGATTCCTCAGCATTTCCTGGTGAAAACCAGAACACTTTGTCATTGAAACATCCATACAATTTTGTTCTGTATTTTTTTTCTTACCTGTATTTAACATTCTGTGAATAATCAATGAAGTGAATGAACTTGATGCATGAAGTTGTTGTTTATGCCTATCTTTGCAGCCAGAAAGAGTTACATGAGTGCCATCTGCTAAAGTTTTTGATTTCTGTAGCACAAGACAGGATCATATGAATGTGGAGCAGTTTCTCACTGCAGTACTGTATGTGGTGCCACAATTTTGCATACCTCCGTTCCTATAGGATAGAAGAACTCAACAGACAACTATCTGGATTTGCAGCACATGAAAGAAAATGGAGAAATTTAATTGACCTAATGGGATGGGACCTCCAGGACCAATTTTTCCCAGCATTGTTTATGGCATGTCTTAGTCCTTCCCATCATTTTCCCAACACGATGGGAAGGCTCTGCGCTGCTGGACCGCGTGGCTCTGATTCACGTGGCCTGAACCGCTGGACATAGCTCACATCTGCGTAGCAAAGCCCTAAAGAAACAACACCCTTTGTCTCGCCAGCAAGGTCAAGGCTGGGTTTTTTTTTTTCAGCAATGCAGCCAAATACGAGTTGGTTTATTTCACTAGGGAATTCCACTTTGGGAAAACAAAGGATGAAGTGGTGTTTCCTAATGAAAAGCAGACACTGCTGCAACCTACAGGCCACGGCTGGTATCCGTCTGCCAAGAAATGATCTTGGGTTTGGGGTTTTTTTGGTGCTTGTGTTGGTTTTATTTGGTAAAAGAATTTTTCAGTTGGTTTTCCTCTCAGTGCTTTACCGATTGCAATAGTTATCGCTGAATTGTTTAGTATCAATGAAAGGAGAATTTTCCAATTCTGTTTCCAAAATTCTTCCCTAACTAGTACCAATATGTTGTCCTCCATGCATCTCCCACCCACACCAGGCATTTACAGCTATTGCCTTTATCCTTCTAGCACTATATTCACAAATTAAAAAAAAAATAATAATAATCCTGCTCCATACATTTGCTTAAGGTATATTTGAAACAAGTACAGAGCATGGCCAGTCAGAGCTGCACACCTCATACCAACCTTCCTCCAAATGAAGGACTCAGGGGGCCAAATCACATCCAAGGTGTTAGTTTGGAGTAACCTTGGGCACCTTCACTAGATTTTTCCCCGCCTACCACCTTTGAGAAGATAATCTGTCAAACAGCCAAGTCTGTATTTCAACTCCTTTACTACAGACATGTGAAGAAGCTCTTATAATGCTTGGAAAAATCTCCTCCTCCACCCACAGGGAGCTCACCGCCCCTCAATTTTGCTGATAACAGTCAAAACTCATTCCACATTCCTGGTCAAAGCATCAGTCGTAATTACGAGAAAAATCAATCTGGGACCCCAAGGAGCAAGCCACAGGCTTTGCCTGGCTGGTAGCGGCCTGACTCACCATCTGTTCTTCCCTTCGCATCATTTCCCTGTTGGGGGATGGTTGCAACCATCAAATTACAAAGTAAAAAAAAAACATGTGGCTGATTAAAGTCCACTAATAATAAATAACTAATCACCTAGAAGATGGCACATGTAGGACACAGAAGCTGGGCTTTTCTGGTCTTTCAATGTTTGTTTGGTGCTCCTTGTGCTTTTGAACATCTCCCTTCATACATGAACACTTCATATGCTGTCAATGATTTGCCCGAATCATACACATTTCCAAATAACTACATGGCCCAGCACCTAATGGTAAGCTCAGAAACCACAAGCAGTTTGTAAATCATTCACAGATCAACCAGAGAACAGAGTCTTGAAAAGTACTATTTGAACAGCTATAATATACTTAATATTGCAATAAAATGTTGATACTTGGAAATCAATAGGGTCTGACAGACTAAGTATAACTCTGTGGTCACAAACATGGGTTTAACGAACTTCAGAAATATTACCTAAGCTGGATGAAGATGAAAATTGCCCTTTTCCTTTATTGAGGGAGGAAAACAAACATTTCCTGCACTGTGGTCATGTAGAGATTTGACCTCCCTGCTGCCGCCGCACTGCTCTCCTGATAAGAAACTGTTTAATCTCCCTGGCCCAGGGAACACCGATTCTGCTGATTCTCCAGAGGAAGTCAGGACATGCAACATGCCTTCATCTGAGATGTGTCCAGAGCCCTGAACAAAGCAGCATGATGGGACGTGCACCAGAGCTGCAACGAGGCATGAGTCATCCTCCTCCGGCCGTAAATCTAAGTCATTGCTAAACTCCCTTCCATTTATTCCATCTGATCCTCTCCCCTGATTAATTTTGCAATGGTGTAATTTTAAAAGCACAGTTACACTCTCTGAAGGCAGTACAGGATCTCTCGGGGAGTCTTGGAACAGTGTTGCCAACTCACATGATTTTTATCTCGAGTCTTATGATTTTTGAGTGTTTTTCAGCTTTCGCTGCCAGAAGCGTGCAATGACATGAGAAATTCAGCTAGCTCCTCTCTTAATTTTTATTAATAGCAATTTTCTAGACTTTATGATTGTACCCTAAAGACCCAGAAATCAGAATGCAAAGGAAAAAGGGGCCAATTTAGCCATTTCAACTGTGATTTTTAAGATTACCGTGTAATTCATGAAAACCTGACTCAAGATATTTTTCTATTGAAGTTGGCAGCACCATTTCCTTTTCATCCTCACTAAACTGCCCCTTAATATTATTCTAATTTAACTGTCTAGGTTATTAAAGAAACAGGGAATACAAACTCTCTGTATCTGGAGGCAGAACAGCTATCTGAGTAATTTTTTTCAGGTGCTTGCAAAGTGCTTGTCAGTACTAGATGAGGAGCAGGGCCATCGGGATGGTGGGGAGGAGAAGGAAAGGAGCAAGGTTCTAACTGGGAAGGCAGAGAAAGAGAAGAGGAGTTTGCCCTCCCTCAAGGAAATGCCCCTCCACAGAACCTCCTGGGGGCAGGACAGCCTCTTTGCCTGCTTCCTCCAGGATGGGGTGGGATGGTGAGCAGCAAAGGCACCGGCACCCTCTGCAAAGCAGGTGCCCCCTGCCCATGGCTGAGTCTGGTTTTCTTCTGGCTTCCAAGAAGTGCACAGGAGCCAGCTCAGAGTCAAGGAAATATTCCTGGAGCAAAGAGCAGTCTGTATTTAACCCGCTCTGAATCCAGGGGGGCACAGTATACATATCCTTGCAGTTACCAAGCTTCCAAGCTGGGTTTCTCCTTTGTCTCTCCAGATGCCAGGGGCTGCGCACACAGAGGGTGCATCCAAAGTGGCACTGCTTTTCAAAACATAAAGGCTTGCAAATAAATGGGGGTGGGGGTGGGGTTAATTCTCTTCTTGGGCATTCAGAAAGGGTTTTGCTGAAGTCTGTTGTGGCCAAACCCACGATGCTGACAGGGCCAGAATCTCTATGTCATTAACAGAGCAGCCAAGCTCCCATAAAGGGGAGCTTTGTTAAGGACAACCAGTTTTGACCCTGAAGAGACAAATGGCCATCAGAGACGCTGTGTTTTTCAAGGGTAGGCAGGAGGCTGTGCACAAAGTCACCTTTTCCTCTTTAAGAAGAGCTGCTTTGACACCAGTTAGGCAATGGGGATAGTTGCTCATAGAGGAAATGCCTCTGCCCAAAAACATCGTGGAAGAATATTCAGTGGGTGTATGTTCCCTTGCTGAGCTGTGGCAGTCACTAGCTAGTGGTCACAACACGACTCCTGTTATACTTGGCATCTCTCTGAAAGTGTTACTACCGAAAGCAGTTAATTAACTGATAATTTTAACCTTCAGAACAAATAAAACAAAATGCAACGGTTTAGCTCTGATTAATTTGGCAAAAACCTCAAAAACATAACCTGGGCATCCCCTGTAGGCACCAAAGGCAAGCGGAAAGATTGCCAGACTTTGTATTTTTGCTTTCAGATACGGTAGTCGTAAAGTCAACCTCCTACTTTTAGAGGACCTGACATAATTTTTGCATGGGAGGAGGCATTAACAGCTTATCTGGGCATTATCTTTGAGAGAAAAATCATTTAGCAGATATTAGCTATCTCTGGATAGTAATGGGCCAGTGAAGAAAAATGTGTTTTGCTGAAGTGTTCATTACCATTGCAAGTTTCACTTGCTTTAAAACAACTTGCATATTAAGTAGCAATAATGTAAGCCTCATTAGGGGCTGCCCATATGTCTGGCAGTGAAAGGATACATAGCTCTAGTACTGTGCAAAAAATAAAGACTTGTGATGGTAAGCTGTTCCCAACCTTTTCCACTGGCAATCCCACCCTGTCAAGCTCCTCATCCGGGTGGAGGCTCCCACTTCTGCTACTGGGTTGACCTGCAGTCATTCCTCCTATCCTCCATGAATAACTACTCTCATATCTTTCCGTCTGTCAAGTAGTATATTACTCTGTAAGTGCAAAATAGATTACTGGTATGTCCATTACTAGATTGGACTACTAGCGAAATAAAGTGATATTCAAGGAAGATGAGTAAATGTATCAAAATGCAGCACTAAGGAAGCATTCATCCCAGTACAGATGGAGAATTTGTACTCAGCCGTACTGAGCTTTGCCCCAGCAAGGAGGAAGGCCCAGAGAGCTAAGTCTTTAGCTGGATAATATATATAATGTTATTGGGAGAAGGGGTTTGACAAACTGAACATGTAAATATGCATATTTGCATTTGTAAATTTGCAAATTAAATGTGCACACAAAGACGTAGACTTCTAAGTGTACTGAATATTCTGGGAATGTGAAGATTTGGCTCCAAGTGAAAAAAGTCAAGATTTGGTGTATTAATAGCCAGACCCAAATCAATAATGGAGGAATTTCACCCAAAAAAACTGTAGTGTTTTGTATTTTTCATGCTTCAAAGCAATGAATATTATTATTTCCTGCAATCTATAATACAAAATAGCTTTAATTTCTTCCAAGCATGCATGTTTATGAAGTAAGAGGAATAAAAATTCTGACCTTGAAACACAGTCATACTAATAGTAATAAACTACGAAATATGTACGATGCAGTTTATCATTATGCCTCAGTTAGATGAGATTAGCTAATCATGCAGTTTATTTTCCAAACATCTATACGCTCCCACTGTTTGTTTGTTTGTAGTTCTGGCAGACAAGCCTCAAAAGGATGAAAAACATGATTAAGAATTTATTTACATTTTCTTTAAGTATCACCATCATTATATCATGAACTAATCACCTACCCAGTTCTGTGTTTATAATGTTGCCCATAAATTCTGAGCAGTGGTTTATTTTTTGACAGAGCATTGCTGGTTTTATGCGCAAACCTACAGAGCCCCATCTAACCTGCTTTAGAGTCAAGAATCAACAGCTCTTAGAATGATGGAATCATTTAGGTTGGAAAAGACCTTTGACATCATCAAGTCCAATCCTTAACCCAGCACCGCCAAGCCCACCACTGAACCACGGCCTTGAGCACCGCATTTAAGTGTTTTTTAAACACTTTCAGTGACGGTGACTCTACCACCTCCCCGGGCAGCCTGTTCCAGTGCTTGACAGCCCTTTTGGTGAAGAATTTTTTCCCAATTTCCAACCTAAACCTCCCCTGGCACAGCCCGAGGCCGTTTGCTCTTGCCCTGTCGCTTGTTCCCGGGGCGCAGAGACCGACCCCCCCTGCCCACAGCCCCTGTCAGGCAGCTGGAGGGAGCGATCAGGTCCCCCCCGAGCCCCCTGCTCTCCAGGCTGACCCCCCCCAGCTCCCCCAGCTGCTCCCCACAGGGCTTGTGCCCCAGCCCCTTCCCCAGCCCCTGCCCGGCTCTGGACACGCTCCAGCCCCTCCACGTCCCCCTGGCAGTGAGGGGCCACAGCTGAGCCCAGGGTTCGAGGGGCGGCCACACCAGTGCCCCCAGTGCAGGGGGACGGGCACTGCCCTGGCCCTCTGGCCATGGTGGTTCGGGTACCAGCCAGGATGCTGCTGGCCACCTTGGCCACCCGGGCACACGGCCGGCTCCTGCCCAGCGGCTGTTGGCCAGCCCCCCCAGGCCCTTTCCCTCTGGGCAGTTCCCAGCCCCCTGCCCCAGCCCGCAGCGCTGCGGGGGCTGCTGTGACCCACGGGCAGGGCCCGGCACGGAGCCTGGTTGAACCTCATCCACTTGGCCTCAGCCCATCGGTCCAGCCTGCCCAGATCCCTCTGCAGAGCCCCCTGCCCTCCAGCACATCAACACTCCCACCCAGCTTGGTGGTGTCTGCAACTTACTGAGGGTGCACTTGATCCCCTCATAAATATCATCAATAAAGGTATTAAACAGACATCTTACAGACATCTGGGCATTCAACCAGGTCCTATTGGTATCTTTTCAATCACTAGCAACCACATAAGAGCAACAGAAAACTTGCAGCTTTGTGTCAAAATCTGTCATGTTAAATCTATAGTTATAAAGCCAGTCCTTGGAGAGGCAGTGGTGGATGCACTTGCTTTTACAAAGAGCAGAACTACTCTTGAGGGTGGCTTTTTAGGCGTAGCTCTGAAATCAGTGGGCAGAGGAAGCATCTTTATCCCTAAATTTCAGATAGGGAAACTAAGCACGAAGCTAGATGGCACACCTGAGCAGATCCATCAGTTTACGATTGCTAAATGTGGGAAATCCTGTTCCCTCTGCTCCTTCCTCCCCTCAACCCCTGCTCTTGCCTCCAAGCCTCCTGTGCAGCTCCAGCCTCCTTGCACAGCAAGCCCCTTGTGGGACACCCCACTGAGCCAGTTCAACCCACTGATCTGGCAGAAAACTATCCACTTTTTCCACCTAGTCAGCACGTTTGCAGCAGTTACCTTAAATCCACGCTTTAGCACCTCCAAAGCCAACCTTTTGCAGAGGACAAACATGATATTATCACAACAGTATGTGAAATCATCAGCATCAAAAGCCTTGAGCCTGGTTTTACCTCCACTCACACAAACCAAGAGGAACGACACTAGCACATAAAAGAGCCACAAGGGAGGGGACACTGAAGGCTTCAGGAACCCTGGGTACCTCAAACTGCTCCTGCCTTTATGGGCTGCACACAGGCTGCCCGCTCAGCACCTTGGATGCTGCCTCAGAGGGGAGGGGGAAAAAAATCAAAGGCTGAGAACAAAGAAGGTCATTCAGCAGCTGTTTCAATCCTATCTTTATTTTAACCATAGCCCCCAAGAACTAAGAGCTGAAAAGACTTATTAGGTCATCCTAGTCAACTGCCTGCCAAAGCACGAATATGCTCTGTAGTATTTTCTTGAGGGCTTTTATCCAGCTTATATTTAAATGATTCAAGTAATGGGGATTCCACGACTAACCAGACTTTGCTGTTTGGAAAAACACACTGACAGCCAGCTTACATTTCCTCCTGCTCATTTTCGTGCCATTCCTACTCGCCGTGCCTCCTTCTACCAACCAACACAATTTTTGCTGTGGTTTTGCAGCAGCTTCCCTGTCCCTGCCGTGCTGCACTCGGGATGGAGTGAGGGGGAAGGCTGACTCATGTGAAATGCAGCCTTAAGCACATATTTATCACCAAGATCTTGGGAATATTTGCTCCTTGGCCGCTGGCATAAAGCACAGCAGTCTTGGGAATGTCCTGAGAGGTTTAAAGCACAAACCGGTGTTCTATAACAAACTAGATACCCTGCCCTGCTGGGTGTCTCCAATGTCACTATTGACAGCTGAATTATACCCCTCCCTCCAGATTTTATTTAAGCATCCCTCCATTTACAGCCCTCCCACCCTAACTGACATCCTTCCAATCTGTCCAAGGGAGTCTTTGTTCCCCTGACCCACTCCAGTGAAACGAGGCCCTTTGCAAATTGCAGACCATCCTTTCAATTATATTTCTATAGTAATGCTGGCACATTAGTTCCACTTATCCTTGGTTAATAGTTCAGCTTATATTCAAACAGCCATTAACATAAAATCAACACAGCAATTTTGTATGAATTCTCATATCATTAATCCATTTAAAGTGGATACACAGTTCACACTCCAAATTCACTTAATTATTGACTTAATAACATTTAAAGAGGCCATGGTCTTTGGCTCCATTGGAATGCAATCTTTTTTTTCCCCCTCTCCCGACTTTTATAGGTTTTCTGCAGAAGTTAATTTTGCAAGGTTTGGGCAATGGTTGGAGGTATGTCACCTCTGTGAGAAACCTCCACATAATTATAGGTTTAATCTCACCAGGAGTAACCTTACAGAGCCCGTTGGCTGGTTGGTTGGCTCAGTTTGGAGAAAGAAGGGAAATATCCATGAGGAACTGCATAAAGCAGACCTTGTTTGCCCAAACCCCTCTGTGGGAGGCAGCCCCGAGCATCCCAGCCTGGAGCATCCCTGGGGGGCTCCTTTCAGCCTCCTCCATTGCCATGGGCTGCAAGAGGCCCTCACTGTGTCCTGCTCCGGTGGCAGCCACAAGCCCTGCCGAGGAAGGGGAGATAATTACATCTTCCTCTGTATCTGATATAATTAGCTCTCTAGCTCTGGCACGGACAGTGATAATTTCTAAGCACTACACACAAAATTAATAGTTTCATCAAAACTGTCTATAAAGAAGCTTGTTTTCCTCCATAATGCCATGCAATACTTCTCTTTTCTCGCTCCTTCCCCATCCCTCTCTCCTTGTCATCATCCATAGCGAATGATGTTTGCGCTTCAGCTGCTCTTACAGGGCAAAAGCAATCAGCAAGCAGTAGGTCTTGCATTTCACTTTGAAAAATGTCAGGTTAGGACTTGTCTGAATCCTTGCATAATTTCTGCCGCTGTTGGAGGCCTTTTCTGGAGACTTGTCTTCCTCCAGTGGCTCCGGTGGGATTTGGGAGCATGAACAAAGATCTGGGGAGGATCAGGAAAACATCTGAGGGCTGTGGGGAAATGTGTCAGTGGCTGACAGACCGTTGTCCTTCCCAGCCTCCCCGTGTGGTCTGGACACTTCCCTGAGGGCCCGTGGCAACAGCAGAGGAGGGTGCCCAGCACCACGCAGAGCCCCAGGCTGGATTGTGCCTCATGTCATGTAAGGCACAGCTATCAGACTGAAGCAACAGGCAGGTCCATGCTGTTCACCAAAAGTCCTCCAAAACTACTTTGGGCCATCCCTGGGATGGTATGTTGTGGTAGCTCATTTCATTACCTTAAAGCCGCTTCTGTTCGCCCTGGCTGCATGGCAAGCTGCATCTCACAGTACAGACATAGGCCAAACACCCTTCCCCCTCTCCAGGGCAAGCCAGGCATCCTTGCTGACCATAGTACATTTGTAGCATGATATTAGCAGGAAAACGTCACCGTAATAGACATGAGTGGAGACTAATTGCATTAGGCTTTCTGCTGGAGCAGGGTCATTGGAGCCTTTGAGGCTACTCTGCTTTTCCCGTCTTTCGCAGAGAAGTAAATGCTTGGAGGATCTTATCAATGGAGAGGAGCCAAATTCTATTAATGCACTTTTGCCACAGACATCAGCAAAAGCAGAATCAGATGCACAGTGCTGCAGGTTATAAGCGAAGGTATTAATTCAGACTGTAGTAAAGAAAAGAGCAGAGCATTCTAGGACAGGCGATGAATGTAGTGTGTGGTTTCTTCTTCTCAATTGGGCCTTAGGGTGCTTCCCACAACTGCACTGCACTTAACACTGCTCCCACTTAATTCAGACACAGGGAAATTCCCAGGTAGTGTTTCCTTGGGACTGCCTCTAAAAGAACAGGTAGGCATTTGATAAAACCAATTGTAACTTTCCACCCATTTTATTGCTTGCTTGCTTACTGCTTTGAGAATAAGTATTGTTTCCTATTTGAGACTTATCCGCACCAGTAAAAGCGGTCCCTTTTCATGTAATGCCTACTGATGCATCTACTTATTTTATAAGGTAACACTGTAAAATCCTGCTTTTACTATAAAACACAATAAAAACATTGAAAGGAGTCATAAAACTGCCCCAAAACTCTGTGACATTTCACAAACACTGGCAAACATCTCCGTGTTCTTCCTAAATTTGCCAGAGATTTTCTAAACATTGTGTTTAGAAAACAGAATCCTCATAAAGAACAGCTGCTCTAAACAAGGTCCAGAGCCTGGTTTCAGGCATTATGCACATCAGCACTCTCACTGCAGGCATTTACATCTTCTTTGGGACCACAGCCCCTCTTGCAGTCGCTGAGGAAATGAAGCAGTTGAGCACTTGCCTGCCCCGACCTGTGCGTGCAGCAGCAATCACGAGTCGGTGATTTGAAGGGTACGACAGGACAGGAGAAAGTCTACTGGAAGGCATAGACTGCTCCTAAAGAGCCAGATTCACGTCAGGATATTCGCTGTATTGCCCAGGCAGCGCAGCGCACGCAGCACCCAGGGCAGTGTGGCTGCAGCAAGGGCTGGAGCTCAGGCAGCCCCACGGCTCAGCCCTGCCGCTGAGTTCATGGCCCCACAGCACGAGCATCGCAGGGGAGATGGAGGCAGCGCATGGGAGACAGAGCACAACAAGCTTTGTAACCAAAGCACCTACATTTTCTGCTAGCCTGTTAGGAGGAAAATAAAACCCAACTCAGACCGTTTGGGTACAGCACAGGAGCAGGTCGGGGTGCTGAGCATACCCGCGGTCTGCCCAGTGAAGCTGCACCAGCAGCCCCCCCCGCAGCGACTCGGGCAATGTGCCCCCCGAGCTGCAGGCCCATGCATGCACCGCTGGCACAGCATGCCCCCCGCGCTGCGGGCCAACGCATGCACCGCTGGCACAGGCAAGCTTCCTGGGCAGGCAGCCCTGCCAGCCCCAAGGGTCTCACTGCACTGCTGCTCATCCTCAAACACCCAGCCCGGGATGTGTCTGGACAAACAGGGCTGCTGAGCTCTAGCCTCGAGCCAGAATGGACTCTGCAGCAGGAGTGGAAAAATCCCACGTGTATCCATTCACTCCTGCCGGCTGCTGCTCCTGCCTCCCCATTCCTCTCCACACTACACACAAGTTAATATAAACTAATTTGGAGGGCTGCCCTGCTTTGGAGATTCACGTCATACTTCCTGTTGGACCCCTGGCCATCCTCATAAATATGTACTAAAATTACAGTTGCTGTTCCCAGAATAGATCACGTCGTAATCAAATCTGCAACAACATGGTTAAATATTTTCTGCATCTTGCTGGGTCCAGGTATTTGCTGTGAAGAAACACCATTAGAGGGAATAACATAAGGTTAAGAGATCCCAAATTTAATACATATAGCTTTTCAAGAAGACACTTAAAAAAAGGAACTGAGTCACTGTTGGGTTCCCCTGGAGCATCTGCCAGCGACACTCATCTGGAGGGGTGTACCTGAGGATGCCCCAGCTCTAGTCAGCTCCTGCACACAGCTTCCCTGTTCCAAGGTGCTGCCCAAGAGGAGCACTGAGATTCTCAGAAATACCAGTCTCAGAAATAAAGATAACTTCCAGCAAGCCAGCTGTCTGCATTCCCAACAGCTTTGGTGGGATGAAGATCAGTCTAGCTGTAGGCCTGGAGACCGCAAGAAGGTCCAGTGATGCACAGCTGCAAATCAGAGAACAAACATCAAGAACTCCCTTTATCTCTGGAAGGTGGAAGTTATGCAGACACTTTCATACACACCCTGATGGCATCTGGATAGAGCCAGTACCACAAGGAGGACACCACAGCACAGTCTGCTTTGTCTGTCTTGCAGAAACAGAATGAAGAATAGCAACACTGTTTAATTTCCATGTTTGTATGAAAACAACGTAATCCTGATTACTGTATACGCTTCGTGAAAGGTAGAAGGAACACTTAGGTGTTTTTTTTCAAAAAAGATGAAAGAGGAAAATGAGAAAACATGTTCATACCAATCAACAAGACAGATTAGGATTTCATCGTGTATGTTTTAGACAGATGGGCCTTTCTTAATGCCTTGGATTCTTCCTCTCCCCGCTTTACTGCAGTTACGATAAAGATGCCCAGCCAGCTATTGAGTCTTTTTCTATCTGTGCTGAACCATGCCCACTCCCCAGAAAAAAAAACACACACCTAAACCTCTATGTCCAGCCTTGTTTCCCAGAACTGAGAACTCACCCTACATTTACAGAATGATGTCTCTTAGGTAATACAGCTGCTTTACCCGAAATCTTTAGATCCTCTCAAGATTTTTGTCTAGAGCTCTATGATCTATGTAGTCCTGATCATTTCTGCATAGATAAGTGAGGTACAGAAAGATAGAACTACTTGAATATAACGTAAGAAAGTCTGTGTTAATGAAAAGACTTAAAGCCATATCCACAGAATCCTTGATGATGCTCAGACCACTGGAATTTTATCTACAAGAGCATACTATTGCAGCCCTGGGTCACAACCGAACACCTTGGTTCATGGAGGATACCTTCAGATGAATTTCTCTTCCACATCAGAACAAAACACAAAATATTACCAAATTCCTTGCAATAGACATTTTTGAGGAAATAGTTGCTCTGGAATTACCAAAACATTGGTTTCTGCATGAATGAATTATTTTTTATTTTTGACAGTATCTATGATAGTAGGGAAAAGATAATCTGAAATTCCCCAAGGGGAAACTAAGTTTGTTTTACTACTGCAGACATGGACCATCCTAATGATGCTATAATTTTCTTGTCTCTTATTTTTTTCCCTCCTCTACAACAAAAACAATTGGACTAAACAACAAAAATTTGGACTAAACATTATTTCACAGACAGTTTTGATTCTGGTGGAATTCAGACCCTGACGGAAAGATCTCAATGACCAACCTGATGAACAGCTCTGTCTTGTTGTCAGAGGTACCAACCAACTGAACCTCTGCAGCTGAACAAGCAGATTTTGCTCTGCCTTTTTTGCTTGCAAATGTGCATGTACTGCCCCAGCACAGGGTTGCTCTAGCCCACTGCCTCTCTCCCACAATATTTTAATTTTTTTCCTCTTTCTTTGCTCTACCAACACAAGTTTTCTGCAGTGGAATGGGATGTAAGGCTTGGGTCAGTCAAGCTGCAGTTCACAGCAGGATCCTAGGAGTGCTGGGGTTCCCAGACTGTGAACAAAGATTTCAGACAAGAGGCATTTGCTCTAACTTGAAGCAGATATAATTTAAATTGACTTTTTGGAGATGAGCAGGAATCTCAGCTGCTCTTTAGGAAGAGAGGCCCATCTAAGTTATTAAATCAGTTCTGCAACAGGGTTTTGCAGTGCTCATGAACTACCTTGAGGGTTTGAGTGGATTTTTTTCCCCCCACTGTGCATCACTGCTGTCCATGTGGGGTTCTGCTGTAGGCTGCCACATACTTTGCTATTGTTCTTCCTTCGCCCAAAGCCATTGAAAATTCCTCCGCCTCGTGTTGTATTTACAAGTTGTTGTGGTTTTATGTATTATCAGTTTGGGTGGGTGGGGGAAACTCAGTTTTATGGATTTATTTTTTTTTCTCCCCCTAGAAAAGTGGAGAGCTTCCCTCAATCTCACAGTAATGGTTTGAAATTTGCCAGGGACTATCCTGCTTTCTGGAAAGTAGAATATACATTCCTCTGGTTTGGGTCCTGAACTGAAACCAACTTTCCCCTGAGCAGGCTGCAATGCCCAGTGCTCAAATCTGAACACCAGAGACAGAAGCCAGCGCTGCAGTTCCAGTCATGCAGTGATCTGTGACTGGCAGCTTGTTTTCCACAGCTGTTTTTGCTGCACTTACTGAATTAGGATAAAGTGCCTCCTGTGTTACTCAGGAGTCAAAGATGGGAGGCAGATTTCTGCCCTCAGAGTATCAGGATCCAAGGAAACAGCAAATGGAAAAAGACACCACCTACATAAAAAAATAAAACTTGTATATGAAGAGCTTAGAAAATAGCGTTGTGCAGCACTGTTTCCTCCTTCTTGGGTGCAGATTGTACCATGATTATTTCCTTTCCTGGTCCAATCTGTTTCAGCAGAGAGCACAGCTCCACCTCAGCAACTGGCACATCGGGTGGCAGGTTCTATCAATCCATCTCCGAGTGATTGTTCCAAGATCCACACATTGCACAGGCCTCCCCAGCCAACACGCAGGATAAAACAGCTGTCTGACCCCGCAGGGGCTGGGTACGAAATCAGAAAAACTCAGGACCAGAAAGGTTCACCTCTTGAAGCTAACAAAGGGAAGTCGCCTGCATGAAGCATTCTGTTTGTGCAGGTGAAAAGCAGCCTTGCTTTAGCTGAGAAGCCACCCATATTTTTATAGCTGCATACAGTACGATTTTATATTTGCATTTAAAACAGCACCCTTGGAACAGGGTGGAGTCCAGGTTTGAAAGCCAAGAGTCATTGGAAAACATCTTTGTGAGCCAAACTTCTCTTATTTGGTATGGTCAGAAAGATGGGAAGTGCTTTAATGGGGCCTTTGAGAGATGCTTACTGTGAAGCATCCTTGAAGCCTGCATTCAAACAACAGATACGTACTACTCACAGCACCCACTGACTGGTGTGGGTGCCCTTACAACTAGTAGAAGAATGTCTGTCCCAGCACAGCTGACTCCTCCAAGCCTAGGACTGGCTTGCATTAGAAAGGATGTGCTGGTACAACTTGACCATGCACACCCTTAAGGGAAATACAGCTCACACCCATAAAAGAATTCATTTGTCTTGATAGCTTCAGCTGGTTTCTCTAAGCAAACAAGCTATTACAGCAAAAGGATGTTTTTGCTGTATGTCTCCTTTAAGACTTTTCTCCAAAACTAAAACAAAGAAAATGTAGGAAAAATCATACTTCTGTGAAGCAGACAAGTGAGGGTCAGCATCTGAGAATTTTATTTAGTTTTTTTAAAAAAGGAAATCATATATAAAGCTGATAGATTTTCACTTCATTGAAAGAAATCATGGGTGGATACTGTTATGAAACAGTTTTGAAGAGAGGTCACAAAAACGGTGGTTGAAATTGGCTATTTAGAATTAGAGAGAAAAATTCATGTTTAAGTACCGGACAATTTTACTCAAGCAGCTAAGAAAGATTGGTGGTAAACCTTAAATAACTCATAATACTATTATTTTATTTATAATGCTTACTACAAACATGGGACGGATTTGAAATAGGAAATCGAGCCAATTTTTTAATTACTAGTGATAAAATGCTTTAAGCTCTGCATTAGCTGCAACCAATACAGTGCCTTTGATTCCACTGATCGATCTTAATTGATTAAATGAATGCACTTCATCTTCAGATTTTATTGCTAGAACTTTCTGCCACTTTCTATTACCACCCATTTTGGAAGATACCTGATGATCATACCTGAATACATTTCATTCTCACTTTCATCCTTCCATTAATTATCTGGTTTCAGCAAACCTGGAGCGCACTGTCCCATTTCTCCTGAAAAGATGGCCCTGCTGGCTGCCAGCCAGTTGCTGACAACCCAGCTTTCATGCAGCCAGGGACTCCAGCACACAGACACATCTAAAACGTGGCACATCCAGCCTGACCAAGAGTAAACACCTTTTCTGCTCGATTCTCTGCCTTGGCCAAGTGTTGCGCTGCATGGAAGACCCCTTCAGTTCATGTATTCCTTCCCATTAAAGGATCTTTGGGCATTTTTTAATGAGGTCTCGGTATACAGCTTTTTAATGAAGAGTTTTTGTATGTGTTTCAATATTCCTAATATTAACTAGATTTAAACAGGTGCTTTTTCCTCTGAAGATTACTGTTTCAGGGTGCAATTCTTGTTCTCTAGAGAATCGGCACAGTGCTTGTATGAAGGGGCAGGTTGTGAAGAAAACCCCAAGAATTTGGATAATGTGAAAATTGGAACTGCATTGTTCAAGTTAGAGACAAAAGAATTTATTCACCTAGAAGGGAAATATTCCTGAGATAGCAGACAGCGGAACACCCAAATTATATTTTGCATAACATTAATCATGAAAGTGTAGGTACCCAAGCACTCACATAGTGAGCAGTGCATTACAACCAAGTTACTAGAGGAATACAGCCCTGCATTTGGGTTATTTGTCCCTAGGAGACTTCAGTCAGAGCTCATCATGCAAGCTCAGAATACAATCTGACCCATATATGCTATTAGAGTATTGCACATAACACCGCCTGGATTTCTGAACGCAAGGGAAAATGTGTTAGCACAATCCCTAGAATCAATATTCATGAGAGCAAGCGAGGTAGATAATACGCGGAGCCCAGCAGTGCAGGTAATTAAGAGGAAAAGGAAAATAAGTTCTGCAAGGCAGAAAAATGGACAAACTATCTTACTCTGTCACTGTTTTGATGAGGGAGTGTTCCAGGAAAAGAAAACCCTCCTGCTTGGTTTTGAGTTATCTTAATGACTGGGGATGCTGTCATGACAGTAATTAGGTAAGGGTGAAGAATGATAAACCTGCAAAAGGTCTTTTTGTCCTTACCACAAGACAGAAAGTCAAGAAATACTCATCCGTATAAGACACAAGCCTCACAGCCTGCTAAGGTCAGCAATTTTTGCAAATGATTGCCATGCATGTTAACATGGCATGAAGGCGATCTCAGAGCAAACAACTCCTCTTCCCCGGCCTCCAAAAGCTCTAGAGGGGAGAATTACAACGTGCAGATGATGCCTTTGTTACAATCCAGTGTCTCCGACAAAAAGTACATCTGGAGCCAACAACTGGGATTTGCTTTTACTACCAGAAACATAATTTCTCACATAATTTCTCTATAACACAGTGTAAATCAATGTCTATTTTCTTTTTCAAACTGATGCGTGCTAAGTTTTTTCTCCTAGAAAATGGCTCTTCCAAGTTCCTGCTGCACTTAAGTTTTTATCTTATACATAGATCTTTATCTTATCTACTGCATGAGTCAAGTAGGGGAGGAGGCTTTCTTATCTTTCTTAGCCAACAGGGAAGAGCTTAATGAAAAAAAAATCCTATTGTTCTTCTGTAAGAATCTGCTTGCAGCTCCCAGGAGGCTGTGATACCCGACCAAGATACACTGATACCCATCACACTGCTACAAACATTTCTCCAGATTCCAATCACACATGTGAGCTATTCTACAAGAGCCTGGACAGCATTTCACTATATTTTCCCTGCATCTTCTGGACTTCTGAGCAGGCAGGCATTACTACATTGTAATCCATAGCTGGAAAGTTTCATTAATATTGAAGATTGTTAAGTGTGATAAAGTTAACCACGTTTACACATGAAAGCTGATTCAGATTAAAGGCAGCAGTCTTCCTACTGGCATGGCTGTTTCTCAATAACTCCTTGTGCAGACAGCTGCAATTTAAAAACACCCTCTCCAGAGCAGACCTTTATCTGGGCACTCGTTGAATTCAGAAGTTAGCGTCTGCTGCCATAGTTTCAGGAGAACTTGCAGACAATTTAATCTTTCTAAAGAAATGCATTAATAAGTTTAACACCTAAAGGAGAACCACCAAAAGACTATTTATTCCTGCTGAAGTGCTAGGAAGTATTTTGACTTTGCTAATTTATTCCTGCAAGAAAAGGCAAATAAGCTATCCCAGCATATGTTAGCTTTTATGTTTTTAAAAGTTTCACACAGGGATTCGTGAAGATGTAAATTTTTCTTGCTCTTTCTGAATTAGGGACACCAGAGAATCATCTCATCAGCTATATCAAGGGCCACAGCCCTGACTGGCTTTGTTTTCCTTTATCAAAATGCAATTAAAACACAAATTCCATCTTCTCCTTGCATCAAATTTGTGAAAAGGAGCCATTTTCTTGCAGTAAATTCCTAAAGATTTCATGACATGAGCAGCAGAGCGTAGTAGAAATGCATAATAAATCATTCCAAATTCTAGCTGTGTCTAAAGGGTTTATAGAAAGCTCTCTATCCGTTTTTCACACTCCAAAATCTGAATTATAATTAATTTCAGGAATCAACCAACCTACCCTTACTTTAAAAATGTCAAGCTGAGGAGTGCATTATGTGAGATTACAATTAATCAGAAGTGCAGGCGCATGCACACACGTCTTCCCACTTAAATTCTTTGGCCAAAAAAATATTACACCAGCCTTGACAGATACTAAATGATCTTTTGAAATAATACTCACTGGTGATAAATGTTACACTTTTGCTGCCTCCTGCCAACACAGAGCTTTTCGGCAGCAAACAGGCATCATTTGACAACTCCTGCGTTAACTCTAACGACATGCTGATGGCCGTGACAGCTTTCTTTCTCTCCCATTTGCTATCCCATCTGGAAAGAACTCCGGGGATGGAAGAGCCCAGCATGCTAAATTATATAAAAAGAATTATCAATATTCACAAAACATTAATGAAACATTAAACGTAACTGTTTGAGACAATACTGTTATTTACTCATTTTCTCGCACAGATCAGATGAGTTATTGGTAACTGCTGCTGTCCTTGGCCCCAGCAGTGTCTTCTAGTCTTATATTGCCCTGATGAAAGGCAATAGGGCTTCCTCTGCCTGGGTCTAATGCTCTTTAAAATGTGACTGCAACCCAAGCTATCCAAATGTCCTCACAGAAAGCAACTCCACATTTTGAGCAGAGCACCCATTTGCTTTTACATACAGGACAAAAGCAAACACAAGGGACAGGGCTGTGCGGGCACCCAGCAGGCATTGCCCCTCTCTGGGCAGAGTCCTTTCCATGCCCTGTCTGCTCCCTGTCGCTGTCCTTCTGTGGCTAACCAGCCCTACATGCCAGGAGATCCAGGTCACAAACATCACCCATAGTTAAAGCAAACCAAAAATTTTGGCGTTCATGAGCTTTCCCTCTCCTCTGCAGCAAAACCCGACCTTCCCTCTCCTCGTGCTCGGGCATCTCCCCCAGATCTCCCTGCCTGGCA
The DNA here is from genome assembly GCF_015220075.1 of Falco rusticolus. Lineage (NCBI taxonomy): Eukaryota > Metazoa > Chordata > Aves > Falconiformes > Falconidae > Falco > Falco rusticolus. The sequence continues at coordinate 31,955,783 of NC_051190.1, read as the reverse complement.
ATCACTGCAAGGGAAGGCATCTCCTTTCCCCTGCCTCAGCTCCTGAGGTGCTAATGAAAAGGCTGGACACAGTCTGTACAAGGCAATAGTCCCAGAAATATAATTTTGCTTAGCTGTCACCTGCAAGGGGCAAGGAACAAAAATAACTGCTCCCTAATTTAATACGGGCTTCAAATAAAAGCACCTTCTCTTCCATTTATCTACCCGTGGAGCTATTTTTGTTCAGTTCACTGGGAGAATTGTTACATTCTCTTGTGCCTAAAATATTTTGCTTCTTTAATCACTGCACAGAGCTCCTACCTGCAGTAAATGAACAGAGCCAACAAGAGAAATTTATTACAGCCACAAGCCAGAGATCAAATTCTTCTCTCATCGATTATTTGGGCCACTATTGTTTCTAGCAGTTTCTCCTCTTAATAAAAGTGATCACAGCTGAATGTTTGGCTGCTTCTGTAGGAAATGCCAAGACTTGTTATTTCATTATACATGTATTCTCCTTACTTGTATATTCTCTGGAAGGATTTTATATGTAAGTGATGAGCATTGTCTGGTTGACAAAGTATGACTAAAGTACAAGCTGAAGAGCTGGAAGATAAATTTGTCCTCACAGTGCTGCCACTGATTTTCTATGCAACAATTAATAAAAAGCACTTCTCTTTTGCCCCTCTATCAGAGGCAGAGTTGGCAGTTTGTTCTTTTGCTGGAGAGGAAAAAGAGTAAAGAAGAAAAAGTCTGGGCAAAGCCCATCCCCCTAGTCCAGCATTGAAAGGAGGACATGACTTCTGTCCAACCTCTGAAGAGCTGAGAGGGGACAGGATGGTCTTGTCCCTAAAGAAGGAATTCCATGCACCGGGAACCAAATGTACGGATCAAGTGATACAGGCTTAGAATCTACATTAGTTTTTCCCCTTTTCTTGTAAGGCACAGTTAGGATGCTCTTTAAAAAAAAAATAAAAATCCCTTTGCAATTCCCACTCTACCTCTAGAGCATCTCCAAGAGCCTGTGGATGTGAAAGCAGAGCCAGCCATAGCAGAGGCTCAGAGAAAACAGGGGGAGAGCCAAGAGTGATGCTGGCCTGGCAGGGAAGGTGCTACAGCACTAACCTGGGAAGGACTGGAGAGGAAACATGGGGGGAGCTTCTCTCAACCCAGGAGGGGTGGAAAACCACATCAGTGTCCCAGCTCCACAGCGAGGTGACCCCTGTGAGCTGGGGAACAGGAGGCTGGAGGCAAGTGCACCCCCAGCCCCCGCGCAGGGCGCTCTGGCACAGGACGTTATGCGGAGAGGGACTCTGTCATGTCAAGGACCAGCCAGCTTGTTTCCGAGACCTGTCAGTTGCTGGAAGGTGAAGCTGGATCACAGGATTTATCACTGGAAACACAGATGGTTCGCTGGGAGGAGCCATTTTGACAGCTCCACAGAAGAGGAGATCACAGCGGCATGCGGGGAGATGAGCAAGGTCTCCCCGCCACTGTGAACTTGGCACCGGTGGAAAGGCAGCAGCGAGGGAGCTGCTGGGAACAGGCCTATTTCCTTATGTTTCTTTTTGAGCATGGCATTGCCTCAGGAGGGATTAGAGTGAGAAGTCAGGGCTTTTCCCCAGGCTAACAGGAGCTCAGCATTTCATAAAAGGGATGCTGGCAGCTTTGGGGACCCTCGGCATGCCAGTCCGAGGCAACGTGCTGCAGGAAAGACACTCACTTGTCCTTGAATAAAGGGCTTTAGTACATTGTGTGCTGCGCATGCAGGCGGGATGCTCCTGTTGGAGGACTAAAAACCTTGCTCTCACCTCCCCAGAATGAGAAAAGAAGCCAATGAGAAGGAACTGAGAGCCCACAAAAGCTGAAATACAGAGCACGTTCCTAAGGGCTATAAGCCTTCGCTTGGCAGAGGTACCATGACATCTTTGCCAGGGATGGGCACAGAGCAAGCTAAAGTAGCACAGAAGTAGAAAGACCTGGTTTTATGTCCAGTACTTTCCTCATTCAGCTTAAAAGCTGTTATTACAGCAGTTTTCCTAACGGAATTAAGGCAAACATCAAGCAAGCTCACCTTGCCTGGCTGAGCACCTGCATGTACATGAGCAGTGTGAAGAGCAGCCAGATTAAGCCAGAGAGAAGGGCTTGTACACATCCTCCACAGACACTGAAGATACATCCATGGAGTCTCATTTGACTTTATCACTTTGGAGAGCGAGAAGTACTCCTCTACTTGACTGAATTACCTTTGAGATCTCCCAGTTCACCTTTGAGGTCTCCCAGTGGAAATTGCCAGTCTGTGTTATTACAGTTATATCAGTCTAAGATGAGCAATGGTAAAGCACGTCAGAAGACCTCAACCTTGGAGGTCTAATTAGAACTCCAGGTTCTAGGGGGAACAGAGTGCTTAACCTAGAATATGAAGAAATTGTCTTGAATCTACTATATAAGTTGATGTAAGAGATAGATGAAAAATTAAATGGTATAATTAAAGGTTAACAAACTCAAGGGAGTCATTAGACAAACTGTGAGAAGATCATCAGTTTTTAAAAAAGAGCAGAATCAAGGATAATGGAATTCAACCATTTCAACTCAGTTTTCCCTCATTTTCCACAGCTGAGAAAACATTGTAAGCCCATGTCAAACAAAAGCATTAAATGGTAATTTCTACGTTTATATTTGAGTATTAGGTTTAAATGAAGCTTTGTAAGGTAAAGGCTGGTGACTATTCAACTTGCTTTAGTGAAAAAGTATTTAAGATATTAAACATGATCTAAAATTATTGCTATAACCTATCATTTCCTAATCCCTTAACTCTTAGGGAGGATTTTAAATCAGTTATATAAGCCTTAGTAAACAAATAAATATACCATATAGGAAACTAAAAATGAAGCAGACTACCTGAGAAGGAAACATACATATTGCAAGTGAGGTTTAAGGGAGTTTTCCAAAGTACCTCAATGAATTAAGAACCTAATTCCCATTTATGGGAACACTTAGGAGCTATGATAAAGGAAGTATTTTCTCTAGGAAAATTTTTAACTAAAATTACATGACAGAAGTACTTATTTTATGATTTTTATGACAACAAAAATACACAGTGCAAAAAGGCTCCTGGAGCTCCTGATTGCTTTCATTTCATTTCTCACCACAAAAGTGAAATGAGAATGAAGGGAAGATTATATTGCCAGGTTTCTCATTATTAATGGTGAAGGAAATAGTTGCCTTAATGCATTTGATTACATCTTAATAATCACAGTCCTTTTTAAACACGCCAAATTCTGTAACAGAAAAATATCTTTACACCGACTGCGAACTGTTCGGTCCTGACCACTGACAAGTTGTGACAACTGCACCGAGCCTTCTGGGAGAGTGTAAATATAACCGGCTTTGCACCCACGTGAGTATCATCTGTCAACACGAGAGCATTATCAAAGCTGCAAGGAAGGCAGGGCTGTGTGCTGCAGAAGTTTCCTGAGGTGCTTCAGGAATAACAAAAAGAGCAGTGCACATGCATATGTAGGAAAGGGTTGCTCAGCAAACGCATGCAAGGCAGGAGCTGCCTTCTGAATTCCTGATGTTCCCAGGCTGTCCTCAGGGATAATCCTGGAAAAAAGTTTTTTTTTAATACTGGTAGAGATGGTTGAGGAAAACTCAGCACCTAAAGTGTGCCCAAATGCTGAGACGGGGCTATCAAGTGTGCCAAGCTGTTAAAAAAATGATCTTTAACAGAAAAATAAAATCAATCACTGGAATGTAACTGGAACACCTCAAGCCTGAAAAAGGCTTTCCTGAATTTGAGCTAAAGCAGTTCAGAGGACTTTCAGGAGCTGCTTCCCTCCTCCTTTTCTGCTTTATACCTCTCCCAAGCTTTCGGGTCTCTGCTGAAGGGCTGACCAGCCAAAGGTCACAGAATCTGCAGCATGGCTTGTAAACTGCATCGGTCTTAGCCTTTTGTCTGCTGCCCAACAGAACCAAAATTCAGCACCAGAACTGAGACTCCTTTGTGAGGAGCAAGTCAGCAGTCACACGGAAAGAGCAAGAATGCAAATCCACCACCCGGTTTTCCGGGGAAAACACAGACCTTTCAGCAACAGCTGCGTCTGACCACAGCTTTGTCTCCTCTATCAGTTAGTGCTGAGTAAAAGAAAGCAGAAGGTTGAGAATTCAATGTTTCTTTAATAAAAAAGCCACACCAATAGTCACATGCACAGTCTTATGCACTGGGACTTGGCACTTTGGTACCCCCTGATGAGATATGGCAAGGCAGAGATGCAGAATTTTCCTTCCCACCAGACTTTCTTGTGGCCTAACCCCCTAGGAGCATAGCCGCAGCTCCCCTCACAGTCCCTTACAGGTGGCTGTCCAGAGCAAGATGCTAGAGGGATGGAAATGAGGGAAGTGTGAAAATTCACAAAAAATATACAGCAAGGGAGAGACACATGGCGAAAGAGTAGCTCAGGGCTGTCCTGAGGCTGCTGTGAAAGGATGCTGCAGATGGAAGGGAATAATCTATTCTTCATGTGCGTGGTAGGTTAGAGAAATAATGAGATAAAATTACAGCAAAGGAAATTCAATTCAGACATCAGGAAATACTTTCTAATGGTAAAGACTGTTATGCCCTGGAATAGATAGCTTAGGGAGACTGGGGAATATATGGTGCTGGTGGGTTAAAGAGACAGATGAACTAAATGATCTCCTGAGGTCCCTTCCAAGTCTATTTTCTTTAATTTAGGGTAAATCATTTCAAATTCCTCAGTAGACTCTTGCACCTGTATGACCTCTAACTTTCCAGACTTGGTGGATGTGCTTACTTCTGAATTAACAGTACCTTTGGGTCTTAAGAACTGTATATAAACCAAGTAATACTAATTATAGTATTTTATGATATAGTTTCACCACAATTATACACAGCCTATAGGTCCATTTAATCTAAGAATGCCATTAGGCATCTGGCTATGCTGCCTTCATTCAGTCAAGAACACCAGCCATTTCAAATAATATTCTTCAGCTGGTCCTAAACAACATACCCAGGTTACAAGGCATCAGTTTCTGTATCTAACTGCCTCAAATACATTAGGGTTGTTGACTGGAATGGCTCAGTTTGGCATTACAACAGAATCCCAAACAACATACCCAGGTTACAAGGCATCAGTTTCTGTATCTAACTGCCTCAAATACATTAGGGTTGTTGACTGGAATGGCTCAGTTTGGCATTACTCTGCCTGAACAGTTTCTGATAGCGCCCGTTGTAAAAATTCTGTGAGAGAAGCACTTTTTGGGGGTGATTTATTTAGTGTCGGCACTTATTTTTATCAAAATCACAACTTGACGAGCAAGCCTAAAGAGGCAATAAGTGAAACGATACAGACCTCCTGCATGCAAAACCCAAAGCTACGAATCTGATCTTACCACCCATTTCACAGACTGGCATCAACCCAGCAAAGCACTTCAGTGCCTGCTTAATTTTAAGCATACAGGTAGTGTCATTTAAGCTAATGGAGTCACTTAAGTGCTTTGTTGGATCAGGGCCAGTCTCCTCAGCATCTTGCAGTGTCAAGTATGCAGAGCAAGGGCTTCATCTAATTGCATCAGACTTTAATTGACAAAAATCAAAGTAATGCAGCATTCAGACTGAACCCATCTCTCTATGACAGCTATTATAATCACAGTGAGTAGGACAGGGTTTGCTTGTGTTGTCCCAGTGCCTGAAATGTCCTGTTGGATTTGATCCACCATGCCTCATCTCTGGTATAAGCTCTTTCTCAGCAACTCTTATCTAAGTTTCCCATCCAACACGCTCTCATCGAAACAATTGATTTGCTCACTCACCCCAGATGATTACACTAGCTTCTCAGATAATTATGTTATCTTTCATACTGAGTATGTTCTATCATTTGCTGTTATCTCCTCTTGATGTACCCTCATGCTTAGGCTGTGGACTCTTTTAAGAAAGTGTTTTTACTTGTGCCTTGAAACTCTTTATGCACCTGTGGAACCAGAAAAAAAATTCATCAGGAGAAATGCTATTGATGCTGCAGCAAGTGAAGAGAGCAGAACATGTAACGAACAAGCCCAACATCTCCATAACCTGAAGAACAGTAGTCCCTATATATATAACTTATTATTCAACTTCCAAGTCATTAGCTTAGGTAGTCTCACCTCTATGTCAGCTCCTACAACAGCAACATTGTAGTTCTGAAAGTCCATTCCATGGGGGGGGACAATAATAAAAAAAGATAATTAATTCAGCATGGATGCAGAATAAACTTCTTACCACGGTGTATTCCTATAAACACAGTTATGAAAGGGAAAGAAAGGAGATAGTCTGACAAATTCCCAGACATGTAGTCTAGTTAATGCCATTACTGAAAAAGTGTTGCTGAGAGCTTTGTTGGTGGTGCCGGTAGAGCACAGCGACAGCAAAGCACAAGCGTTCCTGCAGCTGTACAACCCCACTCACAGGAGCAAGCCCTCTGCTTTAATTGCCTTTATCCAACCATGAAACAAGCGCAGGGCTGAGCCACAAGCCAGAATCAAGATATGGCAACCAAAACAGTAATTGGGGAAGAGCAGAAGAAGTTTCCAGAAATGCAAGGGGAGTTTGTAATACTTTTGGACATTGCATTTTCTCATGGTCAAGTTAGGAAAAAAAAAAAAAATCATATTTCATCTATAGCTGCCAAACAGAACTATGTCTGAAAGGCACATTTCCCTATCAAACAGGTAAATAATAAGAATGAGGTGGGGTGGGTCTTGTGTTTAGATCTTGCGATGGCAGTGTTCCTGTAGCAGCACTCTGAAATGTAACTATGCCTTCAGAAATGCAACCACATTGTCTTGTGCCTTCTACAGGAAGCAAATTTCTGCAGTTAAGAGCTCAGGAAGCAGTTTTTCGCAACACCTAGAAACGAAATGCCACTGAACATTGACTGTCCCCACAGCAGCCGAGGGAAGTGAAATCCCCCAGATCTGTAACGTCTCCGCTCTTTCTGCTCGGGTAGAAACTGTGCTGCAACATCCCACAATACAGGCAGGGAGGCAGGAATACTTCAAATACAAAGGTAATATTTAACATAACACAGTTACGTCCGCATGCTTGCACACAGGATTCATCTTGCACAGTCTGAAGAAAAATAAGTGTCCCCTGTACTGGAGAATTTCTGTTGAATTTCTAAGTTCTTACCCGCTGCAGACCCCTGTGAAACTAAGTGTCACATGCAGCAACTTGGAAGATGTGAAATTTCAAAACCAACTTGAATCAGCACTTTCTGAAGAAAGACTTCACTTGTTATGAACTTTGTATAGAGCTTTAGTCTTTCCTAATGACCTTTCAGAATCTGAGCCCTTGTGAGAATTTATAAAGCAGGTAAAGATTAGTGATCATCAACGGACACACAAATGCACATGAATTTGGACACAGGAGCAATTTTGAAACTCCAGACTTCAGGTACACCTTCCCTGATGGTCTCACTGATGATACAAAAAGTCATCAGGACCCCTCTGCAACTTAGTCATGGGTTCAGACCCTGAATGAACGCATGAGCTTTCTGGGCACCCTTTGCAACTACCTTATATGCAAGGATCACTATCTAAAATTCATGGACAAGACAAATAAGAGGATACAAAAATAAAAATCAATTCAAGGAAAAACTAATTTTAAAACACCAACAAGACTAACTTTCAGCATTTACTCAGATCTCGTATCAAGTCTTACAACTCTACAGTACCTCTCTCTCTGCCAGGGTGTTCTCAAAAAAAAAAAGTAAACCAAAACAAAACACAAAACCCCAAACCACATTCTAGCTGCAAAAACAATCCAAACTTTTTTCTCTTTTGTGCCTGTCCCATAAAAAAGGGCTTTTAGTTATTAGCTCAAAATTTAGCTTTTAATCATATCTGCTCAGACCAGGGTTGAAGCTGTGATGCAATGCACAGATTTCCTGCAAAGCATATGGTATTTGAAAAGCAACTAGAAGGGAAAAACGACAGACAGGAAAAGGTTCAGACTTCTGTAGCCTTGGTTTTGCACTGCGTGGTAATTATACTGAAGAATTCATGACTCACTTTGGTGCACTACTGTGCGCTGCTAAATTAGAAGTTTGGCAAGGACACCAGACAAATGATGAAAGATATAATATTGGTTTCTCCAGCATAACTCATCACTATAGTCTCATGGCATTTCAAAGGTCTTTTTTTAGCACTCTAAGAAAACAAGTTCTTTTTTAAACAAGAGCAACATATTGAATCAAAAATGTACTGTATGAAAGTTGGCAGAAATAGGTAAAATTCCTATTAAAAAAAAAAAAATCAGCCTTTCAGGTAGTTCAGTTAAGTGTTCCCTAAAACTTATTTCTGAGTCCACACGGAGTATCTTACACACAGACTATTTAAAACCGTTGTGCATTAAAGCATAAGTGTGAAATGGAGATGAAGCTCTTCCACTATGTAACATTCATAAAGGAAGAAAATGTTTTCTTTACACCAACTTAGAAATGTGTATTGTCAAAATGATTTACAGAAAGGCTCCCTAGTCATTTGACAGCTGCAATGAGGCCAAACACATTGGAAGATGCACACATTGGAACAGCACTTAAATTAACTCTTAAAAGAAAAATCCTTCTCTCACAAGGATTGCAGTCAGCCTGAAGTTATGCAGCACATTGGAATTAATCCAGTCTTGCCAGATGCAGCCAATCCTCCACATAATGCTGAACCAGTTATTCTGATTTGTAATGAGCAAGGATTGGTACCAGTCGCAAGAAAGAGGTACCAGCATTTAAAAAAATTGCTGGGCGACCCAGAAATAACTTCTTGATTTACCCAGATACAAACCAAATAAAAATAGCGTGCTTCCCAGTGGGGCAGGGATGGGAACTAACTTCTGTTAGGCCATTGCACATCTTCTCACAAAAGTCACTGTAACATCCAAGTGGTCATAGAGACTTTCACAGCTCAGAGCAGTCAGGCAGTTTGAACATGGGGAGAGTGCTTAAAATGTTAGCAGAAATCCAATCTATGAAACTTGTCATCAGCTTCAAGGCCTCCCTGCACAAACCTTGCAAACTCCCAGAAACGGTTCAAGCAATTATTAATGTTAAAGTCTCCATATGCTAAACAACCACTCCTCTGTGTATCATGCATTTTGTTTAAAGGCAAGCATAGAGATCACAAACAGTTATTTTTAACTCTTTTCAGTATACAGTACATCTGTTGCATTTTTTATTTCCATTAAAAAAAAAAAAATCAGAGTAATTTACTGATCTGGCTGTCATCCAGATTTCTACATGAAACACATGGGCTAAGCACAAAATAATGCTTGGTTTTTGTGCATGGGTGCATACATTGCATTTATTATCTGTTACAATAATTGAAACACAGTTAAAAATGCTGGGGCGGGGGGGTGGGGTGTCAAGGAACAGACTATCATACTTATTTTCTCATTTCCTCAAAGTCCCTGAGCTTAAAAACATTAACAGCAAGGCCATGAAACCTTTCTTTATGTTTACATGCTGCTGCTGTGACATACCATCCAATAGGCTTCTCTTACTTGAGAAGGGAATCCTGAAGCCGGCTGCAAAAGGGACACAGATCAGGCTGTACCAGATACCTTGCACACAGCTTTAAAGAGCACACATTGAGAAAAGCCTCCAACAATAACGAGCTACCAAAATATCTGCCAACATGGACCTCAGCCAGTAAGTCAAGCAAATCAAAAGCTGCAATCAACTTCTCTGACAATTCTCTGGCAAAACTTGTCCTGAGCGTTGCTTCCCTGGTGAAAACCAAAAGATGCTCAGCGTACCCAAGACCAACATAGGGAGGAAATCAAAATACTGCAAGGGCACTGCAGAGTGCCTTGCCAGAAGCCTTTCACAAGCTCTCTCTAAAGCTTGCTGAAGGACACTGGACTCTTTTTGTAGATGCCACCAGCTTCAGGTGCCATCCTGGCTCATTGCAGGGCTCCAGAGCCCTCCTCTCTGCCGATCTCAAAGGTGGCAACGCAGCATTGGAGAAAAGAGGGACCCTCAAATGAGCGCTGAATTAGAGCCAGAGAGGTCAGCACACCGTAGCACCACTCTTACTGAAACTCTGAGCCATGTAGAGAAAATATAATCACTTGAATTTGAAAATTAATTCCAAGGTCATTGTCTTGGCAAGCTTCCAGCATTTGTTTTCCATGCCTGCATGTGCAAAGACCTATTTCTAACCAGGATCCTTGCAAAATCAGCAGGCCTAAACCACTAACAGCCAGACGTTCAGAAAAGGTGAAATCCAAATTGAATATTTGATTTCTGATGCGATTACATAACCTGTCCAGGAGAAGACAAACCAATACCCCACAGCTTATGCAAGCAACCCAGATGGAGCTTTGCTCACAAGGCAATTCTTGTTATTATTAGCAAAGGCACATCTGGCTGCCCCTGCCACCCCAGCCACAGCCAGCCCCTAGCACACGTAGGTCCCAGCCCACTGCCATGAGGGGACAGTCCTCAACAGGGTCAGCTGGGAGGGTCGCCTACTGCCTGTGGGAGGTCATGACACACAGATGCCATCAGGTTCCCTCACCCCAAGCAGGGCAAGTGCTCACCATGTGCCCACTCACCCACTGGGCAGATGAGAAAGTACAGTTGTTTCAGATGCACAGTCTCAGATTTTTCCCTCTTTAAGGACAATGTGATCTTCTCTCACTATGATTTATTCCCCTGGCCTTTATATGCTGGCTGCATACGGTATTAATTTCACACCCATCTTCCGATGATGCAATGCAATTAAATGACATGGCCATAGTCACACAGGAATGGCAGCATTAATGCAGACTCTGGGAAGAGCTCCTTGTCTTTTTTGCTCTAAATACGGGCGTACTGCTTCTTTCATATTGTGTTACCACTCTGTGGCTATCAGGCTTGCCGGACTGACAATACCATCTTATGTTACAAAACCTACAGCTCCATTTAACTCTGGTGTCCTTCAGAGGTTAAACTTCCATGGGAAATTATTGTTGGAGAAATATGGCTTGCATATGTTTGTGCCAGAAAGCTGTTTCTCTTGCTTTTCTCTACAACCGTGATTCCTGCATTTATTTATTTATTTGTAATCATGACTCAGAAAGGCCAAATAAAAGTTCAGCTTTGGTTTCAAGAATGCAAATGTGCATATTCAGCACCCAGGGCAACTTCTCCCACTACTGGTGTTAGCCTGCCCAAGTCAAAAGAATAGCGCTTCTGGAGGATCCAGCTGGCAGCAATCGGAGTCACCGCCTGCCCTTTGAACATTGGGGTCTGGAGAGCAAAGAAAAGGAGAAAATAATTTTCCACAGACCTTTCTATTAAAAGACTTCAGAAGCGATTGCCGCTTCTGTGTCTCTCACCTCTCTAAGCCTCAGTCCTTTTTTCCTCATTGCTCTCCTTTTCTGCCGTTTGTTTCTCAGCCCTTCTGGCTGTCAGGTGCCAGTAAGTGAAGAACTGAATTACTTCAGATGGCACTAACTGTGCGGTGCAAACAGGAAGGCGCTTGCAGCCTTCACCCCTTCCTTGCTGCCACAGCAATGAAATAGCAGATGAGCAGCTGCACCAGAACACAGCATCTATAAGTTTAATGGCACAAGAGGGGCTACAGGGGCATACAAACAGCCACTGTTTCCCTGTGGAGCAAGGTTATATATTGGGTTTGCATTACAAGGTTTTGCTAATGGGGGGTGGGGGCTACAGGGTCTTCTGCGAGAAGCTGCTGGAGGCTTCCCCTAAATCTGATGGAGCCAGTGCCATCCAGCTCCAAGATAGACCCACCACTGGCCAAGGCCATCAGTAACTGCAGGAGCACCTCTGGGATAATGTATTAAGAAGCGGGGAAAGAAACCTGCGCAGCAGCAACTGCAGCCAGAGAGAATGTGTGAGAGCAGCAGCCCTGCACCCCCAGGGCAGCGCAGGAGGAGGCCCGGGGGCTCCAGGCACCGGAGCAGGGATTCCCTGGCAGCCCGAGGGAAGCCCATGGAGAGGCAGGCTGTGCCCCCAGCCCGGGGAGGTTAACGGGGGTGGGTGGGGGGGGTGGGCAGATCCCCACCTGCAGCCCATGGAGGACCCCGTGCCGGAGCAGGTGGGCGCCCGAAGGAGGCTGTGACCCCATGGGAAGCCTACGCTGGAGCAGCTCCTGGCAGGACCCGTGGGCTCATGGAGAGAGGCCCAGGCTGGAGCAGGTTTGCTGGCCGGGCTTGTGACCCCGCGGGGGCCCAGGCTGGAGCAGCCTGTTCCTGAAGGGCTGCACCCCACGGATGGGACCCAGGCTGGGGCAGTGTGATGAGCTGACCACAACCCCCATTCCCCATACCCTTGCACCACTGCCTGGGAGGAGGGAGAGAAAATGGGGAGTGAAGCTGAGCCAGAGAAGGAAGGGGTGGGAGGAAGATGTTTTTAAGATTTGGTTTTATTTTTCATTATCCTACTCTGATTTGACTGGTAATAAACTGAACCAATTTCCCCAAGCTGAGTACGTTTTGCCCATGACAGTAATTAGCAAGTGATCTCTCCCTCTCCTTACTGACCCACAAGCTTTTTGTTAGATTTTCTCTCCCCCATCCGCCAAGGAGGGGAGCGATAGAGCAGCTTTGGTGAGTGCCTGGCATCCAGCCAGGGTCAACCCACCCCAGGCTATTGGTACCTCAGTGAATTCCAGTGTCCTCACCCCTCCTGAACTGTTTTGCAGCAATACCAACACCTCCCTTCTGAGACTAAACCAAAATGCCAGACCAAGCGTGGAGCGGGAGGTTCAACTGGCTTCTTTGAAGTCCTTTACAAAGAAAACAGTTTGGGTCTGGCTGGACTCATGAGATCCATTGGCCATTTCACTCCCATTTTGCCACAGGTTTATAACACAAAACCAGGTGGAAAATAGAGTGATTAAGCTCTGTGATTTCTGTGCTGCCTTTGGAATAGTCTCACCCTAGAGCGTGCTTGGGCATCTGTTACACACCATCCACCCGCCACAAGCCTCATCCCTTACCCCAGTGCTGCCATCACCATGCCCTGAGCATTGGTGCAGGGGAAGCACATCTGGAGCAGATGCACAGCAGGACCGTTTGGCCCAGATTTACACACTGACCTCCACATGAAGTTTAAGTAACAGCTACATGCCAAGAGTATGGGGAAGAGCATCTTCCTTAGGGCATACTTTGTCCTTTGGTCTTTATTGGCAGTGGTACTTCATGTGTTCTTCTGCACCAATCTGTACACAGCAGATGGGAGAAGTTGCACGTTGTCAGACCTCCACTGAAGACTCCCTAGGGAAAGCAGCCTCCTACCCATCCTCTCGCAGCCTTCACCCTACAGTTACACACACCCAAGTCCTACTCAAACTCAAGCACATACCAGTCCTCTGCCCTTTGCCATCTGCAACCCCCTGCCCGCTTCTGCCACAAAACAAAGCCTCCAAGCAGTTCTTGACAACCCATAGTGCTATTTCTGTGTTATTCCTAGAGACTAGAGGTGGAAGCCATACCCTACCTGTAATTATTATTAGAAAGAAACTAATTGTCTTCTGTGTTAAGGAACAATAAAGTAAATGAAATAAAATAGGAAGTACAACTTGTTCATATTGGACTGTTAGCACCTATGCAAATGATACTTAAAGCTGCATCTCATACTCTTTGTTATTTATTCCCTTGTTTCATTATTTCTTCATGTCCTTCGTTTTCAGTCCTTCTGTATAAGACATTTGGTTCTTTTGCTTCATAATTTTGTTCTTCAATTTATTTGTCCTTAATTCCTTTTGTTCTTCCTTTGATGTTTATCCTTTTAATGTTTCTTTCCAAAAGCTTTTTTTAAAAAAAAAAAAAACCAACCCTACCAGTTTCAACATGCTGTCTTTGAAGCATTTTTGGATTTGCTGTTACTTTGCTCTTCATGCAATTTTTATTTTTCATGCTGGCTTATTTGTTATCTGTGGCACAGAAGCAATCAGATACCAGAAACCTTATTTCTTCACTCCACATCTTAACTAAATACAAATATTAGTTTAATTTTCACTTTATTACCCCTAGCACTTGACTTACCTACCTCATTTCCATTTGTAGACTGGAATTCTAAAGTGGACCTTATTGTTAACATGCACAAAAATCTTTGTGGACTTCCATTATATGAATGTCTCTAATACTAATGTGGGTCTTGCAGAACTTAGTCCAGCAAAGTGTTGACCAGGACCTCTGCTCACAATGATGGTGCTATGCAAAGCTCTCAGCCACAATCTGAGCAGGACCTCTACTCCTGGTGATGGCATTACGTGGAAGGGCTTCACCAGCCTTTCAGTTCAATCTGTTCAGTCCTTGAATATCAGACTGCCAAGCTAGAAGATCCATATCACAGCTTCTGTTGACTTCAGCAAGCAAGCAAGGAGGTCAGCCAGGTTTTACTGCCACCTTGGCCTAAGGGGAACTGATCCAGCTGCAACAGCCTCTTCCCCATCACATCAAGGCAAGGAACTCCAGGAGCATGGCACACTGGGGATCTCTCAAGCATTAGCAATTTTCAGAGATTTCTGGCTACATCAGTGCTGAAAGGAGTAACACCTATGCAAAAAGCACAGAGAAGCCCAGTCCCTCTGCCCTGACTATCCTGCCAGAAGGGCACAGCCTGTATTTGCAGACAGCTGGAAAGGAGAGGTATAACTTCACACAGCAAAATGTGAGCATAGCAGAGCTTTGCAGCCACTGTTACTACAAACTCCTTGTTCTCTTGAAACTATTAGCTCTAGGAGAAATAGCAGATAGGCCATTTGAAGAAGTATTCATATTTATGAGTCACCGTATTAGCATTTGCATGTATGGCAGTCATGTCTAAAGGGCCCCATCTGAAATCTGGGCCACACTAGCCCTGCTCTAGCTGGCTTTAGTTCAGGTTCTCAAATATTTTACAATACAACAGCCACTGTGCTGGCTTGTACCTATTCTGCATGTTTTCCTATGAGAAAGGACAGCAATCTGAGCAGCCAGCCACGTACATAATAGGAAGAGCTTCACAAGGAGAGAATTCAATTCACTTTCTACCAAGAAAATGTTCGTTTCTCAGCGAGACCCAGAATGGTCAATGCTTGGCTCCTGCAGGCTCAGCTCTGTATACAAAGGTCATGACATTTTGCCAGCAAAGAAAAAGGTGCTGAGATGGGCTAGTCAATAATTGACTGAGCCTTGTTACTCACTGCAATCTCTATCTTGTCACCATGACCCTGTCGCAAAGTTTCAGTTAAAACTAGTGAATCACTTCACTGAAAGACACTACTTACCTTTTTTTTTTTAAAAAAAAAAGAGAAATCACCACCACTACTGACAACAACAACAAAGGCTTCCTATCTGGTTTTGTTAAAGGTCACTCAGCAGTTCGGTCCGTTTACACTGTGACTTGTATCAGCTGTAGAAGAACACAGAACAAAGCACACACTAATGTTCGTTCCTTTGGTTTCAAAAATTTCCATGGAAACCTTTTTTTTTTCTCCTTTTTAAAGTTACCTCAGCCTTCAAAGAACCAGAGAAGGAAAAAGCCTGCACTTGAAACTCCTTCCACTTCGCATGTCTGACATTCATGTTTGCAGCCCACCCGAGAGTTATAACCTTGACACATTTCTTGGCAACTGCCCAAAGTTTTTATCTTCCAGCAGAGAAGGCAAGTGAGCAACTGCTTTCACTACTGGATTAGAGGCAGTGTGCATATATATTATCTCCATCCTTTTTCTAACCTGTATTCCACCCGAGGACACTGCTCTCTTGCTGTAGGCACTGTACAAACAGAGAATAAAGGATAGCCCCTGCCTCAAAGCATTCCCTCTCTGAAGAGATGGAGCAGATAAATCAAGTCTTATTACTCCAACTTATGCACGGAAACCTACAGTTGGTCTCTCTCCGCTAAATGACAACCCCAAAGGCAATTAGTGCTGAGTAACAAGGGAGTCTATGGCAATTATGTTTCCAGCTCAGACACCTAAGCTGTCTCAGGTGTTCGAGCCCATCCCTTGGAGAAGACCAAAACCTAACAAGAAATAAGAGCACCAGAAAACTAACCTGCCCCCAGCACCCCGACACACTCCCATACTCATAGATCATCCCTCCCTCATAACAGCACTGCTGCTTCACTGCGAGGGCTACACATATCCTCCCACCTCCAATGGCATATGCAAAATAACCGTGTTTAATCCCTGGAGTTTACTACTGCAGCATATCAATAGAACAACCCAAGGAAGTTAGTGTGAAAAAACCCTTAGGGAAAGAAAGACAAATTTAGGACCAAAAGAGTGAAAAACACTTCAGAGTGGTTCCAGGAAACCCCATCCTGCTGATGGGGGGGAGGGAGGCAGACGGAGACCCTCACCACCTCCTTCAGCAAGCCAACAGCAGGCTCCCCGCACCTTCATCAAGGGAAAGGCCAAGCCAGTCCTGGGACCACCTTAAGTCAGGCTGGAATGGTTTAATTCAGATCTCAGGGCAGGAACTGTTCGGGCTGGGATCAGAGCTGCTGCCTCAGCAGGACCCAGACACCCCAGCAGAGGCAGGCAAGGAGAAGCCCGACCCACAGGGTGATTCTTTGGAAAGGAACCTCACACCAAGCTAATTAGACTTTAAAAAAAAAAAAACATTTTTTTAGGGACTAGGAACACCGAGAAGTTAGTTTCAAACTTTTTTTTTTTTTTTTTTTTTTACAAAATTATGTTTTCACTATCACCTAAGCAACCATTCATGAGGTGGGAAAGAAAAAGGGCTGTTGGAAACTCCAGCACCCTTTGCAGACACCTGCCTTTCACATGTCTTTCCCTAAGCTTGCAGCAAGTTTTATGGCAAGGCTCAATTAGACAACAAAAATATCATCAGCTGCTGGAGGAAAAAAAGACAGATTTATTTTTAAGTGACAACTATTGCAC
The DNA here is from genome assembly GCF_015220075.1 of Falco rusticolus. NCBI lineage: Eukaryota > Metazoa > Chordata > Aves > Falconiformes > Falconidae > Falco > Falco rusticolus. The sequence continues at coordinate 31,938,905 of NC_051190.1, read as the reverse complement.
AGGAATCCTCCATGGTCAATGTTTTCAGCATCTTTAATATCAAATCACCAGAGGCAGATCTGTGATTGTGTCTGAACAGTGTTTGGGAAAACATTTTAAGGACAGTATGCAACAAAACCACAGGAGAGTAGGGGAGAGTGAGGAAGAGTCGGTGCAAGGGTGCTCTCACAAACCCTGCTCAGAGACTGACTGTGCTTTGCACGTGCAGTCGCATCACGCTGTCCTTGGGGATACACGACTGCTCATATACATAAGGACACCACTAAGTTCAAGGTGTTTTCATGACTCAAGGACTCACCCAAAGTCCTGATGTTTCAGACCCTCCTCTATAGAATATCCTTAAGAGTTATAGTTTCTTGTGGGATTGAAGTCAGGAGTATGCACTATTCTCCAAAGAACTGAGACCTAAAAGCTCATCACTGTCTCTCTCCTGTACTGGCTTTTATTAATAGATCTGAAATGCTCTAGGGTATCCCTCCCCATCGGATGAGGAAAGAGCACTGAAGCAACTTTTCAGCATCACATAGTCAGGGAACATCCAGGTTGGGAAGAGTCCTGGTGTCTCCTGGGGCAGCGTAATTCGCAGCCTGTTAGGTTACACTGCCTAGTTGTAAGACTCTCCCACGAGGGTTTTTTTTATTAGTATTTTAATTTCTATTTCAGGCTGTGGCATGCTTAAAATGTCTTTGTGGTTTGCTCTTACTTCCTCAGGTTTTTTTTTAAAATTATCTGATTGAAAATTTAGCCAGTCAAGAGGAAAAAAGCTCAAGCTAAGTCGTCAAAACATCCATACAAATCAAAATTAGACAGCAACAAAAAAAGAATTCCCAGAAGAGCTTCTTCAGTGTACAATTAAACTGTTCATGTGTGCATGCGTTTATGTCTTTGTATGCAGTCAAATGGGTCCGTGTGTGACTGCACGCTGCAGCATGCAGAAGCTTCCTGTGTGTATGTGTAACTACATCTTGTTTTAGCACCAGCACACATTTTCTCCAGGCATAAATTGTGTAGCTCCATCAGTTTCAATGAATCTGCAAAAGGATTTTATGTGTAATTTAGCAAGCCGTGTTTTATACACTTGAAAAGGATTCATGTGCTATTACCTGAACTCAAAGTCCACAAGGAATACAGGTTATTTGGTCACAGTTCTTTTTGAAGGAATCAGTTGTTATAGGGTGATGAAATTACGATAACTGAAGTAGTACATGCTCGCATGTCATGCACATCAAGATAATTTGTTTTGACTTAGTTTAAATAATCACTTTTATATAAGAACACAGCCTCCTAACAGCTAGTTTTCTTCATGACACCCTACCGCTTAATTTTCCAGCCCCTCTAATGTAGCTACATGCAAGATCACTACCTCACTTGAACAACTAGAGCAAATGCAATCCCTCCCCAGGCAATCACATTGCTTTAGCAACAACAGTAACAGGTTTTGTCCTTGCATTGCCAGGCAGCTCTTTGTTCCAGCCAATGGAAGAATTAAGCATTGTAGACCAGATCCTCAGCTGATATAATTAGATGGCATTTCATTGAAATCAAGACCAGCTGAGGAACTAACCCTTGATCTGCAGCAGCAACAGCTGAGGAGCAATAAACAGGCAGGGAAAAGCCTTCTGTTTCATTGCCTTAATATAATGAGGAGTTCTCTGCTTTCAACAGGTTTATCAAGCAATCCCTGGATTTTGGGATCATCCAGAATACCATATCCCAAGTGAAAGAATGAGAATACTCAAAGCAAGAGGCTGGAGCTGGAAGCTTTGGCTTTCTGAAATCAGTTGAGGCTGGGGATACATTTCCAGGACAAGCTGCTCCTTTGCCCAGCTGTGTTGATTTGACAGTACCAGCCCACTCTGCTGGTAACGGGGAAAGCCAATTACATGTCCCTCCTTTCATCACTACTTAGATCAAGCTTGTAGCTCAATGCCCCTCCAGTCAACCTCAGCAAAACCATTACAGGAAGGAATGGCTGGCCACGCTGCCCGTTTCATTTGGAGGAGACTTGGTAAAAAATTTTCACATAGCTAACAAAATCCTGGGCTGACAGGCAACCAAGACAACATCACCTTGCTTTATTTGTTCAAAAAAATATATTCGCACATCACCACAAACAGGTATCACTGATCCTTCACCCACCAACAAGAAGTTGACTTTGAAATAAAGCTTATGGAATTTCCTTCTGTTCAGTATCAAGCATATCCCTTAGCAATAAAGGGGTTTTTCACAGTGTGGGAGGTTAATATGCAGTACCCATTAGACTGCCAGTGAGATCTGAGTTCATAAGGCAAAGCACCAATAAATTGGGTCAGCACATGAATCTTCAGAGGGAGGAAAGAGGGAGAGCAGAAAGAACACCCTAGGCAGCAACACCACAGGGGCCAGGCAAGGCATGCGATGCCCTCAGGACTTCCAGTATCATAGACAGAGGTTTCCAGAAAGGAAAAATCCATTTTTCCACTAGAAGTAACAATAAAAATATTATGTTGATTGAAAATGTGCAATCAGGCCTGACTTACAGTTTTCCCAGCTACATTCAGGCTTTACATCAGAAGGCTGTAAACCGTTACACAGAAAAATAGCGGGGGATGTTTACTCACCCAAAACCATGCTTCATTTATTTACCTGAGTACATTAACACGTACACTGACCATTGTCGCTGCTCAGTGAGGCAGGCAGACAAAAATGGGGAAAATAAACATCTATACAGATTTCACCAGTAGATAAGCTATTAATTCATGCACAGAACAATGAAGAAATGCCAGGGTATACGACAATAACCACTCCTGAATTCTAGATTGTATTATTAAATAAAAGCAAAGGTAGAACATGCAAAAAAAGCACTTTGTGTTAATTTGTAATACCAAATTAAAAAGCCTGTTAGATCCAAAGCAATCTTGGCTTATGATTGCAGTAATTCAACATGAAGTTTCAGTTAACATTCAAATACTTCCAAGGAAACAGAGGAAAGATATTTTATATTCAATGGCCAAAAAAAAATAAATAATAAAGAGTTGATGTAAGGGACTTGATTTCATTGAAATTACTGAAGTGAGCTCTATGCAATAACTTAATGTCATAATATTCCATTAACAACTTATTATTTCCTTGTTTACATAATACCAGCAATTATAGGGGTAATGCTGGTCCAACACATAGCACAGCAGAAATGAAAACCCTTTCTCATATACTGGAATTCCATATGAAGACACAGAAGTTTAGATAGGGAGAAATATTTACATTTTGCTTACTGAGCCCAAGGCCTTAGGAAGTAAAACAACAAGCAACTAACATCTGAGACTACCGAAATCAGGCATTATTACACAGACCCTCTGGCTCCACACACACAAGTTCTGTGGTTAAAAGTTTATTTGAAGAAAAGGTTGAACAACAGTCAGCAGTTACCAAGAGTTTTGGTTTCCCTACCAACTCCAAGTCTTGAAGACAAATGTTTGAAACCAGAGTAAGCTAACTGGCATGCAAATGCTGCGCTTGTGCTGGAAGAAAAGGGGCCAAATCATCAAGGTACACGGACAGGGAGGTAGAGCTGAACTCCAGCTGGCTGGATGCAAATCCCCATTTCTTCCCTAGCTGCAGGAAAAGGGAACCATTCCATACTGGGGGTGGGTCACACACACTCCAGATGCCAGCACAAGCACAAAAGCTCTCCTGTACCAAGATCACACTTGCCCAGAGTCAGCCATGGGGCTGTCCTGGAAAGCTGCACCCAGCTTGGTAGTCCTCAGACCTGGTCCCCGAGCCTCCCTGCTCCTTACCTCGTACCTGCTTCCCACTTTCCAAGCTATCCTGACTTGCAGCCCAGCTCCTGACTTATCTCAGTGGCTTTATGCATCTATAGTGTGTCACTTCCTGACCACAAGCCACCTCAGCCCTCCCAAGCCAGCAGATATTCAGGTTCCCATCTCCAGCCTGGCCCAAACACCAGGCTCCCTGCCAGACCCACGGGGCCACCACAGGAATGGGAACGTGATATTGTCACTTACTCTGTGTTCCTAAACAGATGGTGGGAGGAGCCTCTTCACTCACACTGAAGGCACAGTGTCTCCAAAACAAGAACAGGGTTTATTCTTGCACCTCTTCATGGGAAAGATCAACGGGAAAGGAGGGAGGCTGGTATCCTCCTTGTGTGGAGATGTGCCAGAGATGGAGCCCACACAGGAGGGGGAAAAGCTAGATGTGTCTTGGCTTCATTCCCTTGCTTTACCAATCAGCACAGCTTGGAGACACAGAGGGGCTGTAACATACTACTGGTGCTGATCATTAACAGACAATCTCCAGGATGGAGGAAGGAAAGCTCAGGAAACAGAATTACACATTACTCCTTACTCTGAAGCAAAGCCACAAGCTCACTGCCTGCCAGCGTTTGCCAACTAGCCAGTACATCTTAGCTCACATATGACCACATCGATAGGTAAAGGTGTTTATAGATATTGAGGTTGAGAAACAAATAATTATCTGATGATATTTTCCTTTAAGGCTTGCTTTATGGCATTGAAGAAGACAACAACAACAAAAAAAATCTGATTCAGGTAATAGCATCTGCTCAGCCCTGCTGGGAAAGACTGAAGCCTGAAAGGTATCGGGCAATTTAAGGAAAAAATATACCTGCAGACTGCCAACAGGAGCAGAGAACTTCACACTGAAGGCAGCCCAAGTTAACCAATTGGTAAGACATTTCCCAAGACTTTGAGGAGGCTGGGACCAGAGCTGAGAGCCACCCCCTCATCCACGTAAGAGTTGCACCAGCCCAAGTGACCACAGGAGGTGCAAGGGAGGATCACATCAGGAGCTGCCCTCCTTTACTGCCCACATCTTGGTTACCAGCACTTTCCATCCTAAATCACCAGAGGATGAGGGATAGCTGAGAACAATGCATTGAAAGACCCCGTTGGCCTTTTTAATCAGTCTTGTTAAAAGCAGGTGTTACTGCTTATCCAGTGGACAGGTGTGAGGTGGCCATTGGTGGGCAGGTCAAAACCATCAGCTGCAGGCCATTAGAGCCATAACTCCATTGTACGTCATCACAGGAGATTTTTCCACCTGGCAACACTTGCTGTTTCAACATTTTCACTTTGGTAGCATGTGGGTGCTACTTACACTATAAAAAAAGCTCCCCCCAGAAGTAGTAAATAAAATCTTTCAAAAGTGAGACTCAGTTCTTCTGAATCCCACAAAAAGGAGGAATGTGAGAGAAAGTGCAGAGAGATGAGACAGCTCTCCTTTAGCAGTACTCTAGGGAACTTTGGTCCTGGCAAAACTTGTCCACACTGGTACCTTATAGAGGGGAATAGGGTACATCCAATCTCCCATCTTCTAATGAAAAACTCAAATGTTTGAGAGGTTCAAGGAACAAAAAGCTTATGGAAGACAGGCAGATTCAGTTCACAGGCAGACACAATTTAGATGAAATCATACTTAACTAGATAGCCAATATGCCCCAGAGGTCATACTGATAGGAACAAATACGCAGTTTCAAGGAATCAGTTATTTGTTCAGTGCTGTTATTTCACCTTTTGAAAACCATGTAATTAATTACACTTAGTTGCTTACATTTCAAAGCTAATCTCACTTTTATTATATAAATCTTGCATGTGGAATTACAATGTTTGACACAAGTTCCGTTACCACAAAGTCATAGATGCATTCAAACAACTTTAATTTACACAACTCATCTAAGCAATTTACAGCTTTCTCTTCATCATACCTGTTAAGGCTCACTCCCCATGTAATACCATAGCCTTAAGCTTTGGTAGGCCAAATACTAAGGAAAAAAAAAAATCCATGCAGCTAACACCTGTAACCTACAAACCCTACCATACCATGCTAAAGCAGATAATGTGTTCTTACTTATCCTTACACAAAATGCTACAAGCAACTCACACAGAACTCCTTAAAAAGCCACAGCAAAGGGAATACAAGTGATACACAGAGAACTACATACCCTGCACCCCTGGAGCACCAGCTTTGACTGCTGCCCTCCATAGCTCCACCTCCCACCTGCCTCCTTTTGTCTCCTCAGGCTTGATTGATAATTCAGTTCACCTGACATCCCTAAGCAACAGCACCAGAAGCTCAGCAGGGTAAAGGTTGCAGCCACAGGCAGGCAAAAGGAAAAAAAACCCAGCAAACCAAACCCGACCAGATAGTCTTCCACATGCCATTCATGCTGTACCCCCATCACATATTGTACCCCTTTCCAGCAACAGCAGGCTTCCCCAGTGAACCAAAACTGCAGGGCTCTTCCTGAGGGACCAAAACCACCAACTTGATAAACTAGGTTAAAACAAGCTGAACTTTAGCTCACTCCATAGAGTCATAGTTAACTTGTGAATCAAACTTGGTTTCCCAAGCAGAACCATACAGACTTGCTATTGAGGCGTGGTGGGAGGCAGTGGCACACAGGGAGACAGTGTTACTGTCCTCATAGTCAACTGATGAGATGCCCTTGGACAGAGGTATCTTGGTGAAACAGTGGGAAAAGATGGAAGGCTTTGCTCCTGGTTCCATAGCAAAATGTTTTGCTATGATTAAGTACACCGGTACTTGAAGGAGCCAGGGTGACATAATGGCTTCCATGGGAATCGAAGCGCTTGTGTCGACAGTGAGCTGTATGTCTGAACCCTGGTACTAAGAGGTCCCCCTAGAACAGCAAGTCTTGTTCCTCCATAAAGGTACAGAGCAGTCCACAGGATCATGGCCATGTCAGCTCTTTTTTTACCCCAATCTTCTTTTCCCATTGGAGAAAAGCAGTGACTCCCCTTGGGCAAAACATGGTGACACTGGAACGGTGCACGGGTGTGCTTCAGGGGAGTGCAGAGCACAAGGCTTTAACCCAGTGAGGGAACAGTGCTGGATGGGGCCTGGGAGTGGGTGTATGTGGGGGGAGTATATAGGGTTTTTTGGAAAAAAAAAACCTTCAGTGTCGCTTAATGCAGGGAAAAATGGGCCATCAAGATCAGTGTTGAGATGATTTTGTGGAAAGGTGGTGGTGGGCAGGCAGAAGCACATTACCTTGCTCAGTCCTGCTGCAGCCCTGCTCGATAACTGAGCCCTGCTGAGGACTGTAACACCCAGGGGACCCTCCCACTTAAAAGCTGATTTTATCAGCAGCCCAGAGCGTCCCTGCCTGACCACCTGAAGACCATCACAGTGGCTTTCCCCTCCTCCAGACTGCCCTCAACCTCAGACAACCATCGACAGCGCTCCCTGGGCACCGGTGGCTGCCCTGGCCCTGTGACTACCAGCTCCATTAGCCACGAGGCCACCCAGCTACAGAGCTGATTGCGCAGCCAAGGGCAGCAGGGGAGAGGGCAGATTACCCCGCAGCATGCTCACGGATTATCTCAGCCCACAGGATCAGGGATTAAAAATAAAGGCTGTTCCTCCTCCAGAGGAAGCAGAGCACGCAGCTTTCCGAGTTGACCTTGCTCCGGCGAGGGGCTGGGGGCAAGGGGGACCGAGCAGCCGCTGCTCTCCAGCCCAGGCAATGACAGAGCAGAATCGCTGCTCCCAGCCTGGGCACACAGACCGCGCTTATACTTGGCAATGCTGTTAGTGCAGATTCCTCTCTCTGCTAGCACTATTTTTTTCTTTGGTTTGTATTTCTTTTTTTTTTTTTTTTTTTTTTTTTGCAAACCTTTGTGTAACAGACGCCCTCTCCTTGCCCCAGTTGGAGCTGCAGTAGAATGAAAAGGGGGGTGGGAAGGAGGGAGGAGAGGAAGGGAAAAATCCCCCCCCCCGCTTTTGGTTGAGGTTTTCCTGTTACTATCACTGTAGCGTTTATTTAGCCAATCTCCTAACTATGACGTGAGGAAGGCAGGAATCATGGCTCACTCATAATATTTAACACACCCACCGAAAGCTGGAGCTGCAGAGCTACTAGTCCAACCAGTCTCCAGAATTCAGTGTAGCTGAAAGAGGTTTTCACTCTGCACCTGCCAAAGATCTCTCCCCCCTCTTCCCTTCTCTCCCCCTTTCTCTCTTCCTTTCTCTCTCTCTCTAAAAGGCAGATCTGTAAGACCCAGCAGAGATCAAAGACAGGACCTCTTTACTGAAAAGAACCTCTGCCGATTTATATTAGTTTCTTTCCTCTAATACTCCCCCCCCCCCCTTTTTTTTTTCTCTGTGCCATATTTAACCTTTATGTTGCAGTTGTGCCATCAGACAGTTTTGCAGCCAAAAAAAACCAAGCAAAGCCAAAGCAAAAGCCCAGCTCGGATACAGCAGCCACCCAGACTCGATCTCAGTTGAACGTATTAATCTCTCCCAAGCACTGGACGCGATGGATGAAGAAACTGGAACCGCTCTAAGAAAATTATTTTCCAGCCAATGTTCTTAAACAGTCTCAGAGAAGAGAGGGAGCGAGAGCGAGTGGGAGAGCGCTTCTGCTGCATCACTGGTCAAATTCAAAGGAAGGGAGTCAGCGTTTCCAGCACAGCCAAATATTATGGATGATTTTTTTTCTTCTGTCGCCTTTCCGTACAGGTTTTCTTAATATTATTTTTCCCCCTTCCTCCTTCCCATCCTTTTGTTTGGCTTTGTTTTAAAATTTTATTTAACCAAAGCTAGTGTCTGATGCTGGTTTCTCTCCAAGAACCAGTTCTATTTGTTGTGATCCCTGTAATAAAAAAAGAGAGAAATCGTGAACAGATGGCTTTATATATCGCGATGCCGCTGGCATTGTTTTCCTATTGATTTTAAAGGCTCGGTCTGGTGCTTTTTTCTTTCGATATATTTTTTTTCCTTTTTTTTTTTTTTTCCCTCCCCCTCCTAAGTTCTTGATGATACTGAGAAATGAGGACCTATTGTTTTTAGCCTGTTTATTTCTCGGCGCCTATGGAGATAACTTTATTGACTTGATCGCTCGCTTCCCGATCCGAAAGGAGAAAGCCAAAGCCCCGGGGGGGGGCTGGAAGACCCGCGCCCGCCCGGGCTCTTTCCGCGAAAGCGCTCCCGACCGACCCCGCCGCCTCCCCTCCCTCCCCCTCCCCCGGTAATTTATTAGCCGCCCCGGCCATGAAAATGCTCCTGGTCCGCAAGTTCCGGGTGCTGATCCTCATGGTGTTCCTCGTCGCCTGCACCATGCACATCATGATCGACCTGCTGCCGCGGCTGGAGCGGCGGGGGACCGAGGGCCGCCCCGGCTGCTCCTGCCCGCCGCCCGCCGCCGCGCCGCCCCGCGCCGCGCCGCGCTGGCCCAGCAAGCACACGCTGCGGATCCTGCAGGACTTCAGCGCCGAGCCCGGCTCCAACCTCTCCTCGCAGTCGCGGGAAGCGGCGGAGCGGGCGGCGGGCGGCGGCGCGGGAGGCGGGGGAGCGGCGGCGGCGCGGACGCGGCGGCTGATCGCCCCCGGGGCTCCGCGCCCGCCGCCCCCCGCCGCCGCCGCCGCCGCCCCGCTGGCCGCCCTCTTCCAGCACCCGCTCTACCGCGCCGCCCTGCCCCCGCTCGCCGACGGCGACCTCCTCTTCAATGTCAACAGCGACATCAGGTTCAACCCGCGGGCGGCCGAGCAGCCCGAGTGGTGAGTACCGGCGGGGGGGCGCGGGGGGCCGGCGGCCGGCGCGGAGCGGGGCGCGGTGCTGGCGCGGAGCGGAGGCGGCGCGGGGGAGCAGCCGGGCCGGCGGGGCTGGGGCAGGCGGCGGGCAGCGCCGTGTCACCGGGGGAAGGGGAGGGCGTCTGCGGGCAAGACCGGCCGCGCTCCCTCCAAAAAGCCCGAAAAAGCCGCGGAATAGGGGATGCAGCCAGGAGCGCGAGGAGGCCGGGGTGCCGAGGCCGAGGGGGCACCCCGACCCCCACCCCAGCTGCAGCCAGCCGGGAGAAGGGTGCGAGAGGGCGAGCGCCCGCCAGCCTCCCTCTCCACGCGGTCCTGGCCTCCCACCCCCAGGCGTGCTGGCCAAGCAGTGAGGCCAGGCAGCGATGCACTAACTTTTCCCAGAAAGCGAGGTCTAGTGTCACAAAGGCATTCATCTTAGCAGGTATTGCTGCCTTCGGGATCTGATCTGTGCGACAGTTTTCATCCTCAATTAATTCTTTGTGCCCTAGCACCTCCGCTGCTCTCCAGCCTTCAAAGCAGTTCATTGCCTCCGTGCATCGTATGCCCTGTTGGCTAGTAGGAAATGCTGAGAAATTTCAATGACTGAAAAATCAAAAGGCTTGTCTAATACAACAGCACCCTCTTCCAAACACACTGACATTGTCATGTTTAAACAGCTGCATTGTACCGTGCAAAAGCTCTGTCAAGCCTCAGAGCAGCCAGCATGATCTAAACCTTTAGAAAGAGAGGATAAATATTTCTGATTTCCGCCCCACAAGCATGTGGATTGTCCAGGCCCCTTCCATCTAATAATCAAAACTGACTGTGAAGTGAAATAACCTGGAAAAGTTCTGGTTACTCTGGGGGGGGGTGAAGGGTGGGGGTGGGGGGAAGATCACAAATGTGTGAACGTCTGGACGTGACTAAATCCACAAAAGACTTCAGGATCAAATATATGTGATAGCATGTTCGGTAGGTGAAGAGTGAAATTACCACTGACATCCACAATGCAACTGCCTGTTGTACATATTTTCCTTAGTGGCTGCAGCCAAAGTTTGCAGGACTAACAAGAAATTGGGGAGTTAAAAGTAAGTTTAACAATTCTTTTCTGTAGTAGTCTCCTCCTGCTAGGGAAGGGGCAAAATCTTCCAGTTATTCTTCAGCAACCAGTTCAGAGTGATCCAGTTTCTTCTTATTCTCTCTTTTTAAAAAAGAGAAGAATTGTGAGTTGGGAGCGTTTGGTACGACAGGTCAGGTCACTGCTGCACTCTCATTCCCAGACCCAGGTCCCTGCTATGTAAAGGTACAGGACGGTGCTGTCCTTGGGGTCAAACTTGGAAAAGATGTGTGCAGCATCATACCACCTGAACGCAATGTACAACCTGCAGCTCTCTGTTCCTGCTATGTAAGGGCCTCTGCTAACGCTCAGTGATGTCACCCTGAGTTTCACTCCTGACTTTCATGGGCTTTAAATCAGGCATGGTGAGTGGAGGGGAAAATCCATCTCCTCCTCGGCCCCAGGTGGGAGCAGGCTCCTGGCGTGCAGCCGGCGCAGGGGTGAGCTGGGGGCTTCTCCCACCTCTGTCGTGCTTTGCCTTTCCGAGTTGTCACATTTTGAAAGCCCTGTTTCTTGATGCCTGTTACAAACTGTAACATTATTTCTTTCTCCTCATTTTTGGGTTTTTGTTGTGTTGTTCTTTTTTTTTGGTGGTAGGCAAAATGAAGATAATGAAGAATTTTTGCCAACTGGAGAAACCTCCATAGACTCCTACCCAAACTGGTTAAAATTCCACATTGGCATTAATCGGTACGAGTTGTATTCCAGACATAATCCTGCAATTGAGGCTTTACTACAAGACCTGGTCTCCCAAAAGATAACCAGTGTTGGTATGTTTGGATATATATAATTTTTTTATCATTATTGCTCATTGTTCAGGATCTCATTGCTGTTTGACTATTAATATTTTGCATGGCTTCCTCTGGTGTGCCTACAACATTGCTTCCCGACTTCTGTGCTCATTTTCCCTGTTAAACGTAAAGAGATATTGCCAGCTCTGTATTACCCAAATAATTGCAAAGTCTGCCAGCAAGGCGAACCTCATTCATTTCAGAGATCTTTTAGTCGTGATCAGGCTGAAAGTGCCCTATTTGGTTATTTAAAATAAATATGATGGCAAAAAGCAGATAGCATCTTGCATGAGCTAGATTTGTATTATAAGCTGATTATTATTTAAAGGCTGTGTCTGGCAGTGCATCTTCCCAAGGAAGGAGAGAGGTGGCTGCCCTGCTTCCCTGCAGCCGCGGCTGTGGGAGCATCCAGCGCCGTGGGGCTCAGCAGAGCTGCAGCTTCCCTGGGCATTGCACAGGGAGCTCCATGCGAGCCAGCCTCACACTGAGCAGAGTTCAGCTCTTTTTATTTGGCTTGTAAATCTACAATGGGGATGTGCCTATGTCAACCTTTTGCTCTGGTTAAACAAGGTGACACAGTTCAGGGCTTTTCTCCAGGGCTGTTTAATGACAACGTGTGTTTCCTTGAATTTAGCTGCATAGCTGCACAGGGGAAAAAAGCCACAACCCCAAATGAAAGCCCAGGGATACTAAACAAATGCACACCCCTTGGTTTCCAGAGGTAGGTGCAGCACAGCCCGCAGTTTCCGTCGGCCGTGCAGAAAATGAAGTTACTTGCGCTGACGACAAAGTTGCCAAGTCCATTTCAGAGGGATGAAATAGCAGGAGCTCTGTAAAAGTGCTGATGGTGTGCTGGCACCCGGGATGAGGTCAGCAGGTCCTTAACTCTGCAAGGCAAAAATTCCCCTGGCTTCAGCAGGAAATGGCCGGGGCAAGCACAGCACAGCAGCCCTAGGGTTTACATTTTCCATTGTGTGAATCACAGTGGCTGCTGAGCAGCAAGAAGGGAGGTCCTTGGTCATCAAGAGTGAGCTTATTTAGCTGATCCAGATGGAGTAGGTGTACAATGCAGGAAGCCACAGGAGAGCTTCGCCCCCATGAGTCGAGGTGTGTGGTGGCTGTACCCAGCACCCAGCTCTGCTTTGAGCTCTGCTGGGGCAGGGTTTTGAATAAAGCAGTTTGGGGTATCCAGCTGCCGTCCCACATGTTGAATTCAAGGGTCCAGTGGACACCTAGCTCATGAAAGGTGACAAACACAGGCTCATTTATTAACCTGTGATGGATTTTCTGTCCCCAAAACTCTGGCTTGGCATGATTCATCAAGGAGCTCAGGTTTGACAATTAAGCCATGTATTTTCCCTTCTCTAGCTCAGATGTGACCCTGCAGGCAGCAGCAGCCGACCCTGCCCATGCCTCTCTGGTCTGTGCTGGAGGGGGGCAAGGGCACGGCATGGACATGGCCTGGGTGTTTTTTCTCCTTGACACAGCTGTTGCCTTCCCTGACCTCTCTCCTCCGTACCAACTGATTTCTGGAATATTAGTGGCACGTACGAATGGGGGTTGAGCCATTACTTTATAACACGTGTTAACGTTGTTCTTTGAGCACATCCACCAAGGAGGACAAGGCACAGGCTGTGCTCTGCCCTGTCCCCGACCGAGAGCAGCAGTGCCCCCCATCCTGCCCAGCTGCCCAAACCATCTCCTGGCTTGTCTCTTGAGGTTTACACAAAATGCATTGGCTGTAGCAGTGTTTTGTGCTGCATGGCTGCTGAGTGTATCAATCACTATTTACCTCTTCAACACTTCAGAGCTCAGCCGTGTTGCCTGTGCAGGAGGAGAGCAGTGTCTGCAGCAAACTCAGCAGCATTCAAGCCTTGGAGCCTGTCACTTCTGCAGAGCAGTGGGGTGGTTAAGGTTGATGTAGGGATGTACAACCTGCTGGGAGAAAAAGGAATGTAGGAAGGAGAAGTAATAGTTTAGTACCCGCTCTTCACTTGATCTTCTGGGCATGTTGCTTAACCTCTCTATGCTTCAGTTACCCTAGCAGCAAAATGGTTATCGTAAAAAATAGGAGTGAAATCCTGATCTTGGTGACGTAAGTGGAAGTTTTGCCATTTACTTCCCTGGGGCCATGATTTCACCTAATGTGTCATATAGATGTGTTGTGAGGTTTTCCATTAATTATGCTCTTGATAGAGCTTTCAGATCAGCGGGGGGGAAAGGGCCACGGGACCACAGAGGAAGATTTATGGTAGTTATTAGCGATTTCCTATGGGATTGTCTCTCTGTTAATGTTTGAACAAGGTTCTTGAGGGCACGGTAGGGCCTCATGCCCCTAACGAAAACACAGAGCCATAGTTTCTGTCAATGATTCAGTATCATTTCTGTAAACTAAAACATGAACTACATTTGGTATTTGTATCGGCTGCTGTGGGAACTGACAGGGAATGAGTCCTACGCATAAATCCCAGTCTAAAACCAAGCATATGGAAATGGAAGGGGCCTTTGCCAATGTAGGGATGCCAGGATCTGAATTTTGCTGGTAGCATCCACTGCCTGCCTCTGTGGGGATTCAGGAGCTTTGTCAGGTTGCAAAGAAAGAAAGAGCATATTGTTAATATGCTTGCTTTTTTTTTCTTATTACACAGTGCAGCATCTCTTACTTTATGTTGCAAATTCTTTGGGAGCTTTAAAATGTATGTTTTAAAATAATACCTGCCAGCTTTGTGCTTTACTGCAGAGCAGCAGCAGGGATTCAGAAGCATGTAAGCTGATTAATAAAGAGTAATATATTTGACCAAAGGACATTTATAGGGCGGCTATATTCTTTTGCATATTGCAGCATAACTTCTAATTTGCCTGGGTTTTTTTCCTTATGGTCAGTTTTTGTTGGTTTGCTTTTTGTTTTCTTTTTTTTTTTTTTTTAAGGAAGCTGCAAAGATGCCAGGTTAGAAGTATAAAATAAATGGAAACCTTCATAATGCACAATCTCCAGGCTTCTTTTTGCAAGCAGGACAATTAAATATACACATGCATTAGATGAAATGGGATATTGCTTTATCCAGTTTCTTCCCAGTGTTCAGATTTGCTTTGGCTCTAATAGAATTAGGTGATTTGCTGTGCGAGTTCTTGATACCTACAGTAATTAGATCCAAATTGCAGCTTTCTTAGCCACACTGTAATTTCTCTGCTCAGCTTGCATTATTTATGGAGGCGAGTGGTGACCAGATTGATCCCCCACCATCTATCAGAACCGCTCACACGACTCTGTAATGTGCGGTGTTATTTTAAAATGAAAACGGTGACAGAAGCAATTCCCAAGAGCAGGGAGCACCAAGGTGACATTTTCTTGATGTTAAAGTTTAAATGGAACAAATCCGTGGATGGGAAGGAGCAGCACATTCACTCCCACAGTGACACCTACAGCTGGCCTCGGAAAGGACAGGGTTACCCGCAGCTTTCAAGCTGAGCAACTATTCTGTGCCCTGCATCAGTACATCTCTTTCCTATTCGTTTTGTTCAGCATGAAGGGATAGCTCTTAATTTGATTTAATTCAGTGAAAATTTCCTCTTGCCATAAATAGGAGCCTAGAGAGAATTGTTTTTCCACTGAGCACTGAAACCCAGTTTTCAGAAGCAGCACATGCACAGGCAATTGCACATTTCCTTTGCCTTTCAAAACTGTTTATTGCATGCATAAATAACCATAGTTAGCTATTTTCTTGCATATTTACAAGATGTCTGTGCATAATTGTGGCAGCACTGTCAGCAGTTTAACAACAAATATGGCTTGGTGCATTGTAGAGGCAGTGTGGCCTTGATCTTGCTCGTACTGCTGTCTGGAGGAGCCGTGCTGTGGGATCCTGTGAGCAGAACAGGCTTTTTTGTATTTCCTGTGTTTACTTGGGTTTTATTTTTTGATTCTTTAAATTCTCTCGTTGGAAAGGTTTGGAAACATTACCTGATCGAGTTCATTTCTGAACGTGCGATGCCTTCAGTTTGTACAGGCAGTAATTAGAAAGCAAGCATGCAAGATTACTCACGCAGTGAATAGATGCTGCAATTAACTACGGTGGACTCTGCTTCAAGTCAGGGGGAAAAAAAAAAGAAAAAGACAAGACGCTAAATATTGAATATAAATTCTGGTGCTAAAGGAAATTATAAAACTCTCATCCAAAGGAAGGGAAAAAATGCTGTTGAGAATATGTGAAAAACATAATGAAATGTAGCACCATTGGTTTAGTGTATAAGAAAACAATGAATCTGCCAAGAGTCAACAGATTGATTTAATGTACAATTCCAGATGAAAGGAGGGGACTTAAAATGTACAACAAAGCCTCTGAATGATTTTACAGATCTTTTCCCCTCCAGAAGTCTTTTACCCTCTTGATTAAACCAAGAAAGGCCTTTAAAAACAAGTTAGCAGAATTGGCTGAACAAGAACAAATTAAGAGATGATGAGGGCTTGAATTTGTTTTGAAATATGTTCTTTACAGCTTTTACAGGGCCATGTCTCTAGCCTGGGGCAGAGTATTACTTGTTAAAACCAATCAACATGTTTATGTTAGATTTAAGCTTGATCTATTAATAGGAATCCAAAATGGATCTGAATGTCCTCTGTTTCAGATGTTAACTGCTTCCCAGGCTTTAACTGGATCTCACTTCTCAGACATTAGCGTTGCATATTGAATACATTTTAAAATGTTTGTTGGATTCTGACCAAAAGGCAGGTTCAGAGGTCCTGTTGGGACTCTCGCTTTCGGTCGGATGACCATATGGTCTAGACAGGCCAGTAGGATGAGGGCTGTCATGCAGCAAAACAGAGGATTTGGAAAGTCAGACCAGTTCCAATTCCAAATCCTTTTGGGTCAGATCCTTTTGGGTGGCATTGTGCCTCTACTAAGAGTTAGTACCAGATGCTAGCCAGAAACCCTGTAGCGTGCGGCTACAAAAAGATGATTGAGAGATGATAGATAGTGCATCTTTTGTGTTGGATGGTGTCTGTGGAGCAGAAAGGGAATTCAGGTTTTGTGTTGGTGAGGGGACAAGGTGGGGAAGTAGCAGACGTGGCATGTGGCTGTGACAACAGGCTCATAGATGTAAATGGGGTGAGGACTTTTGGAGGCTTGATTCAAGTTCTATCAGAGAAAACAGAAGGAATCCCACCAGTTTCACTAGTTTTTGGACAAGACTCTAGTCCTACAGGCACTCAAGCAAAGCCCTCTAAAGTTGGGAAGATTTCTGATCACACCTGAAGCCCTTGCACTGGGTTAACAGGGGAGGTTAATGCTGCTTTCCGTTTCCTGCTACTTTGGGGGAAAAAGAGAGGCTTGGAGTCGCCTGAAGACAAAAAGTAATGATGGTATTGGGATTTGTTTTTAACACTGTGCCAATACGTCCAGGAGCTGTATGAGACTTGATTGAAGGTAGCTGCTGGGAGCTAGCAGGTTTATAAAGTCTTACAGAGCTGTTCATGACCTGTGATGTTACGGTATGTTCAGAAACCTTAAAAAAGAAAAGGTGAATTCAAGAGTGTGGCTAGTGTTTCCCTCGCAGTCAGTACAGCCTGATGTCGCTAGGCCGCCCTAACAATACTAGGCCTGCTGATCGTAGACATGACAGCTTGCAATGGTATTGCATCCTCCGGTTTCTTGGAAAATTGTATGTGCTGCTTCTGGGTATTGTAAATTCTTTGCAAACGTTCCCGTGGGCAGTAGGAGAAGGCACAAGGGCATCTCCAGATAAGCAAGGGGTGTTTGTTTGGGGTAAGCTCCTGGAAGGTGACAGGGCTCCCGCTGTTGGGCCATAATGGCCAGAGGGACACGTTTAATGGAGGGATGAGCAGGAGGGGGGCTTCCTGCAGGAATACTGCTCAGAAAATGAGGGGAAAGCCAGTACGCAGATGTAATGCTAGGTTAGGACAAGGAAAGTAATCTGTAGAGGAATTGTAGAGGAATGAAGGCAGGTTAATTAACATTGATAATATACAGCTGTGGGCTGTCTTCAGGGGAGGTGGGTTGGTTGATGTGGATAATGCACAGCTGTGGCTGGGTCCTGCTAAGTAGTTAAATAGCTTTAAGGACGATATGAAGAGGAATCCTGGATGAAGAGAGACCTGGAAGAAGTAGGGGGAGGAGAGAAAGTACCCCAGATGTAGAGGAGATAAGGAGAGGCCCAGGAAGAAGCAGGGGCCTGGCTGAGGAGAGGCTGGCTGGAAGAGGAGCCTGAAGAAGGAAGACTCTGGGTGCAGCAGAGGCAAGAAGCAGGGTGGACTGTCCTGAAGAGGATGAAGAAACAGCCCAGACAATAGATGAACTTTTGAAACCTCATGGGGGATTGGTGGCTATGCTGACGCAAGGTGCAGGAACTACTTCTTGAAGTTAACTTGGTGTGTGATTGTAAAAGCCTTGTTGCAGCAGCCTAGTTTAGATAGTGCTGCGACAGTAATCTTACCTAGAGATCTGACTGAATCATTTCCAATGAGATCTGCTCTTTTCTGGCATTGCCACCCCCAGGATTTGGGCACCCTGGAATGCCTCCAAGTCTGCTTAGAGTGCATGAAGAGTCTTTTTGAGGTCAAAAGGACAGTCTAAGCTCAGATGTTTCCCTTTCTGCAGGGTTTACAATGTTAGACTATAACTAGTCTGGACTTGGAAGCTGGCTTTGGATCACCTCCAGCCTGAATGAGCGGCAGAAGTTTAAGCATCTGCGTGCAAGTCAGGGTGATGTGGGGAGAAGCCAACACGGAGCTCGGTGTGGGTGATTGTCCACGTGCCCTGCCACAAGGCATGATAGGACACTGTTCCCACCAGTGTCACCCTCTGTTTTGGGGAGGTCCAAATTTTCCTCTGAGCAGCACATGCCTGAAAAACTTGTGTTCACTCTAGGCTACTGTGGCAGCCAATTAAGGCTATACAGTGAGATGGATCTAAAAAGACCAGGGAGGTTCTTTTGTCTTACTTCAGCTCAATTCTTTCTGACAGGAAACCAGGCCTCTGTGTCTCGTGGAAGAATTATTCTGAATTGTTAATCTTCTTCATGCATTTCCTTGCTTGGTGATGACATGCCTGTTGTTGAGCTCGGCTGCTAACAAAATCATTATCTGTCAAGTGGCTTCAATTTGCTGAGAAACCAGTCATCTTGGTGTATCTGAGACTTTGTGCTTACAAGAGGGCATGCTGGAGCATCCTTTTTATTTCCTCTTGGCGTTGCTGTGATCTCCCAAACACTTGGCTTCCCAGCGGTACCCCAGAACAGGCTCTACCCTTCCCTTTGCTGTGATGGGCTTACAGGATCTCTGGTATGTTTTGGACATACCTGTCTCACAGAGGAGAGGGAGCCAATCTGTAAGCCCAGAGCTCCTCAGAACTGAATGAAAAAGCATAAATTACATCAATTTCAGAGAAAAAAAACACCTGGTTTTAGGTTGGTGGGAGCAGTCTGCAGGCAGCCGTGTTGAGACGGGCTGGGGAGAGTTGTTGGGCAGGCAGGATGTGCTTCTGCCCTTTGGTGCTGACCGGTATGAAGACAGCCCACACAGAGGGGTGCAAGTACAGGTTGCCCCTTAAAAAGTGGGGCAACCCCCATGCTCTCAGCAACAGCTGGGCAGGGACGGTGGTGGGGGCTGATCCGGGGTGTCCCTGTGGCAGGAGCCAAGGGCAGCTCTAGCTGTCCAGACTAACTGGGAGTGTTTCCAGAGTGTATGGCTGGGCTGTGGTGGTCCTAGGGCAGCACATGTAGGTGTTTGGCTGGAGGGCTGCTGCCTTCTCACTGCCTTCAGGCTCCAGGCTGGGTATGAAAAGGCCTGCTGCTCCTTCTCCCCTCAGGTGTGGCTCAACTGACCTGCTGCTTTCCTTGTTCAGTGCAAATTCTTTAATGCCCTTTAATTTCTAATTATTTATTTATTCCTTTGGGATAAACTGAAAATGTGAGAGAAGGCTGGGATCAGCAAAACAGCAAGGCAGGAGGGATTTTATTTGAGGAGAAGTATAATTACACTGACCAGGTTTGCATAGCATTTTGTTGCAAAAATACAGATTACAAGTGCTGAAAGAGAGCCGATGACCTATCGGTAATAAGGCACAGATGAGTAATTAAAAAGATGTGTAGCTAATGGCATTGATTAGAGAAAAAAAATGTACAAGCTGTACAGGTGGAACAAGGGCAGCTCTAAGCCAAAATTTACAGAGCAAGGTAACTTGACATTTATGTAGTTCTACAGTTGACATGGGTTTTGTCAAAACTGTAAAGAAAGGGATTGATTATCTGATCATTCGTAGCAATCATTTTTAAATAACTGACTCATCCACACAAATATGACTGCCATGGCCTGCCTCTCCAAACAGAGGAGTGAATTAAAGAATCAGAGTATAGGTCATTTCATTTATTCAGAGCAGTTTTGATTGAGATGGTGAAAAAACAGCTGGTTTGCCAAAGTATGTATTTATCTTTTTTAAGTAGCATTATCATCAAGTAAAATGCATTTTTATGAATTCATAAATTAAAAAAATACTGTTCTGACTCTAGAAACACTATAATCTGGCTGTTAATGTGATATCGTCCAAATTGTTCAGACTGGTGTGACTAAATGTCAATCTTCAATTCCCATTAGCTCTCAGTTGGAAAGTGAGTCCATTTCATGTTTGAGCAAAGATGGCCCTCGGTGTGCAGTGTGGACCGCAGCCTTGGCTGCTCTGTGTGCCCTCTCCTACCCTCCCCGCAGAGCCAGCGACCCGCTCTGTGCAGCTTTGCTCTCGTGTATGAGCTGTCTTGGGATCCCTTGAAGTTAATGGATGGGCTTGGATACATATCCATTGTGCATAGAGAAGATTAATTTACATATCTGTACTGCTCAGCAACAATTATTAAAATCGCAGCAGAGATCAGAGATTGCTATAATATCTGCTCATACTTTTAATTAAGGAGATGTCTGCTGTGCATTGGACTGTACATCCTAGCGGCAGCTGTCTTTGAAAGCACCCCATCTCCTTTCCCAGAGTGTGTTCCTTGCTAAAAGGAGCTCCAAAAGCAATTGAAGATGGAGAAAACAAGACTCCAATGGTCTGTTCCTATACATGCCATTCAGTTAGGGTGCTTATGGAGCCCATATTGACCATTTGGAGAAGACAAAGGCATGTCAGGGAGTACAACCCATTTTTAGTCCCAGTCAGCAGCTCAAAGCCCTTCCCTGTACTCTGCAACTGCTGAATAATCTGTTGTCCAGTTAGGATTACCCTGCTTGGTGCTCAGATACTGCAGTGCTGAACCTAGTACAGAGCAAAAGAGATATGATTTTGTTTCAAGGAAGCTGAATGTAAGTAGATCCATATGTAGTGTTTTAAAGTGGTTTTGGTTTTTTCCCCGCAGCGATGAAATCAGGAGGCACCCAGCTGAAGCTTATCATGACGTTCCAGAACTATGGACAAGCATTGTTCAAACCAATGAAGTAAGTAAAAAAAGTCTGTGAAATTGTGGTTGAATAGCCCGTTGCTATTTTCTAAGCCTTTAAAAATTTGCTGTAGTGTCTCTCGAGGTTAATGTGTCTGGTTTCCTAAGCTTGCTGCTGACTGTAGAGCTTCAGGTCTGTTGAAACCTTGCCCTGCTATACTGGTCTTTGGAAGAGATAGTGAGGAGGCTTCAGATACATTACAGTCTTCTTGGGAATGCTATTCACTCTGATCTCTGTGAAATATCCCATCATAAATACAGCATGTTTGCAGCATCTCCTTCCTGTGTAAACTTACTCCATAGGTCTGAGCTCTATCTAGTGTCAGTGCTCCTCTGGAATATGGCCAGACAAGGGAGCTGGTTCAGAACAGCTTTGGGAAGAGCTAAATAGTGTTTGTCTGATAGATTATAATTTAATCCACTGATTTACTGTTGTTTGTATTAAAGAGTTCTATTAGTCATTTAGCTATGGCTATGCTGACTCTGTGAAAATTTGAGAGTGGTGCTGCAAGGTAATGAATCTAGACAGAAAAGGAAGGAGTAGGATGATGCAGCCTTGATTTGTGCCTGCCCAGATCCCATTGAGATGAGGGAAGTTGTTCAGATGCAAAGCAGATGTAGATGAGTTCTGAATCCTGACCTGTGTGTTTGTATTGTAATAAGGAAAATGACTCTGGGCTTATTGTAGAGGGTTTAGCCAAGACACTTGGTGCTGCAACATGTGTAATGAAGCCACTCAGTATCTGTGTCAAAGGTACCACTGCAATAATAAATCCATTTTCTTCTTTTGTTCCCACTGTAGGGAAGTTCAGTTAATTTCCTCTAAGACGGTCCATAAAAGACTAAAGTACCAAGAAAGAGTGTCTTGGAGTGTGTGTTGGCGTTGTGTTACAGCTGTAGCGGGGAGCACAGCTCAGGGCACAAAGACTGAGCTGGAGACTGACAAATTCCCTGTTTTGGTATAGATTTTGCTGTAGATCGACCTCAGACAGGTACAGATTTGGCTTGATCTTATTTGTCTGCCAGAAGGGCCAAATAATTTGCCCCACTTTCCTTCAACCCAAGTTTGAATAGGAACCCTCCTTATGTGTGTTCATCCTGGGAATTACAAGGAAATCCTGTGAACTTCCAGGCAGCACAAGGCATTTGAGAAGGCCAAATGCCTCTGTGTCACTACCCAAATTGCACACAAATTTCTCCATGTTTCTGGTGGATCAGTGGTTGCCTGGGAGGGGTCAGAGGAAGCACAGGTAATACTGCCAAGTTAGAGGAAAGGCAGAGTGTCAGAGAGCATCTACTGCAACATCTTCCCTTCCTCTCCCTGAATGCTGGGATCATCAGATCAGCAATGCATGGGTCTGTCCCCTATATGTGCAAGTTTGACGCATATAGGCACAATTCTTAATTGTGTCTTGTCCAAATCAAGCTTTGAGCAGCCTGTAAGTATTTGGCGGAACTGTGGTTGTGCTGTTGGCTTTTTATGTAGTGTGTGATCTGTTTCTTCTCCATTTGCTCAGATGTAGATAATCTCAGTCTTTATCATTGTATGACATTGTAATTCTGGGAATGCTAATGAGATCAAATTGAAAGTTTACAGTTTCTACTGTACTGTATGCAGCCTCAGCAAGATGATGGATGACAATAGAGGTACAGCCACGTTCCTGTGTAGAAGCAATTACTACCATACACTAGAACAATAACAGAAAATTATATCTTAATCATTCAGTTTGCTTGATTTGAAGAAGGGCAGCAACACCCTGTTTTCTCACTGCTCTTTGCATTACATACACCACTGGAAAAAGCAGCATTAGAGCATTCAGCAGCTGTGTTCCCAGGCACCACACCTTACAGCAGCAATGCTGCTGTGTTTGTGCTGAGCATCACTGAACGCGTTAGTGATTTTGAATAAGGTTGTTTGCAAGCATTTGTCTTCATTCTGATAACAGTGAACAGGGAGCTAGATGCTCAGCTAGCGTAAATCTTGCTAGCTCCTTTGGCATCTGGTCCCATTGGCCTCTTTCACCAGCTTATGGACTGTTGTTGATGAAGTTCTTGGAGAGGTTTGCAGCATCATTTCTTATCCAGAAATAAGCAGCCTAGAACAACAAAAAATAAAAATGAAAATCAGGCTTTGAAGCTATGAGACTCCTTCTTGTAGGACCCTCTTCAGGCCCTAGATGCTTTCCAGGCTGTTTCTGGTGCTCTTTCTTTTCTGCAGGGTGCCCTTCTGATCCAGGCTTCACAAAGCTGGCTTTGCCTTCCCAGGACAGAGGGCTATAGATCAGGGCCAGACATCTGTGGTGATCAGAACTGGCAATGTAAAGGATGTTTTTTTCTAAATGGTTTCATCAGAGAGCTGCAAGATATTGTCCTGGTGGCTGCTTCTTAGATCAGCTCCTTGGAAGGAAGCCCTTGGTGGCTAGTCAGGCCATCTCCACATGGTGCATCCCATGAGTTTCAGTAGTTACTGTGTTACTGGCTCCACAGCTTTTCAGAGCAGCAGAAATTAGGCTTTCTTTTCTCCCAAGCTGGTAAGTGTCTTCATACAAGCAACCTTCTTCATGAACTCCAGGTAACCCAACCATTAAATAGTACCGAGTGTCCAGCTGCAAATGAAAACTGGGGCCTCAGTTTATCGCTTAACGCTGGAGGGGGCAATATGAGTTGCATGTCTATGTTAAACTGAACTGAGCCACTGTTTTTTATAGAAGAGTTTACATCAGTAGGATTTCAGGCCTGATCCCAAGGAAAATTGATAATACTGAGTGTCCTGCCCTGTCTGGGATCTGAAGTACTGAAAGCTGAATGGTGTGAGGCACATATAGGGTAATATGTACACATGAGGCCAGTCTCTACCTGGATTTGATTCATTTGAAGTACCTGGAAAGCTGGTTTTGCTATACATAGCTGTATCAGTACCTTCCACATTGAATCGATACCTGTCTGAGCAGGATTGCAGCAGACGGGAGAGCATACAAACCCTTCCCAGACACGGCTGGGCATCTGTTAGCCAAAGGAGAGGTCTCCAAACCTTTGGCAGTGACTTCTGCAGGGGAGTCATAGTAAAATGCACTCCTGGCAGATTGCTTGAAACCCTGCAGAACACATCTGACTTGCTGTGCCCTTTCCCAGCCTCCCAGTTCCATGATGAATTTATCCAGGGAGCAAGCCAGCTCCAGAAAGGCCCAGGCAGGATTTAGAAATGGGGAAAACAGAATCTGCCTTTGCCACCTTTTGTGTGCAGTGTTTGACATTAACTGACAACTTTTCGTTTGGTCGTTGATTCAAGCTAGTGGAGCAAATGAGAGGAGGGAAGCTTAACAGTCAGGGAAATGTGATAGTGGTAAATAAAGCCTGATCATCTGCAATTATTTTATTTATTTGTGGCTCTGCGTCTTTATTTCTGAAATAATTGCTCATAAAGTATTGCAGAGGAAGCCAAATCTATTTATAAATCCTATGGCCCAGTGTAGATTCCTTTGCTAATTCCAAATGCATCATAGAAAAAGCAAGTATTTGCTAAAACTCCAGGGAAGATTTAATGTATTTGCAATGTATCTTACAGTTAATGTGTAGTTTTATTTAGCTCCTAACAGTTCAATCATACAAAATTATTACCATATGGGACAGGAAAGAAATAGCAGCCTCCCCTTCTCCCATGATTAGTGTGTCTAACTTTACTAGTATTGTACAGCATCATATTTATTTACATGATCACTGATCTCTGCAGCTGCAGCCTTCTGTATGACTTATCAGGTAGGGGTGGTGTAGAGCCATAAATTTCAAAGGATTTTGGCTTATTTGTCCAAAAGGAACATGTACTTCATAGTTTTATTTGGTTTCCCTTTGTTTTTGCTAGCTGGTGGAGTTAAATAACTGGCTCAGCAGCAAAACCAACACACTGTTTTATTTTTTTTCTCCCAAGGCTTTATTCTGGAAGTGGGAGATTCTCCTCCAGTGGAGTCAGTGTTAGGATTCCTGTTGCATACACTGGTGCCGGGATCTTGAGAGAGATTTTCACAGTTCCTTATGGAAAAGCCAAGTAGGAATGAATAGAAAATGATACCTTATTATTGGAGTTGTGAGAAAAGTGTCCTGTGGTATGTGTTTAAGAATGACATCTCTCACTCCCAGTTTTATAGACTGCTTTGTAGAAATGTGTAGAAAGGGTATTCATTATAAAATCTTTGTGGTTTGTTTGTTCCATTCAAAGAAATACTACTGTATCTAGTGAACTCTTTTGACTGAAACAGGTAAAAAACAGTTCTGTTCCAACTTCAGATTTTGCTTGATATTTTTAACATCCTTTTTCTTCTGTTTTTACACATCAGTGCAGGATTGGTAAGAGCCACGTGCCTGTTTCTCTCAGTAGCTGAAGCTTGCAGTTAAAGTCTTTAGTACAGTAGAATCAATTAGCATCAGAGTGGTATCAGGCCAGAAGAGACTTTTGGGGTTGTGAAACCGGTCTCCTTGAATCATAGGTGTTCATCTCATGAAGTCCCATTCACTAACCGACCAAACACTGTTAACCATGTTGTTTGTAACTCTTGCCCTCACTATCCCTCCTGAAACTCGCCACTGTAGAAATAATGCCACCCACTGGTTCCTGCAACCTTCAGTCGTGCTCCATCCTAGTGCCAGCCACAGAATAAGCTGGTAGCCACTGTCTAGTGCAAAGCTAGTGCTCTACAGAAATAAACCAAGTGCACTCACCTTTCAGCTTCTGTAATGTTCCTCTAGCATATCTTTTGGCTCAAAGATGTAGGCACTGTTAGCTGGGCTGAAATCTAGCAGCAAAGGTCATGGGGAAGATAATATTTTTGTTTCAATTGGCAAAGCACAGCTTTATACTGGCTTTTAGATGTCATAGGGACAAAGGATTAGCAACGTTCTTTAAGATTCTCTTTGATTTCCTTTTAGGATTGCTCAGCAAATAATGCATCTTTTGATAGGGATATTAAATAGGCCAAACAATCCCCGTAATACAAACAACTAGTAATCGCTTTCATTTCCTACAGTTATATTCCCTTTCTGAAGCTGCAGCATGACTGTTGTACCTGTGAAATGCAGCCTCCAGGCCTGATTATCATATCAATTAGGCTGGTGTAATTCTTCCAAATTGGTAGCATTGCTTCCAAGTCAGAGGAGTTGAAATGAACTTCAGAATCGGGGCCACTGAAAGGTTGCTTTCCTTATTACATTGCATATCATGCTGGTTTGAGGAAATACATTTTGCAAACCTGTTGCATTTCAGCTGGCAGGCATCCAGTATAAACATACTGTTATAAGTCAACATAGCAATTAAATCAAATTGCAATGTTTTCTCTGAGCAGCTAGAGAAGTGAGATACGCATCCAGTAGCTGCTATGCTAGAAGCCTTCCAGGATTAACACTTCAGCACACTGGAATGTGCTGTGTGAAACCTGACTGAGCAGTCGCTGGTCAAAGTACAAACCCAGCCGCTGTGTTTCGTCCCTCAACTGAAGCCATATTACTGTTCCAGTCACTGGAGAATGCTGGTGTTGCGCAAGGTTTGTTAGTGGAGACCTAAGGTTGAATAAACTGGTCGGAAAGCTTGAAGCTGGTTATCCCAGGATTCAGTTTATTTAGGTGTATTTCAAAATTGTGTCTCATTACATCATGAAGAAGAAATGTTTTCTTTGCTGCTGGCAGTAATAAACAGTAATCAGATATTCTGTGGACCTCATCCATGAGACTTTGGGCTTTTTAAGGGCATTCAAATCTTTACCTACCAAATCCCTGCTGAAATGTTTACTTGAGTGAGACTGACAGGCAGATTTACATCAGGAATAAACCTGGAGTAAATGGATGAATTAGATCACTTGATATTTAAAGTACACAAGATCTGAATGTGGTCCTCAATAAGGACAGTAATGGTTGCTGTGCAGTATTTTAGTTCTTTATCTTTTGGTATATTATGTGTGACCTGTTTTCTCTTTTATAACTAATCCTGTTCATCAGATCAGACTTCTTCTGTATTTCAATGCAAATTGTGTTCCAGCACTCAGCAGTGCCTCTGGTCCAAATCTCATTTATGCAGATTGGAAAATCTGCGGTAACCTCAAGGGGAGCTGGACCAGGATTGAGGCTGACTGATGGCCCTGGACAGCAATGAAATCCAGCCTTCTGTCTGTCACTGTGCACTGCATTTCCTCTTGCTAGAGCTCAGCAACGGCTGGCTGAAAGATTGATCAATCCCATCCAGACCAGGAGCAATTTGTTCTCAAATTCTGCAAACATGTTTATGAAATGACCCCAGAGTCAACGTCCAGGTAGCTCAAAGGTTGTCTGTTCAGGTTAGGATCTGTAGGGATCTGAGACAGCAGCGTTTCACTTTCGGCACCAGCTCTGTTGTGCTGTCCCAAGCCAAAGCTGCCCTGGGTAATCCCCTCCTGGAGCCAGGCAGGAGCTGCTCTGAGCCAGGATGGGACAATGTGAGTCCCAATGGTGGGGGGGAGCAGACCCTCCTCCCACAGACCAGGGCTGTTTTGCTGGACATCATTGTGTCCATGGGGTTCAGCTCTATCCCACTTCCTGGCACTGGGCACTGCCATCCACCACTGCTGGTGGCTTCTCCCCAAAATCCCTCTCCCCTGACTGCCCCATGGCATCTTCAGCTCCTGACAGGAGAAGACTTCACTCTGCAGCTCACAGAAACGTCAGCCCCATGGTCTCTGTGACTGGGGCTTTTTGCACAAATAGTTCAAGCCTTGCATTTTAGTTCATTTAGTTGACTCATTTGTTGGGGTTTCTCCACAGTGCTTAACATCTATTTGTGTTCTTGTCTTACGCAGACACAAATGGCCGCAGGTACTGACTGTACCTGCACCTTATTGTGGTTTTAAGGGAGTGCTGAGTGGGCAGTCCTGTTTTACAGTAGTGAAGTGTCTCTGCCTGATTAGCTGCCATCTATCTAAGTGCTTCTAGAATCTTGCTAATTAGTCTTTAGGAACAAAGATACACTGGTGTTTATTTTTTCTTTAAAAGCCAGCCACTGCAGCAGCTTTTTTTTTTACCATAGTGTATTAGGAAAGAAGCATCTTCAGTGACTGATCTTAATCAAGCTGCTACTTCATTTTAATTTTCTACATCCCAAGAAATGCAGTCCTGTGGCTTTGCCTTTTAATAGGAGACCTGCTTTCAGTTCCTCAGTTTCTTATTGCACACCTTTTTACCCTGTATCAGCTGTGTAGAAAAGCAGCAAATGTTACTGAGGGAGGAGCTGGTGTGGAATGCATAACCTGTAATTTACTGCTAAGTAACAGGGCTTGGTACGCAGGGGACTCGTCAGTGTAGCAGTGAGGTAAGATGTCCTTAGTAAATCTAAGCAAAAAAATGTGTCCAAAATGTTTTCAGTGGGATATGCAGATATCACTACCCTGAAATATTTCATGGGAATTTGTCTCCATTTCTTTACAATTTATAACCCTTAAACTAGGCTCAAGAGACTGAAATTCAGGGAAGGAAAATGATTTGTGCAAGACTTGTGGTGTAAACCAGAGGCTGAAGCTGTTTTCTGTCTGGAGCAGTGTGTATGCTTTATCCTGGAGATGAGTTGCACTGTGCTCATCTCCCCCTTTGAGAGGAGTTATTTTTGGATTTTTATGGAGCTAAATTCCTCCTCTTCTGCCGCTGGCCCTTATCTCACACAGGGATAGATAGCTTTGGGGATCCCCACCACTTTGAAGGATGCAGATGGGCATTTGGCCACTTGCACCGAGATTTGTTTCAAACTTGTTTGCTTTTCTAACAACCATCTCATTAAAGTCACCAACATTTCTGTAGGGCTCTTGAGTTTGGGCTGCTGGCTGTCAGAAGGGGCAGGAGATAAGCAGCAGTGAAATGCATATGGTGAAACAGCGTGGCTGGTAGCTGAGGACCTGCATCCAACTTTGCCGGAGGTCACCGGTTTAGGCAAGACAGTCCTGCGCTCAGTGGTGATGAAAAAACTGGGTGGCATTTGGGAGAGACCCACAACCGAAGTAAGTGTCTTGCAGGTCGAGACAGGAAACTTTGGGCAAAGCTGAGAGGCTTAGAGTGCACAACGCATGTCCAAATTACACCCTTGGTGTGGTGCAGTTGGTGACTCACAGCTGTAAACAAACACGCTGGACACTTCTAACTTTTTTGTTTTTTCATTTTCAGTGTCTGGTTCATCAGTGTTAGTACTTTTCTTGTTAACTTACAATTTCCACCCTGCTGTAACATTCTGCATGTGTGTAAATAAGTGAGAAATCCTGGAAGACTCATTTGCATGTGAAGAAGTAGCAGAAACCCAGAGTAAGTAGCATCTGCAAATGTGTGGGAGCTGGAGAGTAGGGGGGGGGACAGGAAAACTGTTGTAAATAGAAGCAGTTTAAAGTGCTGGATTATGTGCTACGGATAATAAAATACCCCAAGCCAGCATGTAAACCAGATACTGTTCTCAGCAGCAGCATCCAACTGATCCTGTTAGCACTTCAAGCCCCTTTTGTAAACCTTGCTAATCGGTGGTCCAAATTCTTTAGGCAGGGGTGGTCACCCAGCCAGAGGATGAATAACGCCATAGCTGTGCGTGGAGACCTGCAGTAGCTGGCAGAAATATTGCACGCAGACTTCAGATACACGCAGTCTGCATATGGATTTTTAAACAGCTTTGGTTAGCTGGCATAAAGCAGAAAAAAAAAAAAAGAAGATTCTGTAGACTTAAGGGGAAATCTAGCAAAGATTGCTATTATTTTCTTTAATTTTTAGTAGGACTGATTGATGTTGTTTGATTCTATCTCATGGTATACAAGAAGAGAATCTTGACCCAGCGTATTTGTGCTTCCCTGTATTTTGTGCTTGTTTGAATCACTGAAACAAGATAATCTGGCCAAAACTTTCAAACAAACCTTTTGCATCTGATTCTTTAGGGGTTTATTAAGCAGAAAATCTGATTCCTGGGGCATAAAACCCAGAGGTTTTTCAGCCTTTCATGTTGCAAGCCCAGGTTTTGTGTCAGGGCTCTGAGTGAGCCTCAGCGAGGAGGAGGGGAGAGGGATGCTGTGCTGCGAATGCCAGCTCTGCCTCCTGGGGCTGATGATGGCAGCGACAACTTAAAGCAAAATCCTGTTTTTCTCCATAAGATTGAGATGTGGGGCTGGGGGTTGTTGACAGCAGAAGGGTGGGGTGCAGTGAGGAGGGTTCATGCCAGCCCTGGGCAATGTGGGGATGGCAGCTGTCCCCTTTGGCATGGACCTAGTGCCAC
Organism: Falco rusticolus; assembly: GCF_015220075.1. Lineage (NCBI taxonomy): Eukaryota > Metazoa > Chordata > Aves > Falconiformes > Falconidae > Falco > Falco rusticolus. The sequence continues at coordinate 31,908,746 of NC_051190.1, read as the reverse complement.
TGCGAGCCTCCGTGTCTCCCCCCAGTCACAGCAGCAGCCAACCTGACATCTCAGGGCTCTGACACCAGCAAAACAGGGTGCCCAAGGAGGGCACAGGCTGCTTTCCTCATTGCCTGCCTCATTTTCCTATTCCCAGAGCCAGCTCAGAGTTAAACCATTATTTTTTTTTCCAGCCTTTTGACCCTAGGTACAAGAGCCGGGTAGCTGGGAATTTAGCCCAAAACATGCCCTTTTTTTTCTCTGCCTGACCTAGTTTGTTGCTGCCCGTGGGGAGCTGCGGGGGTTTCTGCTCCTCTTGTGCCTTTGCTTTGGAGAGTTGGGCTTTTGTGCTGCCGATTGTATCACGGTGCCTTGAAGTTATCTCGGCGTGCGCTGGATATTTTGGTACAGAAGCTGCTTTTCATGTGCTTTTGTAGCACTCGGGGCACTAATGCTTTGCCTGAAGCAGCAGTGAAGCCTCCGCTTTCGTGCTGGGGTACCGTGGGGCAGTGCCAGTCCTCAGTGAGTCGGTGGCTCTGGGCGGTGTGAGGCACAGCCGGGTCCTGCTCTGTTAGCAGCCGGCGAGGCCGTGCGGAAGAGATGGGGTTTGCAGCATATCCAGGCCACCTATTCAAATCCAGGCTCTTTTGGCACCTGTGAAATTGTCTGACAACTTGTGAGCGGGCATTGTGCCATGTGAGCAGATGGGCATGAATGTCCTGGCAGCCAAGAGCCTGGGATGCTCATCTGGCAGAGGGGAGCGAGAGCAGAGCTCCTCCGTGCTCATGCCCAAATGCCCGTCCCTCCTGAAGTTACCATGGGAAGGGTGGGCACAGTGATGGGGTGTCTGGTTTGGGCATGGGGTGTTTCACAACAGAGGTGATACCCCCACATTCTTCTCCCTGGTTCCTGCTGCTCCATCGCCCAGGACAAGGTGGTTTCTGAGGTGCTTTCAGCCTGAGTTCAGCTGGGGACAGCCAGCACCTGGCACTGTCCTGCCACCTCCAGAGCCTCACCTTGAAGGCAACAGCACAGCAATTTTTAACTACCTCTGCTAGGTGGTTTCCTGTGGGAGGCTGGCTCTTGCCAGGAGTGAATCCTGAGATAAAAGGATTAAAAAGTCCTTTTCAAGGCTTCACAGAAATTGTCGTGGGGGCTTTCTTTAAAACATAACTGCGGGGCCTTAATGCTTACTGCCCTGAGGGGCAGCTTTTCTCACACAGGCATGCATTTCATGATGATTGACACATCATTAATTAACTGTTATTAATTAACCCCATAATCTGAAGGGATGGGAGGAGGAATTCCTTGCAGGCCTGGATCCTGTCATTTCTTTGAATGTGCAAGTCCCCTGTTCTGCTGTACTCCCAAACCCATCTGTCTTTGGGACTGAAGAAGCTCATAAAGAAGGCAGGACTAATGAACAACCTTTTATAGCCCCCCCCTTCAACCACCTTCATTTCCTGCCAGCCGCAGTTCAAACATGATTTGCAGGAGCAAGGCTATTTGTATCTGTTACTCTGAGTTTAAAGGAAGAGAAATGTGGAAAAAAAAAAATATCGGTTGTTTGCCTTTCAAGCTCCCCTTGTTCCCTGCTGTGTAGGATATGATGCTGTAAAGGATGCAGGATTCGTCTGTAATATAACACTAGCTCTGCGTGTGGATGGTCACATAGCTTCTTTTAGCCTGGCTGTGCTATGAAAGCCCCAAGTTAAGACAGAAAACCCTTCTTGCTTCTCCATTTTGGCCCTGGCGTGATGACCTCTCTGTTGCACTCCATAGCCCGAGCTGTGCTGAAGTGCCCGGCTGCACCCAGAGCAGCAGCAGAAGGGACAAATTCTTCCCATGCTGACTTCAGCTGGGCTTCGCTGGTGTCCTTGAAGACTTAATTTTGCTCCAATTGTTTTGAGCCAGCCCATATCTTCTGCCAGTTCTGCCTGGTGGCCTCTAATGATCTTGTATGTCAGACAGCAGCATGATTATAGCTTTATTTAACTTACTTTGTCTACATTTGCCTTTCAAGGAGCAACAATGCAGCAATTCTGTAGACTAAATGTGGCCTAAGAAAAGAAATTGTCCTGTTTATCCACAAACAACAGTTTCTTGGGGTGATGCCAATCTCAATAAGACATCCGCGGTGCCGAGAAGCCAATAGTCATAATCACTGATCAGTGTTTTGCTGATGTTTTGGCAAGGTTTTGCATCCAGTGTTGTTGACCCTGTGCTTTTTCTATTATGTGCTGCATCCTTTGGCAGGAGAAGGACCTTCTTGGGGATTAGAATGGTACCTATATTGCAGGAGGTGCCTAAAGCTCTTTGTTTGGCACAGCTTGTCCCTTTTATTCAGGGCTGCGTATCAGGGTTCATCCCTCCCATGCAATTTCAGGCGCAACAGTGTTAATCCTGCCATTTTGCATCTCTGCAACTGGGAACGGCCTCACATTGCTGACATCTGAATTACATTTTTAACAACAATTTCCTTTGTTATATAAAATGAAGCCAAAACAAACACTGGTATTGGAGGCTCACTTTCTGGCTTAATTAACACAGACCTTTAAATGGATGAGGACTATGAATCATTTTTGTGTAGATACTGGTTTTGGATTTTTTACTTGCTTGCTTGTGAAGGATTTTGTTCCTTCCCGCCCCCCCCCCCCCCCCCCCCCCCCTGCAACGTAAGTCTATGACTTCTGATGCAGTAGGACAATTTGGAAAAGCTTTCTGGTCCCTCTTACCTAACTGTACCATTATTAGATTATTGGATTCTCTCTTTTCTCCCTTCCCCTAAAAATTCACACTAAAAGGGTGAAATTGCAGTGTATTGAATTGCCTGATATTGCACTTATTCTTTATTGCAGTATCTTCTGGATTTTAATAGCAACAGGCCTTGAAACTATTTTGGTGTTACCAAAGGCATTTAATATCTGTGAACATAGGGAAGGTATTTTCTGGCACTCCGCAATGACACCGAAGCCCCAAAGAATTACACTCAGCAGCCCTGAATTTCAAAGCCTGACATCACTGCGAGCAAGGAATACAAATCCATCAACAGTAGCAGGATTTTAATTGCTTTTGAATGATTCTATAGAAATCTAAAATTGCTTTGTGGGATGAAAAAAAAAATCCTCACTTTTATCTGTGAAGAGGTTTTAATTCTGGCGAATAAAATAAGTGGCTGCTGTAATAATACAAGATTTTTTCCCACTGACTGTGTAGCTGTTCCTTCAGCCCCTGCCTGCTGGGATTTTATCCTTGAGCAGTGAGACATCAGAGTTCATCAGATATTATACGTGGCAATTGCCAAACCAGGAGAGGCTCTTTGGTGACTGGAAGATTTGTGCTTCTGTTGCGTTAGCTGTTAAAAAATGAGACCACCTGCTTTCTTCTGCAATGTGACCTTCTCTAGCTGGTCATATGCTGTGTTTTCTCTGTGATCAGATCTGATTTTAAGGGTAATCAAATGACCAACATTGCTTGAAAACCCAGTAGTACCTTGACTCTTGCTTTACAGTTTTCTTGTCTTTTTTTTTTTTTCTTCTTTCCTCTCCCTTTTTATGAAAGGAACAAAAACCTCTGCAGACGTTTCTACATCTGGCTTAGCTTCTGGTTAAATGCATCCTCAGGGAGTGCTGGAAAATATTACTTCTCCTGTTTAGAAGAGAAGTAAACGAGTCATATTTTCCAAAATAGTTTTCAAGGAAAGGAATATCAGAAGTTGTTTGTATTTTCCTGTTTAATAGATCTGGTGAACACTTACAAATGATCAGCATCACAAGAGAAGCGCTACCAGAATGTGAATATTTCTATCATCTTGGCAAATGCCTTTACGGCTGGCACGAGCCAAGGAAGAGTACGTGGCTGAGCCTGCCCAGGTCCCTTCCCTGTCCCAGCCCTCTGTTGTGGGGGGGTCACTTGGCTCTGCCTTGGGCTGATGTGGGGATGGAGTCAGCATCCTCCTGGTGTGAAGGGTGGTAGAGAGCAGCATGTCCCCTGCCCTTGCAGGTTTGCAGGCAGAGCAGAAAGCTTTCCCCCAGTTGTTCACCCCCTGGGTGGACTGTAAGAGGGATCACATTGACCTTTGGGGGTCTGGGGCTGTCAGATCTCTGCGGGTGCAGTGGAAGGACTCTCCTTGGTTTCAGGGGGAACCAGATCTCACCTCTCATCTTACTTCAGCATTTCTGTTTGTGAATCAGCTGGACCTAAAATATTGAGGATGCCCAAGGCAGGAATCACAGAAAAGATATTCAGGGCTCCTAAACTGGAGACCACAGTGGAGATGGGGAGCCTGTCCCATCTTCTGCCTCTCCACGTGGCTCCTCGATGGACAAAACCTTTCTGAAACCTGAAAAAACCTCAGGCCAGGGCATGAAAAAGTCCCCGTATCCCCCATCTCTACCCAAACCAACATTACTGATGTGGCTAAACCTTTCCAAGGCTCTCAAGGACATTACCAGGCATCTCTCAAGTGGAGCCATAATAGCATTTAATACTGGTCAGTAACAACGTTTATTTAACCAGGTATTAAAATTATTGTTGAGCTTGTTTTAGGGAGGAAAAAAAAAGGCAATATAGAATTTTATATTTCAGTTAGCATTAAACTTGCAAAAAGATGGCTGGTTGCAGCATCTGAAATTCTCCACTGGTATTTTTCCTCTCATTTCAAGCATGTTGATACTAACATGTATTAAAGTAGAGAAACCCTTCCTATTGAAGGCTTTAAAATATTTTTAATTATTTCCAGAAATAAGCCTAGCCATTGTATTTTTGAAGGACAATTATTTTATCCTTTCTTGCATAGCTACACATTTAAAAATATACTTTAAAATAATTAACTTTAGATGGTTTTTCTTCAAATTGACCATAACATACTGGACAAATCTCTTCAGGATTAATTTTCCACCTAGCTGAAGAAATTAGCTATTGCTTTCTCCCTCCCACCTCGAATCCATGCTAGAATGGTTACCTGGATACCCTGCCTGTAAAGGATGTATGTGCTGAAGCAATTTAAATAGCCTGATTTGTCATCTAACTGCAGACATCATTATCAAAGCATTATTTGGCTGGAACATTGTAGGCTGAACATGGGTAACTCCTCTGTGTTAGGAGAGATTTAATTTAACCACCTTGTGACCAAATATTGCCTGTCTCGAGTGTGGAGCCGCAGCGGGTCTAGTGTGAGGAATAGGAGCTGTATCTGGGTAGGACGTTATTTTCCTGTGGTGCATAGCTAGTGGAAATGTATTCTGCATCAGGTTGAAAACAGGCTCTTTCAAATATGTTGCTTCAGAATCTACTGATTCATTTATTTTGGGGCAAGGAGATAATTTTCCTATGATGGGGAAGAGGGAAAGGAGGGAAAAACAAGCCTGGTTTTTGCTTTTTTTCTGTGTAACTTTTCTCCTTGTCGCAGTCCCAGTTTCAATTTCTTCCTCTGGTTACCATCTCTGTTTTTTAAATGGCAATTCCATCAGGATGGAAAGACCCTTATAAACAGTTTTTTAAAAACAAGCTGGTGACATTACAATATGACTTAAAATAAATTTTACTGCATGTGATCATGTGTAAAGCAGAAAATAGCGGCTGCCTCTGATAAATCCTGCATGTCAGAAGGCAGAAATAGTTGTTTCCCTGGAGTCCAGCTGTTGAGTGTGGTCAGGGAGGTAGTCTGTGCATAACAGTAAGGAACACGTGAAAACAAATCTGAGCTGTACTAAGAGGATTCTGTTAGTTTTCAGATCGCTTTTTCGTTCTGGATTGAACCTAACACACCATTTTAAGGCTTTAACCAAAATCAAGGGGGGTTTATTATTGATAACAATACGATTTGGAAAACTCAGCCTGAGTCTGGAGATTTGTCAGGTAGGTTCAATAGAATCACATCCTCCCATCTAAGCTAATTCTGCAGCTGCAGCTGAATTGCAGGAGCACCACAGTTGCATAGGTGCCAATTACATATTCCTGAACATCCTTCTTGGCAAATCAACTTCCAAATCATGTTCAGGAATCATAGTCTTAAATGAAGCAGGGCTGCAAAATATTGTGCTCATCTATGGTGCAAGTCCTCTTCCTTTAGTTGTAATTGATGTTACAAAATATTTTATGGCTTCTGTCATTAGTATTCCCAATTGGCTCAATCTACAATTTATTTCATGCTGTAAAAATGCTAAGAATTTTTTACTGATTAGCAGCAACAGTAGGGCACATTTCTAGATCTATCAACAGGGTATTTTTGGGTTGGAAAGGAGTCTTTTGTCTTTGAATTAAAATGTGTCTAGACAGTCTTTTTTTGTTACAAATCTAGCAAAATAAAGATACTTTTGAGGTAGTAATTAAATTCTTTTGGTGACATACAGTCTACTCTGCAGAAGGCTTCAGTATAATGAATATATTTATTTCCAGGAAATCTACAGTATTTTCCTTGCCATTTGTAGGATTCAGCGTATAAATAATGCAGGCCATGCTGTGCTGCTTTTCAGTTCATCCCAGGAAATTATGCCATTAAAAATGCCACGGTTCTATCAGGCACACAGAAACACAGCAGGTAAAGAGAATATTCATGTGATGAATGGTGACAAGAAGCAGCATCAGATAATACGTAACCCTGCAAAGCACACCTCAGATGATGAAATTGTTTGCAGTAATTACAGTGTGGAATAAGACTGTTGTTTAACATCATGGCAGTCAAACTATGATCCATCAAAGTGGGCTCTGAATTTGTAACCCACAGTTAGGATTTGGTGGTGCCAAATAAAGTGAAGTGAAATGAAGAGCTCCGGAGAATCCCCTGCCACCCCAAATTCGCAGTCGATAAGTGTAACAAAAATGAAACTTCGTGTGAGCAGTTTTGGAAGTAAAAGGTCCCTGTAACTTCCCACAGACTTGCTTTTGTATGTGAGCACATTTTGCTATTTGAAATCTGCGATTCAGATGTTAAAATATCTCCTCTGCAAAAACAGCAATCACTTTTGCGGTGTTCAGACAGCAAAAAATTATCCGGTGTCTGAACTCACAGTTGTGTCCCTTTGCTCAGTAAGGTAAGACTGTTCTGTATGTTTAAGATGGAAAATTTACCATTTACTATTCGTAGGCATTACTTATGCACAAGCAGAGCTTTAGTACATGTTGCAAATGAAAATTAAGTACATGATGTGCGTGGAAGGAGTTTTTCTAACTATTTATGGGCTGATCACATTTTGAGCTAGAACTCACTTGGTTATTTTTAGTTGATTACCATTACAGTAGTAGTTATGTTTATAAAAAAGCAAGAAAACTCTCCTGCAGTTCACAGACCTTTCTTGCTGGGTCTTTGCCTTTCTTGCAGAGTTGCAGTTCAGAGAGACTTGCAACTCCCCCAAAGCAGCTTTGTGTGTCTTTGTGCCTTTCCTTCCAGCCTCCCAGCTGCATGCAGAGCACTCGAGTGGGTTTTGCCAACTTGGAGCCACCTGCTCTGGTTTGGAAGTGGACCATGTCTGCTCTTTGGCAACCCAGGTTAGGGTTTCCCATCCCTCAAAGGCGGTACCCACGTGGAGTGCATGTGTTTGCCTGGTAAGCTTGGAAGAGATTAGTTTTCGGAGTTAGAGTTAGGTGTAACGGGTACAAAGGGACTTTGTGCAGGACCGAATTCAGCTGAGCATGAGGCTCGTGTGTGAAAAGTTTTTGCTGGATCTCTCAGAATAGTTCAAAAAGCCAAAAAATCTCACAGTCTTTGAAGAAAAAGCCTCAATCCAATTTCTTGTCTTTATTTTCATGATAGAAGTCAACAATTTCTGGCATTTGCTCTTTGGTATGCCTTTGGAAAGAAGTTCCAATAACTTTAAAGGTGCAGATGTAAAACATAGCTACAGCACATCATTAGCATGAGTGACTATTCCTTCTTTCTAATAAAAAAGTAATGGAAAACTATTAAAACTCATGAAATAATAAGGCAAAAGCATATGATTTAATATGGTCGTCTATCTGGAAATGCACATCGTGCATAAATAATCAGATGTATCAGCAGGGAATCTGCAGCCATCTAACAAGTAAGTTGTTTTGCAATTGCCATCTGACCTGTAGATAAGTGGAAACAATGTCTTCATTAAACTTAGAAAACTGAATATTAATCATTAGCAAAACCAGACTGCAAGATGCAAGGGAAGTCTTGCTATGTCCCCAGGAGCTGTGTGCATGTACCTAATGGCAGGATTTAACTATTAAGGTCATATCAAAAATAGATCTGCTATTTGGCAACAGTGCTTGCTGGCCAGCTACAAGGGCAATCTGATTTAGGATGTCGTTTAAAGACTTATTGTATGTTGGCGGAGGAAAAGGTGTATCTGGAAATACTTCCTAAAAGACTTGACTTCACAGGCGGTATCAAATAAAGAGTCTTTAGTGGGGATGAACTGGGTTTTTAGCGAGGATGAATGTTGTACTGAATGCACTTTCTTAGAGACTGACTCGCTCCATCGCTCCCCCATCCTTTCCAGCAAGCTATGAAGCAACTTGTACTAGTGCAGAGCTTTTTCCAGCCCTGCCTGAGACAGCTTTAGCCAGGTCTACTCTGTACAGGTTTTTCCAGTGCCTTCCAATAACACTGAGCCAGGAGGCTTACCTGCCAGGTGTGGCTTGTTCTCTTTTCCTCTTTTTTTCTCCTCTGGGTACAAAAGATTAAGAATGAGGACTTTACGGAAGGGGGTTTTGTTTGGTTTTTGATGTTTACACTGCTCTGTCCTCTGCTCCCTGTTAGCAGAGCTGGAACAGAGCTGGGAGGCGGAAGCGGGAGGTGGCGATACCCCCAGGTCCCTGAGGCATCACCACCTCACGCTCTCGGACTGTGCAGTAGTTATGTAGGTGAGATCCCTAATTTAAGGAATGCGATTGATGTGATGGCGTTGCAGCAGTGTATGCAATGCTGGAAATCAAAAGGTGAAGCTGGTATTTTAAAAGGTGTGACTAAAAAGATCTATATATGTGTAGAAAATAGAATGGCAAATTTAATCCTGCTTAGCATCTTTGGGTCATTTTGCAGGTATTCCTGCAGGCAAGCAATGAACCCACTATTTTGTTTCATTTGTTTTCCTCTTCTACCTGTTCCAACCAATAAGCTGACTGAGTCAGAAAGTAGTCTGCCTGTCTGTAACTAAGCCTGTAATACTTTCTTGACGTTCATATTGCTGTTGAGCACTTGTGTCAATACAATCATTGCCTGTGAGCTGCATGGAAAACAGTGGATGGGGGAAGGGGCTGGGGGGGGGGGGGGGAGGGAGGGGGTGCAGAAAGCAACCAACAAACAAAACAGGTTTCATCTTATCAATATTTGTGATAAAATGAAGATCTTCGCTCAGCTTTGTTGGACTTTACTCAGACATTTGATCATAGCAGCCTACTGGTGATTGCTAAGGAGGGAACTCGAAGGACCAGTAATAAAACACAAGATGTCTTGTGTGTTCTTTCTCATCCAACATCTTAGTTCTGAAAGTGTGAGGCAGACAATGTGCTTGGACAGAGCTGGAATTCCAATGTTAATTTACGACTCTTCTACTCTTGATACTAGCAAGATCTGTGGAAGATGTCATGGGCATATTCAAACTAAACACTAAAAACAGAGGTCATGTCTCCTGTCCCCCACATACAGGTGTGGACAAGAACGGGGTGTTTGCTGGCACAGACGGCTTGTCTAGTTATTCATGTTAATCAGCATCTGCTCCGCGCTCCACTGAAGTCACTGGGAGGCTTTTCCCATGACTTTGCTGGCCTTCACATTCAAGTGTGGGCACATTGGGTCCCAGTCTGTGAACTGGTTCTGCCCTTCCTGATCCAGTTCACCTTGAACGCAGTGGGAGACCTTTCACTGAGTCAAAGGAAAGTTGGATGAGACCCAGAAACAAACAGTAAATGCTAAAGGAATGAGATGGTGAAGTCAAATGATTAAACCATGCAATCGCTTTGCTTATACTTATCCTCACAGTTCATATTAAAAGGTAGGAAAACTGAAACACAAGCATCCTTGGCTTTAGGAAAAACATAGGCCTTTCTTTGAAACCAGACTCTCACAAAACTCCCGTGGGCTAAGCACACATGTATCTATTGTGCTGTACGGTAGATAAGCTTCATATTTTGTAGACATTTAAATGCAGTTAAAAATTCAAGGAGAGGTAACCAGACATGCACTGTTAGAGAAAAGCAGCTGCATGTCATAAATCAGCTCCATAAAAAAAATAATTTGGCAACAATGTCATTTCACTAAAGGTTTTACTGCACATCTTTTGCACATTTTTCCTCTCTTCTTTTGTCCTCTACTCTCGTCTCTTTTTTTTCTTGTGCTGTTTTTTTGAAGCTCTGCTTTTATTATCAGCCCTCTCACGCTTTGTTGTAATCTCCCCTTATCTTACCAAGCAACCTCAACATAGGCAGGCTTTTAAGTTTAAATTAGCCAAAACTAATTCCTGTTTTGTGAAGAGGAGCCCACTGTTTCACATTGAACACTAACTCAGCTGAATCTTGCTGGTGGAAAGCATTCCCCTCTGTTTGACTAAATGCACACACACATGCAAAAACACACACATACACACACCCTTCTTTCTCTCCCCCACACATTTGAGTGGATGCGCTTTTATGATCCACCAAGCGTGAATATTTCTCTGCACCTTGAGCATGGGAGTTCACTGAACGCATTGCTCTTGATGGGAGATGTCTCTGTAAAACAGTAATTGCCCTGAGCAGCCATGCCAGCGAGAGTTTCTTCCCTTGTAGTGCTGTGGAGCAGCTCCCCTAACACCCTTCTGCTCTTTGGTTTTTCATTTGGGGCATATTTCAGAGATTTCAGTAGGTCTTTTTTTTACTTAAGATGGAGTGGGTTAGGCTAATGCTGAGCCCTTCTCTACTGTTCTTTTAAGTGACGCTCCTCAAAGCCTCCAGCTCAGTTTTCTTCCTAAAATGCTGTGTCTCTGACGAGGATTAAAGGCAGAGAGGGATAATGCTGTGTGGAGAGTGGGGACTGCGCTTGCAGCCCCAGCAGCAGGGCTCACATGGAGGCTGCAAGGTTAGAATCCTCCTCTCGGTGGAGATGCAGAAGAAGGAGATGCTAATACGGCTTGATTTTCTCCTGGGAGTAACCGCAGTGACTCCCTGTGGGCTGCGGAGTGTTAACCCACCCTTTATCCAGCCGACTGCAAGCTAAAAGGACCCTGATGTGTAATTCCCAATGTAATTTGTGATTCATGTGGTGCCCTTAATATAAAGCGCAGATTATCAGTGGGGGTTTCCAGTCTGGAAGAGGAGAAGTTTAGAGAGAAAGTAAAGTTTTTTATAGCATTGTAAAGCCGCACAATTAATCCGTGAAATGGCTACAGAAAAGGGCTCCCAACCCAGTGCACTGTTACTCATGCAATAAATGAAAAAGAAAGAAAATGGATAAATAGATAAAAACTGTTGAGAAAGATACAGCGAGTTAATTCAAACTGAGCCAAGGAGTGAAACATGTGGGTTAATACTAAGATGGTCCGTGGATTCTTTTTTCCTGAAAAGTTGGGGCATCCTCTGACCAAGGCTGAGAAATGCTGTTCCTGAGCACTCACGAGGTTTAGGAGCACCCTGGAGTATTTGTGCTTGTAGATCATCTTGGCAGCCACAGGTCAGAAAGTGACTACCTCAGAAATGCTCACAGTGGCAAAGTGGTGATGTCAGCATGTTCCCAAACAGGTAGCAAATAACCCAGGTGGGACACGTGTCTGTCAGGGGAGATCAGCCTCTGTGGTGTGTTGATCAGCTGCTGGTTTTTGCAGTGGGATGGGGCCAGTGCCTGTGCACAGCTGGGGAATGGCAAGAACAAATGCTGTTTGGTGTTCCTTGCTTAGGCAAAATTCTGATTGGGAAGTAAACACATTAAAAAAAGGAAGTTTACCGACAAACTCCAGAACCAGCTTAGGGCAAAGAGTAAGTTAGACACATTCAGGGAGATCGTGTTTGCTGACAGGAGGAGTAGTAACAAGATAGGAGTAAAAATAAAATAAATTAAAAAAGAGTGAAGCTGCATAGTTCACTTTATTAGAGCCATGAAATACCACAGCATATCAAAGCAATCCCCATTTCTTTTGTAACCACAAAGTAGTCTGAAACAGGCAATTACACCTTCTTTCCAGCTCAGAGAGGCGCGTAACCCTTTGCCACACATTAAGGAATGTTAATAGCAGCGGTAAGGCGAGTTCAGGGGTGCGTGCGCTTTGCTGGGAAATCACACCTCCGAGGAATTAGAAACACTCGGCCCTGGGGAGCGATTATCTCGCAGTAACCACATGCCTGCTGTCCTCAGTGGCATAATTATGGAAGAGTCTCAGGATCTGGGAACGAAACAAGCTTGAAAAGCCAAACTTGCAGTTCTCCTGGTGAATGCCCTCCCGTGACCAGCAGGACTGGGCACCAGCACATCCTCTGTACCCTTATGCAGGGCACTCCCTGGGAGGACTGATGTGTACTGGCTTGAGCTGAGCTCCGCTGGCACTCGGTGGATCTGGGGTTTGCTGGAGGAAATGGCAGAAGATGCTTTGCTGTTCTGGTCCCCTGTTTCTTATTTTATACTGGATGTGGGTACAGTATCCAGACTTAGAGATCCATAACTGGTAAAAACAGCTTACTGCACAAATGAGAATTTCATGCTCTTTTTTTATGTATTGGTCTGCACATGCACACCATGTAGGCTCTGTGCCATTAATGCTTTTGACAGTAATTATCTATCTGCAAAATCTTGGGCACTTAACTCAGTGCAATTCAGTATCCAGTAGCTCTTGAATAGTGAACTGTAAATAGAAAGCCAAAAGTGTTTGACTTCTGCATGGTTAGGTGGGAAGGGAGAAGGAAGCAAGCCATAAGTTTGCGTTGTTACTCCTTTGGGGTCCTTGGGAAAGTGGAGCTCCCCTATACAAATGAAGATGTATGGGTCACCCATGTGACACAAACCAGTGAAATTTCAAAGGATTTTTCACTTTTTTAGCTGGATCCTGAGCATAAGCCACAATAAAATGACAATCTCATTGTATGGGCAATAGAGAGGTGTGATTACATTAGGTTTTATCCCTATTATACAATCTTAAGATCTGCAAACGTGTTATTTGAGAGCAAGAGAGAGGAGAAATTCAAACCCTGAACTACAAACTGAGAGAAGGAGCCTGTTACCAAATGGGCTGAAGGCAGAGTGCAAACACCGTGGTTCTTCTAGTTGTGTCAATATTCAGTTGAAGCGACTTGTGCCGCTTGGGCTGGAGAGGAAAACATTGGGCCTGCATTGCTCATACATAGTGTCTGTGGCCTTCCAGCCCATTCCTGTGCTTGCACAGCTCAAACTTTGCTGAACACGAGAGCTCATAGAAGTTGTCTGAGCTTTTCTAAATCCATTCGTATTTCCCTGTGCAGGGCAGGAGACACATTGAAAGCCAATATTTGAGTCTTATTTCTGGTTAGCCTGGCAATATAAGTAAGAAAAGTAAATATTTTTTTTTTGTTTAGAGCTGCAGTGCTTTGCGTGGTGCAGTTATTGGGGTACAAGGAGTCCTGAGCACATCTAGGAGGTGCAAACCTCAGAGTCAACCTGAAAGGTGACATCTGGGTTTGGTGACACCAAAGCCCATGGGCAAACTGACTTGTACTTTTGGCAGAATTACACATTTTTTCCCAAAGTGGTTGCTGTCGAGGGTGGAAGAAGAAAAAAAAAACAACTGCAAGTCTGGAAGTGGACGGGGTGAGTGGCCAGAGCTGCTGTGGGGATCTGGTGCTTATCACTGGCTTGTTCTTGCCAAGTGCTGAGCACAAAAGAGCTCCAAGGAAGTATTAAGTCTCTGCTTGACTGTCAAGGACACACATAGTTCACTGGCTATATGTGTGCCCAAAGTTAAGCATGTGCTTAATGAGGCTAGAGTGCTTCGCTTAGGGCAGAGCTGAACCCTTAATAGCTCCATGTTTTGCAGCTTTTGCTGAAAAACGGGGCTAATATTTTCCTGCTTCCTGGGAGATTTTTGAGGACAGGCTTACTAGTGTGCATGGTTCTTGTAATGATGGCAAGGAAACTCATGAATAAAAAGGAAGAAGTGATGTATCAATATATCAGATTCACAGTAATTACTGTTTCCAACCTATTTTGAACCGGAGCCTATTGTGAACCCTAGAATTTCAATAGCACATACATCACGTACAGTGAAAAGAAAAAATCCAACAAGCTGGAAGAAATTTGAGCCCTGCTAGGCTTCTAATATGTTTAATGTTATTGTTCCGTTAAATCCCTACCCTTAATGACCCCAGACATATTAAATAACATTCTCAGGGCTGAAGAAATGCTTCAGACTTCTAATTTTACACATACTTTTCCTCTCATGCTCTCAGAGCTCTATATATTGAAAAACCGCTGTAGAAAATACTCTGCAGCCTTTTTCCCGAAGAAGGGCTGAAGGTACCTGGGCTCACATGGAGCTCTGTTTGCACTGCCTGTTTTTCAAAAAATAGTGTTTGCAGCTGTATCATTTTTCATGTTTGCAATTTATGGCTAGCAGACAATGTACAACAGAGCCTCAAAGGGATAAATCAAGGGGAAAGATGACAGATATCACGGGCTTGGCATGGCAAAAATGCTTACACCATTTAAGAGCACAAAGGAATCCAAGCAATACACAGGGGCAGAAAATATTGATAGTGATACAATTTCTTAATGAAGATACCTTAAAGAAAGGCACAAAATATCATTGTAGCACCTCATTAATGTTGTCTCCTGCTTATTTAATTGCTGTGAGGCTTTTTTCTCCCTGCTGTGGCACAGCATTGACCATGTTAACATTGGCACTGGGAACTTTTTTGTTGTGCTGTCAAGTACTTAATCTTTCAATTCCTGTATGTCAGGTCAGGTTTCTATCTCAGAGATGAACCAAACCTTATTTCTGAGTTAAGAATTTTTTTATCTGCCAAGTAAATTAGTGACAGGAGCTTCCCAGAGTTTGCCTTTCTCTTCATACTGTGACTCATTTGTTTTTCTGTACAAGCCCTGCTTTTTTCTGGATGATAGAAAAACATAGCTAGCCAACAGGCACTGCCATTTAGCCACCACAGCATCAGTGCTCATCTATTCTCTGTCCAACATCCCACCAGCATCCCAAAAGAGGGAGATGAAGATTAATTTGCAGGAAGACCCACACCTCTGCACACTTGCAATTTCTGCATGCGTGTGCCACCTTTTGTGCAATCACCACAGCAGTATGGGTTATATAGCTCCCACTGAGCAGCCTGCGCAGAGGGTAGGCTT
Source organism: Falco rusticolus (assembly GCF_015220075.1). Taxonomy (NCBI): domain Eukaryota; kingdom Metazoa; phylum Chordata; class Aves; order Falconiformes; family Falconidae; genus Falco; species Falco rusticolus. Next base: position 31,893,505 of record NC_051190.1, on the reverse strand, counting down.
CTTTCAATCAAGGTATGAAGACCTGAGCTTCTAATTTTGGGAATACACACTTCAATCCCCGCTACTGGCCAGAAAGCAGCCATGCGTGTCATTACAACAGAAGCAGCCCTGTACACAGCTCACAAAAGCGGTCGTGAAAAGCATATTTATTTCACTTGCCCCAGCATTCAGTGGTGCTGCTCTTCAGTAACAACTGAGATCTGCCACTATTCCATAATGTTGGAAAACCTCATCTTACCTCAAGTATTTTAAACTTGCATGCTTTCTAACGCTGTGCCTGCCTCTTAAATTTGAGATGTTTGCGGGGTGCAGGGGAAATACAGGCATATATTTAAAGAATGATCGTACTTGTCTGGTCATAACATGTTCAGTACCACAGCAGGCAGCGTTAGATGTTGTGTGTGTTGGATTATACATCAGGTGCAGCTGTGTACAGCCATCCAGAGTTGGGTAGCTCTGGAGCTCACCCCTCTGGTTTTGTATAGCTTACCTGCTTTGGAACAGCATTGCGTTTTGCTTTCTTTTCAGCCATCTTCTAAACAATAACAACAACAACGTAACAATAATAATAACAATAACAGCAATGATAATAATAAAAACAACAGTAACAATAATAACAATAATAAAAAACAACCTGTGAATCTGAGATCTGACCAGGCTGGGAGTGCAGCCCCCAGCACAGGGACCCTCTCTCTTTAGCCACGTTCCCTGCGAGCAGGAAGAGGACCGCTGCCTGTCACCCAAAAAGTGCAAGTGGGCAAAGCATCCTGACAAATGTGCTTACGCTGATATTTTTTTTCCACTTGCTTTTCCCATGGTGACAGGCAGCTACTTACTGGGCAGAGCTGGAAGTAATATTCTGAATTGCTGAAGGAAATTTTCCCAGTTGATCAAACTTGTTTGTGTTCTGTGCTGATCAAAGATTCTCTTCTTCTCTTATGTATCTGAAAGCACAAAAGAATGAATGAAAAAAAAAAGATATTCTTATTTGCTGGTAGACAATGAAATGATGATTGGTGAGATTATGCCTTGACTTTACTGTCAGCACAATGTCAGTGAAGGCAACAGTACAGGGAGGGTACATTTTGAGATAGATACCAAATCCAGATTACTAGAAGGAACAGAAAAGCCCCAAAGAAGAGGAAAATGTCTGGTTAATTATTATTTTTATATTTTAGTGGAAAATGAAGTGAGTCTTTCATATTCTCGGGTCATATTACTTACCCTGATTATTCATCCCTTCATATCACATCTGCTTGTGTAGTCAGGAGGGGTAACTCCTGTTTTGCTCAGGTGAAAATCTGCTTTATCTATGTATGTATGTATCTGTCTATATGTCTGTCTATCTATCTATCTATCGATCTATATCTCGTACATGGAACAGCACTGGTGCTGGGGAGCAGGGCACTCCGTTTTGCACAAGTTTTTCACAAACACGCTGATCTACGTAGAGAAATCAGAGGTTGCTTCATTGTCTTCTAGAAACAGTGCTAGTTTTAATGGGAAGGCCTAAAGTAGGCTTTCAAGGCTTTGGGTGTGTTGGGTTTTTAATGAAATAAAAATCAATTAATTGTGCTTGGTAAAGAAGGGGCCTCTGCGCTGAGGGATCTGCAATCTAAAGGCGTTAAGGCTTAATTCCCACGTCTTGCCTTGGGAATGCTCTTTTCAGGAATGGGAGCCAGTTGTTCTGGCACATCTAACACACGTATTCCTTCCTTAGCAAGGCACTCAGGTTAGCTGCAGCAAGTTGTACTGTGATGGTTTTGCCTTGATCATGGAGCAAGGGGGAAAAGCAAGACTGGAAATTAGCAGAAGAGAAAGGACAAGGAGGAGCAGGCTGTAGCCATGGGATTGTGAAAGGACATTTTGAAGATCACGTTATAGCGACGTCTGTCAAGAATGGTTTAGGTCTAGCTGATCTCGCCCTGGGGCCAGGGGATGGCTTAGGTGACCTCCTGAGCCTTTTTTTCTTTGACTCTGCAACTGGAAATGGAAAGAAAACCCACTTTTAATATACTGTTGCCCTGTGGATTTTCTCCCCCTCTTCCCACCACCATCCTTCTGTGCCAGGTAACAAGATATTTATATATACAAATGCTCTTTGGGAAGCTTATTGTGATTCTCTGCATCAGAAGTTTATGATTTATATTAAGCTAGCTGGTCCTTGAGCATGTGCTGTTGTCAAGCTCTCTTCATCTGCTCGGGAGAAAAGCACTCCGGGGCTGGCATGCAATAGCATGATCTCGGTATTTATCCTTTTGGCAGTTTGCTAATTATTCCTATTTCTATCACACCCCTGTGCGAATTTCTGTCTTTCTGCCACAGTAAATATTCTCTCATTTTTTCTAGCTGCAGAACTGCTACTTAAACGGGAGAAGCCTGAATATCCTGCAGAGGCCCATATTGTTATTTGGATGATAGTGATGAAATGGGCCAAACATCCTTTCTGTACCACTTAAATTGCATGTCTTTGCATTCCTGGATTGGCTGCTCATTTTCTGGACAGTATTCTGCTCTTGTAAACAGCTCGTATCATTCCTGGGAGTGCTTTTTGTAGCAGAATGCTTCAATAAAGCCAAAGCCATCAGCTGCCAAGACTCCATAAGGAGTCAGAAATAAGCACCAGATATCTTCGCTACTGTAGGTGTAGCTGCATTAGCAATATCATTTGTCTTCCTAAGGACTTCCTAAACCACTAAAATGTATTATAAAATTAAGTGACATTTTTTCCACCTGTTCGAACTGGTGCCAAATACACAGAAAGCCCTCTCGGATGATATGACTTGGTATGCAAAATCTAAGTACCCTCTGAAGGACTGCAGCTGCCTCAGAGACATCATTTTTTTTCCACGGGCTGCCTCCTTCACTTAGAATAATAAGCTTTAGATTATCTCAGGGCACTCTAGATCCCCCTGCTGCACAATCCAATTTGACATAAGTGTTGCAGGGGTGGTGGTGGTGGAAATCTTGCAAGCAGGCACCGGACTTTCAGTCTGAGTTTTCCACTAGTACAAAGAAGAAGATCACAGGCAAGGGTTGGGGAGATTTCATGCCTGGCTCTGTTGGAAGAAAGGCTCTCCAGACCTGATGGAGCATCTGTGTTTCGGTTGCATGCTGGAGCAAGGGGCTGCCTGCAAAGCCCTGCCATGGTGCTTCCAAATGCAAGAAGTCCCCAAGTCCCTCCCAGGCTACAGAGTAATTGAAACAGCACCAAACTACTAAGTGGCAGCCTTTTAGTCTTGTATCAACTATATTTTGTCATTTTGGTAACACTGTGTATTAACTATTGAGCCTGCAAGTGGGCTCCAGGACAGGTATTAAACACCTTAAATACTCCACAGGAAGAGAGGAAAGCTGCTTTCCAAAGGAGAATGGTGACCTATAGCATTGGGTAGACCCAGATAATCTCCAGTTATCTGTTCCAATAGCCAAATTATGCTCTTAGCAATGTTTGTCATGTCCCTGCCAATGCAATTACCATGCCTCGTTGGCCTGTTACATGTCTTTGTGATTTTGCTGCTGCCAAATTTCCCTGGCCGGAGAGGGTCAGGGTCTTTGTCTGCAGAATGGTCTAACCTAAGCAAACCCGCTCCCTGCTGCGGCAAAGCTCGTTGTGATCTGTAATCATCCCTGATCCCTGTGGCTGATTCTCCTGATTATGTGTCAGAACAGCAGTGCAACCTATTTAAAAGGAGCTCTTTTCAAATCAGTGCCACGTCCTTTCATTAGTTAAGGTACGTGGGTTTGACACAAAAGGTGTCTCTGAAATGTCTCTGGACTGCAGCATAGGAAGACAGCATGTGTCTGTCAGGATAACACTTGACTCAGATTGGGCTGTTTGCCCCATTTTCTAGCTTTTTGGCTGCGGTACAGATAATAGGACCCCTCCAGAGCAGAGGAAGTCTGGCACCGAGGCAGGATTCTTTCGAGTAATACACAGCCCTGGTGGGTATTAATCCTGGTAATTGAGGCAGGTGAATGTGAGTGATCCTGGAAACTAAATACACATTTCTATGTTAAAGTTTTAGTTTCTCTAACGGTGTTTTCTGAAATGCCAGAGAGTCTGCAGAGCCTGCAGTCTCACTGTGGTGGTGATGTTCATGAACGACAGGAAAAAAAACCCAAGAGATTACAAATGTTGGGTTTGGGGCATCAAGTAATTGGCCAAAAATATTTACAGAAACATTTAAGAAAAGCTTGAGGCTTTGCAATTATTTCTGCGCACAAATCAGTATGTTGGTTTATCCAAATACCACTGAACACCAAAACAGGTCCCAACCGTAGCTAGAATGGAGCTGACTCACCAGATTTATTCATGACTGTTCATTTATTAGAGTAGCTTTATTGCTTCTATTTGTAGGCATGGCTCACTTTCTAGCCACAAGATCAGATGACAGTTGCATCTCGTCTTGTGTCAACACAAACAAGTCCCTGTCCTGTTTAAAATCATTCTTTACAGCCCATGTTTTCTCTGAGTTACGCCATGGTGGGGAAATTTTCATGGGCTTTGACTTCCTTTAGTTCTTATTTCTCCTCTACTAGTGTTACCATGCTGATTTGGCTTTTTCTCATGCTGTAATTGGTCTGGTGCCACCGTGTAATTTTTAACTGTGTGCAGTATCAACAGACCTCCATCTGTCTCTCCTCCAGAGCTTCCCAGCCTGCTGTTATAAATATCTGCCAAATCCTTCTTCAAAGAGAGGATCACTAGATTCCAACTGTTTGCAAAATAAGAGCTGCCACCAGAAGTCCTCTTCCATCATCTGCAACCTGTGCAGAACCTGTGTCCTGCACGTTGTGAGATGGTGCTGCTGGCACTGAGGAGCTCCAACCACTGCTTTAATTTATTGCCCCTCGGAAGTGTACACTTCTGCAGGGGTTTCAGCATATTGCTCTGTTTGCTCAAATATCTCATTGCGTGTGTCGTGTTATTAGAAAATAACCTTCAATAGCCAGCAGGTAATAAAACCAAAATAACTTGTGGGTTGGGGGTTTTTTTCCCCTTTAAAATGCAATTCTGATTTAAAACATGCTGTGGGATGGATAGGTTCCAGTGTTGATTTATAAGATACTTGACTTGACCTGGAGGTGACTCAGAGTGCATGCCCCTTTCCCAGCCCATCACTTGGAGGTGGAGGGCCAGTTACCACGATCTGAAGCTGGAGTAACTGCTGACTGTGCATCCACGTTGCTGAGAGCAGAGTTTCGCCTTCCGCCTCTTTATACATGTACATCAGAATAGATCATCAGAGGAATTAGCACCAAACCCAGAAGTGCATTGATTAGATTGTGCGCACTGAAAAAATAGCAACTTTTTTAACATGGATAAAATAAAATGTGTATAAACACGTTTGAGTAAAGTAGAAAATATAGATTATGATGCAGGAGTCCTTTTAACAATGTTAAAGCCATTCTCATAACAGCCCATTGATTCCGTTGATTCAAACCTGTGTTCGGCTCATGTGGCTTTTTAAATTGTTGCGTACCTTAGGCTATGATCATCACACATATTAGCATTTGCTGGTGGTACAGCAGCTTACTGTGTCAGAGAAATTGCCAGCAAATCTCTTCAGGTGCTGCTGCAGACATCAAATTAACAGTAAATGTATGTTTGAATAAAATCTTGCCAACTGAAGTCAGGTCTGAGGAACCAGATTCCTGTTCTATCTATGGGATATCGGAATAAGTCAGCAGGAAGGATTTTTCAAGGTCATGTTGGGAGAGGGTTTCACATTTGAATCTGCTACACCTTGGTTCTGCAGAACTTTGCAAAGGAACATAAGAACTGTAAAGCAGCTTGGGAGTTTGATGAATACTCCTTCCAGTCTACATTCAAAAGAACCCAATATCTCCAAGAGACAGAAAAGTGGGCACCAAACGCTTGTTTGACATGGGGACTGTGGCTGGAGAGTGGTTGTCTGTGGATAAGTACGAAGCACCTGAAGCACCAAAGGAACTTGGGAGTTTGTTTCATGACGTATAGTCAGGTTCAAGAAATATCGGTATTTCCATTGTCTGGATTGCACTGTAGATATGGTGTCTGAAGGTTTTAGGACAATCAAGTTCATGATTTTCTAGGAGGGTGTGCTACCACTTAATAATACATTATGACAGGAGAGAAATATGTACGAAACAAGCTTAAGCCTGCAGGACAGCTGTACTTACTCCCAAATGAATAATATCCCCAGCCGTTGCCGGGGGTGGCAGGGAGCAACTAGACAAGTGAAATTAGAGAGACCAGACTGTCCCGGCGGTGACGGACTGACTGCCCGGCATGTCAGGCAGGCAGTGCAAGGGAGCAGGGCCAGGGGTAGTGCTGTGCTTGCAAGATTGTGATCTAGCTCTTGTTTAACTCTGATTTTCTGGAGCAAGATTTTCTTGTAAAGGAACAGCCGTGATTTGTTTAAAGTCTTTGGGAGATAAAAAGCAGATGGCATTGATTAGCTAATTAGTAACATTTTTTGCAACTTATCAGCTGTGCTGATATGTGTAAAGTTTGCAAAAGCTTGGGATGAATCTTCCTCTCTTTGATTTGTTGAAGAAATTGACTATTTTAAAGTCTGGAGGGGAGGGAAAGTTATATACAAATGTGTAATTTTCTGCCCAACAGAAATATGTTAATCTTTTAATTTATATTCAGGGCTCATTTCCTCATTTTTGAGGGGAACGTGCACAGCAGGGTTGCAGCTCTCCTGATCCTTGCCTGGATAGCATGGTGTATTGGGTGACATGCCATAGGTTCTGGCTGTCCTGTGTTCCTCTTTGTGGGCATGCTCCCTCCCCTTTTGCGCATTGATTATGGAGACAAAACAAACTATTAATTTTATTTTATGCCAGGCTCACTTTTAGCTTGTCTCCATGTGAACCCTTTGCAACCACAGCAGCACCCTAGCAGGACTCCTGCAAAGTGTTGGCCGCCTTTGTGACCACCACTGTGACAGTGGTCAGTGCTGTTTTGGCCAGAGCATCACTGGGGTGTTGGAGGCCCCTCTGACCTTGAGTTATATTGGACACAAGTCAAATATCGTGATGCTGTCTCTATGATGGCAATTGTTCGTCATGTAGGGCAAGATCGAGTACCTTACGAACATATTCGTATAAACAAGAATGTTGGAGAAAGGATATCAGCTTTTCAAACCCTGCTGGTTGCATAGCAAAGTCTTCGTATAGCCCAAACCCATGAGACTCAGCTGGTTTCTCCAGCAATGGAGATACAGGAGGGCTTGTGGGCAGATACCGGTCCCAGTAGTCATGGTGGTGGGTGGACACAGCTTCAGGCTCCCAGCAAGCCCGCTAATTAGGACTTACCGCAAATTCTCTGGAGGTTTGAGCTCTGCACCAGCACCACCCAAAGCCTTTCATGTGACAAGGTGCTGGTGCAGAAGCTGTACTTTAATTGCCAGTGTGTAGCATGGGTGACGCACGAGCTGTCAGCTGGCCACCTGTGACAGCAGGGAATGAGGAAAAGCTTTGTTTTCCTCTTCTGGGGAAGTGTCCTCCCTTGCAGATGCTCTGAAGAACAACAGCTTTGTAGTGCTTATCTCTCATTTAAGACTTCAAAATAGGACATGATGCAGGTTGAGGTGGGGCCCAGACATCGCACTGTTCAACTGCTTGAGTTGTGCTCCACTCAAAAGCCATCGGGACTGGAAATGGCCTAAAGCCAGACAGAGATTTGCTCCTGTGTTATATTGAGCTTTGTATTTTCCGTGGAGTTCAGTGTTGAAGCTTTAGCCTTTCTATTTCCATCAGAATGACATTTTTTATTGGTTCTTAAACCGAAGAGAAAACAAATTCTGCATCCTCTCAGGAGCACGGTCTTGTTAATGTTCTTTGAAACGTGACATGTGTCGTGGCCGTCAAACTGCAATGATCCCATTTCTTCTGAAGTGAGAAAAACATGTCACTTTTGGCTCTAAGTAATACAAAGGGAGAGTCATATTTTAGATAGGAGCTGCATGGCTGCCAAAGATGAAAGAAAAATGTTATTACTTTTGGAAATTTCATAATTATAGTTAATGATAATTTAATGAAATGACATTGTCTTCACTGCTATCACTAATGAAATGTTTGAGAGTGATAAAACAGATCTTGTTAAATAGAACAAGAGTCTTGAGTGGAATAGCTTTCTGACAGCAGCCTGCATGCACAAGTCTTGAATTCCTATTTTTTGTTACAGTAGTTTAAAAAAGAAGAGAAAATGAAGGCTACATGGCAAATAATGCACATGTAAAGTGTCTAAAGGCCTTCCATTAAGCAAACAATACTGAACTCCTGAATAAGGTGCTGATGGCTGAGTACTGCTCCTTAGAAATGTTAACCCTTCATTAAAACATTCTCCTTGTTTTTCTTTGCAGGCAAACCAGAGAACAAGAAACCCCACCTGATTTTTTTTATTTCTCAGACTATGAAAGACATAATGCAGAAATAGCAGCATTTCATTTGGACAGGCAAGTAAAATGGATTTACATTAAAAAAGTGGAAATATTGTGATAGGTTTCTTCACTTGGCCAGCTCCGTAACTGAATTACTTTTTTAAAAGAGGGAAACAGAACAAAGGTGGGCAAACCCCATGAATAAATGAAATGGCAGGTGATGAAAGGGTAGATTAATAATTAGGAAATACAACCTGCTCTGGGAACAAGAAACTTGGCAATAAGTAATTCTCAAAAAGAAAGAGGCATTATATTGAAGAGATGCTGAGAAATGAATTTCCCCTGTGATCTTGAAGTGCAGGTGGAGAGGACCCATCTCCTGGGGAATATGTTGTGTAAGTGTGACAGGAGCCTGGCTCACCCCAGCAAGCTCCAGGGCACGTGGGCAGCAGTGCGAGGATGCAGAGGGGAACAGTGGAGATGGGCAGGGAGTTCTGGTTTCTCAGCAAAAATCTGGGGCGCTCCCACATCAGGAGCGTATTTAGGCCCCAAGTTGGTGGGAGGGAGAAGGCAGTGGTGGTCCTGCTGTGCGCCGGTTAGCTGAAAACGTCCCCCCGGGCAGAGTAAGTGCAGGGTACTGTGGATACCTGAGACTGGCAAGGGACTGCAGCCCTCTCAGCCTGCCCAGATGAGGAGTGGGAATTAATAATCAGTGACAAATTATTAACAGTATGGTTAGAAACCATGACATTTCACAGGCTGTTAGAACTGAAGCATCTTTTGCACCCCAAAGTGCCAGGAAACATCCTTCCAAAAGCCTGAAGCTTTGGGACCACACATTTTCTGGGGATACATGTAGTATTGCTGCCTCCTGGTCCGATGGTTAGGAGAAGGGAACCGATCAGCGAATGGTACAGGGTGGATTTGCCGTGAAGAGCCATCTTGCTCAGATCCTTCAAGGATCTCCTATATTTTATTGTTGTTGACCTAGGTGTTGGTCCCTTCTGCTTTATATTTTATATTGCCGTTTTAAGCAGATGATGCTGTAGGAAAAAAAATGAATGGAGTTCCTACAGGGAGGTATGTTACATATCACACACTAAGCAGAAAAAGCAATTACTACCCAGTGTAGTCAATCTTACCAGCAGACAGTGGACATAAAAATCCCACCTATGGGGAGGCTTTGTATGGGGACTTTGCTCTTTTACTGCATCTAATAGCCATACTTTGTATGGAATTTTTAATGATCTAGTAAAGTGGGGGAGTTCTAGGTAGAGACAGGCTCTTCACCCAGCTGTTGCCCATGGGAAAATTTTTAGTCTCAGGGAGATTGCTTAGGTTGGTATAAGGGTATCAAAGCAGAGAGGAGCAGAAGCAAATAAATCAAACAAGTACTTAGGCTGTCAGAAAAAAAATTACTATTAGATGGTGTTTATGGAAGAAAGAGGCTGAAATCCCATTCCTCAAGTCACTTCTTAAAAAACTTGTGAGCTACATGCATGTTTTAACAATCCTGAAGTAGCACAAAGTAAAAAAGTGGTTTCTACTGTTTCTTATTTCTTGAATTCTACATATCTTAATTTTTTCTTGGAACAATTTATCCCCATACTCTTCTGTATTTTATATCTGCTTCATACGATGTAGGCAAGACAGAGCTGATCATATTCGGGACATACTTTGTGATGGACATGAAGGACTATCCAGTTAAAAGTTTCTGGTCTTTTTACTCCTTAAAGACCACAGATAGATGTGCCTTCAGAGCAGGATGAACCTTCCTAAAACCTATCACTATCATTATATTTTAATCCTTTACATAAACTATCTGTTGTCATTCTCTTCCAGGATCCTGGATTTCCGTCGAGTGCCACCGGTTGCAGGTAGACTGGTTAACATGACAAGAGAAATACGAGATGTTACTCGTGACAAAAAGCTGTGGAGAACGTTTTTCATCTCACCAGGTAGTCTTGGAAATAACACTATACTCTTTCTGTCCCGCCAAACACTTACTTAAGGGAACAATGTGTAGATTGCTTAATTGCTCAGATATTTCTAATAGAACTGTCTTCTAGACCTTTGAATAAAAATAAATGTGGAGACACAACCTACAAAGAAGACTTTATTGTTTTGAATTGAGTGCCTTTTCCCCTTGACAAATTATCTGCAGAGACAGGCTTTTATGTTAACAAAAGCAATGTATTCAACAAATGCTTTATGTAGAGCAATTTCGAAAGCAATTTCTTCTGTTGCTCTCAGTTTACCCAAAACCTTATTACTTAGCCCATTAGTTATTTAGACTTTTTTTTTCTACTGCAATGGGATCCGTCACTTCTGTTGGTCTCTCCATTTATTTCTCGGTTTTGACTGGAGGACCAAAACCTAATTTTCTCAGAGTCATGTACTTCAGTTTTTATTACAACAGGAGTTTGAAAAAAATCAAGCAAATAGATGTAACGTATCCTGCTTCCAGCTCAAATTCTCCGCTGGGCAGAGGCCAGAGTAGAAGTGACCTGAATTGTTCCCAGTCCTTGTTCTTGCTTTGAGGGCTGACCCTAGGAACAGATACCACTCACTCTCTATTACTCTTCACTCTTTCACATCTGGTGGCCTCAGCCAAAGATTGAGTTCCACAGGGTGGGAATTTTGCAAACACAGGGTAAAGCCATGCCCTGCTCACCAGAATGTATAGCTGGGATAGGTAAAGATGGGCAAAGGGTGGAAGAAAGTGGTATCATCTATGTTTAGTATCTGGGATGCTGAGATGGAGAAATTAAGGCTCTGATTTAAGGCACAAAAATACCTGCATAACCACGTTCTTAGAGAAATAATATATAGGGAAACGTTCAATCCAAAACATGTAGCTACGTTCCAGTGAGCTTAACTTGTATTATTTCAGCTGCATGCAAATGCGCTTTGCTCAACTCAGGCTGTGACTTGTGTAACAGGCAATCTGGAGCAGAAATCTGCAGAGATCTCTCTCTTGCTCAGTGTGTGATTGGCCAGAAGCTGTGTATCCCAGATCCCCAAAGCCAAGATCCAAAGACTTAATTACAGTTTCTCCTGCTGGAACTGTAATTTGTTGCTGTTAGCTAAAAAACAGAACCCTGTCATTGCCAAGCTTTCTGTCTTAAAATGTTTATCACACTTTCATGATCACCAATGAAGTCATTGTTACAGCTGTTACTTTGAGCTTCATATTTATGTTCAGCTCTGCAGGACACAGTTGAGCAGACACTTATTTATTCCAGTAACTTCACTTGTAAAATACATTACATAATTACAAAAGGTTTCATCCTACCCTGTGTTATGAGTGCTCCAATTCTACATGTACAATCACGGTGACAGTGGTGACAGTGCATGGTGACAGTACATGGCCACAGTGTTCACCAAACCTGATGTGCAGACACTTCTGTATGCTCCAGCTAGGCACTTGTGCCTCAGTCACTTTCTCTCCCCCTTCCTTGTCTGTCTTTCTTGGTCTACTTTTCTTTTTTTTTTTTTTGCTTGAGTTTATGTGGGCAAACAATCACAAAAGACAGCAAAAAAATCTTGTGACTGTTTATGTGCACAAGGTTCTTTGGCTCATTTGAAATATAAACCATTCTATTCCCGTTTTAGCAAGTAAGACACGGATTAGTAGGTTTGCTTGCTTTTTAGCTTCCCAGTTTATGTATCAAGGCTTAGGGGTGAACTTGAGTGATTTCTGAGAATTACCAAACTGTACTCAAGTACCGAGCAGCTTACAGCAGCCACAGCACAGCAATGCAGAGTTAAAGCTGCCGGTTTGGATGAAGATCTTTATCTTGTCATTATGAAATTCTAGACATCCAAGGGATGATCCAAACATAATCCTTTATTCAAATTTATTAGAGGCCACTGATAAATTCAATTAAAATATTTGATTAACTATGAATCAGGCTTTTCTGGAGAATAAAACGCTTAAGCAATTATTTTTTCTTTCAATTTTACATTTCATAAATCAATATACTTTGCTTAAATCATGTTGGTTACTCGTCAGAGTTCTTCCCTACAAGTCCCCAGTTTAATTAGTCAGATTCTCATTAACATATTCCCAACCTCCGTCTTGTATTTCATACTGACCTTAAAAGGCAAGCATTAATTAATGCTTAATGAAAAAGTAATAAATGTCCTAAATTAAGCATTTAGAAACAAATTCAGAAACCTAGCAGGCAGCTCAAACAGCAGATTGAGGGCAGAGAAGGGAAAAGAGAAGGGTGCTGAGATGAACCCCGTGGCCTGGGGAGGTGAGGATGGAGAGGGAATGGGAAGCCTGGGGAAGGCTGGAAGAGGCTGACTTGGCCACTCTGGCAGATGAGGTGTGGCAAAGTTGGTTGGTTTTGAGGGAGAACTGGTCACAAACCCAAGAAATTGGGGCATTACACATAGATACTTGCAAGAAGCAGCCTGTGCAGCCACCCTGAGCTATTGAGGCCCCTCTGGGACAGCATTTCAGGTGGCTGTGTCTCTGCATCTCCATCCCCACGGGTGCTCAGAGATAATTAATGGTCATGGGGACATGTGCTGTCTGCTGGCAATGTATCCCTCTCCATGCACCCACATACATCTCTTGAAATGAGTGCTAAATGTAATTGATTTTATGGAAAGGTCTTCCCCTCTGGCTAGGAGACCACTGTTTGCAGTGGAAACACTCAGAGGGTAAATATTGATGATGCTCATCAGTATACTGTGTTATTCCCTGGACCAGTGCAGAGATGTGTTGGAAGAAACCTCACTGCATTTCCACGCCTGGGCCATCTCACTTGTCCCATCAGGCATGGAAATCAGGGCCAGGAAGCTGCAGGCAGTTGTAGTTTTGGAGCGCGCTGCGGAGCAGCATCCCTTCTTCCATCAGAAAGTGGAAATGGCTGCGAGCAGACAGGTCAGTCGATGCATTAGGCTGCATTCAGAGAGAAAGCAGATTGCGGAAAAGTGCACTTCCAGGCAGTTTGGACTAAACATGAGAAATGGAATTAGGTCAGTAATTATTTAAATTAATTTTACATCCTTTGCAGTAGGGCAGACTGCAGTAGCCTGCTAGTCTTACAAATGAATGGTAATTTGCTAGGAAAAAAGAGGCATATTAATGATGTCAGCCTTCATTTTGGAAGTAATTGAGGCAGCAGCTTAAAGAAATCAATGTTACACAGCTAGTAAGCACTATGGTTTTGTTCATATTAACCAATTCCAAGGGATTATGGATTTTTTTTCTCCCTCTCAGCAAACAATAGAAATTCTGAATTACTTACTATTTTGAGCAGGTGAAAGAAAGATCTTTTCATGCATTGCTTTAGTAAATATTCAGAATTCTTTCCAGTACTCCAATTGTACAGGCTTGCTAAATGTCCTCTGTTAATGCTCGTGCAAATCTCAATAAAAGAATTGCTCTGCCAAACAATTTGCTTCAAGGTATCTCCACTTGTTCCTTTTCTTCCTGAGAAAAATCATTGTCCGGCTATCAGGATGACACACAGGAAGTGTGCAGATGAGTACACAGACACTCCGGTTCTTAATTGTTATAATTAGCTGGAGTTTCGGTCACCAGACAATTATTTGTGCGTGGATTTCATTATGTATTGTATCCGTTCCTCCTCAGATAATGAAAGTCAGACATTTGTGGCACTGCTTGAGATTCTTTTGCCTCTCTAGTGCTTTGGGGAAACAATTTTGGTTTTTTAACAAAGGAGTTTGCATGTAGCAAATTCTTAGCATTTTAACATTTCAGCATGTATAAGCATCCCTTCCTTTCTGGTTTGCCAGTGCTGCTGCTGTTGCCATTTCTACCCACTCTGCAGGAGCATAAATTCCTGGTGGTTTTTTACCTATGACAGGGGTCTGTACAGAAACACCTGTATGGAATGACTGAGGAACGTATGGGCTGGGCGAGTTTAATGGGAGGAGGACTGCAATCCAATAGACCTCATCTCCCCTTCCCTCTTAGTTTTGCCTTCGAAAGGCCAAACCCTGCTCTTAGCATGGGATTGCTGGTGAACACTGGGCTTGTGTCTCTAGCTGGAATTTCACCCTCAGCCTGCTGTGCAGAATGTGGGTCACCTACTTAGGTTTCAAAGAGGCTTGCTACTGCACCTTGAAGTCTTAAATGAGAACTGTGCTTTTCTATATTTGGTACCTCTTTTCTTCCCTACATTTTTAAGAAACCTTAAAAATTAATGTTTCCCTAGATAATTCAGGCTGCTTCATCTCACCGCTTGTATATAAGAACTTGGGTAGACATTCCAAGATGTCCATTCTGTATCAATCAAAGCACTTAATTTCATTAATAGTAACTTGAGATACAGTATCTTTTCACCTCCACTACCCCCAGAAATCAGACAGGAGCTGTGGAGAGTAAGTACCACTGGTCTGAGCCAACAGGGAGAGTAACAGCTGGCAAAAAAAAAGCTTTGCCATCGAAAGTAACATCTCACCAAGAAGTACTTATGTAGTTTTACTGCGAGTTTGCTGTCTTAATGACCGGACACATCCTTTGCTGGGAGGACTGGACTCCCGTTGCAGGTGGTGGGGGTCTGTGGGAAGATCAATAGCTGAAGGAGCCCAGCCAGTGTGGGGATGGGCAGACCAGCACAGCACAGGCAGCACACGTGCTAGCTGTGTCACTCTGCAGCAGTGAATGCCATTGCTGCCGTAGCCCCCAAGCTTTCCTGAAGATTTATCTGGATACGAATGTGTGATTACTGTCAAATGATTAGTCCCGGTTGCTTTCGTTGACAATACGGAGCAGGGTTTCATTGTTCCCAAAGTTAAAGTCAGAAGCAAACTATTAAACACAGCATTTATCTTCCCACTGTGCAAAATGCTGTGTTTAATATAATTCCTTCTTTGAAAGGTCAGATTTACATAGTGAGCAGCAGAGGCTGCGATAGCACGGGAGGGGCATTGCTGGGCCTTTTGCTCTTTACAAAACAGTTACGGCAGCAGATAACCGAGCATCGGCTTCCCACTTCCAGGTGGAAGTCAGGTCATAGAAACCCTGGAAGGTAAATTGTCTCAGGCAATCAAGATAAATCTGCATGGGATCCCTCCCTCCATAGACAAGCAGGTGATGCTGACACAGCTGAACTGAAGCACAAGCCCTGCTGCAGCTTCAGATCGGTACAAACGTAAACCTTTGCTGCAGCGCAGCCGAGAGCCACCATCCCACCGAGGCAGCAGGTGCCCAGGAATGAGGGATCTCTTTCTATCTCCTGGCTCTTCTGTGCTGGCCTGCAGAGAGCAGCATCTGTCTGTGATTTCTTGCAAATCATCCCTTGTGGCGGCCTGGAACCCCTTGAAATGTTTTGTCTGCAATAATTTCTTTTAAGGGTATAAATCACAGATGTTTTTCCCTGGTTTTTCTTGGCTGAGCATATCCCACCCTTCCTAAGGGCCCAGCATGATCCTGCCATTTGCAGGCCATCTGCAGCTGGCAGTGCTGCCCACAGGTGCTTGGACAACTGTTGACTTCCATCCTGAATTATGGACGAGGTTCGCAGGGAGGCATGAAGCCCTCCTGGTTTTGCCAGGATGATCAAAGGCAAAGTTGAGGCACCTGCGTCAACGTGCGAAAGCTACGCCAAGTCCATGATGCCACAGCATTTTTGAGAAGGAAACCCATGAGAGGTTAGAGACTGCAGGGCAGCACGCCCCGGGCTGCGTTCGGTTGGGCTTGGCTAGATGTTGACTTTACACTTAATTTAGACTAATGAAGAGAGTGAGTCTGAAGGAGATGGTCCTGGAGACCACTGAGATGGTCCTGGAGCTGGTGCATCTGGTGTACAAGGAGAAGCTGAGGGTTTCGGAGGGTTTTAACCTGGAGAAGCTGGCCCAAAGCTGTAGCTTGGCCCAGAGGCCTCTGGTGTCCGTTCCAACCCAAGTTTCCCTAACTGCGACCGCTCTTTTCCCATACATTTTGTAAAAAGGTTTTCAAAACTTCACCCTCAGAGATAGGAGTTATGATAGTGACTTGCTTACAAGGAAAAATAGGCATATTGTGTGATGGGCAGCACCGAGACTTGTGCTGTGGTTTATAGCAAGTAGCAGAGTGGCCTGTTGGCCAGGGACACGGGCACTTCATAGCCCATTGGAAGTCCCAAACTACTGTTCCTTTAACTAAAATGTTAAGGGACTAAGTATGACTTACACGTAAGGAAAAATTCTTAGAATAATTTTTAA
Source organism: Falco rusticolus (assembly GCF_015220075.1). Lineage (NCBI taxonomy): Eukaryota > Metazoa > Chordata > Aves > Falconiformes > Falconidae > Falco > Falco rusticolus. The sequence continues at coordinate 31,876,943 of NC_051190.1, read as the reverse complement.
GAAAGGATATTCTACATGGTAAAACACTTTAAATTACTAAATTCAAAGTATAGACATGTTGAGTGCTCCCTTGCTTCCTTTTTTAATTTCTGTTCTTCATTTTCCTTTCCCTGAAGTACTTCTCTTTTAGTAATTGTCAACAAGGTTTTTGACCACAGGGTAAATATTTCTGGACTCAGTCAGGATATATTTAACTGGTATGAGCCAACCCTGTGAAAGTAAATACACAGGTTTGGGTTGGAGTTGTTCCTGAGCACAGGTAGATGAGTGGTCCTTAGGCATCAGTCACAACAGAGGGATGCGAAAAGGCTGTCTCCAGAGTAAAACACTTACAACTTAACAGACAAATCTGATGGCCATGCACAGAGACCTGGAAATGAAGAGCTGAGACACTGTCAAATAGTAACACATCAGCCTTATCATCCAATTATTTGGTGTCATTCCGTGGTTAGCAGTCAGTCCCAGGTAATGCAGCTAATTAATACAATGGAAAACATCACGAGACCTTATTGTTCTTCCATGTTCTCCTACTGATTCTTCCCCAACTGCAGCTCCTTGCTCTGTTTGTCCCTCCTCCTCTCTCCATAGCAGTGGGGTCAGTATTGCTGCCTGTCTGCTTGGCTCATTGTCTCCCTGGCACTGCCCACCGGTGGTGTACCATCTCTGCCAGGCTCTTTGCCGGCCATGGGTTATGTCTGGACCAGGGGGACATCACGGTGATGTGTGAGACGGTGTGCTGCAGGGCATCGCTGCGATGAAACCCCACCAGCTTACCTTTCTGAGCCACGGGGTCTTCTGTGGCAAGCAGAAAACCACCTCCCTCTATTGACCAGCTCTTCCTGCTGCCTTTATACCGAGCTTGGCCAAAGGGAGAGTAGCTCAGAAGTCATATTTGAATTTAGAGACCTTGTGGGGAATTAGGAAGCAATGTGACTTCTCAGCTTCATGCATTACCATAAGGAAAGGGCACAGTCTTCCTCTAATGTCATTTTATGTGCATAAGGCATCGTCAGAAGAGTTGTAGCACACCGACAAGATCAGCAGTGTTCTGTTCATAGTCCGACGTTGGTGCAGTTTGGGGGTGAGCAGCTCTCTCCCACCTCCAGTGAGTTCACGTGGGAAGGGAGTTTTTGTAAACAGGTGGGTGTTCCTGTTGTACAGAAATATGTGGTGGCAGCTTCGGGGACGTTTTAAGATAACACATGCTCCAAAAGCTGCTGCAGGTTCTTTTTCTGTGGTTGTTGGAGTAACATGATGTGCGGAGGAAGACATTTGCGTTTGGGATGTGTGCTGGCACAGTTACATCTGTGCTATCTCCACCTTCCATACACACCCCCACATGAGTCTTCATGGTAAATAATTCTCCTTAGTAAAACTGCCAGTTCTTCTCCTACCAGCAAGTAAATGAATGAGACAGTGACGTCTGTTCTTAAACGAGCCAAGATTTTGAAAGGTGACTTAATTTTGAACATGTGCCACTTGTTCAGCTCTGGGATTTCAGGTTCCAGCCTGGGGTAACAAATATATCCCAAAGGATGTATCAGTCTGCGAAAATGAAAGGAGAAGGGAAAGGATTAAAATATATTTATTTTATTTTATTTTTTTAATATAAATAGACTGGAAGTATTCACAGAGAGCTCAGCATAGGGCGTGATCCCAGTCACTGAAATGAATGTCTTTCTGGTGGTTTCAGTAGAAGAAAACTGTGTGGTAACGGGGTTTTGGGTCTGAGATTTATTTCCACTCATACATGCATCAGTGCTTTTATGAATTCTTGAACGCTAATTGAAGGGTAGGTTTTAAAACTCTTTTCCTTTATTTGCCAGCCAACAACATCTGCTTCTATGGGGAATGCTCCTACTACTGCTCAACAGAGCACGCCCTGTGTGGAAAACCAGATCAGATTGAAGGTTCTCTGGCTGCTTTCCTACCAGATTTGTCTTTAGCGAAAAGGAAAACCTGGAGAAACCCTTGGAGACGTTCCTACCACAAGCGAAAGAAAGCAGAGTGAGTAGTGGTGAGCAAAGGGTTTGCCAGCTGCCAAGGGCAATAGGAAAATAAAACGGTACTGCAATTACTGCCCTCGACTGATCTAAAGCATTAAGGCTTAGGAGAACACCTGCATTTCTTCAGTGGGTCCAGCTCCTGGGAAGGGACAGAGTTCTTACACTTGCAAGGAGCTCCAGCTTATGGTCCTGAACCTGAAAGGACCTTCAATGGCGTAATTCCCTCGTGGGACAGATACCTCCAGTGGCTTTGACAGGCTGCAACAGGACCTGTCTTAAGTCCTGTCAGAGGGAGAAAGATTCACTGCTATCAGCAGCCCTGAACAAGTCTCAGATGTTTTCATCATATGACTGATGGTGCAGCTGGTCTCCTAAATCGTGAAGTTATTAACCAGATAGTTTTCAGTCTTGTGGTCTTCTTCCTTTTTCCTCATTCACAATCTTTATCAGTTGCCTGCATTACTGGAAGCAGCCTGAAGAATTTGCTGCCTCTGCCTGACCCTGCCCTCAGTTGAACGTGATGCAACTAGAGATATTTGCAAAATCACTTTTTTTTTTTTTTTGCAATACTTAGTAAGTTTTGTATGTCACATAAAATATCAAAATGTTGGCTTTTCCAGATGGGAAGTTGATCCAGATTATTGTGAAGAGGTTAAACAAACACCCCCATATGACAGTGGGACCAGAATTCTGGATGTAATGGATATGACAGTTTTTGATTTCCTAATGGGTATGTTTCATCTTTTTCAAAAATTAAATGCAACACTTAATTAGAATAAGAACCATTTCTTTCTACACTGCTATGCATAGCTCAGCAGTTTGCTAAAGCATGGTTGAAGTTGCATTTACTGTATGTGCAGTGCTAGATGATGATGAGAAAATGCAGATTTACATGGTTGTATATTCCCATCAGTGCAGATTAAAGGAACAAAGACGTTCAAAAATGCAGAGTGAAGATGAACACAGGTCAGGCTAGTCTCCTTCACAACAGTTAAGGGCTTCACAGTTTGCTTTAGTGAGTGCTTTAGCATTGTAACATACGGCTCCTGGATGCACATGCAAAGACGGTTCATTATTGGCACATTGTTTTCAGCCTGCAGTAGTATTCACTGCTGCTTGCTCTATAAACTGCCAGAGAGGGGGAAAAAAAAAAAAAGAAACGTTGCTTTGTCACAAAGGCAACTGTGATATGTATCCGGAAGGGGTTTTTTTCTGTTCATGTAACCTTATTGGAATAAAACAGTTATTAACAAGCAGGTAACAGCAACCTATTCCAAGCGTACTCAGTGGTTAACACTGAGACATTCTCATGTCAAACCTGTTCTGCTGCAGCTAATGTACCTGTAAGGTGCCGACATACATGCTTGGTCCTTGGACACAAGCCAGCATGGAAATATCCTCTGCCATTGCCACTGCTGAGATTTCTGCAATGGGCTGCAGCAGGAGAGGCCAAATCACAGCTCTGGAGCCATATGTGGCATCTATAAGTGGCTCAAGACCCCTGCCATGAAGACAAAATTCATAGCTTGGCACCGGTACTCTGCACCTTGACCTTAAAAAGCAGAACATGCCTCTGCCTGCCATGGGTGCCCAAAGAGATCTGCTCAGCTGTACCACTGCGGGAGCATCCTGCTCTATATGTTAGAGCCATAATATTGTTTTTGTTTCCAGGCATCTAGAAATTTAGACAAAGTTCTTATTAGAGGAAAACCAAGATGTTTGGTCATGGTTCACAAAGTTTAATACAATATTAGCAAAGTCAGATGGATTAACTTCCCTGCTTGACGAATGCATTTCCCCCTCCCTTAACTAAGCCTCACACCTGGCACATGTGCCCATGGCTGCTTTACGTACGGTAGCGACCCAGGGTAGAGCAGCCAGGCTCATTTTCATTGATGGAGCTCTGCTGGCTTAAGACATAGCTACCTCACAGGTGACAAGGCTCCCCAAACAGCTGAGATGTCATCATACTTGAGAGGTATTTCCTTGGTGTACCCCAGGAGGGGTTGCTGGAGGGTGGGAAGGTTGGCTTTGTCTCCTGCTGAGTCTGCTAGAGCTTAAGTATAAAAGTTACACAGAGCTTGAAAACTGCCCTGAGGCATAACAGTCCATTTTCCAGTATGGCACGCTGGGGTTTCCAGCAGTAGAAGCAAATGAGTTCAGTAGGCCCACTGGTTTCTCTGCCCTACACAGCTGTCGTGTTTGGGGAGCACTGGGCTTCTCACTGAACCATGGATTTTGTACTGCCCTGACCTGCAGGCTCAGCAGCAGCCAGAGCGAGAACAGTCTTTTTTTCTTCCTTATCCTGTAGGTAACATGGATCGACATCACTACGAGACCTTTGAGAAGTTCGGAAATGAAACATTTATTATCCACTTAGATAATGGAAGAGGGTAAATACCTTTAATAATCTTTCTAGGGAAAAAAAAGAAAAAAGTTAGTCCTTAAAACAGCCTTTGTGATGTTGTTGCTCTATCTTTAAATAGGTTTGGAAAATATTCCCATGATGAACTTTCCATATTGGTGCCTTTAAACCAGTGCTGCAGGTATGTTTCACTTCTGGAGTTGTTTCCCATTTTATACAGTTGTTTCCACTAACAGGACTGAAATGTTCAAGTGAATCTTTTATTGCATACCGCAGAGGGGAGGAGATGTTACGATCCCGCCGAGGGAGCCTGTCCCGAGCTAGCCCTGCGCGTTGGCACGAACGCGTTAAGTGCTTTGTTGAGATCAGGACCTTGCAGGCACGTGGCTGCGAGCTGTTGTGGGAGGCTTTATTAAGACAAAATACATGTCCCATGGAACTCAAGTGGCAAAACATAGCCCAGCTTGTTAAAGAGCTTCTCAACGGCTTTCCTTGGCGCCCGTGGCCAGGATTGTCAGAGAGGGCAGGTGACATTTAGAGTTTCAGCTTCGCATGGCTGGGACGCAGGGTGAGCTGTGTGTCTGTGGCGGTGCTGGGTGTCCCTGCAGGGTGAGCTGCCAGGAGCCCCCACTGCCATTGCCCATGCCCAACTCGGTGCCACGTGCGTCACGCTTGTCATTGCCAAGATGGACGTGGCCCTAGGAATGCTGCACCAGATCCAGCTGGTGCCTTACCCAGCTGAGGAGCACGAAGGCTGTCTGCACTTGACTGCAGAGCTGTGCTCCAAAACCTCTCCATGTCTAAGGGCTCCCATAGATCGCTGGCCAGGGGACCATGCCAGCGGCTCGTTAGGACTGTGGCACTGCCTGGTTCTCATCGTTTCACATCACATCAGGTTTTGACACTATTATTGCTATGCTGACTATAATAAGCCTTTTAGCCCTCTCAGGATCAATAGTGATGAAAACACTGATTTGCATTTTTTTTTCTCCTTTTTCTTTTAGAATAAGGAAGTCTACCTATCTGCGATTACAGCTGTTAGCCAAGGAGGAATACAAACTAAGTCTCTTGATGAAGGAATCTTTACTAAAAGATAAAATAGCTCCCATTCTTTACCAGCCTCACTTGGAGGCGATGGACAGGCGGCTGCGGATTGTCCTCAAGGCTGTTAGTGACTGTATAGAAAAGGATGGTTATGACAATGTGGTTGAAAATGACTTTAACACTGATGTTAACACTGTTACGACTGAGAGGTAGTGAAATCGCAAGACTACGTTTTTACCAGCCAAGTAAAGAAGATTCAAAGAGGAAAAAGAAAAAAAAAAAAAAAAAAAAAAAAGTCTTGCAAAAGACTGTGTATGCCACTTTGTGAATTCAGTGAATTCAGAAATGAGATATAATTGTTCCCAAAGTAGGTAAAGTGTAGACTCTGCAAAGGATTAGTTCATTAAGAATTAAGAAAAATAAGCCTAATGTGATGCTTTTCATTAGTTCCTAAAGAGAGATTATGAAAAGATTCAGAAAATACTCAGATCATTGACAGACAACAGTCTGATAGCAAAACACCTCCTGTCCTTTTTGTATAGAAAGGAGGCCTTTACTTAATATTTTGTATTTATATATGGTATATCTATGAAACCCCAGACCTACCTACCAAATTTAACTAAGAGGGGCGACATAGTTTTGTGACTCACACTTTATTTGTGGTGACAGTCCACTTAGTATTGTGTTAACCCTTTAAGTGCTCTAATCCACTGTATCTTATTTAAATTGAATGCTTTTTTTCCCCTGGCTACTCAGCATTTAAAGGGTTAAGGCATTATGAACTTTTAAAGGCAAAAATAATAATTATAATAATAATAATAAATACAGTGGTTACCAGAAGGGAATTTCACTAATTGTGCATTGACAGGAATACTTGAATGTTGGTTTTACAAAGTGATGTAAAATGACAAGTTGTACTATTTGTCCATAAGGAGGTGGCAGCTCTTATCTTTCTAGACTATCATAGCTGAGCTGCTACTTTTCAACTTCGCTTTTGATAGTTTTGTGTAAATATATACATATATGGGTAAAAAGCTGCTTTCAGCAGCTCTAGGCTTACTTTTGCAGCATTTTTGTGGAATTGTTTGCAACGTGGTAAAAGTGCAATAAAGATATGGCAAAATGTGTAGCCATCGTGTCTAAATGGATTCGTTTTTCACTGGAAGTCTCGTTCAGTGCAGAGCTGTACACAGCAGCTGAGTATTCCAGAAATAGGTGTTTTAGTTGTCATCCCTATTGTAGCAACTGCAAATTAAGTTTAAGTAGGGAACTGATGACTAATATACATTACAACTCGATAAGGACCATGGTGTTGAAAATGGCTAATCTTTATATGGAAGCATTGACTAGTATTTCAGCATCCCTTCCTCTTGCAGTTACAGCTGTAGAAACAAGCTGTAGAGCAACACCTCTAAAAGATTATGGCTTGACACACTGCTCAGAGGATTTAGGTACAGCCGTGCCTCTGATGTAGGTAGCAAAAGCCCTTGCACAACCCCCAAAATCTCACCCTAAATTACCTAGAAGCATGGTTTTCTTAACCAAATGGTTTTGAATCACATTCAGCCGAGTTTACATGATAGGTGTGCAGACTTTCAGCCCAAAAGGAAGCTATTAATTGAACAAGTGGCTGTATTTGACTTGTGAAAACATGGTGTGGTACAGAAGGAATCCCTCATTGCTCTTTTGGATGAGGAAAGAATTTATTATGACAATGTTCATCGCAACTATAATTCAAAGCTGTCATTTATTTTATGTCTTTCTTCTCAGGGATTTGTAAGCATGTACTTTAAAAGGTTGTAGCCAGATACACAAAAATGTAGGCACTTCAGCATATTAAAATTATGAATGCAAGAAAGAGCTACCATATAGTCTCATTCACTTCTTAGGTTGGTATATTATCAGTAAGAAAAAAAAAAAAAGTATTTTACTATATTACTGCCCATTTCAAATTCTCATGACCCTCACATACATAGCATACAAAGAGAACAGAACATCTCAGATTATACAACTGTCTACAAACTTAGAAAATTTCTCTTACTCCATAGCTTTTTTTTTTTTCCACTTTCCAAAACCCACCTACAGTAGCAAAGATGTTCTCTGTAGCATAGCACTTGCACTACAATCTCACTGTCCCCGTTAGCCAAAAAGACCCCAAACATAGGTTTATCAAAAAGACAAAACAAGGGATATTATCCTTCCTTTATCCTCAATGCCTGGCTGTGGTTTTCATGCAGGTGCAGCTTTTTATCACTGTGAGATTGTGCCAGGACAGCAGACGGGGATGTAAAATCGCCTTCCCATTCCAGCCCTGCTTTCTGCTTCTAGGGTCAGGTCAGCCAAGGGCTCTGGGTCTGCAGACCTCGTCTTCTTTTGGGAAGCAGTACTTGGCAGCCTCTTAGCTCAGAGAAGAGCAGATATATCAAAGGTCTTTGTTCTTTAGAAGCTGGGTTGTAGGTCAGGTGCTCCTGGCTGGGTGGTTCAAGCTGAAGGTCTTTGCAGAAGACTGCCTGGTGCTGTCAGGGATATAAATGTACTGTTATGAACCTGGTTCTGAATTTCTATAAGCAGAATTAGTAATGTTTCTGTAGAATAGTTAACTAAAGGTCACTCATCCTTGCTGTATTGTAACCGGCTCTGTAGAGCCTCCAGTTTCTTTCCTTTCCTGCACTTTGACGCTTCCCCTTGCAAGCTCTGTGCTAAAGCTTTCTAGTCCTCTAAAGGTTCTTCTTGTTTCCAGTCCTAAATTAGACATACAGAAAAGCTGAAGGGGAGGCTTTTCTTTGGCATGACACGTGTAAGCATCTTGGAAGAAGGGAGATAAATAACTAAGGTGCAGACAGAGTTTTCCTTTCCTCTGTGCCTCCAATGGGAAATTGGGGTGAATTAACCACACCTGAGCCGTGCAAGCCTAAATACACTGCAGGGTGCTCAGGCAGTGAGTAGCAAGAGCTGAGTTCAGGCCCTTTGTGTGGCCAGGGAGCTGAGCACATGGGACTGATCTGGAGGATATTGCCAGAAGTAGAAGGGCTGATTAATTAAAACAAGCTGTGGAGTTGCTTCTCAGTATCTACCAGGAAGCTCTGGAGTGTTTGCATTCATGCTGCCAGGTAACGAGAGTTTTGACTCATATTAATTCTTCAGGTATTTGGGAAGGGAAAAGAATTATTGCCTTGTTCTGTTATTTCTTTCCTGCGTGGGCAGGGGTGAGTGGGCATGAGAGACGGGAAACTGGAACCGAGGAGTGACCTTGTGGCTCTGCCTTTGAGCTCTCAGCTCTTGGGGCTAATGCAGGCTGGAGAATAGCTCCGTACAGCCCAGGGAGGGGCAAACCACTCTTTTGGGGTGCATCTCCACTGCCCCAAGGCAGAGCTAGCAGCTGGCCTGAATTTCTTCTCCTGAAAGCCTCCTGGGATTTTGAGAGCCTTTAAGCAAAGGGATTTGCTCTCCTGTCCTGAGGTGAAACACATCCCTCTACGGGCGGTGAGAGCTCTCCCAGCTCTCTCAGCAGTGGGTACAATCTGAGGTACCTTTGCACAGGGACAGCTCGTTCTTGGGGGTTCCCATGGGGAGGGGTCAGTGTTTTTGGTGCGCAGGGGTTGTGCACTTCAGCACGCACGTGTGACAGCAGATTACTGCGGTGCAAGATGGTGGCTCTGAAAGGGCTGTCATTGTGCATTAGGTCAGTAATCCATGAACTAAGCAGGATTAGCCTGACGTGGTGTAATGTCTCTTTAGGAGTCCTACATATTTACCAGAAAAAAAGATTCACTCTGAGAAAACAAACCAATTGGATTCTGACATTTATTTGTCTCCAGATCTCAAAAACTGGCGTAGCAACAGCACTTAAACAATAATGTACCAAGAAGCGCTCAGTAAATATAGTATGCACAATAAATAACAGCTAAAAATAGATAATGTACTTCTAAATGCACCTAATTACAACTGTATCTGACAGCCTAGAATAGCTTACTGTATTCTCCTGAGTAATTCGATGAAAGCCTCGTTTTGTTTTGCTGTTTTTCTGTTATTTCAGCATCAAAGGAAATTCACACAAACTAAAGAAAAAAGCTCTCATTATTTGAATAAGATACCACTGTTGTGATCAGCAGTACCAGGCAGAGCCCGTGAGGTATAGGCAGGCTGGAAGCCTGAAGGAGAAGACAGTGTAAGCCACAGCAAGGAGCGTTATGTAGGAGGAGGGAACCTGGAATTTCAGCCTGACTGTTGCCTGTGGGTGCTGAACTGAAAATGAACTTGTCCTATGTGGGCGAGAAAGGGAGGAGTGTCCAAAGAGCATTCTAGTTCCTGAGAGTGGGTCTGTGTGTGGTACCTGTCCAAGGGGGAATTCCTGCTCGATTCCATTGCAGCGACAGCACTGTCCCGTTAACACATCCAAAGCCCACCTGACGGCTGCCCCTGCCCCAAGGCTTTAGTGGCCCCAGCCTACAAGTGCTTGGAGCTGGGCATATAGGAAAGCCTTGATAATTGGTACCCTGATGGAACAAACTTTCTTCTAGTACTGAATGTATGACCGCAAAATTAATTTTCCAGAAATTATTCCAGATATTGGTTGTTTCTATGGTCTTTCTTGCCAGTAGTTGTTTATTAAAGTATTTGGGCTCAACATACAAAAATCAGCATGCACAAGGAAGTTTCTTTGTAAATGGAGTGTTTAAGGGAAATACTGAGTTGCCTGGGACAAGTTTTCACATGGAATTTCAAGTTATTACCAGTTAGAAGCTGCTGGATTTCTTAAGAATACATTTTTTTATGTTAAAAGTGATTCATAGGTAGCCTCGAGCCATAACTCAGTCTGTGACCAGATCAAACTGAATTATCTGCTAGCTTCTACATTTGCATCAGTAAAGTACTAATCCAATGCTTTTGGGGGCTGTCTAGGAAAAAGATCGAAAGCAATTCAATTTGGTGGGGCAAAAGACCTGAGAACTGAGGTCATACCAGCTTTGGTCATGGGTAAAAATGAAGCATAAGCAAGAAGGAGGCTATTGATTTGGCAGTACCAGTACCTCTGCCTCTAATGCAAGGTCAGAGCAAAAGTGTGTGTCTAGAGATCGTCTTCCAGGGCTGCTGGAATACGTGCTGTCTGCTGCTCTATATTTTTAGAGATATTAAACACTTTCTGAGGTTTTCCATTTATGCAACTTTGATGTAGTTAACATGAAACAAGGGGATTTTGAGCAGGATAGGAGGACTGCCACTATATAAAGACTTACTTATTTGCTGGGAGATCAGCTCCTCTCTTTCAAATGACCTTCATACACCATCAGCCCCTTTCCCCTGTCACAGGTAGCATGTGTTATGCCTTGAATCTTGCTCAGATACAGGCCAAACCCAGCAGCTTGCAGATGGAATTGGCAGCTTGAACTAAAGCAGACTATCTCAGAGTTGGAGGTGTCAGACCAGAGTACTCTCCACTTCTATGAATATGGGAATCTGGGTCACATCGTGCCTTGGCCACAGTAATGAATGGCGTTGGGATCCCTGCTGTGGTGGGTTGAGGTTGGCTGGACGCCAGGTGCCCACCAAGCTGCTCTGTCACTCCCCTTCTCAGCAAGGTGGGGGGTGGGGGGAATAAGATGAAAAAACTTGGAGGTCAAGATAAAGGCAGTTTAATGAAGCAAAAGTAAAAGTTGGATGTGTGGAAGGATGTTATTCCCTACTTCCCATCAGCAGGCGATGTTCAGCCATTTCCAGGGCAGCCGGGCTTCAGTGTGCGTAGCAGTTGCTTCAGAAGGCAAATGTCATAAATAACGAACACCCCTCCCTCCTCCTTTCTCTTAGTTTTTATATCTGAGACATATGCCATGGAATATCCCTTTGGTCAGTGTGGGTCAGCTGTCCTGGCTGTGCCCCCTCCCAAGATCCTGCCCACCCCCAGCGTGCTGGTGAGGGGGAATGTGGCAGAGCCAGCCCTGGTGCTGTGCCAGCCCTGCTCAGCAGGAGCCGGAGCACCGGTGTGTATTCAGCACCTCTCTGGCTACGGGTACAGAGCACAGCACCGTGAGGGTTGCCACGGGGCTCAGCCAGACCCAATGTGCCTCCCTAAATGCCTTGCCACTTCTTCTAGAAAGGTGCTGACCGATTGATAGACATATGTACAAAGCTACCTACGTGCTTTAGTTGACCATGTCATAACTTCAAAAATACATCCCAGGGCGACTTAAGATAGATCCTACCCAGAAGACAGACAATTTAAAATCTCATCCCTCCTGCTGCTGGTGCTGTTCTTGTGCCAGCCATGTGTCACTCCAGAGGTGGTTGTTGGAGTCTGCTGAAATATAGTGATCCCTGTACGTCCGCGTTGCTCACTGGAGCACCTGGATGCCTGCAGAAGGTGCCATAAATCAAGTGAGGAGTACAATCTGCATGCATCTTCTGAATCCTCATGCACAGCTAAATGACAAATGAAAGTTAAAGCTGTCAGCAAAATGTAAGCAATGCAGTGGAGGAAGCCCAGGGAGGGGGGGACAGGACACGAACGGACGACGGGGTGACAAACCCCAAATGACAAAGGCAAGTTGACAGTCAAATACTTTCTTGCAGACACTGATACATAAGCCAGGAGCAACACTTACTGCTCTGCTCTCAGGCTGAGCTTTGGAAACGGAGGACAAATCCTCTTCCGACTTGTAAACTAAGCAAATCAGGCTGTCCAAAATTGCAAGCAGCTTTCCTTCTAGCATATCCTCCTTAGTCCTTCACCATAAGAATTTGTGCAACCTCTTAGAGCAGCACCAGGAATCTTTGCCACAGGCAGCACTTTATAAATAGTGACGATAAAAGGCTTTTCTGGTTAGTCCATTGAGCGAAGTTCACATTGTTTTCCAGATGAAATCAGAACCCTTTCTCCTGATTTTTAAGCAACTCCTTCTTAATCAGTGAAGTCAGTGAGAGCTTTGCAGCAGCAGAATTTAGGCCCGTTATCTTCTTCCGCTGCTCCATTTACAGATGAATAGTCTCTCTGACTTTCTCATGGCTTTCTTAGCGATAAGCTTAAATAATTTATTATTATTACTTATCTTTTTTTTATATTTCTAGCTGTCTGCTTCACTGATTTGCACTGGATTTCCATTTTTAATGGATGCTTTTTTAGCCTGAATAAACTCCAAAATTCATTATTTATAAATAGAAGCATCTATAGCCAAGTCTTTGCATTGTAATTGGAACTTCATTTTAATGCTGGCAGTGGTCTTCAGACTCAACAGTTTGCAGTAGGGTTCCTTACGTTGGTCTTGCCTACAGAGCCCTCTCTTTGTGATACACCCAGTAGGCTTCGATAGGAGCTTGTGTGATCATTCCTGTGAAATTCTTTATTCCTCCAGACCCCATTCATAAGAGCCTGACCAAGTGCTTTACCCTCATTGTCCATCTGAGGGCTATCTTTGAGGACATCTTCTGCACTATCTGTACCTGGGCAGATGAAGACCCTGCCTCTGTAGGTGTAGAAAAGCCTGGCTGAACTTTGCTCCTGAAGTTCAGTACAGCAAACCCCTTCTTTTCTTCATCAGGAGGGACTGCAAGTGGTGTTGGCTCAAGCAACCCACTTGTCTGATGTAAGAAAAAAACAATTATTGATTCAGTACCTACAGATCCTCCTGGCTCCAGCTGTTACCCTAAAGCTGCACTGGAACTGGTGTTTTGGTCCTTCAGCATTGCTCTAACACTGAAGTGTTTGGAGGGGGTGGTTCTGCCACGTTAGCTCTTATGCCCTTTTTCCTCTGTGTGTTGGCGGCAAACAAAGTAAAAAAAAAAAAAAAAACAAAACAACAAAATAATTAGAAGTTCAGCTGTCTGACTCCCCCCAGTTCCTTGCTGCCCTAAAGGCTCTTAACAGCTGTTAAGAGCCAGGTAAGCAAAAGGACCACAGTGGCTATCTTCAGGTTTGGTGGGGGAAGTAGAACGAAGCTCTTCCCTAAAGAAGCCCAGATAAGGTAAGAAAACCTGTGTCATGACTCACATTGGAATGATAACTCCAGCAGAAAAATGGGGTTTGTCATGTTCAGGATGTGTGCTCCTCACAGCTGATTTTTTTTAACCTTTGAAATAGGCAGCGGTAGAGCCATCCCACGGAGCCTGAAATGACAAGTATTTTCCTGCCAGAGGATCTAACCTAGCGAAGTTAATGGAAACCTTCCCAGTGGTTTTGCATTCCTTTGGATGCAGCCCAAGCTGCTGCAGAGGGCCAGCGGTACAGAGCTGCCTGCCTGAGCTTGAGAGGCACCCTGGAAATAAGGATGTTAAAAATTAAAAGAGCTTAATGGTTTTGCCAGTGTTTTATTTGACCTGGCGGTGGTGTACGTGGTTCCTGGTTAAAGAGTAACCCCTTAGCTGCTTACATGGGACTCAGTTTTGCAACAGATGAAAGTAAATGTTACCTACCAAGGGGGCAGGCTAAGAAATCAGAAGAAATAGATATAAACTATACGGTCCTGTGCAGTCTGCAAAGAGGGGACAAACCAGCTGGCAGACTGCTGCATATTTATGAGAACATCTCACACATCCTCACCTTTATTAGAGCATCCTACCTCAAGCCTGCCGTGCTTGATTAGCATGTTGACAGTTTCAGACACTTACTTACCCAGTCCCCACACTTTGCACCTGAGACTCAGATTCAGGTGTTGAGTGCCAGCGGCTTGCAGGTATGTTGCCTGTCTAAGAGCATCCCACAGCAGCCTGAGAGCCCATACCTCCTGCATTCCCTTGTGTCGCTGGGAATTGTGGTGAACTGGCTGCTTAGGCACTGCTTTGGCCAGGCATCAAGCTGCTGCTTCATTCGTCAGCCTTCAAACCCCTTTGTAGCGATTCACCTGAACCAGCGCAACACAGGGTTGTGGGTTGTCCGTGCTCTTTGGTTTCTTTGCTCTGACAACTCATTGCTCAGTTTTCAGCCTTCGGTGCAAAGCTGCAGAGATACCAGTAGCAGCATTTTCTCACTGCAACAGAAACCACTGCAGTTGTCCAGATTGAGTCAGAACCCAAGTAGATTTAAAAAGATATCTAAAACAAGGAAACATGGCTAAATGGGACCACTATTTAAACACAGTAAAGGCGTTAAGAGGTCAGCAATGCACCAATTCCAGTTAGTTTTCAAGAACAGCTACTTCCACAGCTCTTGTGCTGCATGGGCACAACCTGCACACCCTGGTCCATTGCTACCAGGTGCACGTGGGTATCTGGTTTTTGCTGCAAATGAAGTCATTAAGAGGACTACAACAATCACTCTGGTTATGAATCACATTTGCTTACAAACATCACTTGAAGGATGGGAAGAAGAGGACGCCCAGCGGGGATCTTGCTGCTCCCTGCACCTACCTGACAGGGGGCTGTAGGCAGGGGGGTCGGTCTCTTCTCCCAGACGAATGACAGGACAAGAAGGAATAGCCTCAAGTTGTGCCAGGGAGGTTTAGACTGGGTATTAGGAAACATTTCTTCACTGAAAGGGTTGTCAAGCATTGGAAGAGGCTTCCCAGGGCAGTGGTAGAGTTGTCATACCTGGAGGTGTTTGAAAAACATGTAGATGTGGTGCTTAGGGACATGGTTTAGTGGTGGGTTTGGCAGTGTCAGTTTAACGGTTGGACTTGGTGATCTTAAGGGTCTTTTCCAGCCTAAATCATTCTATGAAAATACTGGCTATATCAATCTGTTAGCAACTGGGGAGTCTTCATTGCAGTGTTCAGGGATGCTGGTGCACATCGTGCAGTTTTGGAGCCAGTTTTGGCAGCCTGTGGAAGTGATGCATGTCACTTACAACAGATCTAAGTCATTCTGCAGGGATACACCCTATAGATGCTCTCCTGATGGCTTTCTGGCATGTGAATTACTTTGGAAAATAATGTATTATTTTAGATAATATTTATTTTTAAAACTATCCTCTGAGTCATTGAGGGGGAAAATAAAAGCCCATGATTTGGTTCGCTCAAGCAAGAGAAGTTGCTTTCCTTTCACAGAAGGATCATGTCTGAGTTCCAGATACTTGAGTCAAGGCTGATGCGTGTTGTCCACGTTTATTGCTGCTGCTTTGGACTTTGCTCAGTGTATGAAACCATGATGTGGCAAAACGTATTTGGAAGTACAGCTAGCAGCCCCTTTCCTCCTGCAGCATGGATCTGGGGGAGGCTGGAAAATCTCCCTTCGCTGCATTTCTCAAGGCAACTGTCCAAAAGCATTTTTTTCTCTCTCTCTTTCAGGGAATGTACAATGGGGAGCTGCATTTTCTTCTTTCTCTGCAACATGTTCTAATTTATAGAATGAAATTTGTTATAATTGAGTTCAGAGCTGAATGCTGAGCCTTCTCCATATCCCCCGGGGTTTTCCTGGGAACAAGATGGATTGCCCAGTATGCTTCAGGCAAAAAAATAATGAATGAATAAATAAATACATGAATAACAGCATGCCTCATTTTGCCTATCTCTTAGAGAGAGAGGAAACTAATTCTTTAAGTATCAGGAATGTGCTCATTATGCAAAAATGGCAGAGCAGATGCACATATTCATAATAAGTATATTAAAAATCTCATTTTAGCTCCTAGAGGACAAGTGCAAGTGCAAAATTGGGTGCAATTATATTTATCTTCCCACCTATGGTGCACTCTCATTTTAATATGTATTTGTTCAGGCTGGTTGTATCTAGAATCATGGAGTTTCCTGTGATTGAAAAAGCAAATTATTATGACTACCAGCCTATGATACTTTCTGTCAGAGACTGGATCCAAGGTCCCCTGAAGTCATTAAAAAGGTCTTTTTTGAGTCCAGCTGGCTTTGCATTCAGGCAAGGGCTGGTTTCTTGCATAGCCTGTGTTAATAGCAACACAAAAGTGCAGAGGCCACAATGCAAGTGGGGCTGTCCATTATAACTATCATTTAATCAAACTAAAATGCTGAACTGGTAATTGGATGTCCTTGCAACAACTGCACAGAGCCAGAGCCCTGGGTAGAGTACCCTCCACATGCAGAAATAAAGCAGACAAGAAGTCTGCAGTGGGCAAAGAAATTAATCTTTGGCATGAGCAATAGTGGAAATAATTGTTGCGCATGAGACCATCAGTCGGTGCCTGACTGCAGTAATATGCTTGGTGCTTGTGAATGAAAGAAGCTGCTCTTTCCTACCCTTAGAGTAACACTAAAGAGTGTTGGAGCTCTGCATGCCAGGTTTATTAAAAGGCTGTGATGGTGAAAACCTGACTAGGTCTCAGGAAACTACTTCAATAGAGGATTTATACGCTTTCACTTCAGCACATAAGATAGAGGTGGAGATAGAAGACTAAACCCAAACAAGGACAGGGACATTGGGAAGAGACCTGGAGAATGGTCCCACCCGGGCAAAGAAGGTGGACAAAGTCTTGCACTGGAAATTCAGCAGCAACAGTATCCTACAATATATTCAAAACTATTTTTTTTTTTTAAATTAACAGGAAGAGTAGGATTTGTGTTCTCCCAAAATCCCATTCCCTGCACCATCTGGGAAAGCGCAACCATTTTTTGAAAAATTAAACAAAGTAGTTATGAGAAACAGCACTCCAAAGACCAAAAGTCAAATGAATAGTAAGGAAAAGAGTTTTCTTTCACAGGGGAAAAATTAACAAGAAGAAAATGACAAAAATATTCATAAACACAATTATTTCCTAAAAAGCGGCCTTGCAACATTTTAACCGAAGACCGTTATTCATCAGTTCTTGTGTATTCCTGCTCAGCAGTGAGGCTGTAGTAGTGATACTACTACCACTGGTAGGGGACCTGGGCGCTCCGCAGCACTGCCCTGCATGGCTGACACTTGCACGGGCGGCTTGGCTCAGCCGACGCAGCACACACATGGCAAACTGCGTATTTTGTCTGGGGATTATTTTTCCCCTCTTCTAACTGATCCTGTTACTCTGATTCCACAGGTGAAGGCAAAGCAGTTCCACTTCAGGATCCAAGCAGCCAGCGGCCATGTTTCTCCAGCACCTGCCTCCTGCAGGAGCATGGTGCATCACCTCGAACGCTCCAGCTCTGGCCAATTCTTCTCTTACAGCCATTGTGCCAGAGGATTGGAGCCGCTGCCTGCCTGTTCCAGAGTGCTATGTAATATATATCAGCTGCAAATCTGCTTTTCAAGCTTTGGTGAGCTGGGACTAATTGCAGTTTGGCACTGCAGGTTCCCACTTGGCTCTGTTTTTTTCAATCACACGTTACACGTAAACCTGAAGCCAGCACTTTTTCCATATTTCTTCTGCAGTACTAACAATAATTTTTTTACTTTTTTCCTCTCTTTCAAGCAAACAATTTCATAACTACATTTTCTGTTCCATTATCCCTAAGATAAGTGCAACTCCATAATTTGAGAGTTAAAATGTCTTTACTTTTATAAGAAGTGTAAAGGTAAATGATAAAAGCAGACAAAACAAAATTTAGCATTGTGAATAATGCAAAAATCAGCATCTGTCTCTCTAATTTTATTTCTGAAATGAGTGTTAAAACCAGGGTGATGGGTACCAATAAGTCACTGCAGCAGGCATGGCAGTTAATTATACGAAGAGAAGAATCTCTGTGAAATTATTCTGGGTTTATCGTAAATATATCCAGAAATAACATAAGACAATATTAGTGGCAATTGTTAGCAGAGTAACTTGTGTGAAATTGGAAAGAAAAACTCACTGTCTTCTGGGACTATTTTTATTCCTATAAAGACGACTTTTGCAAGTGCCTTTATCCTCTCCAACATACAAGAGGAAAGGTTGTCTGCTTTCCAAGATTTAATGAGCAGCACTTTTGAATATGGCTGTGGACTTAGAGGCAGTTTAATGAATATGGTGCCAGTGGAAAGTTGCTGTCATCCAAACTGAAAGAAAATATGGCTTAAATAACAGAAAATCTAATCTTCACGATTGTGACTGAGGAATGCAAGAGCCGAGTCTTGTCACAGGACTACGAGGCTGACCCAGAATGGCACCTTCAAGGTTTTTAATTGGGTCTGGTTCTGCCCCATAAGGTGCCTAATGATTTGAGTCAAGCCCTCTGTACGGTTCCTGTTGGGTCTGCTGGGCCAAATCCTGATCCCCCTCGATTTGCACACTGGCATAAACCCAGGTGGGATTTGTCAGAAGGGAGAGGCTATGGTGGCAGACATCTGAAGCAGTCTGCCGTCCTTTGCACAAGGTGAAAGGAGGAGAGGAGAGTGGCTCTGAAAGCAGTTTTCTAAAAGAAAATGAAATAAGATACATTTATTTCTGCAATCTATTCTTGGTTTCCCTACTTGGATGGAAAAAAAAGGCAACACCACAAACAGAGCGTGTGACATTTAGCTGAACAAAAAGCAAGATGAACTAAACCCCTAATTACACCTCCTATATGAAGACAAAAGACATTTTCCAAAACTAAATGTTGTACATTTATCCATAATTAGGCCAGAATATTGCCAAAGAGGAACATGAAGGTAAGGAGACAAAGACAGGGAGAGAGGGTTTTTATAGCTGGTTGTTGTTTTTGGGGTTTTTTTTTTAATTGTTAAAATTGCCGCCAGAAATATGCTGGAAAAGAGATGTTTGTGGGCAGAAGCACCACAGAATGAGGAAGAAAGGCTACAGGAAGGAAGAAGGGTAATTCTAGGAGTAAACACCTACTTTTAGAAAATACCATCTGTCCTGAATATGAGTTTGACATACATTGTGACTTAAAAGTCTTTTTCCACTGAATTCCTAGCTCGGGCTTTGTTAAAAGTCAAAACCCTTAACCTGACCCAGATAAGGTCACATCCTGTGATTAATGTGTACCGTCATCTGAAGCCAAAAGTTACCGGGTAGGAGAATCTCCAGTTCCAGAATTAATCTCTATTCCTCCTGTGATCTCATGACATCCCTGCATTTATTTTTTTTTTTTGCCTCAGTTTGTCCATCTATGGAAATTTGCAGGACCTGCCTTGGGAAGCGTGTGGGTTAATCTGCTCTCACTTGCCAATGCATGTGGATGATCAAGCAGTACGTAAACACCAGGAGTCATCATTGCAGTAGATGCTAAAAATTTGATATTGCTTAAATCAGAGTTGGCAGGACAAGGACAACAGGCATAGAGGTGGTCACCTCTGTCTTTTGCATGGAAAACAGCCTGGGATGTTTAAAATACACAGAGAAATTAACTATTTTAGGTAATGGAAGGAAAAAAATTAATAAACAGCTTTGCAAGCCATTTATATTCTATGTTCTAATTATCCACAAACACTGGAGATGGGAAGTTGTCTTCTGAAACATGTTATTCTCCATCAAACATTGTTTTCCTCAGGGCTTTCCATGATATCAGTAGGAAATCAGAAAACAAGAGGGGGAACAATTAATACATATAAACATCAATCAGGCTGGAAAACAGGCCAAATGGATTTGATCCTTTGAGGGAATGAGGCAGGCTTTCTTCGCTAAGTCCTAGGCAGCTCCTAAAGGACGAAGAACTGAGCAGCAAAGGGAAAAAAAGCCAGATCCAGTTGAGGATTACATGGGAATAAGCTTAGGCAGAGACAGAGGGAGGCTTTTTTGCTTACTTTTTCCCCAGCAAGACTTCCCTTTGGATAAACTGTGCTGGGAACAGAGCCAAGCAGGAACAGCCCACACAAAGACTTGTCTTGGGTCCAACCAGCAACGATTCCCCACCCCCACCGAGACACATCGTGGGGGACTGCCACTGTCCCTCCACCTTTGACCAAGGGAGCCCCAACTGCTGCTGCCTCTCTTCACCCACCTGAGCCCACAGCAGAGAGGAAGGAAGGACAGGAGCACCTAAGGTGGCTATGCCATGTCAGAAGTCTCTCACAGTTAATTGCAATTTAGTGCACTTTTTAATAGCACCCGTTGCGCATCATCATGATGGGAAAAAAAGCATCTATTGGCAGAAAATTAAAGTGAGGATGAAAATGCTGATTTTGGCTAGAAAATAAAGCAGCAGGTGCTGATTTGCAGTGTTCAAGGTAGCAGCAACCTTGTCCGGAGGTTGCTGAGTGTGGTGTAGCACATCTGGGATATGGAGCCTCACTGATTCTTTTTATGCTGGTTTCACTGTCCTGCAACTCCAGTATTTTCCATTAATTTACCACCTGATTTATCCAGCCATACATGAGATAACATTTTTTTCTTAATTTCTCTAGTCCTTCATTTCACAGCTAGTCCTGCTCTGGAGCTCTGCTGGTGGGTGGCACTTTCACCCACAAGTGGCTTTCTGGCTTTAAGAGGATTACTACTGCAAGGAAAGTCTTCCTTATGTTGAAGTACTGGATATTGCAACACAATCTTGCATTAAGAGAATGAGCATGCTGAATTTTCCAACACCAGCTGGAAACACTCTACATACTGGTGCTGCTTTGGTGAGCTGGTGGACACTGATTTGGACATTCAAAATCAGATGTCCATGGAAATTCTCCAGTTGCTTCCTACCAGCCACCCACTCTTACCTATTCCCGCAGAACTGGAATATGAACTCACAGCATCCCCACGATTGCCGAGATGCGGACAGAGGCATGCAGCACACACACACTTTATTGCTGTATAAACACAGCTTATCCCTTCCTCCAGTCCCCAGCACAGCAGAAGAGTAAAACCACAACCTGCCACAACCTGCTCTTGAACACCAGCGTACAGAACAAATTATATATTTCAGCATGAGTAGAAAGAGGGAGGGAAGCTTCAGGGAGTCAGACTACTCTCAATTAGCAGTTATCTCCAGCAGCTTGTCTGATTAATGGCTACACCTCACACTGTGCCTATATAATAGGTGCAGAGAAGGTGCTTTAAAAGTGCTTTGCTCCTAATTATTGTGGAGACTGAAACGCTGGGTATCTCTTGTTAGAGTAAACATCTTCTCCATCCTTCCTCCAGCTCACATCTATGCAAGTGCCAGCACTGGGCCTGGGCGAGCAGACTGCATCCAGGTGGGAGCAGAGCACGTACCAGTTGGCTGCTGCCAGCAGGAGCCTGAGCATGCTGGACTTGAGTAAAGTTATGTGCTTCTATCAGCACTAAGCATAACCCTACTTCAAGGGACTTCACGCCCTGCACCAGTCTTTCTGCCTTCATGGACCAGAGTCCAGCTCTTCTGGAGCTGATCCTCAAGGTACAACAGCTTTGACCTGTCATGCCACCACAAACCTTCCCAGAGACAGAGCTGCTATGTGTGGGTGCTTAGGCATCAGCACTTACAACATAGTAACACATCAGACCCAGCTTGTGGCTGAACTGTAGCCCCATTCTCTTTTCTGCCACAGACAGTGACTTTGGACAAATTAATTTATAGTGCCTTTGCAACAGCTAAATCAAGTATGTACATACCTGTGTCTTGGGGTAGCTTAGCTGAGTGTGAACAGCACAACTGTTGCACAACTGGACCTAAACTGCTGCACCTTGATGTCTGCCCCGACTTCTCAAAAGGTTGTCCCCTGAGCTTCTGGCTTACCTGCAATGTGCTATAACTCTTCCCCAGGGAGTAATAGGAGGACCTTGTCTCTCCTTCCAAGGGAATGTATTGGAAGATCATTGAAATCTTGAACAACTTCAGCCTGCATCCTTGCTCCATGGGAGGAACACGAGTGACTCAAGTGAACCTCTCGTAGCCTGCAAGAATCAGCAAGCTCAGGCTCAGCCACACCACCAGGGCTGAGCAAAGTGAGACCTGGTGGTTGTGGGCAGGAGGCAGGGACCTGGAGTCACCTTTTTGTTTGGTCTGCTGAGAAAATTGTCTTCTGTTCAGTGGACAATTTGCTCCATGCCAAGTCTAGTTTAACATCTACAGAGCTGTCTGTTGTACCTACATATCAAGAGGTCTTTAGGGTTGGTTTAGGTATTAGGACATGCTGATGCAACTTCCAGGCCAGAACCAGTCTGCTGAACTGGTTTCAGCAATGACTCTGGCACGTCAGGGAGAGATGAGAATGAGGTCCTCTCTACCAAGCAGCTTCTTTGCTTCAGGCATAAAGGTGCAGAAAATAATAGTCACCAGCCAAGAATCTGGAGAACCTTTCAGAAAAGTTGCTCTACCAGCACCAAACCCATGGCTGTGCTATGAACAGGAATGCAACAACATTTCCCAATCACAGCTGAATTACACGAATATTACAATCAATTCAAGGCAATGTGGGCAACCCTATTCTAAACCTTGCTTCCCTCTCCTCCTTTTCAGTAAGTTCACTTAATCACACATTCACTGCAAAGAAAAGAAAGGTTTTAAAGTACATTTACCTTGTAAAAATATCAAATCTTCTTTAGAAATGAGCGCTGGTGAATTATGAATGAAGGCATACAGTGCTGAAAGTCCCTGCTTATACATTTTTAAATGTAGCCTTTCACTTCTGACAATACTTTTAAAAACCCACTGGACTAGAGCTTACAGTCTGTTGCAAAAACCAGCCATATTCTTTGCCACCACGTTCCCTGATCTGAAGAAGTCCCAGCTGCTCCAGTCCTACTGTCTGCCTTGCAACCTGGAGAAGAGGCCAGCAGGTCTGAGCAAAGGTCACTTCAAAGGGCAGGAGAGGAAGAATGCAAAAAAAAAAAAAAAAAGTAAAAATTAAAGAATAAAATAATAAAACCCCAGAACAATTCACTCAGACAAATTCCCAGCAGAAGAGCTCTTGTTTTGATGTTCTGCTGGGCAGGATGGTCGCTGGTGTGGAGGTGTCCCAGCCCCACTATGGGACATCCACAGGCAGTCGGTTTCTCCAGCTCTCCAGATCTGGGCACAGACGCAGATCTGACGGCTCCATCCCCAGCAGCAGCACACTGACCTGCTAGGTGTTGCAGGGGACGTGTTACCTTGGAGGACACAATGAGTTGCTAAAACATGTGTGAACCAGCCCTCCAGCATGGCCACTGAGCTCAGGTGTAAGGCTGTGCCAGCACAGCTGTATCCACCCTCATGGCAGCTGGGGCAGAGCCACGCTGGGTGTCCTCAAACACTCATAGGTGCTGAGTGTCCTTAAAACCCTCTCAAGGCTCTCCTTTGCCAACGTTATTTTCTTCTGCAGAGTGAGACACCTACCAGGCTTGAGAGAAGCAGCAACTAAATTCAAGTTACACGAGCAAGGCAGGGAGAACAAAATCCCAAGCTTATCCCCTCTTCTCACACATTGTCTCTATCCATCTTTCTTCAGAGACAGTTTTCATTACTGTGGAGTTAGAGGCCAGGAGGAGACCTCAGACCTGATCTAAACCTGATCTTCCTTACGTCAGCATTTCACCAGGTATCCCCAGACCAAGCCCAGAATTATCCGACCAAAGCAGTTACCTGAAAGGCAACTACAGCTGTTTTGAAGCCACAAGGGAACAGCAAAGGGACTTGCTTCCCTTGGCAGCTTCTGACACCCTCCGTTCAACATAGGTGCCTTCTCTCCAGTCTGAGTGTGTCACCTTTTTGCTATGTCCTTTTTCCATTATATATATCCAGCAGTCACGTTCCCTTGCAACCTTCCTTTCAGCTAAGCTTTTAATTTGACAGTGCCAGTCTCTTCTGAGCTCCTATTAGCACTCCCCAAACCCTTCAACACTTGAACAGTCCCATCACTGTTTTCACAGGTGCTTGGTCAGAAGCAAAATGACCCCTACCTATCTACCTACTCTGCAGTCCAGCAATCAGACCACATCTAGGCAATTACCAACTTTGTGAACTTATGCTTTATCTAGAAAAATCTGTTTTCTCTTTGTTTAGCATTGATTATAGTCCTGTCCATGGATTTTATCGTCATGGGATTCACTATCAACCTCTTGGATGACAAGATGCCCTACCAGTGGGAATGACTGGCCCCATTCAAGTACTGATGTAGCAGTAACATCTTTCTTGTCCCGGACGTTACTGCATTCAAGCTACCCAAAAATGAATTCTCATGTGGCAGAGACTTCCTCGGCCAATTCCTCTAAGCTTAGTAGCAAGAATAATAAAGTCTGATTTTTTCACTAGTAGATGATGCCTAACATTTTCCTAGCTGGATGGACCAGGAAGTACCAGCCAAGATCATGTGGGAAGAGAGCTGCTTTCCAAATACAGAAGGTATCCGTTGGATACCTCACCCTTTCCCATGGCTGTGTCAGCTTCAGTACCTCCACCTAATATTAGGACTGTGATGTTGCTAAGATATGCTTTTGCTGAAAAACAAACCTCTCTTATTTTCCTTAACCTTTCCTGGTCTGAATTTTTGGATGTCTGTCTCCCCTTCGCATTCATTGTCTGGACCAGATGATCTCCGGTTTGTCTGGGCTGCTGCCCATTCATACACACACTCTTTCTCGTATGGTGTATGCTGCTTTTTTCACTCTAGCTGGTGCATTTATTTCATCAGCGAGTTGAAAGCGGGCCTTCACCTCAAATTGCTGTCTCCTGTCTCAAGTGGATTTTTTGCATGAGTTTTTTCATTTGAAGAATTTACTCTGTTTTATTCCCATTTTCTTTCCTTCTTTCTTTTTCAATCAGTTCCACTTGACAGTGATCAGCTTTGTGAAATACCCCCTTTGCAGCACGGCATATACACTACTGGATTTGTTCACTAAAAATTTGCAGTCAGCAACCTGTGGTTCTGAGCTATAAATACCTAAAACCATTAAACCAGGTCCCTTACTCTAGCTCTGTATTTCCCAGTCTGACGTCTGAAACCCTGTATTTCATGACACAGACTCCCCGATTAAAAGAAAAATAATAACAAATAAAAAAGAATGTTCAGGTAGAAACATAATGTGCAAAATATATCGATACAATCCAGCACCAGCAGGTTTTAGGCGATACGCATATACCATATGGATCTAGCTCTCATCTCAACACTTAAGGGAGTTACCAGCAGTGCAGCGTTCCAGTTCCCAGTCATTGGCAGTATGCCCTCCTGTAAATGCAATTAAAAAAATCTCTGCCCAGAAAAAGAGAGACCCCAACCAAAGCAAATTAGTCTTTTCTCAAATTTTTTATCAGACTGCACCATCTAGAGGGCGGCGGCAGCAGCATCACTCGGCTCCAGCTCGGACCTGGGGGGGCACCAGGGCTGCAAAGGTATTGCTCTACCCCCCTGTACAGAAAATACTTCTGTATCCCCACGGCCTCCTTGCCACGGTCGGTGCAGCTCTGCAGGAACGGATGCTATTGAAAAGATTTTCCTGACTCTGTGGGAATTGCTGTCAAGGTGTGCGAAGTCAGGGGGCTGCGTGTACCTGACCCTGGCCCACCTCTCCACCATCAGGCTCTTCCTTTGACCCTTTCTGCTTATGGTCAGCCTCTAACCAGTAAGAAGCCTTTATACAATGTGTGTACACAGACCGCTTTCACTTCTTCTCCTTACATCTTTTAAATACCCATCATCACCATCTCAGCTCGAAAGTCCGGTGTGCTCGAGCATGCCCTGCAGACAAAGGCCACCACCCAGAGCCACCAGCTGTATGTGTGCTCTTATTAAAATCACACTAAGCTTGATAGTCACCTCTTCTTTGGCAAGAAAAGTATTACCATTAATCAGCTGATTATTAGGTTATTAGCACATACTACTACAGCCAAGTACCAGCTCCTGCCCGTGGGTCACAGCAGCCCCCGCTGCGCTGCGGGCTGGGGCAGGGGGCTGGGAACTGCCCAGAGGGAAAGGGCCTGGGGGGGCTGGCCAACAGCCGCTGGGCAGGAGCCGGCCGTGTGCCCGGGTGGCCAAGGTGGCCAGCAGCATCCTGGCTGGTACCCGAACCAGCGTGGCCAGCAGGGCCAGGGCAGTGCCCGTCCCCCTGTACTGGGGGCACTGGTGCGGCCGCCCCTCGAACCCTGGGCTCAGCTGTGGCCCCTCACTGCCAGGGGGGCGTGGAGGGGCTGGAGCGTGTCCAGAGCCGGGCAGGGGCTGGGGAAGGGGCTGGGGCACAAGCCCTGTGGGGAGCGGCTGGGGGAGCTGGGGGGGTCAGCCTGGAGAGCAGGGAGCTCGGGGGGGACCTGATCGCTCCCTCCAGCTGCCTGACAGGGGCTGTGGGCAGGGGGGGCCGGTCTCTGCGCCCAGGGAACAAGCGACAGGGCAAGAGCAAACGGCCTCGGGCTGCGCCAGGGGAGGTTTAGGTTGGAAATTGGGAAAAACTTCTTCCCCAAAGGAGCTGTCAAGCACTGGAGCGGGCTGCCCAGGGAGGTGGTGGAGTCACAGTCCCTGGAGGTATTTAAAAGAACTGTAGATGTGACACTGTTCAGAGGAGGGTGAATGTTTTTGCCAGGTTACATAGCCATACATGGAATCTTAGCTAGAACCGAGGTCATCTGTGAAGCAAAAAACCCACTCTTGACAGCTAGAGAATATCTGTCTTTGAAAGAGGAAAAACCTGTTTCCAGTACCTGGACCACTTAGCTAGAAAGGTGGGCATCTAGTGGTGCAGAAGGAAAATATTTTTCTTGTTGCTTGTTGCATTATCAGTCAATGGCCTTGAGGTGCTACACAGCCGGGGGAGGATTGGAACGCTGCTACAAATGGCAGGGATGATTCAGGGAGCAGCAAAGCTTGGTGGAGCCACCAGTTTCTGCCTCCAGAGTGCAAGTCCACATGACGTCTCAGGCATCCAGCAAGAGATGTCTCCAGGCCCAGCTTCCCCACCAGATGATAAATAAATCATTAATAAAATTAACTAAAAAAATTTCTGAACTACTAGAAGAGCTGTTTGAAATAGACCTAGAGACTGACGCAAGAAACCACCTGATCCACAAATACCTGTACATAGACAATACCTTCACATAATTCTTATTTCCAATGCAACCAGCCTAACAGCGAGAGTTTGGTGGAATAGGAAAAAAATGTACAAACTAAATGGCCAGGACAGTGGTGGTCACCCTCGTTTTGCACTTTAACAATTTTTAGCCTCACCCTCATTTCTGCAGGACCTTGACCTTCCTCCTCTCCTCAGGGAGCACAGCACAAAAGCCGAGTTAAATCTTTACACGGGTTTTGCACAAAAAGTCCTTGCTGCTCGCCTGTCTGGGGGGGGAAAAGGCGTGAAAACGCACCATGAAGTTTTTTAGGCAGCTGTGTTTGGACATGGTCTCTCTAATGGTTTCAGCTCTGACCCTGTGTAATGAAACCAAGCAGGCAGCATCTGGGGTCTTTCTCTCCAACGGATTAAGGGGGATTTGATCCTGAGCAGTGAACAGCAGCTGACCCTGAAGAAATATACAGCGAGGGAGCCTCCGCTCTTGCTCAGCCTGGACTACCCTGTGCTCTACCCTTAGTCAAACCCACAGAAGCCTGGTTGGGTCACCCAGATAGGCACCGAGTGTCCAAGCTGGTGGGCAGCCCTGCCCTGCATGGGGGGCAGCAGGCTCTGTGCTCCCTTGTTGGGTCCCCACATCCTGCCAGATCCTGCTGCTCCACTGAGAGCATCCTGATGCCATGGGCCAGGGCACTGCTGAACATTTTCTGGGGACGTTTTTGTGGTGACAATCTGCTCCAGCATCACCATACTGCCAGTTTCTGAATGCACTTTGACAACTTGAAGCCAAACTGCTGTTGACAACCTATGTAATGCAGGTCCTACAATGATTTCACTATGATCTATTTCACTTAATTAGTTTCTCAGAATGGATGTTAGTTATTTATCCTGAATATTGAGCATTTTCAGCAGTTCAGCCCCTTTGAATCATGTCTAATAACCCCTGAAAGGATAATCACTCAGACATGTCACATTTTGCCTTCTGTGGGATCTGTGGATTGCCCTTCCCATTGCAGATGGAGGGGAGCAGGAGCTTCTTGATGTGGAGCTGCTGGAACTGTCCCCACGATCCCTGGTTCCTATTCCAACAGGTCACCATTTCCCCCTCCATCACTTCTCCCACCATAGCACAGCTGATGCTGTTGCCCACCATTGCCCGAGGGAGCCAATACCAGGGTGGGGCAATGGGATGAGAAAACTTTTAAGCCAAGTACCCTTATACAAAGGCGTCCTTTCCTTAGACACCCCAAGGGCATTCAGAGGTTTCTCAATCTGCCCCTCGCCTGGTAACAACATACACTGACAAGCTGCGAGATGGATGCTTTCCTAAGACTCACGTTGCTCCAACAGCTTTATGCCGTCCTAAGGAAAACTAGGGACATCCCTTGAAATCTGTGAACAGTTGCTCTTCATTGCTTCCAAATAAAGATTAAGTTCGAAATTGCCCAGATCAGATATGAATGCATTGGGGTTGGGGCCAGGCAACAAGCTTCAGATCCAGGCTCCAGCAACCAAAAATAACCTTGGGAAACAATCTTCTAAACTCCAAGTTTTAATGAAGAACATGTCCATCCCCACCCATATGCCAGGGGTATGAATCTAAATACATCTCTGGCTCTCTGCTTGATGCTGTTCAACCCCATACCAAACAAACAAACATAAATACTTCTGATGCCTTTTTTTAGAAGTTTTCCCCACAAAAGCTAGCAAGAGATATATAGGCCATTAACCACTAAAAGACTGAGATGAATTGTGCGAGCTCCAAATTTGGAGTTACTGGCATCCGTGATTTCTATTTAGTTCTATTTCAAAATGCAAATAACAGCTCATGATTCAGACAGTCTTTCTACGACCTTCTCATCCTGGTGTCTGATTTTTACTTAGCAAAAATAATGAACAAAAGCGTTCTCTCCCAAGTTTAGTTCTTGCAGGGTAGCTCAAAAGTGCGTTGCATGACCTGTAAAACTTGCCTGCTCCAGTTTTCTCAACCGCCAGTGCACAGTGATGCATTGCCAGCAGATAGCTCTGCAGTATGTGCCAGAATAGGATTCTCTGATTATTTTAAGCAATAATTTGGCTGCTTTGCATCTGGTTTCCTAGAAATCCTAATTCTGCCCCAATGTCCTTTGTCAATACCAATGCATCTCTCCACATCTGAGCAATTTGCACCATTGTTTGTGCATAAGCTGCTTCTGCAAGTATAAATGACCTTTAGCAGCCCACAGCCCCACATCAGGTAAGAGGTTGCTTCAAGTCCTTCCCAAATGTGCTGAATAACTAACACCAAGCTCCACCAAGCCCAGCTAAGTCAGCAAAGAGCCACACTTACTCTCCTGCTGTCAGACACCGAAAGGCAGCTCACATAGAGGGGTGACTTCTACCACAGATCATTGCTGCTTATTTTAGCACCATCACAGTGCTGTTTGGTTGGGATAAAACTAGAGACATGAAGCAAAACATCCAAGATTGTCTTGTATCATTGCTTCCTTACAGACCAATGCTGTGTGCTGGGCAGTGGCAGGACGTGTTTTGAAGGGTCAGCTCATTCCTCATTAGTCTCAGAACATTTAAACTTCCTTTTTGTGATTATGCCTATCTTTTTTTCCAAATTGACTGGTGTTGAAGAAAAAATAAAAGAAAAAAAGAAAAGCCATTTGTCAAGACTCCCAGGCAGCTATAAAGACAGAATGGCCAAAGTCATCCCTGCATGTCACCTCCACCCACCAATCACCCCTTGATGGATCAGTCTACAAACAATAACACTGAAGTTCCTACTTAAGGCTATCATTAACGACGGGATCTGCAATTAAATATAGACACATTCCTTGTTGTTTCCTGGGTCATGTCACTACCTTTGTCACCACCCACATAACTCCTTCTCTGCTCCCATTCACCCCAAGCAGCTGCTGTGGTGTCAATTGATCCAAGTCCTTTGCTTGTGGCTCTGTTTCACAAGTACAATGCTGGGTTATTTGGGCGCCCTTGGAGTTGCAGACTGTTGTGTGGGCAGCAAACAGAGCTCAAGCCTAGCTCTGTTGCTTGGGAAGCTTCAAGCTGCACAATACCTTGTACAATACCATTTTCACTGTACGGCTCGGTTGCAGCTCTAAGGAGAGATGTGCTTTGTTCGCTTTAGGGACTCTTCACCAGTTTTAGAGCAGATGAGTACATAGACAGTTGGATTTAGAAATAGCCTATGCACAGTTAAAGCACTGCCTTTGCTCCCCTGTGATTTTCAAGATCCTATTTGTTAGCTTTTGAGCAAATACAGAGTCCCTGAATCCTTGAAGTTTCATAAATTGCTGTTTGCCTAGGAAGTCACACCAGTAGTTAAATACACGTAAGGTATCTTCTAGTATTTCCCTAAAAGTGTTCTATCCAGAGCTCAAGAATTAGAACCAATATTACTAAATTCTGAAGTCCTGAAAATTATTTGCAGGACTTGATGACCAGCTTGGAAACCGAGGAAGATACATAGAAAATAAACTACTCTCAGAAATGCTCATTAACTGAGATGTATGCTTGTAAATATCCACCCCTTGGCTTACACACCCAGTCTAACAAGCCACTGCAAAAATCATTTAGCTGAAAAATACACAGAATTTGATTCTCAAACAAGGGAATCTTCAATTCTTAATCAAGATACATTGTTTACTGAGAACTTACCTCTATATACCTGAAAGCACCGCATACCAGATGAATGGAAAGAAGCGGAGCTTCCGTTAGAATACTCAGCTTCTGAAACGTTTCATTTTATTAAATTCAGCTGTCTAAAGGCAGGCAGCTACATGCTGAGCATAAGGAAAGTGAAAAACTTTTAGCACTACAAGTTGGTTTCAGATACTTCTAAATCCCAAAGATATTTCAAACTGATCAAACTGAAATGCTAACAAAGAAAAGTAATCTAAGGTCAAAACTTAATGAGAAGAAGCAGAAACAAAGCTGGTTCGTATTTACATATATATTCTTTTTATCACACTTACCCAGTTCAAACATAAAGTGTGACTTCACAGAGACATGCAGCAAAGCTCCCAGCCTTCGTGAAGACAGCAGAACCGAGGACTAACATTATGCTACAAATACTTTCACCTGAAACTACTAATGGTGAGAATGCACTTCAGGTGGCAGAGATCAAAGCTGATTTCACTTTAGACTCAGCTGTGTGCGCTGAAAAGCCTCTCATAAGATGAAAAGGAAGGAAAAGCAAGAAGGGAGCTTACACCTCTTTAAGGAGCTATCAGCAGAAACCTCAAAACACAATGTTAGCTGACAAGTTGTCTGCTGAGAGTTGCTTTCATGTGATAGATAGCCAAATACTTGAAGGATGATAAATAATGAATTGTGAATGATTATTCTAATTCAGAAGAAGAGAAGAAGGCTTATGTCTGGCATTGAGGAAAATGTAATCAGATGTCCCTGGCGCTTTAACCATCAAGTGTTTATCCTGGGATGAAGTCAGGTAGTTTAACTGGTATTATCAAAACATGAATATTTTTTTTCAGAATCAAGAAAAGCCTTGACAATTGAACTTAGTTATGGGGAGAAATTCATCAGATCAGACCTATGAGTCAGGAGAGGTGGGTTATATAAAAAAGAAACCATAGTGGTAATGGGGAAATATTATTACCACTTGGTAACTAAGAGGCGAGAAAAATTTTACAGAGTGTGATCCTATTTAAAAAATGGGTATTGTGGAAAACTGGAATATCTTAGGAGGTTTATGCAGCCACAAGTTGCACCTTACTGATAAATTAGAAGGTATTATGTCTGAAGGGAAACTGGTAGATAGAAAACCCAGAGAGAGGTAATCTTGCAGCTCAGTTACAAATGAGGTTGGAGTCCCTGCTACCATCGCCTTCTTCAGTAACAGCCCTGGCGTAGGGGCCAGCTTCCAGTCCCCTCTGTCCTGCCGGATTCATCTGCGTTGGTCTGGAATTGTTCAGGCGGCTTTCAGAAATCTTCTGTGTGGGTGAGAGTTATGAGTAAGTGAACTGGAATGAATTACTACTTTCAAATGAAAATAAAATCAGCAAAACATAACAGCGTTGCCTCTCCCTATCCCTTCTGTTCCCCAGCGTGCAGGATTTGTAATGCTAAAGGTGCCAATGGTGCAGAAAGAGGCAGTAAATGACCATGAGCTGCTCAGCCTGCCTGTGCCCTACAGCTGAGGGTCCCAGCTCAAAACACCCCACCAATCGTCCCAGCCTTGTCCAAGGGAAGCATCAGCAGTTGGGATTCTTGATTCAAATGGCCCCTGGATTCAGACTTGATTCCAACAGTCCCTGGATGGTCACAGCTTTTCACAGTGACCACCTCTAGCAGCTGGAAACACAGACAAGCCATGCACGTGCTCCCACAGCTCAGAATCCTCCCCATCCATCAAGCAGCTGGTGACCTGCATCACCATGGGGCACTTACCTTTGCACTTACTCGACCACGTGCCTTCAGTCACCTTGGGGAAAGCTCGCTTGCACCTTGTATCTGCTTGCCTTGTGTTGGTCCATTTTGCAATATTAGATAATAAAATGTCCCTTGATTCACTAGCGTTGAGCTGTGTGCAAGGCAGATGGGAGAGACAGGTTTGGATTAGTTCACATCTGCTGCGTTGTGGATCTGTCAAGTGCTTGTGTGACCCCCTCCCCCCGCACCACCACCCTCCCCCCAAAAATATCTCTTAAACCAAGGAACGCGTGGTAGAGAGCAGACAAAGCACCACAGGCACTGGCCAGGCCCTCCAGCCCCTGAGTACCTACCAAACTCCTTAAACATCACAATTTGTGACTGGGTGACATGAGGCTGCTCTGTCATTAGCTCTATGGCAGTGGAGGAGCCACATTGCCTATGGGATATTTGATAGGCATCTCTGAGGCCTGCTGGTGCCACAACAGTAGGACTTAGCCTGGCTGGGAATTAGCTTCTTTGCTTCAGCCTTGCTCCTCCATGCCGGGCTGACTGTTGTCCTTCCTCCTCTGGAATAATAATGACAGCTGAAAATAAATGTGTGGGATGACTTGTGCCAGTTTCCACAATTTAACAGCACACGGACATTTGTGTGAAAGTGTGAGCCAGGATGTTTGTGTTCATTCTCCTAATTCTCTTGACAAAATGGTTTTATAAATAATCAGGCCTTAATTGTGTGATTCCAGTTAATGCAGAGGGAGTTAATTAACATCTGGAACAAGTTTTCTGGCTGGAGTTATTAGCTGTCTGGTGCAGAATTCAGACAATGTATGAAGTGAGGCCTATAGCCAAATGATTTTTTACATAGCTGAAATGAGAAATGACCAAAGATGGATGAGGCATGGCAGCTGCGCCAAGATAATGTCCGTTTTTGGTAAACAAGTGTAGACTGAGTCAAGGCATGATTGTTGTGTTGGTCCAAGAGGTGCACTACGTGGCAAGGAATAGGCATCACCTCTTGATTTACCCTCTCTTCAAATCCTCCAACCCTTCCCACTTGTCTCCAAAAGCCTCACAGATCAGTGGTTCTGGTGACTTTCACAGCTGGGGGAGGAACAATCCCACCAACATAAAGGACAGGTCTCCTGTGCAACCTTGCACATCCCTGCTGTGTTTTATCCCATCTATCTGCGATGTCCAAGAGGAGGATTTAATTTTGTGCCACTGAGAAGACAAAGAATACCAAACCACAATAAGGCAAACTCTGAACCTCTGCCTCATGCATCCATATTAAATAACGAAACAGGGACGTGTCCTTCCAACCACCAGTATCCTTCTGGTAGAAAGGTTCTGTGCAAACCAGAGACACAATGTGAAAATTTGAAAATGCTTTTAGGTGAACCCAAGCCATTTTGTCCAACCTGAACTGATTTTTTTTTTCTTAATTCTTTGTAAAGCTTCCAAAATCTCTTTCCATCACTTTTGATTTTATAGCAAAAGAGTAAAAACAAATTCAAAAATTTCACTTAATAAATGGCTAAAAGCTAGAGATCTATCCATGTTCTCCTTCCACTGCCTTTGAAGCCATGACCTCACGGGAACAAAGGAGATATAATGTATCAGAGTGATAATTTGGGTGATATTACTCACAGTCAAACCTGAAACCAGCTTGAACATTTCCACCAGCAAACCCAGCACTGCCCAGAGCTGGTCCTACAGACCTGCAAGATCTCTCCACGGCTTTTAGCTTCTTGCCCACTCAGTGGTTGTCACTTCACTTGTTTGAGAGCTTCTCACTAGAAAAGGATTTGCTTTTCTCTTGGAAAGGTAGATAATGTTAGAAAAAGAACAGTCCATTACATTGAGGAGTGATGGAGTGGGGTACCAGGTGTGCACACCAAGCAGGTAAGAAAGTGCCATCTAAACTCCCTGGCCCAAAGGGCAATACAGTCCATCCTGGTGACAGTGTGGTCACAGGGCTTTACAAGACTGTGGAAAACCCTCAGCTTGGCCTGCTGGAATTTCTGAAAAAAGTTTCCTTTGACCAATAGTCACAACCCAAGAGTAGGTAGGAGAAATGGCTTTTAACCCTGAAAACCCTTTTTCCTGTTTTTCACTAACAAAGCACACTGAACACCTCCAGAAATGGATTGTCACATATGCCTTGTGACTCTACGTATCTAGCTAGGGCAGGGAGAATATGTTGGAGCTAGTTTATATAGTTGCTTTATTATTTACCACCTCTAATGTGATGAACTGTTATTGAAGTTTTCTTATCCATGTTCCTGCTTTGTAGAAACCCATGCTGTGTTTTATGCATGAGTTTTACACTGCTACAGCTAGAAGGCATGCAGATGAGGAAAGCCTCTCCAAATTACCCCCTACCTAGGAAATATAAACAATGTTCACTAAGCTCCAGCAGAAAACCACAAATTGTGGTACAAATTGTGTTTCTATGAAGTTCTACATATAAACACAAAAAAAAAGAAGCAAAAGGGAAAGCAATTCAACCGATGGACATGGGTGATGCAGAGACTCATCTGAGGGTCACTGAGTTGAATGTCAGAAGATCCGTGACACAGGGTCTCAGGTGCCACCACTGCCACGTACCCATCCAAGTCTGGGGAACTCTCCTTCTTATCCCATAGCAAAGCAACTAGGAAAGTAAGTACCACCACCTCCATTTCCCCACTCCTTTGTCTGCCAGAGCTACAGACCTTGTACTACAAAGCAAGCAGTTTACTGGTGGTATAGACTACTGCTGAGTGATCCAATGCCTGCTGAAGGCCACCACTTGTTTCCACTGATTTAAGCCAGAAGAGGGTAGATTTAGATTGAATATAAGGAAGGAATTTTTTACCGTGAAGGTGGTGAGGTACTGGGACAGGTTGCCCAGAAGCTCTGGATGCCCGGTCACTGGAAATGTTCAAGGCCAGGTTGGATGCGGCTGTGAGCAGCCTGATCTAGTGAAACATGTCCCTGTCTGTGGCAGGGGCTTGGACTACATGATCTTTAAGAGGTCCCCTCCAACTCAAATAATTCTATGATTCTATGATAAATTTTCAAGGTTTGGGATAAAGTCCTAAACCACAACCAGCTCTGGCTCCCAGTCAGTGGAGAGCAGGAGAAGCCATGCTGCTGAGACACCTGTCTGCACCAGTA
This sequence comes from Falco rusticolus, assembly GCF_015220075.1. Lineage (NCBI taxonomy): Eukaryota > Metazoa > Chordata > Aves > Falconiformes > Falconidae > Falco > Falco rusticolus. The sequence continues at coordinate 31,841,299 of NC_051190.1, read as the reverse complement.
AGATGGACTGGGGTGTCAGCATGCAGTCCCAGACAGCAATATTCACTGTTATTCCAAGGAGCTATAATGATCAGTAATTCAGCCCTGTTTGGATTTATGACCAGTCTGAATTTCATGTACAATTTTCATAATCTGTGTCATAATTACAAAAATCGCAAATAAGTTTTTAATATCAATGTTAAAAAAGATAGGCAGATCCTTCACAGCATTTTTATTGCCTATTTACAATCTCAAATCAAATGGTTTACAACTTTGTGTTCTGAAAATATACAGCATAAGAAAACACTAGCCTGGCAAAATTATGCTTTTATGATAATGACAGGGATGAGTTATAGTTACTCTAGTTAAACTATAATGGCTGCACAGATGCTAGGAAAAAGCTATTGTACAACATGTTTTGCTACCATAAGCATGGCACCTGCTAGCTCCACCATGGTACATATACAGCACGATAACATTTCTCTATGAATATTATCCTCAAAGAATATAATCGGACCATAAACATTCACCTGGGGATAAAATATGGGTATTCAGGCTTTAAAAAATACCTTGAGCAATACTTATCCAGTTTTGCATACCTGGATTTCAGAAGCAAGTTTATGAGAGGTAATACGTAATGTGTTTCTGATCTTGCAGGACTCAGAAATGGTCTGTGTTCTTATTATAGTTTATATGAATTTGCCGGAGGTGAATTTATTGATATTTACAAAGCCAGAAACCAAATCCTCCAGCCCACTGCTGGCTATGAGGAAATAATATTTATCCACAGATTATGTGTTACACAAACAGGGGCGGCAGGGGTTTGCTACGTGTCATGCCAAGCTGCCCCAGCACCCACCTATGGTCCCACTCACTCCTGAGATGCTGCTCAAGGACACCAGCACTGGGTATTACGACCTACCTCCCTTTGCTGAATTTAGTCTCACAAACTAGCCACTGAGGCAGAAATTTAATCTCAGCGTTATTTTCCAATGACATGGGTGAGGAGAACAGTGACCATGAGCTCTTGCACCGATAGTAGACCCAGCCACCAGTGGTAATGCATGTCACAGATATGCTGGACATGGGTGAGCTGATTGCACTCACCACAGCAAGAAAATACAGGAATTGAGGTAAATAACATTGCTAAATGGTATTTTACATTTACAATCATTTTTTCTAATTCCCGTTACAGAAAACTTTACCTATCATGTACTGTCAGTAAATATGTGAGGATTTTGGTGAAAGTGTATCGTCTGACTTCCTCAGCAGGGCAATTTTCATAAATAGAATATGAAAAACTGAAAAAAGGGCACCAACAGGTGGTGTAAAATCAGAGTCAACTAAAGCAGTTCTGCTTTTTAAAATTTGTTATAAAGCAGAAGCGAGACTGTTTGAACTATTGGAATTTCAGTGAGGTCAAACACCTCCAAAGGGAAGGACCACTGCTAAAAGCCGAAGTGGACATTTAGTTGTGCCTCAAGGATCGTGGGTTTAGCGAGGGAAAATCTTCCCAAGTCTGCAGCCCAGCTTCTCCTTTGCTTTCAACCTTCTAGTCCAGCTGGACAGAGTATGAAGATCAGACATTACATATTTCATTCTCCACCACTGAATCTGCTCTATCTTACCCAGTATTAAAGCCCTGCTAATGCCTTAGGCAGCAGTAGCTGACCCTTTGTATTAAGACCTCCTCTGCAGTGGATTCCTCATACATATGTCTATTGATGTATTTTAGAGTGGAGATAATTTTTATTTTGGGTACTGGCTTTGGCTTCATATTTTCAAGAAAACACCTCTTATATCTATCTCTTCATGACGTATATTTCCCCCTACTCCTTACTATAATGTACTGTTATATTCCACAGAAAAATCTCTCTTCTGTCCATCTTTGTTAAAACTCCAGAGCCACTTAAGCATCACTTTAAAGGGCTCTTTATCACTCGGATGCATTTTCCCTTAATTGTATCCTTTAACTCCAAGAGGGGTTTGGGGACATACTTTGTATGAAAGATGCTAACTCTCTGCACACCAATTTGCTTTCTCTTTTCCAATACTCATTTTCTCCTGGGGCTAGTTCCTGGGACAGAGCTGTCTTCAAATAATTTAATTATCATGTGGCACACACCTTTTTAGTCCCCCCCATGAAATGGTGTGTGATGCCTTTGGTTTACATCACTTGTTGGAAAACACTCCAAAGCATTGAAAAACTATTAAATTGTTACAGTATTGGATGCCAACACACAGGGCTATTAGTCTAATTCATCCTTCAGATCAAAGCCCACACAGGCAGCTCTCCTGCCTACAGCTATTTTCCTTTTACTTTCCTGCTTGACAGTAGTCCCTCATATCCCTCTGTTCTACTTTCTTTGAACATACACATTTTCCTTTAGTCATGGAAATATAATTTATGTCTATTATACTGTATTATAGATTGCAGATCAGGACAAGCATGCATTACTGCCTGGAACGTCTGTTTATTGTACGTCGGGTTTCTAAAAATAAATAAATAAGAAAGCCACCCTGCTTCGATGGGGAGAGAAAAATACGAAGGGGGAGGACTCGGGGGCTGGGGGGAACTACACTCCATTCTCAAAGTTTAATTTCCAAGTAGAGACCTTGAAGCATGATTTATTAACATCATGCTGTTTGCTTTTGTCACGTTGTGGATGCGGTGGGGGGAGCGCTGGCCCCTCTCCAGCCTGGACCACCCAGCGAGTTGAGCGCAGCTACCGGCACTGCACACCCCGGTTCAAAGGTTCACCCCCAATTCACCAGCTCCATCAGTCACCAGCCGCCTGGCTCCACCACCCCATTGGAGGCAACAGCAATAACAACAATAACACCACCCCCCCCTCCAAAAAAAAAAAAAATCCTAACGGACGGGCTGTCTGGGATGCAAGAATTGCAAAAACAATCCCCACCCCATCACGGAGAGTATGTGAGCACAGAGGAGAGGGAGCGTGAGGAGGGGGGAGAGAGGGAACGAGACAGACAGAGGGGAGGGAAGAAGGGAGGAGGGAGTCCAAGCTCTGAGAAACATCACTCCATCTCTCTCACTACACAGGAGCTGAGCAAGGAGCAGGACGATGTTTGACAACACGCAGTACCCCTATAACTGCTTTAATTATGACGGGGATGATTATCCTACCTGTAGTTCTGACGAAGAGAAAAAATTCACCAGACCAGCATACAGGTAAGATGAAGTTTTTCCAAGTCCCCCCATCTCTGGGGAGGTTTCTGAGCTCTGGGACAGTGGGATCACAGCTCCTGGGAGAGCCTGGGACCTCTCCCCAGGTGTACACGGTGGGTCTGGCCCTGGTGCAGGCACCCCAGCCTGCAGATTTTCCCCCCTCTCCGTGTTTGAGGTGCTCATGATTTATTTCTTCCCATGCGGGGTCACAGCAACTCTGGCATGCCGTTGAGCCACCAGATCTCAGGTGGTCTCCTCTGACCCCCAGGAGCTCTGGGAGAAGGGGAATTAGATGTGCGGTGTGCCCATGGGCGAATGGGGTGCAGATGGTCCCCGGTGCGGTGGGAGGACGCGCAGTGTAGGTGCTCACAGGGCACTTGAGCTCCTTCCCACAAGCAGGCAAGGTCTCCACTGGCACTGGCGCTGAGCCTGGGCTGTCTCACTGCAGCCTGCCAGCTCAGGGAAACTTTTCTGATGGGATTGGAGAGGTGGGTAATCTTGCTGTAACCCTCCTGTATCCAAGCACTTTGCACGGAGTGCCAGGGCAGACATCCCCGTCGGGACTCAATTGCCTGGAAGTAACGCCTGCATTTGTCCCGGGGGCTGGGGGCGTAGGGGCAGTGGCCCCACACGGGGCTTATCTCTGGGACATCTCTGGCCAGGGTGCAGATCCACTGGGAGAACTTATGGAAGCAAGATATAAGCACACATGTATCCATGTGATCCTAAAAACTGAGTATGTAAGGCGACGGTGTAACAGCAAATTTTCCTTTTTTCAGCTACATTGCCTTAATTGCAATGGCCATCCAGCAAAGTCCTTCAAATAAAGTCACCCTCTCTGGCATTTATGACTTTATAATGAAGAAATTTCCTTACTACAGATCAAATCAAAGAGCCTGGCAGAACTCCATCCGACATAACTTATCACTTAACAGTTGTTTTGTAAAGGTAAGATCAGTTACTGTGTATTTACATACGCACTGTGCATGGCTAAAAAAAATATGTGCAGAAATAATCTCATCACTAGAAAAGAAGAGAAACAAACAGCTGAGCTGCGAATCACTTAAAATCTCTCTGAGTTGTCAATTATAGAGATGAAGAGTATATCTGTGTCTGATGCATGCTAATAGATAACAAATTGAAGAGGATGGAGTTTACATCCAATTCATGTAATGAAAAAGAATAGGCTTAAAAGTCTTGTCATATGTGTTTACACCATCTTGAATGTAAACGAATGCAGATGTTAAGCAGCAGCATCTGTAACACATACAAATACTGAACTGCCTTTAAATAAATACAGGTTCCCAGAACAGAAGGGAATGAGAAGGGGAAAGGAAACTATTGGAGTTTTGCAACGGGATGCGAATCCATGCTGGATCTCTTTGAAAATGGGAATTACAGGCGAAGGCGAAGGAGGAGGAACGTGAAGAGGGAACATAAGGAGCAGAGGTCAAGCAGAGGGAAAAGTCCTTCATCCCCCAATATGCCTTCTACGGACTCTGCTTTAAACATTTCCTCTTCTGAAAGTAAACACGAAAGAATTGAATCGGGCCCAAGGCTACTGGAGCCTCGTGGGTTTGCTCCAAACAGCGTGACCAACAGGCAGAGCCTAAGCAATTCCACCTTAGCAAAATCGGATTCTGAAATTAAGTTCAGCATTGATTACATCCTTTCAGCCCCCGACCCTTTGCCTGTCCTGAGATCTCAGTATAACATGCATGAAAACAAGTATCATCTACTGGAGGCCCAGCAAATTAATCTACAGTTCTGGACAATGTGATGTTACTTATTCGTGGTGACAAAGTCTGAGTTGCAGCGTATCCAGTAGCCTTGTGTCACTGAAAATCAGCCACCTGCCTCCTCGTTTTCTTCCCGAGCAGCACTCAGAAAGGGTTACCGGTTCAACAGCTGATACTCTCTCTGTGCCCAAAGAACTTTGCTGAGGTTAAAGCACGAATGACGGTTACCAATACCAGTTTTCACTGTGCTGAAATTCATGAAATTCTAGCTTTGTTTTCTAAACTGTCGTGGACATCATTGAACATCACAAAGAATTTCCTTTCTCAAGCAGAATCCGACAGAAGAGACTTGCTTATCACCCTTGGCTTTATTAAAGACAAAGTGAATTTGATTCCACTTTCATTGGTGGAAATTGGGATTAATTCCACTGAAGTATATAGGTCAGGAGTTAAGCTGATCTAAAACAGTGTAATTCTGTCAATTTACACTGGCTGAGAATGTAAGGGGCAGGGGGGTGGGGTGGGGGGGGTGGGCTTTGTTTGCTTAAAAGTAATCAAAGAAAATCACTCTGTCTTCCCTTTTTTTTTTTAACATCATGTTTCAAACTGTTTTGCAGCTTTAATTCATCATTAATTAGAAAATGCAGTTATCAGTAAGTGTTAAAAGTATATTTTTTATTGATATTCAGGGCAGAGTTGTTTAAACTGTTGAAGTAAAGTTGTGTCCAGAATAATTTTAAGCAAGCTAATTGCAGGGCTGTTAAAGTCTGGTAGACTTTGACGGGTAGTGTGACAGAGGCACAGGGCCACTTAATGCCTTGGTTTTTTTTAAAAAATTAACAACTTCTCCCCTTGTACTATCAGAAAGCTTCCTGAGATGCTGCAGGAAAGTCCTTGAACATATTCCATTTAACAAGCATGGAGGGAGACCCAGCTTTGCAAGAAGCTGTATCCAGTGTTGACCAAAGCTGGAATTCCACCTACCTGCTTTGAGACAAGTTGCATAATCCAATTAAATAGATTTTTATTGATCCCTCTTGCAAGCAATTACCAAAGTGGTACTTGATACAATTTCAGCAAAGCTGGTGAGATTTATAATTTCCAGATAGCAATGTTAGAACATCAGCTCCATTTCTAAAGCAAGCCATTTCACTACCATTTACATGCGGTGGGATATTTCAGAACAAAACCTGATGGACAATGATGAACTGTAACGAGGATTTAAGAACTTGCTTTTATGCAGCCTGTTCCCAATGAATTGCTTCCCAGTACCTAACGGCAGCATTAGTAAAGACTCCACAAAATCTTGGTTTTGGCTTGGCTACTACAGTCTTCACCTACTGCAGATAAAAAAGACAGGGATTCTGGTGGTTTTAAGCAATTATGTACAGAGAGATAAAATTATCTTTGCAACATGAACTAAAGGTAAATGAAGGTATATGAGATAAGATTAAGCAAAATTGTGCTAGAGGTATGCTCAGGCATGACTTGAATTTTTATGCAGAAGCTTTGACATTTCACTAAGTTATTTTACATTGTGTCTAATATATACTGTACATTTATACTATATATTCTTATATATTGTTATTGAGAAAGGGAGCAATATCACTGCACTTATATGTTGTAAAAATGCGTGATGTATGTTGTCATGATGCTGAAACTCCTGCCATATACTTAAAATTTACCATCAGTGGTATTTCACACTGATTGGTAATAAATGCCCATTTTTTGGAAAACTATAAAACTTTCTATCTTCAGGCATTTCCACAGCATGCAAAAGTCTTTGCTTCTTCTTCAGAAGAGACAAAATGGAAAATTATGTCAGTTATATCACCGCATGTCTTCCAGACTTTGAAGAGATGATTTCTTGTGACCAAATTCTGCCTTCAAATGGGAGCGTTCAATTCTCTGTGAATCGATGGTTATTCTCGGTGATTATCTGAAAGCAAAATTTGACTTATTAAACCTGATTGATCTGCTGTTTACATTGACGTTAGAAAAAGAAGAAAAGCTCTGGGGTCACTGGACAGATGGATTCTCATTTGAAGAGAGACGAGAATTTGCTCCTTTAGTATTTATGCTCGGTAGTAAATAGGTATGGGAAGAGCATGTCCTCATTTAGTGCTTCAATGTATGCATGCACTCACGTGTGGGTTGGTATGTGTGCACCTCTAGGATCCTACCTGCATTTATATATTCATGCCTTATATGCAGATTTTTTTCTTGATTGTTTTAAACATGGCAATGCTGCTGTTAGCCCGATAGTTATAGTACACATCTGCAGTATATTTGAAATATATATTTTTTGCTGTGAAATGCATGAACATCATTATTACTATGTGTTCTTTGTTAATGGTGTTAGCAAACGGTAACTCAGTGACAGCCAAAGTTCCTACTAAGCAACACCTCACCCAGGTGAACACAGTGGGCTGCTGAGACCACTGGAGATACAGTTGTGGCTACTAAGCAATATAGGATTAATGCATTAGTAAAGGCAGAAATACACCCAGGTGGATTTACAGCAGAGATTCAAAACCATTTGCAGTAAGATGAATTAATATTCACAAATAGCCATGTCCTTTGCTCACAGTAAAGTGCCTGCTAGGAGAGACTGTCATACTTGAGTTTCCCTAACATATAATCAAAGAAATTTGTGTACAAATAGGTGTTAACATTTGTTTTGCAAAGGATATCAATCATATTTCAAAAAATGAAGGGACATATTTCAATTTACCCAGTATATTATATTCTGACGACTCCAGAAAGGTTTCCAGCAGTTAAAGTGAATGGCATTTAATATAGAACAACATAACAGGGGTGAGGGCTAGACGTGACCTTATTCAAATGTCGTAGCCATTACAAAGCCATTCCCAATGTAATTATAATTAAATACTTTATGCCTTTCTTGCAAATCCTCTGATCGATCATTGATATTAACATTAATATTGTATTACCCCCGAGCAAATGTCTCCCACACAAGCGTTATGGATCACCAGGTTTCCATTAAAGAAGTTGTGAGCTATTGCCGTATGCTGGTCGTGGATAAATTTACGTAAATTACCTTTTCTCAGGGAAGGGGGAGAAAAATCTAGGGGTTTTTTTCTCTTTTTATCCCTGCACTCTGAGTCTAGAGCTATTTCTTCAGCTCCATCACAGCCTGTCAGCCACTTACATAAAGCCATAATGAAAGAAAAAAGAAAATCTCACAGGAACGTCCCTCCTTGCCCTGTGTTGAAGCAGGTGAATATTCTCCAGACGTAGCTGGTTTGGTACATGGGTTAAAAGCTGAGCTGAAGCCAGGGCTGAGCCGGGCAGGGCAGGGGTCTGCGTGCCACCACGGCCATCACCGGGCTGGTTAGGCAGTGCGCAGCAGCCAAAGTGAGAAAAAGTCTTGGTGTTTGGCTCAGTCCCTCCTCTCGAGGGGTCTTTCTGACTTCAAAGAGAGACCCAGAATGAGCCATGGAGTTCCTAACCCCAAAAGAGGTGCTTCCCCCGGGGGGCTGACACTGCCTGTCCCGAGCCTGGGGTGAGGCAGGCGCCGGGAGCAGCTCCTCCCTGCCAGGCTGGTGGACAAGGCGGGGGGAGAACAAGCCTTTTGTCCTCTCCCGTTCAGGATCATAAATACCTTTGCAAAGGAAAGATGAAAGGTTCCTTTCTGGGGAGAAGCTAGGCTCGGCCTCACTAAGGGATCCTGGGGTGTTTTGTTTATTTACCCTTTAAAGGAAGGCTTCCTATGATGAAACAAAGATTTTGATGGAGCTACGCCAGGTTATTCTGCAGTGATTTGACTTCTAATGATTTATTTTCTTAGGCTTTTGTCGTTGGTGTCGTGGAAGTGTTTTTTCGCACAGCAAGGTGATACTCTGCCTTAGAATGAAATTCAAAGTACTTGGGCTACAATGCAGCAAATTTTTTCCCCACCACCAGCAAAGAGAGGTCAGATAACATCCAACACAGGCCAGTGGCTGACCTCACCTATGGGAAGCTCTCCCTCAGCTGAACCTCCTCCTCATCATGGGAGTGTTCATGCAAATCAGGAGAGCTGAAAACAACCTTTTCTTTGTCAGGAAAGCCAAGTTCCCCTATTTTTCTGCCAATCAGATAGATCTTATTAGGTGAGACCCATTAACTCCCCTTATAAACAGAAGCTGTGTTCAAGGAGCATTTGAAGGTCACACCATGCTGGGGAGCTGACTCTCCCCGTGCCTTTGCCTTTTGTGCTCCATCTTGTTTGGACTGCAACAGCCTTCCTCAGCCACACAGCAGGTTGCTCCTCAGCTACCTTGCAGAGTGATCTGCATGCTCCCTTGAAGCTAAATCAAGATTTTTGCACCATTTTCTGGTCACAGGGGGGGGTCCTTTTGGGTAGCAATTGCCTGTTCAAGTCCAAATCTTGTGTGTCTCTTCCAAGGGGGCAGGAGGGACAAGCCTTGGGGGACAATCTCTGCGGCTTCCAGTAGTAGAGAGCTGGCTGGGACTGTGTGAATGGTACAGTGCAAGGGCCCCTGGGGTTGTGTGTCAGGTCTGTGTACTCTAAATTGAAGGCGGCATCTTCCCATCATCCCACCACGCTCAGGCAAAAGAGGGAACCTAGCCCACATGCCCCTAAGCAAACAGGGCTTTGATCTTCACCTCTGGCAGCGTAACAGAAATCCCTGTCCATGATCAGCATTTCAGACCCCAAACCCCAGACATGGCAATGCTGTGCTGTTCATTCCAGCTGGCCTCTCCCCTCTCCGTCTCCTCTGGGGCATGTTCTCCTTCCTACTGTGCGGGTGTAAATCCTTGCAAATCCATTAACTTTGGTACAATTACTTTTGGAAATGAAATACCACGTGTGAAACTGAACTTTGCATATTATACCCAATGCCTCTACTCACATATTCTACCAAACTGTGCCAGCAGCTCATCTCCTAGATAGCATTCTCAGAGCAACAGATTGTCCTGCCTCTTTTTTGTGCCTTGGCATCCAGCTTGTAATTCCTTTCTCCAGAACATGGGCACCATATGCACTGCAATGCACAAAGAACCTAGTACATACCCTCTGTCTGTCTCTGGGAATGTCTTGCTTATTGCACTTAGGGTCATTAAATTAAAGAACAGGGTAGGTCCAAGTCCTATGGAACTTGCACTGGAATTTTTTTACCCAGAGAGCTAACATAAAATAACAAAGTAAATTGTGCTCCCTCCCACCCTAGCTGCAATGGTTGGAGGCAAATCCAACTGTGAGAATTTTGCCTGAGAAAGAACTGCCGGATTTCTCCCACTGTGAAATCCAGCTGTTAATTCAAACAGAAGGGATGGACCTGACCAGATAGGCCAACTGGCTTGTTTCCATCCTGAAGTCCATTGTGTTCCACAAGTTCCTAAATTTATGGTCGTGAAGGTCTTCCAAGCCCTGTACCGAAGTATGGCATGCAATGTTTTTGTTACGGAATGTGGGCTGCAAAGGAAAAACAAGGTTTGCATTTATCTTTCACATGAAGATCCTGGAATCTCTCAGGATAAACAGGCTAAATTAGGAATCAAAATAGACCACGTTTCTCACCATAACTATGAAACTGAAAATAGCACTTGCAGAGTACTGTCAGAGAAGAAAACTAAAAGTTGCAGTAAGCCCAGCCAACTTTCCTTTTGTCATGAGTGTTTCTCTGTGTGTTCATCATAGCAGGGCTCGGCAGTGGTCAGCAGCAGGAGCAACCTTTCATCTTTCAGGGGCTGTTGTTCTGCTGGGGTATTTCAGAAAGAAGTTTTTGTGCTTCAGAACTGACCTCCTGATCTCCACCATCAGCATTTACATTAGGCACATACTGTCTTGTCTTGCTCTGAGCAGGTTGGAAATGAGACACTGAAATGCTCTTTGACTTGTCAGCCTGGACGGTGCAGCTCGGTGCAGATTCCTTGTTGCTGCAGCTCCACAAACTAAAAACTGTTCTGCACCGAAGCTGCTGCCTCTTCGGTCTTTGTTGAAGACATGGTAAAGACTCAATAGGCTTGGAAGCTTGCTCAATTTTCATAGTGATATCAGTGGTTCTAATTAAAAAAAATTAGGCTTCCTGAAATTTCCACAGCTACAAGAATGCTACTCTTACCCTCAGTGATTAAAACCTTTCATTAGTAGTAGCGCTTGGCCTTACAGCCCCGTATATGCAGGTCTAATTGCCCCCCTGAAGCTGCAGTTTCCATAGCTGCTAACAGTGAAACACTGCCATGTTTTCCTATGTCCAGGAAAAAAATTAGGATGGAATCAACTTTCCCTTTGAGCCCAAAGGCTCTGCTGACCATTAGCCATCTGTCCCAAGCAAGATCTGCTCTAGCTGAAAATCCTTTTTGCAGTTTCATGCCACAGATATTTATTCCTACAACAAAATTGCTCCCTGTCTTCCCCACTCTGCCTTGAGGCGCTACACTGTACTAGTATTGACTGCAAGCAGCATCCTCTGCTGCCATCCTCTCCTTCCAGCACAGCCTCTCCAAGACTGGGAAAAAGAAGCAGCACTTCCCCTAAAAGTGAATGTGGAAAATAACAGGTGCAATGAGATGTGTTTTCTGATTAATCTGTCTCGAGTTTTTCTGAGGCTGAGGGCTATACGAGCAATTACCAGGCACTGGGAGGCATTTCAGTACTAATCAGCCCATAACTGGCTCCATGGGTTGAATCCTGACTCTCATGAAATGAATGGAAATTTTGCCATTGGGTTCAAGGGACCAAAACTTCATCTTCTGTTGCCAGGACCAGAGCTTAATCAGATTAAAGGACATGTGGACTGCAGAGAAAATTAAATACCTTCTAGCAGTTACTTGCTGTATCCTCAAGACAAAATAGCAGCTTGTTTCCACAGGTTTCTTTGGCTCTGTCTTTCAGCCAGACAAAATACTTCCTGAATTCAGTGGGAAACATGTCCAAATAGGGAAGAAGTTCCCCGAAGCCCAAGGGCTGTACACAGCAGAACCAGATGTTGGCATCTGGGGTGAGATTCCTGGTGCAAAGATGTCTGTATGTTCTTTGAGAGCACCTCTGTTCTGGGGCTGGTGTACACACTCGAATAAACAAGTTACACTAAGTGAATACCCAGACTTGGGATCTCAAATTTTCTTTCAACAGGAATCAGTCCCGAGATCTGCTGCAGTTTGGCAAAGGGATGACACTGCATTACTTCCTATTTTGTTTTGCTGTTGTTGAAATTACAGGAAAATAAATATTTTCAAGATGATACATTGTGTATCCCTAATAAATACCAAGGGCATTTAATATAAACTATGGACACATGGTTTGCTTTGTTGTTCTAAGTAACCATTTCCTTTTAACCAAATGAAAAGCTGGTGGTGCTGTGATGCTGCAGATTATAAATTAGCAGCTCTCATATGGTTTTGTGCAATTGTTTCTTGAAGAGCTTTAGGCTACCTCAGACAAAAAATTTCAAATAAAATGTGAATTCATTGAACTGTAACTTGTGGTATTAGATTTATAATAAACAAAGGTGGGTCACATAATCATGTCATGGAAAACAACATTTTAAAATTCAAGCAGCAAAGTTTTAATCCAGTTTAGGTTCTGATCCTGAAGTCAAGAGGCAGCTTGGCTCTTTCTGCTTCCCAATGCATGAAACCAAACAAACCTAGACCGGGTGGAAAGCACACAGCCAGGCATGGACTTCCAAGCAGGTTTGCTGAGGTGGGAGAAGAGAAGACAGGTTTCTTGTCAGCCAGAGAAGAACCGACCCAAAGGCAGTAGCAGCCTGCTCCCGTGCCGGACCAGGATGGGTGGGTCAGGCGAAGAGAGGAGGGGGCCCAGTTCAGTCCTTCCAGAGCTTCCTCACTGCTGGTCCTCACCCAAGCTTGGGTGATCAGCTGGGGTAGAGCTGAGATGCCCCCCAGGGCAGCAGATTGCTTGGGGAACCTGCCTGATTTCCAGCTTCAGCTACTTGAAGGACAGATGTCAAAGTACCTCTATCCTCTGCCGATGCACACTTATCTTGACATGGCAGAGGTGGAGCTATTTTCTAGAAAAGGTCCCCCTTGCCTTTAAGGCAACCTTATATCTGGGGTGGGAAACATACATTTTCGACAGGCGTGGTCTCCTGTCTTGTTTCAGAAGGACACTTAGGACAAACTTCGCCACCCAAGGCACGTATACCCTGAAGACCATCCCTTAGCCCAGTCTCACCTGACTTCTCTCCCAGTAGTGGATGGAGGGGACAAGCCCCCTGAATGAAAACATGATGAAAACATGAAACAAGCCCTAGGCAATCCCCACCACCAGCAGCCTGCTTTCTCCAATGTCCCCTCCCATCAGGTGACAGCAGAAGGGATGCAGGGCTGCTGGGGAAGCCATGTGAGGAGCAGACCACTCCATCTCTGGAGAACACTGCCTAATTCATGCCTGGTTCTGAGTGCCTCGGGGAAAAATAGCAACACATTTTGCATGGTTGAAAACAGCACAGGATCTTCTCCTCGGGAGACATTTGCTGCCCACGTGCTGTGCAGTCCACACACCATCGCCACCCGTGATGGGGACAGGCAGTAGTGCTGGATGTGGGTACCACCAGGATGTCCACCGACACTGGCAGAGGAGGTTCTGTAGCAAAGCACTCTCACCTGAAACACTCCTTGTTTGATGGATGCGTGTTTGAGAGGAGGCTTAGTTCTTTTAGAGGATGTTTTGTAAGGCAAAATGAATAACCATGGCAGGTCTGTACTACAGCATCATAAAGCTGTAGCTTGCTACTTAACACCAGACATCCATTTCAGAAAGAAGAAATGAATATACCTTGATGTATAGGAACTTTTTTCTTTACCCCTAAGCCTGACTGAATCTGTACCATTTATACCATGACAACAGCATAAGCTGAATTTGGAGAGCAAAGACTATACTTAAGCTGCAAACCCAACTGCAATTTATTCCTGTAAGGAATACTCCTATTAGCAAGTGAGTTTTCTGTGTACTGGGCTCTACAGGCACGTGGGCATGTGTACAGCACATATGAAATTGATATCTCTGTCTTAATTCTGGGTTGCAATTACTGGAGCTGAAGTTTAAAATTTTTCCAACTGCCAAACTCACAAGCTAAATGACTGTATAGCTATCAAAATTGATTATCAGGCTTCCTGTTTCCTTGCTTGTGATCCAGTAATATTGACACTCAGTACAAGGAAATTGCAATCTGAAATACTAGTAGCAATAGCTGGAGGCAATTACAAAAGGAGTATTGCTGGTGGTGGCACATGGACTTCTATATTAGATTTAACCATACTGCGCTTATAATGCACTCGTTCGAGATAGCAGGAAATTCTATATTTCTTTTTTAAACTACAGCCAAGAAAACATTTTTGTTTGCTTCTGTATTTCAGCATTTTCTCTGGAACAGCCTAAGAAGAAAAACCTTCTGGTTCTAGAGATTCAGGTTTATTTTGTCTCCAGCATTGGCAATGCCTTGGGGCAAGTAAATTTATGTCTCTGTGTCTCCACAGCCCCATTTGCAAGGCAGTGCAGAGAGTTCACCTTTGCAAAGCATTGTGTCAGAAACACGCTATATCAGCAAGTTTATGTTATTGACCTTCTACATTCTCTTCATTTGCTGTCACCTTTCCTGTCTCTGGTTTAATGTTCTCTAGTGCTTGAACATTTCATCCATCCTGACACTGACCAGTTGCCACAGATCACTTTTGCAGAGGACCGAGTCGTGCATAAATGTATAAAAACTACCATCTCTCCCACTTTCACATGACTCCAGAAGTGGGAATTTTAAGAAAAACAAAAAAATACAAAGAGAACTGGGATCAGGTTACAAGAGTTGGAAATTTTGTTACCTTTTTAAAATAATCTTCTTGTTCCTCATTTTCAAGATGAGGCGAAGCATACCCTTGTCTCCAGCTACATACCAGAAACTTTCCGTCTTGCACCACATACTAACTCATGCTGCCACTTGCATTAGCAAACGTGTGCCACTATAGCAAGCAGAAGCATTTTACAGGCAGTTCTTTTCAAAAACCTTCCCCAAAACCCCACTTCTGCTGGCAATAAAAACAAGAAGAGAACCCCTGTAACTTCAAGAGGAATCTCTAGCATCAGTGATGATGATATTGCAAAGGGTTGTTGAACCACTCTCTTCAAAGGATCTCTATAATGGCAGGATATTCATTCAAATCCAAGGAGTCCATGCAGGAGCTTAAAATGATTTTGACACGGTGGATCCACCCTGGATGCAAAATCTCCTGGAGAACCCAGCTTGTCTCTTTTTGTGATATTCCGAACCTTTTCAGGGCAGTGAGGGTAGTATACCATATCCTAATTATACAGGCTCAACAAGAAGAACGCTTTGATTTTGCCTTCAGAGAAATTTCCCAGGCTGAAACCAGCTCATTATTTAGCATTTGCTACAAACCTAGTCTTGGTGCCATCCTGAAGTAATGATCCATGGCCGTCCGTTATGCAGAGGCTGAGAAAAAGTGGATTGTCATGGATCGTGGTTTCTCGACAGGCCAACCTTTTCAGAAGAGAAGTTCAGCAGAAGTGGAAAAGTTGTTTGGGTGTGTTTGTTGTTTTTTTTTTTTTAACTTGCCTGTGTGACTTGTGAGAAAAGAGCTTTTATTAATGAGCTCTGCCCTCCTCTGTCCTTCAGAAGTCCCCAGGGCTTTGCATGTATGACTAAGCCGCACCAAAAACTGGCTGTGAGTGTGAATAAAACAGATAAAACTGAACTGTAATTACAGAGATCTTCCACCTGCAAGCGCTGATGAAGGTGTAAGGTAGCATCTGTTGGGGCTACCATAAGCCGTGATAAGGCTGCAGCACAGGACTGGGTCTCTGCAATGCCAGATGTTTGCAATTCAAACAAAAGCTTTGCTATAATGAACGCTGACTTTTAAGGCTTGGAAACCTTCTGTGAACCTTAAAAAAAATGAATATTTAAGAGAGTGAGGAAGCAAGCATGACAAAATAGGATGACAGTGATATTTCTTAGTTAACTTTTCCTTCCTCCAAGTGGGACAGAGTGGAAATTCCACTGCTACCATGAGGTTTCTAGGGCAAAAATAAGAGACATTCAGAAAAGTTGAACAAATGTAACCAAATCTGTCAGTTTTCTCAAAGATTTCCATCTCAGTCTGTCTTTGATCATGACAAAGTGGAAGGCAAGTGTATCAGGCAATCCAGCAGGGCTGTCATACCTTCTCCGTGGCTTACGTGGAGCCAGACTGTGTTATAGTCAGCCAGGTGCTAATCCCCTTTTGCTTGCAATACAAAAGTTAATGGGAATTTCATGTTGATTAAATATGTGTAAAATGATGCTTGAAATGAAAACTCCCCAGTTAACTGACTTTTCATCACTAAAATCAGTTTTAAGTTGCATAATGTTTTTCTTGTTAAAATAATTAGTCCTCAGTCAGGTTAATTTGGAGGACTAGCTGGGTTATTTTAAATCAGTGTTATGCTTTATTCAAGAAGGCTCTTTTGTGTTTGTAATACTTCCAAAAAGTGATGCAGATAATTGCTTAATGCTTTGTCATTCTAATAGATAATCCCTCGGCATCTGAACAGTATTAATGGGAATAGAACTTGGCAAAACTACCTGTAATTTCCCACAACCCCCTCCCCCAGTCTTTTCCATGCCAAAGAGAGAACATCTCAGACAATGAGGTATGCAAACTTTCTTCTTTTTTTGCCTGCAAATTGATCCTGAAATAAAATGCATTCCTCTGGCTGCCACTTTGATACTGCTTTTATGTCACTTTGGTTTTAATACATTACATTTTAGCTAGGTTTAACCTCAGTCAATAGCTGCACCTTGGTTTCCTGAGATAAATAACTTTACTGAGCAGAATCAGGACCCAAGACTCATTTGTCCTTCATAAAGGTTTGTTTTGTTTGTTTAAATATTAGCATCCACAGCTGTGCAAAACAGACCTTTTTCATTAGTTGTTTGATCATGGTGGGAAAAGCTATTAATTTAGTCAGTTCCCTGCAATGAGCTCTGGGGTTGCTACCAAACCACGACCTGATGAAAACAATAAATGCTAGACTGTATTAACTGTAAAGGTTAATCCATAAATCAAAGGGAAATGTCAGATGCCTTTTAACATTGATTGAGATGTAATTTGGTGTTGGTAGTGATATGTTTGTTACATAAATTCACAAATGCACTCAATTCCTGTTAGGAGTCCAGGTCTTTGAAACTTAAACAAATTAAGTAGGTTGTTTTATTTATATAACCATATAAAGATTGATTACCTCATTCTGTTTAGGTTATGATATATCACCAATTTTAAAACAAGTGAATATTAATATCCAGATCTTCTTCCAGGGTACATTTGACTTGCTATGAAATTGAATACACTGATCCTTTTGCTGAAACTGTACCATTACCTTAAGTGTATTTAAGGCAGTTGTTCCTTTTAATTTTTGGTTTTGATTCATGTTTTTCAAATTACAGCATAAGAATTAGCCTTTGTATAAATGTACTCTGAAGTATAGAACATATTTTCTATATTATGGGTACATCATATTTGAATATAAAATACAAAACAACAAATATGAGGAAGAAATGCCACAAATTAGATCAGAACGGAATACAGTAACTGACGCTAAAGCAGCAAGGAAAAGAACAGTACTGTCATTCATAGAAATGCTTTTTTCCACTATTCTACATGAAAAAAACGTGAGGCCAGGGGATTCTTCACTCGGCACAAATGAGAATCAGGTCACCAGACTTCAGAATGTAAAATACCTTTCTAGCTTTATCTATCCAAGGAAATTGCAAAAGAAAGTCCTCAAGGACAGAAGCATCACTCCCGGGTGGCTGTTAGCCACAAATAGAAGCTGCTGAGCTTTTTCCCTAGCTGCTGCTGGGGCGGGCGGTGTGCTGAAGGGAGCCAGAGCTGGGAGCTCTCTGCGCTTCCCAAAACCGCCAAGTCTCCCATCCTGCTTCTTCTTAGAGAGAATCAGAAATGGTACAGTTTAACAGGGTAATCACTGCAAGAAGTCCGTGGGAGCAGCACTTTAAAGGCAGTCAGGTAGAAGATCACAGTCATTTTCTTCTGATTAATTCAGCAGAGCCAACAGTGGGAATGTTTTCTCCCAAATTCCTGAAGGGCATCGATCCAAACAGGTATCCAGATCACTGCCAGTGAGATTAAGATGTGTAAGGACATAAGAGTCGGTCAATTTAAAAATGCCCCAAAAGTTCCTCATTCTGCAGTAACAGGGTGCTGTGGAGCCCGGCAGTGGCAGCCGAGTGCTTCAGCAGTGGGGGTGGGCTGGGCAGCACCTTCCCACGTGAATGCACCAGGTACCTTCATACAGCTTTGAGCTCCGAGCCACTGCCTGGTCAACATTAAAAAGGAGATCTGGTCTGTCTCCCTCTGTGCACACAAGTGACAATGAGAGAAAACACGTTCCTTCCTTACCTAGTTTTCGTATTTGCTTTCAAATGCTTCATGAACGTAATGAGATGTTCACTAAAATTTCCCTTACTTCCAGCAGATCTTGACCTATATATAAAATTTTAGGTGGGAAATTCCAGGACACATGTGAATCCCCCTTTGCAACTCCCGCTGCCCTTTGCAGCGGTGCATAGGCTGTGATGGGCACGGATCAGACGCCTGGGTTAAAGGGCAGCAAATAAAGGCGAAATCCCCAGGCTCCGCTGGCTGCATCTTCTGCTTCTGCCCTTCCATGGCAGCTTCCTGTGGAGGCTGAAAGAGCTGGGGGAACAGCAGAAAGCATGGGGATGGAGGGTGGTGTGCTCCGACATCGTGCTGGGGCTCTGCAGGCGGGTGGGAGATCTGCAGGCTGCTCAGCCCTGGGGACAGCCTGCTGCGCCTGTCTACATCGGGTCCTCAGGAGAGGGCAGAGAAGGAAAGATGCGGAAGGAGATTAAGACCACCCTGACCTCCAACCAACTCCCATGGCTCTGCGTTTGGTCCTCAGAAGGAAGCAGCAAATGTCTTTGTAATGTGAAGCGATGCAGCCAAACAGGCACCACAGATCCCGGTGCAGGAATTCTGATAAACATTGCCCTGCGTTTTGCTGGGAAGAGCAAATCTCTACGCTAACATAAATCCATCTCTCTGTCCACGCTCTGTCTGGAGCTTTCTTTTATTACTGGCTTTTTCACTTAATGTAAAGTTACAATTTGCAGAATTTTCAGCTACATTTGTCCTATTTATATGCAGCACTCTAATCAAATGTTCAATGCTCCTCACCTTCAAGGATGGAATCGTAATGAGTGTATAATGAGCTACTCCACAGCCACTATGTTCCCATGCCTTTTAAACTAGCGTCGACAACTCTGAAATCTTCTGTGTAGATTAGTGGAGCCCTGCTGATTCACATGGCTATTGTCTCTGGAAATAAATGAAAATCATATTAATATTCACAATGTCATTCACTCCTGTGCTAATTGGGGAAATTGCAAAATAAACTACAAAGACAAACACAGAAAGACATGTGGCCAGGGGAAATCTCAAAGACATGAATATTAAAGTGTTGGGTGGAGAAGGACCTCTGAAAACACCAACTTCTGAGAAATCTTCCTACAATCCAACTGCCACACAGATGAAATGCAGTGGTCAGCATTCTCACTAGTTATTACAGCCATGTTCTTGTTTTGTGGGCCAGTGCAAGTGGCAAGAATAACATGAACAGGGCAAGGAGGTCTGCAGAAGCTGAAGTCCCTTTATAGGTGGGAAGCAGAGCACCCCATGGGAACTGCGCTGCATCCCTACCCCATCACCATGGGTTTGACAGGCCACAGGCAGGTGTTATCAGACTTTCATAGCAGTCAGTTCAAGATAATGAAAAATTCTGTCCCTCTTGATCTTCAGGCCTGGATTACCGCAGGTGAAGCATTTTGATCACTACAATGTTTTGCTGAGGCTTTCCAAGTTAAATGTCACTGGGTGTTTTCTTTTCTTTGTTTTCTTTTCTTTGTTTTCTTTTTTTTGTTTTGGGGAAACTGTTTCCTTGATTTCTCTGTCACTGATTCAAAGTTGGATTTTCTAGCTCAGGACTAGTAGAAAGTAGATTCCTTCTGTAAGGAGATATATCTATGTGCGTGTATATATATATATTTATATATATATACACACCCTATACATTGCTTACATTTGGCCACTCAAAAAGGAACTGTACCACAGACTACACAGTCATCCATGAACTAGTCCTGCTATCAATCTCACGCCAGACACCAAGAGTGATACCGCCTAGTTTGCTGAACCTGGTCTGCTGTGACCTCGTTTAATTTTGTGCAGAGCTCCCCATCCGAAGTTTTATGTGGTGTGGCAAAATCAGCATCAGCGGTGTGTGAAGATAAAGCACTGGCTTTTGCCCTACTGCTGTCATCTTGGGATGCTTGAATACAAATATCCAGAACATCTTCCCTTTAGAGCAAACCATGCATTCCTCTGTCTAGCTGAATTATTTTCTGTATTAAATAAATAAATGAGCAAAGAAAAAAAGCCACAAAAACCCCACACAGGAAAGAGAACAGAACACACAGATACAGAAGCTAGGAGCGGGAGGACCACTGATTTCTCATTTCTTTTTTATACCCTGATTACAGAAGGGTTGAACTGGATCTAAATAATTATTAGGAGTTAAAAACATCTTGGATCTTTTTTTTTTTTTTTTCTGTTTGCTAATTCTTTTCTCTGAGCTATTGTTTCCCATCCACTACTGATGCCATCTGCAGCACCAAAGGCCAAAGCCAGATCAGGTGTGAGAGGGCACCAAAATGCTGAGGTCCAGCCCCTTTCTCCATGTCCAAATTCCATGCAGGGAGCAGGGTCCCTTCCCGCTTTCATATGTCACAGCTACCACATGAAGCCCAAGGAATACTCAATAAATATGTGGAACGACTTCAAGGGAGGGGCTGAGCAGGTACTCAGTCCTTTAGCCTTATAGATGTTTTAGTTTTCATTTTAAACTAATTCCCATATACTAATAGATAGGGTCACATCCTGGCAGAGGTGCTTGTCTTTGATGTGAGCAGAGCTTACTGGAGCCTTCCCACACCTCAGGTTCACTCTTTTCCCATATGCAAGCCTAAAGCACTGAAGACCTTTCTTTTCTTGCCAGCCAAGAAGTCCTCATAGAAGCCTGTCTTCACTCCTTGGGTGAAATGCTGTTTTCCAGCTAAGGGAAGCTATCTGAACTGAGATATTTAAGATACAATTCAATTAAATGAGTTTTAAAGTTCATCTGTATCTTAACCCATCCAAGGTCATGTCCCTTAACCCCTGGCTAGCCTCACAGAGAACTTCCAAAATCATCTGCTTAGTGGGGAAAAAATTCTGACTCAGTTTGATCTTGGTCGTCTCCTTGGCAGGAGACATATCCAGTCTCATCTGTTGTAATGTGCTCATCACTCGCCAGCACCGCAACCTGGTTAAGGCAGCAGTGCTGCAATCCCTGAGCAGAACTGACACATATAAATAAGGGACAGTTGTCACATGTGGTTACAGGAGGGCAGCAGAGAGGAGTTGCCTGCAGCAAGAACAGCCAGGCTGAGACAAACTCTCCCATTGTTTGGGGTCATCTGGTCTACAAACTGTTTCACATGAGAAAATTAGATTATGCCAAACCAACTTCTCTGGAGTATTGGGTTGTTGTTTTTTTGGTGTTTTTTTAATCCAGCATTAAAAAGATGGAAGTAATCGTAAATCTGGAAGCAATCACACACACATCACTTAGAAATGCTCTGCCTCAGTGCAAGAGAAACAGAATGCATCAGTGCTGATTGGCTTGGGGTATCTCTCCCCCCCACAAGCCCATGTCCCAGACAAATTAAATGTTTAATTAATTAGGCTCTAACTATGGTTAAAATTAGGAGAGCTGCAAGGATCTGTCCTCCTCCTTCAGACTAGTTCTCGGATTAAAAGCAGGGCTCCCAGTTTGGGCTCTCAGGGTCACTCCACATGGTTTGCATCTGCTGGGTTTGGGGTTTGAGCCAGACTGGTGGGGGGTGTGGGGCAGAATGGGGTGCCAGAGCAGGGGGCAACTGGTGGGAGCAGGCTGGAGGAAGGGGACACCGCTGTTAGCGTGCTCTGTGTGATGGATGAGCACAGCCAACTGCTCTCATGAGCCTGTGGTAAATCCCAAACTTGAATGAACAGAAACCGGACAAACCCCATCACAGTCCTCAAAGGAGCCTGTCTCCAGAGAGGGCCACTTGGGACATCCACTAGGTCCTTTACTCACACGTGGAGAAGTGGCAAAAGCCACATGCCCCACCTGAAGCCCCCACAGAGCCAGGGATGCATCACGGGCACCCATCTCCTCCACAATCCTCCTGGATCTGGGACACCATTTCCAGCTCCTCCACAGCTCTGCAAAGCAAAAAGCAAAGGCAACACTCCAGACAGGAAAAATTTAGGTTTGAGGGTGTTATCTTTTTCCCTTGGAGAGGCTGAAAACTCTTTACTCCTCCCAGGCTTTTGGGTTCGATTTTGACTGGGTGCAAAGCGGCTGCTGTGCAGCCCCGTTCACCTGAAAGGAATCAGCGTGGGGGTTTCAGGGCAGTTTTCTTTTTAAGAAGCAGAGACAAGATCTCCATCTATCCATCCAAAGCACTGTCAGACTGTGGTATTAATCAGAAAACAATGGTTTTGGCAAGCCATTCTGTCAAGAAACAAAAGCAAACCTGGCCATTGAAGGCAAGGGGTGGGGGAAGCACACCAGAAAAGAAAACAATGGGGACATTCCGTAGTAACGGCAAAACCCCAAGTTTTCTGCCATATTCTGTTTTCCATAAATATTGGCCTCGCTTTAATGTAGAGCAGCCAAGGGCTGCTTGCATGAATTCAGCCTCCCTAACCAAGAGCTTTAACCAGCTATAAATAAAGTTACCATGACAGACAGCAACAATTATAAATTAACTGCACTCAGGTACATCCTAGCACCTTTCAACGAACTAGAAAACCAGGAAAGGCTGCTGAAAGGCACTTGCTTCCAGGCAAGCAACCAGCCCCTCGTTAAGTGTAGTGAGCAACATTCAGGGAACAGCCAGGGGAAGGATGGAGCGTTGCCTGCCTTACAGTATCCAACACTTCAGGAATCAAACCCAAAAACTAGTTACAACACCTGCAATTTTGTTCAAACCCTTGAGCTTGCCCAGGTCGACAGCTTCTCTGCATTTCGGGTTTTCTTCATTTGACATCTGGCTTTTGAGAATGAGGTGTGGCTCGGGATGTGTGTTAACACGTTTTGTCCCCCATAAATCCAGAGGGTTGAAGATGATGTTCTTATAATGAAAAGCTGAAACTGTCACATGATGACTCACCTGCTGGAGCTGGGGTGTTTTTATACATCAAATACAATGAGATTGGCATTGAGATCCAAGAGCTGGAAGGTCTGAGGATGCCACAACCAAGTGGGATACTGGACATATATCATGAAGCCCCATGCACTGCTCCTTGGTTAGCAACCGTGCTGTCTCAAAGAGTACCAGGGGATGAACATCTACAAGTGAAGAACACCTCATTTTTAGCTTTGAACAGCAGGTATCAAGCAGTGACTTCCCAAAGCAGTGACTCAACATCATTAAGAGAAAGCATCCACCCACCAGACCTCCAGGACTATTCCATCTGGGCAGTATGGCTGCCATACAAAGCTATAGGAAGGGACATCAGGGTTTGACCAGTCTTGCAACCTGTTATTCCACCCGATTTTTTAACATATGTAATCAGGAGCTGAAAAAAAACCCTTACATTTCACTCAAACAAAATATCCAAGTAAAAATCGACCATGAAATATTTAATTTCCATTATTCCTTGCTCCTTGAAGCACAAGCATGCTTAGTTCCATCTCTACATGAAAGTTCCAACCAAAATGTTGGAATCAAAGCAAAGCAAAATTTCATCTTGAGAATGTTGCAAAGCAAAGACTAGAGCATTATGAATTATTATTTTGAATTACTGTGAGCTATGATCTTCTCTTGGCTGAAGCACCTGAGACATTTCGTTTAATTTACAAGCCTGTCAGAGGGGCTCACATCCATATTTTTTTCTTTCTTGCTAATAAAATATTTGGCCACAAACATGCACCCAGTTCACATCCCAACACCTCACCAGCTTTGACCCTGTTTACCTCATGTGAGCTGATTCCTTCCTATATGAAGTGGGGATGGCTGGAGGCAGGAGAGATACCAAATAAGCAGAGTTTGTCATATTACCCCACAGCAAAAGGAACTACGATACATTATTTTAACTCTCCCACTGTGCCAGGGAACTTCAAAGTGCGTGACCTTGGTAATCATATGCTTTGGCACCCTGCCAGAAACAAGCGGAGTTTAAAGTCAAGTAATTGTTTCAATGCCTTTTTTTGTTTGTTTGTTTTGTTTTTGTTTTTTTTTTGTTTTTTTTGTTTTGTTACTGGCATTGAACTCCTAATGTTGGTTTAACATACTTTTTGTCTCTAATATTAATATGTACAGATATTTACAGAAAAAACAGGGCAAATTACGCTGGAAGGGAAGATGCTGGAATCACACTGCTGAAGTTCAGCTCATAAAGAGGAAAAAGCAGATCCTAATGTTATTTCAGCTGGATTAGCTGCTAAATTCACTACTAGCAGCTTTCTTTGCTGAGAACAGTAATGTTAGCCTGGTTGACGCTTCTGAGATCCTGGGATAACGCTGTCATTAATTGCAAGAAACTTTTTTCCAACTGAAAATCCGGACCAGAGTTTCTATCATGAACATCAAGGACTGTCATTGCAACCTACCTGACATCTAGCCTGAAGAAGAGTGATGCCCAGAGAAAGCAACAGCTCCTCTTGTTACCATGTATAGAAAGGGAAATACGTTTATTAATTGACTGCTCGCTAAGCTCATGCACAGTTTGGTATCTGGCAACCAAAAATAAATAATAAAACCAACTTGTAGTAAAAATCTCATCAGACTGACAGAGGAAGAGCTCAGGCTCGCGCTCAGGAGGCCAAGCCGTGGAGCACTGTGAAGTTTTTCCATGTAGATGTGCCAAGGACTGTGTTTGCCTCATACTTTTTTGCTGAAGAGCACAGTTCAAAAGGGTGAGTCTTGCTGTGATTAAAGCCCTATTATCGTTTGACAAGACTTGTGGCAGCCTTTCTTAGTAAATTGATGGGGTTTTGTGGTTGTTATAAGTACTCAGAGGGTTCCATGGATACATACGATAAAATAAAAGGAAAAACATTCAGCTTCCACCCCAAGCTTTGGGGGTGGGGAGCTGATTCAGGCAGAAGCGCAACTGCTGGTTGGCAGAAGCAGTAACATGTGTCATAAAAAAAAGACACCACTGGAGTCATCAGGCAAGAGGAAGGTGAGGGCAGTAACACATGGTTTTGGCCGAATGGCTGTGCCTTCAGGTGTGGGTGGTCACCTGCTTTGGCTAAGCACTGACCAGCAGCTCTGACACGGAGGAACAAGCCAGCACAGCACAAGGTTGTTAGGGCGGCAATGATGCATGGACGACAGCACACATTTGTAGACGGGTAAACACAGGTTGGTAGAGAGGTTTTATTTTCCCAACCTATCCTTTTGCTCATCTGCACCTATAACTGGCTATAACACAGACATCTGCCTGCTTGAGAGATGGGAGGGTTTAGACAAACCCCATCTGGTCATTTTTCAAACAAGTCATTTACTATTTTTTCAACAAGTAAAACATAAATTATGGGACAAAAACTGTTCTGAAGTTTTTTCAATAAAAAAAAAAAAGTAGTAATAGAGGCAAGGGAATAATTCTGATGAATTTCAAAACAGATTGTTTTAATGTTTCTTATATGAAAAGTTTTATTCTGAAAACTTCTGCAGTTTGTATTTTGATGCTTCCCCAAGCTAAACTCTTTGACTTCTTGTTTTGCAAGCGGTGGTTTTCTTTTCATAAAAATCACTTCACAAGCTTTGAGAAGGATAAACAGCCTGAAAATTAAAGACAACACTGTGTTTTCAGTCAAACAAAACCATGCCTGGCTAACTAAAATGAAAAATTGGGGTGGGGTGGAGGGTATTCTGCTTCGTTTCATTCAAAAATTTCCACAAGCCTCTTTCACTTCAACCAACTTCTCCCCTAGCTTTGCTGGGTTTTTTTCCCAGTTTGGCCTCAGAACCACCACAGGTCCTTCATGCCCCACGTCTGTCAATGTGGGACTCTTCTCCCACATGTGGGACTTTTGAAGAGGGAGGAGGGCAGCCACTGAAGCTGTCTGGCAACGAGGGGGACAGGCTGTTCCCACGGTGGGCAGGAACGTGGCAGCCCAGGAGCCATCCTTGGCTGATGCCTGGAGGAGCTCTTTGTTCAGGAGAGGGACAGGCAGCTTCAGCATGGTCTGGTCTGAGTTAAGCCAAAATTGAAGCAGCCAAGATTTCCACTGACATCCCTTGCAAAGGAGGGGAGCAGAAGGCTGGCTGAAGATGGGGCTCATTGCAGTGTGCTGCATGCAGGTAGACAAATAGGGAATGATACCTGCATCTGTATGGTGCCTACATACAAGATTGCCCTTTGGGTTTTCTTTGCTACCACCAAGACGTAATCCAGATACTCATTGCTGTCTAACCATGACTTGTGTCTGTTGATGCAGCTTTCTCAACGGTGCCGTAAGTAGACCGTGACAGGAGACATAGGGTGACTAACAGTAGGCATTAAACGGATGAACTCAGCTCCACAAAAAAAACCAAAACCAAAAAAAAACCCCAACAACAAAACACAACCCTAAGGAACCATTGAACAGAGCCTGAATCAGAAGCAGGCTTCAATAAATCTGCCTGGGTTTTTTTGTCCCTTTTCCCTTGTCACTAGTCCCTTGCGACTGGGACAAAAGTAGAGACCACTTGGAGGGGCAGGGGCATCAGACATGTTAGGTGACTGTTTTATTCTCAGACCTAACCCAGAGCACAGGAAAATACTGACACTGGCCACAAGTCCAGCTCTCCCCCTTGCTCTCAGGACAAGCCCTCAGCCCCACAAAGGGAGAAAGGCAAAACCTGGACCCCAGTTTTAATGTTGGAAACCAGTCTGGTTTAAATGACTATGGGGGAAAAAAAGCCAGGAGAGAGGCCAGGATTAACTGGAAGGAAAATGGCATGGGGATAGGTATGGAACAAATGCTTGGTAGCTGCTTTATCTGCTAAAATGTACTTAATAGTAGAGGAGGAGCAAGATCTGAGGGGAAATGGGCATGATAGTCCAACTGGGACATATTGTAGGAGGATTCCCTAACCCACTGGCAAAAAAATTAGGCAAACTGCTGAAATAACCAAAATACAGGCTTTGTGACCTTAGGAAAAAAAAAAAAAAAAAGGGCCTGTAGTTTTGCATTAGTAGGAAGGCATCTGGCTGTCTGAAAAATCTGTTAGACATATTTTAAGGGGAAGTGCAGTAGAGCTCCGCAGACAGCTCCCACAATTGCCCTGTGGTTTCAGTCCCATCAGGTTACCTTTCATCCAGTATCTTTTCATCCAAGCAGCACAACACGGCGTTGCTTGTGATGGGGTTATTGCATCAACTGAAACTCTCCAGGCTGGTTACAATCCCCACAGGGTGCGAGGGGCTTGCAGGGGAACTGCGTCCATCTGTGTCTTCAGGGCAAGAGGTTAGGGGAGTTCTCCCGCATGGAAATGCATCCTTTTCTTGCAATACCCATGACATTGCTGGTTAGAGGGGGATTGCTGACAGCCTGAGAACTGAGGAAGAGGCTGGGAATGTTGCAGGAAAGCTGGAGGGTCCCTTGTCCCCAGATATATATCCCCAGAGCTCAGGTCCAGCTGAAAATGCCAACTCCTTTTGGGGCATTTTACTACAGATGCTGTGAATTAAAACACAGCACAGCTTGCTGCATCCAGTGCAAGGCTTTCCCTGAGAGGGCAAAATAAAGATTGCAATTCCTGTCATTAGTGAAAAAAATAGTGGTCTCTAAATCTCTCTTGAATACAGTTGATATGGGACAAATCATAATGAGCAAATAAATTTTGTGGCAGCTAAAGGAGCTTTCTGTCGGATTTCACCACATGGTGGCAATAGTAGTAAAGGTTTGCTGCAAAAGATTTTTCTGGAAGCTCCCAAGTCATTTAAACTATAAACTGAGCTGCTGATCAGTCTACCTTTTGCATAATATAGCTCTATTTTTCCATGTGGAGTAATCAACTGTCACAGCTCCCTTATTAGAAATTGTGTACACTTCTCATTCTCACACGTCTGGTGAGGACTACAGACAATTCCGAGATTTCTTTGAATATCTTCTTCACTTCTTTTTTTCCCTCCCACCTGTTCCTCCTCCAAAACACATAATTGCAGCTTCTGTGAAATGTTAATTCACAGAAGGTTGTATTCTCAGAATTGGGAAAATTGCAACATTAAAGTTTTCTTTAGCAAATGAGGGAGACTTCAAAACACAGAAGTTGCCTAAATCTTCCAGTAAGATCAGATATTTGTCTAACAGTTTAATTGCCAGCAGAAGAAAAAGAAAAAAGAAGAAAAAAAAAAAACCAAAACCAAAACCAAACGACCCAGAAAAACACAACACAAACCAAACAAAAAAACCCCAACAAAACAAAACCAAACCCCAAACCCAATGACCAAACAGTATGAAGAAACCAGCACTGCCAAGATGAAGTATGACTTCATCTCTAGTGCTGCTTTGCCATCCATTCCTCCCAAAAGAAGAAAGAAGAATAAATCCGAGTCAGTTGCTAGTGGTGACTGACCAATGTTGCAACATCATTTCTAGAGGTAATAATAAACTCCTATCATCTTTCATTCTGCAGAAATACAAATTCAGTGCTGACGTTCACCTGCCTCCAGGGTGGAGCAGGGGAGCTGGTTTGCCCCAGGCACCATGTGCACCTTTTGCAGGAGGAGAAACAAGCCATGAAGAACAACAGGGTGCCTGTCGTATTTTAGGTAGTCAAACAATTATGCATATTTTGGTTCACCTGGGAAACTTGTGCCCCTTAAAACCACCCTACAACCATGATGAAGGGCTTCTGGAGTGCTGGTCGCAGCTGCACTGGCATGTCATTTGTTGCATGAGAAGAAGCACAGAGCAGGAGCTCTCTCATGCAGGAATTACAACAAGACAGAGCACACACAGGAGTTAACACCCCATTCCCATGAGAAGTGCCAGGCATTTATGGCTTTCCCAGGGGATTTGCTGCTGTTGCAGCCATGCTCCAGAAGCCCCATGCAGTGTTGTCTGCGGTGGCGTTTCCTGGAGCACCTGTGTTTTTCTTGGAGGTCTCTCATCGCCCTACTGACCAGACCTGATGTTGCTTATCTTCAGTGATTAGATCAGCTCATATCTCCAGGACTGGAAGAAATGATATAAAAACATACCATCCTACACCATCTCGAATGACCTGCCAGGAAGCAGGTTTTTTATATGTCCCAGGCACTCAATCTACTGTGTAGATATGTGCAAGTAGGCAGGTGCAGTTTTAGCAGGAAACCCCCCAGTAAAGTACTTTAACCCTGCTGGCACACATTCATGTTAACAGGGAGGGTCACACACTCCACCGTGTCACTCAGGACCACCTGGCAGCTGCCCAGTCTCTTTTGCCACTGATTTGGTGGTGGCCACTTGCATCCTGGCTGGCATAATATTGTTGTCACACCTCTTATGGCCATCACCTTCAGGGGGTAACCGAGACGCTTGGGTGTAATGAGATGTCACCTGAGCCAGGCTTTTAAAAGTGGCCCTTGAATAAAAACTGGCACCAGTGCAAGACGGTCTATCAGTGCTAACACAGTGCTGCCTATGTTAGAGGCAAACACAGGAACCACCAGTCCGGACTGCACCATCTGGGGCAACAGAGCACATCACCCTGACCATCCACCACCTCTGTCCCCAACCGTGTGATTGCTCTTCCTTATCCTGGCAGCCCTGAAGGTATCAAACAGCCACTGAAAACTGTGATAATATGACTGAAGCGAGTAGGACTGTGCCAGTCTACCTCGACTGAGCACTTAGTCCGAGCATCCGCAGCTGTGTCATGCACAAGGCAGAGCCTTCCTTGCAGTAGCTGTGCCTGTGTCTGCTGCTCAGGCCATGCCGTGGATCTGTTATAGAAACAAAATTGTTTGCAATTCAGATGTTTGATGCAACATGATTCCAAGAAAGAAGCCATCAGTAAAATTGATCTCTCTGTCTGAGGAGGAATCTTGGCTGAAATCTTTCCCTGTGAGTCCAACAACAACAGCACATCAGTTACTCCAGTGGATTTCATTTCTCAACCCTTTAACATGTAATTCCTGGACAGATGCCCTAAACTGAAGAAGTAAAATACTCCACTCCTGGCCACTTGAATTGCATAAGAGTGCATGCCCACTGCTAAGCCCTATACAACTAGTCATTTGTACTCTGCTTGAGACTGCCACAAAGCCTGCAGCCTCAAGGGACCAGTATTTTTATATTGGTTTTCCTGAGCAATTAATATAAATCACTCAGGAAGGACCAGAAAGAAACAGTGCTGGAATCTCTTACTGAAACTCTTTCATCTAACCAGGTTAACAGTTATCACACATGAAAATAATATGTAAGAACTGTAACTCTGGGGTATGACTTCAGGATTTTATAGTTGCTTTTTGAATAAGGAGAGGCAGGATCCTACTGGGCTTGGGCATCCCTGGAGACATCCTTTGTTTCAGCGTTTTGGAATCTTTCCTCCTTGCTCAGGGCACAACAAATCCCTCAGGCACATCTTTTCTGTGTGCCCTTGGTCTAGTATTTGTGCTTTTAAATGAACCCTTTCTTTCTTCATGGGCTGTGAATATCCTGGATAGGCTATGGATGATGTTCAAATAGCAGAAGAAATTGGTAAGGCAATTTAGTGGGCTACTGCTTTAGATCACATTTTAACAGGTGCCTTTGCCATTTAGCTAACTGAACAACACATCCAAAGATGTCATAGACCTCATCATCATTTCCTCCTTAAACACCTTAATCATTACTGTAGGAGCCTATATACATCCATCAAGGAGAAAACTAGTCAATAGTCGCAACCCAAACCACATAAGGAGTAGCTTACTAGGCAGACATGGACAAGGTAGGAGCTGCCTCACCCTTTGCCAGGGAGGGTTAGATAAAATTCAGCTCCCAAAAACTGGATAGCAAGGAGGAAGCAAGGGTTCACTGCTGTGCTTACCTTTTTTTTTTTTTTTTTTTTTTTTTTTCTTTTTAATGCATTGAAGTATATTATGTCTCAAATGGATGCTTGTAGGAGCGGCAGTGCCTTTATATGTCTGGAATATTTGCCTTACAGTCCTTCCAGCAACACAACTTCATGCTGCCCACATCTGGGCTGTCCTAAGCAGCACTGTTGAGTGTTATTTAAATCAGGCCCATCATATGATTTGTTCGTGTATGTATATCATTAGCTGGGCTGTTAGCCTACTTTAAAAATGTTACTGATGGTCTTTCGGTAGGCAGAAGTGGTCCTTTCCAAAAGATTTCCCTTGTCATACATCAGTGTTGTCCAGTCTTCAGTGTTACATCCCTTCCAGCATGCAAGACCTTAACAAACACCTCCTCTGCCTGGCCATCACATAGGGCATTAGGAATCCCTCATTCCTTTGGGCATTTCTCTAGGTTTTGCTCTCGGACCAGCTGTGTTTGCCAGAATGTATTTCAGGCAGCAGGAAATGTTTAGATGTATTAGAACTTCCTTACAGTAAATATGTTTGGTTAACGCAGTGATAAAAGAGTGACGGTGTGTCAGGCTGCACCAGGAGCGCACGGTGCCCAGTTACTCCCATTGTTAGTAGCTGGTGTCTCAGCCAGTTCCTGCAGGGACAAGGAACATGGCTGTGAAACCTAAACAGGGATAGCGTGCAGATAAACCTGACTGCAGTGTTTCCCCTGAACAACATCCGCTTGTTCACACCGCTGTAGCTGAGTGTGTGCCAGCGCGTACTGTTCCCTCCAGCGCTGCGATTCCTTCTACCCCATGCCTTGCTCAGCTGCAGAGCCTGGCTTCTCCAGCTGACCCTCCTTGCTCCAAAGGGAGGTAGAAGCTGCTGAACCAAGCCAAGCACAGCCCATAGTTCTGCTTTTTATCTTGCCTCTGAAGACCTGCTTCTTAATCTCTTTCTGAACAGGAGCCAGTTCCAAGAAAGCAAGACAGCAAGGTCCTTAGGACAAGATGATGGATGGAGCCATGGAGTTCAGAGCACTTTGTTCAGCCACTCAAGTGCTCGCTTTAAATAATGATAAAGTTAACTGGATCAATTTTAGAGCTTTATAACAGCAGAATAACTATGGATTGTCAAGTCATGAAGTGCGTAACCTACTCAGATGTCATCAGGCTGACATAACACAGACTGTACCTGGAATACCCAGTTCTAATATGTTTTTAATAAACTAATTATCTAGCATATTACATGTCTTGAATAATACTAAAATCATGGCTTACCTGTTCAATGTTATCTGGTTTTATTTTTAATATCACCACCTACTAACAGGGACAATACTCTGACTTGCCTAAGCCCATGCCAAAGTGCCCATTAACTACTGTGAGCTGCTGCTTCTGAGAACAGGAGCAAATCCCCATGGAAGTGAATTAGCGTAACTCCATTAACTTGGATGGAGTTTTATTTTCTCACAGCAAGCAAGTAGCTCCCTCCCTTGGCTTCTGCATTAGTCCCACACATAAATAAGCAGCTTTTCAATGAATTAAACTGACTCATTTTGTTCTGATGCAAAACTGGCCATAGAGAAATGGTAGAGCTACATCAACTTACATTGGACTATGGACTCCAAAGATGCTTTCTCTTTGCCATGGTCTTCTAGTGAATGTGAAACTAGGAAACCCCAGAAGAAGCTGCCATGGGAGTGTGTTGTCCTTCCAACTTGACTGATATTTTACCTGCCCAACTGGAAACCCAGGTGTTCTTCTAAAAGCAGATGGCAGCCCATCATTTTACAGACTAATGGTATTTTCAGCCCTTGTACTTTCATTTTCAACCCAAAATACATAGGGCTAGGGTGCCTTTTCATCTACACTATTTTTATAATGGTTTAATTTCAATGGATGGAGGGTCTTGCCTGTCAGCAATGTAAACATGTAAACATGATCAGATTTGTGTCCACATAATTTTTGCAGCTCAAGGTACACTTGTTAATTTATGCTGGAAAGGGGCTGGGATATTTTTTGAAGAGGGCAGAGCTGCATAAAGGACATGCAGTGATGGCAGGTTTGATGTCTGGCAGTGAGCCAGTGTTCCCCTTCAGATCTGTACTGTGCTTCTCTCCAGATCTTTCCACTTTTCCCCTTTTCTTGGTGTTCGGAGTCTCCTGAAATAATCCACCGAAGGTGACCATGTAACACAAGTTGACATTTGCAACAGAGCAGTTTGTGAACATGAGATGTCAAAAGATATGCAGATATGAAAAAAAAAAAAAAAGAAAAAAAAGAAAAATCTTGTGATCCACCAGCTGAAAATCTTGAAAATTCCTCACCGTCAAGGTATACTGGTGGGAATGGCCAAGGATATGGCGCAAAGGAGACATGCTAAAGGAGCCCTGGTGCAAGGCAGAGGGGAAATCCTTGGTTTTGAACAAAAGCATTGTACATTGTGCCGTAAATTGTGTTGTTGGTACAAGTTTGTACAACTTTTCATCCTCAAGTAGTCGGTTCATTGCTTCCGGAAGAAGAAGCAATAGAGTGAAACTTTTACGTTGTTTAACAAAGTAACCTGTGTGTGAGGCAGGGTGAGGTCTTGGCTTTCAACTCGGTTCCTGGCATGCAAGGAAATCCAAGAAAAAAGCAGCCTTTCCCAAATCAGGGTATTGCTGCTGAATTTCCAGCCTTGATTTTGGAAGAGAGATGACTGCCCCAGGGTTATTTTATGTAGCTACCCCGACTACAGCAATTAGCTTACCATTCAGGCTGGTAAAAGTGAGATGAGACCAAGGCTTGCTGAAACACTGTACCGACCAATCTCTGTTTGTGGCTTATGCTGAAAAAAACGACACAGCAGATTGGATGCAACTTTCACGAATTGAGAAGATATAAAATCAATATATTGAAATAGCACAGGTGAATTCTGATCCCTGTCACATGCGGAAAATTCTGAAAGCTGAAGCAGCATCCTGAAGGCAGCCTGTTGCTGAAGGTCTTTGGACCACATGGTCTCATCTTCCCATCTCATTTGTGCAGTCTGTAGTGGTGTAAGTCAACACCTCGACACAGCTTACTTGTTCGTGCTCTTTCCTTATAGCCTTCCTTGTTAAGCCAGATGAGATCACTGTTTGTTTGCTTATTATTATTTCTTGGTTTGTGCCTCTGACAATGTTATAAAACAATATTGAAATTAATGGATCAACCCAGAAAACAAAGATTTACATATTTTAGCAAGCTGAAAAAGCAAATAATTTTTACAGTTAACTCTGAGGCCAACAGAATAGCTTGTCTGGGATAAAATATCACGTATCCCTTCAAGTTTGAGAAATTTTATTAAAATTTTATTTTTTTAATTAGCATTAAGGATGGTGGCAAGTGTTAAGATATTTGTTCTGAGTGGAAAATCAAAACATTCTGTTTTGAAGGGTGCTTTTTCTGAATGTTTGTTTGTTTGCCTCAGCAGGAACAATTCAGCAGAAATGAGGCGAATACACAAAATGTTTTTCATGTTGCTGAATTCACCGTTTTGCCAAAAAAAAGAAAAAAAAAAAAAAAGAGGGAAAAAAAAAGCAGCTAAAGCTTTTCCCAGAGCTACTTCCAAACTATTACAGAAATTAGAGTGAAATGGTACTGATTAAGGGGGGTGGGGGTGGGGGGGTGCAGCATCACCCTTGCAGTAACCCTATCCAAGGCAATAGATTTACACAAGAGCTGACTCTTGGCTCTTGGTATTTATAAAGCCTATAGTCTTCAGTGGTTCATTTTCAGAACATTCTTCTTCAATGACATGAGGGTAGAACATGGTAGATAATAGCCCTGATGTTTATAAAAGACAAAATAAGCAGGATTTATTCAGACAACACCACGCAGCCCGGGCGACACTGAGGTGTGGAGGCAGATGGGTGGTAGGTTCACTGCACTCCACAGCCAGCTGGTCAGGAGAGCAACGTCATCACATGCCTGATAAAGACCTGTCTTTTTCTTCCTCTGCCTCCTCTCACTTCTTTTCTTATTTTTGTGCGTTTGGTATGTCAGGTCCTTCAACTATTAATTGCAATGTGTCATTAACCCATGTCTTAGAGGTTTCACCCTTCCATTTTGCCAACTAGTGGCAGCTCTGCTTCCCCTGCAACCCAGTTAGGTTACCCAGGAGCCACACTTCATACGTGGGAGTGAGTGAGAGGACACCCATGCAAAATCTATCAGACAGGGCCATGTGTCCTTCCAAAGAATGCACATGGTTCCAAGGGGTATGCAGAGGAATTAGCATTAAAATAATGTGTTGGTTATGGGAGTTAAAAAAATAGGCATAGCTGGAAAACACTCTCCCCCATAAAGTGGAAAAATATCAGCTATTGTGGGCTGTTTGCCAAGGATTCAAATTCTCATGAACAAGCTCCTCTGAGCTCATTTGAAAATCCTCATGAACTCTTGCTGCCATTCACCCATTAGGTTCAGGATGAAAAGAAAGCCTGGAAGCTGCTGAGAAACCAGAGGGCTGCCAGCCCTCCCAAATCTGAGCGTGGGACTCAGCTGAGCTCTCCCCACCCCATGGAAAGCAGATGACATAACACTTGGGCTCATTCTGTCCATCCCCCAAGTGCTAGAAGCAGAGGCAGGAATCAGCTTGCTTTTGTTTGCAAGCTTTCACAATATGGAAGAGGTCAGGAGAAAACTAGGTGTCTGCATCCCTATTTGTGACTAAGCCAGGCCCAGGGCTGCTTTCCAGTTCCAACTTGACAGCCATCCACACCATGGGCACCCAAACACACAGCTCATCTGGAAGGTCTGCTCACGTGGTGGGTTCAGTCCATCTTCAGGCCATTGCACCCTTTTCTTCCTGTGGCGGGCTTTTGAGAGAAGCTAAATTTGGTAACGTGCTGTAGAAGCACATGGGTCATGAGGCTGAATGAATCAAAACCCCTTCCCAGGTCCTCACAGGTCCTCAGAGTTGTGAGAGCCAAGTTTGCTGTTCCGCAGAGCTTGCCTTTGTGTCAATCAGGAGGAGGGGGTCCTGCTTGTGTCCTGCCATGTGCCACACCAGGGTCATTAAACACATGCTTTGAGTTTTACACACATTTCACTTTGCTTGTGTATGTGTACATGAGCCTAACTGCCCCCCCAGCCATCCTTACCTGTACCCGGAGGTCAGGAAGACCGCTCTGGTGTAAACTGACGAGCACGAATACCGTGTGTTAGCAGCCGTACACCCATGTGGCACTACATGTAGGTAGATGTGTACGTGTGTCAACTTCAGCGAACTGATCCAAGCGTGCAGCGGCGGGGCAAACGCTAAACATTGCACAAGCTCCCTTAGGTAAGGACGGAGTGTAGGACCCCCTGCCACAAAGTTCTTATTTGATTTCATTTTAGATAAGGACATTCCAAAGTTAAAATCCAAACCTTGATAATGGTGATGAAAAATGAAGCTGGCGTTGAGTGCTCACTGCCATTCCCTTTTTTTATTTTCTTTTTTTTTTTCACAAAGACATGAGCAAGATCTCTCTAAATTATAAATAAAATATGATACCTAGGAAAGAAGGAAAATTCAGAGGTGAGGCTCAGCCTCGTGACCTCTTTGCTGTGCAGCTGAGTTGCCAGCACCAGGACATGATTCAGAGACAGTCTGTGGGCATGTCCATAGGTGTGCACAGCTGAGAAAATAAAAAGACCCTCATCTAGGGCAACAACCCAGCTAAAGCATCACCTTTCCCCTCCCCCCCAGCAGCCAGTGGTGTCACTGATTTCCCCAAAGCCGCAGACCGGAGTCCAATGTCACCCCTCAGTCACGGCAGTGGGATATGCAGGTGGCGGTAGCACATGCCTCTGAGATGTGCTCATGAAGTCAGCCACCTCCTGATTTTCTGTTGAGATTTTTCACAACCCTGGCTGCAAAAGCCAAATGGACTGTGTGTTTTCCTCTGGTGCAGGATGAGACTCGGGGCTGGGGGCATGGCTGAGGCTGCCTGGGCTGTTGCTGTTTCCAGGGGAAAGCTGCTGAGGAAGATTTTGTAACATCTAGCATTCATTTTTTGGATGTCAGTGCCCAGGGAGGCAGAGGTAGTTTGGGGAATTTGATTTGTTTTGATTTGTTTTGTTTTATTTAAGAGAAAAATTCCTTTAAGTGATTTTTTGAAAGGCTGCTGATAAACCTCAACGCTGAAATCCAGGTTAATGGAGGAGGGGAGGTCTGCAGGGGGGAGTCTGAGTTTTGGAAGAAAACCAATAAAGATCAACCTGTTTTAGCCACAAATCTCACACAGGCTCACAGAGGACTGTTTCAGGCTGCTGCCTGCACAAAGCAGGTTTGATCTTTCAGAACTTGCTTTGTCAAAATCCCTTTTGCCGTTTGCAAAGGAAAAGCAGTGATTATTTTTGATGCAGATTGCTGGGGAGGCCACAAACATCTGCCACTGCTTTCCTCCCACCATCCCAAGGCACAGGGGAGGGTAACTCAGAGAGAGGGATATCATGGTGTTTTCTTTGCTGTATTTCAGTGTATGGTTTGCAAATTTTAATTCTAGCAATGGCCTGATGGTGTTGTCCAGTGATGTGTGACCAGACCTGTGTCATCTGCGGCAGGGAGGCAAGAGCCACGTGTGAGGTACCTCTCGAGATGTCCCACGTTAGAAGTCCACAAAGTCACCGTGCCTTTCTGAACATGAAAAAGTTTAAAAGAGTGATTTAAAGGTAAGGGGCAGACACTGGCTCATTCAGAGAGAACCAGGGCCCCCTCCCTGAGCCTGCCTTTAATATCTAATTATCAGGACTAATGACTGATTATTTGTCTCCAGTCTTTTCAACCTTTAATAATTTCTGTACCAACACGCTTTACCGCTTTCCAGGGGAAATGTTATCTGAAGTGTGAAATTAACCATTCTTTTGTTATGAACTCACCACTTGGCCATAGTTGCTAAATAGTTTCAAACCTGAAACATATTTGAACTGTTTCCAAGTTCATCTAGAGCGTGACCTTGTGTGTTTTAATAATTATAATTTCTTCGGTAAAGTACAACTCTAGAACCAGAGGAAAAAAAAAATGTACAGACAGCTGCAGGGGTAGGGATGGCTGACTGTAATGATGAGCTTTACAAATATAGCAGGAGGAAAGCAATAAATCTCCAGAACCAAAGTACCTTCTGGTTTTAACCCCTAGTATGCATCAGTGCCCTGATGGCACAGACCTTCCTGCAGGCTGCCCCAGTGGCAGTGGAGATGGGTGTGTGGAAGGAGAATATGGAAGAGGAGGAGGAATAGGTATCAGGTTGATCTTTCTTTTCCCAGCAAGCCCAGCTGCTCCTGTTTCAGATTTTTATCGCCGGCATACTGGTGTAAATCAGCTGAAAGCAGCAGGATTTACCCCTGCTTTGCAGAGATGTGAGCTGTGATCAGGCGCACAGTCGCGGTATGCATGCACATGTGAGTAATCCCATTGGAATCAAGGACTTGAAAGAGGAGCACGCACATGAGTAATGTTTTGTAGATACAAGGGCTGGAATCTGGGCCACATGGCTCAGGACAAAGAGACGTGTCAGTTCTGCATAAATAACACAGGCATTCAGCTTCAAAACTTCAACCTACTTAGCTGGGGTGAAAGTCACTCTTTCCATCTCATGGTCTAGGAAAGCAGGGACGGACTGGGTGACCTTCGCAGCCCGGTGGTGAGAGCTGGGATGAGACTGGTGAGAGCTGGGATGAGCCTGGTGAGAGCTGGGATGAGCTCGGGGGCTGGGTGCTCCCGGTGCCCGGGGAGGTGCCTGCACAGCAGCCCTTTTGCCCAACACCTGTGTGCTCTGGTGGGGCAGGGAATGGCATCCTCACTGTGCAAGTAAGAAAGCGCCGTGATCTTGTTGGGAGGAAAAGCCTGCTGAAGCCTGCTGTAGGTACCATCTCTGCTGCAGGGGAATTTAGACCACAGCAAGAGGAAATAGCCTCTGCTTCTCCTCCAAGCATTTTCCCTCTGTACAGCAAACACCTCCTAAAGCCTCAGTGAAACAGGGTTAAAAAACAATAAAGGGAGAGAGCCAGCATGACAGACCACCCAGGTCAGGGTGTCTTTATCAGGCATGCATCACTCCATGCAGTGTAAGGCTTCTCTTAGCCACTTCTGGGAGATTTTAACAGGAATATGACTAACACAACACTTGGCAAAGCAAAGACTAATAGTGTGATTGTTCTGCCGGCTTCTCCCCTTCTTGAGTAATATCGTGCTGAGCAGTGTTCGAGTTAGCGATCTGAAAGGCCTTTTCATTATTGTATCGAAAACTCCTCTGACTGCAGATCTCTTAATCAAAGGACTTTTATGTAAAGTCACATTTTTTCCAAAACCAGAAAAGTTCAGGCTCAGAGCATAAACATTAGACTCATTATTTAGAAATAGCAAGTAAGTCCTTTGGGTTCTGGTATCAGATCAAAGCTAAGAAATTAAATTGCTTCAGAAAAAAAAAATTAGTTCGTTTTGGGAATCAGCATATTTCTTGTTTGCTTTTTCATTATGTAGCTAAAAAAAGGAATAGTGAGATTCTGTCGGTGGTTTTCAAGTGTTTTCCAAAACTGGATGGATGCTGCATGCTAAGTAATTCCACAGTCTGTGGAGGCAGAAAATATTTTGTTGACATGACAATAAAAACATTCTGCAGACTTATCGAATTATTCTCTCCTTCACCATCCGTAGCCACAAGAAAGCAGTACGATCACCACAGTCCTGCAGAATAGAAACCTGCGCTCGGCTGACATTGCCTTTGAACAGGAGCACTGGAGCGTGCCCTGACACCCGGAGGAAGAGATTTGCACCCAGGTTGTGGGTGACACCTGGGAAGTGGCCCCAGTTCAGCAATGTCCCCTGCCAGCACGTGGCCTGGCCACGCTGTCCCAAAGAAGTCGCCCCCTCCTTTTGGGGCTCTGCAGCAGTAACTGGTTTGCTAATGGTTTGGGCAAAGACAATTAGTTTATTATTGCTAAAGAGTTTAGCCCCACTACTTAGGTCACCAGTTGTCGTGGTTTAACCCCAGCTGGCAACTCAGACCTGCACAGCCGCTCGCTCACTGCCCCCCAGTGGGATGGGGGAGAGAACTGGAAGGTTAAAAGTGAGAGAACTCGTGGGTTGAGATAAACAGTTTAACAGGTAAAGCAAAAACTAAGCACACACACAAGCAAACCGAGGAATTCGTTCACCACTTCCCACGGGCAGACGGGTGTTCAGACATCCCCAGGAAAGCCGGGCTCTATCACACATAAGGGTGACTTGGGAAGGCAAACGCCATCACTTCAACTGTCTTCCCCTTCCTTCTTCTTCCCCCAGCTTTATATGCTGAGCACGACGCCATATGGTCTGGGATATCCCTTGGGTCAGCTGGGGTCAGCTGTCCCAGCTGTGTCCCCTCCCAGCTCCTTGTGTCCCCCCAGCCTACTCACTGGTGGGGTGGTGTGAGAAGGTGAGCAGGCCCTGGTTCTGTGTAAGCACTGTTCGACAACAATAAAACATCCTTCTGTGACCAACACTGTTTCCAGCACAAATCCAGAACACAGCCCCACACTAGCTACTATGAAGAAAATTAACTCTATCCCACTAAAACCACCCTGATGCTATCCTATCTCCCACCAGTCTTATCTATCTTCTTATCTTCTCTGTGCTTGTGGCCTTCACCTGCTTTTTTAGGCTATGGACACACAAGTGGTGGAATTGGTGTGCGGTACAGCAGCAGGATAGAAATGTGGGGCTGGGGAAGAGCCATGCCATATAGCTCAGCCACTGCTAAGACACATGCTTTCTCCATCAAAGAGAAATCCCACCCTGAAAGCTTCTGCTGCCAACAGCAGTTCCCACTCTTCTGGCGGTGGTGAATGCTGAGACCATGGTGCTGACTGCCATGCTGGTCATGGGGCTTCTCAGGAGATGGGGCAGCAAGGGTAGAGGCAGGACTGACATTTGGGATTGCTTTTTCCTTACCATTTCCTTCCTGATTATTCCCCCCTCCCCCCAACATCTATTACCTGTTGTGCTCACCAGGCAAACGTGACCAACCTTAATTCCTGCTGATTTTTGTGAACTTTGCAAGTGCCTCAGAAAGAGGTGGGACTCTTGAGAAGTACCGAAGAGAGCCGGCTGCCAAGGGCTGAGGAATGGCAGAAATGCCCACATGCTTTTTGTTTGTGACACTGCCGCTGATGGGAATCGTTCAATCGCACAACCAGAACGGTTCATGTTACCTTTACACCAGTCCTTCAGATGTTTCTCTTATCTCTGACTTTCTGCGGTCTGCTAGGGTTTTCCCTGCCCAGTTCCTCTGTCACCTAGGAATGGGTTTGAGTGCTTATTCCTCGGGAAATGTGAGTTGTCTCTGCGACTCGGCCACGGTTTCCCTACTTGGCTGTCAGATGGCATTTCGTCTTCTCACTTCTCAGGTCCCCATCTGTACAAAGAGGTTAATAATGAGAGGAAAACAAGCGTAGCAGGGCCAGCTACACACAGATCCCCAAGTGCTGAGGGGCCATATAATTTCTTAAATGAATCGGTCACATGATACTCTTTTTTTTTTTCTTTTTTTTCCCTCCTTTACTGAGTAATTGAAACTTCATAGACATTAGGAATCTGAAACATGCGTAGCAGTTATTTATGTACAAATAGCCTTTTCATTGCAAACTGAGGTTCTTGTAGGGAAAAGAGACATTCAGTGAACGCTGGAGAGAACAAGCACCTGTTTCCACACGTGTTACGATTCCCACAACTGGCACAAACAGTTGATATTCAGGGTATAAACGCAAAATTTCCATCTCTGCCTTGCAACATTAGCTGGGTTGTCCCCAAACAAACCTCCTTAACCAACAAATAAAGCTTTCCAAATGACCACCACCTGCTCCCTGTAATAAGGTCTGCCTTCATCTGGCCTAACGTCTGCCCGGGCCTTTGCAATGAGCATTTCCTATGGGATCAGCACTTGAAGACCTGCAGCCAGTCTTCTAGGCTTGAAGGTCTCCAGCCAGCAGGAGACGGGAGGCCCAGGATCACAGGTGGATGAGCTTGGTCCTCCAGGTCTTACGGAACGGGAGAGGCATGGCTGTCAGCTCGACACCCTGCCGACCGAAAGGTGCCTTGCCAAGGCGAGGGGATGTAATTTGACCTTGTAAGTTCAGTAACATGGGAACCGGTCACACAGAAACCCAAGTGCCGGCAGGCAAGGCTGCACCCCGGGGCTGCTGCCTGCCGGTAAACGGCTGCTCAACGCGCACTGAAGGTTCAGCCTGAGCTGATGCTGAGTTGGCAGCAATACTGAACCCTCTGGAATTCATGTTCTGCCTTAAGGAAGAACAATATATACAAATGTCTTCTGGCAGCCCCCTTCCATGCTCCCATTCAGCCCCTGACCCGTTATTTGGGAAACTGCTACTTGAGAAAGCAAAAGATAAATCAGCGTACAGTAAAAACATAACCCAAAGCTCTGGCTGAAGGCAGGGAGGGAATCAAGGACAGC
Organism: Falco rusticolus; assembly: GCF_015220075.1. Taxonomy (NCBI): domain Eukaryota; kingdom Metazoa; phylum Chordata; class Aves; order Falconiformes; family Falconidae; genus Falco; species Falco rusticolus. The sequence goes on along the minus strand of NC_051190.1, from coordinate 31,798,830 downwards.
AGAGTCAAAGCTTATCTGCTAAATTAGTAAATTGTTGTGATATTGTATATTAAGCAGGGGAAAGGAGAAAGACAAGCTTTTCTGCAGGCGTTGCTGGGCAAGGTGAAGAGACAGGCTGGGGGAAAGAACGTCAAGGAGGTAGAAGTGGTTCTCTTACATGTCCTTTCCTTAACTACATGCAACGTGGTCCAATGGATCTCACCAGTCATGCCATCAGATGGCTCTCCACTGCAGGGAGACTGTGTGTTAAAGACACCCGAACACGGCAGGCTGGTGCGGGAAGCCAAGCAAGCAGCTGGCAAAACGCACCCGTAGCTCCATCCTTCTCCTGCGTGGGTCCAGCCACAAAGCCCCACCTCCAACAGCGCCTGCTCCCCGCCCCAGTGGTGGTCAGCATCACCACTGTGCCACTGCCTTCGTAACACCACAGGAAAACGTTTCTGAGGAAATGGCAATAACACCAACACAAATCACTCCCAGCTGAATTGTTCATGGACCTTCAGACACCACCAAAGTCAGAAGCACAGTGTGATCACAGCCAGAATCATTATTTCCATTCTTACCATTGGAGAGGGAAGGGTCAGCTGTAAAGAGATATAGAGTTTGAAGGAAACACTCAACCAGTGACATAATTTTCTTTCTGTAATGGAATAAATTTGCCATAGCTGCAAACGTCCTGCAGCAATTCACTTAAGACCAGGACAAAGTTCTCATTTTGTTTCATTGTAATCAGAAATTTCAGAATTTACGGGGTAGAAGCCATTGATTTAAGAAAGTCAACACTAAGATTTTATAACTGTATACTTTGAAGTGTCTGTCTGTAAAGATAGAAAAAAAGGACATTATGAGCTTTTGACAAGCATATAGGAGACTAAGACCCAGGGAGAATTCTGGTTCTCTGAAACTCTTAAGTGGTCACCTAAATATCTTTTAAACTCTGGCCTGCCTGCATTTTCACAGGTGGAAGAGATGCTCGGCTTGCTCTTCCAGCCCAGGCTTCACCCTTCAGCCCTCCACTTCTTCCCTGCACCCCTGAGTCCTGGATGTCATTCCTTGCCTCTGTCTCCTGAGCCCCTTTGAGCAGTTTTCATGTGTCTCTGGGCTATAGTCTCTCTCTCTCTCATATCTGAACCTATCCTTTCCCTTCCATATCTACACTTCTAGAGTATCTCTTCTTTTCTGGTATTACTTACTCCTAATAACTCTAATTATATTGTGGAGCCCTGTCAAGCTTTTAGGAACAAAGCTTGTATGAAGGATGCTATACAAAATGGACTTCTAACAGAGGGGAATTTGCGCTATGGCAGAGACGAGGAAGTTTTTTGATCATTACTCTTATCTAGAAGAAATTGCACATAATAACCTTTAATATTTTCAATCAGATTTTGTTCCTCAGACAGACACATTTTTTTGAAAATTAATCTGTATTTAACTGAATCTTCTAAGTATATCTGAGTCCCAAAATAAGATACTTAAACGTGCATTAAAAAATAAACAAATGACTAGTTCACTGAATGCGGCACTTGTTTCACTGCCCTTGACATAGGCTTAGGAGCTCAAAACTTTTGTATTGGCTTAAGATAAATGCTGCAAGAGCATAAGCAATCCATTGTTCTTATGGTACATAATAATCTAGTCTTTTTATTTAAATATGATAGTAAGTAATCCCAGAGCCAATGAAAGCATGGAACCGACTAGGTGCTACGTTCCACAAATACTATATTGCATAGAAGAGTTTAACTCCTTATCTGAAAAACAGTTGGCTGTGACCCTATTAACAATTATATTATCAGTTTTACTTGGCAACAGTTATGTGTCAAAATGTATCATGGGTTTCACAGCTTAGCTCCAGAAATAGGCTGTGATCTGGGTGACATCATACCTCCCCGTAAAACCCTTCTTTTGCTTTTCTTCCTTCCATAACCAGTCCTAGTCCCAGCCCTACGCCGGATCCACTCGGGCTGTTCAGGTGTAGCGAGCTCTTCCCACCCTTCAGCTCTACGGCATGTCGGGAGGGTTGAAAAGTTAACAAAACAGCATGTTTTACCGCTGGAGGACAGGAGCTTTTGTGGCTCTGCTGCGGCACAGCAGGAAAAAAGCGGAGTCTGTATCAAAACCCTAATGATTGCGCAATGAAGAGACACCAAAGGCTGTCGATGACTGAATCGGGCTGTTGGTTTGCTGCATGATGTAAAGGGAGAAGAATGTGTTATGGCTGGGAGGTGCAACTCCCTTACTCAAACAACATCCCTGGATGAGCTGTGCAGATATCTTTGCCTGGGGCAGGGAGGAGAGGTAGCACAGTGAAAGATTATGAAAAGCCAGGAGCAGGCAGAGCTGAAAGCCGCCTCTCAGAAGCTGAACTGGGGTTTTTAAAGAGTAATCAACTGGCTTCTTAGAGACGAAGCAATAGAAAGTGGCGTTGTGAACCTACATTGCCGGATTCATTTAGCTGAAGTTGCAAACAGCTGTGCAACTGTCTGTTGTGTTGGAGCTGGGAGTCCGGGTGCCATTTTGATGATTCATTATCAAATATTACACCGCCTTGTCAATTTTTTCACAAGTTTATATTAGGAAAAAAAAATAAATTCTACCATTATTTTATAACATTTGAAGAAGAAAGGATATAAAGCATTCTGCTCTCTCTGTGTTAATCATTGCCTTGAAACAAATAAGGAAGGATGGAGTATAATTAAAAATATGTAATAAGTTGCCACGGCCAGCTCAGTCTCTTCATGAACTAAGCCACAGACCATAACACCTGCATTTATTTTGAAGGACCAGTTTCCCAGATCTCAACATAACTGGGTTTTACCTTCAAAATCTAGAAGAACATCCTGGAAGTTACAAGTTGAGGCAAACAAAACAAAAAATTCACCACTGAATTGAGAAGTTGTCTCAGGAACCTCTCAGAAAAACTAAGACAACTAACTTATATTTTGAAATTGAGTGTTTGGACCACATTAAACTCTGGGACAGCGTTACTGAAGTGTTAGCCATTCCAGCTCTGATTTAATTTACTTTGGAAAAGAGTTAAGCAACAGTGAAGTTAAGGCACTTCTGTCATAAGCTGAAGAGAAGATTTATAATGTACCTTAAGGTCTCTAGGTTTTTTGGAAGCTCCTGTGAGCTTCCTCATGTAAACTGCTCTTCACCAGACAAATAACATTTGAGTATTCCTATCAACTAGGATGTTCCTATCAATTCCTACAGAAGTTTGGAAGTGACATAAAGCCCCAAATAAATATATATTTAAGAATTTCTTGGGTGGTTTGGTTTTGTGTTTGTTTTTTTTTTATTTTCCATTTCCTTTATTTTCCCCAAAAAAGCCAGAGGCAAAATTAAAAGAGGAGAGGGGAAAAAACACGGTGGAATTGCAGAACAAACAAGATGGCAAAATAACAGAACTATTTTTTAATAAGCTGGGAATTTGCCTCAGTATGCAGTTCTTGGAGAGGAGACAGTTTCTGTAAGCTGGCCAGATTCCCTGTTGCAGACATATGGACACCTGGAAGAAAAGACAAAAGGAAGTTTTATTCTTGTATAGTCCTAAAGTTACATTTTTGTGACAAGCATAAGTACTCCTTATTAAGGAAAGCTTGAAGGATAACAGAACCTGTAAACTGCAGCTTTTCCTGGTTCAGTGATAAAAAGGTATAAAACTGGGAACTTTATTCTCCCTACGAATGTAGGATAACTCGGTTAACATTGATGGAACCACAGGCAGAAAGTTGTTTTTGAGAGGACAGTCCAACTAGTGAACATAAAATATACTGAGAAAAATGCAGTATAGAAGGGAAGGGAAATGCTATAAATAAAACCTATATTTGAATTAAACTCTTCTTGATCTTTAATGAATTATGTTTCCTAAGGGAATAGAGGTATAACAACTGTGACAAGGGAGACAAATACCAGCTGAAGATTCAGAAGGTATTTTCCAGGGTCCCAGCCCTGAGGCTGGATGGGAGCAGAGCTGGACTCACCTGAGGAAAAATACAAGATTAATGAGGAGAACTGCAACATACAAAAGAGAAGAGAGATATAAAGGCCTGCTGCTCTCACTGAGGCTGAACAGGTGGTAGAGGAGGATTAGAAGCTAAATATTGTTCACGTGTGAACTTTTTTTCAAACCTAAGCTATGGAAATCTTCTTAGCTCTGTGATGATTTTACTGGTCTTTCTAAACCTCAATTAGTCAGTTATTAATTTTCTATCATGACTATTTATTTTGATCTATTAAATGGAGTCTAGGACTATCTGTGAAGCTGATGAGAAGGAGCTCTGGAGCATCACAGCATCTCCTGGAGAGGTGATACAGAGCATGTTCCAGTGGCACGATGTTGTGGGGCTCCAGCAGAGGCTGGGCAAAGGGAAGAGAGGTAGCACTTGGTGCAGTTTACCCTGGGCTCTTTTTTAGCATGACTTGACCTGAGTTATGCCTAAATATTGGCAATTGGCCTCAGCTGCTTTACAGGGTTCTCTGGTAGCTCTGGACACTCTTGCTGGGGACATCTGTGGTGAATAAGCAACAGCAAAAGAGCTGACCTGCTTCATCAAATGTTCTCTGGGCTCTGTGTGCTATTAAATGCATTTATTTTTTTAGTCATCTTTTGTTGTTGGGATCTAATGGGGCACTGAACAGAAATCTCCCTTTATACAGGAGGTCTGGAAATGGACATTCAGTGCTGCCTGTGACATTAAAGGAGCTGAATTTCTAGAAACAAGTGGGAGAGTGGGGAAATCTCAAGCCTTCTTAATGCACCAAAAAGGAAGGAGGGTCTTTCCTTCCCTTGCCTTGCAGAGTTTTTCTTAGAAATGTAGTTCTATTTTGGGCTAAGTATGTGCTAACGTGTATGGAAGTGCGTCACTCGACTAGATTTCATCCACCACTTGCGACATTCATTTTTTAAGGGAAATGTGTTTTGCCATCGGGATTTATAGCAGTAATATCACCAGTATTCATTTTTGTACTCTATAAGCTGCAAATACATCAACTTAAACAGCAAGGCAGCTATTACAAGGCAGTATGTGATTATCGAAAAGTGATAAAAACAGTCATACAGGTTGCAGGTGTCTTCTTGGAGTGCTTCAGAGGCACATTCTCATTAGGGATTGACACAGTTGTGTTTGTACATTTTAGAATTCATATTGGGTTACCAAACCTCTTAGTGTGCGCTTGCCGGGAGGCATTAAAAGTACTACCACCCCCCTCGTGGAGCACTTGGATAGGCTGTGTGTGTCTTAGGATAAGTATAGTTCCTCAAGTGATGTTTGTGTGCTCCTGCGTCAGGATTTAGGCTGCCTGTACCCTTTTAAAAAGACCTGTGGAGCATGTTTCTGAAGTCACCACCAGTTTGTGTCACAAGTTTGTCAGAGCACTGCTTAGCCTCTGGGATGGTCCTGGTCCCTGGCACTGGTAAAGGCGGGGAATGCAGCCACCTAAACAGCATCTTTAAACACTGGGCTTTGTTTCTCACACATGGCCTGAGAAAAACACAAAAACTACGAGGAAAAGGCATTTCTCTTTGCAGTTAGAAAGAAATACTTTTATGATCTCTCCCAAGTATTTTGTGAAGACAAAAATACCGAATAATCTACAACACTGAATAATGGGCCTTTTGAAGGCATTTTCTTTGCCCTGGCACACTGGAAACAAGCACTGTGTGAACTAGTGTGTCTTTAGTTCCATGGATCTAGTAATCACTTGGCCACAAAATAAAGGTAGAGCTGAACCTTTTCATACTCTGATTTTAGTGAAAAAGAAGGAAATGAACTAAAGTCAGATGTTTTCCCTCTCAGAAGGACCTGCCACACTCAGCTAAACTTGATGAAAGATCCAGTCTTACTAAATCACTAAAATGAATAGAAACGTGATAGTGGACATTGATGCAGAAGAGCAAAAAGATGTTTCTGCCCACCTGGTCACCAAGGTTTGCTTCACTCTGCATCAGTAGCATGGTAGGGCACCTCTGGCCCATAGATGACTTGATGGCTTCTTCATGCCAGAAGTGGAGCTGTAGGGGACAGTTAGCAGCACTCACGATCTGTCATGAGCATTGGATTTATGTGGTCACATACATCCTGTCCTTGGATGTCGCAAGAAAACATGTGTCAAGAAAATGCATTTGTCAAAGATATCTGTTGACTTTTCTGAACAAGTAGCACAGATGCTCACCTCTCCTTTCTAAAAAAAGGATTGTGTTGCAGCCAGCATTGCCATCCGAGCTCAGGAACAAATAAATGTGTGGCTCACCTCCAGGGGTTTTTCCCCCTTGTTTCCTCACAATTGACAAAGAAGCCAATGTTGTTTAAGAGTAAGGCAGGATGACAAATCCATGCATGTGCTCTACTTTGTAGCTGTCTGAGCCTGCTGCTGCAGAGTTTTCTTAAGAATGACAGCATTATTATATGTTTTCTGGCAGAGGCAATCTAAACTGATGCCCATTTTTTTCCTTCTGCCCTGGGAACTGCAAGGAGAAAAAAACAACAATGGTACCCCGGATGGATTAAAACAGGAAATATCATCTAAAATGTTGGAAAAGCTGGTTGACAAGCAAAAAAATAAATTAAAATAATAATTCAAATATTACCAGTGGACAGATTCCTGTTGTGGTTTCATAAGTGGATATTAAAACTGGAATATTCTCAGCAGAGCAATTGTGTTCTGTTATGCCAAGTTATATCCCAAATTACTTCAGTTCCTTCAATGACATTCTTTGGGATGTCTACCAGCATGAAATAGTTAGTGGGGATTGATTTTATAGCAGTTTGAAATACGTATCCAGCAGAGGAAATCTTAGCCAATTAGAAAAAACACAGACAGGTGCCCATCAAACATTCGCAGCATGGTCTTGATCTTTGTCAGGATTTTCTTAATAACAAATGACAAATTAACCTAGTACAGCTCATCAGGGAACCTGTAGGACTTGTATGCAGAGGAAACCAAGTTGTGTCATAGAGGGATCCCGTCAGTTCACTGCAGCCAGAAGGAGCTTCTCCTCTGCCTCATTAGCTGCTCCCGCGCATCTGAAATATCCCATCTCCAGGGAGTCAGGCTTGACAGTTCATCTGGAAGGGCTGCGAGGAGTTTGCTGTGGAAGCTGCTACTGTGAAGTTACGATCCGATAAAAGGGAGAGAGAAACCAGAGCCAGCTAACAGCAATCTTCCTCCTCCTGGTTCTGCCACTTACCTCTGGCTGCCCTTCTCCCAGATTGTGTGTTAGGACGGAGAAATATGGATCTGTAATTGCACAGAAACTCCTTGTAACCTCTGACATGACTGCCGGCTTCTCCTATCTTAGAAGCCTACTTACATTACAATAAAACACTCTGAAAGTCCACCCTTATTCCTCCTGTTTCCTGTAATTAGAATTATGCTCTGCCCTGACTCCAATAACAACTGTGGGTTTATTAGCTACCCGCATGTTGAGCAATTCCTGCTGGAAGATCCTTGGGTGAATGAGAAACAGTAGTATTGAGAGAGCTGGAGGAGAGTTTGCACCAACAAGAAAAGGTCTGATGGCATCAGTATTGAATTTTCAGGGTGAAGAGGGAAGTATGTCCTTGGATGTTTTTGTGGAATGGAACCATCTGGACATAGCCCTGGACAACCTGCTTCAGGTGACCCTGCTTGTGCAGGTGGGCTGGGCACGATGACCTCCAGAGGTCCCTTCCAACCTCAACCATTCTGTGATGTTGTGAACCCCCTGATGAACTTTGTTTTGTCCAGCCCGTGAAATTTCTCACTCACTTAGTTACCCGCTTTATGTATTAGAAGAAAAAAGACCTTTCTGCCTTGCGCGTGTCCTGCTGGGACTCGCCTCACACAGATCTCATGCTGAGACAGACCAGTAAATCTGATGTCACCCTCCATTTGGCCCATATCATTGGTTTGAGGGGGAGGCTTTGCTTGGAGATGGGGGGCTAAGAACTGGAATAATTTTTCTATTCTGCTTCCTGAGGTTAAATATCTCATATTGTTTTCTCTCGTTTGAAACTGGCAATTTTCCCATTGACACACTGGGTGGTAACATGGCCCCACTGCATTCAAACTCCCACTTGGGCTTCAGTGGAGCCAGAATTTCAGCCAATGACTTCTGTCACATTGTCCTAGGTCAGCTCTAACATTTAGGTCATTTAGAAATGGCATGTAGGTCCCCTGAAGCCCGTCTTTCCACTGAAATAACTGATTTAGGAAGATCTGGTCTTTAGTTGTCGGAAAATTATTATCTGTATTCAGAGGGATGCAGATTCTACCAACTGAAGATTTCATTAGATGATCTGGTCTGATCTACTGTATGACTCACTCAATGTCATCTCAGCTACAAGAGTTCTCTAACTTCTTGATTAAAAAATGTCTTATCTGTAGGCATCTAGTCACCATCTGAAGACTGCAGGAGACAGACAGACAGAAAACACTCCTTCATCCCTCTGCTGTCATTTTTTCTTAGCCTTCATTCTGTTATATCCTCTGTACAACCTGTCAGTGCACACAGGAATGGGAGAATATGAAATACAGGGAGAGTTCAGTAACTTAGATTCAAAATGAATTATACCCCTCAAAATTAGGGGCATGTGAAACTTACCAGTGTATATTAGAATGTTTTTAATTTGGAAAGAATTTCAGTAGGGTCATGTAGGAAAATAAACAACGTGTTTGTTTTCACATTGCTGAGATTTTGACTTTGTTTTTCAGTTATCAAAATATATCAGCCAGCTCAGAGCCTAATGAGAATTCCACCCACCGAAACTATATTATGTTAATAATGAGTAGAAATGGGTGAAAATTCTGAATTTTGAGTGCTTGATGAAAGTGTGTTGATCACCTCATTTTTCAAAAGGGAAAGAACAGATTCTGATGTAAATATTGTCAAAGGCTCTTTTCCATATCCATTTTTTGTGTAATTAACAACGTGCTGGCTGGTTTTGTTCATTTTTTAAGTACATTTTTTAAGAGGTCTTCACAGAAGTTGTGGTTCATCCTGAAGTAGAATATGGTTTAGACACATATAACACCCGGAGTATGAAAGCCATAAATCAGTCTAGTTTATGACTAAAGAAGAGGTTACCTTTGCACTAAGGCTTTGTCTTCACTAGAGAAAAAAAAATGAACCTAACTTATAAACCGAGCTAGTCATTGAAATAAGAAATCCATGGAGACAATAAAAAATCCTTACTTCAAAATGAGTTAGTAGCAACTAGTAACCTATCCAATCTCTGCTAGCAGTTGACTATTTTGGTGTAAAAACATACAATTCTTTTCCTCCTGCTAAGACATCCACTAAGATCAGGAGGAAGATAGTGAGAAAGGTCAGTAAGGATCAGTCTTTAAGAGGGACAGATTGCTCATTAGTGCATGCAACAGACATCATCACAGAAAGAATAAAATTTAGTGATTGTATCTAAGAAGTATGAATGTTTTCCTTGTCAAATGTCATTCCCTTTAGAATTTGGCAATAGTAACTTAATGTAATTTTCTTTCATGTGGAATTCAGCTGGGCTGCGACTCTGTGTGTAATCTTTTTCTCATGGTGGTAGTATAATTTGACATATCAACTGTATATTTATAATGGAAATAAACTTCATTATGACTCCCCAAAGGGTTCTGATCTAAATCTCATTGAAAGAAATATGGAAAGACTCCCATCGACTTCTCTGATCTTTGGTCAAACTATTGGAGCTGTAGAGTTCTCTCGCTTTCCGCCTTTATGCTTTGCATCCGGAAACCACACTTATTGTGAATCTATTTGGGGCATCTCTTGTTTTGTTCCCGTTTTTTCACAGTGTTACTTGCAATGTAGAACTGAACCACCACCTTGTTTCAGTGTTATCATCTTGGCAGCAGAGTGTACAAGCATGACAATGCTAAAATCTCAACTCTACATTAGGTTGCATGGAGAAAATGTTGCAGGAAGGTAACTGCTGACCTGTTCAGCACTGCAGTCAGTACAGGGGAGCAGAATTTGGCCCCATTTCTGCAAAATACCTGTGGCTTTCCTTAGCAGTCTGATCATGTCATAATTCACTTTAATGCTCATGTATACTAGCCCAAGGGCTTCTATAATTGTTACGCCTGTCTCGTCATGAAAGACAGATAAATCACACCTGAATACAAGAGTAGGAACTTGTTGTTTTGTTTAGATTTTAAACATTTAAAAATCATTATTAAATGAGCAAATTGCCTGTGCCCTGCAGTAGAGGGTACAAGTTAGAGCTATCTGGATACTTTTTGCTACTACTGTTATGGATTTTGAAGAGTGTGATCTCATTAGAAGGAAACATCAATTAACAGGGTTGTGATGAATTTATCTGAATCTCATGCAAGGAGTGAAAACAAAGATAAACTCATTGGACACAAACTACAGTCCAGTTGCATTTTACAATATTTTATAGACCAATTAATACTTTATCCTAAGCCACAAGATAGCATATTCATGAGGCACTGTAATTATGCAGACATCTGTCAGGAGTGTTATTTACAGAAAGGTTTCTGAATAACCCAGACGAACATTTCTAGTTAATATAAAGTCCCAGAAGGTGGGTCTCCCCTGACTGGGGAAGCAGAAATTTCCACATTAGCTGGGTCTGCAACACACATGGAAGTAACAAAAAATCCAGTATTACATGAAAGGAAATGTCAGGGAGATGAAGATATCTAGGGCCTGATTTAAACCCTGGGGAAGTGAGTAAAAAGGATCGCTTTAACTTCCATAGCTACATATCAAGGTCTTCTGCGGTAGGCAAATGGAAGTGTTAAAACTCTGGAGCGTGGTAGAACGAGGAAGATCCTGCAGACATGGGATGGTACAAGGTTTCTTATTAAGGAAACATGCCATGCTGCTGGAAAAGCACTCAGAAGCAGTACGCAAGCTGTTTCCAATCACTCCACAGTCGGAGTAAATTGCACAGTTCCCTCCCTGCATCACTCGTGGGTACATTCAGACCTTCGCGGTCAGCAGGTGCATGTTGAACTTTGTGATTTTTTCTGATTCACTTCATACTTGTGCAGACAACATTTATAAACACCGTCAGCATAGGTTGTTGTAGGAACTGTAAGGAGTAGGAGTACAGGGCTGTGAAAGTCAGTTTATTTAGTTTCTTTTACTTATATTTCATGTTAATGATCATAATTTTCTTTCTTCTACAGCCAAATCAGCAGCATTTGTATAAAGATAGATACTAAGTGACTCCATTATTCAGGGCCAGTTCCACTCCTCGGGTCACTGTTACGGCTGACTAACAGTGTGATTATAACATTCTCCTTCATATCAAGCACGTGATACTCAGATTAGCTTTCCCTCCCGTGAGGAAGAGGACGAGACAAGGGCTGAATATTAACATCCTGTCTCCTCACTCTCAGGAAAAACCAAGTTCTGAGCTGCTATGTCCACTCACGCAACTTCTGCTACTCGCTTGCTTTGACGCCAGCTACCACTGGCACCATTTCAGATAATACTGAGATCCACAGCTTCTCGTTTTCACTCACCATGATGATAGATGCCACGTGCAAAAGGCTTGGGGAGTTACAGATATTTTAAAAATTCAAAGTCCACCTCCGTTGCAAGACTTGTGCAAGCAAAAATAGATAAAAGCTCAGGAGGCCACAAAATCTTCACTACTTACTGTGCTGATTCAGTTACTCATGTCAGCCAGGCTCTTGTATTTGTCTTTTCCCAAAGACCTTTCCTTGTGGTGGAATGGCAGTGTGAGGAACTGGTACCTCCGTTCTGAGGCCCCTACTAATTTTTTTCCACACGCTGAAGCAATGCAGGAGGCAGCCTGGAGAAGGGAAGATGAAAGAGGTTTAGCCATCTCAGGAGTGAGTTCCTATTTTCTTGTCAGAAAAGGCATTTATTTACAGTGCAGTTAGGTTTTGTTTGTTGATAATTTAATTGTGAGGGACCCTAATTCAGATAACACGACTAGTACAAAGTGGGGCTTAAAGCAGGTCTTGCAGCATCAGGGAGAGAAGGGGCAGAGCTGAGCGTCGGCAGCACTAAAGCTCCAGCCCACAGGGCAGCAGGTTGCTCTCAGGCTATTCAGGTAAAACAAGTACAAATGTGGAGAGGAGGGACCACGTGGAGCCAGGCAGAGGGATTTGTTCAGCACAGTGACAAGGTTGCTACCACCCCATGTTAACCCTGACTCAAACATCAGGTCCAAAACTGTCACATGGCTTTGGATGTGGTGTCTAAGGCTCTGCCTGTTGTTTTAGCTGGCAGATACTTGTGCTGATGCTAAATGACCCATCCTGGATGCAAGACTTGTTATCCTTGTTGCATAGCTAATCCTAAACCAGTATCATGAGTTTGGCATTTACTTGCACCGCAGTCCAAACGGAAGCCTCAGATTTAGGCCAGGTTGTGCCGTGCCGCACACTGTGTTACGGTGTTCAGGTAGGCTACAGCAATGTCCCTCAACCCAGTGCTCTATCAGCCCCTCTGACCTGCATAATTCCAAGTCAATGACACCTGTGGCATCTGCTACAGTATTTTAGAAAAAAGTAGAACTCCATAAACTGAGTTCATATCCTTTATTCCCTACAGTATTCCTCTTGACCACTATTTTGCATTTTTTCTGAATGCTACCCACCACACCTCCCTGCCCCCCGTAGTCCAATGGGAACAAAGCAAAGCTCAGTCCCGTCATCTCCTTAATCTTCTCCTGTCATTATGGTCACCTGCCATGGCTGACTGACCTTAATCTTTACCTTTTGTCAGGAGTTGGCTCTTTTGGTGTGAAATCTCTTACGAGTATCTTATGAAAGAAGTCCAAGATCATTAGGACTTGTAGCAAAACAGAAGGAAATTTCAGGCTGAAAGCAACAGAGGTTCTGAATGTAACCTTGTGAGGATGGCAGGGAGTGAATGGGGTGATCTGTCCCACTGAAATGTTTCAAGCAAGTTTGCAAAATCATGGTTGGCAACTGTGGAGCATGCAAGTATCAAAGGGAAGCGTGGGTTAATGGGAGAAATGCAGTAAAAGACCGTTCCCTTTGTGCAGGGAGGTTATGCATTTAACAGGTCTCTGCTGAGTTACTTAATAACATACCAGGTGCCAGAGACTTTACAGAAAAATGGAATTACTTAGAACTTCAATGCTAAAATGTCAGCAGGCATTCCTCCTGACTGATCATACATTGCGAGTGTACGAGGTGTTACTTCTGCCACGATAGCTCAGGTCTTGTGTTCTCTCTTTTCAGTTTGTTATGGATCTATGTACTTGTCCTGGCTCTGTCTGCATGCAACAAACAGACGTTCACGTTCCGTGGAATCACAAGATGAGGACAGAGCCCTGTCACTTTGCCACAGCTATAAATAGGGGAGCTTTTAGTAAACCCTCCCTTCTCCATCATCATGTCTGGTGCTCTAGTAGGGGCTGTGAGTGAAGTTGAGGAGGATGAAAACTGTTTCCCCAGCATTAATTGTATTAAGAATTTCAAGCCAGGATGCCAGGAGGGTGATGAACAAGAACTAAACCACCTTGATGGATCTTGAAGTTTCACTGGGATTTCCCTTGCCTTGAAAATGGAGCCTGGCCACGATAAGAAATACCACAGCTTTCCTCACTGATGGACCTTCAAAGAGATTCCTCCTTCAAGGTATATCAGATGTGAGACTCCAAGGAGAAGAGGGATATTAGGGCTTTATTGAGGTAGTGGTCAAAATTTTAGTTTTGTCTTTCATCATTAAGACAACAACAGTTAATAGCTGCACTGTTAATACAGCGCTGCCAGGCCATCTCAGAGAAAGGCTGGTCTGGAGCCACCCACTCCACCTCCTGAAGTCCTCCCTCTAAAAGACTCTGGATCAAAATGGTTTGTGAAGCAGCTGCCCCAGGTTCTCCATCAGCACCTGGCCATTTTTTCCCTTAGAAGAAAGGAAAGCCTTTTGGGAGATTTTCGGAAACCATTTAGGATTTAGAGCCTTTAGAAATCTTAATGCAGGACTAAACGTCTGCTATGATCATATTGGAAAACTGAATTTTGGGGAAAGTTGGAATTTGTTTGCAATTTTTAAAATGCCTTTTGTAAAATTTTTATATTTCTTCATGAACATTTTAACTGATTAGGTGTTTTCTTGATGAGCTGAAGTGACTCACAGAAATGGTTGGGGGAAAAGAAAGCAGCAGCCTTTCTGCCCTTTGAAGTCTGCTTTGTTGATGAATTGGCTTTTCTTTGGTCACGTGATGCTAATTTTCCAGCACGCTTATTTCCACCAGCCCTTTCAGTGCTTACAAATATTTTGCAAACCAACCAGTATCCCACGTGTGCAATGCCCGCTGGACTACCTGAGAGAAAAGGATGGCTCCATAGTTAAATTCACTGGACAGGGACCAGAAAATTCAAAACCTGCAGGGATTTCATGCATGAGCCTTCACAAACCACTTAATCCCTTCTCACCTCAGGCTACAGTTATGCCAAACCCCCAGCACACTGAAGGTATTCTCTGGCCGGTCTGTAACATCTTCACAGTCACGTCTCCAAGAGATTTCCAGTCCAGTCTGCGGACATGTGATGAATCCAAGGCATAAATCCAGATTTGCCACCACTCACCACCCAACCCCTGCCCTTCCTGGGGAGTGATTAGGATCTATCCACAGGAGCTGGTTCCAATTCATCCAGCAAGCCCAGCAACAGCAATAGCTCCATCCTCCACTCTCAGCTACAGAGACCTTTTAATCCTCATTCAGGTCCTTCCTCGGGACTTTGCTGAAACAAATTACTCTTCAATTATGGTTTGAGCTAAACAGGATTTCATGTGTATTTGTTTCTTATTTTGCAACTTGCAGGCCACATTGGTTTTCTGATTTAAAATGTGATCTAAATGTAGGGCCATTCTTATTCTTGCATGGGTTGACCACCAGATTATGAAAGCTACTAATGGAATAGAAATGGTGTTAAACAAAAAATGAGGACCCATCTAATCCCATGTCAGCAAAATCTTTTAAACAGGGCTTAAGAAAAGGCAGCTGGCTTTCAAATGGATTGGTGCATTTACTAAAAGGAAAATTAAACAAAATATGCATGCTCTTCAAATCAAATGACCTTTGAGCACATCACCCTGTGGTCACATACGTGAAAGCAGGGAAAGATATTATCTTCACTGACTTGCCTGAGATGTAAATAGGTACCTGCTTAACAAATCAGCACACTTTCACCGGTACTTCAAGCTCATCAGGGCTGGATTCTGTTCAGTAAGCAGAGGCCAGTGGGAGCAGAAAGATTCCCAAATTTGTCTAGCTTTTTCCAAGAGCATTCATGTTTCTCTTTAGGTTTTAGAGGCTACCTCAGTTTTCAGAAAGTTTTCAGAAAGATCAAATGGAAACAATATTTTTTCTAGCTGAGAGGAATTCCAAATTAGACAGTTCCCATCCACCCTACATGCTTTAACTCTTTCTTACCGGGTTGAGTAAGAACTCTGCTATAAGTAGATCCCTTGCTTGTGTTTTAGGTGCACCCTCATTGCGAAGGAACAGCATGACTTACATGAGTCATCAGCTTAAGTACCTTAGTGGTTTAATACTTCCAAGTTGTTTTGGACCAGAGGTGTGAGGATCTAATTAGGTCTTAAATTTCAGTGACCTAGTCTACTGGCTGGAAGAGCCATCTACTTCTTGTCTCCTAAGCAATCAAAAGGAGTGGAACAATAGGAGTGGAACAATAGGAGTGGAACAATAGGAGTGGTCATTAGCTTTCCCCAGGAACGCTGGCAGGGATATTATCTACCTAATGGGATTAGTATGACCAACACCTTCATAGTGTAAAGCTAAATAAGAAGATGCTGACGCCATGAAATAAATAAATACATTTTAAAACAGTCAGTGTGATTGGAGTAGGAATCTCCCTGGCTGTCTGCACATTTGATCTTAAATGGCCAAGTGGTTCATGGCCCCGTGTAAAAGAAGGGGGTTTATTAGCTTTTGTACATTCATTCTGCCTCCTCCTGAGCTTCTCACCTCAGCTGACTTATGACAAGCACCATCTACCCTATCTGGAAGAAGAATAAACAATTCTTGAGCCTTCATGGTACAAAAGCAAGTTTAGCTGGTGCTCAAAAGTCCTGAACTGGGAGCAATAGATTGATTTACACTATGTGGAGTCTCACAATGAGTCTCTTACGTCAGTAAGTTGTAGATTTAATTCTATTGAAAATAACTTTCTCATCCCAGAAGCATAAATTAGTGAATCGGTAATTTACTGAGTCAGTTGAATGCTAAGTCTTTCAATAGAAGGGGAGAGGTGAAAAAGAAGTATGCTTCAGAGGAGCATTAATGTGTTACCCTCTTTACTTGGTACAATAATCACACTAATTAGGGAAACTTTTTAATTAAACTATTTTCACCTAGATTGACTCACAAAATTGCAGTTATTAACAATAAGAAAGCTAATGGCTCGTATGTGCTGTAGTGGATTTTAGTAACAGCCATGCTAACTACAAGAACTTGCACCCCCCCAAGTTTTTCAGACCGAGCAAGTGGGTGTCTTGCGCCCACTGGGCTGCCAGAAATGTCACCGTTGTCCCCATTGGGTTTATTCCTTTTCTTCCTCCACAATAGCCTAACTCACTGTATACTTGCCTTCTTTGTCTAGCTTGACATTTGGTCCCACACGACCAAATAGTGTCTGGTCTGGGGTAACCATGTAGGAGCTGGTTGTACTTTAGGGGTTGTTTGTTTTTTATTTTCTTTCCTAAACAGGTTTACTTGATAACAGAGCGGTGAGGCATTTCTGAATGCCACAGAGGCACCCGCTGTGGAAAAGAAGCCCCTACCTACATTTTTATGGTCTGTCCACACATGAAAAGGTGCCTTTACAAGATGTCCTTCTTCGTACCCTAAACATGAAACCTGTAATTAAATAGGAAAAACTAAGTTACCAAGCAGTAAGCACTAAAAAGGCTCATGCTTCAATAGCGTTCTGTTCCTAGAAGCTCAGGTTAACCTGAAAGGATAGAAATGGTGCAAAAAAGCAGGTCACAGCTATTTCTAGAAATTGTGGAAGTGATTGGAGCCCCTTGACGCCAGGAACTGGAATTTCCAGACGCTGAAGTAGCACTAAGGTAGAATACATCTGCTGCCAAAGAGCTCACAATTATCATTAATGCAACCACAAGTAAGTGCATTTCAGATAGTATTAAAAGGTTGGATTAAGACTACAATAGCAAGGACAGTCAGTTAAGGATGAAAGTCCACACTGACAACCCAAGCTCTGCCCATCAGAGCAGCTTGTGGAAAAGAGGCACAATGACAGAAACGGATCAGAATGGTTTAGCTCTTAAAAGTCTTGGTTTTCCTCCATTTTGCAAATGAAGACACTTAAACATGTAGAAGTTCTTGTGATTAGATTAGATTAGGTTTTTAATTACTTCTGCAATCTTCCTTTTTAAAAGCCCTGAAACAGACCAGTAACTATTACTTACATATAATAGACATTTTATGGTCTTCCTAATTACATATATTTCACCAATAGCTATTATGTATAGTCAATTAAATGTGCAGTTAAAACACCTTAAATTGCATACCATGGACTATACTGAGTAAATAAATAATTAAGGAGTTATTAAAATGCAAATTCCTAACACAAAGGAGCAATTATGGAGGAGAAAAGTATTTTAGTTCATGACTTAGTGACCATATCAGCTTTTCTGGTGGGTCCTTCTGCATTAATGTGAATGTTGCTGACACAATAGACAGCAGCAAAATGGTTTGGTTTGGTCAATGCCTAATTACTTACAGCTTTTAGATCCTGAGGTCTTGACTTAATGGTTTGTAATGGCTCAGAAGGGAAAAGGAAGCTCTCTGCACACTCAGACTTTATAACGTTCTGGAAAATAGGTTTTTCTTTATATATTTTCTCTCTATCTGTCTTTATCTTTGCCCATCATTCAAAATTAATCGATTTTTTCTCTTTTTTTCAAATTTAGCTAATAGAAAAGGAACCATTCTGTTTGCCAGACTCGTATGAGTGAAACCGAGATCAAATAGAGCTTGGTTATCAGAAACTGGCATGGATCCCATCAGGAGTGTGATCTTTCAAGCTACAGATGAGTCCTAGCTGATGCATGGACTCCTACTTTGGATTCATGGGGCTGCCTTTCACCTCCAGCTTCAGACACACCTCCTGGCTTTTGAACACGAAGCTCAGCATTTTGACTACCCTGCCCAAGAGCCTATCCAAAGCAACATCAGGGCTTATCTCTTACAGGCACACAAATTTTAATCTCTTCAAACATAAGATGGTCACAGCTGGAGGTATCTTAAAAATGCTGTCCAGGGAAGCCTTTGCAGTGTTGTGTTTCATAGCCATTTGTGTCCCGTTTAAACCATGAAGAGACAAATTACAGCTCAGGAGCTGTTTCCCTTGGATCAGCGAAAAAGTTTGTTATATGCATAGTTTCTCTGCACTAATAATCAAATACAGAAACAAGTCCCTAGTGCCACACAAAGCAATGAAGGCTACGGATCCTGAAAATAATTTAGTAAGCTAACGGAGGATCTGTCCGCTGGTGGCTGTTAACCATGAAGGTTTGCATGCTGCCTGCAGTTCAGAGGTCCCAAAGCTGCAGCTCAGCCAAAACCTGAAGGAGAACTGAGGACAGGCAATGCCATGCTCTGCCCTTGCGACGTGAGGGCTGGCAGGACACAACGGTGGGCAAGGGGGTCCTTTTAGAATGACCCATGGCAAGTCTTCCTCTACCATGTGGGTCCAGGCGATCCAAGGCTGGCCTGGGCTCTGCAGACGGGGTGTCCCACCAGGCAGTGCTCACGCATCTCACAGCTTTCTGCTAAGTGGGGTTAGCAGCTGCTTTTCTATCCTGGTCTATGAGATCTGTGTTATTTCTGAAACACAGCACGTTTTGTTTGTTTTCTTGTCCCTACAGAGACCAGGCCAGTGAACTTGCTGCATAAATCAGAGAAATTGTTGCCTTTAGAGTACGTACAGTGGAGCTGTGTGTCTGCATTACTACAATATATATGCTTTGCCATCAACTTCTTTTGTCTCTTTCCAAATGAAAACTAACATGTAATGTATTCAGGATCATTTTCCTTTGCAGTAAGGCATGCTGTGTATGCTGAATGAATTTTATTCATATAAGGAATTGACTCAGATTTCTTAAACTGATAGTGTTTTCAGTATTACCCTAAAAGTCCTCTATAAAAAGGTTTAAAATTAATTTTGAGTCCTCTGGTTTCTTACAAATACTTTTTTTTCAAGATTTAGGAGGAAATTCCTATGCATTTCTGCTCCTAACAAATTATATTGGCATTATTTTATTGACATCGATTCCAGCTTTGTTGCAATAACTTTCTTCTGATGCTATGTTCTTTGCTATGACTTGGCTAGACTTGCCTAGAAAATCAAAATTAGAGGAAGAGTTACAGTTCAGAAAATATTCATTGCTATACTAATTACATATAAAAGTAGTTTTTACAAATCACATATTGCAAAATTCCTCCAGGAAAAAAAACAAAAACAAAAACAAAACCCCAAAAAACCCACAACACGTAGTGGTTGGAATAAAACAGCTGGTTACCTTTCAGTTTTATTGGCATGTACAACGTGATTGCATCGAGCCAGATCTTCAGCTAGTGAAAGCTAGCAAAGCTGTATTGCCTCCAGTATCCACTGCCTTAACCAGAAATGAATAAATCTTTCTCTGTTTTATTGTAGGCGCAAGGCAAATAAAATTAAGGGTATTTTTTAAAGATCATTCCTTAGTGAGGGGGGAAAAGACAAAAAAATACTGACTGAAAATGTTCCCATGTAGGGAAGTAATGCACTGCAGGGCAGGCATCTCACCGAGTGCAATTCAGCAGATGAGTAGCATGGGGGTTGAATTAAAAATGTGGGGATATGGGACAGAAACCATGCCATGAGCAGGAGATGGCCGCACACCTTGTAGACTGCAGTCTGTGCAAAGCTTCAGAATGTTACCACAGCGTACTGAGTATTTCTAAGCTTTTCTTTTCTAATTGATCATGGCTATAGAGGATCCCATTTTTAGTCAGCAGACCTTCCCCTAAGTAAAACCAATGCTGCTTCTCAAGGACCCTGGAGATTCAGGCTTAAGCAAGGCAGAATGAAGAGGAAAATTAATGAAAAAGGAGAAAACATGGCCTCATACATGTACTGTTGCCTCTCCAACAACTTCACAATTTTCAAGAGGAAACTCATCTAGTCATTGTACATTTTTCCTATTAAAAAAAAAATAGTTCCTCACAAAACCATGAGAATTAATTTTCTGGTATGCAATGTAACTAGTTTCAGTAAATTAAGGAAATCATGTGTGGCATTCTTTTGTGAAAAAGAAAATCCCTATTCGCCCCTCTGCTTTTCCTTACTCCATTTTCAGCTCTACACTTTGAAAAAACACATGGGTCATATGTAATTAAATGTGGACTCCTCTGATAAAGTATCTTTGCCTTGTTTTAGATAGCAGCAGCAGTAAGTGACTCTGATGTGATCAATTCCTCCAGAGCTACAGTAGACATAACGTGTTCTGTGAGGGGCAGAGGGCTGGAGCTATGGGACCTTGCATTCAGCTGCTATCAGAGCCGCTTGCACCCTGTGTGGTTCTTGTCTGCCCAGGCTGGGTTTTCCCCATCTATGAAATAACTTCCCCATCTCATAGTACCACTGGCTGGTTGAAATCTGTTAGTGAATGGTGCTTAGATGACTATATGGATAGATAAGTGAAAGGAGGATTAAAACTCTCTGTTCCATTAGTGTCCCAGTCTTTAACTGCCACTCCACACTAAAAAAATGTTAGAAGTATATAATGTACTCATGTCATGTTATCTTGCAAGCAAATGTTAAAAGAACCACAGTAACCAATGTAAAATATGCGTGAATACATATTGTATGTTTACATTGGTAAACCCAGTCTGTTTGTACCAGGAAACATTTTTAGCAAATAGTTTTATTTATAACTTCTGTGCAAGCATTCCAGGCATAGGTGGTCTGTGAATTCCAGAAGACACTATTTTAAAAGGAATTCTTTAACCAAAAAATAGAAGTAATAATATCCTCTTGAGGTGGTAGATACTGCTCCAGCTGGTACCAAGTGTTAATCTTTGGAGAAGTGAGCTCATTTTTTGTTTTGACACTAAGATAATGCTCTATGATTTCACAGTGAAAACATTATCTATCCCTGTTCTTTCTACCTCCAATAAAGTTTTACAAGCAATAAAATGGCCTCGAGATCAGCTATCTTCCTGTTGGTGCCTTTGAATGCTTCCTTTTGATGCTTACCACACAGAAACCTCCCCGGTGAATTATTGCAAGGAACACTTCAATACCACTTCTCAATTTAGGTATTTAGTCTGAGCTGCAGAGTCTGGAGGACAGACAGACACTGGGAATGGCACAGTTTCTAAAGGCAAGAATACTCCCAGATAGGAGGAAATCTAGGTTAAATCTGCATTAAAAGCAACTCTTGCTTTCCGAGTTCTGGATGTTTCCTCCTTGTCTTCTCCTGGCTCGCTCCCTTCTGAGGCTGATAACGTGCCTTACCCCCATGCCCAGAGGCTGGTGCCTTCCCAGGGGGCGAAGGAGGAGAGGAGGATCAATTCGCTCTGCGGTGGTTTGTAATAGGCTTCGCTCTAAACATATAATGACACTGGAGACGGGGGAACTCCCACTTCCTACCCTAAATAACTCTCTGGGGATGATCCAGTTTGTTCTTAGCCAAGCACCGTGTCCTTTCTAACTGGTATAGCTTTCTTACTAAAGTAGCAATTAGGAGAAACATTGCCAATTAGCTAATTGCGTTTCTCACAGCTGCCTCAGTACAGATTGCCTTATATGTCATAAACTTCTCTACACTTCACAAATGACTTATCTCGGAAGTATTTTTTATAAGCTATGTGTTCATTTATATTTTAATTCCAGGAAAGCTGCTGCCCTTTCTGTTCCAGCCCACGTAGAACAATGACCCCATCCAGATTTCCTCATGGGATTTGCTAGCCCTACACTCATGGAGACCTGAACAAGAGTCTCAGCACCCTCCAGCTCAGGAAATCCCAGTTGCTGCTGCACACACAGGAATATCCACAGGGACACATCTCCATAAAGCCACTCCGATTCTAGTCACCTTTGAGCATCCGCCTGTGCTCACCGTCAGGAACAGGATATGGCTCTACGTATGGCCTGTGAGAGCTGGAACTACCCAAAATGACAATTCTTGGCTTATTATGCTCTTAAGCTTTTAGCTGGAGTGCACTAGCCGTGTTAGTCACTTCCTTCCCTTCCCCCTGGAGCCCATTGCAGGAAAGGAGGAACAATGCACCTTTGTGCCATGCAACCCTTGCCCGGTAAGCAAAATGGGGCAGTGGTGGCACATGGCACTGGGATGCTCACCAAGCATGGCTGCCTGGAGATGGAGCAGGAGCAATGGTGGAAGAGCTAGATCTGAGGGGATGTTCAAGATGATGTCATTCGGACTTTCTAAGATTGACTTGAATACTTAGGCATCCTTGTATCTTCTTGACCTAGTGTAACAAAAGCTGTGGTTGCACTGCTGTAGTGTTCACAAACTGGAACTAGAAGAATGTGGCATATTTTTAAACTGCTGTTCTCCTTCTGCTCATGTTAATTCACACCATTGTCCAGAAGGACGCTTCTCCAGAGAAGTACTCCCATCCCATGACCCCCTGTGGGCATAAACCAGACCTCTGCAGTTCTGATTAGCTCAAGCCAATGATCGAAGCAGAGGAATGGAACTAAACTGCCAAAAAATAACACTTCAGCTGGAATACTATGATCTAAGTTCTGTGCACAAGGTCCAGTTTGTGCTGCAAAGGCATTTTTCAGTGTCTCTACAAGTAGAGATTTTTTTCAGGCTGGACCAACGTTCACTGCAAAGATTTGAAGTTTCATCAAGCCCAGTCCAGGCTGTAATGAAATGCAAACTCAACAGGATTTTTTAGAGGGTGGTGATGTACGGGCTGGTGACATGGAGTTGCAGGGAACTAGGGAAATGAGACTTCCCTTCAGACAGATGGAAAGCATCTACTCTGGTTTGACAAATTCTACTGCTGCCTCCAATGGAAAAAATAGACCTTCCCATGGCTTGTCCTTCTTTATACACTACGTAAAATGAGTTACTATGAGGGCAGCTCAAGAACCTCACATGAGGAATCATGGGGCAAGAAATACATATAAACCCAGTGGCAGATATTGTTGCTTCTCACCACAACCGATCACAAATATACTGTGAGAAATGGAGGAGTTAAACTCAAGAATGAGCATAAATGATCTTCTTTAGCTAAACTGTCTGCAGATATTATTTAATTCCAGGAAGAATTCCCATGTTTTCTGGAATTGTGCTGCCTAACCTTTTTTACCTCCTTGCACTGTATCTTTTTAAATTGCTTTTTAGTGGCAAAGATATTTTTGTTATATTGTGTGAGCTCAGTTCCTGCCAATGTTTCAGTGCAATTGCAAGTCCTGCACATACTTAAAATGATAGGCCCATGCAGTCTTTCATCTGAAGCCAAATGGGGTTTAATATAATTATCTCTTTAAAAGCAGTGTTCCCCCCTCCTCCTTTGCTGCTTCACCAACATGAGGCAGGCAGGAAATTCTTCATCCAACTCTCATTCATGAGCTGGTTTGTAGTAGCTGTTGCAGATGACCAGATTCAAAGCCCATTGAAAGCAATACAGAAAAAAAAAATATCTCATTGGCCTGAATAAGTCTTGGATCAGGCCCAAATAGCTTTTTGGACCTTTATCTAAGTTTTGGGCTTTTCCAAAATATTTATAAAGTAATAACACTCCTTGGATAGCTGAAATGTAACCTTTCACATTTGTGGAGACTGTGTTCTTTACGTAGCTGGATAAGAAGTACTGGAGGCCATACTGAGGTTTCTAAAGATGGAACAGAGGACCTTAATTTCAACCTGCTGATTAACAGGTAGGGTTTGGCATGTGCCTACCCCTCCTGAAGGAGGGTCACTTGCTGCTGGAGCTCCCCACGCCAAGTGGGCAGCCTGGGCCGGGCAGTGCTGCTACCTCTCCAGATCCACTTGTTGGCCTCTTGTGCAAATATTTACCCTGCACCAAGATGATACGAAAGGTCATGTCTCAAACCATCCTTTCTGCAATAAGGCCACACGGGGGACACAGGAGAACCAGTGCTGGATCCGATATATTTCTACCCATTGTTTTACTCCATCCAAACTGGAGGGAGGGAAGAGAAGGCTCAAGTGATGGAGACAGGGGTGAGAAACTGTCCTGTTTACCAAAGGGAAACTGGGATAAACTACTCACTTCTTGCATAAGCCAACCACAAAGGAACCTTGTTTGCAGTGCTGTGCTAGTGCAGAGTCTCAGTAGCACATACCCCAGAAGAAAGGGTCAGAGCAGTAAAAAACAAGAAGACTGTCCTGTATTTGGGGGTTTTACCGAACTGGGAGAGATTTAAAGTGTCATTGTCAGGAAACAGAAGACACCAACATCTCCTTATAGAATGAAAAGGAAAGGATGCCAAAGGAATGGTTTACAGAATGGGAGGGAAGGGAAATGTCCTTAAGACCATGGTGTCTTAAGACCTGCTGTTTGCACTCCCTCATCCCATCAGAGCCCAGATCCTGCTCTTTGCTCATCCATGCCCAGTTTTCCAGGCTCGCAAAGGCTAGAGTTACTCACATTTTGATTTTCAGTTCAGATGACAAATTCTACTGTGTTCCTGGGGTATATTACTAAATCACTTTGTGCCACATTCAGAGTGAGTTGGCCTTTTCAAACACCCTGCGCTCCAAGGAGAGAGCCATTTGTACGAAAGCCTGTGCAGTGTATATAGACATTTAGTAGGGAGATTAATATTGAAATACTCAGCTATCCAATGAACTTATTAGGATAATGCAATGACTTGTGTCTAGATGTTAGAGTTCACTTAAAGTTCACTGACTATTATGGGACTGATGGTATATAGAATAGCTTAATCTTACCGTGGGAAAACTAAAATCATGTAGGGGAAAATTAGGCAAGACATGGAGGATAAACTTCCATTCCTATGAGAGATACCACGGGACATGCCAAAAAAGGCAGAAAAGGAACCATTTACTTCCAGTGCAGTGAGAAAGGCTATGCTGTTACCAACACACACAGTAGCCATTTGCAATCACGATCTGCTTTGTAGACATTTTGCAAAAGCAGGGAGGGGAAAAAGAGCTGCTTTATGTTTCTTTTTCAGGCCCACAATGCAGAGGGGAAACCAGAGATTCAAAAGACAGCTCTGTTTTGCAGGCTAAAGATTCCTGCTTCGTTTACTGACAGGACCTTTCTATGCATAAGAGGAGACCTCCCACACCTTAAATTGCTGCACTGAATGGATTTACATTCTGCTTTATCCTCTGCATTCCAGCTCCTGCCCTTAGCCTTGTGACTGTGTGCATGCTGCTCCGCTGGCTGCACAACCTAGAGAGCTTGGGTCCTCCCCACCAGCAAAACCCAGAACCAAACCCACAGGCAAAAACGGATCCGCGTTTAGATACACCCTTTCCAAGTGCCACTGCTTCCCCAAGCAAAATTAAACTTACAGGAGAAAACATTTGAGAGAAAGTTGCAGCTAATGAAAGCTGCACAAGGTTCTTTGGCTTCACTCATCAGGAGAAGTATAGCTCTAGGCAAGCAGGAGCTTGTTGAGCTTGAAGAAATGTTACCTGCTTAAAGGCAGGTAAAATCTGGCATAAGCTGTTAATCCATCATTCAGGTTTTTACATGCCAAACTTCTGTAAATGTTTTTCTACCACATCCTGTCTCCTCCTTTCCCAGCTGAAAAATAATAATAATTTTGGAAGGGCATGAATTAGGCCTGTCATTCTTTTTTCTTTTCTTTTTTTTTTTCTTTTTTTTTTATCCTTAAAATACATCATACAAACTCCCTGTCTCTCAGAGGACTTGATCCTGCACTCCTAGTCAGGGAGCAAAATTTGCCATAACTTTAATTTGAAGTGAAACTCTGAGTTTTCTTCCAAGAGGGAAAAAACAAGCGTTCCTCCTGCCCATCACATATTCCTGGCCATCAACAGAATGCCACTCGGGTCAGCTACCAGTGACCCAGACAAGGATTTCCAGCAAGAGATCCTGAACATGTTCACCCCAGGCAGCGGCAGGAGGGAAAGGGGAAGGGTTGATAATGATATGAAAAATGGGGCAAGGCCAGATCTGAGTAACCTCAGCCTCAGCAAGGAGAAGTGTTGACAGTCAGCCCACTGCCAAGGCATTATTCTGGATGAACAATCCCTGACAGCGGGTTCCCGCACAGCCGGCAGCATGATGGATCTCTTGTGCTGATGCTCACTTGGGCAGCACTGATGCTGCCTCCTTTGGACCTTCCCATCTCCTCTGTGTGTGTGTACAAGCACGTTCGGTCTCCTCTGAGTAAGAGGGAAGATGAGTCTTTTTTTACTATAAATAAGAGGGATTTTTTGAAGGGTTTAGAACCCTGTGTTTGCACAGACATTAGTGGGTATGGGGATGGGATCCACTGCTCATTGCTCTAAATCTATTTCAGGGCCAGTCTCACTTTCTAAAGGTGGGATGGATCACTGTCTGATGGTTTCTGCATTGAGACAGGCAACCCAGCAACTCTAGAAATATCCCCATTTGATCTCTCTAGCACTACCTCTGCAGCTGGCTCCATCGCCCTTTGCAGAAGTTGAGTCTTACAGCAGAGGTGCCACACCAAGCCCGGTGACAACCTCCTCCTTCCTGGGCACCCCCACATGCTGGTTACCGTCTGTTCGCAGGTCTAGGGTATTGCAGACTCCCTGGTTCACAGCTCACCTCTCCAGATGCAGGTAACAGTTGATGCACATAACACCTGGACTTTGTAACACAATTCTGCTGCGAGCCAGACACCAGAAGAAATATGCAGATCTAACAAAACATCCAAACTCCCCAGTGCACCTGCAAGCCCCAAGTTTCTTTATCGCTCCCTAGCATTCCTTGGTCAGAGTCCTCAAGCGTGCTTGCAGTCTCTCCACCTGCACAGGGCTTTCCCTCAACCCAGCCCTCCCTTCTCTTTGCTTAAGGTCTTCTCTGTCAGACAGCACATAAGATTAGGTTCCTTTCTGCTCTCATCCTAAGCAGCATCACTAATTTTGCCCAGTTTCCAGGGATGTGATCTGATATTTAGTGCTGCGTTTGCCAAGCAGGCTGGTTTCACTGGGGGACTCTCCAACCAGTAGCACTTCCAAGTATCACTGCATCAACCATGTGCAAGTCCTTCTGCTACTATGAGGAGATGAAGACTGCAGAGAAAGTCAAAGACTCCCACATGGAAAACAGTTGGCAGAGTTGTGTAAAACACGCAACCTCTATCTAGATTCTTTGGCTTGTCAAACTACGCTTCTTTTCCATGAGTTTTATTTTCCCCAGAAGCAACAAAGTTATGTATAACACCTTTTACAAGGCATTTGACATTTACCATATCTATGGAAATAGGAGTTGCCTCCCTGATTTCCTGTTTACAGTGTCACCTCTCTGTGGAATGTATAATCTCACAGGGGCTTTGGTCTGTGGCAGAATATTTTTCTTTTAAGATTTGTGCACACAGAAGAGAGCATTGACACATTCTAACTTTAGGTCTTACTTAAGGCCAAGCTCCCTATGGTGTCAATGCAGCCTCTAGAGAGAAATTTGGGATACCTAAGTTAAAAGTCCTAAATTAAGCCAATGAATACTTCCCAAAGTGTCAAGGACTCAGCGTAAGGAGAGATCCCAGTATGAATGAACCAAGAGGAGTCATTGACCTTAAGACGACCAGGATTTTCATTCACAGATTTAATGACCTTTTGTTAAAGTCAATTCTGGATTTTTTAAGCCACTTATGAACTTCCTTCAGAGCTTTATGAAGCTGCATGGAATAATTAAGCAAACAAATCTAGTCCCATGCTAAGTTAATTACATGCCTTGTGGTTTCATGTATATTTTCCTCCTTTTCATAGTTACATTTTAATATGTCCCCATATTTCTTTCTGACTTTTCTATATTACTCTCTTTAGTCTTCAGGAAACCCATTACTACTCATGGGACCAAGTAATCAAATAAGTCTTACTGAGTGCAATTAATCTCTTCAGCTAGGAGGTTGGCTCTGAGATGGCTTTCACCTATATATTTTTCAGTTGCTATGGATCAGCAGACCTTCCCGCTAAACTCGTGTGTCCGTGTCCCTCTGGACCCTGGGATCTGTAGTACCTCATGCCAGGAAGAGTTTCCAGCGCTCCTGGACAACCATGAATTGACCCCTTACATTTGACCGTGTTGAGGAAGGAGGGAAGGAAGGGCTTATTGCAGTATTTCAATGATACCCTTAATGAGGTAAATGATTTCTCTTCAAGAAGGGCAGATTAATGATAGGCATATTAAATGTGTGGATTTAAAATGTTAATATTGTAGCAGAATTAGAGCTAAGTGCATTTTTATGCACCTTGGCAGAGTCATCACCCTGGGGACAGGGCTTTCGGTCTGAGCTCAGAAGACCAGTTCTGGGGCCAAAAAATGATCGTGTCATACAGAAACACTAGAAATAAGAGACTTAAGTCTTCCAGACTGTTTGGAGATGTACCTTGACTCTAGTGAAATTTTGACAGTGTCTCGTGGTATTCTTATCAGCAAGTTTGAGAAACAGATTGAAAATAAACTTATGCAAGATGGTAACACAAAGTGTGAAAAACTGTTCTCGGGGAGGCCTTTCTACAAGATTACTCTTGGAAGAGAAGTGTAAGGGTTAGGATATTCTAAAAGCCTGTTACTGGTCTGGTACTTTAAATAACTCATACAATTGACAAGATAATATGCTTATTAAATTTGGAGATGGCATCAAGCTGGAAGTTCTGTAATATGCTGGAAATTCATAAAGATTTTACAGATTGGGGAAATGGCCAAGAAAGGATGAATGTCAGTAAGAACAAATAGAATTTTCTGCAATTAGATCTAAATAATTCATTGCACAAGGGCAGGGTGTGACTGACCATTAACATACCAGTTCTGCATGCAAGGACCTGAGGTTTACAGTGGATCACAAGTTAAGCATGGGTCAGGAATGTCCATGTTGTTGCAACAAATGCACTCATGAGACGTAATACCCAGGAGTCTTGTCTCTAGCATGTACACACACACACACACAAAATCATTTCCATCCACATCATGCTGGGAAGGCCTCAGCTGGGAGATTTCATCTTATTTTAGCACTACAGAAAGATGTGGGCCATTGGCGAGAGTCCAGAGGACAGCAGGGATGACCAAAGGTCTTGAAAACAAGGACCACTGAAGTTCGAGGATTGTTTAGTCTGGAGGAGACAGAAACTCTTCAAGTATGTGAGAGCTATAGGGAGGGAAGACACACATTCTTTTCCTTTTCCATTACTAATGGGATGTTCATGAGGTGCAGCAAGGGACATCCTGCATAGGCATTAGGGAAACTTTCCAGTGGCAAGGACAACTGGCCCTAGAAGAATTTGCCTAGGGAAGCTGTGAAGTTCCCATTTATTGGGGGGGGCGGGAGTTTAAACTGTTAGCAGAACACAGAGGACGACTAATCCTCCCCTGGGGCACAGAGATGAACTAGGTGACTCTTGAGGTCCCTTCCAGCCAGTTTTCTGTGCCTCTATATAAGTAAGACAAGAACAAAATGAGCACGGGAAAATATCCTGTAGCAAAATACTATAGACGCAGCTCACATAGCTTTGAAGGCTAAATCAGAAATTAATTATCTTTCCTGAATTTTAGGCAAAAATTATGCTATTGCTCTCCTAAAGGTGTTACATAGATTTTTCATAGCAGTGTAGTACTTGTAAATTATTCCACTATACTGTTGAAGCAAGTGGGAGGACAGCGGCAATATAGAGCTACTCAGTGGTGTGGATCTAGCCTGGGAATTTTAGTATAAAGGAAAGAATCAACTTCTTTCCCATTTAATTCCACAGAGCAAAACGGGCCCATGCATTTGCAGAGGTGTCACCTGGGTACGAGGCACTCCCAAATGGCCCTCCGTGAGCCCGAAGCACAGCGTATTTTGGCAGGGGGTGGCATCATCTGCTGTGCAGCTTGTTTCCCTGCCTTGGTGGGAAGCCGTGCAGTGCTACGTGGGACCTGCTCACCAGGCAGGGATCTGCCGGGGCGGTGGGACCAGGAAAACCACTGCCCTGGGCCAGCTGCAGCCCTGGCAAAGGAGCTGCAGACAGTCTGGTTTACTGCTGGGATGGAGAATCATTTGCAATCTTTGCTTGGAAGAGTATCTCCTACCACCTGTTGGTGTACGTACCACCGGTATTTGGGCCAGTATCGAGTATTTGAGTACTTAGACAACTATTCAAAATAACTTCACCTGGAAGGCATTTCCAGGCAGAACCAGCAGGAAAACTGGTCAGACAAGCAGCAAATTTAGAGATTTACAAGACGTGACCATGAGTAGTTAAGTTCTGAAGATGTAACCTTTTGTCTGTTTCGCATGTGAGATATTTCGCTGCACAAAAATTGAATAAAACATGATTTTTTTTGACTGCACAATCTAACATTCGTCTTACTCTGTGGGAAGGATAGGCTTGCAACCTTTCCTGAGTGGAGCTCACGACAATTAAATTGTCATCAAGATAAATATTAAAGTAACAACTCAGAGGCAAAAGTTAAGCTAGGTGGTTTACAGATGGCAGCACACTGACTAATCATTTTTTGTAATGTTCCCACCACTCCTATTGGACTAAATAGCTCTGGAAAGCTCTTATTCATGCAAACTCATGCATTTTACAGAGCTTTCTTGATTTAATGAGATATACATTCTGATAGCCATATAGGAATACATAACAAAGACAGAAGGAAAGGGAATATAATACAATTACAGGGATATTCTGAAACTGAAAAAAAAGGTGAATAAAAGGGGAATAAAATTAGTCTTCAGAATTACCCACTGCGAAGATGATGCTCATTGTGTAATTGAAAAGCTTGCTGCATTTCAGACATTTAAATTTTATTTTGGTTTCTTTCTGCAGCCAATATTTATAGCCTTCTCTTTCACTTGCAAGAACATCCAGTGGTATTTTGAAAGGATTTAAATAAGCAGTGTGTCCCTGTTAATATCCACTTTGCAATCACTTTGACTCAGTTTTCTGGGAGTTATTTTTTCTCAGGGATGGCAAATGAAAACTTCTGCCAGACTGAGATGGGATCTGTCAGATGGGAGTAAACAAAGCATCACGTTGACAAGCCAAATGCACTTACCCGTATTTTAATAAATTTTTAGTTCAAGTCATATTGATATACAAGGGGAAGGGCGAAATTGTTTTAGGCGCATTTTGCATTTCTTAGCTGTGGACCTACAGTCATGTTTTAATGTTGTTCTTCCCTATTCTGCTACTGAAGGCTACATGCAGAAAATAAACATGCCTTCTTTTTTTTTCATTCATTTCATTCATTCATTTCATTTGTTTTTTTCATTCAGGGTGTTAGTTCCCTGAATACACACCAGGCATCACCAGAAAATTAGAGAAGTGCAACCAGGGAAGGAGGAGAGGGGACCTCTGAAACCTGAACATTTTTTTTTTTTTTTTTTTTGCACCTGGGGAGTACCTACCAGTCCACACTGGGGTTTTTTTACATCTTCTGGAAATCAGGCCTCTGGAGAGCATTCAGGGTGCTCCAGATTACTCAGTGTTTGTGAGCACATGGGTCTAGGTGACTGGCCAAGGTCATGGGCAAAGCTACAGTTAAAAAACAGACCTCTGTGCCCATTGCCCTCATCAATCACTGCCTGATGGAAAGCAATACTGAGATAATGCAACTACTGTCTGAAGCTCACTCATTATACCCTTAGAGGACTGGATGTGCTAACCCAGACCTTTCCACAACCCATTTGCATCCCTGCATCGGGGCCAAGTGCCCATTTCAGAGACGTGCATGATAAATGGCAGTGATAGATCACATTTCATTTCAGCATCAGGTCAGGTATTGTACAATAGGCAAGTTAAATAACATCAAGCTATCATAATTGTTATAGGAAGGTTGTTCTGTTTTGGAAATACGGTAAAACATTTGCAGCATTCTAGGGAGGGTTCATTCCATTGAGTTTTACCACATAGAACTGGATAAATAATTTAAACAAACATTTTGAACAGTTTTGCAAAATGCACTTAATGAATTATTCAATGAGCTCTATTTGATCATCCTTAGACACAATACTGCTGTCAACAGCAATGCAGAACTTTCTAAGTAGGTCTTAAATATTCATTTTTCCCCATTTGAGAAATAATGTGTACTCTGTCCTGTCACCCGTGTTAGCATGTCTTAGAGAGAAATAGTTTCACAAGTTGTCATCTCTCCCTGTATTTGTGTTAAACTTTAAATTTAAGATTAGATTATCTCTTACATATATTTTTTTAAAGATAAGTGTAAGAAAATGTTTGCTGTGCCAGTTAAAACCATGTCTACAATGTAAAAGTGAGTGCATCTCTGGATTCGAATAGTTACATAAAAACACAAGAGAAACAATGGAGAAGGAATGGCATCCCTGGAATGCAGTCCAGATGTATATGGGCTGGGTAAGGCTAGATAAAGTTTTAGAATAAACTCTGCAGTAATAATCACTTAAGACAAAGGTCTCTAAAGCTCTAATTGCTGATGTAATCCTTGGGTCTTAAGGCGAGCTGTCTGAAATTCAGATCAGAAATGAGTGCTATGTGATTTTGTTGACAGGTAGTGAAAAAAATTGTGGTTATTGAAAGGGGAAGCATGAAAATGAATATTCCCCAAATTCTGCTTTAGGGGTGAGAAGCTGCTAGAAAGGAAACAAAGTTCCCGCTGGGCTCCTCAGGGATCAGGATTGCTCCAGATTTACATTCAATGTCTGTCTGATGAAGGCAGGTTGATGCAGTATCCAGCAGCAAGGACAGACATCAGAATAAAGACATAAAGTGGAGAAAAACTATGGCCCTACACTTTATCATTCACTACAATCTGTTTTTCTTTACCTGTATGATAAAGCTCACAACCAAGGTATTTCCTCTCAACCCATTGCTGATAGGGGCAAGGCAGAAAGAGAGGAAAAATACCCGAATGTGCCAGCTCTGATTTTCTGGGTCTTGGGCTGGTTTTATGCTGGATCTGGTTTTTGCTGACTTTGCAACAGCACAAGAGCTCCACTGGGGTGGATCAACTTGAAAAAACAACGCACCACCACTGACAGAAGCGGTGGCACATGCTAATGCAGAGCCTTCCCGTTAAAGCCAGAACATGCACCGACCCAGCCAACAGCCCCGGAGTCACGGCATCTGTAAGCATGAAGGGTCTCTAGTTCTGTTGCAATAAAATCATGGTATTCTACAACCTTGTAAATTTGGGTAAAATCAGACCTAACACACAACCTCCAAACACCTCCGGAAACAACTGACATTCATTTAACATCACACTGCTGGCCCTGACTGCACCATATCCCATTTTCAGTATTTCCTCTCCCCACAACATCCCATGAATATCAGATGGAGAGATCTGCTGGATATTTGGCTTCTACCTGCTGCTCGAAAGCCAGAAAGGAACTAGAGCAGGCAACAGAAATCTGACTCAGAGTCATGTAAGGAGAACACGCTTCCTTACAGGAGGGCAAACAATGACGATAGCCTTGAAGAGATATTCTAGTAACTGGAGATCTTTGGAGAAAAAAGTGTATATATACAAATCCAAATTTATACACGGAACAATGGGGATGTTAGCTATTACAGAAAGGACAAACTCATTCATGTGAGGGCCCATATGCACTTCTTCAAAAAAAAAACCAAACTTGTCTTTTTCTGGCTTGAATCTTTCTGACACCTGTTAGCGTTTCTTTCTTAAGAAGGATCTCCTCTAAACACAACCAAGTTAAAAAAGAAGAAAAACTTTGCAGCTTTTAACAAAAACTCTCAAGCCTGTATGTGATGTGGGTTTTTTTAAAATGAGGTGAAACTTTAAAGCTTCTGAAAGGAAGTTAGTTTAACCTCAGCATCAGAAAGGTTTGTTTGCAAGTTAATGTGCTGGTATTATTTGAATTGCAAGATCACTATAGGTCCTACAGTCTAATGACTTAAAAGAGCTGGAGGATGCCTGACCCCTGAAAGCCTCTCTTCTCCATCTCAGCTGGGTTTTTTCCAAAGTCATCCAAGACTACTGTAGAGCCAGGAAAGGACCCCAGATCTCCCACATCACCTTTGTCTTGCTACCAGCTGAAACATCATGCCCGATGTTGTAACACTCGCTGGATGTAACAAACACTGAGTCTGCAGCAGGCAGAGAAACTGAAGATCCCCCCTGTGCAATGCTGCC
Source organism: Falco rusticolus (assembly GCF_015220075.1). Lineage (NCBI taxonomy): Eukaryota > Metazoa > Chordata > Aves > Falconiformes > Falconidae > Falco > Falco rusticolus. The sequence goes on along the minus strand of NC_051190.1, from coordinate 31,764,532 downwards.
CATGTTTTTTCCTAGCTGGGTACACAGCTGCTCATTTTTTTATTTTTGCACCTTAACAGAATCTGGATTAATAGCATCCAAACCATGTAAAGGCCACCAGATGCCCAGACTGTTCACAGGAGTTTTTTGTTGCCTTTTTTAGGGAGCAAGCGCACGATTCACTGTGTTCATTTCCAGTGTGTGTTAACTCTAGATTTAAATACATGTGTCTAGAAGGTAAAGGCTGGAATGCTTTTCCAGAGCTCTCACATTAACAATCTTGCTATAAAACTCATAGGGGTGATTATTTATTAATTTTAAACTCAATCCTTTAGCAACGAATACAGAGTTGACTGGTGCAGATGTAGCAGTTACTTGTTAGTGCTTCAACAGTTCACTAGTTAATCCAGTGAGGATTTCTTTTTCCCCTAGAAATAATGACCTTTCTTGCTACTTTTACATATGTTTCTCTTTACTGTACATGATCCTCAATTCTTCATCCATACAGAGACGTGTCAGACAAACCCTTGCTGTTGGGAGACGTTGGCTACATTGTGGAGGGATTGTACTAATTAAGTTTGTGTGCATGAATGAACATACGTAGAAGCTACATGTTACACTAAGTGTCCCCTTAATATTTTCATTGGAATGCTCTGCAGCAGCTCATTACCCTGTTCAAAGACAAAATGTGTAACTTAACAATTTACTCGTAACGGGTATGCTCAACATCCCCCTCCACTTAACCCTGAATCACAGGAACCACAGTCTAAGGTAAGAGGGCAATTCAGTCCTGGTCCTCAACAAGTCTTAATAGGGTTTTTTTGCAGCCAGCACTGCCAAGTGTGGTCAAATGCATACCTGGGCAGCGGTTTGGAAGTGCAGTTGGCTGCCTGCAAAGCACTAAGTTGGGATCACTGAACTTTTTTAATTTTTTGAATGCTGCAGAAAGAACCCAGGTGACAAGAAAAAAATAAGTGGGGGAGAGGGAGAAAGTTAAAAGGCATCTGTGGAATAAACTTCAGGACCATCTGGGCAAATCCTGTCGGATGGGGTTGGTAGTGAGATGTGGAAGCACTCTCACTTGACTGAGGAAGGACCCAGGGATTTGGCCCTGTTAGATTACATTTCCAGGAAAGATTTTAAAGCAAGCATTAAACTAGAGAAGTCAGGAAACGTAACATCTGGTACAGGACTAGGGAGTATTTTAAAGAAATGGAATGTCAAAATAAATGTCTTTGTATCTCTATCTTCCTTAAGCATAAACTACTGAAAAGCTCTGTCTTAAAAGCTCACACAGCACAAGTTACAGCTCGGTAAATTTAAAAGTCTGCTGCTTTTGCTGTCTTTATACACTATCAGTCCAACTCCAGCTGATTCTGGACTGAGATTAGATACAGTCCTGCTTTCCATCTGTGCTGATAAAATGAGAGAAAATGAAATGATTTCTGCAGTCTTGTAAATCCGTTTCACTTGCTGTTTATCAAGAGCCGGCGAAGGCAATGACAGAGGTAAAATCCCCAAGGTCACCCCAGCACACGCTCTGCCTCTTTCTCCTGAAGGACTTCTGTTGCTCTCTCCTGAATTAGCTCATGTGGAAAAATGAAAAAAAGGAATACAGACATGTCCAATGTTCCAAAAGAAAATAACAAGACTGTGTCAAATTGCTTTATGCTCCCTTCTGTAAAAACATGCATGTTCAAACAGGCTCTGCAAAAGTATTTGCCTTGCTCACTCTGAACAATAGGGAAGAAGCTCCTGTGTGCAAGGGGAAACATCGCTTGGATTTGGATCACATACTTCTCTTTTAAAGCAGGAGGAATTCGGGGAGGGGGGGTGGTTAAGATCCTGCAGGATTTTGTGAGGGATCACACCTAATGTTTACAAGCAAACTAGATCTCCTGATGAGAACTACTACATGGGACCTGGATCCACCAGAGTACATGCCCTGTGACATACCTGTATGACAGTTACTGTAACCTTTCTGCAAAGCACATTGCTTTCCCGGTATCCTAACCTCCACAGAAACTGGACAATTCACGATACTGGGATGCAGTTATCCAAACCTCTACTGCTACAGACTCCCATCTATTTAAAACTCTGTTTCATATTCCATGAGATTTGTTTTCAGTTCCCGGTGACAACAAACTTTCTTGTGAAGTCTATCTGGGTCAAGTTTTCAATCTGTTTTTATGAACAAAATTTACTTGGGAATGGTGTGATGTGATGAATGTGAGCTTAAGAATCTGTAAATAAAAGCCAATTCATTCTTCATTATCGATATGGATTCAGTTTTGCTTGCAAGTGGTACTAGAAGCTGAATCATACTGAATCTTCAAGCTATATGTACAGAAAAAAAGCAAGTTTGCAGAAACTTGGCACTAAAGTGCTTAAATCTTCAGAGTTTGTGAAGTCGGAGAGGCAAAGCCAGAGCTGGAGCTTTGTAGTCTCTCAAGCCAATCAATACAAAAGATAAGCACAGAAGGCACGCACAGATAAATGCAAAAGAGAAATGGAGGTACCCAGGCCATCAGCTTTGAAAACACAGCTGTATAGTACGATGGATTTCGATTGCTTCCTTGGTCACATGCCTTTGTTAAAGCAGATGCCTTCAGGGTCAGGAATGTAGTCAATAAATAGGTTGAAAAGTGTGAACTTCTACTGTAACAGCCTGCAGGGTTTTCTGGCCAGCCAGCACCACCGTTAAATAAGCAAAACGCTGCAGGCAACAGGTTTTGCTGTCTTGACCACCAGAAAAGTTGTGGCAGCAGCAGCTTTCCCTGCTTGCCGGAGCTCTGCGGTGTTTGCTTGCTCCCAGCCTGGCGGAGAGGAAGCACACACATTTCCTAACTTGGCCCCCAAAGCAAGCTCATACCTGTGGCTTGGCCAGCAGAAGAGGACCATGAGGGTGATAGCTGGTAGCTGGAGAAATCAACTCTGCTTGATGTTCTCTGTACATTGACACAAAAGGTTTGAACAGGGCGAGGACAACGATAAGGATAATAGGACAGCTCCCTCTATGTGTGGTTGAAGACCATCCCAGAGAAACGCGAAGTGATCCATATGCAGGCAGATAAATAGCAGCTGCAAACTCTGCAGACACCATCACAGATGGAGGTTAGCAACCTACGGGTGTCTCTTTCAGTTCTGCAAGGAGAAGAAAAAAAAACCAACAAAAAACCAACCACCCTGTAAACCGGAGGAATCACAGTGAAAAAAGAGAAAATAAACACCAAGGATGGAAACATAATTATAAAAGTATGTTGCACACATTCACAGCAGTGAAGCTTTCTCATCTGTTAAAGAACACAAAGGAAATGTTCACTTCAGAAAACCACATGGGAAATGCCAACAAAGGCTGGTATAACACCATGTCCTTCCTTTATTTGCAGTAGCATAAAGACCTTTTTAATCAGACATTCTAATCTTGCTTAGCATTTAATAGGACAGTGTGCTGGGATATCCACTCTGCTATTTACTATTTAATTAATTTGACAGAAGTCCAAAAATACTGAAGGCAAAACAGTGTATCAATATTTACTGTACTGATTCACTGGAATTAAAATACTGTAAAAACATAACTGTGCACAGACACCGTTTGTCTTGGCCAATAAAATCTTTTGAAGGTTCATGTTCAAAACACACGTTTGGAATAAAATTATCACTGAAAGGTATTGATGAAGCTGTTATGTTCCTAGTTTTGTCTGACACCACAAAATATTTTGAACAATTTCATTAACTATGGGATGTTAATGATCAAGACAAAGTTAGAAAAACAAAGTCTAACATTGATAACTAAATAAATATTGCCACTAACACACTGGAATTTGGAATTCCCATTGGCCAAAGCTGGGTATTTCATTAGGAGCATGAAGGGAAAGGTGGAAATGCAACACTGATCTTTAATATAGCAGAATCTTCCCAAACTATTTCTGTGCAGTCCCTTCTCTCCTTTAAATGAGTAGAAAAATATTAGACCTGGTGAGTGAGAGACCACTACCAGGGTCTTGCAAAATGCAAGCAACACTTCTAAGCGATAGGGGATTGGATCTGGAGGATGCAGGCAATGTGAGGAAACTGTGTTGAGGATCTGCATGCAAAATGCTTTTGCTTAGCAAGCCACTGAAAAACTCCTCCTTTAATCCAAGTTTTTTGTCAAGAGCACTTCAGTCTGAATTTCATTCTCAAGCAAGTATTACTCATTAACTGCATAACCAGAGTTCTGTATTGACAGCCTGTCCCCAAACTGAAATGCCCGAGTAAAAAAAAAAAAAGCGCCAAACAAATGAATACAGTATAATAATATTATACTGCATTATACTGGCTCCATTAAAAGCCTGGGGAAGGGAGGGTGTGCTTTAAGGAAACAAGTTTGGTTTAGGAGTGACCCTTACAGAAAAGATTATTGGAAGAATCTGTTGAGAAAGTCCTTAACTAAAGTTTTTATGTACATGAATGGCCATGATCCTTCTCTAGTATGGTGTAAGTCCATCCAGTCCCCGATGTATTAGTGAAAGCATGACACCACTGTGTTGCTCTTTCTCTACCTTTTCCATGTGCTGACTGGTCCAAAGTGACACACACAGTCCCAGCACTTGAGCAGAGAACCCTCCTGCATGAGTTGGAAGGTGTCCTTAACCAGGATGGCCAAAACTCAGAGCAGCCTGTGAGAAAAATCAACTTAACTCAAGATGGGGTGTTGCCGCAGCACTATCCAAACCAGGCTGCTGCAACAAGGCTTTTACCATCCCATGTTAACTTCAATAAGTAGTTCCTGCACCTTGCCCCAGCACAGCAATCAGCCCCCCACAAGGTTTCAAAAGTTCATCTACTGTCTGGGCTGTTTCTTCATCCTCTTCAGGCTCATCCACCCTGCTTCTTGCCTCTCCTACATCTGGAGCCTTCCTTCTCCAGGCTCCTCTTCCAGCCAGCCTCTCCTCATCCAAGCCCCCTTCTTCTTCCAGGGCCTCTCCTTGTCTCTCCTACACCCAGGACATGCTCTCTGTTTCTTCTGGGTCTCTCTTCAGCTAGCACTCCCCTTCTAGACCCCTTCGAGCTATTTAACTACTTAGCAGGACCCAGCCACAGCTGCACATTATCCACGTCAGCCAACCCACCGCCCCTGAAGACAGCCCACAGCTGTATATTATCAATGTTAATTAACCTGCCTTCATTCCTCTATAATTCCTCTACAGAGTGTCACTGGTGAGTGCTAGAAGAGAAGTCCATGAGCTTGAGAAGCAAATGTGTGAAGAAAGAAGCTGACAAGCACAGGGGTATATCACTGCTAATCCACCTTCCTTAGGCGGGCAGGTAACAGGGCTACACCTCAGATGTGTTTCCTTTAAAAAACAAACAAACAAACAAAAAAAGATAAGAAAGATATATGGTATCTCTAAAAACAAAGATGACAAGGTTTCTGCTTGCCCACAGCAGGGGTGAGCCATCAGACATGGGTCCACACATCTGGGATGGCCTGGTTTTGACTGTCAGTCTCTTGCCTTTGTGGCGAGTGCACATCAATGTTCTGCTTGGTTCGTGTCAGTAAATTTGGGCAGTTAGGCAGGATCTAAATCAGGTCAAGGGAGCTACAGTTCCCCACTGCCCTGGCTGGAAACCAGGATCTCCAGACAGGCAGCTGTGGAGAGCAGGAGAGAGCGCTTGTTTAGCACATTCCTGAAGGGCACTGACTATCTACAGCCATTTTCAAGTGGTTCTCCTCAAGTCGACCCAGGAATGTGCTGATGGGCTCCACAGGTAGGGCCAGCCTCGCCGAGAGGATGCAGGACCTCCAGTACACTGCAGGGAATGTAGCGTGACCCTCCAGTCCCCTGGGGAGCTGCAAGGAGCACTGGTTTGCAGCAGGAAGCATTGCAGACCACTGCTCCCCTGCAAATAATTTGTTATTATCTCCTAAATTAAGCACACTTAATTGCTTAGCCCCCTTCTACATGGTGTCAGGAATAAATCTTGTGCAATCATATGAAATAAAAGGAGGTGACAGAGGAAGAGAGGGATGCCGGAGTGCCATCCAGAAACCAGCGTTCATGCCAGCTGGGGAGGTTGTGCCTTTGGTCTTCCAGAGCCCCTGGCCCGAGCTGAAGCAAGCAGCACTTCACTCTTGTGCCCGATCACTGAGTCTGAGGGAGGAAATAGGTTGGTTGAGAAACTGCTTTTCACAGAAGAGCCAACATCCTCCAGGATGGAGCACTTAGAAAAAACTTTGCATGAATTAGCAAGCAAATGCAAGGCTGGAACAAGTAAAGAAGGACAAAACTTGTCAGTTTGTCATTCATGCAATGATTCTGTCAAATGTGAAATTTACTGAATCAGTGAGTTTTGGCTTTGTTTTTGGAAGAGAGGAAGGAAGAGCGATACTTTACTTTGTTTGTGCTGCTTTTGTATTTTTCCTAACTGGAGAAGCAACCCTGTTACTTACGATCATTTTTCATCTTTAGAACATGATGTGGCAATTTTAGGTTCCTCTATGAGTGTCACACTGATGTGCAGCACCTGAACATCCCGGCTGGCTATTTGCTTCACTAATGGGGAGAATAGATAAAGTCAATGCTTGTTACATATTCAGAACAACACCGATGCCAGTTTCAATTCTTCATGAATTTAAAACCTGGCTGGAATACAAATCAAATCATAACCCTATCTTTTGTGAAACAGTCCACATTTTTTGCCATCAATCTCCACCCTGTTCCAGTTCTGAGTCTCTTACAAAAAACTTCATTCCAAAAAGTCCATTAGAGTCTCAAGATCTAGTGTTATGAAAGGATAAAGAACAGCTCAATTTACCAAAAATGCTCTAAAAAAAGACTAGTCCATCTTCTGATTCCTTGAGAAGGGAAAACTAAATCCACCCTGATTACATACACATATGTTACTACAAGAAACACTGAAAAACTCATGACGGGTTGGTCTAGGTGCCAGTCATCTTATAGCATGACGAGGAAAATGCAGATAGTTAAGAGCATAAGTTATTTCATTTATGGTGGTGGAATGAGGACCTAAATCAAGAACTGGAGCTCTACAGCGCATAGGAAATGGCACCTTGATTGTCACCCAACAAAGCACCTTTGTTTGAGGGTTAGTGATCTCACGGGCAGGGCTCAGAAATGAGTCCAAGTTTTCAGATTTAAAACTGACACAGAAAAGCACATAGTTTCTGATCTGTGAAGTCAGACGGAGGAGCTGTTATCTGAAATAGTGCACAGCGTCTGAATAATCTGCCAGACTTAACACATTCTGCCTCAGGAGTCCAGGTGGGAAACTTTACTATAAGGAACAACATGAAATGCAAAAATACCTGCTAATAGTTCAACTAGTGCGTCATCAGCACTCCACAAATAAAGCCGTTAAACTACACATATCTCCACCAGCATAACTGTTATGCCAGCTGGAAAAAGTCTGTAAGGATAGGTTTAGGGAAATAAGGCATCCATCACCTGTCCTAATTAGGGGCAGATCAAAGGGTGAAATTATTTTTCTCCATTGAACAAAGCATGAGACTAGAGTGGGTCACTGGCTGTAGAGTTATAGAAGAAATACCTGAGCCTTTGCTGGGTGCAGTACACTTACACAAAGACCATCTTACGCAGGAGGAGCAACTGATATCCAGGCACTGATCTGGAATAGATAAGGAAGCAATTCGGGGAGAAAAACACATCCCATCTCCCCAGGAGAACGCTGTTCCAAGATCAGAAGGATCCAAGTTCTCTTCTCTTTAGACACTCTAAAGCTTTTCTGGCAGATTGTCCCTCCCGCTGGCTGTGCCAGGTTCAACCACTTATCACAAGCTGGAGGGGGATGTTTCCCCACATTTATATTTGGCATGAGAATTTTCAGCTCGAAATGATGGAGCTGTTACAGAGGTAGTGCTTATGAGAGCAACATCCTCCCAGATGGCCTCATAAAAGAGGGAGAGGATGAGCTTGTCTCACTGACTTGGAATTGCCAAGTCGGCAGAGCTAAAGATCAAGTTTTGAAAAGAAAAGGTCACGTTGCATCATATAAGTGCCGCCCTCCCCGGGACAATAGGCAGCCTTAATCCAGCATCACTCAAATCAACAAGAGTTTTTCCGATGACTTGAACAGCAGCAAGATCAAACTTTGAGGACACCATCTAAAGCCAGGGGACATAATAGGAATCTTTCTAATCACTGGGTTGGGCTTTACATCAGTCCCTAAATGACTAAGACATGGATCTATGCCTGGAGAGAATAAATCTTAAAAGGAATGAAAGCACGGTGTTGCCGGTAGATGATTTTACTTTAGTTTAATTTCAGATTTCCTAGGTACACAAGCAGTGTTGTTCTTCCGCAAAGACTTTGAAAGCAATCAACAACCAGGTGAAATTTTGGCTTGCACAGATGCCTCTTTGCAAAGATTTATAGATACCAAAGCCAGCCCAAAAACTGCCAGTAGCCAGCAGCAGAACATCGTACTAAACCACACAGGGTTTCCTGGTAGGACTAATACTAATAACCTGCCACACAGCAGACAGACAGAAGCCGAGCTCCTGGCAGAGTGAGCATTGATGCTGGGAAACCAGCACGTATCTTCTGCTGGGGCAGCTGGGCAGGATGGGCAAGGCACGGTGTGGAGTGCTGCCTCCCAGCCGGCTGCTAGGACAAACCAGGTACCTCTCGCTGCTGCAGCAGCCCTTGTCAGGCTGATGCTGAGCAGCCCCTTGCACTACACAGCTGCATAAATCTTTGCTTTTAGTGACAAGGTTGTGGTAGTTTTTGCCAAACTTAAAAAAATCCCAACATCCAGACAACCTCCTCCCTCTCTCCTTGCTTCCCTTCCCAGCTGAAAAGCAAGATCCATTGGTATGTGATAAGGGTTCAGCTTCCTGTCAGTTAAAAAACACCACTTGGGAATCAAACCCAGAGAAATCTCATATAAAAATAAGACTCTTCTTTTAACTGACGCTGGTTAACCCATTGGAACATTTCGCTTGGGCCCAGTGAGTATCAGAAGACTTGTAATACGCATTCCTCTGGCAACCTGCAAATATCTGAGTTAGGAAAGGTCTAGGATGAAGTTGGAAAAAAAACTCCACAACAATGCATTGATGATCGACCCAGATGCACAGAAATGTATTTTCAGAAGTGAAGCTGGTCTTCCAGCCGGGGCTGGATTTCAACCTTCAGCTGTTTCATACAGTCTTTGTGGCAAAATGTGCATCCATGAAATTCAGCCTAATTTTCTCTTGGGCAAAGATCCCCTGAAATCACAGCCCTTGTGGCTGACATTTCATCTTGTAGTGGGGTATTTCAAACCACAAGGATGCCAATTTCACGTGTTACTAGATTTATATGCATTTACTACTAAGTGTCTCTGATGAAAGATTTATAGCTTGATTTTGTGGGGTTTATTCTGGTGAATTTGTTGGAAATATCTTAATAAATAGGGCATTCATTGAAATATCCTCTATCAGCTATAAACTACTTCAAAACTGAAGATGGCTGTTGTCAAAGAAAGATATTTCTCAACTGTAGTTTATACACAGAAGTTACTTCTTCTACTTGCATAGGAGCCTCCCTACACTGAGACAGATGCAACATGACTAATAGGTTTATCATGACTAATAAGTTCACCCCAGTTACAGCACATCAGTCAAATCAAGTATTGCTTTTCACCAGACATGACACATCATGATGTGTAAGGCTGGGAATTTTGAAAGATAATGGTAGTGATAGACTGCACCCTGATGCAACATTTCAAAATGCAATTTTAACTATCTCCAGGGTAACCATGTGGAATTTCTGCTGGGAAGCCTTAGGCCAGGATCTCTGCTGACTCCCCTGAGTAAGCATCAAGTGTTCATAAGGATATTGATCTGCAGTGTCCATGTCATCTTGTTACACAGGGGATGTTTTTAGAAGGTCAGCTTGGTCTCCAAGATTATTGGAATTAAGGTTGAGATGTGCCTTAGGTAAAATGCTCACGAAGATCAAACCTTTGAATGGCTTTTAAATAGGATTAAGAGGTGAATAAAACAGGAAAGAGCAAAAGTAAGCACTCAGCAAGGAGGTCAGTCAGTATGGGTCTGGATCAGGGAGTTCTTCAGTGGCTGTCCCAGCAAGGCAGGCCAGTGAGCACTGATAACTGAGGGTACCTGCCTGGTGTCATGAGGGATGGGTACATCTAGCTGAATTTTACCGCAATACTTCAACTACTGCCATAAAAAGGGGATTTGGAAGAAATATTAAAAAAAAAAAAAACCCACAAAAAAAACCAACCAAAAAACAAACAACCAAACAACAACCAACCAAAAAAACACGACTCAGGGGTCTGGTAACTTTCTGCCATAGCCATGACTCCATTCCCCTACTTCTCTCATCTCCCACCCCAAAATCTGTCATTCCAGGTACAGAAATAACACCTTCTCATTAACTATTTCAGCCCAAGCAATGGGAATTGCCTTTGAGTTTCAACACAGAGCTCTGCAAAGCAGCTGTAGAATGAGGATCTAAAGCTTTAACCTGAGAGCATCAATATCCCTTAACTTCAGGACTCCCAAGCTTTATGTGAAAACCTCAGCTCTTTGGCATTTCTAGATACTAAACCCCAAACCACAGCACTTTCACTGGCACCAGCAGGCAGTCACTGGTTTGCTGCTAATTGCAACCCGGAGGTGTCCGTGAAGATCACTCTAGCTTGTGGTATTCATGAAATGTGCAGAGTGAGAAATATGTAGGCTGAAGGGAACATTTTCTTCTGACCTTTGAAAATTCAAATGGTGATGTGGTGGTCGCACTGATGGTCAATTTGGTTTGGGGATTCTTTCTTCAGTATTTCTGCTGCTTGATGCCATAAGGCTAACTGGAGTAGCAGTCAATGGCAAAAAACCCTCCTAAGCTGCAGTTAAGTACAACATAATAAGGGCATCAATTAACTTAACGGCAAGCATTTATGATTAACTATGAAAATCAGTAGCATTCAGTGGTGCATAACAGCAAAGAGAAGACAGTCTTCTAGACCATTATTTGACCACAAGGTCATAATCTCACAGCAATTTCTTAAGTGTCCTGACAGAGAAAACATACATTTTCGGTAGAGCTTTTCATTTGGGTGCTACTGCACTCATAATATCAGAAAAAGAATTACCTTTTCATGTAACTCTCTATAGATGTGGCTCTGCTTTCTAAACCTTTATTGAAGCAGCAGAAGGGAAGTTACATACTGCACACTGCGACTGCTAGCTGATATTACTACACAGTCTGGATATAAATATGCACTCTATTCTGATATTTACCAAGAGGAATAGAAAAATTATCTACTGATGCGTGTATTTATAAACCCTCTCATGATCTTAGAAAGGGGGTCAAGGGAGAAATCTTGATAGGAAGAAGAGATTTATGGATAGCTATGTTTCACCCTGGATAAGAACTTGCAAGATGATGAGGTAGCAGAAAAGGCAATTCTGTTTTCCTTCAGCGGAGCCCTTGCAGGCATGAGGCAGAGAAAAACCAGGCTGTTTGTGCGTGACTCTGATGTGGCCTCACATGGCCAAGAGGCCAGCCCACGAATGATGGAGGCTGGTGGACTTTCGGTGTCCAGCCCAGGCTGTCAGCTCTGGGTACCTAATGAAGAGAAAAACAACAACAAGCCAGAGGGTGTTCAACCGAGAGCAGCAAGAGTATTACAAGGTGAGAAGAACTGAACTATAGGGAGAGTTTATAACGAAAATGAAATATTGCTCTAGGCCAAGCCTATGCCCAGGGAAAAGCTTCGGACATATAGAGTCACAGTGATTTATATTAACACAGGTTTAACTTCTGATGTCCTTATTCACTTTGCACAGAACATTTTGGTTCTTGGATGGTTATGTGGAAGTCAAAGGGAATGTTTTGCCTCTTATCAGAGCAGAATCTTAACAGATTATCAGCAGAAGGAAGTCAGTTTGGTTTTCGAAGTACAAAATGCCAGTAGCAGAGAGTTCTGCAGAAATTAAGAGGAAAAAAAATCACACAAAATGTCAGTTAAGGTCCCAAACACTGGGATTTATCTAAGGCCTAAAACTGAGGAATGCTGTTCTCCTGCCAAAAGGTTCACTGCCCTGAGTGAGAGCTGGTCGTGCTAAAGGCTGAGCAAGGTATCCCACTTAGACCTAATTTGTGTAACACAAGTGTCAACCCAGCAGCAGAAACAGCTAAACACCACGGTAATGACAAAAACAAGAAAAAGCCACAGCAGAACAGAGAGAATACCAAAGTGAGAGGGAAGATGAGGTCTGCAGCATGCACAGATATTTATAGTTCCCCCTCCAACCCTTAGCAGATTGTTTGTTATGGAGCTAACAGGTCAATAGACTGTGCATAACAATAGCTTATCTCTGTAGCCTCTGCAATCTACTGCTGAGCTTCTGATCAAACACTGCTCACACTTACAGTGCCTAATAACCATTTCAGAGCTCATTTCTAAACCCACACAGAACATTTTACAAATGGAAGCATACCATAGCATGCCATTGCAGAAGGTGTCTCAGTTGCTCTGAGAAAAGGTCCACCACGAAGGAAACAAGTGCAGCTCAACATCTAAATAGCCCAGACAAGCAGTAACAGCCAGAAAAATGCATAAAATTCCACTTGCAGCAGCTGCCAAAAAAATAAAATAAATAAGAGCAGAATTACTTCACCCACTAAATCCATCAACCCCTAAGAGATCCATTAACAAAACTACTCTCAACCCCCCAAGGGTCCCACTCCCCAGGATGTTACATGCTGTGGCCAGAATTGCCCTACCCAGCGGACGGCAGCGTGCAGAGGTGCCTCCCCTCGCTCATTCTGCAGGAACCGACTCTCTCCACAATGATTTTTTTATTCCCTCCCTGTATTCTGGCCAAACGTCCTGCACGCTGTGTCTTTTCTGCACACCTCATCAGAAGGGGGACAGCTGCGGCGGTGTCACCCCTCCCTTGACGCTCGCACCCAGGGCTTGCAAGCCACCGGGAGGTTGAGCACAAGGTGTCAGACCTGGCGGGGCAGCTGTGCTGGCCGCCTGTTCTGCTCCGCTTGGCTGGCAGGAGAGAAAAGCTCCATCAGTTTGTAGCCCATTTACAGGAATTCTACGGGCTATACCCCCCTGGGAGATATGAGCATTAGAAGTACCTGTGAAATGAGTCCCATGCTGCCTGGTGGGACTGGTGTAGGGCTTGCTGTGAACATGTTTTTCCACAATTCTGGGACATTTTGGGGTAGGATAACCCGTAATGAGCTGATGCTGACAGACAAGGTGCCAGGCACTGTTGCGCCCAGGCAAAGTCCCCGTCCTTTGCTACTCTGAAGGACAGTGCCCTGTGTGACCCCTCCAGCCCAATGTAACACCACCACATAATGAATTTCCTTAAACCTATGCCATGTGGTGGTCTCCAGTTTAAGGAAAATACCTTCTTGTTGCACGCGTGACCTCCTGATGTTAATCAAAAGACACTGCATTACATGGGGAAAATAGTTATGAGCCTGCCTCTTCACATTTTTCATTATGTTCCATATAAGAATGGTTGATTCCTGGTTGCTATCATATTTCCACTAGGTATCTAGAGACAGATACATAAATCAAAGCAATGTTTCCCATGGAACAGGCAAATCAAACCAGCAATTATTTTCTCATTTCATTTTTAACCACTGAACTCTTGTTTTATCTCCAGATAATGACGAATATGGTTCTGACAGCAGAGGTCCACATGCTCCTGCTCTACTCATTCAGCACAGAGCACAAATAAGTTACTTGTTAATATATGAACTGTCATGTAAGAAGCCACAATTATGCATGATTTACCCCTACAAGCTATGTAAATCTGTGGTGTGTATATATGATAACAAATGAGTGTTACTTGATGGGAAAACACAGGTGCCAAGAACTAGGACTCTCTGTACTGCGGATGTCAGATATGGCATCAGTGTTAACACCTCCACTAACCCTTACCTTCAGGTAGACGCATTTCCAAAGGCTTATCAAGCATCCTCTATCGCTCCGCTCTGTCAATGTGCTGGCAGCGAGCCAGACCAGATCCCAACCATGCAGCATTTTTTAGTGGGAAGGTATGAGAGCAGAGAAAGCACGTACCTCCTTCCGCAGACAAAAATGCACGCCACATACAGCCTCCCTGCTCTCAGTTTTATATGGTCAAAATGTGGACCCATGCCTGTTCTTGCCATAGCAAGTATTAGATGGTGGTGACAAGCCCTAAAGGGTTTGCACCGTTTGCTTGCTCATGGGAGCAGTGGGCTCGTGAGTCTGGCTGGAGACAGCCATCGGCAGGGATGGTGGGAAACGGAGCACGTAATGAGACATCTCAACCAACACATTGCCTGATGAAGCTGTTGGCAAAGCTTTGGGTTGCTGTTTCACCCATGGAGGGCATCCGCATGGATATCAGATAAAGGTACACATTGGGGAATGATTATTTTTCCTTAACAGTTCTGTCCTCCTCTATGCAAGCATCAGGCCATTTACTTGCTCTGTCCATAATCCTGAAAACTTTTATTTTGGTGCATGTAAGCGTGACTGCACACTCTGAGTGACACAAGGAATGCAGGACTTCACCACATGCAGACCTTTGTGAAGGTACGTCATTACAAGCACCGAGAGCAGAAGCACAACACAGAAAGGTTTCAGGCACACCCACTCACCTCCCATTTCAGCTCCCATCCTGACATACAATTCAGTATGATTTGTATAAAACTAGGTAATTCCTAAAATCTTCCAGCATACAAATAGTTCATTATACCTGATAGCACTTTCCTCTTGTCCATCTTCAGCAGAAATGATCATCGGACTGACCTTGGCCACCGATTCCGTCTTTGGCTAAGCAGACGGGGGGTGCTGGGGTGGGGTAGTGTGTGTCTGCTGTATCCACTTCCATTTGAGCCCGAAGTGCCGAGTGTCCAGGCACATTTTCAGCATCAGCCCTGCAGCCCTGGGAGAAGCCAGGCTGATGTCTCCAGCAGCGTCCCTCCTGCCTGTGCCCAGCCTGCTTTCTGTCTCACCGTGCCTGTGCAAGACCCCACAGGTGAGTCTGGACTATGGACAGGGCCAGATGGCAAAATCGTACTCCTCATTCCAGGGAATAAACATACAAACCCACCGGCTTCAGGACACCACCTGACCACCTTCAAAGAAAAATTAAAGGTTACAGGAGAGCACAATTTTTAACATTTTAGATCCTTGATGAAACAGCTATTAAAAGGAGAGGTTTGTACTATTTGGCTCTGATTTATTCATGTTATAAATCATAGTGTAGACCACCCTGTAATTAAGTGCTTGTGAACCCTGTGTGTAACACCTTGAAAACAAGCAAGTTGGTAGGTAACAGAAGCAGTTTGCTTCTTTAGATAAAAATGTAGACGCTTGAAACACAAGCTGGAGCAGTCCAAGGGTCAGAGTGAAAAAACTGCTTTTGCTCACAGGTTTTGAATTCTTCTTCATGCCATTCTGTTAGTTATGGTATTGGATAACATCTTTGGTGTTTTCTTAGCCCCCAGTGGACAGTAACACACAAACTCAAGCTCCACACACAATTGGAATAATCTTGGAAACAAAGGGCTCCATTGAGTCACCCTTAACACGTGTCAATAGGAGCGGGCAGAGCGCCACTTTGGACAGGGGATGAGTTTTGATATGTGTCCTTGATTCTCACCCACACAAAGAAAAAACGACCACTTCATTTTTCCTGCTCCTTGCTACAATGCTTCGCGCTGTAAAGGCTAAAAAAATTCACTAATTTCTTTCCTTTGAAAGGAAAAAAATGCTTCTAATTTGTACTCTGGGAGAAGAAACTGGTGGGCAGCATGAGCTGACTAGGCTGACAGTGCAAAGGTACAGCAAAGAACTGGATATAATTATGCCAGACACATCACGTTCATTATAAGGTGCTGTTCTCGGGGCTTCTTATCTTCTGAAAACTTTAATTGTCTAAAAATGACTTAGTGTGTATCCAGGTAATACCCTGACAGGTCCAGTACCTTTCTCAGGGATTTCTGTCTTGTCAGTCACCATAACAGGCAGACACCATTGCATGCCATCACTCAGTTTGATCTTCTTCTCTCCCCCTCTCACCCTGCGTGACCAGGTGTGCAGGGCTGCTGAAGCAGGTTTCCCTCTGACTGCTCCTGGTGCACTTCCTTGGCACTTGATTTACAGATGAAAGCTGAATATATATGGCCACATCTACACAAAGGAAGAGCAGATCTTTTGCTTTCTTTCTGCTGTAATACTTTTGCAGGGCAATCACTTGTCAAACACGCTCCATTCCTGTTCATGTCCCTGAGGTGCAGTTTTGATACAGGGAAACACAATGTACTTTGCTCTGTACCCTGGGGAATAAATAGCACGTGCACCAAGGAACTATCTCTTCATCTCTGTATTCATATTGCCTCCACTTCCAGTTTCAGAATTGCTCTCAAATTCTTTGAGATGTTTCTTCCTGCAGTACATGCTTAGTTACTACCAGCATCTTAGATTTACAGATTTGCAATTAAACTCAAAAAAAGAACAGAGTTTCAAAGACCTCTATGTTTCTACATTGCATTATCTACTTGGGTTTTTTTAAGCACTAAAGACCCAGATCTCAGTGACCTGCCTGGAGCTTCTGAAAACTTCAGAGGAGAGGACTGTCAACCCTTCCATAACGTGTGCCTGAGCTGTCTAACCAAATGGGCTGAGGAGCTCTGAACGCTCCAGGATGCAGAAACCAGGGCACCGAGGCCCAGGTAAACCCTTCCCAAAGTGGCTTCAGGGAGTCCCTCAAGAGGTTAACCCATATATGCTGTACATTGGCTCTTCCACTGCATGTCCCTTAAACAGAGGCTGGCTGAAGGAGTTTTCTTCAGCTGGTTGGGGAACAGTCCTAACAAGACAGCTGCGTTTGACATGCAGCTCCCACTCATGCCCACGGTGAACGTGCATGGGGAAAGCCTTTGTTCTTCAAGAAACAAGTGGGAGTGAGGTGGCACTTTACTCCTGGAGACAGAAAAAATAGGAAGAGCATAGCAATGCATGACTGTCATTGCAATGACCTGGTTATGAACAACAGCCAGGTCCTCTAAAAGCAGCACCCCCAAAATGGGGAGACCTGCTATCTATCTCCCCCAAAAAAAGGCAGCAAAGGCCATTTGTTTCAAAGACTGTGGTCCACAGGGACTGTGAAGCCAGCAGCGCAGAGCAGTATGGCATCATCACCCGAAAAAAGAAACAGCTGTCGGAGGCACAGCTAGCACTTAAGCCCAGTGGGCCAGACAAAAAGAGACCTAAAAGATGTCCAAAGTCCTGACCTCCTTTCTGAACTGATGAAGATGTTTTTCTTTTTGTTTTTCATGGCAGGGTGGGAATGTGGTAGAAAACTCACTGGGGTTATTGCCTCTTCCTTGCCTGTTTTTCCTCTCAAGCCTGGATTAATATTTTTGTTTGGAGGGCTTGTTAACAAGCTGAGGTTTTCATATTAGTAGGTCTGCTAATAGCACAGGACGTTCCCCTGGATTTGTGATTTCAATGCAGGGTTTTCTTTAGAGTGAGGAATTTTTTTATTAGAACCAGCCAGCCTACAGAACTGAACTGTACCTAAAAATAGAAGGGATTACTTTTTTTTAGATGTTAAAAATAGAGATGTATAGAAATGGTCATGTATAGGCTGCTTTTTACAAGAAAGCAGAGGTGCTCTGAATGGAAACATTTGCTATCTGCCATCTAGCCGAGAAATGCAGCATTTACAGTGCCATGAGCTGCTGCTTGTGAAGAACAAAGAATATAGTACTGGATGGGCTGAAAATTGAAGTGATACCATGCTAAAAAGCACGTATGTTTCCAGGGAAAGAAGGAGACATTTGGTCTTGTGAAGCATAAACACACACAGCTTTTCTAAGATGGGGAGGTGCAATGGGATGGATGAAGCAGGATCATCCCATGCTGCTGTTGAGTTCATGTAATGCTCTGAGCACCTGATTCCTTCTTGTTTTGCTGACAAAAATTGCCAAGCCTCCTTTTTTTACCATGCAGAATCCCTCAGTGCCCACCCACACCACTCAGGCCAAGCACTGAGCAAAAAACTCAGGTCTTAGTGGGGAGAAATGTTCACAGGATGCTTTCAGAAGCAAACAAAACTCTCAGCCATTTAGAAAGCTGCATCCTCTGCTAAAGCCCATCTTTTTGGGTGATCTGGTAGGGTAAGGCTCATATAAAGACAGATGGGTTTTGTTTACTGTATTCTTCTTACTCCATGTTCCTCACAGTTAGTTCGTGGTCATATTAATTTGCCATATTATAGCTGAGATGCTCAAAGCTGTTAAAGTGATTTGGATAAAAAGTTACCAATAACTGGAATTTGAATTTGGCATCTAGATCTGTTAAAAGGGGGAAAAAAACTCAGCCTAGAGGTCTACATGCCATTTGAAATCAGCTGCATTCATACATAGTTCTGTTAAGTATTAATAGGTTATTTCAAATGCAAAAAAACTCTACCTTTATTTTAAAAGGATATTTGCACTAACTGCCCCATAGAGACTCAAGGCAGATTTCATATGACATGGCTCAGACAGTAAGAAATGCTATAACAGGCTACCCTAACTCATCTAAATGAGTAACTGCTTTTTTTGCTTCTCTCTTTTTAGAAAAAAAAATATATTTTTTTTTTATTTCCTGAGCATTATAAATGATTCACCAAGTTCTTAAGATACATTAACCATCACCTCCCCAAACTCTCACCACCACATAAATGCCACCCTGGAGAACCAGCTGTGTCTCAAAAATCTCAGGTCAAGCATTCATGACATTTTATGAGATGTTAGTACCATGTGTGTCAAATTCAGTCCTCGATTACCTCCAGTTTAGAGACACTCATATTTCCATCAAAGGATCTGATACTCCTTGATTTAATGGCTGGGGCAGTTAAGTTTTTATTGCTGTATAGATGTCCTTTCAGCTACAGTTATGTGAAGCAGCCACAGCTCAGTTCAATCCTCTCTAATGCCAGGGAAAGAAAGTGGCCAACAACCACTTGATGTCAGTGGCCGTGTGGAGCTCAGCATGCTGCTTGACCTCCTGGTCCATGAGGACTGAGATGCAGAATAAGAGCTCCCTTCCAAGAGAAAGCAGAAAAGAAGCTTAAAAAAAACACCATCAGACTTAGAAAACAGGGAATGCCTTCAGTCTGGTTTCATTCTCTTTCTCTTGCAAGGCTGTTCCCTGCAGAGATGAAAGGAGGGATAGATGCACCAACAAAAAAATGGATCTGGACTGAAGATTTACCAAGCAAATGTAGTAGTTTTCCATATGTTTATCAGTTATGCAGAGTAAAGATTTTGACTAGGACCTCTGAGGTATAAGTCAGCATGAAGCTCATCAGGAGCTGGACCAGACAACCGTGGATGGATTTGCTCAAGCAGGAGGTCCCATCCTTTGGGTTCCTACTCACTTAACTAATTGCAAGCCCTTTTAGCAGCCATGCTGAAATGCATGTCTGAACAAATGCTTGTGGTGTCCATGCTATGTGGAGATAGTCTCTTCCTTTTTGTGAAGGGAAATGTAAAACTGTTGATAATTTCCAGGAAAATATAGTTCATTACACTGTTTATGCATAGATGCACCATGTATTTATAGCCTCATACATATTCCAAAAGCAAAGCTGAGGCTATGGTTTGTTTTACGTAACTATAGATAGATTTGACAGTGAATCATTACATGAATTATGTTCCCTTTGAAATGGCAGTGGTGCTCTGAAAAGAGTAAATAATAAACAACACTAAACAATACATTTGTGAAGCAAAGTTTGTATTCACATCGTGGGCCATAGCTCCAGACTGTATACCTCCCTCTTAACTCTGAAATGACAAGCCAAAGGGCCTTTCCTGGACTTTATGGCCCTGAATTAGCATCTTCAGGTACCTAAAACTTCAGCTCCTGAGTCAGTAGAAGATGAAGTGCTGTAAGAGAAGGCATGGGAAGGTGGGAACTCCGTGACTGAGTCCTCTGACATAAAGTGTTTGTCCCTGACAATTTAGAAGCTGAAGGAAAAGCTTCCCCCGTCCCCTAAATGGTGCCTTTGTGCCTACCACGTGCGTAATTGATTGTAAGCAAACCATTCCTGCTGGACTCAAAGCTGCTTCGTACACACAACCACATTAAGAAGTTGCTGGCCATGGAAAGACCAGAGCTGATTTAGGCATCACTTATGGATAAGAAATATCTTCAGTATAAATAAACTTGCTGGTTCACAACTGTACACAGAAACCTCTAAATAAAATTGATTATTCAGAGGCAGAATTCTTGCAGTTCATCTAAAGGATGTATTTTCTGTTTGGGTACATGCCCAACACACGTGACCATGAACACACACTTGGTGAAACCCCCAAACCTCAACCAAACAGAAAACATACCTTAATCTATTGATAAACTCCTCTTTCTTGAATGGATCTAATCCTAGAGAGCAGTTCATCTGGGTTCCCTCTGAAGCCTCCTGCCATATTTGCAACCCTGGATGCCCAGCTAAGCCCACCAACCCTTCAGGAATTTTCATGAGGGTTAAAACTGGAATTCTCCCTTGAATGTAACTTTCGGCTTATTTGTTCAGCTTCAGGCCGTATCCACACACACTCAGACACGCAGATGTGTATATAAATATATAGCTTTGAAGGTGACCTATTTTCCAGCTGCAAAATACTGTCGCTATCAGAGGTTTTTGCCAGCTAGGAAAGGATATGAACCAGCGAGGTGCAAAGCAAACTGCAGTGTCTGCATTATTTAGAGGCTCAGCATGCCAGGTTCACAGGTGTTCAAACTACCCAGGAACCATTTGGCCCACTGTGATGGAAAACATGGCTTTACAGATTGAAGTCAGCAGGCAAGTAAAGGTGTTTAACCAACTAGCTACTGCAGGACAAAGCAAAAAGTTGAGGTTTTCTTTACATTTCGTTTTATTGTTTCTGTCATTTTTTTCCCCCCAGCACCTGCAACGCTGCTTGCCTGACGTCCTTGGGAACTGCTGGCAGTGGAGGAATTTATTAGCTAGAAAATTCCCAAAGTATCTGTAGGAAATATTATTCACAGTTGCAACATTTCAGACAGAAAAGAACTTGCAGGATGGAAAAGGACTAAAAATCAGATTCTGGGTCTGGACTGACTCTCCGACAGAGACCACGTGCTATAACACAACAGAACACACTTCCTACGTGTGGTTTTGCCAAGGCAGGCACAGCCCAGTATCACTGGGGAAGGAAGGCAGGAGAAAATGGGCAGGGGACCTTGTTACCTTCCGATGTCCTTCCTGAAAATTGTAGATCAAATTGGTGGAGCAGCAGCATCTGCCCAAAGCACTATGTCCACTATATCTCCATGCTGGGCTGGGTTTAGAAGGAGAGCAGAATTATTCTTCCACAGAGACTGAAGCTCACAGAGCATCAGCCCTCGCCAGGATCACACCTGCATCTGGGTGGCCAGAGAACGTGCAAGGGCCAAGCAGCATTTATTTCCTAAATATATGGGACCTGTCTGACCTGCCTGGGAGGTACCAGGATTACTCAAGTGCACTCTGTCTTCCTCACCGCTTCCCAGCAGCTAAAAATAAAGCAAATAGCTCTCCTGAGCTAGAAGTCATGGCCACCATGCAAAACTGCTCTCAGCTACCTCTTTCTGCCCTTACAAGTCTATTATTGCCAAGCAAAGAGAAGAATATTATTGTAAATATCTTTCTGAATATGCAGGGGGGTCTGGAAAAAAAACCAACCAAACCTTCTTTTTTTTTTTTTTTCTCTGTTCCTTTCGTTCCAACTCACTGCTAAATATATGCCCAGAAGTATAGTACAAAAGTGTATAAAATTGCCTCACCGGCTCTGAATTCAAAATCCAATTTCTAAAGGAAGCTGGGACCTGACTGCCAAAGAAATGTAGGTACCTGAAGATGCACTTAAAAATATTCCCAGATATTCAGACATGGTCAAGCCCTATAATCCACTGATTTAAAAAGACTTCAGGCTCCTGCGTCACCTTTGAGAACTGCAAGTCTGTTTCTGCATTACTTAGCCATTGCAAAATACAGCCATATATTTTTGCCCACATTTCCTACCATGCAGAAACCAAATTATTTTCTTTCCTCTAAATATATATTTACAAATACACATGAACACACACTGTAGTTCTGCACTAATTGGTATTTGCAGTGTAAGCACTGGCCTTTCCTTCCTTTTTGTCAACGAAAGTAAACATGATCAAAGCCTGCCAGTATTTAATGATGAAAATGTACCGTGTCTCTACAGTATTAATGTCATTGGAATGAACTTGAAGATAGGTTTACAACAAAAATAATTTACAAAAATTTCATAACAAATTCAGGGGGAAAGAAGCCATATTTAGCTTTTCTTTCCTTAGCATTTTTATTTTGTTTAAGGGGGAAAAGGAATCAACAGACATGTTTTAAAATGACCGAGCAAGGAGCAAAATAAATGCATAGAGATTTTATCCAGCACTTCTAAGGATCTTGGAAGTGCTACAACTACACTGTAGTTTCTTTGTTACAGCTCTGTATACATTTATACAAAAGAAAGATGAAAGGGGGGAGAGAGTGGTTGATATGGGTTGTGAGAAGTCGGTGGAATTAGATGGCAAGGGGTCAGGTTACAGACAATGTAAGCTAAAATGCATCAAAGGGTATGAAGCAAAGGACTAGATCAAAGTCTAAGAAGCCAAGTACAAGAATAAAAGAGTGATAATTGTAGGCAGCGAGAGAAAGCACTGGAATAGAAATGTGATAATGGTATGACCTCATGACTCAGTCTTCTTTTTTTTTTTTTTCCAAGTCACCAGTTTCCTCGCACGGGGCACACGGGCCGGAGAGGGCAGGAGCGTTGTGGCAGGAGGAAGCAGTGAGGGGGAGAAGGGAGAGGAATTCTGGGGTTGATAACCTTCCTGAGATTTAGGGGGAAATTCACTGGGTTTTGCAGTGTGTTTCGATTCATCAGTTTTCCATAGGATCACAGGGCTGTCCTCACAGGCACTGGTGTGAAACAGGGAGCATAAAGCTGGAGAGGGATGCCGGGGAGGTTAGATCCTGCTCTCCTGTAGCTCAGCAGAACATAGCAGACACCAGTGGATCTGTTTAAAAGCCACGGTTGGGCCCTATATTAGAGAAATTATTGGGCACTTGGTGCCTCTGTTCTGTAGCTGAGCCATCATGGCTGGGAAAGCTGTCGTCAGCCAGAGAGCTCCTAAATTATGCTCATCTTCAGCTGTAGGTTTGTCCTGAGGAAGATATTTGCATTAGATGCTCACTTTGATAAGAACAAATGCATTTTATTGCCAAGAAGAAACTTCCCCTTCATATCTAACAAGGTCCCTCAGTCCTGACTGCTGTGCAGCATGGAGTGCAAGTCCCTGTACAGCCCAAACGGTCTGGCAGACCAAGGGATCTCTCACACTGGCTTGCTGGACCAATGATGAGCCTCCCCAGCTCCCACCACGCCCCAGTATCAATCAGTGGCATCACTTCAACTGACTGCATCAAGGCTAAGGTTTGTTCCATGATCCCTGAAAGGACACATTTCCCCATTCACACAGGTTTTAGTTTGAGACTTGGTAATGGCCATCATCATCTGTCATGACCAGCTCATACTGATGTATTTCCTCGTGTCTTTGAAGGCTGAGACCAAGACTGCACAGGGTAAAAGCTCCTCTTGTGAACTTGTTACTGCACTTTGCTCCATGCTTCATCTATGGGAGTGGGTAAGAAATGAGGATAGTCATCACAGGCAAGTCTCCTTCCATTGACTGCAGGGCTGAATTGGTGCCAAGACCCTACCCGGCTCCAGCAGCTCTGGAAAAAACAAACGGCTGATGCCAGAGAATAGCAGCTTCTCTGTGGCCTCTTTCACCAATACAGACACCTAATTTCTGTTTTATCTGGAAGGCAAAGGAGGCATCACTGTCTTGCCTCCCACCAGCCCTTTTGCTTGCAGGCTGCCTTCCCTTCTCCAGTGAAGCCTCAAGACATCCTCCTTCTCTTAACTGAGTGAGCAAATCAAAGTAAACTGCTTGCTGGTCTCTCAGATCCATTTATTGCTTGAGGTGTGTGTACCATTTATGTCTTCAGCTCCTTCCTTTCAATGCAGCCCACTCAGAGTCATTTGGTAATGTATTTGTTTATTTTTCCCACTTAGTGGTGAGCTCAATCTTGGGACAATGGCATGAGACAGAGGAATCCATCAGAGGGTCCTGGATTACCGCATCCTGAAAAATCAAAATATCTTCAGGAATTCCAGTGAACGTTAAAGTCTTTCCTTGCTGGGCCACAGGTTCACGTTCAAGTCTTTCTTCCTTGAAAAAATAAGCTGTTGAGACACAAAAGAAGCAGAGAGGCAGACAGCTCTTTCTCTGCCCCACTGAACTGTCTCTGAACAGACTCCTTATCCCATCTTGGGTAACATTGCTTTCCTGATGAGTGCTCACACAACTATCAGTCTTTCATTGAAATGTCTGCATCTGTTTCATAGAAATGCTTAACCAGAATTATTCATGAATCTGTTTAACGATCCTTTAGTTTATACCTGAGTAGAACAGCTTAGGAAACCTTCCAAAGATCTATACCTTCTCCAT
This sequence comes from Falco rusticolus, assembly GCF_015220075.1. Taxonomy (NCBI): domain Eukaryota; kingdom Metazoa; phylum Chordata; class Aves; order Falconiformes; family Falconidae; genus Falco; species Falco rusticolus. Next base: position 31,739,962 of record NC_051190.1, on the reverse strand, counting down.
GTTTGAGTCAAAAATCTCTGGATGCCCTGGGCTGGATTTGAGAGACACTGAAGGCAATTAGCATGTTGGCTGACTTGAATCAGGAGGGTCCTTGCTTTCCGAAGCAGTTTCATTTCTCCGTGTATTTCATTTCTTGAGTTTTCAGCTTATATAGAATACAAAATCTGTGTGACACATCTGTGAAATGTTGCTTTTGAGCTCAGACACAAATCAATGTTTCCAATGTTTAGAGGTCCCTATGTGCTGTCTCCAGGAGCTGGGCTGGCAGAGTTACTGGAGGAAAAACTCGGGTGTTTTGAGGACATGGGAGGGTGTGGGAGAACAGATAGAAGTGTGACAGTTTCAGGTTCAATGTGAGGGGGAGTGTTTGTCACTAAACGTGTGAGAAATTTACAGGAGAGTGGAAATTCTCAGTGTTGTATCTTCTCTGGCTCCCTATAGGCTCTGGTGTTCAGGTCGATGGGTGATACTCCTGAAGAGCAGGTCATATTTGGAGTCTGGTTTTGCCATCATCTGACCCCAGAATACCTGTGGGGCAGGAGCAGCAGGTTTTTGACCAGAACTCCAGTGGGCCAGAGCTGCTGGCTAGCAGTCGTGGCTGAAAGCCAGGCTGCCTTGCAGATACACTGACAGGGACCAGAGGCAGCTGTGAAGTGTGGCGTGCTATGTGCTGCTCTCTGCCCTCACTAAACCCTCCTGCTCTGTGCTGATAAAACAGCTCAGGAAACACTGCCAGGGCTGATCATGGTTCAGTTGTGTCAGGCCTGGTACAGCTGATGTGAGTCATGGAAGATAAAAAGAGTAAACATGTAGGAACTTTTGCCTTGAAACTTGCTTAATCCCATCAACAGTTCAAAATTTAATATAGAGAAGCTGCAATCACAAGGTCTAAAATGTCTTCTAAAGCTTGAAAGGGACATTGGCCACTGCTCTGCCTACTCTTGGGTAGGCACATTGGCATCACCATGACTCAGATCCACCAAAGATTCATCGTGTTGTGCACTGTCCCTCATATGGTCCCACTCTGAAGCCTTGGGACCATGCAAGAGTCTGGAGGAAACTATATGGGGGATAGAAAGAAGTGTGGCCTGCACAATGACATGGAAATTGGCTTGCACAGTGACAGAAAACTAGGCAGCAGGAAGAACAGAGTAAAACGCACTTACATTGGTTTTGGTTTAGGTAAATTTGTGCTGTGAATTCTGACCTTTATAGATGTATTAGAAACACAGAAGTTCACTCTCAGTGGTCTTCATAAGCCATTGTCTTGATAGAGTGTACGTGCCAATTCCAAGACCCAAAGGATGTGGAAGGCTTAAGGAATAGTGGTTCAGGGATATTTAAAGAAATCTGAAGGTATGCACGAGTAGCTTGTCTGAAAGGTTGTGTTTTATTAGGCAACTACTTGTTGTGTAGATACCTGTAGCAGCCCTGCATGCAAAGTTGATGTCATACAGCGTCTTGTGGTTGTCTACCCCGGAAATGTGCATAAAAGAAACTTCCCTAAAACTATTTCCTGTTTTTCTTTTCCATCTCCTTTCTTTTTAGGGTTCTGCAAAACATGTGACTTGCAGTGACTCACATCTTGATGAAACGGCGAATTGAGACAGGAATTTTCCAGAGCACTGTTGCTTGGCATGGATTTGACCATGTCAGTTACATTCCAAAATACCAATAGTTATCAATCCCTGACCCTAGGAGACACCAGAGGAGCACAGGATGACCCAGCAGCCATTGTGCAAGTGCCACCCTACATCTGGCCAGGGCACATAACACACAAAGGCATTGACACTTCTTGTTACTCAAAACGATGAAGCAAGCAAGGCTCACAGCTGTAAGAGTGGGGTCAAAAGGACAAGGAAGCCTTATGGTCTTTCACAGAAGAGCCATGGACTCTCCAAAAAAGCAGAAGGTGAAGATTCCTTGAGCCTAAACCAGCTTGGACAGTTTCCTCAACCAGGAAGCCCCTATATTTTGTTGCATCCCACAGTTTTGACATGAAACTGAAAATTTCGTACTCCTTTTTGCCCCGTTGTTTTCCCATTTACACATTTAGCCTTGTATAAGAAACTGCAAGAGACATCTTCAGTGTTTCTTACTCAAGGGTGCAAAGGGAGGAGGGCAGTCAGTAATGGGTGTTGGGTGTGCATGAGAGTGTGAAGCATTTGTAAGATCTTCCAGACACCAAAGAGGAAAAATGCCTCATATGTAAATCACAACAAGTGTTGTCTCTTTAAGGGGTAACTACAAAAATTTTCTAATTTGTACCCTATAGGTTCACTAGGCAAGAGTGCTCAAACTCATGAGGTAGTTTGGCCAAAGTCTTCAATGAAATCTCTGTTGCAAGCAAATCATCAGGTAGTTATGATCAGTCCAGGCGTCAGATAAGACAGTGATGGGGAAAGTTCTCTCTGACTGAAGTGGAGTTGCAGGAACAAACATGCCATTAAATTCCTGTTTGTCAAAGTTGATATTTTTTTTCTGTATAATTTCAGTGACTTAAGTAATTTTATGATTCAATATTCCTTCAGTGGTTTTGTTCACTTGGATTTTTTTACCTTAGTTAGAAAGCAGAACCACATTTACCTGGCTTTGGGGTTACCGTAGTCCTCTCAGCACCAAGGCTTTTCAGGTCAGAACTGCATACAGCTTCTTTCCAGGTATCTGGTCAGTCCTACACAGCTTTTGGGAAGCTTGGCAATAAATAATTTATCTCAAAAGGCCCCCATTCTTCAGAATATTCTAACCCCTCTTAATAGAAGACATTTCATTCACAGAACAAAACCCAACAAAAATGGCTATCTCCTCTGTGATACCATTGGGTTAGAGATAACTCCGGGTAATGGGGAAAGTTGATAACAAAATCAGAGACTCATGTTTTGTGACTGATTATCTAACCCCATTGACTTCTCTGTTAAAGGACATTACTGCTCCCTTTGAAAATGCTAATATTTTTAAATTAATTCTTATAGTTATACAACTGGTTTAGTCCAGAAGAAAGATCCACAACCTGTAAATAGTTCAGATTTTCAACTGCATAAGGAAAGCACTGTTAAGAAGACAAATTGGGATCTTCTATGACCCAAATAACTGGAGTCTTCTATGACCCCAAGAAGATGTGGAGAACAAACCCGCGCATATTTAACTTCTGGTCTTTCATGAAGAATTCACAGGTATTAATGAAGCCCATGGTTTTTAAGAGGAGCCAGCAGTTTCTGAGCAAAATATTCTAAAAACTGAGTACTCTGAAGAGTTTCTGAAACATGTTATTTAAGCTAGTTGAAGCTTTTCCCAATGCTTCCATTGCTCTAAGAGCCTTATCCAGCATGCTTTTCTGTGTGGCTGCTGGTATGTTAAAGAAAATACAGGAATGCAAAGTGCAATGGGGCTCCCACCTCTGTCTATTTGGAAATGAACTGTCCCCTTCTCTTGTCTACACAAGTATCTGCAGTTTGTTCCCAAGGATCAAAACTACTTTTTGGGCTGATCCATCTTTATGAGTTAGCTAAATCCACAGCAACTGAAGGTGTCCAAACTCATCCTAAACTCTGTGAAATTACTGGCTTGATTCAGATAGAAAGAAAATAATAATAGTATTATTTTGAATTATTATATGAATCCTTAATCTCTCCTCACCTGTTCCCACAAGCCCTCCTTAAAAACTGCCCATCCCTGATGTGTTTTTGCCTGCGAGGAGAAGACACAGGACATGAGCCATGGAGATGCTCATGGGCCAAGCCAGGGTGGGCACCTGCTGTGAGGACAGTCCTCTAGGCCCCTGCGACAGCCTGGCAGGTCACGAGTGGATGAGGCAAAAATGCTTCCCGGGAAGTCTTTGGAGGAGGGATGTGAGCAAACCTCTGACAGCCCAGACACCCACTGGCAACACCCTGGGGGCTGTGACCAAGAGACTTATAACCTTTCTTTTTATACATTCATTCCTTCTAATGCATCTGCTGCAGTGACACATACCCTGTGCTTGGAGACACTGTCTCTTCCCCATCAGCAGGTGTGTTTTCATCACACACCCCATAAAGCTTTTCAGATGCTGCTTTTATGCTTTAGGGTCTTCTCCCCACTCACTCTTTTTGCACCTGAGCATCCCCTCCAGCTGGGAACCCCCTCACAGTGAGGAGACTCACACTGGGAAACAGCAATCACTTACTTTGCAGATTGATTCAAGATATTCTTCACCTCCTCCTCCTTCTCCTCCTCCTTCCTTCCTTTATCTTTCAGGTTTGGGGAAGATTCATTCCCTTACAGGCATGTCATATTCCAAGAATGAATCTCTCCCACTCAGGCTGCATGAATGGCTCATCCTTGTGACACTGAATTTTAAACCTGAGCTTAGTCCAAGGTCATGATTTCTACCATTTTGCAAAACAGTAGAAAGCACAAATTCCATAACGGCTTGTGACTATGAGTTAAGTTCAATATAGCTGGCAGCGTCTCTTAGGCAGATCAGCAGCAGAACTGACCTCATTGACTGAATGAATCACTTGTCCCCCAAGGGCAGGAATGTTTCTTCCAGGACAGGATTGGAGCTGCTTTCTTACAAAAGCACTATCAGTCCCAAGCCGGGAGTTGGAAGCTGCCTGAGACACACACCTGTCTAGTAGATAGTTCCTAGGCCTGCCAGGCATTTACCATTCAAAAAATATACATTCTTCATCAACTTGAGATGAACTTTGGTGAATGGTTTAGGGGGGAGAAAGGAGAGGAAAGGAGGGGGGGAGGGGATGCAAGGGGTTCAACTGGAAGTTTTTCTTCAACCCTTGACAGAAATAAATATCCAAATCTCTCCATTTTGGCTCTAGTGCATTTGTTAAATGTGCTAAGGCTAGAATTGTTATCCCAAACCAGTTTTCCAGTTATTGGTTTCAAAAATAATAATTGGTTTCTTGCTAACAAGATTATCCCAGAAGCTTCAAGTGGAAGGAGGAAGAAGTACCCTGGAGGGAGAAAAATGTGGAATGAACCGGTCTGGTCCCAAAAATAGTCTCCATCCTGCCCCAAATAATCCCATAGGTGTCACAGAGGAGAACCTGTTCCCACTGGGTTTGTGATGGGGTACATGCTCTCATCACCTGAGAAGTATTTGCCCACCACGTCAGGTTAGGAATAACCAGGGAGTGAGCTGGACATTTAGATCTGACAGCAAAGCAAGCGTGCATGCAAGCCCAGTCAGTATATTCAGACTTAAAATGGTCAAGCTCACACTCCAAAGTGGGGTCGTGATGTACTCCCCGAACTGACACTGGACACATCAGACCAGACACATGGTGGGGCCCTTGGTCTGTGCTGATCACCGAAATATCACTGGGACTAGGGGCAGGTGAGAGGCACAGAAAGATGAGAGCTTGGGAGAGCTTGGTACGCCCCAGCACTTCAGCATGTTTTCAGCTGCAGACGTACAAAGGAACTCCACATACTTCTAGCTAGAAATGGGCTTTATTTAGATATTTATGCATTGATTATGCTGAATAAAGGCATAAAGAAGAGTTACGTATTCCTGTGGCTATGGCTAAGAGATGCTGCATCCAAGACTTAAATGTTTTTGCATGCCTGATCCATACCTCCCATGTGCTAAGAAGCCTTTAAGCTCTTTTTAGCTGATGAGACATGAGCAGGTGGTCCAATTGTGAACAAAATGTCAGAATCCCTTCCCAGGTACACTTAGGGAGACAGTCAAGCTATGCTGATAAACGTCAACTAGCCCCAGGCACCACCAACCCCCAAATCTCTGCTTTCAGTGCTAACATTAACTCTAATTATGTTCATCCTAAATCTGCTTCCAGTCTGTTTTCATTACCTTCATTCATGTTACTTTACCATCTCTTGTCCCTGCTTGCTGGTCTGATCTATGATCAGATCTATTAGCAGATCTGATGCAGTGTATTTATATTCCTCATCAGCTGGCATGTGGCACTTCTGCTTTCCTTGCCCTGCAGTGTAGCTGGTACACTTCAGATGCAAATTTCTTATACTGGAAACCAGCTTCATGACTGTTTTCAGAGTATTACCAAAAGCCTGTTCCTCTTTCATTGAGGTCAGCAGTGAGAATAAACATAAACCCTGATGTGTCATTAGTGGGAAGCTGTCCTTTACACCGCACAAATAGCATGTTAGACAAGGCACATAAATGAGGTACCTTTGTTGGATTTCCAGAAGCTCTGGTGGCTTAGAGGTCTGCATAAAAGCAAGCTTGTTTTGACGAAGATGCTCGCTCTCCAGCTAACTGATCTTTCTATCACCTAGAGAGAACAGTGATGTAAACATACTTGGGAGTGGCAACTCTACTTTCTGCAGCGTGGTCACACTCAAAGCAATAGGATAGCAAAGGCTTTTCCTGATTGCCCTGTGTCAGGTGTTGTATGTTGGATGGCAGTGCTGTCTTCAGGTTACATCAGGGAGCACTGCACCCCAAGGGCCTGGATTTTCAGATGTACTGAGCACCCAAGGCTCCCACTGTCCACAGCGGGATGTGTAGGTGTTCTGTTTCTGAAAACAACATTCACAATTTATATCAATTTATATCTGCATGAATAAATACCCTGAAGATTATCTCAGTATTTCTGCAAGGTCCTAGGTACTTCCAGCTTCCCTTGTACCCACTGAGTATTGCAGGCTTGCCTCTGAAAGCAGACAGGAGGTCAATGCCATCCCTAGGGTAGGTGCACCATTCCCGGTGTAGCTGCCAAAAGGACATACCTGGATCAGAGAAATGTACTCTCTGCTTCAGAGAGTTGTAAGATACTGCAAATTATTGCAATAAGTTGTGAAACCTTGAATGGAAGGTGCTACTGAACAGTAGATCATTATGTCTGGGTGGATTTTATAGGCATTTCTACAGTACTCACAACAGAGATAAGGAAAATAAATTTTGAACACATTCTCAAATGTATGTGTCATTTCTGAGTGCTCCCACCCAGCTGGCAGAAGAGATTTTTAAAGGATACTTCATGAGGTGTTACTGCCCCAACGTAACACGCAAGTTTGTTTATTGATTTGTATATAGAGCGTTTACTGATACACAATAATTCCCAAGCATTTATATATTTAATAAATGCATTTCCAGTATTTACCAATTGCTCTCATCCTTTTAGCTATTTGGTCCCTATTCCACCCATTCAGTAAGACCAAAGGTTAGCCACCCTTCATAAGGGTTTGGTTTCTTCCATTTCTCAACTTCGATACTGTCATTTAAGCAAAATATTACCATAACCTTTCAGAAGAAAGGCTACTACCCGTGGTACTGGGCAATGAGGCAGGCTTTCACCACGTTCTTTGCTTTATAATGTCAGTAGAAGGATTGCCAGCATCACTGGAAAAAGCATATTTCAACTGACAAAGCAGAAAAGAGGAAAGTCCCTGAAAAACTAGAGAAGACTCAGTAACTCCCATCCTTTGCATCAGAACAGAAATTAAATCAAGGCCCTCCTTGACCTGTGCACCTGAGAAAAAAAAGGGAAGAATTGCACTCCATGTTCCTTGCAAAGTAGTAATTCCTTAAATCTCTGGTGAGGAATGGAATAATTGCAAAATCCCCTTTTGAACATGGCATAGGAAGATGTTTCTCACATGAAGTGTGTCTTTCCTGGAACAAACACAGGTGACTACCTCCTTTACAGCCAAGCACACAAGATGCTGTCCATGTGAGCAGCACTTATTCAGAGAGGTGCACAATATAAACTGTGGATAGTATTCAAATAGTCTATTAGCATGCCAAGGTTTCTTCTTCAGTGTTCAAACCCTCTACAGAGATTAATAACCTTTGGATGTTTGAGCAGCAGGTCAAGTAACTACTGTATTTAACTCTATGTGTATTACATTATTTGTGGTATGTATTGCCTATCCATCTAAATTAAGGTGTTTGGGGTTTTTTTTAAAACTTTTCCATAGAAATAGGAACATGTCCTTTAATAATGTTAAGTCAAGTCAATGCTTGTTGGGATGAGGGAGGCAACCATTTAGGTGAAAGAAGCATTTTAAATTCCTGCCTTCTTCAGTCACTTTCTGAGCTTCACACAAGCATTCTCCTCCTGCTGTTTTACTGTTTAACACTTGGGCAAGGAGTAAATGCAAGAAAAATGTCCCGGACCCAACCCTGGCTGCCTGCACATTGCCACTGATGTGTGGAATCCCCCGTTCTGTGAAGCTTAGCACTTTTCTGGGCTGGACCCTCAGAAAGTCAGTAAAGAGGAGTGTCATTCAGGGTTACTTTTGTGAGAGGATTAATGCCTTAATCAAATGACTTGCTCGGAAGAAAAATTAGCAGATGCTACGGCATTTCAAGTGTCCTTCAAAACACCGGTAAAAATTCTTTATGCTCGCTAAGATCAGATATGTGTGTGACGGTTCCTATTCAGCCCGTGTTTGCAGTTTGCATATTTCTGTGTAAATGTGTGTCTTACAATTAGCTTGAGGATGTGCTTACAGTTGCTTTTACAAGTCCTCATTCTTGACAGTTTTACGGATGTTTGCACTAAGTAGCTTTTAGTGGCATACTGGTGAAACTAGGCACCTTGTTTTCCTTTCTTAAAGGCCCTTGGTTCTAATACCTACAAAGACTAATCCATTTGCCTCAGCTAATCCAGTCTAAAAGTACTCCAGTGCACTTGAAAGGATGTCCTGTGAGCAAAACATCTCACCTTGAGAATGGGGAAAAACTTGTTTTGGAGGTTGCTTCCCTCTGTAGCAGCCACTCCAATTGGCTAATCTATTTAGCAAAATTAATGAGAGGGCCATGGATTGAGTTTCATGGCAGACTAAAGCCCAGCTTTCTCAAAGAAAGGAATTCATTGTTGAACCTTTGATGGTCTAAAGGAGGAGAGGTGCATTCATATGTTTTGGGTAACTCCCTCATCATTACGAAGATAAAATAAAAAGGCTTTAAGGTTTCTTTCACCAATCACCCCACAAGTTGGCAATTATATAGGATTACTACTATCCCATAGACCTGAGCTACCAACAGCTATTTTATTCACTTGTGCAGTGCATTTTATGGTAATAACAAAAGAGCCCTTCAGGCTATTTTGTGGTCCATACAGATTTTGAAGGAGGGGGAGCTCTTATTTTTGTTTGTGTTTTGAGTGGGGGTGACGGGCAAAAGGGGGGTTGTTGGGCCAAGAGATTAGCGTGAAAGAATGAAATGAAATGTTTCGGTCTTGTTCAGTTCTAGTCTAATCAAGCCTACTCTCAAATTAATGAGCTCTTACCGGGGGGAACATCTCTCGATGCTGGAAGGCAGCAGTAAAGCTATGCAATTCTATTTCGAAAAAATGTAAAGCAATATCCTTTTTGGCTTAAGATAAAACAGTGAAAGAAGCATTTTTCATCTTTTAAGGTTTGATTTAATGCTACACTGACTCACAGGGTTTGTGTTTATTGGAGGCATTTTTCTAGAGAGCTGAACAAATTGCCAATAATTTGAGGGTTAGTATTCTGGTCTATCTTGGCTCATGGTGAATGAAAAGTGTAGGATAAGGAAATGTAGCAAGGGAAAATAAATTCCATTTATTTTGTGAAAAGGGCTTCCTAAACCCTCTTCCGATCATACCAGTCCTTCTAAGTGCCATTCTATCCTGAAGTTGTTCTGCACTGCTCTGGCTAGTTACAGAAGAGTTATTCAGCTCTGGAGTGATGGTTCTTCCATGGAGGGAGAAAACTTTCCTTCAAATGTAACATGCATCAATGGCTCACAAGACTACAGTGTGAGGAGCTCCTCCTGGGCTGGGATAAAGCACAGGCACAAGTTTGTAGTGCCTAAGGGTTGTAGATTCTGGTGTTGTGGAATGACACCACATGGGAGAGTCCTCTGTGTGCCAACAGATTCATGTCACCTTGAGGTATTCCACACTGCTTGGAGCGAAATGCATACATTTTCTACAGTAACACCCACACACAGTTTTACACTACCAAAAGCTAAGGCTGGCAGATCTCAGGCTTGCACAGTAGGAAATGCCCATTGAAGTCTCATGTGTAACTGCCATTTGCCCTTCTGTGTGCCCATTATACAGTTTTTATGAATTATCTCAACACATGCTATTTTTCACACTTTATTTAGCACAAAGGGTGGCTGGGTCTCACTGAAACCATGTGCGATTTGTATTCTCTTGAAACTTTGTAATTTCATCAGTGTTTTCAGGTCTTATCTATTGTTCAGTATTGTACTTAACCGGCATGTGTTCATATATTCTGAGTTTCCAATTATATTACTACCATAGTTAAAGAATATTCCACAAGAATCAGTTAATCTTTACAACACCCCTGTGAGATAAGCCCTAGAAAGATTAAGCCCAAACTTGTCATATTTTCTAATGCGACTCGCGTGGGGTCTGACAAGCTAAATATACTGCACTTGGATAGGCAAAAATAGAAATGTAGAAATACAAACCTCATTGTTCCAGGTCTAGGTAAAACCCTTTTTTGTGGTTTTTTTTGTTTGTTTGTTTTGTTGTTGTGGTGGTGGGTTTTTTTGTTTTTGTTTGTTTTTTTTTAACAGGTTGGATCCTTCTGTGTACAAGGGGAATTTAGGAAAGGAGGAATTCACCATGAATGAAGTCATATGGATATTTTCCTCTAAGTTATTTATCCAGCATTACATTAGAGCTCCCTGGAAGGTTCCAGGAGAAAAATTATTCTGATCAGGGATTCAGGTCCCTCAATGGCACCATAACCTGTGTTCTTCACCAAGGTCCCTGCTTTACTCGCTGTCTGTGTTCCCACTCCTGGGATGTGTGAGGCAATGGCCTGGCTAACAACAGCATCCTTCAGCACAGACCAGGATTCATTTCCTCAATACCGCTCTCAAATAGTGCTAGAAATCAAAATGCCAGACACTACAATTCATTTTTTCTAACGTTTGCTAACAGAATACCCTTGGGTTATTTTTTTCAAGAGGAAATATGGCAAGAGACAGGGTTTTCCCAACAGTGGATACCTACAGAGTTTCACCTGCCCAACCATCAAGACTGGACTTTGAGAAATAAAGAATACCTCTACCGTTCAGGCTCAGAGAGAAACTGATATCAGTATACATGCACTATTTTCCTCTGTGGGCAAGCCTTGATGTGGGATGAGTTTTCAACAGCCTGCGAGGTGCAGACAGAAGTGGAAAACCTGGCCTTCAAATTCGGGAAGGGATATAATGGCATCCCAAAGGCCTGTTCACCCTTCCAATATTTATCCTCTGCTGCTGCTGCACCCTAGCCTGCGTCTTGCATCTTCACTTTGTCTTCTGTGCTGTGGGGTAAGCTGAGAGAGTGCTATAAAGACTCCTTTTTCCTTACCCCATAATGAATGGTCTTGACCAAAGAGCGCTTGCAAACAAGTTCAGCATAGTGTCCTCAAGGGTTTAAAAGCTTGAGAATGTGCAGGCAGCAATTCCAAAAGTTCTCCCTTAAAAAGCTATATCCTGGTCCCCAGGTGAGCTCCCCAGCTCATTTTCAAGATCCTATGCTAAAGCAAAGCAGCACCGCAAACTTCTGGATGAAATAGTTACAAAAAATGTTTTGAAGTTGTTCAAATTGTCTTTTTGTTGTGTTTCATCCCTTCAAAATAATAGAACTATTTTTGCTAGAACATTCCCCAGAATATTCAGCCAGAGGAATATACCCAGCATGGAAAATTCCAGTAAAGACCATTACAAGGCCTTGTTACCAACTCGCTGTAGTTTTGCCAAACACTAACAGGAAGAGACGGGTTGCTGGTGTCAGCTCCTTGTGGAATGACACAAGGAGCCGATACTGTTGAGTGGTGCTGCACATTGCTTGTGATAGTGCTCAGAAAACAGACATTTTTCTTAGTAAATCATAACACCGCAGGCCACAGCTGCATTTTAAATAAGTGGGTTTACACTTGTAATGAGCAGTAAAGACAGAACTAAAGAAAGAAGTCTGTACGACAAAGTCACAGAGGTTTTCTTCCCGGAAAGGATTGCTGTGCTTAAGCAGCCTGGCTTCTTGCAGAACAAGGTCAACAAACTAGAGCCTGAAAGCTCAAGGTGAGCTGTCTTCACTGTGGGCTGCAGAGCAGGGACTGATTACAGGCAAGACATGCTGGTGCAAACTGGAATTTACATTTATAAGACATAAATAGGAGTGCAGCAAGCCAGATCCAATGTCAGAAAGGGCTGGGAATGGGAACTGGTGCAGCCTGTCTGCAGGCCAGGATGAAGGTGCAAACATCTGTGGGATGTGGCAAATCAAAATCAAAATGTCTTTCACCTAAAGGCCTTGCCAAAATGCAGCAAGTGCTCTTTTCAAATAAAACCTCCCCTCACTTATCTACCTCAGCCACATAAGCTTTTAATTAGACCATATGCATAGCTTCATAGACAGCTCCCTGAAACTGGAAAACTCCAAGAAAGCTTTTCCAAGTGAAAGCCATATCAAGTTGCCCTTGTTCACAGCATGCCCTTCTCCAGAGAAAGCAGCAAAATTAGGAGTTCAAAGCAGATGACAAACACCAACACACCTGAAATAGCTTAAGGGATTATTATTATTATACTATGTCTTATGGCAGTCAAACGCGTTTCAGCTCAGAGACTCCAAAGTCCAAAAAAGAAAATCCAGCTGGACACTGTCACATCTTTCTTGGTATCTACCTTCTCTTCAGATGCCAACTGACATTTTCTCGCTTGTTTTCACGACAAACGTGAATCACTCATACATAACAGTGTCACTCAGACTAGCCAAACATCCCTGGCTCAGCTCACCCTGTAGCCTTTTTATGAGGCTGTCTATCACCCCACATAGTTGGCAAGACGCGCGGACTACCACAGATCTGTTTCTGATCATATCTTCCAGTTATACTGCAAATGAGAACTCCTAATATGGGGCTATCAGCAGACAAATTGCTTAAGCCTAACAATGCCACACGAAGAAGTGTAAACAACTGGAATCTGCTCCATTTAAGCAACGCACAATGCTAGCATTGTGTGCCCAAAAACAACAACTGGAAGGATCATTTCTGGAGTTTTAAGCCGGTCTGTTGCCAAAGCAGAATGGGAAAGCACACAAAAAAGGGAATGTTTTAATGCATCCACTGACACCACTTCAAACTGGAGCAGGATCACAGAAAACTCCAGTACTTGGAAAAATCAAATGTTTTGCCCTTGAAATTCTCCCCATGAAGTAGTTATAGGAAGACTGGGAGGACTGAGACCAAACAATAAACAGAAAAACATGTCACCCATCAGTTTCTGGGTTTATTGGCACAACCAAATGAAGGTGCAGCTGGAAAACCCGTCACCCTGTGAATGTTAGCTTCCCTCCAGCCACCACAGCTAAGAGCAGCAGAGGGCTGCAGTGCATATAGGCAGTCACAGCTTCAGCGTCTTTGCTCGTTGCTCTCTCATGGCACTGACTGACGCTTCCCTGGCTGTTCTATTTTTGGTGGATTACACGTGTAGACTTTTCTGTTCTTTTTCTTCTGTCCTCATTCATCTCAAAACATGGGCAAAGAAAACTGGCTCACCTTCAGGTGCCAAGCTGTGGCGTTTCATCCACTCTCCTGTCCAAATTGTTTAGGAGATCACCGAAGGTAGAAAGAAGAAGGGCACATGATTGAAGGCACCTGTTGTAAGCTGCTGATAGCCAGCTCCAAGGACCGAGAGAGGTGTCCAAACTTTAAGGCACCTAGATGGCACTAGCAGAAACGTCATTTGGTGCAAGCTGGCCATGATATCTGGACTTCTATCCCATGACAGGGCCCTCGTGTATGCTGTCTTTCCCTGTGTTGTTCTTTTCTCTGCTACAGATGAGGGGAAAACTGAAGGTGTGGAGAGGACTATTCCACACCTACCTACAGGTGAGAATTGAAGGTCGAGATACTTTCAAGACAAGGTCACGTTTTTTCGCTCCACAAGGAGACTACCTGTTTGTTTACAGTATCATTCAACAAGCACCACGCTCTAAAACAGGGAGACATCCACAGTCACAGGATTTAGAGCCAGAAGAACCTGGCAATAGCCCAAAGAAATGCACCTTTGAGGGATAAAAAGATCCTTGGTTAACAAGGCTGTTTATTTGGGCCTCTCTTGCTTGGTTTGCTTTTTTTTATGACAACAGAATGAAAGTCTTCAGTCACATCAACTTAGAAGCAAATCTAGGTCTTCAGTTCATAAGCCCTTCCTGCTACAAGGTAGTTTGTGCAATCTCAGCTAAAAAAAAAAATAAAATCAAGCACCACACCTTTCTCCAAAAGCCTTTGTAATCCTTGGATGAACATGTCCCACTTTTGCTCTTTGTAAGATATCAGTCCCCAAAAGAGAGGGAAAAAATAAGCCTTTACCTCATGTACTGGCTGATGTTTACTGCTTCTTCCTAATGGAGGAACCTTTGGAGCTTCCACACTAGTGTGGTCACACCAGTCTTCTGTACACAGAAGAAGGATATTGGCTTAGAGCAAGATCTCAGAGGAATCACCAGTTATTTATTCCCCATATTCAATCAAAACTAACATAGGTCACCCCAGGAAACAGAAGCCAGAAGACAGTGATCAACCAGGTGACACCTGATCTGGTGTCCTACTGTGGCTCTCCATAAGTATGCTGCTCCTGACAGGGTTCACCTGGGGACAATTTGCTTGTGATCTGCCATTCCTTACCTGTTATATAGCATAGAGCAAACCTGTGTAAAGAAATGTGAACAAAAGAGCGTTCTTAATTGTGATTAGGAATCACGGATTGTGACCCCAGGACAAAATGTCACAGCTTGAATGAGCTTTTTCAGTCTTGTAAAATTTAGGAAGTTTTGTGGCTTTATCTATCAACAGGGCAATTCCTTGCTTGTTGATTGTAGACACAATTTTCACCCAGCAAACCTGAAGAGAAAAGGTGTTGAAGTCAGTAGAAGGAATGGACGAACATATTCTCTGAAATTTCAGCCACCAGATCTTGTCTCTGGAAGAGGAAAGCTTTCAATAAAATATAAACTGTGGCATTTGAAATAAAATTAAGCAAGTCAGAACCCAAAAGACTGCAGGACTCGGGGAAATAAATGCTTTGCTTGATGAATCAACACATTTTCTTTTTGGGGATCTTTTTCACCACTGATAACTTTGCTCCTGAACAAAATGAAGCGGGGAATTGAAATTTCTTTGCACAGAGATTTGGGGATTCCAGAAATTATATCATTCCCTCTCAGAGTAAAATTTATTTTCTTTCAAATGGAAAAATTTTGCTTTGATAGAAATTAAAAGTTGTGTTTCACTCATGGCTATTTTCTAATTTAAAGTAATATATAATGTAGTATTGAATTTTGAAAACAAATTACACAATTTCAAAAGAAAATAAGATATCTGTGGGGTTTTTTTCAAGTATGGAGCTAAGTTAGGATGTTTCAACATTATTGGAACTTTTTCATCACTTTTTTTTTTTAAATGAAATTTCCCCAAAAGCAACATGAGCTCACAAACTGCTTTTTTAGTATTATTATTATTTTAGTGCTACTGCATTTCACTGATGGGAAAAAAAAACCCTTCTCCATCAAAGTTCTTTTCCAATGAATACTACTCCTGAGTCAAGTAGGAGCGTGTCTGAAAATCTTTCAGATGGAAGATTTATTATGTATCATTGGGGAAAAAAAGCTATCTAGGGCCAAATTCTGATACAAGCTGGTTTGTGCAAATATACTGAGCTCCAGCCAGTGGGAATGAGGCCTTTCCAGTGTTCTTCGTGCTCCTAAAAAAGAGAGGTAGCCAGTAAAAGGGGCCAAAAATGTTAATAAGTGTATGTGCATGTGCACATACATATGTGTACAAGCACAGCCACTCTGTCACTGCTCCTGGCGCTCGAGGAAAGCTTTCTCAATCATTTTAGAAATATATATGTTCAATGTGATGGCCCATAGCCCTATGAATCCCAGGTGTTTTTATTGGCTTCCACTTCTTCAATTTTATTTTTAAAATGGCTTTTTTTTTTTTTTTAATCTTGTGACAGAATTTTATAATCCTGTGACCAGATATATCAATTAAGTTTTTATACTAATGAGCAAGACCACATTTGCCAAGAAAATCAGCGTGTAACTCATCTGTCACTAAGAGCTTCTCTGCAGGACTGTTATTGGATATTAAAAAATATATTTTATGGAAGCACAACAATTTGTGGATTACAGAAGTGCCCAAGCCAGCGAAAGGGTTAAGGAAGTTGCGGTAGAAGTAAACTAGCACATTTCTTGAGCACAATTAATTATCCTCACTACAACTTTTTATTTTTAGGAAGATGGTAACAGAAAGATGTCTGTGTTGCCAAGCTTCAGGAACCCACTCAGCCCAAAGGCTGTCTGAGAAGGTTAGTCTGATAATACGGTTTTACAGACAAAAACATCATGATGTGTATCAGAATACTGCAAAGGGGTAACTGCTCTGCCAGAAGGAAAGCCAGCCCTAACAGATGTGAAGCACAACAAGCTGGGGTGATTCAGTCTGTTCCTATAAACAAGATGCAATGGAAAGAGGTTGCATAATTAACCCGCTGCCCTAATAAACAGTATTTTATATGGCATCTATTTAAAATTAAACTGCTGTCAAAAGCAGCGTTTTTATTTCTCATTTTAATTTTGTTCAAAGCAAATAAAGTCCTGTCTGTGGTATTGCCCCAGGCAATGACATTAACTGTTCCAAATGTGGGGGTTTGCGACCTGATTTACAACGTTATGGAATGACCAGCATCATATTGCTGCTGGAGTGAGCTGGATACAGTGAGGAGCACCCAGCGCTCATCTGGAGCAGGGAGCAGCGCTGGCTTCACACTCTCCTTGGGCCACCTGGGTCCTGTCAAGTGCAGGCATAAATCAAAACAACCTTCATGTGATAGAGGCTTGCCCACCAGGCTGAGACTACGTCAGATCCAGTCCTTCAAGCAAATTAAAACCGATCAGTAAATAGTTGTGGTATTATTTGCTTTATAGCAGCTCGTGGAGTCATTTTGCCACACATGCTGAGGAAGTCACGGTCCAGAAGGGGCAAACTTGTCTTCTGTCCTGTGCTTCAGACTCATCTGCACCTGCACCCGGATTTCTTGGATTAGTTTGGCCTGGAGCACAGGCTTGGCACACACTTCAGGTGTCATGTTGACACCACCACACACGGTTTGCCCATTTTCACACCACAGACGAGCAGCAAAGGCCAGGCCAGGACTCAGGGCCGCGGAGGAATCACTTACAAGGCTCTGCCCAGGACCCCGCGCCCGCAGGGGTAACCGCACCGCCAGTTAGGGACATCTGAGCTTTTCAGATGGGACTGAGTTTAACCGAGAGGAAGATCTCTGCAAGTGGTAGAACTTCAAAGTAGCAGCTCTCCACATGGAGGAAAGCCTCTAGTTCAGGAACCACTTGACAATTACACAATTTTTAGTCTTTCCTAACCTATCCAAGGCAGACAGTAATAAACACTCATCTGACATATATATATCATTTAGACTAGTAAATATTTATTCTTCTAGAGGTCCAGAGCTGAGCAGCACTGGATAATGGAAGTTATTCCTGTACGTACTGGCAGTCTTTGCTTACCCCAATGTTACCACATGTTTACTTCAGCTCTGACATGCAAGACCACCCTTTCATATTTATCCTCCATCGTGGCCATCATGTGAGAGGAGGACGCCAATCACTCCCGAGTGCGCACAGCTTGTGGTGGGGCTTGTGTTGTGGGGACAGCTGTCCTCTGCAGTCAAAAAAAAGATTCTCTATAGGTGGTCTCTAAAAAAGGTAGTTTTTGTGGTAGGTGGAAGTATGCTTGGCATTCTTCATATTCAAATGGACAGAATTGTGGTTGAGCTTATGTATAAAAATGGTCAAGTGAAAGGTAGGAGCAACAGGTAAAACTACTGAAAATAAAGAATATGTAACTTCCCATTAACACATTTTCTCTCTGTTGGTGGAAAAGGTTAAGAATTATCTGTAAAAACCCATAAAAATATCCATTCCCTGCTGTGGAATTCAGCTTCATTTTTTATTGTCTCCTATGCAGTCCTTATCACCAAAGTATAAACCATTTCACTTCTGAAACACCATAAAATCACTGCCATTAAAGCCCTGATAATTAAAACTTGTTTGAGATGGAACAGCCACAGAGTTTGTAAGCTGCATGAGAAAATTCCTAAAGCTGTCTCACACGGAGTTTTGATCAGAAACTCTTTCTAGATATGGGCAGCTGAAATGTTATAGACAATCTCAAGGCAATCTTAATTCATGTAACACTGATTTACTTAGGAGCTCATAGCTCAAAATAGGCTTTGATGGCAATAGCTTATCTCCTCGAATCTGATAAACTCTGAGGACAGATGTATTGCTACAATTAACATGAAGTGTATACTGCAGAAAGCAAGGAGGAAAACATCTAGGCTGAGAACACAGGCGCTCCGTAACGCCACCTCTGTGCCACGGTACACTTCATAGCCACGCTCCACGCTAACTGCAGGACTCCCAAGTAAGCTCCAAGGAAAGAAATATATACTAGGAGGATCCCCATCATGTCTGAGCTCTTTCCAGAGGTGATTTTTACAGCCTAATTAACATCTGTCACCAGTCTCTTCCCTCCTCTCCTCTTGGCAAAGAAAGCTCTGCTGTGGCCTTGTGTTTCGTGAGGCCAGGGGCAAACCTGGATCATTAGATCGGATTTCTGAATTGCTCTCTCTGTGTGATTTTGCTGTATTTTAAAAGTCTAGGCATTTGGAGAAGAAACTGAGGACATCTATGACGAGATTGTGTTCCTGCAGAGATTCATCCCACCCTTTCAAACCCTCCTGAATAAAGCTCCCTGCTGTCCTGCAGACAGGTCAGGTAGAGGAGGTGTCCCGTGGTGTGGGAGCTGTCACTCTTCTTTTTCATATATGGAGTATCCCAGACACAGGCTGTTGGTCTAGGGTTGGGATTCGAGGGGAAGATGAAGGAAAAGTGAGGCTGGGAACTACACCAAGACCTAACAAGAACCTTACCAATGCAAAGCCATGCAAGGAAGGTGGTCCCATCTGTGTGAGTCTTCCATAAGATAGCATGAAATGCTGTCGAAAACTGAATGCTAATGTTTTTTCTAACACCAAAATTCTTTAAAAACTCTTCTTGGAGCAGTCAGCAATGGTCAGAAATTGTTTCTTGGAGCTATCCCTCAAAACCACGCAAGTACAATCAAACTGCAAGTAACTACTCTGCCTAGCTAGCTTGATGAACATAACATAAGAATGAAAAGCAAAGTATTTCCAAGTGACCAGGCAAAGTTTGCTTTTTTTTTTTTTTTTCCCATGGGGAAGGACACAGCAAGGCAAGAGGTGTCACTTCTCAGGCATTTTTCTCATCACCCACTAAAACAGGCCCAACAAAATGGGTGTTATTTCCAAGGAAGTGTCTACTCAAAGAAAGAAGGTGGGAGAAAGGAACATGAAATAACATGGTAATTCCATAAAATTTCTCTGATATCTACTTTGGCACTGGCCTAGTGCCAGTCAACAGTTGGGGGATGTTTAGAAACCTGGAATTTCCCTTTGAAGCCAGGGATATTAGAATCTTCCGATTTTGTTTTTTCTTCTTTTTTAATAGCTTACCAGGTAAACAACTTGAAAACTTGAAATGTCCTATGAAATGGAAATCCTGAGTGATTTTGCTCTGGTAGCATCAAAACATCCTATTGCAAAGACGTTTCAACATGCCTGCAATCTTCACAAGGTCACAGCACTTCACTTCCATAGAATTTTTTAGAGATTTACAAAAACACGGATTCAACAGGAATTTTTCAGTGAAAATACATTCTTTTGTTTTCACCAGAATGGTGGTTTTCAATAACTTCCTAGTGAAAAAAAAAACCAACAAAAAACCCCAATCTGTTTGGCCCTAGCTTTGCTTCATTGAATAAGTATACTCTGTTGGAAAATTTCCACAATCTCAGGTCCATTGCCAGTTAAACCTGTGCAGAGAAGTTTTGCAAGTGCTTACATGTTTGCAGGAGCTGCGCCATGGACATATCATTACAGTTCCAAGTTGTTTAATCTTTTGTCTAAATATAAATAGATGAGTGAATATCAGTAATTTCCTCCGTCCCTCTAGCTGCCGGGAGTTTATCTGTGCAAGGGAAGGCTTTAGGATTAGGGCCAGTCACTGGGGCTGTTTCCAGTGACAGAGGAAGGCTCATGAGCTGTTTGAAGATAACTCCCTGTTCATATTTGGCCTGATCAGCCGTGCTCCAAAGGGCATCCCACATCAAATCGCAGCACCGATTTAAAGAAACAACAGCTCAGCTGTTCTGTGCCTTTCTGCCTTTGGTAAGAAATGGGAATTTTCCCACAAGGCTGAACTGACTAAAAGGGCTCTCTTTCTCCCATTTGGCTGCCTGGGCCAACCTTCCATTTCTTTCGTTCCCGGCTGATTTGGGACCTGCTGGTGAGCTGAAATCACCTTTTCTCCATTGACCTGTCTAGCCCAGTAAAACTGGAAGCTGTGGTTGTCTTTCTTCAGGACAGATATCCTGGAGTTTCATGCCAGTTGACAGGAGGTCTTGCTCCTATTGGCCATGGTCACTGATCTTATCTTTTCCCATAAGTGTTATCAGCGTTTTTCTTTTCATTAGAAATTTCTTCTTCTCCCTCTTGACCTCTGGTGGGTCACTCGCCTACCAAATATTCGGCGAAAGGGTGAGCATTCACCCTGATGAACTTGGATCCACATTTCTTCCCAGTCCCACTACTCTCCTCATATGACCCCACTTTCTGCTTTCCCTGTCCAAGTCCTATAGCTAAAAAAAACACACCCCTCACAGTGGCAAGCTGACATAACCAGATAAAGACGTCACAGCTCATAAGGAAAACTTGGGAAGGGAAGCCCTGCAGTTTGGATTGCACTACACAGGGAGTTAAACATTATCAAAATAAAATGCACCCCGTCTGAAAAAAAAAAAAAAAGGTTCCAATGGGATCTCCTTACCCCATAAGGATTAAAACTTGTGCTTAAGCTGGGCAACTCTCCCACTTGGTAATGCCATAATTTAGAAGTTTGCTGAGCTACAGCTATTTGCCGTTGTTAGACTGAAACGTCCTTTCATCTCTGCAATCTCATTCAGTCCCCCACCATCGTGGGGACACAGGCGAAACACTATAAATAACTGAGCCTTTTCATGTCAGCTGGTACAAATACCAGCCACTTTGAACAATCTGACCTTTCTTGGGGATTCTGACCAATCTGCAGTGGAAGACGGCTAATATCTTTCAGGATTTTCCATGGTTAAGGTACATATAAAAATTGCTGGCTGTTTGTGTGCACTCCAAATGCTTTCTGGCTTGTTTAATCTGGCTGTGACACTTTGTTCTGTGGTTAAAAAATGAAAGTAACATCTCAGTTAATGATTTTTGATGAAACGCATTATTCTCACAGCTATTTTTAAACACCACAGAAGGCAAATCAATCTAACACACCTACAAGACTAATATTTTAATAAACTAACAGAGACAGTGGTCTAAAGCCATGGTATTTTCCCTCTGAACTCTTGTTTTTAAATGAAACCCTGTGAGGTTACCTTGGCATTCCTTTGCGTGAAGAAAGCAAAACCTAGAAAATAAATGGCTGCTGCTGTCTCCTGAAGTTCATCTTCAGCTTTAAATGGAAAACAAAATAGAAAATAGCTGAAGCTTCATAATTAGCTGATGAAGAATGTTACTGGAGAAGGTATTAAATGATTGTGAGATTTCCCTTTCTTCCACACACCTGTTAAATGGAATGTGATAATGCCTCTCATTAATATCTTAGACAAGTCAGAGGGGATATATCCTTGATCAGGAGATATCCTTTTAATACTTACTGCTATAGTTCATTCTGGAATATAGGACAAATCTTGCCTCTGTGAGAAACTGAAGATACTGACCCTGTTATTAGTCATTGTAACCAGAAAGCTAAAGTTTATCAAGTATGGAAAATAATCCAGACTATGGCTTGCTTCCTAGCTTTGCTAGAAGCTGTACTGAAATTTCCAGAGGATTTTTCATGTCTGGCATCACCCTATTCATTCACATTGTAGCTGAGAGGTTCATCCCCAGCTGCCCCATTTATAGGATGCATAGCAAAAAAGATCACAGATTTCACCCTCTGGGAGAAAGAGCCTAGGGAAGTAAACCCTGGGAAAAAATTAGGCTGTTCACTGAGCAAGGCACTACCTGACAGGAGCAGGAGTGGCTGTATCCAGCTCACCAGATCTGTTAGGTTCCATAAGCCACTTTGCAAACCCTCAGGAGCACAGTGCTCATTTGTTTCCAGACAGATGTTCATTTGTTTCAGGATAACAAATTTCAAAAATATATACATAGATCAGAAAGGTATTTTGGTCTAAAATACATTTTAGACTTTTACCATGCACTTTTGGGGGGGTTTGCTCTCTTCCATTTTGCCCTTTTGCAGCTTAAAGACAAGTTCCCTGTTACAATTAGTTGTGAAGCTGTTACCTAATAGAAGATGCTCAAGAGCACAGAGCACAGGTCCTCATTCGGTAGGGTGAATATCTCTGGGCTGGGACTGCAGAATGAATTCCCTATCATGATATCCTTGTGTCAGCTCTTAAGTTGCCATGAATAAGCAAAGCAGTGTGATGGTGAAAGAGTATTTGCCTCCTTGCTGTTGCAGAGTAAAGCTGGAGATAATGACATTATGAAAGTGCATGCAAAAACATTTGTCTTCAAACAAGTAGAGACTGATGTGAAATTAGAGGAGTGCTAAACTGTTTTAAAATGCAATAGATTTGAAGAACATCAATGAGGAAAGGTGAGGAAGGACCAGAGGGAAGGGGGTCAGCTAGAACACTTCCCCATCTCCCTGCATTGCTTTCCCTGCTTCCCAAAAAGAGCAGGCAAGTTCTCCTACAGCTTCTGGGCAAACCTCACAGAGAGCCTCAACCCTCGACTGTGCTGGGCAGCCCGCAGCCAATGCAGCCACTTACTTCTTAGCCCAGCTCTCCCTGTCGAAGCTGAATTTGCTCTCAGCTCTGTGTTGTGCTCAAGCGAGTGGCTGTGCTTTTATGTTTGCCCCTTCGCAGTGAATTGACAAGATTTTCAGACACGTTTCTCAGGGACTGTGCTGTGGCTGTAGCTCAGGCCAGGAGTTGTGGCAGGGAGAACAGAGTGACCCCATGACCGGCATTAGCGGCACTCACTCTATTAAAGGCAGCCCTCAGAAAAGGAGAGAGTTACTTGAATGTCAATTAAAATGCTTCAGTGATTTAAGTGGGCAACTTCCATGCACTGCTTTGTAACGCTACACCCCTCCGTCTCCAGTTCACAGCACTGCTCGTACAGCAGCCCCTAGTAGGTGCCTTTATGCAACAGCATTGACAGTGACCTTAATCAGGGATCGTTCAACTATTCTCCTCTCCTGAAATTCGTAACTCTATCTGATTTCTCTGCGGGAGAAGATGAGACAAGGAGGAGAGGGAAGGAGCAGCTCATTGACCACCCAGCACGAAGGAAGAACCTGAAATTACTTTGTTAGCCTTGAATCTTCTTGGTGCACATCCCAGGAGAAAAGCGAGGGACAAAGTTTAAAAAAGCAGGAGATGTGACACCTGCCGTGGATAAGAGTTTACTAGCGTCTAACAGCAGAACCAGAGGGACCTTGCTCCCTGCCGGAGCGGGAAGCACACTGTAGCCTGGAGCAGGTGCAAGCGATGCTCCTCCGCAGCCACTGCCGGGGAGGACAACAGGGCCCTTGTTACCGGAGCCACTGCTGTCCTGGGGCTCTGTGGGCCACCACCACCCTGCTTGCAAACACTGTCCCAGCAGCCCACGGCCGGAGGCACCACCGGCACCCAGCACACGCAGCGAAAGGCTGGGGGGTGACGTCCTGGCAGCCAGCACCACGCCAGCAGACGTTTCGGCAGCTGTGCCTGCTAACTTATGGGAAAGGATGACTTTTGTCACTTGCCTCATCTCAGACACGCTGCAAAGATCAGCTGAAAGCTTTTAATGGTCCCTTGATGCTGAGCCTGCAGATACAGGGAGATAGCGAGTATAATAAACTTTCAAAATATGATCTAACCCTGTAACACATCAAATGTGTATCTTAAGTGTAGCCAGTGGAGCTGAATGGAAACAAACACACCATTTCAAACCAGACCACACACAGCAAGATAATGCACATGACTAATTTTGATGACTGATTTCATATAAATAATGCACCAAGATGAGCAGATGTACTGTAATATCCCTTCATTCCACCCCTTTAATTAACTTTACATTGAGACTCCAACTGGAAGTGGCTAATAAAGTGTTTGCTTTTTACTACTTAGATTAAAAGTACATCCTGTCCTTACCGAAAACAGTGAGAAACTGCATGAAACCTAGGGAACAGCCTGCTTAATGCCATTCGAAATAGTGTCAGCCTTATAGCGCTTAGCTGGGTGGCAAAGAAGAAATAACAGGTGTAGATAAGGAGTGGGAAGACTACGGTATTATGGTCGCTCCACGTTGTAAATTGCTATGGGAACCAAACAGTTTTGTTCTAGATCAGTTTTGCCACCTACACAAAAGGGGAATAAGACACAGATAACCCTACAGCTGAGTTCTGTTCTTCTGATGTCTGGCAATGTTTAAATGAACTCATGAAGGAAGTGTTGAGTAGCGAAAGACAAATGACCTTTTCCATCTGGGAAACGTCTTAAAATCTTAAAGCTGCAACGCTTGTGTTTATCAGAAGAGAATGAAGGGAAAATGCAGGTGAGGAAGAGAGAAGCCAAATCCACGCTATCTGAATTCAAAGAGGATGGCAGGATTTAAATGAGCTAGTGACCTTCAGGAAACTGATCCCAGTGTTGATGGATCACTATATATAGAGTGCAAACTAATAGGTCAGCTGTTGCCTCTTCACTGTACAAAAAGTAAGATTTCCTACTGCTCCAAAGACAGAAACTTTAAATGGCTTGAGTGAAGCAATTTGAACACTTACTACACCATCCCCAGGGATTTTCAAACTCTTTTGCAAATAAGGCAGGCAGGTAGGGCAGACAAGTTCTCCCATGTTGTCATTACTGATGGAAAAACTGATACACAAAGATGTGACATAACTTGTCCCAGAAAACCTCCCTAAGAGGGACTCTCATCACTTGCTTCTAAGGTATGTGATTAACCACCAGCCACCTTTCCCTTTTAACAACTTCCATTGGCTTTCACATTGGAACTGTGTGGAACCACAGATTTCATGTATTTTTTTTTAATACTAAGCTATCAATTAGTCCACATTTACTCAAAACAGTGCCCAGGGTCTCTTTATAGGTCTATAAACCTGAGAAGACCTATTTGTGACTTTGGGCTGAGATTCAAGTTTTGAAGGAACAGTGAATGTGGGGTAATTTTTATCAGTACTTCAACTTTCATACTTAATTCTCATATTCTTCATTTGAAAGTGCCTGAAGGAAGGCAACTTGCAGATTTCCAAGGCCTTTCTCTGTTCCAACCTTGATCCCAAATTTTGACTCTACCAAGGCTGACAGCCCCTCCATGCAGCATTCTTAATACCAACATCTCAGCTATTAGTTGGGCTGGACCTTCCAAGACTCATTAACAATCCAAGGTACATTTACAAGATCCATCTGTAATGGATATTGCCCCTCTGTCACACCATGCTGTAGCAGAGCAAAACACTACAACAGTATCAAAGCTGGATAGAGAAAGCTAATAACAGCAAACAGAACAAGAAAAAATAAATAATAAAAGGATTACACACTGCATGGAAAGCTTCCCAAGGTTCAGTATGACTGTGGGAAAGAATTCATAATCCCAGGTTTCATTCAGATCATTTCTGGGAACAAAGGCACCTGTATTTAAATCAGCGTTGTTGATTTTGGCAAACCATGATCAAATAGAACAGAAAAGAACAGAAAAGACGGTACGAATCTGATTATCCCTCGGCATATAATTTTTGGTGCTTCACACATCCTCTCTACCCTCCCAGCATACATCTTGTCATGACCTGGCATCCTTTGTTTTGCACCACATCTTTTTTGATTAAGTGAAAGCTGAGATCTGAAAATATCCTTAAGATGGTAATAGGGTGAGTATGAGAGAGAGCTCTGTAGCTGGAGTGAGCAGTCTTCACAGGGGCAGCCCTCCCACCTGCCAAGTCTCACCACAGTCTCCTGTCCCCTGGATCCTTTTGGAACCCACTCTGAGAAAAACTCAGTCATATGTTTAGTTAATTTTAAACTAAAAACCAACCAGAAGACAACCAGAGTTAATAGTACCCATTTAAATTAGAAGTTCTCCCGTAGATGGAAAAAGTCCTTGGCTGGATTTCTCAGCAGCTGGAAACGCACATAACTCTTCTCAGCCCAGAGGCTGTTTCACAGTAGCTGAGCACCTTCCCCAGTGCTTCTTTCCAAAGGTATCGAGAAAACCAAGATGGGAAGATTAATAAATACTGGAATCATTCAATAAAATGTTAGCAAGATAAGAATAGCTAGAGAAAGCAATAGCTAGTGAGGAGAAATGGGGGGCTGGCACAGGATCCCTCCACAAGGAGGAACTGGGGACTGTTGCATGGGCACTGCTCCTGAAAATAAAAATGTAGCACCTCAGCATGCCCCCGAAGACCTAAAGCATTTTGCAAGCAGAAAGAAGTGCTACAAGCTTAAAAGTGTCATTCAGTACTGAACTGTAGCATGAGAGAAAAACAGCATCTATTCAATAGCTGTTTGGGACAGAAAGTGAAAAACAACATGACCATTGAAACGGCAGGAGGAATTTCTGGTAGGCAGCGCATAATTAGCCAAGTTGGCCTGTGGCCAGGACATGGAGGTTAGTCATCTCCTTTTGTGAAAAGTACCATCATATCTTCAGTGACTAAGAGCATTCAGGACTTTGGGTATATGTCTAATCCAGAAGATGGATAACGATGCTAAAGAGGAAACATCAGAGGCGAGTATGATCATAAACAGGGAGGGTATGCAAGATATCTTCCAGATAGAGGGGGGAAAATGGAGCTCTAGGCACTGGCCAAAACAAACAGGAGTCACCATGAGTGGATGGGGGTCATTCCAGGCTACTATGCGAATTACATCAGGAACCGGCATTGCCCTCCACGTGGCTGCGCAACGTTTTGCTTTAACACTTGAATGTCACTGGCAGAACAAGACAAAAATGCTGCA
Source organism: Falco rusticolus (assembly GCF_015220075.1). NCBI lineage: Eukaryota > Metazoa > Chordata > Aves > Falconiformes > Falconidae > Falco > Falco rusticolus. The sequence continues at coordinate 31,712,851 of NC_051190.1, read as the reverse complement.
TCCACAGTCAAAGAAAGCCAAGAAGGAAACTCAGGGAGATAGAAATTACGGGTCTGATTTCACTTGGGAAAACAATTAAGAATTATTTATCGAGGATGAACTAATGGATCTTTATTTTTAGAGGAGAGCTTTGGGGAATTTTAAGAGTTTCCCGCTCTTAGCTTATATTTAAATAATAAATAAGTATCTATCTAAGTTCTGGGGAAAGCTCAAGACAGCAGTTCATCCGCTTGCAGCCAGGCCACAAGAAATTGTTTTCAAAATTGAAACAATGAGAATAACTAGCGTTCCTGGAGTCAGTTCAGATGTTCTGCCATCTTTTCAGAAAACATACAAGTAAATAATTTCACTTACTGTTCTTGTGGGGGTCTGCCCTGCTAAGGCAGGGGAGTACCCCAAAACAAACATTTCTGAAACTATAGGATCGATCAGTAACACATCATTCAGCAGGAGAGTCTGCAACTGTGAAAAATAACTCCTGCAAAAATAATCCTGATGGATCGTCAGCCATCGACAGACTGAACAAGCCTGGATACAAATGCACTTGTATGGAAGTTTCTCTATGGCTAGTATTTGATCCGAAAGAAGGGCTGAAAATTAAACCCGATGCTTTTCATCTGCTTCAAACTCCAACTAAAATGCAGACCCGCAAAGCTAGCCCTGATTATTTACTTTAAAAACAATATGTGCTTTGTTTTAACTACAGGCTTTAACTCTCTCTGCAAGCTATTTATAGGGATTGTGTCTTTCTCTAGCATTTCGCACACACACTGCAGCAAAAGGTCATTCATAAGTATATATCAAAAGTGGGAGACAGTGAAGAGGCATGCTAATCAGACTTGCTCCTAACCACTTGCTGTTCAAAGAGCAGAGCGGGGCGAGATACTAATGTATTTGACCCTTCAAAAGCTTAGTAGCCAATTAGCTTTCTAAAGGCTATGATGAACTGCACTCATTTACTGTGCATCCACACATTCAACTGTCATGTTTAACAAGCAGCAGGACCACCTACAGCTGCCCAGCAAGGCCCTTTGCATACTTAAAGCCGAGGCTGTGTATGTAGTCAGCAGAGAGGAAAAAAGATGTAAAAAGCACAGCTTGGGATGACTTCCGCAAACAACACAATGTCATTTGCAAAACTGTAAGATTCCAGTCAGTCCCATAATTCTCCAAAGCCTTTCTTGAATTCCCAGGAATGGCTCTAGAACATCATTTCTCTTCGCTGCGTCAAAGGCAGGTCTTAGGTTTCCTTCCAGAGCACCACAGTCATAACCCCCAGAAAACTCAAGGTGATGCTTGACATCTTTGTTGCGAAGATCATTCCTAAAATGCCAGGCAACATCTGAAGCTGTTCCAGGTTTGTTTGACATGTCTAGCTCATGTTTCCCCAGGCCGTGTCACTGCATGCTTGGCCAGTATTGGAGCCCACCGTGTCAGACGCTTCATTCCCATCCAGAACTCAGGAACTAGCAGTACAGATTGGCTGGTTTTCTTCTTAGATATCAAAGTAAGCAGCCAGGGCTCACAAAGCAATGTCCAGGTAGGTAAATGCAGAGATAGATTATCAGAGACTCCTTCTACCCTCAGCATCCTTCAGCCAGTGCAGCACTGGATGATGAGCAGGGCTGACAGCACGGCAGCCAAATGGGACAGTCATGAACCCCCTTTGTCTGAGAAATAACTGCACATACTTAGTCAGCTACTAGTGAAGGGCATTTAATTGGGCTGGTACCAAGTCACTGAAGCACTTAACGTATTCTGAAGTCACATATGTCCCACACAAGTGAAGCATGTCCTTGGCAGGCAGCTGAATCGGAACAGAGTTAAACACACGCTTAAATATAAGCACATACGTAAGTGTCTCGCTGAACTGTGGCTGTGGTGACATTCATACTACTAGCCAAGGTGTCAAGCAGAATCATGTATTAGTTCCTTCTCTCTCCCCATTTACTTTATTTTATTTATTATTTTTTTTTGTATCGGAGTCCCATCAAGAGAAGTTGAGCTTCATACCAAGTAAGCACAAGTAATCAGTCTTATTTAATAAACAGAAAAATTAGGTGAGAAGGACAATGGTGACTGGGAAATTGGAGAAAGATGTTGACATCTTATTTTTAAAGCCCCTGATTTTTTAAAAAGTGCTGTATTTCAGCCCTTGGCACCCGTGATTACGCAAAGATAAGGCATTGCATTCAGCCACTTTGAGCTAAAATTTTCTTTAAAAATTTCCAGTAAGCTAAACTTAAGGGAAAGTCAGGGATGTTTGTTTCATGAAATAAAAGGAAAGTCTCCCCTTTTAAGTAGCAAAGCAAGAGATGGGGAATGTTGCTTTTTTCTCAATATAGACCAGTTATGCTGCTGAGCTCTCAAAACTTCATACGCTTTTTACGTCTCTCGGTTGAGCTGCTGTGATCTGCCTAACATCATTTCAGTCCCATGTCAATTGGAGGGCTACATCTAAGACTCAGCCATAATTCATCAGGATCAGATGGCAGCCAGTCCTGAATGCATCTCCTGAGAGCTGGGACACTTCTCACCCGTCATGGAGCAAAAACAGTTATCTGAAGCTACCCACCTGCTCCAGGGCCACTTTGTCAAATATGATACTTCAGGGGGTGATACCTACCTGTCATACTAATTTTTTGGATGTTGACACAGTGGTTGGAGTGAACATCTGTTGCTGCTACTCTGCTGTGATCTCGTTTAGACTCACCAGAAGCAAGGATGAAAACACATTTCAGTGCTTCCCTTCTGGCTGCTCCACCTGAGAAACCCTCTGCGTCCCTTCTGAGCAGCTGAGCAGCTGTGACCAGATGACACCTTATCCCCTTCTCTCTTTGAAATGTCAGTTGAATTCCCACCTACTCACTCACGAAATCCTCACTGCTAGTGGCCTTCCCCTGGCTATCTAGCTGTGCCCATGACCATTTTCCCATCCTCTCATATAAATATCTCGACACCCAAATCAAGAGGAAATTAGACCATTTGCTTTGTAGCTCATAGAAACTGTGGAGTTCAGGTTTGGGTATATAGGAATTGTCACACAGTCCAGAAGGGGAACACCTGCCTTTAAGCAGTGAGAGGCAGCAATAGGAGAGGAGCCTGAGCTGTGCCCAAGCTTTAAAGCGGGTAACTTCAAAGAAGTTTCTGTTGGAAATTTTTTTCCTATATCCCATCTACCAGATATTTGCATAATTTACAATGCAAAGGCTTTGGCTTTCAATCTTTTTTCAATTTTTCCTTTCAAATGTTTGGAAGGTGGTTGTTAGAAGGGTTCTTTGTTTCTTTCTTTTTTTTTGCTCACCTTAATAGTCCCTATGCAAGGATGATCTCTCCTGCCCTGAAATTCAGCTCATTACACTGATTGCCATATATGTCAAGGTACTTTTTTGTTTCATATAAATATCTCGACACCCAAATCAAGAGGAAATTAGACCATTTGCTTTGTAGCTGATAGAAACTGTGGAGACGGCAAAAAAAAATGGCTGTAAATCACAGAGTGAAGCTCCAAGGTTGGGTGTCCCACTGAACAGGAGTGTGCTGAGATACTAGGACGTAAGATAACTAGTCTGTTAAAGCAACATACTGGAAGCAGTGGGCTGCAGCTGTCCTTCCTGCTATGGCTGCGTGCCTCCTGCAAACCATTTAGAGCGATGCATACTGCTCCTTATCTCTAGGATTTGCTCATTATTTGGGTTTTGGGGCTTTTGGGTCCTTTTTGTACTCTTCATACCTTGTTCCAGTTGTGCAAGCAAAAAAGAGTTCCCTTAGTAAGCAGCTTCAGTGCCTCAGGTAAGTTGAAAAATAGCACAGAAGAGCAGGCTCCACCACGGTGCGATGCTACTGTGAAAGAGGCACAGGCAGGGGAGGGAGGAGAGTTCGGCTGGGTAATGAAGAAAGGACAGTCTATATGGGTACCTGCTCACAGTTAAGCTGTGGGAAGCTGCCAGGCTCAGTTCTCACCCTGGATCTCAGCCTCAATGTCGGTTTTGGGTTGCAGGAGTGAAAACTCCAACCCAAACAGAAGCCCTGTCGGGCTTCAGGCTTAGATAGGGTATCAACCCCTCTTTCCCAAAGCTCACAGCCACTATGGGAGAGTGACAGATGCTTTCTCCCAACAGCCTCTTGCTTTAACAAACACCTTCTCCGCATCTAAGATGTAGCTGCCCCTCTGGACCGGAGACCCTCCATGTCATGCACAAAGCTTACATACAATGTAAATAATAAAGACATCAACATTATCACAGCTGCCTATGGAACAGACATTTTCTCAGTGCAATAGCTTCCAGAAGTTCAAAGCTTTGCAGGAACAGAATACACAAAATCTGTGTGTTTTAACTAATCAGTGTTTCCATCTCTATGTGATCGTTTTCTAAATTGCCATAAAAGTGGCACCAAGAGCACAGAAGATGACACCCTTCCGTCTGGGTGCTGTAATCACTCTGAATGCCTCTGAGCCGACTGCATAGCAAATGGGCACTGGAGATCTTAAATATCTCACTTTTCATCATCAAACATCACAAGCTAGTTCCTGTTTCCTTCTCAGTCACCTCTCCTGACTCTATCGGGCTATTGATGCAACGCTGAGTGATATGTGGCAGCACATTACTCTCAGTGGAGATTAATTATTTCTTTTTTAAGGCTCCTACAACCCCCATCCCCTCTGGGTCTCTCAGTTAGTAAAGCAGCATGTCAAAAACTAATGGGAAGGTGTGAGACATGACATGACTTTACGAGAAAAGAAAATTTGGGCCAAGGGAGATGGAGTTTGGATTTTGACAACGGACTCTGTTTTTCTGTTTGTTTCTTCCTCTGAATAGTATTTTTCTATTTTTAAATCTGAATGCGTTGCTGTGATTCATACTGTAATTGCTACAGGAAATCAGGAGGGACCGCACCTGTGTTGGACCATGAGGGAGCACAAAGTGATGCTGGTTCCTCCCCATACTGACTAATTCCCTTTGTCTGCTGTGCACAAACACCACTACCTGCCCGAAAGCCCTTCAGCCCCCAGATTTCCATTTACAGCTGTCTCCAGAGTGTTGCAAGAAAATATGATGGATGGGCAGAATTTTATTTCCATTAGAATGAAACCAACTGAATATTTCCATCTGCTTTATTAAAAATACTAGTTCTCGCTTTGCTTAATCTTAAAAAATGTGACGTGTTTCTGCAGCTGAGTTTGCATTTTGTCTAGGAGATGGATGCCTGAGGTGGAATGATTTTCTGTGGGAACAGAGCAAGGTGCAATCCAGCTTGGGAAAAAGAAGCTGATAGCCCCCCAGATACCATCTCCCCAAAGGGCTTGTACCTCAGGCTTTTGGCAAGGTGACCTCTGAAGTCCAACAACCAAGGCAGTCAGGGCAGTAACTGACACTGGAGACCTCCCTGTCATCCAAGCCTTGCTGTGAGGCTCCGCTTTGCTCCCTGGCCACGTCCAAACCCTGCAGAGCATCGCTCTCCCACCTTGATGGGTTTCTCTAATTCCTGCTGTTGACACACTGCTCATGATTTGTAGTTTTCATCTGTTTATAGAAGATTTCTGGGAGAGAGCACCGAAGCGTTCATATTTGATGGGCTGGGGCAGGGGGGGGGGCGGGGGGGCGGGGGGGGAGCGGGATGGGGGGAACACATGAGAAGCACAGGAGCTTGGCATCTAACATAGGGGCCTGAGGGTGTAAAATCTGGGTGAACAACTGCTCCATCACAGTGCCTGTATAACTAAAACTCTGTCAAAGAATGGAGTTTGTTCAAGGTTTTTCTTCTTTTGCAGTGCTTTCCCTATTTCCCTCTTGTTTTCCCAGAAATAGAACATGACATTTATTTTACGGACAGCATGATCTTATGGCTATTCCCCTGTGATGGGGTAATCTGAACACAATTATGTTCTGTTGACAAAAAGTGATAAAAGTGTATTGTGTCAACACTCTGAACTAACAGATTTGTCATCTGCTCTACTCTCAGATAATAGAAACAGAATTAGAAAATACTCTGACAGACTTTATCCTCTTCTATGGTTAGGTAAGCCCCAGATCCGTGCTTGGTTACTGAACCCCAGTGTTCCTCTTCCAGCAAAATCTGCCTGGCTGTGTTTTAAATTTAAGTGTAAATTTTGTTTTGATGGACTTCTTTTGGCAGCTTATAGTTTATATGCTTATATTTGACCTAAGTTCTCCATTTCACTTCACTCCTCTTACTCCCATTTTTCTCCTTGGCTTTGGAAAATCCAACTTTTTTGTGTATCATTTTTGGCCATGCAAATTTCCTTCTAGAAAATATCTTTGACAATAATACCTGCATTACATCCTCCCGCCAGCCGACTCCTTCATGAGTTCATGGACAGCTATCTACCTGGACTGTTGTTTTCCCGAGACAGGCACCCACATTTGCCCATTATGTACATCCAGCCCTAAGTACACATAATTTTCTGTGGAAATATGTGCATACATTGTAACATAAAACACCATACCATGCTACGTCTGAAGACAAGTTGTGATTCCAACTCTTGGTTAGCTGGATGAAAATTACTGCCTAAGTGCTAAAAAAATGATTATATCATTCAAGCAAAACAGAAAAAGCTTTTTCATGGCCAAAAAAAAGTGAATTCCAAAATTTCTGAAAAACATTTTGTTTTGCAACTGTGACTTCTGCACTGTTGAATGCCATTAAACATTGTTTTCATTCAAAAGGGGCATCTGCAATGTATATTAAGGCTTTCCAAAAATAGGAATCAATAGCCACCAGGTGCAAGTATTAAATGAGTCAAGCACGATAACATCTGGGCACCTGGCTAATGCCTGTCTGGAAAGATCGTGAACATTAGCCTCCTCATCAGAAGAGATGACAGGTACCATGAAGATGCTCTTAGCTTGCATGTCTGGTCCTTCCTCAGCTCATTCTCCCAGCTTCTAGGTTAAACACTATGTCAGACTGGGACTTCTAAAACTCAGCTCTTGTAAGACCACATACATCAGAAGTTATCAGAAGTCTACTCTAATTTGAGGTGCATGCCTCTCTCCTCCAGCCACTACAGCCCACTTTGCTCCTCAGCTTCTGCAGGGCACCAAGAAGCTTGTCCCCATGTAAGCAGCATTCTGCCCAGGCATCTCCTTTGGTCTGATACACTTGTTTGAACAGCAAAATGCAATCATTTTTGACAGCAGGGTGAAACAAACTGAGTATGTGCACATGAAGCGCTAGTGTTTATTCCTCTGATCCAGCTCCTGCCAGTGGGATTTTTTTACTGTGGGGGTGGAATCAAGGCATTTACATCCTGAAATGAGAATAATGGTCTGGAATACTGGTTTAAGGTATTTTGGCACCGTATTCTGATACCCATAGCAACCTTTAAAAAAAACTGAGCTGGACATTGCAATGGAAACTTAGCACCACCTACAATTTAATTCACAACCCAAATTTCCCAGAAGCCGCCACAGCTCGTTACCACACCTACAGAACCACTCTTGAAAGAGAGCACAGATCCGACTCGTGTTCTTCCTCCTTCTCTCTGACTGACAGCCAGACTTGGTGCTCAACAAAAGGATGCTGCTGGGAGAAAACAGCTAAGATAAAAAAGATGCTAAAGTTCTTTTCAGAATTCCCTTAAAGCAGTAAATATATTGTGTAGCAAACAAGACTGGACAAAATGAAGCAATATCACTGCGGATAAGATTTTTGCTTACCCACCAGGTTGACCCTCTCTGTGCTACTGTGCCTTATCAAGTAAATCTCCTTGATTAAATTAATATTTGTCATGTTTTATAAGTAGCTGTCTTTCTATCCAAATGTACTTGACCATATCAAAACAAGCTGCGTACACCTAATGTGATTTATTTTACCAAAACCACTTAGTCCTAACTATAATAATTGTGTAAGGTTACACTCATTTTTTTTGGTACAATTTGCTCATGATTTTAACACTAATCCGAAGTATCTTAGAATCCAAGCTACTCAGCTTGTAGCACTTGAATTTTCCACTGGAGTCAATGAGGCCATTATTCACATGCTTAAAATTAGGCATATGCTTAAGTGCTTCGCCTTTGGGATAAAGAGCCCATTTGGGACTCTTTGGTACTTAGCTCTGATAAAATCCATCAATCTTGCTTAGATGATTAAAACAAAAGCATCTTTCTCAGAACTTCCAACAGATGTTTTCATAAATTTTAACATACTTCTTTTCCCTCTCTCATTCATTTCCAGTACAAGTATTCCCTTAAAAGCTGAATGAGGAAATCTGTAAACTTAATGGAGGAGATTTATTTGGATAGAAAGACATCTAAAGAAGTATAACAGCACTTGCAATGATCACTGGCCAAATTCTGCACCCATTAACTTTCTTTATGCCTTTCCCCACTGCCAGATGCATCTGAGCAAACGAGATTTTCCAAAGTAACTATTGTCTTCTCTGAATCCCACAAAATCCTTCCTAACAGTCTCTGAGCAGTTTTTTAACAAACCAAGCGAGTGTGTAACTGTTCACTCCATATGTCTGAAGAGTATTCTTCCTTCCACCCGCCCCATTTCATTCTGTCGACAACATGCATTTTGTCGATCCTCTTACTGCAAATCATTCAGTCAATGAAACTGAAAGACATTTCAGCACATTTTTATCAACAGAATGTAATTTTGTGCAAATCATGCTGTCAACAGGAAAGAATGCCAAAAGAAAAGTGGAAGAACCCAAACTCATTTTGTCCACAAAAAATAAATTACAGTTTGCTTTTATTTTGTGCGTGTAGACAAAATGGAAATAGCAAAACTTCCCCATCTGTGGACAAAATTAAGATTGATCTCTTAATTCAGGAGACCAAATGGTGTTCAGTAGAAATAACCAACGCTATGAAGGACAGCTAGGATGCTGAGTCAGAATTTTTCCAGCACCGTACAACTTTCACTGTTTTCATTGTATCAGTGAAATGCCACCTGAGATATTTAATCCATTGTAGCAATATGTTCAGTGATGGGCTTGGATACAGGAAAGCAGGCTGAGCTAAATTAAAAGGCAGATGTTATTTTATTTTCCATTTGATGAATATCTCGGGTTGCTCCGCAGGTGCACATCCAGTGCTGTCTGGACAGTGCTCTCTGGTCACTGATGCTCATCGCAGCTTTGTGCCATAGCTGCGGCCACCTATTTATCTCTGTTGTGATGCTTTCATCCTTTTGTTGCTTCCAGTTTAGCTCTTGTTATTACAAAGCTTGTTCTTTCAGGAGTCATCTCTGTGCCTCAGGGTCCCAGTCTATGTGGCCCACTGATGGCTGGCACCATGCGACACAGTCCCGTGGCCACTAGAGCTCTGCAAGTCAAAGCCAAGACTGGTTTCAGTGACTGCCTTGCAATTGCTTTCCATCACAGGACTGAAGCCAGCTTCTACCTCCCAACAGCTACAGGTCCACACCAGGGACAGGACTCCTGCCTGGCCCTCTGTTAATGCCCAGCAAAACCCACCTAGACAGAGCAATTGGCTTCTCTAAAGATGCGGTGGAAACTGGCCCCTGGGAGAAGATGGTACAGGAGGATATTAAACCATTTGCTTTCCTACGCCTGCTCAGGTTTCACTTCAAGGAGTGCTTGATCAGCTGATGATGATTATGAACTTATTGTTTAAAAGGATGGCTCTTCAATGCTCTTCAATATTTTGATACTATTATTCTATGAACTAGAGTTATTTCTTAATATGGTAAAAAGCAACAATAACCTTCCTGGTTTTGGGGAGAATTTCACTGTGGTTTTTAGAACACCTTACTCCTTCCAGTTCTTCAGTGAATTGCTCAAATAAGGCCTTGGAGAAGTGAGAGTCCCAGAGCTTGTATGGGGCTGGAGGAGCAGAGGCGGTGGCTGTTATCCAGCATTTTAGAAATCAGAATAAGACTTACCACATGCCATTTTGGTACACACTGTGGGGGATAACAGATCATTTTCTCTATCAGTCCCCACTCTTTACTGGGGAAAGCGATGATCCAGCCAAATTCCCTGAATCCAGCTCATCCACAAGAGAAGGACGCACGGCGAGAAGGTACGCATTGTGCAGCATTAAAAATGTAACTGCTTTGAGACACGGGCCAGCACACTGACACCAAAAGCTGGCAGCAAATATGTCAGAGGGATCACGAAGTTGGCATGAGAGCGTTTCAGCTAATACAAGAGATTATTTTCAGGGCCTCGCTGCGTGCCAAGCACAACACAAAGCTGGCCACGGAGAGCAGCACTTCTGCTGGAGCCGTAGGGGGTGGCAGCAGAGCGGAGCAGGCGCTTGGGGAGAAACCTGGCTTGGGTTTTTCCCTCAGACAGCACCAGGGCTCTGCGGGGACCAGCTACTTTTTGGCTGTGTGGCACTGCTGTGTGTCCTAGCTCGTCTCTATTTGCTGGGGTTTGCCCAACGTGCCTATGGGATGGGTCACCTTCCTGACCTATATGCTGACATTGACACGGTTAGGAGGGGGCCTTGGTGCCTCCCTTTGCCTGCACCAGGCTGCTCCAGTGGATTTTGGATTTGAAAGCCTTCATTTTAGTTGACGTCAAGGACCTCTTCCTGTTTAACGCTTACCTGCCTTTCTATCCAGAGCAGTTCCAAAGGCGAGGAATCATTCATTAAAAGCATAGCATCACTTTAAAATGGTAGAGAGATTCAGTGGGAAGAGGTATCCTGAGGAATGAAAAAATAATTTCAGACCATTTTGCTGTGCATCTCATGGTACCTTCTCAGAATTATGGTTGTGCTGACAGTGCTGCACATTGAAAGAAGGATTTGTATCTGTGAGGCATAGGCAGCAAGCACCACAAAGCATTTGCTTGGTCTGGATCAACACAAATGTTCCTTTTTTTAAAAGCTATTACACCAAAGCCTTTCTGAGTAAGTGGACGAGTGCAACTGTACTTTCAGCCTGTACCTTCAGCCTGGCCATCCTTGTCCACTGGCATTAAATGCCCTCACCCTGACCAGTTCTGCTTGTGTGTGGTGCAGGGCTTATACAAACGCGGTGGACAGAGAGGAACTGAAACTTGTGCATCCATGTTTCCCCAACACTTTGTATTGTGGCAGTCAGAATCAAGGTCTTGCTAACTAACCTGGGGTTTTGTTTATATGTTAACTTCAGCTTGCACAAAATCCTCAGTCCTGTCCTATCTGTGTCCACCCAACCCCACCTTTTCAACACAATTTTGAACAAAAGAGAGCAAACGAAGACCTGGGAATTTCCATGTTTTTCATAGCTGATTTCTTGTATGGACGTTACACAATTAAGTCAAAAGGAAAGCTGGAAATCTCACATCGATATGAAACGATACTACTTGCTGTAGGACACCTGGAAATCAAATCAGTAATTACTAACACAGAGACAGATTGTACATTCCCTGCTGGAATTTACCCACATCCTCATTCAATAGCAGCAATAAAATTATGGCAGTGGTGATCAGAAACAAATATTTAGATTACAACCTGTGTTGCTTGCCTATTATTCTGCCAGATGCAGCCCATCAGCACTTTTAATTTAGAGTGAAAATTGGGCAGAGAACAAAAGAAAATGGGGAGAGGATTTGAGTCATTACTTCATGGCTCAGCAGCAACTGGTGCAAAAGCCATGCCTCGTGCATGTTGATGGGAGTCAGTGCAGCATCTGCATTGGTCCCCCCTTCACTTCAAGGGAGTGGAGGCTCAAGATGGCTGTTTGAGAACAAGGTGCCTGCAGAAACTCATGAACTTTCCACTCAAGTGACCTGCTGAAGTTCATCCTGCTCCACCACTTTGTCAAGCAGACGGTTGCAAGGCCTCCTGGACCATCTTGTGATAAACACAGGATGCAGCCACATACACAGCTGGCCTGTGCCAGTCTCATCTATCAAGTGAATTGAAAATTTTGAGCTCCAGAATAGAACTAAGTCACCCCTTGGTACAAGTCTGATGGTAAGGACTGAGCTGCTGGTCTGGAGATGCACCTATCCGTCAATGTAAAGATGCCATTGGAGGAAAGAAAATTTAATATTGTTACACGTCATAGCAGTGGTCTCCCACATCACTGCAGATGTGCTGCTGTTGATATGCCAGACCACGGCCAGGAAGGACCAGTAAATACAGTGCTCACACAAAGCTATAGAGAGGCGCCTAGTACAGTCAGGGTCACCTGTTGAAGACTTTAGCTCCCAAAACTTCTGCAGAAAATGGCTATTTGTATTGACAAACTGAACTCCTAGTAATAGAAACCTGGAAACCTGGCCATTTGTTTTTAAATGGCAAAAGGCAGCTCCTGGCAATTTCTCACAGAAGCACAGAACAGTTCAGATTGGAAGGGACATCAGGAGATTTCTGGTCCAGCCTCCTGCTCAGAGCAGAAACAACATGGAATTCAGCCCAGGTTGCCCAAGGCTTTGTCCAGCCCAGCCCTCCAAATGCAGCATTTCTGGGAAACCTGATGTGGACAGGTCTCATGGTGATTTTCTTTTTTTTTTTTTTTTTTTTGTTAGTTGGAACCTCCTCTCTTTCAGTTTATTATCTCTCACGCTCCCCCCATTAAGCTCCTCTCTCTCAGTTAGGGCTGATTTTCTTGCATACATGTTACATGAGAGAAGCTTTCACTAATGGGAATCAATCAACATGTCCCAGTAATTCTAAGTGCACTATGGGGAAACAAAAACACAACTTTCAGACAGAGGTATCTGTTATGCAGCTAATTGATGCATAGTGGCATTATGGGGGAGTGTGGCCCCCTGAAGTCAAAGTGATTTACTGTGTTGTACATGAAGAATCTGCAAACCTTTTCAACGTCCAACATTTAAAAATCTGTGTATCTTCCAACATGCAAACCTAGAAAATGTTCACAGGGTCTTTTCATTGTTGGCACTTTTAATTGCTGGGGTTTTTTCTCATAATAAAATCAGTTCTGCTAATCACCATTCATGATATGGAACTTATTTCATTTGAACTGCAGTTCAGAGGAAAACGGTTATTGGTTTTATTCCTGTCCCAAAATACCTGCAACTGAATTCAAAGATGGACTTCAAACCACATCCTTTGCTAAAACTGGAGTTCAGTTCTCTGATGCTAACAGTTGGATTCAAACTTGATGTCACATCAGTCTTGGCAATCTACAAAAAAAAAAAAAAAAAACCCAGTGACTTTCAACCCAAAAACCACCTGTATGCTAAATTGTTTCTTCAAAAAACAAATCCGGAGCAGGTATCTGCAAGGCTAGGGAAATCAGCAGAGCCTGGCCTCTCCGCTTCGCTCAAACAGCTGGCATTCCAGGAAAGACGCCAATAAAGGACTCTGGGGCGACTTTTGCCAAGTTGAGTTTTTAATTCATGTAGTTACATGACTGAATATAACATAGGTCTTTAAGGTTCAAAAAGAGAAAAGAAAATGGAAGTTTACCAAAATCCTGCAAGGTTTAGCTGGGGTGCTTTGGCTCCTTCTTCCCCTCATTGAGCACCTCTAAGCCAAGCTGGAAGGATGCAGAAATGAATCGGAAACCAAGGTATTTTGCCCTGAAGGGTATTAACAGAGGCTGATAATGTTCCCACTTTGTTTGTAGCCAAATTAAAATCCTTGGACTCTGCTCCACCACACGAAAAGATAAGCCCTACAAAACTAAGGGGAGCAAGGGCAGTGGAAAGCGATGAAGCCTTCCAGGTCAGCAGCCATGACAGGTTACCCATTAGAACAGAGCCAGGGAAAGACAGTTTGACAATGCTGAGCTGCCCAATTTTCTCATCACCTCCATTTCATGCTTTCCTTGAAGTGCTTTTACTCAGTGCTACAAATCACTGCCAGTGCCCTCTGCACTGGCTGGGACACCTTGTGCACAGGGATACCTTGTGCACAGGGATACCTTGGGCACAGGGACACCTTGTGCATATGACCATTCTGGGGGTGCCTCTGAGCATTATACCTGCTTTCAGAAGGTGGTGTACAACCTGCGCCCCACAGAGAGCCCTGCCAGCCCTCCTGCACAGCAGGTGCAGCCAGCCAGCTCACAGGCACCGTTAGTTTAATGAGCAGGAGCTAGGCTTTCCTCCATGTCTCACCCAGGGCTTCTCAAAGGCTCTCGCTCTGCATCTGAATTGCGCTCACTTCTAATGCATCCAGCAGATTTACACCTGTTGGTGGAGCAAGCCAAGAACATTTTGAAATTACCTGGCCTACAATTTTGGCCACCCTTTGCCTGCTGCGCATTTCCCTGATACATAGAATGAACTCATTCACTCCGGCTATTTGGATACACACCTCTCTTTTCCAAAACTGCTGGGTCTGTTTTAGCATAACTTTCAAGAACGCCTCTTAGTACAGAGAGTCATTGAAAACTACAGGACCATTAAAGCACCCAACAACCAGCTGCATTGCTCCAAAACTGATTTATTGAAATGGATTTGTGGAAAAAGGGATTTAACATGCCTACTCTTCCAATATAAATGACAGTGCAAAGCTGATCTGCTTTCTGGTTTGTTTGACTTATAGATTTTATATGGCACATGTCCCTGGAGGAATTTATTAAAACGCACTAACAATTATGGTATGGAAAGGGATATTGTGACCTGTTGCCTGCAGCCAGGCATCAGCTGAACCCCAGGGCTGACAGTGCCATGCACTTGCTGTGTGACCTCTGGAAGTCACTTGGCTTCCAGGAACTGAGTTGCACAGGTGAAAGGTGGCCTCAGCCCCCCCTTCCTATCTCCAGCAGCCCCGGGCTGCTAACACACTCAGCTAGGTCAGCTTGGGGCTGCCTCTGCTGCTGCCTGCATTGCCAATTGCTAGCCACTGCCATCAAAACACGAGGAACAGCACTTGTCTCAGTGGTATAGGATTAATTAATTTGCATGGACAATGGCATTTTGGAGATGCTGCACTCTGCCTAATTGCCAGGGACTGTAATAGGTCCCAAGTGCATCTTATTCTCTACAAAAGCGATGCTGCACAGACAAAACCATCTCCGAGCCCTCAGACTGCTGCATTATTACTGTGGCAAAAGGCTGTCTGACAGCAAGAGCCCTTTGAAGATGATGGCTGAATCAGCTTCCAGATATCAAAGGTTTGTTCTGGTTGCTGCAATGTGCAAGAGATTCCTGCTGCAGCGTCTCTGGGATAACCTCTCCGTTATGGTAAAGGTGGGAGCAGAAATGTCAAGATCCTAATGATGAAAAGGGAATTTTTGTGAAACTCATCACTGTGTGTCCAGAAATACTCCAGGCAGGATCCTGTTCCTCAGGAAGATCTGAGGATGTAGATGTGAGAGTGATTCTTTCCAGGGCTGTTCCTCAGGCTCAGCCTGCATTATCATTTAAAAAAATCACATGAAAGAGACTGAGAGAGGCTGGAGAACAGACACCTCCAAACAAAACTAAAATTCAAACATAAGGTAAGAAAGAGCGGGGCAAAAATGTCAGGCTTTCTCTGAGGAGCACAGAGCAAAGAGCAGGCACTACCTGCTGCGGCTGTTTTAAGACATCAGGTTGTCTCCACCCACGCTGTGTGCCAGCAAGCCTCAAACAGGCAAAAAAATACAGCTGTCTCTTCAAATCTCTGGGAGCATCACTTTCACCTTTTAAACCCTCTAGCCACCCAACCTGCATCACCTGCATGTCTCTGTGCAAAAGCCCAAGCATGCAAAACATGACACACACACCCCAAAGCAGCACCATGAAGGAAACTTCAAAGAGTTCCCTGAAGCCAGCGAAGAATTCACCTGTTGGAGGAAGGAAAAGATGAAAAGATGGGGAAAAGGGAACTGCAGTGGATACAGAGAGCTGTGATAGTGTGAAACGGGGCTTAGGAAATGCTGCTGGAGCTGCACAGCAATGGAATGACCTGCAAAGGGAGGTGCTACAGGATGGGCTTTTGAAGAAGCAAAGCCATGGTGGTCTGTAAGACACGGGCCATTGCTGGAGCCGCTGCAATGAAAAACATCACTGGAGTCCTTCTGCAGGACCCAAGTACTAAAGCAAAGCCCACGGCAGCAGCAGGGCTTGTTTGGAGATGGCAACACCCACCTTCATGCAGACAGGCTGCATTTGTCACGCAGAAGCAAGTTTTCTTTGCGCTCTGATGGGCTTTCAGTCACACCGGTGACATTTTGCAGCCTGAGAGCACTGTGTAGACGTTCATTCAATCGTTTCCCAAACATGCCCAGCTTCCTTGGCCAATACCCCGTGACCTACAGGTGCCTTAGCTGGGGACCTGTGCAAAGCTCCCCATGCATGTTTGGCATCCCTGGTCCCTACCCCACTGTCCCCATCCACCGGGCTCACGCTTCTGCTCCCATGATGGGCGAGACATGGGGGTTTGCACAAAAGGAGGCCCTGGAGAAACGCAGGTGTAGGACTGGAGTCTTCTATGCAGGGTAATGATACAAAATAGAGAAATAAAGCAAAGTCTGCAGTGCTTTCTCCATTCTTTCTGTATTTCTCATTTCCTGTTGCTATGCCATTCCCCAGGCAAATACAAAAGAAACAGCTTCCTCAGACACAAAAATGAGATTATTCAAAGAGCCCCTCTGTCTTCTCATATTTATTGTGATAGGCAGTGTTAGAAGTGTTTGACAACAACTCAATTATTCACAATGAATAGAAGCAGGATAGGCAGGCAATTATCCACTTTACCCATGTGAGAGACACCCATATTCAAAATCCACATTCAGAGAGATCCACATTATTTCCAAACCACTTTGCATATTTTTAATTACCAGCTTCAGTGTAGCTGGATGGTTATGACTCCAATCAGTGTGCTTTGGAAGGGCTGAGTGCTTGGTTTTAAGCCAAGCGTGCATTGTCTCATTCACATCAGCACGCTAATGTGAATTTGGGCTGTTCGGGTTATGTTTTAAGAAGCAGCCTCCAGAATAGTGCATATCGTTAGAAAACCTGATTAAAAATTTAATCAAAATACAAGAAATGAGAAAAATTCCCTTAAATATAGATTTCAATGAGGTGGAAAGATTGTATCAAATAATTGCATTACATGGAAGGTTTCTATCGTACAGCCTTTTCTTGAACATTTAAAAATCTTTAGAACTCACTTTCAAAACAAAAATTATTGCTTTTTCTATGTAAATGTTCTTACATAATATTTGAAATACACCTCATTAATATTTTAACTATTTTGAGCAACCTGAACTGTTCTTTCCGGCAGAAATATTTCTATGGTTTTCATTTGGTTTCTTTATTGGGTGAGAACATTTAACTGTGTCATAACAAGCTGAAAATCTAATGTCTACCCTGCTGAAGTAAATATATGTCCTCCTTTGTTATTTGCTCCCAAACATGATACCTTATTGTAGCCAAATTGGAGTTAAAAGGGGAATGGATTTAAGCAATATTTACTAGCTTTCAGCTGACTATGAGTTTATTACTCATGACAAAAATGGTAAACCACAGCTTAGGTCGTGGAACTACTCAATTTTAAAATTTGAAATTGCCTCTATAAGACATTTACATCCACTGTTGTGTGTGTTAGCAGAATATTCAGGATACAGGAATATTTTTTCCCTGTCTGAAGTCTTCTAAATTTCACCGTATCAGTATTATTCTTACCTCTTCAGCTGCTGAAGGAACGGATTAGATAGGATTCACGCCACCTTCTTTTTTTAAGAAATCCATAAAACTTTTAAATCAGCAAAAAGTATTACTAAGCATAATTTAAAACCTTAGAACCACAAGGCAAAAAAAAAAATAACCTATTATTTTAGTGATCTTGTAACTGAGGGAGAAGTTTCACTCGTTATTCTGAATGTACAACTTTACAGTGCCAGTGCCATAACTTCAGTAAAGTTACTCCTAATTTGCTGAGACGTAACAAGGAGCAGAGGTTCATCTATGGTACTTTTTACAGCTTCTTTTAGTTTTTACCCTATCCAATTCAAACTCCAAACACTTCCAAGCGTTTACACATCTCAGAGCAACCAGGCTCCAAGCACATGGGTTGCTCCTGAATGCACAAATATAACTGCAGCAAAAAGTCCCCCCTATGCCAGCCCTGAAGACTGGGTCAGCTGAGGTCAAAGGGTCAAGGGCAAGGACTTCAAACTGCTACCCAGTGTATTGTCTGAGGCTGTACACACACTAATCAGTTCAAGTTACTCTCAGTTCCCATCCTTGCTATCTACTTCTTTTCAAGTTTATTGCATGTTCTTCATCAATAGGTCTCAAAACGTTGACTAGGAGCTGGACAAAGAGAACATCTGGCCTGGACCTCAGCAAGGTCCCAGACCTCATCATCACCAGTTGTCCAAGGTGCAAAACCAGAATTCCTGACTCCAAAGGCATCATGCAGAGCCTGCCTGGCTGGGTCCAGCTGCAGCCAGGACCTCTGCAAAAATTGGGAGCCTGTAATAAAATCATGCAGGAGATCCCAGTAAAAAATAGGCAGATCTGTTCCACATTTTTCTTTTTAATTCCTGTAGCAGTATGTCCTTCAGGACACATTTGATGCCCAATGTGACACTGCTCTGTCTGTGTGGCACTGCTTTGTGATTTCGCTCTGTTTTGGGTTCTGCAGCACTGCAAGCTCTGTAAGGTCGTAGAGACAAAGCTCCCTTAAGTCAATGAGCCTTGGATTAGCTCTGAAAAGTTTCAGTGCCGTGACTATTACTTAATTTTTCTATTTTCCTTCTCGTTCTCCCAGAACGTCAATAAGAAAACTTGTTCAGGGAAATGGGGGTCTATATTTGCATATTTATCCAGTAACATTGTGGGTAACATTGGCTCATGTTATACAGTGTGTTTGTTTTCATTCTGCAGATTTCATCTGCTCATGGGGTTCAGTTATTTGACCTATATTAATATTTAATGGTACAAATACTTAAAATAAAAGTCCAGGCACAGCCAAGGCTTTTGGTAAGTCCGCTTTAAACAGCCACCCTTCATTAAAATCTGGCTCTGTTTGAAAGGTTTTGATTTCTTGCAGGGATTGAAACAAGGAGCAGTACTTTTGATGACTGTTCCATGACTGTTTGAATATTGTCTTGGCTAATATTGTTGCACATCAAGCCTACATTGTAAAAGACCTTTGTACAGTTCTTGATTTACTGAGCAGAAAAGATCTGCAGAAAAATGAAAGAGAAAAATCTCAGCTGGAATAATAAAATCGATCATTGTATCAAAGCAACGTCTGTTTTTACTTTGCAGTCAGGCTAGACCAGGATTTTAACACGAGCAGTTACTGACAATGTAATAAAATGTTGTCTTTCTCTTCCTTGTTTCCATAAACTAGTAACTTCTTAGGTTTTTCATGAAAGACTGTAAAAACAGATATTATTCCACTAACTCTGTCCTCTTCCAAAACAAGATTCTCCTGGGTTGCCTTAACCTCCTGAATTTCAACCAAAAAGCAATCTTTCCTGGCATGCCTGTAAAAGAAAATTCAGCCTATGAAAAGGGTAGGAGGCTCCTTGGCATTAAGATAAATTATCAGTATAGTACAGTTTGGTCTATAGATTTTTTTGCAGTGAAGCAGCATGAAAGCAAGTGACTGGCTTGCTATGAATCAGCCAGCTGCTTTTCAGTACCTCTTTCATTAATCCAGCGTATCTCAGCTTGCCTTTCACTCCTTGCACAGTGAAGAATATCCTTGTGTCTACCTTCCGTGAACAAAACGCACACTTTCGCCTCGGGCTAGGGATGTGTCGAGAAGTGGAGGAAAAAATATCAACCAAGTCTCTACAGAAAGAAAAACAATCTTTAGAAACACACTCAGCGTAACTATGTAAGACTCCTGAAAGTTGACGACATAAAGAAAAAAAAAACCAACCCGAACTTGGAGCAAATGTGCCATCAACTTGGATATGATGCAGTTAAAAGCACACAAAAGCTTTATACAAACTAATGAATTGATTTAAGGCTCCACTGGGTGATATACAATGACATATTATTTATGTAACCTGTGGTTTACTGTTCACGTAGTAATTTCCACCTCCCACCCTGTCAAATAGAAGAAACTTTTTCACCTTAAATCTTAGATGATGATGAGACCAAATAGCAGGAGAGGATGTATAAATGAAAGTAATTTAGTGAAGAAGGTTTGACTGACATGAAAAGACAATAAAAGTTATGATAATGTTAGGGATATCAAAGTGAAAGCCAGGTGGGCAGACGAGAATAGGCAAGTCCCCAAGTCAATCTGAAAGGCGTTCTTCAACACTGGGGAAAATCCAGCCATTTATTTTCCAGCTTATCACTCTGTGGGTCAAAAACTATGTATTAAATTTGGAGCACAAAGCCCTGCCTTGTCTAACAATTGTACTTATTGTAGAGACGGGCAGGGAGGTGGGGGAAGGGGAAGGCTTTCAAAAGCTCAACACATACTTTAAAGAAGATGATTTGGGCTTTTCTCTCTAAAAAACAGACCGTTTGAATCTCATCTCTCCTACTGTTCGGGGAGGCATATATTAAAATGCCTTTCTCCAGTGTCCATGATCACTTTTTATCGCAGCACGGTTTCCGCTGTTTCTCAGTTCCCTGGGTGGTAGTCACCATCTCCATCGAGGGAACCGCCTGGCTCCTGGAAGTGTTCCCGCATGGCACTGCAAGACCTGGATTTTGAGAATAACTTAAGAAATTAAGCTCTGAACATCATCTGAGGCTCTGAAAACTATGTCTGAAACTATTAAGCTGCCCACCCAATGCTTAGTGCATAGGTTAGCCCAGCAAATGCAGTCGGTCTTCAGCTGGGTGAGACCCTTACAGACAGTAAGTGGCTACGACGCAGCAGATCAGCTCCCCAGATCAGAGCGCTGCCAGCTCGTGGGGGAGCCAGGCTGCGTGAGTGATGGGTGCCAGGCACAGGGGGGCTGAAAGGTTGGGGTCCCTCTGCTACTGTGGTTCCAGGAGATCTCCCTTGCCACCCAACAGGAATTCCGTTGGTACAGGGACCAGCATCAGAGAGACCTGGCTGCTGGATTTGTACAGTGCTGACACCCAGTTATCCACAGAAGGGTCTTGCTCTGTCTGAGATGGACTTGACAGATGTTTAGACATTTTATAATTAAAAACAGAGAAGAAGCAAACATTCAAAAAACCCATGGGTACTTCAGTTGTGTGAGGGAGCCTACACTTCAGTAATATTCCTTTTCCTTCCCGTTGGATTCATGGATGGCTCTGTCCCTGTTTTTATAACTGCCCTGCAAAAATATTAAAAAAATTGGCTGGGAAGAGATTTTTTGCTTGAGTCTCTTTCCATTTTAAGTTTCCATCTCCTGAGACAAAAACCAGAAAGCCCTGCTGAGAACGGAGTAAATAACAGTCCCAGTGATTAACCTCTCTCCTTTTAAAGCACACAGTCAGGTGTTCTGAGCACTGGGCTGAGCCCCTCCAGCCTAACCCTGCCAAGCTGGAAGCAAAAAGGGTTTTTTTCATGCTTACGGGGCCGGGGCGGGGTGGGGTGGGGGGGGGGGCGCAGGAAGTGCAAGACATTGTTCTCCAGGACAGAAAGGGCAGGAAGGTTTCTGTTCTGAACCTGCTATTTTTGGGAGCAATCCAGTGAGTCAGCGGAGAGCCCCTCTGCACGCTGACATGAAGGAAATCCCAGCTCTGGGTGTTGCTTCCTAACGTGCTCCAAGCTCAGCTGAGAACAATACGCGTGTGGCGTTTCCAGCAGGGGCAGCTCAGCTCAGACTGCTGCGATCGTTGGGTAGACGGACAGACAGACAAATGGATGGATGCATGGATGCATGGATGCATGGACAGATGGATGGACAGATGGATGGATGGACAGACAGACAAACAGCAGGGCAGCACAGCTGGTGGAGCAACAAGGTACATGGTAGGACCAGAGAGACACGATCACATTATCTGATTTAGCCTATTTTAGCTGGCAACCAAAGGCGCAGCATACAGAACCAAGACAATTTATGGATCCCCTAAAGGTGGGGAATTGAGGGAGCAACCTCTGTTGAGGGAGCCACCTCTGTTGAGCCAAGTCAAAGCACTGCTCAGATGACTACAGCTGGCATAGTGCTTCCCAGTGGTACCAGTGCAGCTCCTCAGAAGAGAACACTGAGGAATTGTACCTCAAACCTCCCTCCTCTCCCTTATTCAAAGGATATTTCCAAGAAAAAAAAAAATAAAGAAAGAAAAAAAATTTGAACTGGATGGTGAATTTTATATTGGCTGCTTTTAGGTCATTTGAAACATGGCCTCAGTGACATCCTGTCCAGGATGGCAGTGGACAAGAGACATACATTTTTGCAACTGTATGTTGTATTTCCTTTACACACTTAAAAGTTAGCATATTTCTTTTACCTCTCTTTCATAATAAGGTTCAGGCCTGAGACCTGAAATTTCACACATTGCCAAAACCTGGGTATACATGTTGGAAGAAAGTTCCCTTTGCACAGGAGCCCATACCAGGACCACCTTGTGCCTTCCATCAGCCAGGTAGTCGTGCTAGAAGGAGTCTACAGCAACACTCTTACCTGGAAAGACTGTGTTTTGGTCTTTGGAGGAAACACAAAAGTCAGGTGTTAAACCTCTGATTAAACCTGATTTGGCTTGTTTTGTAACTCTTCTTTGTTTTTTAGTTATTTCTTATTCTTTTTTTCCCCTCTTTTTTTTTCTTTTTTTTTTTTTTTTTTTTAAGCCAGAACAACATGGAAGTTTTGAGCCAAAAGCTCTCATTCTATACAAACACTTGAAACACTGAAAATGCAAAGTTGGTGAGTCATCCTGACAATACAGCCAATGTGCTAATCCATCAGATTTCCTTCCGAGCACTAGTAAGAAGGGGAAATATCATCCTAACAGGGAGAATGGTTTCACTTTCCAGCATCCACTTCCTCAAGAGGGTACTGGGTAACTGAAGATAAGACCAAGTTTGCCAGCAGGTTGGCAGCACTCAGAGCCTCTGGCTTTGGGCATCTAATTTCATCACCCACACCAAGCTCCTTAAGCAACCACCTTTGAAGACATTCACTTAGCTTTTCTGAATTGCCCCCACAACACCACAGAAGAGCACCAAAAGAATGTTACTACATGATGAGCAGAACTACGGCTCTTTTCACATTTATTTATTTGAGTTTCTTCAGTTCTATTTTGAAAATTTTTAATGCTTTCTGGTTGTTGGGCAATATTCTACGCTGTGCTGGTGAATGGGTCAATTTTGTCGAGTGTTTATTTTCAGCATCTTGATCAGCTGATCTTCATCTTGAATAAAGAAAGACAAGCTTTGGGGACCAGACTCGCCTGTGGAGCAGCAGTTTCTGAAAACGTTGGCTTTTCATCTGCAGCTCAGCTAGGCTGGGATCAGTAACCAATTCACAAGCCTCTTGTGAGCAAGTGCTTAGACTGAAAAAAGCCATGCCATGCAAACATAAACGATTCCTCAGTCCCATGAAAGGAGTCACAGACACAACTCCTGATATTTGCGTTCTGCAAACGCTTGTGTCAATACAAGACTATTGCACCAACGTTCACGGGAAGCAAAGGCACAGGAAGTGCAAAAATAGAAATTATTCATTCTCAGACACAAATAGATATTTCTGGGGGAAAAAACATCCATCCAGCTCAACCTGAATTTCTAAAATCAAAATAGGGTTGCAAGGAAAGCTGACAGGAAATAAGAAAAGGTAAAATAGAGATACCTTCTTGAGGCTATTTAATTGATAAGAGGTTCCACCTGCATCCTTATAGCTAAAATGAGTATATTCCTGCTTTTTCACCAACTGATGGAGCTCTTTACTGAGTAGTATCTAGCAGTGATCAAGGTGATACTGTGTGTCTTTGGAGAGGCAGCCTTCTCCGAGGATCTGTTGGTGTCATGACTTGCCAATGATGTATTGCTCTAAAAACGGTGCCTTCTACAAAAGAACAGGTCCTGGAGCAGATTTAGCCCTAATTACAGGAAGGAAGGAACAGGAGAGGTATGCAGATACCGGGAGATTCATCTTGCCAAAATAGAGAGTGTGTTGCTGCAAGCTGGAGAATTTAAATGGTGATGCTTTGGGAAGGGAACCATGCTAAACAAATACCTCCTCTGTAATAATCAAGAATTAGGCTAGAAAAATGTAGATATCTGAAACCATAATGTATGTGTTTTTTTAGATAAGAGAATTACTTCTAGCCAGAGAGACTCAAAATACCTTTTTACTTCACCTTCTAATATAGCACAGCATCTCACATAGACTCTATGACTCAGTATCATACATATCCTGTTTTTATTAGGTAATTTAGTCCTAAGTAGCAACTGAAGAAGTCCCACTCCCCTCTCAGTACTTCTCAGATTTCCTGTATTTGTCACCTGAAGATGATTACTTGATATCCTGTGTTACTGCTAATTATCGTTATTTTTTATACTAGGCTTTTGCATTAGATTACTATGTTAGTCTAATAACAACGGCACTCCCATGCAATGATACATACGGGTGTGTACATCTGAGAGGCTTTTATATGTTTTCTTCCATTTTCTCGTGCAAGACTTATAAAATGGTTGAAATTATTCTATGGCCTTAGATAAGTCATTTCGATTGGTAGCAAGCCCAGGAATAAAACCCAAGCACTCTAAATCTCAGTTCCCACTCTAACCAGAGAACAACACAAATGTACCTCTGTAGTGGTTCATTATTCTGTATCACATAACCACCAGTACACTGTCTTTGAGAGCCGAGCATAGTAGGGATTAAGTTACTAAATGCTCTTATCATAAAACAGACATTGCAGTCCTCAGGTTTCCTCTGTTAATCTGTTTGTTTTGCTGTATCTTGAGGATAAAAAATGTGGGAGTATGAAACGTTTATCTGTTAATTAGCAATTATAAAACAGTAATGGAGCTGGTGTGTTTTTAAATATGTGAGACAATGTTTGATTTTATGCTTCATTTAGAAATATCAGAAGCATCTAGGCATATTCCATACATAATTTAAAACACTCTATAGGAGGATATACGTGTAATCAAACGAGAGACAAATCCATGCCGAAAATAATGACCTTTTTAGCAAAGACAGGTGTGTTTGTATAAATAGAAATGTCTGGGTGCTAGCTTCAGCATTAGTACTTGCCTAATTCATTTAAACATATGCAAATGAATACAAGGTGGCAGGCTATGCCAGTTAATTGCACAATGAGTTGAGCTTGTCAGCAGAATTTCCTTGCACTACCCTCCCTCTGCTCCACTGGTAACAGGAACAGAACACTGACATGCAGAAATATTTGTTCTTTCTGTACATACAGGGCCGAAGCATTTGGGGTTTCCAGGTGCTTACCTGACGGGATGCAACTATCCTCTTACCATCATGGGGAAAGAGAAGAAATCAGTCCCTGCTCCACAGACCTACTTTGATCGACACTTGGTGGGATCATACATGTAAGGTTTAACCTGCCAGAGCTTCTGCCCCTCCTAAGCCATAAACTCCTCTTAGCTTCGTGCTGCAAAGCAACACCAGACAGAAATCCCCACGCTGAAAAATTTATACTGAGCCAGCAGGAAATTGAGCCATTTGCAAGTATGTTCGCCAGGGAGAAGCTGAAAGGAAAGGTCACATTCAGGAGAGGATTTCTGTCTCCTGATCTCATTGAGAGCCATAGTGCACTGGTGGGGGAAAGGTGAGCCCCGCGAGGTCTGCAAGGCTTGCAGAGAGACGGAGCTGCAAAGGGCCATGGCCAGCAATGCAATAGTGTCAGACAGCACCAGAAAACCCATTTCTTGTTAAGTGCCCTTTACAACCAAGACGTATCCACCTTTTTTTATTTCCTACTGTCAGGTGATAGACCATGTCTGCAAAACTGCCTTTAAGACTTCTCTCCCAAACACTCACAGGAGGTGAGTAAACACATAGTAGAACAATAAGTGTTCATTTTCTAAAACTGTTCTGGGCCCAAATCCTGACCACAGAAGAGTGCCCTGGTGGAATTGGGCTTTTCAGCCTGGAGAAGAGAAAAATGGGGGAGACAAAGAGGATTCGGGAAAGCCATGGGTAGCCTGGCCCTCCAACCTGAACATGAGCTCTGTTCACTCAAGTTGGCTCACCAGGATGCACATAGCATCCTCACTGACATGGACAATTCTGCTGTGTGTGAGGTTCCTGTTGTCTCCAGGCTTGTAATCTCATTTATTGTGAGGTAGGACTTCTGCAATGCTTTCTTTGCCACTACTCCACATTTGGGGGCTTTTATGAAGCACCAAGGGCTTTGCAGCTCAGAAGGGCTTCCTCACAGTCCTGTGAATTCCTTGGATTCACAGGAAAACTGCCTTATGAAAGGGTAGGAAAGATCTGAGCAATCTCTGAGGTGACCCGCTTACTCAGAAGCTGAAAGAGTACGGTCAAGATGTTGAGCTGGCACAAGCAGTGACCTTGGGAGGGAGCAGAAGGACACTTGAGGAAGTGAGGCATCAACATCCATTATTTCTGAAACTTCCTTCTTTGACACTGCCTTCATTTCCAGATCCAGCTAGTTATAAGTGTACAGGGTAGCTTTGATGAATTTGCCAAGCCCATGGCCAGATCCTCACCTACACAGAAATGACATGCTTTAATGGCAAGCCAGAAGAGGCTGCCTTCCTTGCCATTAATGCCACCTGAGGATTGAGAACCGAAGGAATAAGGCTGGTGGGATGCCAGCTAAAGCATCCTATTGTTTCAGAAACAATGTGCATGTCATTAAAGCATGGCAGGGCAGTGCTCTCATTAGCTCCTCGAGACGTTTCTCCCTTCCCATCACCATTTCCTTCCCATCACCACCCTGCCAACTGCCTCCGGAAGCAGATGCTCCTTATAACACCCACTGCTCTCCCACAGACTTGGTGTTATTTTTATTAATCCCAATATTAATTATCACTATTAATCCCAGAGGAGCTGGGAGGATAGTTATCAAACTGTGTAGCAGAGCAATGCCAATGGCATCTCACTTTTGCAGGGAGCTCTACGTCTATCCATTGAAGGCAGCAGAGAAAGAGACTTTAGGAGGTCAGACATCGTAAAGCCATAAAAACCTTGTACTCCCCTGGAGCACTCTGAATCCCGTTCCCCTCCTTACTCTGCACCTTCTCTTGCAACTGCCCTGTATCATGGCAACCAGCTATTTGGACTGTGCATTAATAAAAATAAGCTCTGCAACCAGAAATAATCGAATATTACATATTTTCCCTCATTTGTGACTTTCATAAGCCCTTGCTTTTTTCCTGAGGGTCTCCCAGGGGTTCAGACCCAAGCAAGCTGGACACAATTTTCAAATAAAAACAGCCAGCTTATTCATCAAACAGATTTCTTTTTCCCCTAAATTGGAGGTTTGGGGGAGTTCTATGTATATTGGACCTGAAGTTCAGCGATCCCATTTCATGAACCATGTGTCACGATGACATCCAAAGTGTCCTGGCTCTTTTGCCTTGGAGGAGTTTCCAAGAGGAAGCAAGTCCACCTGCTCCGTTGAGAGACTCACCAGGGCGTATGGGACACCAGTTGTGCTTTACTGCAACACATGAGAGCCTCTGCTGTCAACAGGACTGTGTGCTGCTAGAAACGAAATAAAAAGAACAAATTAAAGTTAGCTTTTGTGGAAGGAAGTTGCTGGTTAAGAACACGATTGTTGGAAACGGGTGTTAATCTGTTAACCTGCAAGAGTCACACAGGGTGCCCAGCATCCCAGTGTCCCTGCGCTTCTTGTAATGTCATTGCCAGCTGCACCGAGAGTGAAGAGGCTTCTCATCCCTTCCCTGCCCTGAGAGACACGGAAGAAATAAAGAGGCAGTATATTTGGCATGGGAGTCCTGCCTCGGCAAGCGCTATGCTGGCTCTATCTGCCATTGCCCGTTGCAAACAGGAACAGTGGTGACTGCAGCTCAGCTGCCGGGTTAACTCCACAGCAAACTGGCAATATGAAATTAAACCAATGTACAGTTTTCTGAGCTCTGTCCACGTTACGTGTCTCAAAGAAGTTTTTTCTCCTTCCACTGCTTTAACACGTTTTATGAGTTTGGCAGTGCTGCCCCACAGCCCCGCAAACCTGCAGGAGGTTCCTGCTGGTGGAAGGGCTTTGGGGCTGGGCGCAGGGCTCCAGCCTTCAGGCAGACCCATGGAAGGTTCATGAAACTGTGATGGGATGCAGAGAAACTGCTCTGCGTAGCGCACTAGGGCTCGTGCATTGAGCTTGGTAACAGAAGCAACTTTTGGCACCGTACTAGACTGACTCCCACACTTTCTATGCAGGTAATAATAATGGCAAGAATTATATTCCCTTCCCTGTTCACCCACCGTACTGATTTTTCAGACAATATGATAATGTTTGCAGTTACCTTATGAACAGAACCAGTTCACAGCCATCAGCTGTAACGCAGCAGCTTAAGCATGCAGCACACGCAGCTGTAACGTACATAGATAGACCAGCCATGTGTTATTATGCTTCTGGTCTTGGGCAATTAAACATCTGCTTTCCACAGGGAAATAATCTTTTTTGTAAAACCCTAAGGGAAAAGAAGCTGTTTTGTTTCATTTTTCACACTACGCATTTACTCTTCATTAAGACAGATTACAATTAAGGCAGCCCAGCATAACTCAAACCATTCCTGTCCACCAGTAATGACAGGGGGCAATCCTTGATTGCTGGCCACTTTGATTGCCAAACTACACATCTTTTTGCAGTTACTGCCTGTTTATTCAAAGAGCCTTTGGGGAGCTACCAGCTAATGTGCTAGCTCCAAACTCTCCCATGGCACAATTCACATCCCAGCCTCTTTGATCCACTTCTAATCACTACATGCAAATCACTATTTTTAGACTACACACTTAGGAAAAATAACCTCTAAGCAAGTCAGAAAAGCCAAACAGAAGACAACGTGCAAATTCAAACCATCTCACCCTATGGCAATGTCCAAGAGCAAGGCCATAGAATCAGAGAATAGCTGAGGATGGATGGCACGCCTGGGTATCATCCAGTCCCATGTGAATGCCTACAGTCACCTCTGCTAAGACGTACCATAAATATAAATCTGCAAGCACAGAGCACAGAGACATTGCTTAGAATCCCAGCATTTGCAATGGGATTTTAAAACTGAAATGTTACCTGTGATGTGCACTTAGCTACAGACTTTCAGAAAAGCCAGAGGTACTCCTTGTAATAATTTGTTCATACAATTTCTTTTCTTTAGGTAACCACATATGAACCCCCATACAGGCAGTCAAGATGCAGGAGCCAAGTGCACACAGCTATTTATGCCCAGATACCTCTTCTCTCTTTACAGCTGCGACAAACTGCATGTAATTGCTCATACGTTTACCAAATGTGGACACAAATATAGCCTCTAAACTTGCCCAGTCCATTCTGACACTTAAGTAAACTGTAGTGGCTCCCTCAGACAGGTTTTCACTTTCCCCATGTTTTCCAGTTTTTGCACGTTTAGTGTATTTCCATTTGCAATTTTGCACATTTTCCAGGGCAGTCAAGTATGTTTTCAAGCAGCTGGGGGTTCACAGATACACACGTGCATTTTACACGCTTTCAGACTTCTAAGGCAAGGGAAGAGAAGAAACAGTTTGGCTCCCCCTAAGCCATCACGGGTTTCTGGAGCAGACCCAAGAGGGTGTGTGTGTAAGTGTGAAAGGAAGAGAGCACTAACAAGCTCAGTTTGCATCCAAGACAAAACAGTTACTCATTGCCAGAAGCCAGTGGCTTTGCCTACTTGAGGAATTCCCATCCCCAACCTTTGCAGATAAAAAAAACCATCGCATTTAGCCAGCCCTTCATCATCATCTCGTTTATCAAACACAAACAGCTATCTCTAACAAGTCAGCTAAAGCACACAGGGAAATGCAATGTTCCCAGCTCTTAAACCTATCGGTTACAAGCAAAGAGCAAGTGGCTGAACAAATAGAAGAGTAATCTTTCAGAGCCCTGTTGGCTTTCTATCTATTCTGAGAGTGCCTGCAAATTCAACGGTGATTTATTAACCGCTATTGAAGGACAGAGCTGTTAATAAAAGCTCACCTACAAATACCTCGGAAAATGTCAATACCCACTAATGACAAGTTCCTGAGATACCCATTTAGCCCCACAACAGCACAGCACAGTCCATAAACAATTGCTTCTATTCAAATAACGTGCTTAAGTCCCATCAGTTTCTTTTAATCCACATATGCAGACCCAGAAAAAAACAACAGTACTTTTCATGACCTGAGTTCTTAGAGGCACAGCTGGCAACTCCATGTAGTTAAGATCATGCTCAACGTTACTCAATAAAGGTCAAACTCAAAAAGAAGAGGTCTAGAAGTTGTGCCCAGAGGCTCACACTTGCAAATATCACTCATGTATTACGGCATATTTGCATTTGCATGAAAACTACAGGTTTGGGCTATTTGTCATGTACACTGGCCTAAATTTGATGTCATTCAAATAAGAGCAGAATTTGGCTTTGTATCAGTGAAAGTGTTAAGTGTATGATCTCTTAGGGCTTAATATTCTGTGTGACTATGCTTTTGTGGAGAGCAGGATGTCACACCAAGGGCCCTCTTCCTTAGTTTACAGACTTCTTTGTTAACGCTTGAAACATTTTAATAGTGCCAAGGACCATAAAGCTGTTGTGGCAATTAAAAAAAAAACAAATTGATTTCATTTGGAAGTAAGGTACCAAAAATCATACTGCTCATGGCTGCCAAAAATAGCAGCTTTGGATTTCTCATAAGAATTTCAGTACTGAAAGGAGGGAAAAAGTGTCAGAGCAATCATTCCTCACTCTGGGAATCAGTGAAAAAGCTTAGTGGTCCAGACTGTGCAAGATCCACAGTCCAGACTCCCACTGCCACGTCCCTCCTGTGCTCATTTAGACATTGCAAAGTAGGTATAAACTTCAACTGTAGCAGAGAAATATTCCTGCTTTCCCAGTTTCCAAAAGTTTAAATGACAATACATATTATAGGCCAGGGGAGAATCAGCTCCATAGTACCGGTTGTTTAACTGAAAGTCCCCAGATCTCTTTTTTTTTTTCCTCTGAAAGAAAAATTCCCTGAGATTAGCTCTTTCTTGTATTATTCCTAATAAATTCTGGTCCCAACCCAATGAAAATATGTTGAAAAAAGCTTTTGTCAGACTTTTCCATGAAATGAAAAAAAAAGGATCCAAGTAGAAAATTTAACGGAAATTTTTAAGAACTTTAACTTCGTGTCAAAAATCCTTTCAATTCAGGTTTGAGCTCAAATTAGGGGTAAAGCTTTGGTAAAGATTCCCCCTTACTATATATAGTTAGTTTTGCTCATTCTGACTTACACATCTACAACTATTTTCATTGCATTTGTCCCATGTGAGAGTTCATTAGACTGTTAAATCCATTTTCAATAAAACATGTGAGGCTTTAACCATGCATAGACTAATGAATGTCTATGCAATAACGATATGAACTCAATCCAATATATGTGCTGTTCACAGCATATTAGTAAATATCAGGCAGAATATAAGTCATTTGTCGTAAAGGAGCCCATCATTTAAGACACCTAAGGAATTCCAGCACTTTGCAAGGCAGTACATGAAGTAACACGCAACTTATGCTGTCATTATGGCTTATTTGAGAGGTTTAGATAAAGGGGAAAAATGCCAAAAGCAAACTAACACTTCAGAGGCACAGTTAAAAAATGACATGCTTTTTGGTGGGGGAGGAGGGGGTTTAATTTTTCCCTTGCTGTGTGGTTTGGGTTTTTTTTCTTCCAAATCTGAGTAATTATGACATTCCATTTCTTGCACAGCTTAATACCTCAATGCATTGCCCAGTCTGTGCTGCTCAAATGCATTGTCAGGACACAAGCTTTTCCTTCCTAGGGCACAGACCAAGGGATCTGACCCTCCGCTGTCAGATTACCCTGTTTGTGTCTGGAGCAGGACCCAGTGGGGAATATGCAGGAATCTTGCAGGTCAGCCAGGAGCAGTCCAGCCCAGGAGAGACTTCCCCAATTCCCTTCTTAGGCACCAGCGCCAACATAATGTTCTTGGCTTCAAGAAGCGTGAGTTTCTGATTCATTTTTATTTTTAAACGAACCATTGCATGGTGGAAACCCCAAGTCTTTCCACTCCAAGGGCTGCCATTATTATTACTGACAAGTAGTAAGGGAATACTGAGTATCACAAAAGAAGGGCAACTTTTATTGGAGGTCAAAATACTATCTCAGATCCAGGCTGACAGCGTTGCTTTGTGTGGGTAACCAGCTGAAGATGTAGGGAGGTCCTTCTGCCCAGGATGAGCAGGGTGAAGAGCATCGCCTCTAAATTCATGATGCCACCGTTGTCCACAGAAGAGGGAAGGCTCCTGTTTGGAGAACAGATGTGGAAAGCAAATACAAAGAAACAAAGGCATGCAGAGGGGAGGGAGAGAAGGGAAGTGGAAAAGAGAGAGAAAAAATATTTGGTGAACTCCCAATGACAGAGCAATAGACTATCTACCTCTCCCGGCCACAGTGAACTGTGAGACTTGCAAACACTGCAAGACTAGATGCTGCAAGGGGAAGAAACACTCAAGACTCCCATTTCCATGGAGGTACAACAGACTGGGACTTTGCAAGCAGGGCATGCCTAGGATAGAAACTGCCCTGCAGCAAGGACTGGCTCCTCTGCACCTTGCAGGCATCTGCCCATGTAAGACAGCTTTGTGCTTGGGTTTGGCCCTTTGCAGCATGGCCCCAGAGCTGTGGCGTGGGTTACATGCCCAGCTGTAGACTACTGGTTAGTAGTCCTACCTAAAAGTGAGCTGGTGAGCAGCCCTAGAGGAAGGAACCAGCCTAAAGCTGTGACATGGCTTTGGAAGCTTAATGAGATACGTCACCCTTAAGATATTAACTCAGCAACAGAATAGGAATGTCTTCAGAAATTTCCTTTTCTTTACACCAGGATCAGCTTCTTCTGCTCACAGCCAAGCAGACTGTGCTAGGCAAAGTCAGGACTGGGTAATCAGGGCTTGGGCTACAATAAATCTCTCAAGGCGATTGATACCAGCCAAAATGAAGAAGCCAGGCAGGGAGTCGCTCATGACGTCTTGGTTTGGGCTATTTATTTTTTTTTTACCTCCCTTGATCTCACCTCAGGAAAAAAAAGAAGAACACACCGATCCAGCAGCTTCATGAGTGCCATATAGCACCCTATAGCCAGACAGAGCACATCTGAGCACATCCTTTCCATCAGCTGCTCTGGACCCGCAGGCTGGGCTTCAAGGCGCAAATCTTGGTCAATGCAAACCCACGCTCTCTCACACAGGGACATTTAAGTCTGTAGCTGACAGTTCTCACTTGCACTTTACATTCTAGAGATGGCAACTCTGCAGGCACATCAGCATTTAAAGCACTCTTGAGTTACTGTGTATTTAATGGCTCATATGTTTGTGCCACTGGCAGGTCTGGCAGAAACCCAATATCACTCCTGACTATGTGGCAACCCTGAGTTTAATGATCAAAACTGAAACAAAAAGCTTAGATAACATGAAAGTCACGTTTCAGCTCAGTCTCTGTGACTTTGAACCACTGGGTCAAGGATGAAAGTTTTTCTGGGGAATTTCTCGGAAGGATAGCCATGTAGCTCACTTCAAAGCACACAGAGTTCAAAATTTCATCTTTTCCAGGGGATCGTTTAAAAGCTGCCCAGTGTTGTTGCAGAGCAGAATTCAGGTCCAAGAATGAACTAAACCACTAACTTTCTGACCTGCTGCAAATGGGAGCCAGAAGTTTACACCCCACAAACTTTTGGGCACATCACCATGTTTGATTTGCATTAATTGCCACACAATAATATGGAGGGCCCCCAGCAGAGATCAGTGCCTGACACCGTAGATATAGGGGTGGGATTCCTCTCACCTAAGTTTAGCCATCTAAAGATTAGCTATCTAGTTTAAACTAGTCATCAAGAATCCTTTTCTAGTCAATGGAGTGAGATAGGCGCCTTTGTGGCAAAATTTGCCAAGGGTCCTAGCTGATGAATTCAATGTGTGTGTTTAGGCCTGATTTCAGCGAAGGACTTAAGCGAAGGCTTAACTTTAAGCACATGAATAATCTGATCTCTGTTAAGTGGAGCACTTCAGCATCTTCCGAGTTTAAAGCTCACCACGGGCTTTGCGGGATCATTGAGTGTGGAGTCAGGCTTGCCATGATGGAGCACAGCACAGCAGAGACCAAATACCCAGAGTTAAGCTCGGAAAAAGGAGGGATTGAGGGATGGGTGAAGGGAGGGAAGGCAATGTTCAAGGGGTGGCTGAAACTGCCAGGTGAATGAAAGAGACTGGAAGAATTAGAAACAGCCCTGCGTGGGTACCTCTGATAGCTGCAAAATTCCCAGTGGTGGAGGGTAGGAGCTCTGTCCTCCGTGTTGCTGCCACAGAAGAACAAGGTGACGATGTAACGGAAAAGCGACAAATCCAAAACCAATAAAAGGGAACATAGCTTTAATCCAGGTGCAATGAATTTACGGACATCACCACCGCAGGAAGTCACAGAGAGCTTAACAGTATCAAAACCAATGTTGAATATTTCTGAGGCTATCCAGAGAGGGTCAAAAATAATCCCAAGAGGGGAAATTATGGTACTATTACTCAGCATCCTTCTTTAGGGCTTGAGCCAGCTTCTAATGGCCAGAAATCAAGATGGAGCCCACAAGGAAATGGCAAGGGTGGGCAGGTACCCTCACCGCAGCCACGCTCAGATCCCTCATCACTCAGAAGCTCTCGGTACCAGCCACTGTCAATCCATGTGTCGATCCATCCTGTGGCTGTTCTTCTGAACCTCGGTATGTAAAAAATCCTATTACAATTTCAGCACTTAAATAAACCCCCTGAATTTAAATGTAAAACTCAGGCTTCTTGTGCAATTAATGAGTGTTGGTGGGAGCACACAGCACTGCGTTGGAAAAGGTTGGCTTGATATTGTAAAGTCAGTCCTGTGAGACAACGCTCCTGTCTATAAAACACCCTGAATCATACCTCCACCTTTCTAAATATCCTCTCCTTCAAAGTCTTTTCATGCTGATAAAAGTGAGATCTTCACTATTTCCTGAAGTGCAGGATGAAACCAGCAGCTCAGGGGGGGCTATACGTGGATGCACATTTCAGGTTTGCATACACCCGTCCCTGTAACCAAACTTGTCCTTGGCTCTGTTCAGCTGAGATGTCTCTCCTAGCGGTTACTTGCCTACCCTTGGCACCATTCTGCCTGCAGATTGCTGACAGGCAGGTGTCACGCAGGTCCCATACAAGAGGCTGGGGGAAAGGAGGGCAGCAGATACCACCAAACAGTGTAGGGAGAAAAACATCAGAGAAGAGGCAAGTGAGACAAGCAGAAGACCCAAGGTAAATGCAGAAATTCAAATCCCACAGCAAAACCCACTTTCAATCACACTACAGAGCACTAGGACTTTTGTCCTAGCAAGAATGCATGTTTTACAAGTTTGGGTTTGGACCTTATTGTATAACCATGCTTTTCCTACAGAGCACTGCTCTGAGGCACATCTCTCTCTTCCAGGAAGGCCAAGTGATGTAAACATCTGGCAGGTCACCTTGCCTACAGCCCAGATTACAAAAAGTCACCACAGAAGCACAAAAAAATGACTGCTGCACTTAAACCAGGCATCTCCAATGCCGGTGGTTGGGGCAGCACAGAGGATGGAGAAGTCTGAACTCTAAGGAATAAATTCTCCTATTTTCTTACAGAAAATCTTTGAGTGATAGGGTAACTTGTCCATGAGGATCCAGATGTGAAACAAGCCTGAAAAACATCAGCATCTAGAGATTTTAGCTGTCTTAGTCTAAGAGACAGAGCAGACAGGGAAATGAAGATGATTTACTTTTTGTGGGGGGGGAAAAGGGCACTCAAGCAGAAAGGCAGAGGAAACTTCGCAGAGTCTGATACAGAACCACCTTCACAATCATCTGCTTTCTCTGTTTATACTATATTCATTTTCTTATGTGAGTGATAGTTACAGGAAGCTGATTGGAGATGTTTTATAAAGCATGTCAGGAAACATTAATATCACCTTTTAATTACCATACAGCACCCTGAGTGCTTTTACAGGATGTGGTGAGAGAGAGAACTTTATAGATAAGGTGAGTAATAGAGCACCTTTCCGTACCTAAGGTCTTCAGAGTGCTGAGTGGAAAATTAAATTAATTTTTTTTAAAAAATCAATCAATATTTCTAACACAAACACATTGCTTCTAACTCTTTGGGATTGTCCCTTATCTCTTGGTATTTTGTTTTTCTTAAATGGTCTCCCTGGAGACAAGTGATTGCATGAGTATCAGAGCTTTTCCTTAAAATAGAAGAAACTGTAAGTTTTTAACTCCTGGTGCCTATAAAGAAAAACCTGAACAATGTTTCTAACAATCCAGAAGCAGAATTAAAGCAGCCCCATATTTCGCACTCTTGAATTTATTGTCTGCATTTTCTAGGCTCATCTCATTACATTCGGAGACCTGCCAGATGAGCTGTGGATATTCATTGTAAATTATCAAAATACAAAGTAAAACCAATTGGGAGAACGAACAGTTTAGCCATTAGACTGGCAGACTTTGGACCAGTATTCCTGGGTTTTGTGAGCATCCAAGCAGAACCCCTGGTGCTGGAGCTGCACCGAGCAGGCAGACACCAACACACGGGTCAACACATGGTCACATATTTCAAAGGACTTTGAGTCAGACTCAGCTCGCAAAGTCCTGGGGTTTGACTGTTCCTTTAAACTTTATTCCTTCTGCAGAAGGCCTTGCCATTGATTGATTAAAATCTTGGATCACTGGCCCAGGCTTACTCCACTGCTGCACTACAATAACTGTGATAATTGCTGCTTCAGGTCCCCCCAGAGAAATCTGTATTTGTCTCTTTGTGGAGGGGGAAAAAAAAAATAATGTATTTTTCCCCAGTGATCAGCAATCTACATGGATTTCTAATAATCAAAGGCTTTCCTCTGGTTCAGCAGCATGTTGTAAAGTGAAGTTTATAACGTTGAAACAGCAATTGCTGGTGGCTCTCTTCCTAATTTCTTGCATAAGTGAAGTGCAGAGACCTTCAATAAAAATTAGCATTTAACTTGTCAGAAAGAGCCACCTCTCGTGCCAAGCAGTGTCACAATGTTGAACACTGCAGCAGTATGTTTCTGTTTGATTTTTTTTCCAGCAGCAGGGCAGCTCCCACAATAAAGGAGCCAAGACTCAATTCCTTGTAATTATTGACAGGCAATTCTCGAAATGCATGTGCTTAACAAAAAGGCGGCAGGCACAGAAGTAAAGCCCAGGGCCAAGTTTAACGGTCTATCAGTGATGGTCTGTAAGCAATGGACACTTGAGAAATCTGTGCACTGCCTGTGAAACGAATGAAAATGGCTTTTTAATTAAGCATCAGCTGTATAAATTGTTTGCAGCCAAGCCACTTAGAAACTGTGTGTTGGAAAGATCAAGACAAGAGTTTTCATCCTGGGAGCTCTTGAGTTTGGTTGCAATGGTCTTTGGTTGAAGCAAAGCCTTTTCTGGTGGTTACAGCTGAGGGATTTGGATGCTGCTGCCACCATCACCTTCACATACGTCAGCTTTTTGCCCCCTCCTGCTGCCCCTGCTGCCCCCTCCACTGTGGCTGTGAGAAGCGGTCTCTCCAGGAGAGCCCCCGCAGCCAGCCGAGCTCCACAGCTCACAGTGACATGGCAGTGCTGACTTTGAGGTAGGTCGGTTGGACATTCCCAGGGTGGTCTCCAGAAAAAAAAACCTGCTGAAGTCAAGCCAACTCCCTAAACCTACACCCCACATCACATTGCCCAACCTGCAGTGCCTGAGCTGGCTATTTTAAATATATGTATGTATGCTAGATCTTTTGCCACTGCAATTAGCGATGTGTGAGCAGCCTGGGTGGGATCCATCTCATCCAATTTCAACTGCCTAACACAGGGGTGTCTGCCTATCCGGGCTTTCCCTGTCATCAATGGAGAGAGGTAAGAACAGCCAGAGGGTGATTCGTCACACCTCAGTTACGGGTCGGATACAGGGAGTTGGCTTCTGGAGGCAGGTATTTCTCTCCACAGGTTATAATGGGAGTCTAGACACCTACCTGCAGCCAGGCAGCCAATTCTGAGAGAGTCAAGTGAGAGAAACCCACTCCAGGTACCTGCCTGCAGTGGTGGGCATTGATCTCAGCTAGGGGCCTTCAGTGTTACTGGAATGCAATTAGTAAGATTCCTAAACGTTGACAGACCCAGATGTCTGTGGGAAATGAATGGGGTTTTTTGGCTCCCTGACTTCCCAGTATGGCAACCCCTTGCATCACTTCCACAGCTGACGCCATAGCACTTCAACCGAACAGAACCAAGGGTAAGAAACATTTGAATTGGCAGATAGCACATTTCTGGAGGCTGCCTGGCCGTGCCGTAAGGTTGGACTTGCTAAAATACAGAATTTGATATTGTTGGTGATGGGTTGGCGAGTAAAGAGTTTCTTCATTTTCAACCATTTCCCCTTGGACAATCCTTAACAGTGGATGGTGCTGAAAGTATGATTTCACTCGTCTTCCACAGGAATCATGAATCAGTGATGGGACACATCCTGGGGCCACTACTCAGGACAAAGTTCTTTTCGACCTGACCAAAATCTGAGTTAAGGACCTCAAGACTTGGTCCTTGTGAATAAACTCAAATGGAAACAGCTGTGCTTGAACTAATGAGATAAAGATCACCCTCTCAGTGGGCTCCTAATCAAAAAGATTGTCTTAGTTCCTGTACAAGGGGGGGCTTCTTTGTACAAGCCTATTGTCCTTTTGAGTCTGGAAGGGATTCTGCAGGTTTCTGAAGGATTTTCTTGTGCAAAAATCCCCAGACCTCTGATACCAGACTACATTGAAGTTTAATCACTTTTCATTGCATATGGTCACTAAAACCTCTATTTTAGGGAAAAATAAAAAGGAGAGGAAAAAAAACCCGAACGGGGATAACTACTGCTTATTCTAAATCAAGTGACACCTTGTGTAGACTTTTTCTCTTAGGTTGTTTGAAAAATTTGCCAAAACTGTAAGGTTTTAAGAAGTGCTCAGATTTGGCTGAAATCCACACCACTGAAGAAAGGGTAAAACTCCAACTGACTTTAAGAGGAGCAGGATTGGGCCAAAAACGAGTATGTCTGAAAATCCCACACCATTATTTTTATCAGTAATGTCTGAAGGGAATGTGGCAGACGCTCACAATTCAGATTCACTTCAGATGTAGATCCCAAACTTAACATAATGAACTTGCTTAATTCCAAGAAAATATAATTAGAACATGTTTATAGGCATTAAGCCATTTTGATGAAAGAAATATTTTCCAGCCTTATGAAGAACAAGTTGCAACAGACTAGTGCAGGTTTAAAAATCTCAAGATGATTAATGAATTGGATTGTACTTCTATCCGTAAGCAGAACAGTAATTTAATTCACTGATGAATAGTAAGAGGACAAAAATTAACCAAACATCTAGTACCTTCAAGTGCAAAAAAACTTAGTAGCCCTACAGCACTTGAAGCACTTCTCCATTTAAACCATGCTCTGTAAAAAATGTATATATCTTGAAAACGGAAGACATCCCTTTAAGCTGAATTAATTACACAGATAGAACTATATTTATAGCCTTCAGACCTCAAGGATGAAAATAGTATTTCTATATTAGAGAATGATGTGGGCTTTCCAGATGTTATTTTGCAAGTTTTAGCCTTACCTCTGATAGTCTTAAGAAACAGGCAGGCTGCTTAAGGCATTCTTCCCTGAAATCAGAGACAGCACAGCAGTCCATCCAACACCACCAGTCAAAAGCTCTGTAAAGTCATTCCTGGGTCTAAAGGATCACTTTGCATCTGCCCATTCAAAGGAAGCAATGGGACTTAGGGATTTTAAAGCTGGTGACTACAAAAACCGGTGAACGTAGCTTTCTGCAGTTGGCAGCGGGGAACAAAAGGAAAGCTACACTCCAACTGGTTTCAGGAATTCAGCCCAGACTTTGACAGACTTTCAGGACTTAAAAGGGAGGAATGGGAAGGGAGAGCTGTTGGATCTCAGCCATCCAAAGGACTTTCTGACCCGGAAGGATTTCTTCAAGCTAGAATAACCATTCTGCGGTAGGCTTTGACAAATGTGCTTAAATAAACAAGGTGGCCCAAAAAAATTACACTTTATACCATTTTCTGGAGACAAAAGGACAACTCAGCTGGAAGAAAGCCTATCTGTTACTTTCTCGTGGCTGCTTCTCTAACTCACAAAGTCTTCGGTAATTGGGAGGGTTTCACAGAAGTTCAGTACATTCCTGATTTTTGTACAACAGTGATAACAATGTTCGTGATACGCTTGGAAACTCACCATCTTACATGTTCAAAGCATTGTATAAACATCACTTAATTAATAGTTGCTAAACAGTGCTTTATTCAGGTGGTTCAGATATGCCTTTGAAGGGTACATAAGTACTTAGATTGTATATTATGAAACAATTTGATATATTTGTTCATTTTAATTAAGTTTTTCCATGTTTACACACATGATACAAGGTAACAAAACATGATTGTACAGGTGCTAGAAAGGAGAGGAATCGCAGGGGCCCAAGGGGATATAGGAAGCTGTAAGAGGATGAAACTGGAAAGGTAAATTAGGCAGACCTGACTAAAAACTGGAGAACTTTTAAACTGTGCACCATGCCATATTTATGGCAGTGAATGTATTCCAGAACGATGCATGAGAAAGCTCAAGGAAAGCAAGTGAATTTCAGACACACGTCCCAGAAATGCCATGGAAATACAGGGTCTAGTCCAAAGGCCATCAAAGGCAATGGAAAGATTCCTACTGAATGCAGAGAGCTCTGGATCCCAGGTTTCCCAAGGGAAATTGTGAAAGTGTCATTTCTGGCTCATTTTAAAGCAACAAAAAGCTGTAGAAGAGAAGCCTGCGCTCAGCAGGGGTCACAACCACGGTTTGAATTCTGCTGTTGCTTAGCCCACTGACCAAGTAGCTGGCCCACCTCAGCTTTCCTCCTTTTTTTTTTTTTTTTGTGTTTTCAATAAAACTGAGCTAGCTGCATTGAAGTCCAACCAGAGCTACTCACCTAGTAACAGCCTAGTAACAACTGATAAAATCAGTTATTTCCAAAAATCGGTCATAAAAGGCTACTACAGCAGACAGAGCAAATGACCCAGGAACAATGAGTATTGCCCGTAAGTGTAGTCCTTTTATAATGACACCAAGGTCACATCTGTCACAAAAGAACAATTCTACTGCTGTCCTTTGTTTACCATGGGCTTGTGCATTTGGTTCACTGAACAAGAGAAGGAAGTTTA
The DNA here is from genome assembly GCF_015220075.1 of Falco rusticolus. Lineage (NCBI taxonomy): Eukaryota > Metazoa > Chordata > Aves > Falconiformes > Falconidae > Falco > Falco rusticolus. The sequence goes on along the minus strand of NC_051190.1, from coordinate 31,671,663 downwards.
CAAGGTTGTTAGAAATGACTGGAAATGTCCATGGACTGTGGTCTTTACTCTAGATTTTAATTCTTCCCATAACATATTTTTCAGAGCTAATCTGATTTAGGGAGGAGACATAGTTCTTCTCCACTGTTTCCCCAGAGACTTTGACCCCTCCAGCTCCTGGATTCCACCCTTCTGACCATCGCTAAGTATGAAGACTATCCACCAAGTATAGTGGTGTATTTAGCCACACTCACGTACAAAGCTTTCTTCCAGTCTGTTCCCAGCTTCCAGTATTCCCTCTGATTTTTTTCGTACACTGAAATACCTTCCTGGGTTGTTTTTTTTTTTTTCTTCTGTCTGTCCAGCAAACCCCCGAAGTCTGCCCTCATACACTTACTATGGGAGTTTTTGTAGGACACAGCTTACTAAAATGTGTGGAATTTCTTGGTCCTACTAGTTAGAACATGATTTGGTCTTCATTCAAAGTGAAAGGCAAATATTTGTCTGGCAAGGTGACTCTAAGCATTTACTACGTGTTACTTATCCAGTTGAGTCTTGGCAGTTCTCCCTACCCTCATACAGACCAACTCTCCTCTCCTTTAGTTTTTTAGGCTCAGATACACTCAAGTAAAACTCCTGACTTACTTTGCTGCTGAGACTAGCAATGCTAATATCCATTCTCCCAGTGTGGGGTGTAACTGCATTCCCATCTGTGCCTTCACCGTCCGAAGCACAAACATCAGCCCTTCCCACCCACAGAAATAAGGCATTAAAGACTACAACTCACTCAGGCAGGACAGTAACGGAGCCCAAATAAGTGCTTTGCTGCATAGACAAGACTGAGTCCTAAGACGGGACGAACTTTCATCTCGCTCTTTAAGAGGGGAGTACAGCCATTTCTCTCTGTGGGATCCTACATGAAGCAATCAGTTCTCGTGAACGCTTCATACCCTCCACCCTCATGAAGGACACTTGCTGGCGTGTTTCCAGCCATGCTAGAAGATTGCTGAAGCTTCCTGGAGGCAAGCCAAGCCATGTCACATCCAAGGGGCCCGCTTTGCATTTTTGGCTTGTATGTGATTTTTGTTTTCGACTATGGTGGATAAAGTTTTCAAGTATATGATTCATTGGTGCTTTATGTCAAGCTTACAAATCTTTGCTTCTGAAAGCCTTCCCTTGCTGCGAAATTATATGCCAACCAAGGCCAGAAAAGCAGAATTGTCATTCAGAGGCTTGCATAGGGCTTGAGTGAATATTACTTAGTAGGGGGTGACGTGACTTTATGATACCTATGCTGTCAACTGAGGAGGGCTTTTTTTAGTTAAATGTGATGACAACTGCACCCTATTTATACCAATGAACTTAGGCGTATCAAAATAGTAACATCAAGAGGAATATCCTGGGCAAAAATTTCACACTGCTCAGTTTACGCTTTAAAATAAATATTTCTTTAGCTTACAATTGATCACTGGTTACAAACGTCAGAGAACGCTTCATGGCTTTGACTCCATCCTGAAAACGAGAGAAGGCTTGGGGCTTGGCTCATTCGGGGTTATGGTACTGACCAGGCGGACTCGCATGGATATGGGTTGCCATCCCTACAACCAAACATCCACAGTACCACTGGACATTTTGCTCTGTCTCCAGGGCAATTTGAGCACAAAACAGCCAGCAAGGGAAGAAAACTTGCGATTTTGTGGTTTGCATCACTCTCATCACAATTATTATTAAGGGGCTGGAGTGCCTCTGTGCTCCAAAATTTTGGAGTGCCTTTTCTGGGCCAGAATCAGTGTGGTTTCACTGGCCGAGTGCAGGGTGGAAGGAGCATATCTGAGACTGGGAATCCCTTTGTACCATGGAATTTTTGGGGGTGTCTTTAGGCCAAGCTGAAATGAGAAGCAGCATTCCCCAGCTCTTAGCTTTCACCCTCCCTCCCCAGAGGCTTCCCGAGCAGCTGAGCACAGTCGAGCAGTGCAGGGCTTTTAGATGCATTTAATTTAACGGAGCAGGCAGAGGCTGTGCAGGCTGGTAGCACAAGCACACTGTTGCTTCTGGTCCCAGATGAGTTATCCACTGCTCTCCCCATTTACTTAGCTTCAGGCCATGGGGAGAATTCTCCTTCGGAGGGTAGGCAAGGCTTGCCTGCATTGCGGAATCAAAATCCAGCCTTTAATAGTCACATTTTCTCTTTTGTACCCTGTGGTATGATTACCAGATTTCAGTCTGCTTCCCAAATCCTCCTTCCCACCAGCTCCCACAACTCTGGAATGGTTTAGAGGTCACTCTGCATTTTGCTGTATAGCTCTAATTACTACTCAGCACTATAATTGATACGTTAAAGCCTATTAAAATATGGAGCTGAGCCACTGCTTTACAGTCACTGCACTTCTAATGCCAAAAATCACTTACAGTTTGTTTCTGTGCTTCATTTCAGCTACTTTTAAATAAATGTCTCTCCCCAGGACCTGGACGATACGAAAGGGATTTAGTCTCAGAGTGTGAAACTTGCAGCCTGCAGCACCAGAAAAATAAAGCGTTCTTACAAAGCTATTCAAATGGATTTCCCTCACTGATCGCTTCAGCCAAAAGTAAATTATAAGCCAGACGTTATCAAAGAAAATCGCTGTAGCACATTCCAGTTCATTTCACTGTACAGCAAGGGGTTGAATGCAGAGGTGCCGGCCTTCAGTCACATTTTCATATTTGCAAGGCAAACTCACACACTAGAGCAAACATTATTTATATATGTATAATATGTATACTTTAACTATCACTTCTGTTATTTATTATGGCAGAGGATGTCTTCAGGACATTCTTGAGGGGATGAGCTGTCTGGCATGCATATAAAAACGAAGCAGCAAAATCAAGTAAAATTAAACTTAGCAGAACTATTAAAAGACTTAGACACCGAGCAGTCAGTCAAGGCAACTGCAGGGCATTCCTAAAAGCTCAGGAAAACAAGACAGAGGGGAAGGGGCTGCCAGACGCCAAGGTGAAGCATGTGCTCTTGCATATCATTTCAAAAGAAACGCTGGGAAAATAAAGAAAGCAAGAGGGCTCAAAGGGCTGACCCACCCAAAAGCAACTTGTGTCAGGGCAAAGAATAAGGAGAAAATACCGGTGATGAGAAAAATCTAGCAGAAATTTATTAAGAGAACAGCATTCGCAAAATGTAGGAAATAGAGAGGTTTCTCCAGGACATGCAAAAGGACTAAACAAACTCTACCTATTTCAAGAGAATGAAATGCTCTGCAGCTAAGACCGTACTGGGAAAACTCCAAGTCAAACGGAATTCTTTATAAGGCCTTTTAAGAAATAGTTTGGCCAAAGTTTCCAAAGGCATCTCAGAAGTCACTAGACACTTCTGTTCAGGCATATAAATGGGCATGCACAGGCTAAAAGGGTTTCTTCTGTCACTATGTTTCTTTCTTCTGAGTCTTTTAAGGAGGCATTATACACACGGAAATAAATCTTCCTCTGTGTGGCATTTGCCCCACACCATGGGGGACTACCACCAAAGGCTGTCAGATGCACCACGTAACATGTGGAGATGTCTTCCCAGCCTCAGGACAAATCTGGACCGACACCCCTCAAGGCATGCAGCCTCAGAGGAGCTCAGCTAATTTACAACAGTGTCTTTATGTATTTCTCTGGTGCCACACTCAAGAGAGACAGAGCGAGAGGGGACAGAGAGAAATTCATCCCTAAAATCAGTGGTGGACTATTGGATATGACACCTGAGACAGCAGGACTTCCAGCTCTGTGTTTCTCAATGCCTGTAGCCTTGCAGTTCTCTCAGGCTTCAGCACACGTGAATCTGTTTCTTCTTCCAACCATGACCTGGATTTGGCCACCAAGGTGGAGAACCTGGGACATGCACTGAGATCATCTTCCTTCTCAAGCTGCTTGGAAAAGCTGTACCAGCAGCTGCATCTTCTACAGCATGGGGAACTGCCCCCTTAGAGGAAGCAGCGATACCAAAGCGATAGCCACTGAGGAAAGACTGTTTTCAATAAAGTGCCATGGTGGCAGCCGTGTGAGGGATGTGTGGAGCCAGCATGCCTGTGTCCCGTCCAGGGGGTCACTGGAACGAGGGCATTGCGCTGCAGCTGGGTACCACCCGCCTCCATGCCCACCCCTCAGCAGGCTGCCTCCCCTGTTCATTTCACTCGTGGGTGCTTGCAGAGGCAGCGTGCCCACAGGTTTGGATTTAACCTGACAGGACATTCCCCATGACAAAATGATGCCTGAACAACCTCAGCCTCTTTAGATCTTACTGCATTTCAGATGTGAGCCTCTACAGCTGTATTACATATCCAAACTCTGCATATCACACTCAATTCTCTGATAAGGAAACAGCTGCTTCTGCAACTCTGGCCTTTGGCTGCAACCAGTGCATTATGACAGTTTGGCTCCCACTAAATTCCCCCTGCCCTTGGCACACTTGGGACGGTATCTGACTCCTCTCCCCTCTCCTGAAAGGAGGAGGATATTATTCTGGATCTATGAGAAGAAGAGAGAGGTCTCTGCTGGTGTTTACTGGATACAGCTCAGCTTTATGAAGATTAACATTAAAGGTGTTTACATACCTAACACCCAGTCAGCTTACTGAGGAGGTGCCATCACCTGGAGCGCCTTGGACTGACAACCTGCCATAGATACCTTATACATCACCCCTGCTGCGTGGTAGCACCGAGCCTTTCTCACCAATGTCAATAAAGTCCCATGAAGGCTCAGGATAAATTTTAACTGGAATAGCAGTAACTGTGTCTGTCACCTTCTGGAGATGTAGCGGAAGCAAAACCCTCTGATACTGTTTAAGGACCTCTGAACTGCAAAGCAGATCGGCCATGGAAAATCCTCAAACTGAATGAGATTGTCCCAAGGAGCTGCAGGACAGGAGCTGCACGCTGCAGAGCAATGATTTGTTCCAGTTTTGAGATATGCTGAAAGACTTTTCCGTGATTACTTCCAAACCGGACAAGGACAAGTCTTTTCCTGCCATCTGAAATACATTCTACTAGTGTAATCCTGGTTTAGGGGGAAGAAAAGGCGGGGGGGGGGGGGGAGGGGGGGAGAACCTATTAAAAAAATTATCCTGCAGTTAAGCCATGCCCAGAAAACATTTTGGAAAACAAATTTTATCATGTGAGTGCTGAAGGGTGTTTTTAACCAACAAGATAATTGCTGTGCTAAGCTGGCTTTCTTTGTGTTCATCAAATAGACTATGTATTTCAAAATTAGTAGATAATAATAAAATGTCAAAGGGTGAAGGAAGTGCAGGTTCCTCCGCATAGCTAGGTCCCTGTTTGGGAGTTTCTGAGCAGTTTCCACATCCATTTGCTATTCAGCCATGCTGCCAAAATGGCCAATAAATGGAGCAGTCATAGTCGTGCTTTTTGTGCTATTCATCCCCGGCCACTCTCCATCGGACAGACACAACTCATTCATTTCATAAGGCCACCAAAGAGAAGCTGGGTGGCGAAGGCATCCGGTCCCTGCCGAGTTGGCTCAGGTCTCCCTCGACATGAGGGTCTCCCTATACCACTATCGGCCCTTGGAACAGCTCTGCCGCTGAAATTTGTGCTCCTTTCTTCCAATCACTGAAACAGAACCACATTGTCAAGGAAATGCTCACAGTGATCTAATAGGTCATCCCTATCTTTAACTTCTATCATTCAAAATAGAAGGAAATTATTTTCCAATCGTTTGAAAGTTCGCATTGTGAGCAAAATAAAGCAAAGTTCACAAACCTTTCATTTGCTTTGTGAGTTTTTCCTCTACGGGTGTTTAAAGAAATCAGATGTGACAATCCTGGACAACTAAAGTCTTTAAGAAAGGTCAAAAATCTCCCCAAAATAGAGAAAATGTAATGTTTCCAAATGGCTGCTAAATCCTTTCCAGTAGATTTTGAAATAATTATTTAAAAAAAAAAAAAAAAAAAAAAGCCCTCTCTTTCTCTGCCAAGTGCCACCAAACAAATCTGTATTAAAGCCAGAAACGTCTCTTACAGGCTAGTGCTGCACACCAGAAAGATAAGTTTCCTGATCTGAAAATCAATCTGAGTCATGTCTGCATTTTAGCATTTGTGAGAAGCACTTTTGTAATACTGCTAATTCCCTGATTAGTCTGACAGGACTTTTTTTTTTTTCGTTCTTTTCTTTTTTTTTTTTTTTTTTTTTTCCAGATAAAGCGATTCTGTAACGCAGCAGACATTACCACATTGTCTTTGTGCTGTTGTAACTGCAGCAGGGAGGAATTGCAGGCTGGGATTTTCAAGGGCACATTAGCCATTTGGTTCCAGCTGAAACTCCACAGAACTGGGCACCTACCCCATCCTGTAACCACCATGCTGCAGCTCTCCAAAATGTTCAGCAGGGGTTTCAGCCTCTGCTGGCACAGCTTTCTGAGCTAACCTCACCTCTTACGTTAATAATATCAAGTTTTCCCTTCTCCAGCAGAGAGTGGGACTGGGATGAAATTCAGCTCTGGCTTGCTGAAGTCCTATTTTGAGAGCTCACATGAGACTCTCCTCCTAGAAGAGTCAAAAAAGTCCATTCAGCTTTCGGCTATCATGCCCCTCGCAGCAGGTGAAAGCGGTGTGTTCAGCTCCTTGCTTGTTTTCCATGCAACCTTTCATAGTGTCATTTCTCTGGAGGCTTAAGGAATGGTGAGGGGTGGGAGAAGGGAGGAGGACAAAAGGACGGCCTGTCTACAGATGCTTTGGAAAGGCTGTTTCAGTGTTGGCATCTTGAAACTTGACAGTCTTGTGTGTGAACACCTCCGTGAGGAATAAACAAAGCCTGCTAGAAGGACTTAGCGGGGAATGCGGTGAACCAGTGACATGACTTTGTTTTAATACAAGCTTCCTGCAGCATCGCTCCGAGATGAAATAAAAAAAAAAAAAAAACAGAAATGCTCAGCCCAGGGTCAGAAGCAGCTCTGTCCTTAGGGCTACGCTGTCATGCTGTGTCCTGGTAATGCAAATGTGGCTGATACTACTGGAAAAGAATGGAAATTTAGAACAAAAGACACCGGCAGACCTATCCCCGCACATGGGGAGGGTAAATCAGCACTCGGAGCCCAGGCGTCCAAACATGGGTTATTGCTACAGCTTTCTAAAAGCCGGCAGCCACTGAGGGCATTGAGCAAGGCGGTATCCCCTCTGTAACACAGGGGCTCTGACGCAAGGGTGTATTTTGGGCTGCAACCGTTTCAAGCCTGCTCCCTGCTCTGGCCATGAACCACACGTGCTGGGGCAGCAGGAGCAAGGGCAGGGACCCACCGTGCCGGCGAAGTGGTGGCTCTCCACCCAAACAAGCCCGAATGACCAGTAAAGTGGGAAAGAGAGAGTTTATCATGGTCTCCTAGCCAGTTCCTCTGTAGTGGAAAATTGATACTTATTCCCCATCTAGGCATTTTCCAAATACTTTTCTTTTCTAACTACCTCCAATCCTGCTGTGGTTATTAGGTAGCAAACCAGCTGACTGCACCCACAGCCACACAGTTAATGTCTGATGCAGTCACCGAAACCAAAATTCATCTCTGAGCGCCCTTTCACAAGGAATTCATTAATGGCAACCTGCTTAATGGCAAACTGGCTTAGACCAAAACCTGCATAGCAGAGGTCGGCTGCTCTTTGCCCTGACGAGGCCAAAGGGGACAATGACTCAGCAATTATTTCATCACAAATATTTATTAACTGCATTTTGGGGAGTGGCTGGTGACGGTAGGTCCTTGCAGTGACGGTTGTTGTCAGCAGCGCTACCAGGCACCGCACAGCATCGTTGCTCTTGGGTTTCCTGCTCCTCCACCTGCCTCTCCCAGGAGGTTTCTCTACCATGTGATTTGCACTCTCTGGCCTAGATATTGCAGGAGAACAATTAAACAGATTTTTTTTTTTTTAAATGATGCTAACTTTCCTACTGCGACTGGATCGTAAAAACATAGGCAAGCTATCATTTAGTAGGACACCAATGAATTCACCCTCTGCCTCAGTATTTTTGGAAATATTATTGGCTCAGCAGGGAATTGGAAATGAATAAGGGAAACATATTGAAACATTCACAATACCTGATGGATAAATAGGCCATGCAAACCCTGTCCAATTGGTTAATTACCTCTCTCCATTTTAGAAAAATCTTATGTAATAATCCATTCTTTTCATAATCCTATAAATCTTTTCTTTTTTTTTTTCTTTATAGAACTTGCTCTTACTGGGGCCACAGGAATTCAGCCATGGATTTTAAATACAGAACAATTAGACCCAAATACAATTAAGTCCTAGGAAACGTAGCAATATCTTTCTTCAAAAATGTCAGTTTTATATGAAACAAAATAAAAAAGGTTATTTCCAATCAGACGATGTCAGTACAAAAATGCGAAGAAAAAAAAAACCCAAGAAAATATTTCAAAGGAAGCAGACCCCTGAGAAGGTAAAAGTGCTGTAAATTAGGAGAACGATAACAGGATTGGCACAAAATAGGAAATTATAAATATAGACCAGTGGTTCTCAGCCTCTTCTGTACCATGACCCCATACTTCAAGAAAGAAAAATTTGGGACCTTATCCATGTAGCCATCAAGAAAAGAAGGGTGGTTGCCTGCTCCCTGGGGACAGAGAACCACGGATCCCACACAGAGGATACAGAAGCAGAACCCCTTGGAAATCCAGAAGTAGTTTTGAAAACAGCTGCATGGCTTTTTGGAGGACTTACCTAGGTAGTTTCTTAATCATTAGCAATAATCTATCATCCAAGTTACAACTATTGTTGCTAAAAAATATTAATACCAGAAAATAGGCCCCTAAGTTATTTAGATGTCTTGGGAAACATTAATCTCGGATCTTGAGACCTAGTTTCAAAAGAAGCCTGGAAATCAGGACTGCCTTGCTGAAAAGATGATCAGCAGCCGAGAACAGCTCAACTCTTTGTGCCCTGGCTCAGATTGCAAAGCCCATGAGAACCGCGCTGCTGGCTACCTGTGCCACTCCAAACAATGTCATCCATCACCTAAAGCAATTAGCACCCTACTCGCCAGTTATCGCCAAAGCAACCTAATCATCCAAGTTTTATCTCGGCGGCATCTCTTATTTCTTTGCCTTGGCTTTGTCCTGGCCTCAGTGGTACAGGCAGCTGTTGACCTGCAACCTCCGGAGGACCCCCTCCTTCCATTCGGGAAAGCGGCTCCGACAGCAGCTCAAGCTGGCTGTCCCCCTGCTGCTGTTAGCCTGCCCATAGGGGAGGAGGTTGACTTAGTCACTAGCGGAACTACAACTGTGTTTATAGGAGCTCGTATCCCCTGAGCAAATGTTGAACTCATGGGGAAACTTGCCTGCTGCGTTTTGTTTAAAATGCGAATCGAGCGCTCGGTGCCAACACGTATTCTTCTTTGTCCATCACTCTCGTGGTCTCCTGTCGGTGTGCGGCTACATGCCCATTGGCAGGGCTGTGGCGTTGATGGCTTCTTGGTTTTCCCTTTCTGCCGTTGGCTTTGGTCCAGGGAAAGGCGCAGAGGTTTAGCTGGAGAGTGTCACCGACACTAACAACCTTCTCTGACCACCTCAGCGGAGGGGAAGATGGCCATGAAACAGCACAGTAACTTAGCTCAAATTTCATTTCAGTTCTTCCCTCACATAGGCTCCCCTTGTTTCTTCCAGCAGACATGGAGGGGTTTCAGTTAGAAAGCTGAAGATGCTATGGGCTGGTTAACTTTAAAGGATTTTGTGGCTGCATGTTCACCTAAAATACAAGCCAGGTTCTCCTCACTGGTCTTACCCAACTAACTAAAGTGTCCGGTGAATATAAACAGCCCCTGGGAAAGCACTTTCCATTCAGAAAAAGTAAATTTGCATTTTTATTTTCATGACCCAGAACAAATAACATGTTTATCAGCCAAATGTCACAGCTGACCTCCTGTGTGGGGGCCATGAATACGAAATACACCTCCTTCCCCTGTGAAGCTCTGTGAGCCAGGGCCACCTTTCTGTGTCGATCCCTCCTTTTGGGGGAAGAAAGGGTTGGTTGTTTTAGCCAGATTGGGAACCAAATCGCAAATCCCTTGCAAGCAAGAGATCTGCAATGGCTGGTGGGGCAGCCCTTTGCTCGTGCCTGGCCATGCTGCAGGAAATGAATGGGACTGTCTCCGTATGAGGCTTCTCAGAAGTGTCCCCATCTTATCTACAGAGCATGGCACATAAATGAGAACTTCAGTAAGAAAACAGAAAAGCTCATCGAAATGCCAGCAGGGCCGCCCCACCCCCACACACAAGACAAAAAGGACTTTCATGCACACAAGGATTATTTTCTTGTATCTGACTCAGATGGCCAAGCACAGAGCAAATTTTCACCGTCTGGCCAGACTTGGGTGGGCTCTGCCTCCTCCCGAAGAGGGAAATGTTTATTGAGGAGCAGGCCTTAATGGTGTGTCTAAGTGGTGTTTAGGTGAACATGACTTGGGGACAGCTGGGGAGCAATTTGATGACTTATCAGGGAGCTGGTGAGAGCCAGCGCTGCTCCTCCCCCCCAAGCTGTTTCAGGGAGATGGTTTAAACCCAGGTGTTTCTGTCACTTGGCTCATCATTGCTCCAAGGATCATTCCCAGCATTTCTGCTGCCTCCTGCAGGCTGGATATGCGGGAAGCACCAGGGCACCCTGTCCAAACACCCACCCGGGATGGGGCTTTCCTCCACCAATGCTTGTGAAATTCTTCTCAGGCTGCCTATGCTCTGCCAGGGGATGTTGAAGATCTGGGCCTGGACCTTTAGACTTCAAGCACCCCAGGACCTGCCAAGTGTGGGTCTCCCCCTCACCCTCTTTTCTTCCACGCACCACTGCTCCACCGTGTCTGAGCTGTATCAGTACCAAACGACACGACGAGGAGGTCACTGGAGTTTGGGGACTCCCTGACCAATGGTGCTATCTTCTGATACCAGGGAGGTGGCAACATCTTACACCTCTTGGATGCAATTCACCAAAAGATGTCCGTCACCCTCCTGAAACCAGTGGGGATTGCCACAGAGAAGGCACTTCTGCCATCAGTATTTCAGAAGCATTTCTCCCTGGGATGCATGATATGGCTGAAGAGGTTTTTTAATTTATGTCTAGTCAGAATCAGAAGAGAAACCTAAGCAAATATGAATAAATTATGGTCAGCACACTTAGCTGGCCTGTGGACTGTTAATGATTTTCTGTTGTTCTGTTATATCCATTCATCCATGATGTGCTTTTGGATGTGCTTTTGTGTTACAACAGAGCCTCCCTATTCTGTGCTACTGCAGAACAGCCTCTCTGGTGGATTTATATAATTCATATCAGTAAAATTTTCATGTGTGCTAATACACGAGACAGCCAGAGAGAAGAAAGTTTGCTTTGGAGGGGGGCAGGGGGAAATACCGTCAGCATCAGACTTAGATGTTTCACTTAATAGCTTTCATGGAATATACCCATCTTGCCAATAGGAGATAGTAGCTTCGGTAAAGCCATCTCATTCACACAACATATGGGAGCGCGGAGTGTGGGGAAGATGAATCCTCAGAGCTACCTTTTGAAATGTAATAGGATCACCCGGCTCGCTCAGCCATGCTGCCTGTTACCAGTTTAGTAGTAGAAGAATGAAATGCATCTGTGTATCTTTTTCCACTGCAGATAAATACTTTCTCTGCAGTTACCAGTTTAATCACAGCATACGCTGTGCTCTGCTCCCCACAGGGAGCCCGAGAGCTCCCAGCCACCCATCTGCCACGGGGGCAAAAGCCCCGGGATCAACACTGCTGTCCCAGCAGCAGATGGAGAGGGTGAAAAGTCACAGCCTCCTAGTTCCTACCTTCCCCTCCTAGAGAACCTGGCTGGGACACAAAACTGGGTACCCCCAGCCATGGGGAGAAGCATGGCTCTGGGTGCCACCTCCTCAGCTCTGAAACTCCAGGCTCTGCTCTCCTTGCTTGCAGTGACACTGGCTGTGGGGTCCCCTCTCTCCTTCTCCACCTTACCTGTCCAGATCCCCCACCACCTACCATTGCTTTCCACACTTGCTGGAGTTTTTTGCCCTCTTCTGGCCTCTCCCCCCTCTCTATCAGTTCACACACACACACGCATTTCCTTCTCTCCTTTCCACCATTATTTTTCCACCGTTATTTTTCCACCATTCTTCCCTCCTACCTCACCCATACCGTCCTCTTCCAAACTTCACCCCAAGGCATATATTCTCCCTGGAGCTTTTAGGCAGGAAAGAACCACTGGGCTCATAAAATAAAGCTAAAGGTCTGCTTATGCACATCTTTCCTCTTTCTCCTTCCTCTCCCTTTCTTCTCTGCATGCTGCAAGCTGTGGCGGCAGAGACATGATTTTTTCACCTATCTGCTAGCATACATTGCACGCTATTGTTCTACTGAGCTGTGAACCTACCCAGTGCTGTAGTAAAATCAAGTGGCTTAGACAAGGGATGCGGTGGATGTATTTGCCTTGTTTCTTGGAAACCTGAAAGCCAGAAACCTGTTTAGTAGAAAATGGTTGGACATTTTTTCACTGGGAACTGGAGGAGGGAAGAACTTTCAGCCAAAAAAATATCAGTTTTCTAACAGAAAATGGAAATGGAACTAAAGCAGATACTAATAAAAATGTTCGACTTACAATCCAGTTTCCATCTCAATGGAAAAATTTCCAGCAGCCTTAGCACAGTATTTTGTATAACTGAAAATCAGTTTATAGTATTATGTTTATTCTCTGTGAGTTATTTACGTACAGAAAAGCAAATCTTTCGTGGCTTACTCATGGTATGAAGGATTTTTCCAAGATTAGTCACTGTAGTCAGCCTTCCTGATTAAAAATATTTATTGGAAATCAGTAAAAGATCAAAACATGAACTGTGAGGTCCATTAGACCTCATTAGTTCATTAGACTCCTAGCAATGAATTCTTCCAGAATGTATGATTTTCCTTGAGTAATAAAGCTTCATATAGTTGTTTTAAATTCATCAGGTCTTGCCCCACCCTCAACTCCCCCCAAAAATCTTGAGAAAATCTCATTTCACAGTTTCCCATAAAACCAGGTGCAAAACAGCTGCTTTTGGCATGGAAGGATTCCTGAAGCACTTCATTGGTATCAGTAGCCAGTGAAAAACCATGAAATCGAAGGGATTTTGATAGGTACATTCACAACCCTCCAAGAAGGTGCCATGGAGGATAGTATGGCTGAGCTAGTGTTTCCCACATTTGGAGGAAGGACATTCACGCAGTCTAGTTTTCCAAAGTCTGTGAAGTTTTGCAGCAGCAACGGCTTCATTCAGCTCTGTGTCACTGTCGGAAATACCCTCGCTTTGCTCTGCGGGGATAGCATGGGTGACTGCACTGATATCCCAAATCTCACAGAGACTATCCACTGAAGGAAGGAACATTCCAACCTTTCTGTTAATGATTGTCACTAAGATAAATGGCTTCGGCTATTGCGTGTAGCATTCACAGGTTGTTGCTGCCCTCCCCATACACCTTCCACTGAATCACTTGTTCATATATGCAACTAAACCCGTAGGTATGAGGGTGATTTTACCTGTAACTGTATCCAAAGCCAATTAAAGACAAAGTTTCTCCATAATTCATCTTCTCCAGCAGTACTTGGATTGACTGCAAGGTTTCCTTCGCCTGATTACCTTTCTCAATATGAGCCTTGCTTTAAAATTGTTCTCTCCAGGCAGCTTCCACAGGAACTGTAATTTAATTTAGCAGTAGCGTCAAGAGCTAGGTGATTCAGTCCTAGAAACATTCACCACCTATACCCCATTCTTCCTCCACCAAACTGAGCTCTGCAGCTTCATGGGAAGGTCATTTCAATGAACATGTTTTCATCCACCTGGAAAACGGAGAGGGTGAGATCATGTAATGTAATAAAGCCTGTAAAATTAACCCCAAATCACTGAGGAAGCAAAAGAAGCAGCTGCAGGTTCCAGGTTGCTAGCTGTTGTGTTGGGTTTTTTTTTTTATTAGAGCTCCATTGAAGTACTCAGCGTTCAGCATTGATTTAAAAATAAGCTGTTCTTAACTACTGGTTAGGCATTTCATTCACTAGGTATGGCATTTGAGGAAGACATAATGATACGTCCTTAAAAAGAGTCAAAACAGTGGATCAAACATTGATACTCAAAGAATGACAGTTCTTTTTTCCAACTATACTTTAAATTATTATTTTAAAGAAGAATGCTGAGAAGATTACAATGGCTTTAAGAAGACAGGTCACCTACTGGGACAAATTCTGACTCCACTGTATTGTAAAAGGATGTTTTCCACGGCTGGGGGGGAGATGGTCATTCTGGCTATACGTCTGATACCAGTGCTATTCCTACTGTGAGGAAAGTATTCAATTTTCATCATTTGCTTAAAAAAGTACCATTTTGTTTTAACAAATGGGAACATAAATGAAAGATATTTCTGTGTGCTCTGCTTACATGAATATTTCCCAGTGTTTTTATATCTCAGTTCTCTAAGGAATAATGTTTTCAATTTCCTTCTGAAATGTAAAATAAGACCTCTGGGCTTAAGGACTCCATAAATGATAGTTCTTACTCGCTTTCTATTTAATTAGCATGAAACAGATCATGTAATCACGCAGGGATAAATCCTGATGTCTCTGGAGGGAGAGGAGGGAAAAGAATAAAGGAATTTTCTTTTCTTGTCAATAGCAAACAAACAAATGGGGAAAATGTACGCGGGTGAACTGGCAGTTATCGTTCTATTGAAAAGGCGGCCTGTAATCGGAGGGGCAGGCTGGCTGCGGAGGTACCTTACAGCTGTGGCTGGAGAAGGCATTTAAAACCTGGCTGCACACGCTTTGTGCCATTACCAGCCCTACCCCAAGTAAACAAGAGTTTTCAACGGCTAAACAAGAGGCATTTACCTGCTACTGCCGATATTACTAGCATGTTCCAAAGGGGCTTTTGGTTAAGAAAAGGCCAAGATGATGAAGAACCATTACATAACTATGGCCATAGGCAAGACAAAACCTTGGCCCAGTGCTTTCAGACTGTCATTATTTATTGACACTTCTCACAATTTTCCATTGAGAAACCTACCTCTGGAAAAGCAAGCAGCAATGTTAACGCAGCCTGTAATTGCTTAGAGACGCACAGCTGAGCTCACAGACTCTGGAGACCGGCGCACAGGGACTAAAATCAGGACATTTTCCATGAGCAATTCTCACGTGCAAAGTGGTGTCCCCTCCTTCTCCAAGGAGACAAAAAAAATGGTGACACAGGAGGCTTTCCTCACAGCTCAGGTTAGCCCTGAACAGATGAAGTTGGAAAGAAGCTTTGAGGTGCTGTGTGTGGAAGGGATTACTTTAAATACTGGTATTACAGTGCTTAGGTATCGTTTGCTTTAACACTGGACAGCCAGGCATCTCTGGGTACTGAACAGGTTTAGCACTGACCGCAAAAAGGAGATTGTTCCTCAGTCTCCGCTTTTGCAAAAGCGGCATACTGGTTTTGGCCCAGGGAATTGTTGGATGTTGTAAACCTGACCTGCTGTTCTCCTGAACTCCAAATAGCTGTTTGTGCCCATGAAGTGCAAGCAGGTACAAAGCCAGCCAGCCCAGTATGCTAGCAGTCTGCATTTATTTTTCCCTGGAGAGGCTACTACAGACTATAGATGCAGTAATAAACATCTGAAATGCCAGGAGAGACGGTCTACTAAAATGCATGAGGGTAAGGACATAAATGAGTGGAACAAGCAGGTACTGGAGAAGCAAATTAGACACTTGGCTTCCTGTAGCTAATTTAAATGGGAAATGGGAGTTGTTCCAGGTATTCAGTAAACAGGCTTGCAAATTAGCTTCCCACAGTTTCCTTATGCTGCTGTACATGCATAAAGAATATGTACTGTGCTTCATTGCTTTAACTCAGTTTGCTTCCAAAATCAGTGAATTTTTCCATTATTTTCAGTTACTTGCAGAAATGTTTTCATACCTGGTCGCGAGCAAATAAGGTAGGAGATAACTGGAAGCGAGTGCTGGGCTGTTAATAACCAGGTAGCCAGATTCTTTATTCGTGAAATGCTTCCTGAGCCTGGTGTTACCAGGGGATACAAAACTGCTTTTCAGTAGCTGATATTGCCCAGAGAGAGAGGCTCAGAACAGCTTCATATCTTCATCCCCTTCTTTAATTCCATGTGAATTAACTGGAGGCCAGTTCAGGCTTCAGAGAAGAAGCACAGAGGGAAGGGGACTGCTTGCCGGGGCTCACTCAGCTCCTGTTCATCGGGAAAGGAGGTCTGGAAGGATACCCATTATTTAATAAAGGAAAAAATGGTGTAAAACAACCAATTACTGCAGACTCCAATTTTAGCCCTCAATTAGCTTTGATCCTTACCGCAAGATTAATCTATATGACAACAGATCTAAATGCCTGTGCTTGCCCTCAAAATATCTGTTCTCTGGCTAAAGACAGCAATGAAGATGCTGTTGCTGAGCTCATGATAGTCTTTGGCGAGTAGCTACATGTCCCACGAGCGCTAACAACCAGTCCCTTCACACATGCTCCCTACCCTTACACAGGACATAACACAAGAGTGGAGGAGCCTTGTCTCCCTTGCTTTCGAATTGGTCAGAAACTGGTACGTTTTAGCAATATAATGTCAAATTACGGTCTTTGGCTGTTGAAGTACCAGCAAAGGGGCCGGCAAAGCTCAGAGCAAGACACAAGAACACCAGGACTACACATAAACCTTTTTTTTCTGGGGATATTCAATTTGCTATATTGTCCATTTAATCTGAACACTAAAGGCAAAAAGAAATCAGCATTTCCAGTTCTGCTCATTCCTTATATGGTGAAATGTTAGATAACTTGTGTTATTTATAACCTGCACATTTGGTATTTTTTTTTATAACGGGGGGAGGAGGAGGACATAGCGGGCAAGAAGACTGGATGTTTTGCAGTCTAACTGAAGAACTAAGAATTAAACTGTGTCACAAGAGTGGTCAGCTTTGTGCCTATGCCTATGCAGAAGGGCAGATCTTGTGTTGGGCAATTAAAATTGATGTAGTTTATTACTTTTAAAAAGGGATTTGCAGACATACCACATACAGCACGGTAAGAGGCAATGAACATTGATCCTAAAACTTTAAGCTCTAAGGCAGTCTTTAAATGCTTGTATTTCAAAACCTCCACACTTCCCAACCCAGTAATGCTTCTAGCAATAATGCACTGGAAACAGGGTTTTGGACTCACAGAGATGGAAGATGTCTCATATAAGCTCCTGGCCTTCTCCCTGCCATGGCCATATTGCATTTTCAATCATGGTGAGCTGCCCGACACAGCTGTGCCGCTGCTCATTCCCAGGTAAGGTGCTCTCCCTCCCTCTTGTCGCTGCTGCCCATGCTGTGTTGTCTCATCTAGTCCTTTTATTTTTTATCAGTGTCATTGCTCCAATGCTAAATCCTGCTAAACCACACTGCAATGACTATTTTCCCCCCACGGTGCTGATACCCCAGCCCCAGGTTTCACAGCCATCACTCACTGACCCTCTTCCACACTCTGAGAGGCTTTTATTCGAGATGTGAAGGTCACACCACTACCCCACCACTTACCTCATTCCCCTGAGCAGCATGTAATGACATTTCTCTGCTATATTCATGAACTAGACCTTTTTTAAAAAATTGGGAAACATGCAATTTTATTTTGTAGAAATCACCTTTAACATAATGTGTGTGGCACAAAGCTTTCAGGCATGCTGCAGGGATGCATCACAAAATTCAGAGGGCACATAAAGCTGCCCTATGTTATCTTCCCAAAATGTCAGTTATTTTCTGCCTAACAGCATTTAACTTGGGGGGAAACCTCTTTGCATGCAACAGTCTTTGTCCTAACTCTTCACTCAGCAGCAGCAATGATACACAGAAGATCACAGGTTATTTCTAAACTAATGCTAAGCCTAAAGCAAAGGTAAGTAGGGCATGACACGTGAATTTAAAGTCAGTCTTTAGCTGTGGTTAAAGATTGCTTGCAGATGTTGACTACTGATTTTATTATTTTTTTTCCTTGCTCTGCCTTTTAGAATATTGTTTTCAATGTCCTCATTGTCTTATTAGCTTTCCCCTCCCCCTGGATCCAGCGACATGCAAAAGGAATGACGGTAGATGTTACTTTTTCCTGCTCCGTGGCAGAGAGGAGTGTAGGGTTTCAGAGATTGTAAACTATTTCTTCGGCACTGAGAGATTGACTGCATGGGTAGAGCCCATTAAATATAGCTATGCTGACAGTATCGCTTCGGAGAGTTCTGTGGGAAAAAATCTGTCTGCACTATGTTGGTACCTCCAGCCAGGCAGAGAGCTGTCTTGATAACTCATTCAGATAATGAATAAAATGTGGAATGAATTCCATGCAGGATCAGCGCTCTGTTGATGTGAGAACTGGTTGCAAAACGTACAGCAGGATCCTCCTGTGGCTGTTGTTTTAAGCTTGGCAAATACCGTGGATTGTATATGCTAAAGTCAGGATATTATTAAAATAAACCCCTCAAAACTCCAGAGAGTTGAGATATGATGCGGCTTCCTTTGAGCTCAGGTCCCCTTATCGCTGAGATATATTGTATGCGAATGCAATTTATATGAAGTTCTTTAAGACTAGAACAGCCTGTTATTTCTGCCATGCTCAGGAAAATCAGGAAAGGTATGTAGCAGTAATAAATCAATTATTTCTTACAAATTAGACCAAGATAGCATTGCCTAACAGCAGTCTTCCAGATGGCTGGGATGAAAGGTGGACTGGGCTGGAGGGGAAGGGAGGATTTCTAGATAACCAGAATAAATGGGATACGGTTTAGCAGTAGAATCCAGAGGAATGGCACCTGTGTGCGAGGAAACAGATAGCCGAGAGCTTAAGTTATGTCACTGGGTTGGCAGAGCAGGTTTAAACAAAGACATTTGCTAGGCATCATCGAGGAGGCAAATTCTTTACAGTGTTGAATTAGGAGTAACCATGGGAATAGGAAATGACAGATTTAAATAAAAACAGGGTCATTTCCAAATATTAGGGGCAAAATGTCCTTTTTCCTAAGACGAGAGAAGCAGTCAAGGGAGGGGTGGAGGGGCAGGCACTGAAGCAGGTGGTAGGAAACTGAGGAAATGGGGGGGCAGCCCCACAGCCAGCTGCTCCACTGAGCAGGGATCAGCTGCCAGTGCCTCCGATGCCATGTGCCCCTGTGGCCAGGATGACGATTGGGTGTTTTCACCCGCTCTGCCTGGGCTAATTGCCACTCTGCCATCATGCATGTAGTGGAAATGTTTCCCTCAACAGGCAGGGAAGCCTGAGATGTGGCCTGTTTGTACTCACCGAGTAACCCTCCCTTGAATGACACAGGACGCCTTCCAGCTATGGCCAGGAGAGACTGGTCCAACACTTCCTCAGATTGGGATGTTGAAAATAATAGTAATTAAAAAAAAAAAAGATAAAGTTTTGATTCTGCAAGTCTATTTCAAACATAACTCCCAGAAGCAGTAGATTTTTCCACTGAGAAAAGCCCATAACCAAAGAAAACTCATGTTAATTAGCTAGAAACTAACACTAACTCATTCATGTATGTATTTTGATACATTAAAATATGAAATATACTAATTCTAATATATTAGTATTGATTATCATTTATCTGTTCCTAATCACGGGAGTAAATCCACTAATGTTAATGAAGAATATCTGTACACCAGTTCCCAGAAAGCAGCAGAGTTTTCAGAGCTATCTTGAATGTCAGCAAAACAGGCAATTCCATGTGTTCCTCAAGGAGGCAGAGGTTCAAAACCCAGAAAAGTCCCTGGCTACCCACCGCAGATGGCCAAGCAGGAGCCCAGGTAGCCGAATCCAGCCAGGGAAGGCAGTCCCACACAGCCCCCATGGCAAGCCAAGCGAGTTAAAAGTATTTTTGCAGGTATTTGTCAATGAGGACTCAGAGGGTCTGGTGAAGCACTGCACAGATGCCAGGGCCACCTCTGAACATCTGGCTGGGAGTAAGAGTGGCTCTGGAGTGTAGGAAAGCTGACTGATAAACCAAATAATCCCTGCTATCTCTGTAACAGGCCAAGGCATCTCTCCCTGCTAACTTTAAGAGGGAATTAGTCACACAAATTATTTGGGATGAACCCGAAGGAACAGCTTTTCACTCCATGGGAAGCAAGAAACAACATCATTTTATTCCTACACCTAAAATACTGGTGAAGAAATACTTGTTTTAGAAGAGGCATTTTTTCCAGTGTCCCCAAATCATAGAAATACAGAATCATTTAGGTTGGAAAAGACCCTTAAGATCATCAGTTTCAGCCTAACACCACTGCCAAACCCACCACTAATCTCCACCACTTCCCCAGCACTCCTAAGACAATTCTTCAACATAATCATCCTTCCCCCATCACCAGGTTTGCTCAGGTCTAATTGCACTTGGGCAGCTGGCTGAGAGCAGACAGTGCAAAAAGGTACATAGCTCGGGGCAGGCGGGGGGGGAACATGACAACACTCCAAAGAAACAGGGCAAAGACAGACCTACATCCCTCATACAGATTCTGGCCTAAACTTGGTCCTGAAACAATGTGGAATAGCCCCATGTTCTTTTATACTTTAATTACAGCCTCCCCACAGCTGCCTCCAGAGTGATGTGAAGATCAAAATCAGCTGAGCGCTCTCGTCGGGTACTTGGGTCTCACCCTGCACTTTGCATATGCTCTGCATTGGTCCCACTGTCCTTGTCCAAATGCCTATTCTACTTTTTTCAAAGACAGAAAACACCCACATCTGCTATATTTGGATGCTGGACGTCTGAAAAAAGAATCACCCTTGAACACAGCCTGAATGAAGCTGCTGAATGGCAAACCACTGCCAGCTAGACTGAATGAATACTTCTTGCATAGTTGTTTTTGAAATTTTCTTCTCTGAAAGCAATAGAAAAAGATGGGGGAAAGAGCTGGTTTCTTTTCTCATGCATGTACCCATCACCAACAGCTTTGTTAAGTCCAGAGAACAGAATGTCTCTCCCCTGTGATGATGCAGTAACTAACAACCCAAATCCTACATGTAATGCTCAGATCTGGCATGCAGCAAAATTATTTCTGGGTTGTTTTTCTTGTTCCTAAAGCTTGTAAATTCAACAAAAAGTATTTCAGATGTTATTGCAAGGTAATAAATATGGAACCTCCCTACCTCAGAGTACAGAAATTTCAAGGACAGAAGTATTTAACACGGATACAGTGAAACAAGAAATATGAATCTCTCGGAGAATGAGGCAAGGGAAAAGCAGGGAGCAAGGCAAGAGGACGAGGGATTGTTCTGAGGTCCCCTTTGTAAGTGAAGAGGGTGGGTGGTGCAAGATAAAATCAGGAATTTGACTTCTCAGGACAGATGGATTTGAAAAAGAAAAAAAAATATCTATGGGCCAAACTAAAAATGGTTATCATGGTGAAGTTATGGGCTGTTTCAGGCTGCCAAAACAAATAGCTTGCATCCCAAAGCAGTAAAGGTTACATGCATGGAAAATGGAGCTATCCCTGAGGACTAACTAATATACTGCAATTATTATTATAATTTTTTCAGAGAGTTTTGAGAAAACCAGGGCATGCTGAGCTACCTAGTCTGCCTGCATCTACAAAAGTCTTAAGAAGACATGTTCCAGCCTAGAAGTTTTTTCATATTCCTAGCTTGTCTAAAATCAGCTAATGTTGTTTGAGAAGTGAAGGCAGTATTACTTCAGCAATTAACAAGAACTATTTGAGGTTACTGATATACTAAAAATGCTTTGAATTTCAATAAGTTTGAAGCTACTTCCTAATACAACTCATGCCACTTCTGCAGGAGACATACCCAAGTAAAACGCAATCACTTCTGGAATTTCAGCTAAGTACAAGTACTACAGGGAAAAAAAAAAATCCACACTTCTGACAAGGTTGTATCAACCTCCACTTATCTGCTGTTTTGGTTAAAACTGCCAAGGTATTCTGAAAAGCATGGTCTCCGGCCTTGCACTTATACTTAATGCAGGCTTTCTGCAGGGTTTGCTGCAGGAGTAGTTATATTATTATGCAATTATTATCGATTTCTATTAGTTATTATGTAAAAATATTGTGGTGTGGTGGGTTTTTTTTAATGGAGCAACCCGTGTGGTTGTTAAGAGTGTCAGTTCTCCCATGTCCCATATTTCTTGGAGGAGAAGTATAGCCTAATGGTTAGAGGAAAGGATGGGACACCAGGATCTCCTGGGCTTTTTTCTGAGCTGTGCAAACTATTTAGGGACAGCTTCTCTTCCACAGAAATCGACGAAACTCTGTACTGAACTTTCCTGGGAACATGATCAAATCCTTAATCTCTGCCTGTCTTCCTACCCTATCCTGCAGGATATCAAGCGCACCGGCTGAGCAGCCCAGCAAAGCCCCAAAGCGCACACACGCTAAGAGCAGGAGCGCTGTAGCCAAAGCCCGTGCTTGCGGCAAGCGTGTCTCCGAGGGTGCTGCTGCTTCCAGAGCCAGGAATGAGTGGGGGGCTACTATATACATCTACCTCCAAAGGATGTTTCAAACATTAAGTAACAGGATTCTTGGAGACGGGGCACAGGATGCAGCAGAGTGAGGTTATCATTTCTATCCTTTTTCTTAATACCTATTAATGGAAACAGATGATAGAGTATCTATGTCTGTGCATATACAACGTCTCTCCCATCCCATCAAGGCAAAGCGTTATCTGGTAAAGAAGCAGTGGTTTCGGGTTTGAGGAAGAGGAATAAGAAAAAGGAAAAGCTGTTTATAACATAAGCAGATACTATTTGGAAGCTTAATTCTCCACGGGGAAGCCAGAACCTACCTACAGGGTGTGTTGAGTTAGTTCCTCATTCCTTCTTTTTTTTTTTTTTTTTTTTTTTCCCTTTTGTTTTTTTGAACTTCTTTTGAAATTACTGAGTGTGGAGCATACCTTGCCCCGGGGAAACATATTGCTGAGCTGTTACTCACACTATAAGAGGGTGCCACTTCTCACCCCCCTTTCCGTGAGGCCCTGGATGCCTGAGGGCTGAGGGGCCAAGCCACCAGCGCCCAGGCCCACCGCCCCTGGGGGGCACAGCAGGGCCGCCGGGGGGGCTCAGCCTTGGTGCCGGGCTCTGGGGAGCTTGTTCTGGCTGGGAATGTTCCAGCCTGGGCTCCAAGAGCAAAGTCTGGAGGTTTGTTGTGTCCCCTGAAGTCCTTCTAGCCTGGAAGCTGGGGGAATAGTCCCCTACCCAGGACTGCAATTTCTCTCTCCTGAGAGTCTGGGGACTGCGAGGGGGAAAAGAGGGGGGTATTCTCTGGCCTTTAAAGCTAGAATTCCTCACTCTCTGTTTCAGTGGACTCTGCTCCTCTTCTCTTTGCTTCTCCCTCGGCACACACCGGCGGCTGGCCCACAGCTGAGGCTGATGAAGGCCACGCCGATGCCCAAGTGTCGGCCGTGTCTGGCGCTTCCCCCTTCCCTCCCACGCAGCGCCCTGCCGAGGGGCTCACACGGGCCTCAGGGCTGCCAGGGAAAGGAGACACTCTTCACAGTTTATAAACTTCACTGGGTTCATGCACCCCCACAAACCTGCAGTCTTCCAGCTCCCTAATGTACAGCAACGCAAGCTATGGGAATGAGGAGAAAATCACCGATGTAGTTATCGACCTACCGTGAAATTCACTGATTAAATTACGGGATAAATATTTGAGTGGATCTAGCTGATAGATATGTCATGCACGCAGTCTTAAAATGGGAAACTAATGGGAAATGAGGGAGAAATGACCCAAGGAACAGCAACAGGAATGTGATTTCTGGTAATGCAGCTCGTGTTCATCAGTGCCTTTTTAGCAATATAGGAACGTGTGTGGGGAAACTGAGAGCAAGGCACCACCGTTAAAACAAACGGAGAGAAACTGCAGCTATGAAGAAACAGAGCACTAAGCAGCAGTTCTCCAGGAATAAGGCTGGTGAATGAATTTATGGGGATTTATGTCAGCTGAACCTGGCAGGTAGTTTTTAATGCGCTTTCAAGAAGCAGACACAGCTATTTCCAGTAAAATCTTGGGAAGCTCTGGTGGGTGCAGGCTCGCTGGAGAGGCACGATGCTTACACCAGCCTCTGACAGTGCTGGGCTTGTGTCTCTGTGTCGGCTCCTCCACCTTCCATCTCCACGAGGGGTGGTTCCCTCTGCAGCCTCAGGATCTTGTGTTTAATGTAAAAAGATGAAAGGAAGAGGTCATCCTGTTGTGCAAATGCATCAGGGCAGTGCACGGCAGCCAGCAAGGCTCTGCTCCTGAGCTGTCAAAACACACACACACACGATTCCAGGCAGCATCAGCGAGGGCAGGATTAGGCATCACCACATCCATCAGGTCGAGCCCATGAAGGTCTCTAAGGACAGGCTGATCATGTTTGTGTCATTCAGAGTAAACGGTCTGGAAAGTAATTGCTTTAAAACACATCTAATTCATTTTTGACTGATCTTGCAAATATTTCCCCTTTCCTCAATGCCACATTGACTGGCCCTGCAAACCATTTGGCATTGGCCCGTGTGGTGTGTGCTGTTGCTTTGCTCCTTGATGTTACCTCATCAAAGAGCAGCTGAAAATGATATTTCCAGCCAGACAGTTTTCAAGAGTGGCCAGTGAACTCGTTCTGCCCTGTGCCCTCCGACTCACGATTAGGTAGGTTTCCTGTATGTCAATTCAGCTACAGATCAGTGATAAATTTAAAATTGCAACATGCTGACCAAAAAAAAAAAAAAAAAAAAATCATGACAGGCTATTTTTGGTTTCAAAAGAAACTCCTCTCGCTAGGTCTTTCCAAGCCCTCACCTCCGTGTACAGCTGCAGCGGATAAGGAAAACAGGATGCAGGGTTGTAGAGTTGGAGGAATCGAGTGTAAATCAAAGGAGACAAGCCGGTCCCTGTGTGCTGCCTGGGTTAGACCTCAACCTTTGAGCAAGGTGAGCAGTTGTCACTTGCTGGGGATTCTCCCAGTAACAGCATCACCCAGCTGCTTGAGCGTTTACACTGGGCCATAGCCGCATCTCACTTTTTCCTCCCACTGTGTCACCTCCTTCCCTTGTGCTGACAAGTGATTTAGACCGCCTGCCCTGCTGGCCCTTCATTTGAAATGTAAATCAAATACATGGGACATAAAGCTGGGTTTCAAAGTTGACTATTAACTAGGGCGGAAGGGGTGGCGTAGCAAAAACAAACAGTTCCAAGTTCAAGTCTGAAACCATAAGAGCAGGCTGAAAAACCTTCCTCCTCTTCCATTGCCAGCCAGCATGAGAGAGGTTTCCCTAGAGCAGAATGTATTTTGTGATTCCTTGATTTCCCAGCCCTGGTGCTGGGACTCCAAATCAAGTCTGACAACTGACTTCAAAGGGAGGAGGATGCTGGGGTGCTAATGCTAGTCTCACACATTCGTATGCGTAGAATCAGCCATAAAATCATCAAATGGTTTAGGTTGGACGGGACCTTTAAAGGTCACCTAGTCCACGGCTTCTCGATGTCCTGAAAGATTTTGACATTGAGCTGTGTGGTGTGCTTGGTCCAATATCTAACACCCCAGAATGCTAACTTAACCGGTCCCTGGTGTGGAAAATCCAGTGTTTCAAAGTAGTGTTTACTCAGCTTCCCCCAGAGGAGTTAATGACCAGCCCTACCTCACAAGACATGGGGGTCCCTGAAACCTGGAGGTCCCTTCTGTTGTCCTAACGCTTTCAAAACCAGTGGAAGTTTTGCCCCAAAAAGTATCGGAGGCCCAAAACAAATCAGTATGAATGCATTTTTTCGTCAAGTAGGAATGTACATCTACTGTTACAGAATGTAGTTCAGTATTTCTTTACCTGTCACCCCAAATAATTCTTGGGGGAGAAAAACAACAGCAAATCTTATTTTCTTTGAAATAATTTCTAGGATGACTTAGATATTTAATCTCTGATAATTCTGTAGTGACACCCTCACCATTAAGATGTAACTTCGAAATTGGAGACATGAGTAACCAATAATATAGAGAGGTTTGAGCCAGTTCTGCTAAGCCCACCCATGCAGGTACGCAGCAGTTCCCTGGGCTTGGCCGGGCCAGCATCGAATCCTGCCTGGATACGAGGTTAGATTTCAGTTCTCTCAAGGACAATCCAACAAGAAAGAAACTCCTGATGTTCTTCTGAATTCCTTGAAGCGGTTTAAGGCAGATTTTCTTCCAGTGAGAGATGGTGAGAAGAGCAGCAGGCAGCAATGGCCCTCATGGTGCTGGGCACCAAGCTGGCTGAGCAAGGGACAGCTCGAGCCTTTGGACACCTTCTCATAAATGGTCATGGCCCCTGGTAGGCAGAGTGGTGTCCTGGGACTCCAGGGAGCACCTCTGACTGTCGGCCAAGGCAACCTCGGACACATCATTGTATGTTTCTGCACCTCAGCTTCCCTATTTGTGGAGCAACAAGACATCACTTTAAAAATTGATTTGGGGGAGGAAAGCAACGCTGTGGCACCGCTGAGTGATGTTTTCCCATCGACTCAGTCCTGCAATTCTGCCCGCCACAACGGGAAGGGCTCTGCTGGCATATGTGCCTGCACAGGCAGCTTTTCCATCTCCAGGATCAGCTCCACCCTGGTGCTCTCTGAAGGCAGAAAGCACCAAGTGCAATTTCACAGGAGCTGCTAACCATCATATCTGTTAATAACATTCCTTTGTTGATAGCTTGGCCCATTTTCAAACAGGCTTTGTTGTCTCCCCCAATATGGGAAAGCATTGTCCAAAACCATGTAGGATTATAATTATGTAGTAGTCTTCCTGTAAATAATGTGTCGTTCTAGTGAAGTAAACTGCTCTGCCCCTCATTAGGCTGCATCGCAGAGCAAGTTGAAGCTAATTTACTAGAGTAGCAGCGAGGATATCATTGCACGATCTTCATTTTCATTAAACAACTGGATCTAACTCCCTTTTATTTTTAAACTAACCATGCTGAGCTTTAAAATTGCCTTGATTATAATGTAGCTTTTAAATGATTTGTGGTGGCTGATCATTTTGCACATGAAAGTCGCTACTAGCTGATTAGGAAAAAAAATCCACCATTGCTTCTTCTATTGCTTAGGAAATTGCAATCCTCAATCTGCAGCTTGAAAAGCATGTTGCCATGGAAATGATGCTTATGCTGTCGTAAATAAAAGTATTCTAGGGTCACCAGGGTCTGCGGCATAAACGGGCACAAATACTGCCTGGAAAAGTGCCAGAGTGGTTTAAACATATAGAAAGATAATTTTAATGGTATTTCACTTTCACCGTTACAGTCAGAAGGACAGATGAAGGTTAACATGTAGCTATAACCTTGGCACAAAAGCAAAGCAGAAAAAGTCTTAGCTGTTGGTAAGTTATTATTAGTAACAGAGAACACAGTACCGTAGCCCTCCTGACCAGTATTTCTCTGCTCGACTGCATCAGTGTTCCTCTCCCATTGTGTTTCTCACACACTCAACAATGACATCTAACTGTATATTCATTCAGGGGCAGTTTTATCCAATTCATAAGCACAGCAGACAAGAGTTTAGGAAAACCACTTGATGTTACAAAATGCTGTATCATGGGCTACCTGATCGCACAGTCAGTCTTCCCTGATTCCCTGGCTACATCCCGCTCACAGCCCAGGAGCAACCATGGGAAACTGGCCTTTTCCGTGGAGGGGAAACACTTCTGCATGAGAAGCCAGCGGAGGGAAGAAGCCCATGTGCCTTTGGCTGCTCCTGTGCGAGGGCGATGCGAGACATCTCCACGCAGGACCAAGAGAGAGCGCCGACACTGTTTCACAGGAGAAATACAGAAGCCAGAGACAGAGAGAAAGGTTTGGGATACGTTAGCTCATGCAAGTTTTCAGGAGGAAAGCAGGCAGTTACTGTTTCTGGTGGGTTCTTAATTGTTCAATGGACTGCTCAACAGCATTAAATGGCCCATACCATGAAGCTGCCTTGGGCAGTATCAGATCAAGGATATACGCTTTTCTCTTCATATTCTTAATACCCACACAAGCATTTAGAACACAGGCAGTCACTTTAAATAAAACTACAGAGATTGCAAATGCCACAGCTTGCTTATTTACTTGCTGTCTCTTAGTCTGCCCAAAATGTGGAAATAATGTTTCCAGAGATGGTGGAATTCATGTGCCTGTTGAGGATCCTGGCTCCTGTCCTGGATGATATTGCATATTCAAGGGATGATTCACTCACTCCTGAGAGGGAGGAAGGACTGTACCAGCTGTACCACCTCTCCTTCGCTGACTGACAGCGTGGTGATGTTTCCACAAGGAAGCCTCGTGCCTCCAGGTTAAGCCAGCAATTATGGAACAAACAAAAAAGAAGTGAAATGGAGAGATGATTCACAGAGAGACAAAACAGAAGAGAATGAAAGGTGATGCCAAGCCAGACTGACAACAAAATTTTCATTTGCCTCAGCCCAAAATGTGCAGACAGGATTCTGCATTTCTTTCGTGTGGAAATCAACAATGTCCTTTGCCATCTGCAAGGGAGGATCCAGGAGGAAACAGCTCAGCTTTAGGGCTTTGCCACCCCACTCCTGCGAAAGGGTGGTAAAGCCTACAGGCAGCAGCCCTTGGTTAAAGATGAGTAAAACCCAACCCCAATACCCTTGATTGCTCCATAAAGTGACTTTAAAGTTCAAGAAATGGGTTTTCCCTTTTGTACTCCAATTTTTAAATTCATTTCACCCCTTCTGGGACAGGAACCGTGTGGGATATGGGGCTGATACCCCACGCATCACACACCTCACCATAGATTTATCACAGAAGAGCTGACCAAGGTTTTTCGGGCAGCTGACAGCTCCCAGCCGGCCAGGGGCTCGCTCGCATGGTTTCTGAGGCTGCTTAATGGGAACAGGGTGGAAAAGCTGGGCTCAAAGGTTGCCCAGAATGACTAAGAGAGAAAGAATTCCTCCTGCCACTCCTGTGCTAATCAAACGGGTGTGGAGAAGAAGTTTCAATTCCTCATGTCCTACACTGCCAAACAGAAAAAGTATATGTATATTATTTACACAGCCAGTTCCTATATTAAGGAAGAAGCCTTCAAGCTATCAAAATCAGTCTTGAAAATAATCTTGCCTGTGGTATATGGAAACTGAGCTAGATAGTCCAAGCTCCCTTAAAACGTCTTTCAAACACACCTAATCTGTTTACTCTGGGCTTTTACTGCTGGCGGTACCTGGGACTTCGCCTCCGAGATTTCCTACAGTTTGTGATCTTAGCAGGTCAAAGTTTCCAAAGGTGGGGAGAAGAGACGCAATCCCTTCCCTGCCTGTACAAAAGGTATGTGCCTCTGAGCTACTAATTTAGAACCAATGAATCAGAAATAAGTAACATAAAAACCGTCTAACATTTATGTTTACAGAGCACCTCCTCTGAGCAGACAAAAGCATGTGTCAACAGGGAAACTGCCATGTAGAGCTTGCGTGGCAAGTGGCTCGGTGTATTTAAACAGCTTTTGCGAAGATGTTAACATGTTGCTAGGGAAGCAAGAGCCTGCACAGATATAGGTGCCCTCCTGCACTGAGACCCACTATCCATACAATGGGAAAATGGAGCTGCCCCAGCACTCACAGCTTTTTGTTTTCATCTTTGCAGCTTAAAAAAGGCAGTTCTCCCAGCAGCTGATTAATGGTCCTTCTGCAGAAACTGCATTTTGCACATATTTAAAAATCTTGGGCTAGATAACACTTTGACCTAAACTATAATAAGTTCTTTTTTTTTTTTTTTTTTTTTCCCCTGGTAGTGTCTGACATTTGTAAATTTGAATGCCTTATTTTTGAAAAAAAGTCTTTTCTAACTTGAAGAAGGGTGGCCAGGCTGTGGCTCTGTATGTATCTGCACGTGTGTGGCTGGTGGGTGCTCTGAACACACCACTGGACCACCTCTGGGACATACTGACACATCTCAGACCACCAGGAGAGACATCCCAGTCTGGCACGGAGAGGACCTCCTGGGATGTGGAAATACACCTAGCACAGCTCCCACTCCCATGGTGTGCGGTCCCTGGGGTAATCAATGTCACCCCCTGCCTGTGAACCGTTCCCTGAATTTTCTCTTCCCCTGAGCGCTCCGTGCGTGTGATACAAGCCTGGGTTATATTAAGCCCGTTGCTCAAAGGACCAGAAACGATGGCTCCCGTGGGCACACAGCAATTACGCTACAGAAGGAGTGAAAATTCAGGGAGCAAGTGGCACTAATATATCTTACCTACCCGGAATACATCTATCCATGTACCGATCTCTATAAACACACCCATTTCCCCCTGTGGGTGGGTATGTATCTCTATGTTCCAGTCTCAAAATTCCAGTAAATTTTTATTAGCCCCATTTGCAGATGGGGTAATGATGACAGACGGAGTGCTGTGATCCCTCCAGGCTGCTCCTTCTCAGGAGGGGAGAGTTTGGGCCTTATCTCTCTTGGACAGGTAAGAGAGGGAGGTGAGTTTTCCCAAAACCCAAGTAGCTCCTTGGTGCAGGAGTCTTGCTCAGCTCTGGCTTTGAATCATGCTGGCAAATAAACATGAAAGTGAAAACGGTATTGTGAGACAGTTATGCAAGAGCGGGCGGATCCCATGGCCGAGCCATTGTTCCAAACATTTAATTAACATTATGAAAGCTGATTAAAGGAAAATCTTTAACCTCCAGGGAAATCCCATTTTCCCTCACTTCCCATACCTCTACAATTTTCACAATGTAAGAAAGAAAGTGTTATTTCAAGGCATGATTCATATCAGCTACAACCTGATCTTTGCCACAGCCATGTCCTGCAGCTAAATAATCACTAGCAGTGACACTAGACAGGGACACTTCTGAGGCAGCATTTTTTCCCCTGTTATACCATGACCTAAATTGCCACCATAATTTCTAGACTTTGTGTCATCCTGGCACGACGACAAGCGTTCACCCACGCTCAAGAACTAGAAGTTAGTTTGCAAGGACAGCGATACCTTCCCAGACACAGCATCTCAGATACAAAGTGCAAATGACACGCCACGGTCCGCCTTGGGAACAGCAGGGGCTGTTTGCTTTGGTCACCGCAGCAAATTCCTTTGAAGGCAGGAGACCGAAGCACCATCTCCAGCAACTCACCATCTAACCTTGAGCTAATCACTTACCCTTTCTCTTCTTTTGGAAGCGGGGATAAAGGCAGCGTTACCTCTCTCGGGGCACTGCAAACATTGAGGAATGTAACCAGGCACTGAAGATGTTTACGTGGAAAGTGCTATTGCAAAGTTATGTTAGTGGAGAGATTTGCTTTCAGCTGCAGTGGATATGTCAGCAAGCGCAGCCCCCTCAGCATTCATGTGTATGGGCTGCATATTGCCTCTCTGCTCTCCTAGGCCTATTTTAATTATACGGCACAGCCAGCCCTCAGAGACCTAATCCCAGGATCTTATCTTGGAGGCAACAGACAGCTGACTGTCTGCACTGTTTACTTGGAGGGCTGCATTGAGGGCGAGGAAGGGAGGACATACAGCCGCCCAGCACAGAGAGCAGGCTCCTGCCCAGGGGATGGCCAGGACCCTGCTCACCACCTGGCCAGGGCACCGCCTGGCCAGGGCACCGCAAGCTCATCCTCCTCTCTGCCAGCGATGGCACGTGTGGCACCAGGCAGACACCATGGTCCTGCATCCTCCCCTGGTTAACAAGAGCCTGGGTGAAGGATGCATCCACAGACACCCAGATCTAATTCTTAAGAATACACATGGATTCAGTCCTTCCCAAGCATCAGGCTTATATAAATACATACACATATAAATACAGCCTCTGGCAGCAGTAACAGTCTCGTACGCAGGTCTTCAATAGTTCTTCTCATCTGCAGATCTCACAGGACAAAGACATCGCAGAACTTCAGGGACCATTCTGAAAAGGGGAAGGATTATCTTTTCCACACTGCTGTCTGCAATCACCTGATGCAAAAAACATTTTAATTATGATGTAACAGAAACACCCTCACTACTCTTGACTGTGAAGAACAGGCATTGCTTTTGCGCACACAGACATTAGTAAAGTTGAAGCTTTATTTACAGGACGAAATTCCTCCTTCAAAAAGCACTAGATATAAACCAAATGAATATTAATGCAACACCATGAATACCAAATGCATGAAATTTTAACTCAATAAAAGGCAGACAGCTGGGTATTCTGATAAAAATGGGCCTTTATTTTTTAATTCTTACTTTCATTACCTGGATTCTGTGTTTGTCAGAGCAACAAAATATAGTTTCTTTGATACGCAGCAAATCTGAAAACAATCCTGCAAGTCGCACAGCACAAAAACTCCCACAAAAAGGGAAAGCTATAAAATTTGAGAGGTGACGCAGCTTTCAGAAGTGCCAGTTTCCCAGTGCAATGGCTGGAAGGGTGGCCTGGCCTGGCGGCAGTTCAATCATTTTGTAACGAAGGACAAATACTTTCAACATCCTGAGAAAGAGGGCGGGGGGGGGGGGGGGGGGAAGGGGGCACGGCTCCCTTGCTTTCCCTCCTCCTGCTATTCTTTCTTCTCCCTCCCCCCACCCTTTGGATTTTCAATAGCTCTTTAGTGTTTCCATCAAAGGCTTTTACCATTCATCCTCCCTTCTGGTGCCTGCCTTCCACCTGTCTATCCATCACAGCCCTAACCCAGGTCCTTCCCGCCTCCCCCCCCCCATGCTATTTTTCATGCAGTGGGATTTGTTTATAAGCTTCTGTATTACCTAAGCTTGAGGGGAGGAGGCTGCTGGGAGGAAAAGGAGAAAGCAGGATTAAGGAAGAATAATTCAGCTCTATTGCATTTCCATCTGAACGGTCATAAAATGTGCAAATCCTGTTCCTGGGAATTTCATGTCAGAGGCCTTCCCTGCCACTGCCCTTCCCATGCCCCCTCTCTCTCTCCCTCTCACGCAAAAACAAGCGTCAGGAAAGATGCTTCTAACTCCATGGACACCAAAGGCCACGACGTGTGCACCAGCGGGGAGAGGGCTCCTACCAGCACGTGTGCAGAGCAGACACTCCAGATGTGGCCATGAACTACAGAGGAGGGGGCTGCAGAGATTGAGTCTGGCAGGACAGGAATAAGCAGGGAAAGGCTGTTTAATACAACAGCTCCCAACACTCCCAGTTATAATTAATTAGCCTAGGTAGAAAACAAAAATAAGGTAACTTTTCAGGCTTATTTGTTCTGTAAAAAAAATGATACAGAAACATATATGATTCAGACCCCATCAGATTAGAGTTTGTCCTATCTTCTTTTTAGCTCATCTACCATCACAAGGCACCAAAAAAGACATGGGCCAGCTTTCTAGACCCCAGAGATCCACCAGCATTCCATCTTTGATCATGCTGCAAGACAGAAGGACCACTGCCGTGTACAGGTCAATGAAGCTTTGTCACTGATTCAAGCAGAGGTCAATGTGGCTAGACCTGGCCTCTGTGCACCCTTGCTACCTGACCAAACACATGCAGAACAGCAAGCAGTGCTAAAAAAGGAGGTGGCCCTTAACCTGTCCTCAGCGCTATGAGCCCAAAAACCTTTCCTTGGTGGAACTTCATGTCATGTCTGCTGGACCCAGCAACAGCTGGCAGCTTTCTTCCGCTTATGGACACATCTTGGAGATACTGAAGATCACCCAACAAGTAGCACATGTCAAAATAAGTTCCTTTGATTGATAGTTATTAATTATTTTTAAATAAAATGAGAAGAGATTGAATGGCTTGCCCATCAGCAGCTCAGTTCTTTGGCAACTTCTTGGACAGTTTGACCATACATATGACAACACAAAATAAATTTCACTTGCTTGCAGTAGCAGTTTGTTATAAACTCAGTCCATCAAGGATTTATAGTTCTAGCAGCAGTGGGATATATGAAATGAGAAGCCCTTTCATCCTTACACTGCTCTGCAGTCTGGTCGAGATGATGAAAGTAATTTTTTTCTAAGGCCAGAGGAGAGCAGGAGTTCATTCAGCCAGTTCGGCTGTGCTAGGGAGGAGGCGTGCAAATTGGGTCCAAAGACGAGAGGAGGCCCAGAGAAACAGCAGCCCTTGGTTTTGCAGAACAGTCAAAAATAAATCCTTAATGATGCTAGCCTTGCTTTGCAGGGTGGAGGGGAGCAGTATTTCCATCAGCTAAATGATCTCAACTCTTTGGCTTCCCTGAGGGCACTGCAACAGGACAGACTGCGATCGCTCACCAGAGTCACTCTCAGATGTTTCTGTTCTTCCCACCCACCAGCAGCCTCGAACCTGAGCATGTCTTTGGCACAGCAGGTGGTATCCTTAATCCCACGGAGGGCCAGCCCGAAGCGAAGATTAGCAGAAGAATTTGTTTTCATTAAAATCCAGCCTAACATTACCATCCTTTCTGATGGTGCAGGTTTAAAATGCGCATGTCCGGCTATCCTGGCAGCTCTGTTTCTGCAGGGAAAGGGCAGTTCAGCAACCTGCCTCTTCACTTTCTAATGTCTGTCTTTCTTTTAATCAAGTAACTAAGGCAGACACAGCAAGAAATGTTAAATGCACCTCCTCCTAGAGAATTTTGCCAGCAAGGTCAATGGAATTGGGATTTTGCCTTTATTATGTTTCTTTTGACTGTGGATGTAGAACTGGTCTGATTTCCCTCCCAGAGAAATTATTTTTATGGGCCCGTGGAAAAAAAAACCAAAAACAACAAAACAGAGAGAGACATACAAATAAACACTAATACGTGCAGGAAAAATACAAACCTTAGCACCATGCACTCCCCTCATTACTAGACAAAGGTTGGGAAGGGTTCACAAGTGTAAAATGCTCATGTGAATTATGAGATTACTGCTCAGTTTTCTTTCAAGTCGTGGGCTGGAAACAGATGGTGGCTGTAGCATTTATGACGGCACAACATGTTACTGCAAGCCTAGCCATCTCTCTCTCTCTCTCCTCAAAAATGCAGCTGCAAGGAAAGTTGTGGAAAATCACATTAATAGTCTCTTCCACCACACGGTTTTCCAGCCCTTCATCCCTGGCCAGCACATGGACAGAGCCATCTTGTATCCCAGTAAGAATACTCTTCTAATCTCTGTCCTGAATAGTTACCACTGACGGGCTTATTTAACAGCTAGTTAAAATGTGGGGTTTGTTAGCATTGTAAAAAAGCCTCCAGAAAGCAGGTCCTTAAGGTCAAAGCAGATGCCATGTGACCCCAAGCGCTCCATAAGGGAAACACTCAGAAAGAAGAAATGAGACTGTCCTTCAGTGGTTTATTATTTAAACATTCAGTTCAGGCCAAGCAGGTTGATTTATAGAGAAGCAGAAAGACAGATACAACATTTGCAAAAGCATCTTTGTGACTTAGGAGTCCAAATCTCACTTTCACACATGAGTAGAAACTTTCACAAGGGCAAACACTTCTTGATTTTCAGTAAGACCACAAGTTTAGAAGTATCTGGGTGCCTATAGATACAAAAAGCAGCTAACTCGGTATTTAAACATCTTGCCTGTATATAACAAAAAAAATGTGCAAGCTTCACTACCCGTGTGCTTCAGTCCTGATGGAAATGCCTTGCCACCTAAAGTATGTTCATACATACAGCAAAGCTAGCCTTACAATCTGAGTGAAATACAAGAGCTGGAAGGTGGGCATATCCCCCGTGGTGGGATGGTCACACTGAGGCATGACCCTTCAGCACTCTAGTCACCATCAAGGGGCCTGCTTACACCAGGGAACTCTTTAACAGTAGGAAACTGTTACTTCTTACCCATAAGATCTCTGGGTGCTTTACAAAATGAAATATTCCCGTTTCACAACATTTCTGAGAGCATCAGCTCATCAACAGTAAATCCAGTAACTTGGGATTCAGGCCCTTGTTCAAAACCAGGATTTTAGGATTACTTCTTGAGTTAATTAAGAGTCTGTCAAATATTAATCTTCCAGACAGGTGTCACTGGTAAATCTGAGTATCCATTTTGTTATTCTCACGTTGCTGGCCTCACTACCTGACTGTGAACATCAGCACCAACTTCACCGTGTTCACCCTTACGTCATTCAAACGTGTTCCGGCTGCTCTCCCTGCAGCTAGGTACACACAGTGCAGTGTTTCTGCCTTCGAGGGCATAGAACAGAGCAACTGAAAACAAGACAGACTTTTACCATTCCCTTTATCATTTTTCGCACGTAGACCAGGAAGTTGCTACAGAAATTCAATAGTGTACACACCTGAAACTTTAAAAAGCTTTTTCGCAGAGGTGGACTCTTTCTGGGTGATAAGACCATACACATTCACTGCGTATCTATCATAATTGCAAAAGCTCTCAGATCTTTCTCCCAAGATACAAGAAGGTGCCATTTTTTTCTTTTGGAAGCTTCATCCTGCAGAATTCATTAGTATCCTATGCAACAATACACTTCCTGTAAGTAATGAGCTATAAAGTATTAGAAGTTTCCACTTCTGGTTTTATCTTTTCCTGATCTAGCCTGAAAATTCTTTTGAAGTTGCTCAAAGTGTTCTTCACGTACACTTGTTTTAGGAAACACCAGATCACTATTAGGAAAATTCTCCTTAATTAAGTGAGATAAAGGAATCGAGATGATATGATCTGCTTAATTCCCCACCTTTCTAAGGTACTATTTTAAGATTTTTTTTTCACTTGCCTTAGAAAAGAAAAATGACAAAAATAAGGAAGGAAGAGACCTTAGAGGCCCAGAGAGGGCAAGCATTGCTGTGGGCTTTCTAGTGTAGCTGAGCTTGCTGGTAGAAAGCCACCGAATAGTTAAAGCTTTTCCTCATTACTATGGAATAGTTTACTGAAAGGCTGAGGACTGCTTCTGCAACTAACATCACCCCAGACAATGTGTAAAAGACTAAGCTTACACTGTGTTACCACCGTAGCCTCTTCAGGGACTCGGTTTAGCAAGCCTGCTCAGCTCATGCCTAACTTTAAGCACAAGAAACTTCAAAGAAACATCTCACATGCCTCACATTCAGCTTTCCACTGACTCTCTTGCTGAATCACAACTTAGGGGAATGCAGGGAACTAATGGGAAAGATTTGCACTTGCTAACCCAGAAACATCCCTGAATAAATAGTGACAATGTGATTTAAAAGCAGTATAGGTGACAATCAGTAAAGTATGCAAGCTGAGCATTAACCTGCAGGACCCCTACATGGTCTGTTGAAGAAACCACTTTATCTGGGATAAATTGCTTCTGTCATTTTTGCTGTGGAAAGCCACTGCAGTCAAGGGGAATTCAGATCCTGAACAGGTTTTTGAGTAGCTTCCTGGCTCCAGGAAAACCTCTGAGCCGCTTAACTTTACTGTGGGTGAGTTTGGACCAAGAAATGTCTTTATGCCCAAGTGTATTTGCACAGAGCCCTCAGTCTGCATGGGAATCTTGCTGCCAAGTAGATACATCTCCTCAGCCACACAAAGCAGCAGGAGACCTTCCTCCACATGAGGGACATGTCAGCATCAAGAAAACATTAGAAAGGAGGAAACTGCAGTGCTTGGTGCCAGCCAGGGAAGATGTGTCTTCAGGCAGGACCGTTTAAGCACAAGGACACGTATCTTGGCTTCTTTAAGTGCTGCAGCATCTCTCCCTCCTCTTCTGGCCCCATACAGCTGACACAGCTGGGCAACAGGCTCCAGCAGAACAGGGCCCACAGCAGAAAATCTGGCCTGTTGAAACTTCCCTGGTCTTCAGCTTAAATCAGCATCGCCTTCATAGAGAAGATGTAAAACCAAAGTGCTAAGAAAAGGTGAAGCATGGCTGGAGTAACGAGGGCTCCCCATCTGAAATGTCAGGCTGTCACAGCAGTGAATGGGGCATGCAACAGACACTTGCAAAGTCACTGCTGGGAAACCTCTACACCAAACAGC
Organism: Falco rusticolus; assembly: GCF_015220075.1. Classification (NCBI taxonomy): domain Eukaryota; kingdom Metazoa; phylum Chordata; class Aves; order Falconiformes; family Falconidae; genus Falco; species Falco rusticolus. The sequence goes on along the minus strand of NC_051190.1, from coordinate 31,633,843 downwards.
AGAAAGCAAACCTGAGGTTTGAGTGCTACTACCTAGAGAAGGAAGGCAACAGTCACGGTACCATCCCTGGGTCAAAATAAGTCTCTCTGCAGAACAAAGACAGAAGCATTCTGACACCAACTGAGGTTTCTCAAAAGTCTTGTAAAAATTAATTAAAACAGGATGCCCAAATCCCTTAGACTGATGAAAAAAATCACAGCTAGGGATGTCCAGCAATTCTGGAGGGCCCTTGATACTTCACTGATGTCTACAAGTTTAAGTTCATCCCCAAAGGGACCTGAGGCCACTCAGCACTTCAACAACAATCCCTCTGTGAACAATCTTCTTTCTTGTGGTCAAACAGGGATATCTTGAATTTATGTCTTGCTTCTCCCCTTGTGAGCAAACAAAACAATTTCTATGAGTAATTCTACCCGCTAATTGCCAAGGAAAAGTCTGGTAACAAATGCTCAGTATTTTTGACAGGTCAGAGCCTTCCCTAAACAAAGTTGCTGTTCTATGTTTTCTAACAGTACATGTTCACATCTGGGGACCTCGGCAAATTCCAGTGTGGATGAGTCTCTGTGGGAAATTGCTTTTCCAGATTTTCTTGTTTTAACTGCTCCAGGAAATGAGTCTATTTTTACAACAACACTGAACAGCAAAATATGAAACCATTATCTGCTTTGTGGCAAGAGTTTCGGGTCAATTCTCAGGTAACTGTCATCTCCAGTGAAGTTCATGGAGTTGTATCTATTTATGCAAGTTAGTGATCTGGCCAATTATGTAATTGGTTGATCAGTTACTAGATCATAGAGCTACCATTGGCCTAAGGAGTGTCCCATTTTCATACGTCTCAAAGTTCACCCAAGCCCTGATGTATCGATAAGTGAAGTATTCAAGTATTATGGTCTGTAAAGATGATCATTAACTGCTGAAAGATTTAAGCATGAGCATTTTCTATGAACACCTATTTTGTCACTGAATGATCACTCTATGTACTGTATTTCCTGAATTCTTTTTTCACCTGCCAGATAAACCAGGGTGAGATTTTCAGAAGTGTTTAAAAAACTTTTCTTCTACTTATTTGTGATTGCTTTCAAGAATCAAGATGTTTCAAAATCCCCAGGGGATTTCAAGTGCTATGGGCTCAACTGCATCTCTGGGTGCTTCTGGGTTTTGCCTACCTGATCTTAACACCTACTCTCAATTTCAAACATGGACAGTAAAACAAGTTGCCCTTATTAAACAAGATCAAAGATAGTAGGAAGAGGCCAAAACAACCAGTCTGATCTTGGCAAGATGAGTGTGCAACACTTGTTACAAATTTGGCTCCTTATTTCCCTGCTGGAGGGACCACTCCAGCCTTCGTATGTGGATTTCTTTTCTGTTGAAGCACACAAGTCAGCCTTTCTTTGTGTATTATCTAAGACCCTGGAAGACACTTGGCATGCACAAGTATCACAAACAGAAATTTTTAGATGCTAAAAGCTCAAACCAAGTCAGATTTGATGGTCTGGTAATAAGTCAAATACAATAATGATGACTGGATTCCCCTCTAGAGGAAGAAGCAACACTGGAAGAATGTGATGCTGAAACCTTCAGTGACAGAAATTCTATCACCAGGATGTTGCCAGGATTTCATCTATTGATTATGAACAAGACTAAGAATTAGCACTTTCTTAGTTTCAGGTTGGGAACCATGTCTTTGTGACTTTACACCTAACTGAAAAGCTCACCAAACGTCACTCAAGAGACCAGCATACAGAAAACAAACTTAGAGACAATATCTAAGGAAAACAGTACCTAACCTATGACTTGTTCTTTGATTTACAGCTGTGATTGCAGGTCCCACCTCACAGTCATATGCCATGATAATAGGCAGCAGTTCAACGAGAACCAGCCATAATGTTTTACATGTTGTACTGATTCTGAGCTACTTCAGCATATAATTTAGCCTGATGCAGCAAATAATTAGAATGATTAAAGGGACAGGTAACATTCCACAACTGAAAAATGAATGATCAACCTTCTGACCTTGTTCACTGTCTCTTCTAATTCCTTTTCTTTTTTCACAAAACCAGAAGTTGCCAAATTTCACATGAAATTTGCTCTCTCATCTGTCTGTTATGGGTATGACTGTGAATTTTCACATTATATTCTTTGATGTGCCCCAACAGATGATCTTAAATGGGCTCACTGGCATTAGCAGTTGCAGTGCTGAATCCACCCACGCCAGGACAAATACGTATTTCAAAATGGCAACCTCCACAGGAGTAGAAGAGTGTGGAATTCTCCCAGCTGTTTTTCTAGTTGTATATTCTAGTCCTGTTACTTCATCTTTGGGGTTGCTTACAACATACTGCAACACTCTAAAAGCACAAAGACCCCTACCCCACAACTGGGATCTTGTGTCAGGGAGGCACACCCTACTTTAAAAAAGTAATAAAGCATCAACTCTGCTCCATTTGCCTGGGGTCAATGGGATGTTTGTCCAAAGTTATGAGCATGCTTAGGCACTAGTCTGAAGAAGGGCAAACACAGGCGCCTCTTAAAAGTGCCTTTCCATGTTAGGGCCTGGGAAAAAAAAATCAGGATTGGGCCCATGATGAAAACAGTTCCCTTCGGAAACATTACCCACACCATAAAAGGAATGAATGAAAGGGAAGTACAATGAAATTGTCTACTGAATTTTTGGGAATTGCCATAAAATCGGAGTCTTGATTCATTCTGTGTGCATAATTTTCACTGTAAGTCACAAAGGATTGCCTCCTTAGAGATGCAGGAAATTACTAGCTCATGACAGTATAAAAGGCTACATAATTTCAAGGGCAGAAAGCTGGGTTTTCATCAGTCACTACATTCTCTGACGATATGGCAATGATTTTTGATCATGTATCCAATGCACAATAATTAGGCAAAACAACTTACCCTCAATCTTTTCAGTATTTAGCTCTAAGGGTGCAAGGATTCATTCTTGGAAAGGGAAGATGGTCGTGTGATTTAGGGCACTGGATGAGCACTCAGATCTGAGTCCTATCCCTGGTTCTGCCATAGCCTTGCTGTGTGACCTTGCACAGTCATTTCTCCATGCCTCGGTCTCGCCTAAAATGGGATAACAATAGTTCTTTATTTCAGAGGAGATAGGAGTACAAACCCGTTCAAGACTGTGCTGCAGAGATGCTACAGCAGAGTGGCACAGAAAAGCTCAGACATGGAATCATACCTTGCTATTAAATTGTGGGAAAACACACAGTAATTAAATGGAACAATAAATACAAAACAGAGGCTGATTTTTGAGGAATGCAACACTGATAGGCTTTTCTCTGTTACCTGAAATTAAAACAAACTTAAGTGGGTTTCTTATGGGTTTAAACGATTTTTACCTGACTCTGTTTCTGAGATCTGCTAGTACTAGAAGCTGTGTACTAGAAACACCAAGGAAATTCATTGAAAACCTCCGCATTGTTTCTGTTTTAAAGCAACCACAATTTCCAGCCCAAGAGAGGGCCAGAGTATTCAGAGTAAAAATTTCAAAGCCATGGAAGGGGCCTACAAACAAGATTTTCTTTGATTTACATTAAAATACGAGCACGCAAATCAGAGGTAGCTTTGAAACATCATCTTTGGTTTTGGGTACACTTTCAAATTAAATTATTAATGGGGCCACTGATCTTAATTGAACTGTCAGATGTCTGAAATTGCTTCAATGCCACTATTCAGAGTTACACCGTTGCTGGAATTGGACAGAGCTTTATCAAGACGCCTTCAGTAACGAGTATTTTTCCAAATGCAAAGATTTATCTGTTTCTCTCCACAAACACGTGTCTATATAACAGCATTTGTTTTTCATGTGGGGGTCAGTTATGGGCCTGTAGGCCTGGGATACGGGATCTCAGGCACATGCCTAGATAAAGCAATTGATGTGGAGATAAACAGATCAAAGGCTGTTCTGTCAGGCAGGAGGAGAGCAAAGAGATACATGATGAGACAGATCCTAGAAAGGGAAAATCATTTTTGAGAGACAGAAACAGAGGGATGGGAAAGTCAGGCAGAGAACAGCTGGAAAGCAGACCACAGAAAGGCAACATGGACCCCAGGAGGACAGCCAAGAGAACCTCACAGCTGGAATGCTGAAGCCCGTTGGAGGGAGGAGGCCCGTGAGATGCTGTTCCAAGCAGAGTAAAAAGCCTAAGCTCAAAGACACAGAAGTGCTGGAGCTGCATAGGAACCTCCAGGGCTGGAGAGGAGCAACTGCCTGCAGTCACTGTGCACTGCCTGGTAAAGCAGATGCCAAGCAGGACAGAGGACAGGAGAAAAGGAAAGCAAACTGGCACGTAATCCTTGATTTCACTCAGCAAAAGCAACTGAAGGGCAGCTCTGGAAAGATGAAGCACAAAGTTAAATGTAACGAACTGGCTAGAGAATCAGTGATCATGCACCATATTGTAACACCGAGATTGTTTTGGGGCAGTCCCCTACACATACACTTTCTGACCAGGAAAGACCTCAAAAAAGACGAAATCAGGCCAACAACTTTTCTGAATCTCTGGACAGAGGAAGTGACTGCTGAATGTAAAACAGAAAAACATTTTACCCCCAAATCTCTACCTATACATGCAAGGACAAAACTAACAGGGTGTTGAAGGACTGCAAGGAAATGTGACTTACAACAACTGTTATCTCCAATTCCTTCATTAAGCTCCCTACTAACCCCCCACCCCACAAATAACAGAGCTGTCAATCTGATATATTGCAGCTCCAATTGCTCACACCCTTCCCTGTAACACTCCAAATGCAGCACTTAAAAAGTCCAGATGGAGTCCACCTCCAGTAGATAGCAGAAGAAGATATGACACAGCATTCACAAATGCACAGAGAACTGTTTAATTTACAGCCACAATGGTGAAACAAACCATTTCAGAGCTTGGACATTCAAAGTTAAGTCTGACACCCATTCTTATATTCACTTATTGTGCTTAATTATTAGAGAACACAGGATTACATTAACCGTACATGACAATCTGAGATCCCTGCAGGGTCAAGTAGTGAAAGGGATGAGCAAGAATGAGGGACCAGCCCCTCAAGTGGTGTAAGCTGGTACAGCTCCACTGCAGGCAATGGAGTGATGATTTACACCAGCTGAGGATATGGCCCTTGAAATGTCCAACTTAACTTTGAATCAATGTCTCCTGTGTCACAGCCTTTAATGTTACTGTTCCTTCTGGTTGTATCTGCCACTTGGAAGAAGAAGGACCGATACCGTAGCCTGTAATGTTCCAGAGGCTGGCAGGCAGTATCTCAGCTGGACTACAGTAAGCAACGCTCACGGCGTGACACTACTCCTTGTATTTTGAAAAGTGTGGACTGGATCCTCATCTGATGTAAATTAGCTTAGGGGCAGCTGAAGTCAAAAACATTTGCCAATTTATACTAGCTGAGAATATAGCCCTGAGATTTTTTTTGAGTTTTCTGCTGCATGCCATATAAACACTGTGCTTGAGAACAAAGACTCATGTGCGTTTCATTCCTGGCAACAAAGTTAACTCGAGACTACAAGTCTCAAACAAACGACTACTGGAAGCGACTCCAGTCTTCATTCTCTCCTGGTTTTCTCAATCGGGCATACACATTTATTTGCTGGCACCAATAAAATGTATGCGTCTCAGTTTGCCTTTTTTTCAAGATTTTACTACAAAGCCAGACTCACCCGTGATGTAAATCAACAGAGCTCCATTCCACTGAACGGAGTTTCTCCAGGGAAGCTGGCCCTCTGATCTGAATGCAACCACGTTATGCCAGTGCAACCATAGGACTCTCAAAAAGTTGTTATGCAAATTATTCCACTTAAGTGACTTTGACATCCTTTCATACCTGCACAGTGTCTGAGTGGGTGACATAATGCTTTTCATCTACATGACTTTAATGGATATATGGATTTTTTTCATTAGATATCTTTTAGACAAAAAAGGAACGGAGCAACATTATTGGCATCCCACTGAAACATAAATATATAAATTACATTTTATACACTTTTTTAAACGCAGACACATACATTCATGTGCATAACATTGTGAACAGTACACTTAGTGGAAAACAAGCACAGACAATCTTAGTTAAATGTATTTCCAGTTTTGGTGCTCAACAAATACACTGGGAAAATGATCACAAAATAGAACGGTGACTAACTCTATCTCTGCATTAGCATCTGAAGCCAATAATGCCTGTTAGCTAACATTGCTTTGTTTGGTTGTAATTGGACATAGCTACAGGATCAGGAGGGGAATGTCTGAACTGTATTTAAAGAAATGGAAAGGTTAAAAATCTCTCTTTTGTTGTTTTAAGGTTCTGCAGTTCATTCATATTTGAAGATATTTTTTATTTGAGCAGGAACACTGTCTTCAAGACAAACTTTTTTGTCGTTCCAAAATAAGAAAACTCTTTCATCTTTTTGTAGATGGTTTCACGAATAAAAGAATCCAGTAGTTCATTTTACATATCCAATGTGATAATCCAAATAAAACAAGGGGTACATAATCCAAACTACTGGGGTGGGGCAGTGATTTTGGCCAAGTGAGTAGCCATGACATATCTGGCACAGCCCTATATTTCCAAAGCAGTACAGAAGGATTTAGCCATGTGGCTCCCACTGCAATCCGTGGGGAACCGAACATTTAATCCTTTAGCACTTTGAAAACATAGAAGCTGGTGCCAGGGTATTTTATCTGCCCTGCTATAGTTAAAATATATTTTGATGTTATTTGGGCTATTCTACTACAAAAATATGACCACAAAATGCTTTTTTTTTCTTTTTTCTTTTTTTTTTTTTTTTTTTTGGTTCAAGAAAACATAGCAGGCTTTCTCAGGTATATAAAACTGTTAATTTTTAGATAAAAATACAAACTTCACCTTTACAAAAACACGTATTTCTGTTGAATACACATAAAGCATAACATTTTACCAAAAATAAAGAATTTTAGGTTTTGTTCAAATATTTGCAGCAAGGTAGTTCCCATGCCACCATGACATTGTACAATGCAGATACAAGAATTTGTACATTTCACACAGCTTCAACATGTGAAATAAAAGTATCTGTATACTGATAAGAATGACAATTGCTAACACAATATCACTAGTAGGCAACTGGCGTAAGTCTTAAAGAAAAAAAAAAAAAAGGATTTTTGCATGGATATCCTATGATTTGTTTACGCACATCTCTCTTTTTTTTCTCTTTTTTTAATTTTTATGTAATGCTTTAAATTACGGGGGAGGTTGGGGAACATAAACCAAGAAACGTCTAGAAAATTATGCATAGGTATACCATTTTTATTTTAATACATCTCATTAGTTTGCATCCCACTAGGAGAAACACCATAATGTTTTGTGTTCTGCTTATTGTTATACCAGTCTTTTATATGTGTTATTGGCAAATGTAGTCCAAGAGATAATAAAAAGCTAGGCAAAGAGTAAAAAGAAAACTTAATAATCACTTTATGGTGTAAAAAAAAATCCACTTAAGGCTCCCCAGAAGGTTTTTTTGTATAGACTTTTAAAACACCACCAAGCAAGGATGTATTGTTCTATAGTGTTTGCGTGGCATTTGATCATTTCATACATTCCTGCTTTTTTTGTGCCTGAAGTCCACCAGTGTCCATCCATCTTCATCAAGAACGCAGGCACATTTCTTGACGTAAAGCACCGTTGACTGCTCTGACAGAAATCCACTATTCACTTAGATTTTTGTCATGTTTTTGAGTACTTTTGGTATCCTCCATTCATTCAACTGTCTTTTTTTCTTTTCTGTTTTTCTTTCTTTCATTTTTTTTTCTTTTTTGAACAGGGAAGCTTCCTATTGTTTCACAGAGTGCTACAATACTTGCTTTGATGTCACATTAAACAAATGTACATTGTCTCTTTGTTCTCATTAAGTGTTCTTTTGAGCCAGTTTTTTCACATAGGAGAACAAATAAAGTATACAGTCAATAAGCACCATACATAGTAGGTTCAGGAATGTAACAAACCATGTACATCCATGTCCCAGAGAGAAGTTTTTTTTCTAGCTTATTTTCACCTTACATCTGCAGGAGAGAAAAAAGATACAATAACTCTATGATTAGAATCAAAGGTCCTATCCTCTAAGTAGATGACTTAAAAAAAAACTGTTCTGCATGAAGAGTCACTAACCTGGGACAAGAAGTTCTAAATGCTGTTTTGATTGAGTTTACATGCTCACTTTTAAAGTTGAATTTTAGAAAATCTTTGCTTCTATCATACTATTCCCAATAAATACCTGTTAATCTGAAACAGGATATCAAGTTTAGCATTCTTTAGAAATCACACATCAGTATAAATGAAAACTGCCATTGGGAGTTTACGTACAGAAATGGGTGCTTGAAATTAAATTCACCATCATCCAGGCGCTAGGCACATACACTGCAAAATCCAAATCATTCCCGCTCCAAATACTAGAATCAATTGCAAGTGCTGCAGTTTACATAATTTCAAGTCATTAAGAAATGGAAATTCCATATTTAATTTGGAATGTGTATCGCCATCATCACACATTGCTAATATGTTGGCCAAAGGATTTCAGTCATTTTTGCAATGAGAGGGTGTTAGTTTTTCACTACAGTGAAAACCTCATGAATTTTGATGACTGACTGTTATCATCTTACTGAGACTGAACACAGAAAAAAAAAAAAAGATCTTAAATTTTCTAGTGAAAGTAACACAGGGCCCTGCAACACAAAAAACGGTATTTCTAAGCGTCTTCCTTGTCAGGTAGGCAGATCATCAGACCATCTCAGGTGCATGTACAATCAATCCCAGTTCATGCCAAAACATGGGCTTGATGACCATGCTTATAATAGTATTTGTTGTATGTACACTCAATGTTTTACAGCCAATGGGGAACACAACAGTTCGTAACCTGGCAATTCATTCATGCATTATTATGTGATGCTTTGACCTCAGAAATCAATAATAATGAAATAAAAGCAGAGGCAATGGAACTTGAGATTTCAGAAGCTGAAGTATTAGCACCCTCCAAACAAAAAAGAAACAAAAAAGGCAAGAAAAGGAAGTAGCTCAAGAATGTAAGATGCTGATGGTGATGTGGAGCTTAAAGGAAAAATACCAGCAGGTAGAATTATCAAAGCCAATCACATCTAATCTCTTTGCAGCCTTGAGGTAGCAAGTGTCAAGATTTTGAACAGTGATTAAGTTGAAGTGATGATAATTGATTAAGTTTTCCAGTACTTGTGCTATTAGGGTGTTCAGCATATAGGTCCTACCTGAATATTCAAATAGTTCCAGTAGGTTTTATGTTGGTTTTAACTTTTTTCGTTTCCGTTTTTTACCTGATTCCCTAGGCCTTCCTGTTAACATAAGGGCAGGGCTGGTAAAAAGCCCCAAGGTAATGCATTTCGTTGAACACTGAAGTAATAAATACTCAAACCATTTACATTTCAAAGAAATCTCATTATCCTTTGCATTAAAGTAATAACTTTATAACGTCTGATTTGACATTCCGTTTACAAAGTAATTATACAAAAGTAAAGAAATAATAAACAAAGTTGGCATTGCACACGTCATTTCCATGATCCTCTATAATTACTGTTACCATGCAGTATTCAACATTTGCTTTCAGCTCTGTAGTTAAGCTATTTTCAGCTCACCATCCACTTGCTGGTGCAAGTTTTGTTCCTATTAGTAATTAAATCCTAGAAATCTATATTCTTCCATGACTCCAAATCTATATTTTACACACATTAAAAAGAAGTTTTCATCTTAAAATCTTAACTGCTTAGTCTTTGGCAATGAAAGACATTTTGGAAAACTGAAATTGATCTAATGAAACTTTTTTCCAAATAGAACACACAGAAAAAATACCGAACCATACACACATAAAAATAACCGTTTAAAAAGTGGTTTTGTCTGCTCATAACTCAACCTAGTTTCAGCTAAAACACTCAGATTATAAAGTAATGCATATAAATTAATAAAATCACAGCAGAGGCCTAACATTGCTTTTATACAAATTCTAATTCTTCTGCTCTGTACATAGCAACTGAAGTTTACATTCACTTAGACCAGATTTATGTGTCCATGCTGGATGGAGACAGTACAGAAAACTCTTCCTCACCCAGCCACCTACAAAATCCATCACATTTGGGCAGCTTTCCTCATATATTTACCTGCTCTCCACTGACTTTGATTTTGAGCTGCACCTCTAAATTCCCAGTAGAGGTGCAAAACAAATTTTTGAGGCTGCCTTCAACCAAAACCAGGAGAATGGGAGGTGTCCCATTCTGCAGTGGGTTTCCTAAGTACATGTCAAATTCTGCATTGATTGCACCCTAGTAAGAGGATCTGAGCTAATGATTGCAGGTGGCTTTATGAAAGTCAAATTGAAAGTAAATATTTTTCCCCATACATCTTTCCCCATGGTAAATTAAATGCTGTCTTGATAAGGCAAACTTAGGTTTAACATGACAACTGACAATAAATTCTTGACTACATGTAAGAAAACAACAAGAACAAGCAATGTTGTTTCAAAAGTCCTTACTCTCGAATACTGAATTTATTCCTAAATCCTTTACATTCATTTCATTAATATTTTCCCCAAGGTCACGTAAATCTCAGTCTTAATCCTGTCTCCACAAAGTCTAAGGAAATTAGGCAACAGAGTTCACCAATAAGCTGGAACATGACAACCTTTAACTTAGTTAAGCAAGACCTGAATACTATTGGGCAATTACATTTATTTAAAGGTTAACCCAATGAGAATTGATACACTTTAAACTTCAAATCCAAACTCTTTATAGAGCACAAACTGTCCCTAATTTTGCATCTTCAATGCACAGAGTAGCTGGGATTTTCTCTACTGAGTTCACTGGAAGCAAAGTTTGCTTTATATTCTTTACTAATGTAAAATAAGGTCCATATGAAATGAGCATTAATGCAAAAATAAAAGGAAAACATACCAGTTTCTTCTTCTCTATAATCTGAATTAGTATTTGATGATGTACAGGTGCATTCCATATGCTCTTCTAATCTCACCAGAACTTCTTTTAATTTTGGCTTTTTTCTAACATATTCCACTTTTGCCACCTATAAAATACAACGAGGTATGTACTGAGACACATTAACATAGTTACAGCTCAGAACTGAAGACAGATAACTATATACCCCTATTTTTTAATGCAGCCAAACCCATATAAAATGTTAGCATACTAATCATCTTTTATCTTAATTGTGCATCGTGTAACTATTTATTGCAGACTATTTGTTTATTCAAGTTCAGCAGTTTGAAACAATTTTCTTTTCCCTCAAGAGATAAAACAATTTCCCATTCATTTTGGTTTGAACTTTTGAGCAACTCAGTTTTCACATGTAACACAACAAATTTCTATATGGATTCAAATCACTGCTTGTTCTTATAGACTGCCACTTTTAGCAGCTCTTAAGCTGAAGGTTAACAGTGAAAGCATTAGGTTGGTTTGTAATACAGTACATAATTTGCAAATTGGTTTCTCCAGAGCCCTGTGAACGTAAAGTGCTCAACGCTACAGAACCAGGATCTGAGTATCAGCTTCAAAAGCAGCAGTCTCAGCCCTGCTCACTTTTTGCAGTGACCTGGGACTTCTTTACATGAGCTCCCATGCACTGTTTTTGGATCCAAGAGAACTACCACTCGCAAACTGGATCCAGCCTTTCACTTTATTGTGGGTAGCTGGCAGGTACATGATTTCTCTCCAGTCCATTCAACTGCTTCTAACTGCACTGCTCCACTTTGAGCCAAAGCACTGACATCCTTTAAAAAAAAAAAAAAAAAAGTCTGGATAGCAAGGTGAGGTTGGAGAACGGAGAATGCTGGAGAAGCTCAGACTATATGCAGGTCTCCAGTCTGAAGGAAACCAATGCAAAAGAGGACGTTGAGGTGGGGGGATACTGAACATGAGGACATCCTGACCAACTTGGTGCCAGCAGCCAGGAAAGGAGGAATGGCACAGAGGCAGGAACACTGCTGTGCTGGGGCGATGAAATGGGTTGTGGGGTGCTGGGCACTGACTTGTTTCAAGTGTCATGGGCCTGATGGTCATGACCGTGCAGGGGAAAATGGCATAAAGCCAGTAAAGACAGTGCTAGATAGTGAGTAAGGGGTCCAATGTTTAGTTCACAGTTCTGTTAAACTGTATAATCTGCATAAATAGGTGATAATCATTTGCTTGCAATGAAAGTCACTGAAATTAAATGGTAACTTCTCAGTCCTAATGATTTATCTACCATTTGAGAAAAGGGGGCTGCAGTGTGGCTGTCCCAGCAAACAAGAAGACTACATAGTACAGGTAGGCATTATCAATAAGATAGATAAGGGAGTAGGACAAGAGAGGCCGGCTGCCTCTACAAAAGTTGTATGACAAAGCTATAAAAGCTGATCCATCCAAAAGCTCCAGTTACTACCAAATAAAGCATCCACAATTACACTAGACTCTCCTGGCAATGGTTTGCTTGTGTGTTTGGTAGGGATTTAATGCTCAAAATCCATCTGCACGCTGTGAACATAATTCCCTGGCTCTCCCAAAACTGGAACAATAATGTCACAAAATGAGAGTGATGGCTGGAAAAAACCAGCACATTCCCAGTTCCCAGAAACACTTCTGGCTCTGTGGACACAACTACCAAGGACTCCAGATGACAGTAGCAGAAGCTAGAGAAAAATCCTGGCATTATTAAAGTCAAAGTCAATGGGAGATCTTCCATTGCTTTCAGAGAGCATGGAGTTTAGATCCACGTTTTAGTCATGGCCTCTTGTGTCAACAGGATCTGGAGATCATTTTCATCTACCCAGCAAAGAAAGGTTGCAGCGACAGATGCAATAACTACAATGTCCACATTAAAAGGTATCTTCCAAAACTCAGATCTCCATATAAACAGATTAAGCGCTGGCTGTGACATACAAGAATGTTTTTGCTGAAAGATTAACTATGGGTCGAAGCAGCGTGTTTCAAAATCTCCTATCAGAACCCAACTCCATCAAGCCTTTGAACACAAGATTTGAAAATGTACACTACAACTGAGTCATCTGGCATCAAAGGATGACTAATCCTTAAAATTTACAAAAACAAACAGTAATTAAGACACCTCCATCATCAGAGACAAAGAAAGAGACACAGCAATCATGCAACAGCTTTCAGATCTGCCATGCTTATTACAGCTCTTAGAATAAACCAGTCTTATTGAAAATTACACGCAACAAAAATAAACAGTAATCAAGCTTTTTAAAGTCTGTCCTTGTTTTGTTTGGTTTTCTAAACTGAAAGATATATGCAGTTCCTGTGGCTATTTGGTGTTGAACAACAGTAAAAACAACCCAACCAACCAACCAACGAAGATAATACTCTGAAGAATAGGATCATAATGAATTTATGCAGCAATTTAGACCTGTTTTTTACTGTACTGTAGTTAAACTACAATCCAGCATATGTTCCACTGCCCTACTTCAGGCTACACCAAGTTAAACGAATGTCATCTTTTAAGATGCTGCAAATATTCAAACTGAAGCAGCACAAACCAGATAAACTGCTGTGCTTGTGTCATCTGTTAGCACCTGCTGCTATACAGGATGCCAATGTGAAATGATGAAGGTTGTAGGTCAGATTTGCAGTGCGTATAAACAGGGATAGCTATGCTAACAGCACGGGATTTGGCCTTGCATTAGCATCTTCTATTTTTCTCCCTGGTGTTTATTGTGTACAGATACTCTCAAGTGTATTACCAAATGGTCAGTCCTCAACAAACCAACATGAGCTTCTTTTCCTTGTCTCTAATGCAACAAAACTGAAACACCTCAAATCCTCCAAAACCACAAAGTATCTCTATATAAAAACTCTCTAAGAGAGCGACAGTGAAATCAGTGACCAGCTTAGTTAAATGGTGTATAATCAGTGGCACCATACTTGCATCACTGTAGACTCTAGGTACTATCCTGTAGTATGGTGTGGTGACTAAGTAAAAATTAAAGTAAAATCTGATAAAAATATGTGGCCTAACAGAAACGTCATGGGAACACCTTTTCTAGAGACTCTCCAGGAAAGATGAAATCTAGGAGTAATAGCAGAAAAAAAAAAGGGGGGGGGGACGAAAAAAAAAAAAAAGAAAAAGACTGTAAGCACGTGTCCAAAACACCTCTAGTGCAAAGGCAAAATTTATCATGGGCAGGAACTTGCAAGAGAGGTCTCAGTGCCAAAAATTCCTTGTAACAGCAAAACTCGTGTGGCTGATTGCAAAGCACAGGATGGGTAATAAAACCAAAAAGCAAATGAATGAGGATGCTTTTTGGAAGCATCAGTTTCTTCCGTATTAAAATAAAAGTGTGCTGATACGAAGGAGGGAAAACATGCCTTCACCTTGCAACTGAGATCTTTACAGCCCTCAGGCCTGCAAGGAACACGGAGGTCAGCAGGGTGTAAAGGTACCAGAAGGCCCGAGCAGAGATCAGGGATCCTAGTGGCCTGGCAAGTCAGAGCGTTTGGAGGCCCAGGGCCACTGCGCCAGGGCCAAGGCAGGGCCGGCGCAGCCTGCGGCGCACGGCGCCAGCGGTGCGGGGCCGTCCCAAACCGCCGCTGCAGTGCTGCAGGCACTCCTTCGGCAACACCCCCACCGCAGCGAAGCTTCGTGCACGGTTACTGCGGGTGGGGCAGGGGGGTTTCCCTGAAGGGATGTGAGGCCCAGGGGTGCACTGTCCTGTCCGCGCACAGAGCGGCGGGCCTGTCGCAGCCCCGGGTGGCCGGGCTGAGCCCTTGCCGGGCGCCGGTGCAGCGGGGAGCCCTGTCAGTGCCGCGGCGGGGCCGAGCCCCCGTGCCCCAGGCGGCGGGCAGCCCCTCAGCGCGGCGCGGCACGCCGGGAAACGCAGTCCCCGCGGCGCGGGAAGCCGAGGCGGCCGCGGGGCACGCTGGGAAGGCGGCGGGGAGGGGCGGCGGGGCGGGAGCCGCCTCACAGGGCGGTGTGGCCGTGCGGCAGCCCGGGCATGGCCGGGGGCTGGGGCCGGGCCGGGCCGAGCCGGGCCGGGCCGGGCCGGGCCGGGGGATCCCGCAGCAAACTCGTTACCCGCCCTCGGGGGCGGCGGGAACGGCTGATGTGGGGTCTCTGTGTCCTCCCTCCCTGAGCGGGCACCGCCAGGCCTTGGCAGGGTTCCTGTCACGCCCAGAGGGCACCCCTCTCTAGTTTTCTGTCTTGTCTTCACCAGGATCAGGGTTTCCCTCGTTTTTCCAGATCTTAAATAGACCTTTGGTACCTGTCAGCTGGTCCTGCTTGCAGGTCCCACCAAGGGCTCTCAGTACACAGCTAAAACCAAAGTGCTCTTTATCCTAATGATAGAAACAGTCACTGAAGAAAAATGTTCTTAAACCTACAAATGTTACATATAGCCATTTTACCTACATGCACAATTTGTTCTACAAGGGCTTTTAAACCTCTTCAGAGGCTGGGTAGCTCTGCTGACCAACTCGTGCTTAAGTACTGTGCTTTTTTCCATCTCTCTTCGAAACCTCTCTGAACAATTCCCAAATGACAGCTGAGGAGCTGCTCCTACACCCCCTCCTTCCCAGCTCCTTTCCCCTGCCTTTCTCCCTCATACTGATTTCCTGTAAGAATATACTAGGTTAAATTTCCCCAAATCAGCTCAACATTGAATATTTCGTAAATGCCTAAAGCTGGTACGGCTATGGCTCAAGCCCAAGCAGAAGGCAAAGCTGAGGTAGATAGAGCAATGGAGCTCTTGTTTCTCAGTTTGGAAATGACCATTGCTGCAAACAACCACAATATTCAGCTTAGCTTATTCAAAATTAGCAGTATAGGCAGGATTTGCTCCATAATATTAACTGGTTTTTACTGTCATGAGCAAAACCACTAAAAACGTCATGTTCAACATTATGAAAAACCTCTTGAGAAGACTCAGTTCAGAAACCCCCCCAAATAAAATATGGTCTGGTACTTGGTAAATACTTCATCTCACTGTGCAGAAGCAACAGAATTTGCAGATGTAACTGAAATGCTTTTGCAGGCAGAGGAGAAAATGTATCTGTAACAGACACCAACACCCCTAACTCATCAACCCTTGTCACCATTACTCTGTCAGGAGTAGACTGCAGTTCCTTCCTTCCCACTTCTTCCTCCCAACCCACTTCTTTATTTCAGCCCCATTTTTGCAGTGCTGTACAGGTACAGCTTGCTTAACAGAGATGTCTTTAGGACCAGGAGGCTGTGCTCTCATGGGCTCACTGTCAGGGTGCAGGGCAAACCCACCTCTTACTAATGACCCCACGAAAGGGAAACCTTAGAGGATTCCTTTCAGGGAAGCTGTTCCACCAACACCCCTGGCTTGGAGCCTCCCTGCAGCTCTAATTCCACAAGCCCGTTAATGGTACTTCACTGACCAAAGCTCAGTGAAGGCGAAGTAAGGACATCCCCGAAGCCTACAGCCTTTGAATCACGTCCCAAGAACCGAATGCCCCAATACAAGCACCTCCGCTGCTCCTCCCACACTGCCACGGCCGGCTCTTAACCTTGACTACAGCGGCCCTCAGCAAGACAAAGAAAACACCCTTTGCTTTCGCCTGTTGGATGATGCAAACCCACTTGCTGACCTTTCTGGATGAACATTTTTCTAGTGTGAATGGGCCAGCTATGATCTCACTACCTTGTCAATGAAAAGGAAGTGGGGAAAGCCTTTTCAATGGTCTATCAAAAGAGGGCTTTTATGCAGTCTGACATCAGGGGAAAACACAAGACGGCTTTCCAGCCGCACTGCAGGAACAGCTGAGAAGGCTTTCCAAAACCGCTCCCCCCTACCTTTCCAGCGACCCTCACTCTGGGCCAGCTACTTAATGGCATGAGCAGACATTCAGCTCTGAACGTAGGATTGGCAAAAGGCTCATAAAACCATCAATTATATCAAAGCTGCAAGAGGATCTGACTCTGGAGGGCATAAATATGGATTCTGTTCAGAGATTTCTGGTGTGACAGTGGGGTCAGCCTACAACCTTTACAATGAACATCCTGTTCCTGCTTGACCTCTTGTCCTTTTTTTCCCTTCTACTTAATGACTGTTTGGAGCAGTCTTGGAGCTTGGAGAAAAAAAAAAAAAAAGTCCTCCAAAGCTGGCTGACGTATATTGATATTGTTGGTGGCAATATATTTACACAGCCACAAAAAGCAGCTGCTCAGATGAGCCTACTTTTAGCTTGCGTCCCACCAAAATGCAAATCTAAAAGCACTAAAACCGTATGAGCAGACCAAATGACAAACTTAAGATTTCTTTAAGGTGGTGGTACGCTGGGGAAGCAGCCCCAGCAATGACATCCTGCACAGCTGCTGCCAGCTGTGGAGTTTGCAGCTTCTGGGGAACCCTCAGTGTTCCCATCAGCAGGGGATTTTGACAGCCAAACCTATGTCTCTAATTTTCCCCATCACTGCAGGGATAGGAAAAAAGCACAGGGTTGCAATGTCACACACAGGTACCAGTTCACAATACATGGCTCAACTCTTTGCAGGGCATCTCCAGCTGCTTTGTACATATTAGCTGCTACACAAGATTGACTGGAAGCTGTATCAAACCCAAAGGCAACAGCACCAGACATTATAACCCTGAGGGACTTCGCTGGTTAACTCCTAATCTGAATGGCTTCCAACTGCAGTGCTTCAACTTCTCCAGTTTGTTCTCAACCCTTGAATAATTACTGATCCCAGTTTTCTCATTTATGATTGTTTCTGCAAAGTGTATCCCACAAAGGAAGGGCAGCACACAAGTGTAAAGTAGAATTATTTTTGGAAAGACTGAGGGCATCTGTTCAGATGTTTCTCCAGCTTATTTTGGTGTGAAAACATTTTTCACATGTTCAGAAACATAAAAGAAAAAGAAAACCTGCTCAGATGTGTTCGTCTGTGTATGAAAAACAAGGAAATGGCTTAGACGCCTTATTTTGTGTTTAGGATGTACAGCACTATATTAACCACACCTTTCTCAATAAGAAAGCCATTGCAAGTACAGCAATCAGTGTGTTGTGCTGGGTAATTCTGTTCCAGAATGTGTTTTGGGGTGGTTTTTTTTTTCAAATTCTGCTCTTAAAATACTCATGGCAACAAGAACTCAGAGTCTTAACAATATAAATGCTAAGTGTAAGTCTAATCTCCTACACGCAGATGTAGATCAACATTACTTGTTTAAATACTGATAAAAATTAGAACACAGTGAAGCCAAACGAACATAAGAAATATTTCACATAATATTTACTGGAAAATTGCAACAGGGATTTTGTCTAATGAGTAAATACAGCATGAAGCCGTTGAGTCTTCTATCCCTGGGGTAAGATAATTTAAAACACATTTTTTCAGATCAAAAGTGTTATGTTGTCAAATATAAAAGCCCAATTTAGGCTGCATAATATTTAATTAAGAAAACTGCATTCCATACTGTGATTTATTTTTTTTTTAAGTCCAATGCCCCTTGAGTCATTTTATCTTCTTAACTTTAAGATTTGTACTGTGCGAGATCATGGGAAAGACACAATCAACTTTATTTTCATTACAAAAGCAGAAAAACCTAAAGGGAATCCTGTGAAAATCAAGTCAATTCAAACCCAAGATTTTCCAATGATCACGTAACTTGAAAAGGCCATCTGCTCACTCAAAACGAAGGGGAGCATTGTATCTGATCCTGAGACTATGAGGATGGATAATAAAGATCCAGGTCAGACAGAACAACCACAAGAATACCTGGAGTTTTTAGACCCTCTTACGGCTCTGCAGCCACAATTTGCTCACCTTAACACTTCTGTGATGTATCCGCGATGGCTGGCATTTCACGCTGCTGGTGTTGCAACAGCCAGTGCAACGTTTCACCTCCACGCAGGGCGGCCATATCAGGAAGTTGGCAGAGGTGGGATCAATTTGACTCCGAGGTATCTCGTATATAACCGTCCGTGTTTTGCAGACAGCTGGGATGGCTTCCTCTGCAAACACAAATTCACACTTCCAGGTGAGCAGCTGCTCTCACCTCAGAGCACCCAGATACTTTACACCATTGATTTATGAGTGGCACCCTTAGCTGGTGGGTTGAGATGGTGTTCTCAGTTCCCATTGCTCACCGACAAGTCGGTGCTGAGTACTGTTTGCCTACCACTAAACTGTGCGTGCTACCCTAGGGAGAAGCTTGACTCACTCCCAAAAGCCCAGCCCTAAAGTGAGGTTTTACAGTGGCCTGGCTCCCAACATAGCTCGGAGCACATACCATTAGATAAGACAATCCTGGCTGTTTAGAAGTGACAGCAAGCCAGGGGCTTCTCCAGATTAGATGATCCTCTAATACAGCCTCATAGCAACTGCGTAACAGCAGCTGTTACCACTGCACACACATATTATCACACAAACATGCAATACCTGGCAAACGCCACCACAGAAGTTGCACTGAGGCTATTTATATCACGTCCAAATTGGCTGAGTTGGGAAACAACCTGCACCAGCTTGAAACTTTTGAGTCTTGGGTTTCCACTTCCAAAACCTTAACATCCCCATATCAGGAAGCCTGGTCTGTCTGCCATCCCAAAGGGTGACTGCCATTTTTTCTAAATGAAGTTATCCAAGCTTTGTACACAGTGGGTTTTATTTGATGTGTTATTTCTTGAATGAGGTAAAACCACAAGAGTAGCATGACTGAAAAACCTGCAGCTAAACCAATACCCTGCTGGGCTCAGGTAAGGTGAGCTTGCAGACGACAGTTTCAGCCACATGAAGATCATAAAGAGTAGCTCTGTACTGCTGCATGATGCTGCCATGGAAAATCCAAACCATGTATCCTTCTCGACCTAGGGACTACCTAAGAGGTCAAGCTGATAATTCAAAATGGTCCAGACAATAATAGCAATGGCAGGGACAAGTTGTTTGATGAGAAGTTCTCCAAAGGCAGCTTGGATTTTTTTGCCTTGCAGTGGAAGCAGTGATAGCTTTGGGTTAGATGTGTCAGGGAACTGGAATACTGCCTACACTTCTTCAATTACTCCTGAAGTACAAGAAGTTCAGGCCTGGCCTGTGCCTGTAACATGAAAATCTAGGCTTAGTTTTGAAAGAGATGCATTTCAGTCAGCTAAGCAGAGGGAAATTTCTTCTCTATCCCCAGTGCCATGAACTCAAGAAAATTAACGGATCCAATACTCCAAGATAGCTGGCAACTCCTGCAAGTTATTGAGCATATCCAGTTCCCACTGACTTTTATGGGGAGGCATTCAACACCTTGCAGAGTAAGATGCCAAGTGTAGCAGACTGTTGCAGAACCGCTGTTCTCTAGAGGCATTCAATGTGACGAGCACGCTTGCCAATTCACACTGCAAATCCATGCTGACAGCATGCTGTGCTATCTACTGCACACCACCGTAGCTTAAAGTACACATATATTGACTCTGAATTAGCTGTAATAGGAGCGATCATGGATGTTTTCCACAGTCAAATGGAATGGTAAAACACTCAGATCTACTCAGATGAACAAGCACTGCATACAAACCCTACTCTAAAATTCATTAGCATCTCTTTAAATTTATATTTGGACTTTGTTGGATCACCATCATTATTGTTTAATAAGAACAAAATCCCTTGTAAACATGCCTGGTGCCCTACGCAATGATGGAAATCAGTGCCCCAGCGTTTCTGCCAATGGCTTTTAATTTTTTGGATAAACTGTTTTTTCTTGTGAATAAAGAGTCAAGCTGTTTCCTTTTGTGGAGCTTCTGTACTGAAAACTCTACCAACTGTTGATGTTTTTTAAAGCACACTGCTGTAGTTGTTCCCCACACTATGAATTATACATTGAATATCACAGCATTTTCTAACCAAGGTCTAGCTTTCTAACATGCTGCAACAGGAAAGTGAATGTAAAGAATTTGTGCTTGTCTGTCTCCTATGGACATCCTCCAGAAGACAGCTTCTCAGGCAACGGCTCGTTTTGTTGAGCTCTTTTGTAAAAAGAACGGGAGAAACTAGAAATGGCCTTTTTCATTTGTGCGTGTCACATTTTTCCAGTGAAATGTCCTGCTTGGCTGACCAAAAGCACCCCCTCTGTTTTTACTCCCCAAGTACAAATAGCTTGTTTCTTACCAATGCTTCTTTTTCTGCGAATGGGCACGGGACGATTCTCTTGCACATGTTTAGCAGAATGAACACTGTAAGATCTCAAGTTTGCTTCTGAAACATCATCATATCCTAGAACAGGAAAGCAAAATATTAAACCTCAGCTATGTTATTCACACCAATGCCACTACGGTCCTGTTCCATACATATAAATCTGTGCTGTTCATATGCGTAAGACCAAATCCTGCTGCAATCAGTCTAATGTAACTCCTGTCAATGCAATTGCAAAGGCATAAGGCAGGGAAGACATAGACATTAAAAGTCGTGTATAAGCATGCACAATTTAATTCTAATATCTGTTTTACTGAAAGCCCCCAGAAACACTCTGTGACACAGAACCACATCCAAAGTAAAACAGTTGCATTTTTATGTGAAAGGCATAATACAGCTTTTCTTACTGAAAGGTGTAGAAATAAGAACAGTAACAGTTCACGTGAAACATTTCTTATCAGTCTCTTGAAGTTCTGGTACGAGGCTACAGTAGAAAATATGGTATTACACACCCAACAGCAACAATGCTGCCTCTGTAAATCTTCTCTTGCTTGGTTTTCAGGGCAGTACTAGGACAGAATCAAAAGCAAAAAGTAACTAGCATGGGTTTCCTTTTAGCCTCTCTGTTGCAGAACAAATCCCCTGTGAAGTATCCTAACCTTTGGAGGGGCATCTGAAGCTACTGCAAACTCTGGGACTGCATCCAGGCTTGTCTTGTTCCCTAAATAAGCCTACCACATGGGTTAAAGGGCCATGAGAAAAAGCAAAGACAGAAAACTTGGCATTTCATTTATCATAAAAAACAACAAAATAACTGCTCCAACTATTTCGTTTTGTTAAGTGAAGCAGTCCAGGTCGTGTCCCATGCAGTGGGGTTCTGAAAACGACAAGCACAATCTGCAAACGGGATCAGAAAGATGTAAGCAAACTGAGGACCTCCACACAGATTCCAGTACACCAAAACTAAGAGTTTTAGTACTCTGCTGCTTGGAGTGCCCTCTGTAACGTCACTGGAGAGTTTCAAGGTTTCACTGCTGGCTCCAAAGAAAACTGTGATGTGCACTAAAAAATGTAAATGACTATTACTCAGTACTCTATTACCCTCTCTACAAGCTACCAACATCCTACGCTCTTGTCTTCTCCACGGTCACCTTCCCTGCTTCCAGTTCGTTTTGTACATACAGTTGACCATGAGTCTGGAACTTGGTTTATTCTCAACTTTATTAGTAATACACATCATAAAGATCTGCTCTACAAAAAAACTCTTTCTCCTCCCTCAAGAAATCCTACCCTAAAAAGCTTGCAGCTTGTGATACCACCTGCAGAGCCTGGTAAGACATGAAGACAGTGGTACCTTCAGCACCTTAGAAACAGCTCTAAACCTCACAATTTATCTTCGCTTCTTGGAAAAAACTATCGTAGAAGATGAAATGGAATGCCCGAGAGGTCATACCAGGAAGACCCACTGGTCCTGTCTATTTTTCTTATCAGCTGAACAGATCCTTGTCTGAAATAAGTCAGTGTGAAATACAGACTCCCAATTTACCCAAATAGGCTGGCTCCTATTTCCTATGTAGAGTGCTTTTTCCCATTGATTTTGATGGGAAATTCTGGAACCTAACTGATCAGCTGATAGTGGGCCTTATTTGCAGTCCTAGTGCTGTAATGTTAGCAATGACTAATGGATTTTATTTCTGCTTTTATTGTACCCCATGCTCCAGAAAACTCATCAGTAGAGTAAATAAAATAGCTTGCCTGAGATCCCACAGGAAGTTTGCAACTGGGCTGGGAAGCAGAGCCAGGTCTCCCACATCCCATTCCAATGGCACCAGGCCATCCACCTGACCCCAAACGGTGTTATGAAAAATGAGGATCCGTTCTGTTGTTCCTCCACCCCTCTTCTGCTTCCTAGCACTCAGCCACTCAACACCTCAATACTGACCTCCTTTTTGGCAGCTTCGAGTTGTCACAACTTCTCCCTCAATTTGAGGCAATGAAGTGATACTCTAAAGAAACCAGCATGAATTCTGCTCAGCATAAGATCCAACCTAGGCTCAGAGCAAGAAGCATCTCTGTCCGCACGCAAACAGTGCTCAAAAAAGATTAAACACAAAACTAATGCCTCTAATCCGAACTGCTTGGTGGTCACAGACATCTCGTTGAAAAGAGAAACCGTCGATGATGCCAGCTGTACGGCAGGCCTGAGCCACGGGTCCTAATCCCACATTCAACACGCTGGCATAGCTCCCTTCTAACATGACTGACTTCTTGCTGTCTTGTTTAAAGAAACTGGTAAGACTAAAGGAATAGTATGATCAGCTAACCAATATGTTAAGCCATGTGCTTATATATAACTGCTCAACTCAGCTGCAATTAGCCATATTCTATCATCATGTTTATAAAGCAAAATGACATGTCGAGGAGCATGTGTTGCTTATAAGATGATTTCTAAGGTGAAGAAGGCCTCTGGCTCATACTGTATCTCACTGTCTCGCTACATATCTTAGGCATGTATATCATTTTGTAAGTTCATGTCTCACTGTGGGGTTAAAAAAAAAAAAGAGATCTACACAGCTAGCACAGCAGACTGAGAAACAAGTTCCAATCAAACCTGAATGCATTATGCAACACAAGTGGTATTATTTCTATTGATACAGCATCAATGTGTTGGTGTTTTTTTTAATAAACAGAATTATGGAGCACATGGCTGGAGCCCAAAGATAGTATAAAGGCACTTGGTGTCCCCCTGATCTCCACAGGCATTTGGAAGGAATTCCATTCCCCAGTGAAGTCAACGGGAAAAACACTGCACTTCAAGCAATCTTTAAGTCAACAGGAGTCTTGTCTGAGCAGTACTGAAAAATCAGAAAGTCAGCTTTGAAACCCACACTTGACTCTGGATGTGCAGCCAGCAGACTTCCTTTTATTTCATTAAAAACAATGATGGCTACGGTAATTACAAATAGAACTCTCTAGTCTAACTCTAAAGAAGCCTGATACCTAATTTGTATCAGTTTTTCCCCCTTCTGTACTGATTTAGGAGCGCAAAGTTGCAGGATAAGGATAATCTCTTAGCAAAGGAAATGGGAGTTGATGGGTGCTTAGCGTCTCACAAAATGAGGCTTGGAGCAGAAAGCTTAGAAACGGGTGGTTCTTAGTTTAGAAATTGAACACTGCTTGTCACTAAGTGAAGATGGAGGATGCTGCACAAAGCCAGATTAATGCAGCTCTCTTTTAGCGTTTTAATAATAAAAAAAATGTCTTTATGGCAGCCGATCAAGAAATTTCTCTGTAATCTTTTATGTACTGACAACATATCAATGATGGGTATAAAAACTCTTGCAATTAGCCTTGGTCAATCCATTAGTGTAGCTGAAATTGTTCTTTTTTGTCAGATTGGCATTTTTCCACTGGGTCATGGAATATAAATCAAAGAGTTCCTGCAACATTCTGCCAATATGTGATTACTCTTCTCACTAAATAAGCATGTGGAAAGCATCCCAAGACTATTGTTATTTTATATTTATCAATTTATACTTTTGCTATTGCCATCTCCTTCCCAAACAATTTTATGTGAGGTACAATCTCCAATACATGCAGTCTTAACACAAACCCTTCCAGATGCCACTTTGATGTGCATCCAAAAAGTATAGGTTGAAGACTTCTAGTACCAACAGCAGCAGTGTAGGAAATTCTCATTCTATTTTTTTTTTTTTTTTTTAGGAATCCAATGTAAGGTACAATAAACCGAAACAGTCTGTCTTCAAATCGATCCTAGAGCCAGAAAGCCCAAGGTAACGTCAGTCTGTTTGTTTGATCTTCTTTCTGGCTGATGCAAAATATGCCCTTCTGACATCCAACTGCAGAGATAGATGTCACTAAGTTTTCAACTTTGATCTATTAAAGGAAGTATAAGTAGCAGCCTGCAAGATCCTGTTTTGTTTAGGTTTTTTTTCCTTTACCTAGATGTGATCAACCAACTGTAAAGGAGGAGTATACCCTCTATCTGTCTCAGGAAAAACACAGGACACACACGGCAGATGCCCAACTCTCATCATGTTTACGAGGTGCAGGGAAAGCTAACACATTCCTTTGCAACATCCTTAATTTGAGCACCACGCCAAAAGCCACAAAGTCAACAGAAGATTTTCCAAGAGGTTGAGCTCTGCAGCAATCTAACACTTTTCCATGCAACTATACTGTTAATTTAGAACATCTCTCCACTTAAAAGCTGCTCTGCTAGCTCTTAATCACAGGCCGTTAAATTCACATGGCCTAAGGTGACCCTGTGGTTGATGCCCTTAAACCATGCAAAGAAGCAGGCTCAGCCCTGTATTTCCCCATGCAGGGAGGTGACTGGGGGAAAAATCTGTTCCCAGCGGGAGGCAAACATAATAGGTGATGAAATGAACTCTACCTCCCACAGGACAGATGGGAGAGGTGAAGCACGAGGAGAAAAACCACGCTGCTAAGCCAAAGAGAACTTCACAGGCGGAATATAGGAAATGCCCCCGTTTCGGTGATTTAGTCTGTTAGTAGTAAAACTGTACTCTGCACGCTACAGCTGCCTACTTCCTGGGATCGTGCATGCTTTCTGTTTTAAACAGGGTCAGACTCTGCTCTCCGTCATGCCAATGAAACTCTGTCGCCGACTATGGATCCCAATCACAGCAAATTAATGAGACCCTGTTTTCTGACATAAACAGAGAATTTTCATGTTGCCTTTACAGGGATTTCTCTTTGAATCGAACACGCAGCACTGGGCGCTGAAAAATTGGCCTGGATTTTTTTTTGAATACAATGATAAGCTCCATGTTGGGTTGTGTTTTTCTTTAAGTAATATGCCAGATGGTCTGGGGGTGTGGTTTCTAATTTTATGAAGGGGGTTATCAGTCATCTCTGCGCTACAATATAGAGACCAAATCTGTCAGAATAGAAGAAAAACCTGCCTACTCTGACTTACAGAACTAACTTTTCCAATTAAAAATATATGCTTTGCATTGCAGAAGAGAAAAATCACTGTTCTTCCTTCATTTTCCACAGATCCTGCCTCGTTACTCAGGAATATCAGACATTTTCTGCATGCATGCCTGATCCTGCAAACTCTTCTCCTACAAGATCATTCTTAATTCTCAAGTCCACCCACTGAGTTTAAACAGGGCTACTCACATGCAGAAGGACTGGCAATACGATGCACTAAACTGAGGGAGAAAATAATCACTGGAGTGTTTTTATTCTGAGCCTCAGTATATGCTATAGAATAGAAATGTAGCTACTGCACAAGCTCTCACTGAACTAGCCCTTCCCTAAATGCAATTGCATTTACCAGTGACAACTAGAAAACACTTGATTTGCTGATCTAACACTACATATAGTGAACAGGCCCAATCCTGTTTACTGAAGAAAACATGGTCATTTCAGTGTTCAATTAGTCACTCTGATAAACCCTTAGGAACTCCTCGTGACAGTGAAGACTGCAGGACTGTGCCCTGAAAACGTTAACTGTGGGTAGTAAAGACCAGCTGCTCTCTATGAAGATCCAATCCTGCCTCTGTAGCTCAGAATAAACCTTAGCACGTGTGCAAAGGAGCACTCACATAAGCAAGAACAGGGTGAAAGGCTGAACGTTTTGGTTTTATTTTATAATATTGCTTGAGTTCATGTCTTAAGGCATTACTGTTTCATGTTGAAATAGTAAAATATTTATGTGTCTTGTTTCTCTAATGCTTTCTAAACTGACAAATTGCACAAAAACAGCAAAATGAAACAGTAAACTTGTGGCTGACCTCTTCAATTTTGGGGCATGCATCCTCTGGTTAGTATTTGCCACGTGGTAAATAATTATTTTCTGCAATAAATTTGTCTGCCACATCTACTAATTTATTCAGCTCCTGCCATTGCTCCACTTGTCTGCTTGATTCTCTTGCAATGGAGCCATGTGAACTTTTGCTCTCCTTCTAAGTGGTATTTAAAAATGAAGCATGTGCTTGTTACACTGGGGTATTTGAAAAAATAATGTATTCGGGTAGCTACAGAATACCAACTCAAACGCAAAAGAAGCCTGCAGTATTTTAGAACGCTAGTGCTCAGATCCAGCCCTTCCGCAACAGCAGCCAAGCTTTCCACCGAGTTCACTGGGAAAAAGATTTTAGCAGTAGTGCACTTGTCTGGTCCAAAACACTCTTTGGTGGGGAAATATGTATTGCATACCCCGTCCCTGTTGTGAAAGCTTCTTTAATTGCAGTGATAAGCAATAAGAAGCACTGCTCTCCAAAAACTAAACCCATGCCAACAAATCTGGTAATTAGTAATTAGCCTCTCTGGTAAAGTATTGTGCAAGAGCGAAATATTCCATTTTCAGTGTAATGGGAAACCGTTTGCTCCTTCATCACATGAAAATTGAAAGCTATGTCTGTAAAATCTGTTCCTACTGCATTCCTGCCCATTAATACAGCACTATACAAAAAGCGGTGAGTTAAACTGTAGAAGGATCCTGCAACACTGAATGAAGGTGATTAAACCTGGCACAGACTTTACAAAAATACACAGCATATGGTTTAAAAGGAGATGGCCCAGTACCAACGCCAGCAAGAACTCATTCATTTTTCTCCATGTTTGCTCTTCAGAACGATGCAGGTTTCCCTTGGGCACATCAAAGGTGCCGGGTTTATTCTCTCTCAACTACGGGAAGAAATCACCAGGAACAAAGTGCATCAAGTGAAACCAAATGATAAGAAACCCAGTAATCCAGTGCTTCTAGATCTGATTTACTGCTGCAATGATCTGTTTGAACTGCATGCTCTCACTACACCCATTTGCATGCCTAATTATGCAGAAAATAACCCTGCGCTATTTTCTTTTGGAAAAAAAGTGAATTTTTAAGGGTAAGCTTCATGTGCAGGTTCCTGTTTAAAATCAGCGCGGACAGTTTATTTTCCTTTTAATAAAGCCCAGCACTTGAAGAGACATTACTTCATTCATAAATATTGTTTCAAATATTTTAAATACCTCTAGGACAGTAGTTTAAAGATAATAGAGCAATGCAATACCAACAACAAACCTTATGGAAATTCTCCTCTGCTGAGAGACGGAGAGGTCTGAAAACACAGAGGGTCACTAGGTCCCTCTCCACCCTGAACCCCCCGAAGTTTTAATTCCCGATCAGCCCCTTGGCCACCGCCTCCCTTCGAAAGGCAGCTCCCCTGCCCAGGGCAGCCTGGCTCCTTAGGCCGGGGCCCCGCACGGCTCTCGTCTCCCAGGCGAGACAGCCCGGGCCGTGCCGCTGGAGCGGCCAGGGGCGTGCGGGACGCTGCGCCGCGACCGCCCGCGGTGCCTCTCCCCCGGGGCGGCGGCGGCCGACGGCGCGGAAGGAAGGAGGACGGGACTAATTTACCTACGGAGTCAATCTCCAGGAGGCGCTGCAAGTCGCGGATGCTGTGGATCTCGCTGTGCGCCAGCCGCTCGATGAGCTCCTGCGGGATCTCGGCCTCCTTCAAAGACACACACACCGCGGGTCACCGCGCAACCCCGCGCAGCGCACCCCACGCCCCTGCAGCACCGGGGATTCGGCGCTTCGGGGCTGGGAGCGCTGGGGTTTTGTGGAGGGTGCGGGGTGTTTGCTGGACGTGTTTGGACGAAGCAGGGGAAAAATACACGCACACACACACCCCGCTCCGCCGGGCGCTGGTGGAGCGCTCCCCGCTGCCTCCCGCCTGCGCGCCCGCGGGGGCTGCGCTCTGCCCGCCGCCAGCCGGACTGCGCCACGGCCCCCCGGGCGGCCACCCCCCCAGGCGGCCACCCCCCCGGCCCGGCCTGGCCAGCGTGTGCCCGGCCGAGCTGCGCCTCCGCGCCCCGAGCCCCGCTCGATGGCCGGAGCCCGCGCCGGGCAGCTGGCTGCTGGAGTTTGCCCAAGCGGGCGCGGAGTCCACCGCGGGCGCGGGCTCCCCCGGCCCGGGGAGGAGAAGGTCCGCGACCCACGGGGCCACCGCCATACCAGCAGCGCCCACGTCGCGGCTCCCAGCGCCAAGCAGACCCGGTCCCGGGAAAAGTTACGGTCGCCGTGCAGCGCCGAGCACCGCGCTCGCCCCGGCCAGGACCACCTGTAGCAACCCCGAGAGGCGGCTCCGCGCCCCGCTCCGACCCAGCGGCCGTGTGCGGGCGGGCTGGCTGCCGCCCCTCGCCCGCTCCGAGCCGGGCGGGCTTCGAAAACCGGGGACGGACGGGCTCTTCTGGGAGCCCGGGCAGGCAACCAACTTCTGCCCGCGGCACTAACGGTGCCCGCGGTCGGCTGCGTGCAGCGCCGTGCGCCGCGGGGGCGGCCGCTGCCGGGCGGCTCCGCGCACCGCGCTGCCTGCGAACAGCCGCAGCCCGTTCGCACCCGCGGGGCGCGAATATGTGTATATATATATATATGTGTGTGTGTGTGTGTGTGTGTGTGTATTTGTAAGGGCTGCCAGCAGCCCCGGAGCGGAATGCACGGTCATTCTCCTTCGCCTCTGGCATGCATGAAATGGCAACTTGCCTCCTGCCTCGGCCGCGCAGGGGCTGGGGCAGGGCGAGCGCTGCCGGCGAGGCCGGGGCACGGAGATGCCCGCGGAGCCCAGGTGGGCAGCCCGCTCCCCCGCGCCCTCCGCCGCGGCGCACCCCGGGGACCGGGAACCGGGAAGCCGCTCTCACCTACCTCGGAGAAGGTAAAGGACAGGTAGCCAAAACCTATCAGCAAAACGCAAGCCCAGGTCCTCATCGCGGTCTAGTGCACTTTAGACACGGAGGGAAGGCAACGCTGATGGAGAGGAGCTGCAGGCCGGCTCCTGCCGCGCAGAAATTCAGTACCATCCCTCAGGGGAAAGGCAGCGGGGTGGCTCGGGGGTCCTCCGCATCCAGGGTGGGTCGGGGCTGCCTCGGGGCGGCGGTGGTTTAATTACGGCGCTGCCGCTGTTTGTATGTTCCCCTCGCTACGGGAGCGTGGCTGCTCTCCTTTCTGCTGCTCTCGCTCGCTCCTCTTGGCTCTTAGGACTAGACCAGCCGGTACTTCTGCATATTTGCTTAGATCAGACCAAAGTGAAACCCAAGGAGTCGATCCGGAGCGCAGCCGAAACGCCCATCACCTGTCTGGGGCGGCTGGCCCCCCTCGCGGCGGGCGGCGCTGGGGCCCGCCTCCCCCCGCCGCCGCGGCCTCCCGCTCCGCGCCGGGACCGACCGGGGGCTCGCTCGGGCTGCCGGCTGCTCCCCCGCCCGCTATGCTGCCCCTCCACCCTCTCCCCCTTTCTCAAAAAGGAAAAAAAAAATCTTTATTGATACGGATCGAAATGTTTCTCTTGCTGAGAACGGTCCCGCTTCCCTCCCCGGCTGGGGTGAGGTTAAAAATAATAATTAATTACGAATAATAGCAGTGATAAATCGGAGCAATATTGCAAGATCTCGCGGGCTGCCTTGGTGCAGTTCCTTCTCCACTTTGCACGGGAGAAAAAGAGAGGAGGAGGAAGGAAAAAAAATAATATATATATATGTGTATATATATATATATGCGCAAGAAGGTTTAAATCCCAAGGGGATCGGAGACGAACTGCAACTCCTGGCGGAGGGAGGACTCCCGGGCTCGCTCCGAAGCGGTGGCCTGTCTGGAGCGTGGCTCCGGCGAGGAGCAGCATATACCGCTCCCTCCTGCCATGCGCCTCCCCCGGCCCTCCTCCCGGTACTCCCGGCACCAAACCCACAAACAACAAGTAGTGGGGGTGCCGCCAGCTGCAGCGCCTGCTCGCAGGGCGAAAGGGGCTCTGCCCACACGGAAGGGGGAAAAAAAGAGGGGGAAAAAAAAAAAAAAAAAAAAAAAAAAAAGGAGCCGGAGAAGGGCCAGGGGGGGCCGGGAGGGAGCGGGGGAGCGGGGCAGGCTGCCCGCCACCCCGGCCCTCTGCGGCACCGGGGCGGGGGAGCGGGGAAGGGCCGGGCGCTGCTGCGCAACAGCCGCCGCGGAACCTTGCGGGATCCACCTTGTGCCCCTGCCTTTTATATAAGGCGGAAGAGATCGCCATGACCGCGGAGGGTTTGGGTGTTTTTTTTAATCGTTTGGGGTTTTTTTTATTATTATTTTTTTGCGGAGGGGGGGCGGCCTTTTGCCGAAGGGGAGGGGCAGAGTAGCGGCGGGTTGGGGGGGGGGGGGGGGGGAAACGTAGCTTCGCTGCTGTTGCAACGCAGCCCTCATTGCGAAGGACACCCCCCCCTTTAAGAAACACGAAAGCAACCCCCCCCCAAAAAAATTAAAAGCTTCGGGGGGGGGGCGGTGCGGGCGGGGGGCAGCCGGTGTCCTCCGCCCTGCGGCACCTGGCTACGGCATGCGCGGGTGCGGGGCTCCCCGCCGCGGCCGCGGAGACGCTGCGCCCCGGGGCTCCGCCGCAGCCGGCCCCGGCCCCACCGCAGGCAGCCCCGGCCCCTCCGCAGCCGGCCCCGGCCCCCCGCAGGCAGCCCGCTGAGCGCCGGGTCCGGGCGGCGGCGGCTCGCTCCCCCTTCGCATCCTCCCTCCCCGCCGCCCCGGCGAGAAGATGCCCCCATTTCCCCGGCGCAGATTGGCACAAGGTGCCTGCTGCACCCTGACATCTCCCTGAACTCATTGTGATTTAAATAACAGCCCTTTCTCATCTAAACAAAGCATCTTAATAGCAGATGCAAAGAATTCAGCTCATCTGAAAATCCAATAGCATTTAAGTGGATTAACTGCAATAACACAACTGAGGAGTGATACTATCCTTCATGGAAGACAATAGACTGTAAATGCACAGCCAGGGAGACTTATCCTTTCATCTCTGAATTTCCTTCAGCATTTCAAAAGCGAATGCTTTCTAGAAGCCCTGAAGGGGTTTGCACGCTACTGGCTTGGACATGCTTCTAGGAAACAACCTGTGCTTTAATGGGCACTTTGCAATTGCATAGAAGTTCCCACCAAAACAGAAGTGGCCTTTCAAGTACGTTTAATTCTCTCTCATGATGTCATGTAGGCTTACAGGGTGGTCTCCAGGACCACAAGGGGGGGGGGGGGGAAAGGTGGGGGTTGAAAAGAGGGAGAAAGGAAAGAGATGTAAAAGATTTGGAAGCACTTTAAAAAGGAGAATGCCTTTTTTTTTTTTTTTTTTTTTTTTAAGGCAGAAAATGCTGAGCCAGTGTGGAGCCGTTCTCAAATGCCTCCTGACATTAAAAAAAATGATCCGAGTGCCACACTGCTGCAGCCCCGTCCACGCAGGCTGCGCTGGCAAGCAGCAGGGCAAGCAGGAGGCAGCCCAGGGCAAGTCATGCTGGTAGTTGCCATCACTTTCTTAAGCGGGAGTTTACATGGCAGAAGTAAAAAGTGATGACTTTACTTAAAAAAAAGAGAAAGTCTCATCTGCATTTACCATTTGCTGGGGTTAAAGAAACAATTCTTACGGTCTGTGTTGTCATAGTAATAAAAAAAAATAATTACCAAACAGTGAAATAGATTCTGACAGTACCGGCTCACTGGGCATTTACTCCTCTGCTTCCTTCCTTCATCGGCTAACGTGTCTGGGATCAGAAGTGCTGGGTATCTGTAGCTCTTTCAAGTGGTATTCCACTACGAAAGCCAACATAGGCATAAGTCCTACTTCCTCTATGGGTAAAAAAAATTATGCCGTTTTGATTTTTCTTACATATTTTATGAGAAACATAATGCATCAGCATCTTTTTTAAATCTGTCATTGTGGAGCTCAGATAAGCATCTTTCCTTTGGGTCGAGTTACACTTGGAGTAGCTTTTAACATTAGACTGTTTATATGGATCATTGCAAATATTTGATAATAATGCAAAATATGTAAGATCCCACAAGAGACCAAAGACCAGAGAACGTAAATAAAATTCACACAGATTCTACAAACAACTTCATACTTGGGTTGTCTATGTGCTTACGAAACACATTTTCTCCTTGTCTGTTGTTTGATCAAAAACTGCATTTGTGCTGCATCAGTCCTTACAAGCATGCAGATACATCTGTGTGAAAAACATCACACAAGTGCATCTTTACCTCAGCATGGCACCTTCCTACCATCCACAAGTCTATTAAACATGTGTGCACCGAACATGAAATATCGCTTATGTAATACCTGCAAGACACACATGTGGAAAGAGTGTCAGGATCGGTATTTATAGGTTTAAAAGAAAATCAGTACAAAGAACAGAGCAACAGAAAATTAGATTTTGTGCCTTTTTATTTATCTGAGAGGAGCAAGATACTGCTTGCCTAATTTAAAGCACGTAGTGTTAGAAGTCCCTCAAATGTCAGGAATTATAATAGAATTACACTATGACGGAGTGTTGAGAGGCAGGCTTCCCGGGGTTTGCACAGCACTTGGCACGGGGGAAGGAATGCAGAAGCTCCTTGACACAAAATGAAATTACTTCAGTGGCACCAGTGCTTTCTGCAGGCGGTGACGCATGAAGCCAGGGTGCCCCAAATCGGGCTTCCAGCACCAGCTACCAAAGCTCATTTAAATCCTGCTGGCTCAGTTGATAGAAACACAGGTCAAGGCGTGTAGTGGGACCAACTCGAGTTTCAGAGTGTGCAGGGAGTGCGATGCACGTGAGCAGCCCAGCCGCAGGAAGGTCGCTGGGAGAAGCATGGCACGGGGATGGGCAGCAAGGCAGGCGCTGCGGTGCAGGAGCAGGCTGAAGCCATGGAAGGCACTGGGACGGCTTCGGAATGGTGCCTGCAGCCCCAGGCAGCTATTTCAGGGGTCAGGCTGAGATGCTGACACTTGTTTGGCCCTCTTAACAAGCCTTAAAGTTGCAAGAGGAGTCATTTCATTGCAGTCACATTCCTGCTGAGGGAGTCTTGGGAAACCTGTCTGAGACTTTTTCAGACTTGATTTCAGTGGGGAGTTTGCCTCATTGATAATCATGTTAAAATTAACAGAATGAATTTGGGTAAGGGTTTTTTTTTCTTGAAAGGGTGGCCTGCTTTTATTTTAGTGGCTGTTTGGGGCTGGCCAAAGTGGTTTGGTATGTTCTATGGGATATAACCTGCTGCTGCAGCTGGAAAAGGACCAAGAGCCAAGAGTGTCCTGGCTCCAGAAAGGGACTATAAAGAAATACTCCCAGCGATTTGGACCTGCACCATTCAGTGTCAGTGCCACACAGTGTAATATGGAGGATGAAAGTTCGGAACATAAAATCCAGAAAGCTAGGCAGGAAGCTCACCCACTTCAGGTGCTTTCTGTCTGGTTTTGAACGTTTCTTTGGCCTGTAGCTTCAGAGGGGCACGTGGCCATGGTGGGGGAAGGTCATCTTCCCCCTCTGCAGCTCGATTGCTGCCTGCCTGCAGCACCAGGGACAAAGCTGTCGCAGGTGCAGGTGAAGCACAGGCAATGCGTTACAGATGCAGAGAGCGCTGATGGCAAGTAAACCGTTCCCTTTCCTGAAATTTGGCGCATAAAGAGCAGTAAGAAAAGCTGCAAGAAGAACAAGCAAGGCAGTTATTATTCCAGCTGGTACAACCTACAAACATTATTGCCTTCTTTTCCAGCTCTTCCTTTTGGATCCTTGCACTGGCTCTGTCCTTCTGGCTGAGCTTTGTTTTCTTTGAAACTTTTGTTTGTGCAGCTTTCCAGTTTCATAGTTGATAATTTTCTTCAGTAGTCATAAGATGCAAATCTACTACAAGGTTTTGGCTAAGCAGAGTGATCAGAAGGGGCTCAGAAAAGTTTTATGATGTCCCTGCCCCTGAACATGGAGGGTAGCCATGGCCCACACCACCTGCACGGGTTGACACTTAAAGCCACAGTATTTCTGGAGATGCTTTGCCCTCCTGTGAATGGAGCAGGGTCCCACTAGAGCTGATCGTGCCCCCAAAACTGCCGCTTTGACTTCAGTGGGAGTTAGACCCAACTCTCCCTGGAGAAATGGTTTGGTTTAGCAGCAAAGAAAGACAGTTAGTAATGCTTTTGATAACATGCTCGTCTCTCCCCACTGCCCAGCTGCTTCGTACCCAGGAGGCCCAGCAGCACAGCCGAAAGCAAGGGGCTGTTTGACCTTCCCTGCTGCGGGAGCCGCTGCTGAGTGACACACAGTTCACCTTCAGGGCTGGAGTACGAACTGGCAGCACTGCCAGCCTGGGTAGCGAGATACCATGTTTAGGCATTGAACTAGGGCACTTGCATACCAGCACAGGCCGCTATTTTAGTGGGTATATGGAGTTTCTCCCTGCTCTCCACCCCTATGGGACAAGGGAGCTGCTGTGAGTGCGGGATATTCTCTGCCTGGTGGATAAAGCTATTAAAAATGGGCTGTGTTTTGTCAGTAATACTTAGTTCATCCAGCTGAATAACTGTAAAAGTACCAGCCCGGCTTAAGGTATACTGATACGTGTTGTAAATGAAAGCAATACACTCAGGGCTTGGTCTCTGGGGTCCCGTGCGTGGTGTGCTCATGTCTCCTCAGCAATGTGGGTGTAAAGCTCTTCTCCTCTGACTCAAATCAAAGCTAGTTGCAGTGATTCTGTGGAGACCATCCAGGATGTAACTCAGCCATGCTAAGTACCATAAAATTGTGATATTATTCTTCATTGTTTGTAGCTTGGAAGCCTGTAGAGGCCTAGCTTGGAGCAGTCCATTTTATTAAGCTTCATCCAAACACAGTGAGATAGTTGTTCTTCCGAAGGATTCATATTCTCAAAGTGCAAGCCTCCTGGTTTGTGTTCTTGTATCCATGCAACCTTGTTGCTCTTACAACATTACACATTTGTCCTGTGAGATTCCTCCCTTACAATAAAAACTCACGAGAATGATACACACATTTTCAGCTCTGCACACACCAGAGACTGCAGGATCCAGCAGTACCCGAAGGACATAGGAGTTGTGAAGGCTGCTGTAGTGGAATTGCTAATTCATTTTGAACTGCAGATGTTTGTAATGGCTGTGAAGTTTCCTAATTGAATTTCTGACCCTTTTTGTCACAGAAGCCCAGTTAATATAGGGGCTGGAGAACAGCAGATAGAAGGATTGGTTTGCCTTTTTTTTTTCCACCTTTTTTTTTTTTTTTAACAGAAACTCCAGTGTAGAGTTCTGTACATTTTTCTCTTAATTTTCTTACATCTAGGAATACAGCAGCCTGGTCCTCGCGTGCTATCAGTAGTTGCACATCATTCGAAGGACCACTCACGAAGTCCCCAATCCAGTGCAGTATCTCTCCAGAGGGCTTCATGATGCTCACACTAACGAAGTCCCACAGAGCTAATCCCAAATGAGCGCTTCCATGCTTTCAAGGCACACTGTTACGCACAGACCCACTAATGATGGTGGCCAGACCAGAGCAGGCAACCCATGTTGTGGCATCTGTTCCTCGCAAAGATTCCCGGGGAATTCAGTGCTTTCCAGCTGCTTATTCTCAATACTTTGTACTTAGGCAATTCCTTACTAAAGGCCAATGAAGATCCTCTATAACATCGGTACATCAGTAATCAGAAATGCAGAGAGGACATAGTGGAAGCTACATAGTGAACCTGGCCAAGTTCCAGTCGGGAAGCCGGGAGCAATGTTTCCAAAGCCCTTTCCTCTCAGTCACCCACCACTTCAGGACAAGTTGTATCATTGTCCTGCTATGCTCCAAGCCCAACAGACCTCCTAGGAGCACACAGTCACAGCATTTGGCCGTGCCACATGTAGATGTCTGAGCTTGGTCTGTCACCTGCTAGCCACCATAACGTGTTCACTAGGAGCGTGTTCTTGCCCATGATATGTTGCTGGGCTGGAAAGGGAACACGTACACACATTTACACCAGAAGTTAATTTCTCAGTTCTTGCTAAAAGTGAAGTGCAGAACCATCTTCTCTATCTTACTGAATGTAGCATTTGTTTACCTTTCAGCAGTGATTTGTGATGCTGTACCCATCAATCTGGACAGCGAACTCCTTCTTTCTTGGAAATCAGTGAGAAATACAACATTAAACCAGAGCACAGGCAATGGCCCTTTAAGCATTGTCTGTTTAACTGTAGCATGATCTCTCCTGCACTCAAGTGCTTTCCATAAACAGCAAGTCATCCTGGAAGGGGAGGGAGAGGATGATAAATAATCCTGTTATTCATGCGACTGCGTTCTTTCATGAAACTGGGAAAAGGCAAAATAAAGCGGAGACTGCAAGACAGAACGAAATGCAAGGCAGTCAGTTGTGTTGCTGCAGTTATTTTGGGCTAGAAGAAAATCTGAAAAGAGAAAGGTGAGCAGGAAAGGTTTAAAATACCAAGAAGAAAGCCAAGAGACAAGGCATAAAGGAATAGCTTTCTCTGCATCCCTGCTTTCTGTCTCAGATAACGGCTAGGGCTGGCTGTAGCTCTGGCTGCCCACCGCCTGCTCCCATGACATGGTGACCTGTGCTGGAGGTTTTCTCCTGTGCACGCACCTTGCAGAGAGGTGGGAAGTGGGAAATGCTGGAGCTCCAATAAGGACAGCAGGGCAAGGAGAGAGGCAAAAGTGGGTAAGCCTGGGAAAGAAATCCCATGGAGCAATTGGGAAGCAAAGAAACCTGTTTGCTGAGGGTTCTAGCAAATGAGCTCTAGTTTTCCTGGGACAGTCTATGGTATTCTCTCCATCACGCTTTTCCCCTGTGCCAGGGGTGCCTCCCAGCTTGTGGTGGAGGCATGGGTGTCCACGCTGCAGCCACTCCAGTTCTGCATCTGCCTTCTCCATGCATCCCCCAGGCCCTGAGCTGGGACAGCTGGGGCCCAGGCATCCATCCCATTCAGTTGCTTCTGCTCATGGGTAGCCTTCTGCAGGGAGCCCGGACAGACAGCTGTGGGGTAATGTCTCAACCAGTGCAGCTGTTTGCTCTCTGCATGTGAGTCAGAGCCCTCCATCCCTAGGATGGTCCTGGAGGCAGCCTGGTACTGCTGCCGAATTGACCCATACCAGCCCAGTCTCTGGTTTGTAAGAGGATCTTATGCCGGGAGAGCGTGTCAGCCCTTCTGAGACTTCAGTAATGACACACATCCATTTCAGTGGCTTGGCATTGGGGATTAGGATAAGGCAGCCACATTCTTATAATCTTCCAAAAGTGCCTCTTCCCTGTGTAACTTCGGGCATCAGTGTAATTCCTTCAGGCTTATAAAAGCTTAAGCTGTTATAAACAAGGCAGCCTTGGACCCTAGGTATTGTAGAGAGAGAATTCCTCTCCATGTCCTAGATATTTCAGATGGAAAAAAAAAAAACCAAACAAAAAAAAAAAACCACAAAAATAGGGACATTTAAGATGTCAGCTTCTCTGCTAGTGTAAATGGGACCAGCTCCATCTAACTTCAGCCCAGTGTCTCTGTTCAACACCATCATTGTGCGAAGCTCCCGTTAAGGCAAATGGGAATTACACATGGTGTGATGAGAAAGCAACAGATACCTTTGTAAATACTGCACAATCACATGAGCCGCATGTATCTTTCCTGAGACACCCTGCCAAACTAGCAGGTGTTTTTTACATCAGGCCTTACGTTAACACACTCCTGCATATGTCTGGCTGCATCTGCTGCATTAACAATCATTCAGTGCATAATGGCTGGGTTAGTTTGGGAAGTTAAATACCACGGGCAACAGCCCAGCCACAATGCATACAAATGTTAAACTGCTTCTGTTTGTCTCACGGGGTTTATTACTGTTGTTCCTTCGCTATGACTTTTTCTTTTTTTCTTCCTCTTGCTGCATTTTTCCCTTGTTCCTGCCCATCCTTTCCCCAGTTTGTGCTTTCCACATCACCTCCATATCTTTATTTTCTCCATCTTTTGCCACAGCTTTCCTGTCTCATCTCAGGTTCTGTGGATGCCGGAGAAGATGAAGGCTGCAGCCAGCCATCTCCAACTTCTCCAACACACCCCGACAGCCCTGGAGCAATGGGATGCTCCTCCAGCTGGTGCATGTCTGAAGTCCAGGGGTAGTGCTATGAGGGCCGCTGGTTGGGGGTGCCACCATTTCAACTCTGGATGCTCTTAGTGGCTGCTGCAGGAGTGAAAAAGGCCAGATCAGGGACTGATGCTGATTGAGTGCCTGCTCCACTTCTACTCTGCATGCAGACAACAAGCATAACTGGTGGATCTGTGTCCAAGTCCAAAGCCGCTGGGTAAAATATGTGCCCCTAGCAACACCCAGTGTAAAATCCTGCTTTTACACAAGTCAGTGGTAGAAGTCTTTGGGGATTAGGCTTCTCTCGTAATTATCAATGATTTAAATTTTTATTTTTTATGGCCAGGCATGGAAGCCATTCAGAAACAAGGAAGGGCCAAATAAGAAGCCAACTATCATAGACTCCTACCAAACCACCGCCACCCCCACCCCGTCTATGTAGGGCTGATACCGAAGTCAAATAGAAATTCCCAAGGGCATCAAAGACGTGTGCATGTTCAGCTCCCACAGAAATGGCAGCTGGGGGCATTACTTAATGAGAAGGATTTGAAAAATACCCTTCTATTCTCCTTTGTTTAAAGTTAAAATGCCAAATTCAAACATCCATGCTAGCATGGTGTCCGTTTCCATTGCTCATGCTTTTAGTCTTGCAGTTGTTGTCATGGTCCTTCATGGAGGTCTCACCTTTGGTCCCAGGCTCTCTTGGCCTGAGATTTCGTGTTTTGCAGTACTTCCATGGTATATGCACATACACAAAGCACACCAGCTGGTGAGTCTTATTCACGGCTTAATCACTTCCCTCCGGAGGTGTGCGGTGTGATGTGTGGTCTTACTCAACCCTGGCTTTCTGAGGGATGGAGAGACAGGGTCAAACAGCGCAACCCAGCACTTACAAGCATGACTAACCCTGAGCATGGAGTTTTCTTTTGACATCATTAGGATGGACCTGCTTCTTTTCCTGGTGTTAAGCAAGCATTTAGTCTTTTGGAGTCTGCCTTACCACGCCCTTCCCATCTCATGCTCATCTCAGCATGACATTGCTAGTTGCCCACTGGGTTTCCACATATCTCTGCTGACTTTCCCCAGGCCATCCATCTGATCTCATAACCACATCTTCTCTGGTGGTTCACCATGTGCCCCTGGTCCCACCCTCACAGGGGTTTGCTGTATCACTGCTACTTTCCCATCCATCTGGAATTTCCCTTGAAGGCCCTGAGCCACCTACTCCCATAAATGTCATCAGAAACCTTTTGCTGGGAGGGACTTTCTGTGTTGTGTCTTGTGTTTTCTTTGCTTCATGGTTGTGTAATCCAAATTGGCTGTCAATTTAATTCAAAATGCCATTACACCAGAACGGGGCCTCAACATTCGCAGCACTTGAGAGATAAAATAGCGATAGGGAGCCAGATGGCTCAAGAGACTGGGAATCAGCGATGGCGTCTTTAAATTCTACATCACTGCTTCAAAATGCAGCTCTGATCCACAGTGACCTTTGTGGTCTCAGTCCAATTTCTAGTGTACGTATGATCGTGCCGGAAAAAATTCCCCCCTAAAACACCACCTGCTTTGGCTGGGAGGCCTGAAGAGGTACGTGGTGGTCTCCTCAAACCAGAGTGAAGTGTCACTGGCTGCACAAGGGTGACATGGTCACAGCAGCTCTGGCAGTACTAACGCATGATCTGTGGGGAGGGAAATTGTAACTGCAGCGCTGCCCACCTGGCCAGCTTCTTCAGGAAAGACATTTCCTTCTTGCCCAAACTACCTTTCAAGCCATTTTTAAAATAGCCCTGTTGCTAACTCTCATGAAGACTGTAACTTTGCAGTCCCAGAGGTCTTACTTTGATCCCACGTGTACCTAATGAAAGACTCCTCAGAGGTGAGGGACGCTTTGCCAAAGTAGCTGTAGAAAGAGTAAGAAGCAAGTAAGAAATTTGTCTCTGGAATGTCCCTGGGATAAAACTGGTGTGAGAACAAAATCTGGCCATGGACATGGGAGCCAAAAGCCTACTAAACTGAGCTACAATTTCATGCAGCATAGTCTTCCTTCCTGACAATGGTTATTTTCTAACCCAGCTGTGCATGAATTAGAAAGAAGCAGATGCCAGAGAAGAAGAGGTGACTATGAAGTGACACTAAGGTCATTACACACAGAGCTGGAAAAAAGCAATCCAGCCTTCCAGGTTTCATTTACTAAAGCCATAATAATCTGATAGGGCATCAGATCCCTTACTGATAACGTCTTCAACTGTACATGAAGGTAACAGAGCAAAATGACTGTTCTTCCTTGCAAGGCTTCTTGGCTTGAATGTTGTCCCTCCTCAGCCCGTGGAGCTGTCTCCCAGGTTCCCCTTACCCCTGCTGGAAAGCTGCCCAGAAACACCCTCCCCAGCTTATGGGCCAAAACCAGAAGAGCCAAGACAGGCTGGTTATTTAGGTCTCTGCCGTGCAGGTCCATCTTAAGCCTTCATCCTTGTTCTGGCTGCACACGCTCGCTGCATCCCTGGGTGCTCCTGGCTGATGGATGCACAGAGCCAGGCAGCCGCTGCTGCTCTGCGTGCCCCCCACAGCCGGTCCCACGCGTGTGTCTGCAGCCCCGCGGCGGCTCTGGGGATCCGCTTCATACCGTCAGCAATTGTTTGGTTTATATTCGTGTATCGGACTGTGACCCTGAACTGGCTTCTCCCTTTAAATTCCTTCCACTTGGCTCTGCCCACACTGTCCACAAAGCCACTCAAAGAAATGCAGCTTGGAAAAAAAAAATCTAAGAAGAAAACCCCCTTCACAACAAAATGTCCTTCTCTCTCTCCCAGCAGCTCTGCTTGGGTGCGGTTTTCTCAACACTCCCCCGCAACTCAGACGCAGAGTCTGTTCAGCGCCGCTCCCTCCGGCACTGCAGGCGACAGGGTCACCCCACGCCTGGGCACAAAGCACCCACAAACTGCCCATCCGCAGGGCTCATCCCGGCTCGCAAGGGGCCAGGCGCCTTCCCAGAGTCACCACATTGCTGCAAAAGTGCTCTTAGCCAGCTCTCATCCCAAGACCCGTATCACCCGTGCAGCATCTGCCGTTATGCGGTGCTGCATCTTGCGCTGAGCTCACGAGCGGGGCAGCGTGGCCCACAAGTCTTCTCGTCTGCAGTGAAGAGCCCGTGAAAACCCCTTTGCCATCTCATTCACTCCCTTATAGATATATAGGATTGCCCCCATAAAGCAACAGCTCCGTGCATGTGCTGGTGGGCGGATAGCTTTGCATTTGCCCTCATGATTTCATGCCAAAAACATTTGCAAGTTCAGCTCGTCGCTTGATTTCCCTCTCTCGCCTTCTCCTTTTGCCGTTACTCACCAAGTCTAACAAAGGCACCCGGCCATCAGCTCTCCTGCCGGGGTTTCTGCTTCCATCCCTACAGCTTCAGCATTCCCTTGTCCTGCCCCGGGGGGGTTAAAGATTTTCTTAAAGACTTTCAGTAAGATCAAAATAAATCATGCCATACGCGTTGCTGTTATCAAGCCTACCCTTTCGCCTCTGTTTTCAGCAGCTATTTTGGGATGATTAATAATTTACAGCAAGGCTTGGCACAGCAATGGTTAAAGGGACGAAGCTGATCTGACGCAGGAGCCTTCTGGACAGAAGCAGTTTTATAAAGTCTTATAAGGGCTATTTTTTCTTTAGGAAAGGAGTGGATTTTATTTTTTTTTAAGTGTTGTGAGAACAGGAATG
Organism: Falco rusticolus; assembly: GCF_015220075.1. Lineage (NCBI taxonomy): Eukaryota > Metazoa > Chordata > Aves > Falconiformes > Falconidae > Falco > Falco rusticolus. Next base: position 31,591,096 of record NC_051190.1, on the reverse strand, counting down.
TTTCTTTTTTAGCCAATTCCACATACTTTTTGTTATAGGAGAAGATGTGGTCTGAGGGTTTTAGCAGAGGCTAAAACAGGGGAGAACTGGATCTATTTTGGTGGTGTATCAAGCAAATAGAAAATAATCGAAAGTGCTGCATTAAAAAATGACTTTAGCAGCAGCTCCAGGCAAACCCTGTCACGCAGATAGCCCTCCCCTTACCTGCATGGCACCCGACAGACCACGCCGCTGGGGGCAAACATGCAGGTTTGATCCATTTCCACCCTTTGGCCAAAATACATTCCTTTAATCATGCTCTCCTGGGAACTGAGGTTTCATGTGTAATTGTTTTTCTTGTTGGTAAAACGAAGCACGTTGGCTCCCAGAGGTTGTTGCAAGGCTGTTTTCAGGAGTGTAGGTTGGATGGTGGGCAGACAGGTCCTGCCCGGGGCTCTTCTGAGATGCTCTCACACGTATTGGTTAATGGACAGCTGGTGGCTTTACTTGGGCTGAAGCACATCGAGTAAGCCTTGCTCCTCGGGGTGCCAGTGATGGCAGCATGGCAGCAGCCTTCTGCCTTGCATGGACTATTTTTCCTCACCTGTTGCTTGGGCTGAAATCAGAGCTCAGATTCATCCATTCTCGCCCCAGCACCCTGTCTCCATCACACCCTGCTCGGTGGAGAGGTGACAGTGGGTTTTCAGGACCCCACATGACAGACACGTCCCCTGCTAAGGCCACACCCTGGTCCTATCACTTCAGACACACGTGCAGGTCTGCCAGCAGCCTCGCCTGTAACAATGGATGCAACGTGAAATGGATTAAAAAACAGAGGCCAGAATTTTTTTTAGGTTAACCTGCTAGTGCCAAAGGATCATGTCTGGCAGCAACATAAGGAGAGTTCTCATCAGTTTATATTTCTGCTTTTCTTCCCTTTAACAATCTAATTTTGTACGTTGCTGGGTGGAATCCAGATACGGATAATCCTCCTGCGGTTAGCACCACCCTAGCCGTGCCCTGTGGAAATAAGCGTGCTGCCTGTGGGAGCGGGAGGGATGCGGGTGCCGTGCTGCTCTAGAGACTATCTGGAGGGGTTCCAGAGGGTAACGGACAGCTCAGGGCCACAAGAAGGGCTGCTGGAGTCATGTGCAGAGCCTCTCATGAGCCATGGGCATTTTTGAAGAAAGCGACTTCTCATGTTTGCATCTCGCTTTCGTGCAGAGGAGAGTTGGTAGCTCTTGGAAAATGGAATACTTTGATTGTTGCAAAGGAGAAACTCACAATTTTCCCTGAAAAACTTCCACACCAAATGGAAAATCTCTGACAAACTATCCAGCCAGAATGACCTTTTGTACTGCAGTACAAACTGTGATGAACAGTTTTTCAACCAGGTTTTTCATCTGACATTATGAATCCTGATGGGGGATTAGCTAATATGGCTCGTTATCAGTGTATGCAGCATCAGAGAGGAAGATCTGAAGCTACATGAGATCTTGAAAACAACCATCCAATAATACCAGTATGCAATTAGAGGTGCTGCTAGAACCAAAAAGCAGGAGCTGTGGGCTAAAGTCAGTGCTGATGTTACTCCCGGCTATGGGTGAAGTTGCCCCAAGGCTGAATTTGCCTCAGAAGAGTCAAGCTGGGGAGCAGATTAACTTCTCAGAAACTCAGAGCGAATTAATTACAGGAATTAATTAGTATGGTCAGCAATGAAATCATGAGTCCATCGCAGAGGAAACAGGATGCGTTTCTAAAGGGCTCAGGGGGCCCCTTTGCTAGATTTATGGGGCTAAGGTGATGAGAAGGAGGTCAGATAATAACCTTTCAAACCACCAAGGCAGACCAAATATGCTTTGCCATCGTCCGCTTGATTTCGATGTATGTGTGTCAAGTTTGGAAAACAAGGCTCCGTCTGTCCCTGCCGAAACAGAAGCAACAAAATAACGCTGCTTGTTAGGGAAATGCCAGAACAGAAAAAAAGATAATTGAAACATTCAGACTGGCAGCAAAGGGGGATAAAGGCAATAAATCTTGAAAGCACGCTGCGTTATCTCGGGCAGGAGCTGCTGGCGCTACTCTTTGGCCAGTGTTCCACCAGCCCAGGGAGGCTTCCTTCGGTGCCCGCTTATCTGGAGCGTCGGCCTCCAGCCAAGGCCACCAGCTTGCGATAGAAAAGGGATGCTGAATTGGGAGAGATACGTGCCCCTCCTGCTGCAGCTGTTTGCCCTCCTTGTCAGAGATGCTGTGTGTGGGGAAACTGCTGCAGGTGCAATGAGGTTTATGAAATAACCCTGCAGGAGCACTGTCAGAAAAATGCTGCAAACCGGGAGGCGGAGAAGGGTGGCTTCACTGGGGAAGGACAGATGGCCCCTTACGGAGCCGCTCCAAGGCCACTGAGCAGTCCTGGTGCTCCCGCATCGTCCAGAGGGCTCACTGGGCTGGAGGCTGCCACTCTGGGACTGGCAGCCTCCCACACCATTTCAAGGGCTTTCTTGATACCTGCACAAGCCACTGTCCCCTAGTGATCCTGAACTTACTGTCACATGAATAATCTTGGAGTAAGTGGTCAAGGAACCCCCACAACTCAGCTACAAATCTGATACAAAAGAAGATGCAAACTTCCCTTCCAGACTTATGTGTAGCTGAAACATGGGCAATAGAGGGGGAAGACCTGCAAACAAAAATAGTATCCTCAAGTCTTCTGCCTATTACATGGCAACAAAGGTATGTGATGCTGCAAAGCTCTTGGCTCGTGGCCTCACCCGGCTCTCACACAAGTCCTGGAGAAGTTATGGAAGTCCAGTGGGAATGTGTGAGTTTTGATGAGGAGTATCCCTGCTTCCCAGTTGTGAGAGGAGTCAGCACAGAGATGTGCTGCAAGGCAATTGGATGCTAGTGACCCCTTCACTGCTGCCCAGCATCATGCCCCACGGCTTTGGTCACCCTGTTTTCCATGCTCAGGGCCTGCTCTCCTGTTGCAGTGCTAAGGTTTGTCCGTGAGTGATTTCTCAGATGGCAGGCTGTGCAGCGCTGAAGCCCAGCCTCAGCCAGGCAAAAAGGGTCACCTGGTGGGACATGGGCTCCAAGGAGCACATCAAAGCTGGAGGACTGCAATCCTTCTCTGAAGAGCAGCTCCCCTCTGGGATTTTTCAGAGACCCCCCTCTGCCCTTTTGCTTGCTTTGATGCTCTTCAGATGGAGACGGGATTTCAAAATGCTTCACTATAGGGAAAAAAAGCGTCGAGGAGAACGGTAGTTGTCTCCCCGCTTCTTTTCCCCATCTGCTTGAGGGCTTGATCCCGCAAGTACTACTGAGACAAAACTGCAGTCAGGGGGGGAAAGATGTTTTCCGAGACAGCTCCAAGGTGGGCAGTAATCAAAGAGCAATCAGCTCCTCTCCGCGTTGCTTTACGCTTGTGAGGCAGCAGCTAGAGACCTGCTTTTTTGCTTTTTCTAAGGTGCCAGCATAGCTCCTTGCATGGAGCGCGTCAGTTTGAGGTCTCAAGGCATCACTGTAAGATCCCAGCTTGCTATGGAAATGTTGATCTGGTAAGGGTTACCTCTCTTCTGCAAAATGCAGCCCTTCCTTTTTTTTCAGCTGTAGTAATTTTTCTGCAATTATAACTTACCGCTGAACAGCTTAAACTGCAGCACTAATACAACGCAGGCAGCAGCCTCCCTCTACCTTGGGGTGGACAGCGTGTATCAGATGGCACCCGGATGGTTTCAGCATGAATCACTCGCTGCCTCTGTAACCAACATTCCCATAACTGAAATCTATCAAAAAGAACATAAACCACATCAGAAGCCAGTTCTCAGATACATATTTGCTAAGACTTTGGAAATCTCTTATATTAAACAGATCATCTCTTTGTAAGAGTATGAAGCTGCCCTAATTATACAAAGAGTGGGAAGGGACAAGCTTCCATCTGGGAAGGCTGTTTAACTTCTTCTGGCTTCCTAAAAAGCCATTGTCCTGTAAACTGAGCATTCCATCGCTAGCCTGGTAGACACAACATTCCCTGTCCTAACCAAAGGCCTGTGCAAGGCTGGCTTTGCTCTCGGCGGAACAGCAGTGCCCGCGCCAGCCGGCCTGGAGAGCCAGGGGACGAGGGGTGCGGGCAGGTGGGTGCTGGCTGCCCCCGAACTGCCCCCCCATCCCACCCCACCCCAGCACCATGTGCTGCCAGACACGGTCCTGCAGTGCCTTTTGCGGGTGGTCTCTCCGCAATGGCCTGTGGCCCATTGTTGTTTGGAAGGATGCGCTTTGCTCCGGGCACCTATTGCACATCGACCCCTTTCTCCCTCCACTTGCCGGTGCTCCCTGCCCCCCGCCCCTGCATGGGCTGCGCACCCAGCGTCAGCTCCAGGCGACGTGCAGAGCACGAGCTGTTCCTCTGCAGCCTTTTGGTTCCCTCCTTTGCTGGGCTGTGGGATACCAACAGCATTCCCATCCCTCACCTCCCCAGCGACCTTTTAAATTTGGGAATCAAACCTGGGAGCTTTCACATGGCTGGTCACGGGGCTGGCAGGGATGTCAGTAGCAGCCTCTGAAGACTTGATCTGCTGGCCCTTCGGCTTCTCCGCATGGCTGGGGGTATGACAAAACCCCAGATTGTCAGGGAGATTAACTGCTCTCTCTATTTTTTTATCTACCTATCTATCTTTATATATCTATAAAGGCTGCCCTGTTTCTTACCAGGTACCTGGGCAGCAAGCAGGGCCAGGTCTACTCACACTGACCACCCCAGGAGGGTGAACCCCAGGATACTAAACAGCATCTATCAAATGCCCTTTGCTTGCAAACCATGCACAGGGTTTTTTCTGCAGCTAAAGAACCCACTGTGAGTAGCAGTGAGGTGTCAGCTACTAACACCAGGTCAGATCTTATAGGGAAGATTTCACTTCCATGCCGTGATAAGCCTAAGCATTTTTATTCTGCACTGGCAGCTTTTATCCTTGGTTTCCTTCATCTGTCGGAGATAACACATTCAGTTTCTGTTTGTGTACATGCTATTGTACAGCTGCTGGGCCTTAAGTTCATGCTGCGTTGAAGGTGTATTTCTTTCAAAAGGTTTTACATTTCTAAAGGTAGCAAGTCACAAAATAAAACTATTGTCGCAAATATAATATGAAGTTAATCTTCATATAATCCACAGTAAATATTTATACACAATACAAAAGTGGCTGGATTTGTTTACAGTTTGAAATTGTTGGGAGAGAGGATTCCGTATAGATTAGCCAGCTAATCTGCTGTAATCTGCTTAAAAAGCAACTGAAATGGGTTTTCTTTCACGGAATCATGTTAGCCCTGTGCGCGCAGTGACTTCAGATATGGAACAGAGTCGAGCACAAAAGGGCATTTACCTTGTGGGCACTCGGAGCATTGCTTGCATTGCAGGAGAGCCATAAATTTCCTCTTCTGCCTTAAAGAATGGGACAGCTGCAGCAACTGAATTTAAGCTGAGATGGGTGTCAGGCTCTTCTGTCCCATTTCCTTGCTGCAGTGTTTGAACTCTATTGCCTGGGGATACGCTCATCTTTGATGAGGCACCTGCAAGGTGTTTGCACAGAAGCCGTCCTTTCTGAATTTATTCTGTTTCATTTCACTTCCTCCTAAGGAAGGTCTACATGAGGCGCCTCTGCTAGCATGCTCCCGAGTTAATAAGGAACGCATCCTGCTGGTTTTCTTGATGTTTCTGAGTTTTGGGAAGAATGGGAAATTATCCCATAATCTTTACTCACAACTCAACTTTGCTCACAAGGGAACTGCAGCTCAAGGTGGAAAAAGATTGTAGATACTCGCCCAACTTCACAGAAAGTCGTTGGCTGATCCAGGCTCCCACAGGACCAATGTGTTTCCTCTGTGCAGGGGCTGCCAGGTTTGGGCTTGGACCTTTAATAGCCCAAGTTGTTAAGAGCCAAGGATGGGCAACAGACTCAGAGATCCTCCTCCAACCAGGCATGGAGCTTGGCTGTGAGGTTCATTTCACACACGGCTGAGACGGTGTGAAGGGCGAGGAAATCTGCTTTTGTAGTTTTCCACAGCGCACCAGCATTCGGAGGTTGCAGAGGGATCCCTCCGAGCCCCTGTCCCCCACATGGCGATGCTCACACAGAGGTGACCTTGCTGAGACAACGTGCTGGCTGCGGCGTGTGTGAGTCCCAGCCCGGAGCCTGCTGCACCCTGTCCCTCCGGGATACGGGCAGGAGCCAGCAGGGAGCAGCCCCAGCTGGATCAGCCCTGCCGTGGGTACCAGGCCACTTTATTTCCCATTTACACACCACACCTGGGATCAACCAGGTGATCATCAGCAGAGCCCACTGATGTGGAGGATGGAGTTGCTCACATCTCCCGGCTCCTCACTGGTTTTAAATCCCCCCCACCCCCCACCCCACCCTGTACACCCTGCACCAGGCAGCGGCGATCCCCCTGCCTGTAACCAGCTCCTCTGCCTGGGTCAGAGCAGTAGCCACAGCCCAGCTCTGCTCCTGGGGACCGAGACCCAGAATATCCCAGGGGAACCCAGGGAAGGAAAAACACATCGTGCCTCATCCTGTGGCCAGCAGCACCCGCAGGACTGCAGATCCCAGCCTGGGAAGGCTCTGGCCCATCACCTGTGCTGCCCTCTGGCAAATGTATCAGCTTTTGGTGTCATAGCTTTTTTTTTTTTTTTTTCCTTTTCTTTTTTTTTTTTTTCCTACCACATATCCCCAGTGCCGGTAGATTATTTCAGTGTGGGTCCCTCTGAATAATACATTCATCCACAGTCCTTCCCCCACCCCGTCCTCAGCAAGGCCTTCATTAGTTGAATACAGTGGCTCGGCTCCAGCACACACAGCTGCCGTCACTGCTGCAATTCTTTTGCCTTGAGAAAAAGCATATACAATTTAATATGCTCCTGGCACAACAGCTTTTCTGTAGCAGAGGAGGCGGGTTTGTTTATGGCTATTTTGATAGGGCAGCTTTCATCCGGACACAGGTTCTGCTGCATCTCCCTGCTCACACAAGGGTGGCTTTGTTGAGCTGGTTCTCGTGTTCCTCGGGAACCTCTGGCCATTTCGGTACCTTCTCCTGCCCCCTGCAAATCCAAGTCTTAAATAGCCCTCTTTGGCTAATCCCGTATTTCACTAAAAGCTAAATCTCAGGCTTAGAGCCAGAAATGCAAGGCAATAGGCAAGGGTGCGATGCTTTACTGGGTACGTGTCAAGGATATGACCCATCCTGCCATCTCATGGGAATTCGGCCCATGGCAGTGTGTGCTGGACACATCTGAGTGTCCACGTCAGTGGGAGTGGAGCTTGTGATGCTGCTGGTGGCCGTTAGCGGTGACTTACAGCCTTGCCAGGCTCAGGAGCAGCAATATTGCTTTCTCAGATACCTTTGGCCTCGCCAAGAGCTGCACAAACCGCGCGCGGGGGGCATGAGTCCTTGCTCCGCACTGCAGGACCACGACCAGGGCTTTTCCCTCTCTGCAGGAGCTGGTGCTCAGAGGTGCAGACTCTCCTCCAGCAGCGATTCCTGCAGTCATCGTTACGCAAGTTAAACTGCAAAGAGCGATGCATCTCCCCGCTCGGCGCTTCTGCGGCACGTTCTGCTCCCTGGGCAGGGTGGGGTGCAGAGGAGATGCACCTCCAGGCTGGAAAGTCTCAATCAAATAACCCAGAGTCTGCAAATGCAGCCAACTACTTCTATCTGGCAAATTGCTTGAGCTGCCCCTGGATGAAAAGGAGAAATAATCTCTTGTATTTCTCAGCTGCTAAGTCTGTTCCCCCTCGCTGCCGTAGTGGAAATAAATGGTGGGAGGGTTCAGCCAGCACTAATTCATTGCCGCGTTCGATCTGAAGTGGCTGCGACTTTGTGCTTGGCCCACAAATACAACCCAGCAAATGAAACCGGCTAGAAACACAACTAATCATCCGATCATCGTAAACACATGGTAACGGAACAGAGTCACTCTGTAGCGCGTATAAATTCCACACATGTGGAGGAATGCAAAGCAGCTATTGTACCCCCACTTTGCAGATCCATTTCACTGTTTTCCCAGTTTATCTGGAAAATACATACTGCATGGTACTGTACGTCGTATTTCACTGCTATGCACCATGATGTCTTCTAATGGAACAATCGCCATGCTTGTAGTCTAAGGGCAATACAAAAGTGCTTTCAAATAATAACAATACATTTTCTGTATAAAGAGGATAGGGAGTAGCCACTTCCCAGAAAGGCTTGATTTCCCTAGAGCCAGCAGTATGAACATCCAGAGCGCCAGTAACAGCAGGCAGTGGTGAGAAAATCCCTACCTCATCATCAGTCTATACGTTCCGTCTCCAACTGCCAGTTCTTGCAAAGAGCGGAGGCTGTTGGCACCCACCGGGGGTAAGGTGCATGCACCCGGTGAGTCCCGGCAGCGCAAGGCTCGATTTATCCCCTCAGGGCTTGGGCGAGGGGCACTTTTTTTTGGCAAACCAACTCTTTCGGCTTCAAACCAGAGCTGTGAGTAGAGAGGAGCAGGGTTCTCACAGCCCAGCTACTAGAAATCACGAAGCAGCGCAGCATCTGCCAATTCATTCAGCGCTGCTGGCCCATGCAGCAACATGGCACGCGGCTGTTCCATGTTTGGAGACAGTTTATACTGGAATAGGAGCAGTCTTCTTGGGTAAAATGATTATTTTTTTCCTCCATGAGAGCTCACAACTTTTTTAAAGAGAACCCTGCACACTTAAAGTTGCCTAAGCACAAGAAGATGGGATGTGGGTTGCAGCTTGTCCGGGCAGTGGCATCTCTCTGCAATACTTTCGCAGAGAGTGATTGAAAACAAGGATTAAAACACAGCTGGGAAGGGCTGGAGCACTGGGAGGCGAAAAGTTACCAGTGCACTTCGGAGATAGGAGTCAGCCTATGCCCGAGGAGGCACTCATGCTTTGCTTTCCTTTCCCAGGCAACGTGCGGCCTCTTTTCTCAAAGCTGAATCCAGATTTTTAGACATCAGAAGAATCACTCTGGTATTGGAGCCTGATCAAGCGCAAAAAACATCCTCAGCCTTCACAAAAATACCAGATGGCTGCAGATGCCAGCTCCTTTTGGCCAGGCAGCTTTTTCAGAGAAAAGGCCAGCTTGTTGTGCGAGTGCTGCATCCCAGATAAAACTCTGCTGAGCAGCAAAGAGCCACAGAGAAACCCTCGGAGGAGGGGGAACGTGGAAGCCAATGCATTCCCGTAACATCAGCTTTTCAAGGCTACACATACGCTCACATCCAAATATGTTCTCCTTCTCCAGAGGGAAGTGGGACCTACCAAAGTGACTCTGGCTGTGGAAACGCTCTTGCGAGTTTCTGAGCAGTCGTACGCAGTTGAAGAAGGCAAAAATGAGCTCCAGCTAGAGCTGCCAAATCATTAGAAACAAATTAAAAAAACATGCCTGGGAACGTAAGAGTAGATAACTCGGTCTCTAAATGGTGAGCTGGTCTTTGGAATACCAAGTGTGAGCTTTTAAATTGGTCAGCGCTTGTTGGGCCAACGGTGCGACACCACTGACTCTTGTCTTTCGGCTCCGCTCGCTCCCCGCCCCCCTGCAGCAGTCTCTGGGGACGCTGCTGTGGGTGCCACGACCACGTTGACACGGCGCTGCGAGGCGCAGGCCACATCCCCTCTGGCTCTCTGTGAGGAGATCATCACGGCTTTGCCTCTGCACGAGACAATATTCTCCCTCTCTTGGCTGCTACACAGAAACGTGAGAAAACCACCAGGACCTCTCCCCTCAACAGGCCAGTGAAAGAATTCATGCACCAGTTAAGACTTGAAGCTGAATGCGGTGCACGCACCTCGTGCAACCTTCGCAACGAGAAATGTCCCCCCTCGTGTGGCCACCCTGAAGACCACTTACCGCACACAGAACAAACCAGCAGCCAACAGCCACCCCGGCGTGTGCTGGGATCCCTCGGTTCTCTGCAATGGCTCGTGTTTTCCACCAGCTCCTGAGCAGGTAACACGGGGTCAGACCGTGCCCGCTTGAGGATCGAGGATTCCTGGGGTTCACGTGGCTCAAAAGCTTTAGGCAACCATCGCCGCAAAGGCGCGGGTGGGCGTGAGAGGGCCCGCGGTAACGATGCACACCCTGACGCCCGGTCAGCCACGCCGGCTTTGTAGAAAACCTGGAGGTACAATTAGTTTCTATTCAAAAAAAGTCTTTTATTTTGTCTTTGGAGTCCTGAAATGGCTGCAACACAAAACCGACCAAAAAAGAATGACAATGAGGAGTGGTGAGATGCTCTTTTCTGGGGAGCGTGGGCTGGTAATGTCCCTCTGGAAGAACCTCAGAGAGAGCGGTCACTTCTGATTGCTACATCATGTGAGTAATTCTCTGGAAAGACGAGTCCTTCCCGCCTGAATCATAGCAAAGGGGGGAAAAATAACACGCTCCAAAAGTGGAAGCTGGTCAGCCCTTGGAGGCCGGGAGCCGCCCAGGATTCCTGCGCAGGGGCCACCGCGGAGAACTGCACAGAGTGAACCCGCCAGCCCCGCGTGCTGCTCTGGGGCCATGGCTCCAGCACTGCAGCAAGCTTGGACCACGACACAGCCACTTAGGTGGCCACCAGAGCTCTTGTGGGTATGGCAGTAGCACAGCGTTTCAGGAGGCGCTGAATGCCTCCTGCTCACCCGGCAGCCCTGCTCTCCGGTGCCTTGACCACCCACCCTGATGCATGAGCTACAGGCGGTGCCTTCGGAGGCTCTGCCTTCTCCAAGAAGTTTGTCCTCGATGTAGTTCTTGGCCAGCCCATTGCATGAACACGAGCCACCAGTTACACCTGGCGCAGCAGCGCAGTTACAGCCCCAGTGCCAGCAAGGGCTTTGTGCTTCAGTCCCAGGGCAGGCGCCCGGCCAGCAGCTGAGGGGAGGAACGGCTGGGACGCTGGGGCACGGTGCTACCGGGGGGAAAGATGCTCCACTGGTACTGGAGAAGGAGCGAGCCTGTTCTTCCCAAGTCCTCCCACCGGCTGTACCCCAGACGCAGCAGCAGCCCCTGGCTCTGAAGCCCTGCAGAGGGTCCCTACGACCAGCCAGCCAGCTCACACATGGCGTGTGCCACCTGTGCCTAACGCCTGGCCAAACTCTCATCTAACCACCACCACAAAGGTCCAAGAGACACCTTGAACCCCTGTTTCTTTACACAGACATATATGGTCACATTTAAGCAGAAGAAATTTTTTTCTTCATGCTAGTCCTCTAGAAAACCAGTTTGGTTTCCATGACTATATATAGCACAGGGATTCTTGGTCTATTTTTTGTCCCCTTTGCATCTGATTATTTTCAGTAGAGTTCAAACTTTTTATGATATGCAGATTTTAACTAGCACATGACTTCTATTCATACACACTTCCATTATTAATAAACCGACAATGGCCACATATAATGTAGAAGAATTTTATTCATACCGTAACCCTGTCTCATCGTTCACTGCAAATATTACAATTACCTTTAAAATGTCATTGAATATAATTTGTTCCACTTAAAGCACAGGAATCCTGGTGTTAAACAGTTACACTTCTCTTGAGATTGCTTATAACAGAACCATAATTAAAATGTATTTTCCATGAGCTGTAAAGGTTTAAAGCAAAGAATTTGGGGGGGGGGGGGTGTGCTAGAGTAACTTCTGAAAACTGAGGCTAATACTTGGTGTTCAACAAGAAATGCACTTTGCATATGATGCGAAACACGTTTTTTTACCCATATAACAGAAATGCAGTAGGTAAAAGAACATACATGAGTGACTGGTAACCTTCAAAAAATATTTCTTTTAAAAATTGCACGAAAGAATACAAAAACAGTGAAGGAAATCAACAGTTTTGCAAATGCATATACATTTAGCTATACATGTATAATGGGGGTCTGCCTATATAAATGTATGTGATAAAAACTGCGAGGCTGAAAAATGAGAATGGTCGTATTTAATACCACATGCAAGAAGCATAACATAATCATCATAAATAGTAGCAACGAATATACACTGACAGGGCCACTGAAAATATGCTGAAATAAATTAAGCACCTTGAAGCGATGAGTCTGAAGTCAAGTAGCAGTTAGCTCTGTAAAAACCACGGTGGGTGGCTATTGGGCCCTCTTGGTGGGAGTCAACAGGAAAGTCCCAAGTTAATTTTTCTTAATTCCAAAGAAGAAAGCACATTGTATTACTCAGTAGGAGTAATTTTAGCCATGATCTTCACCAGCACCTCTGGTTTCAAAAGGGAGGCTGCTGCCTTATTTCACTGCATAACCTTTGGCATGTGAAAAGCACAGAAAGTTCCTATTTCCCCAGAAGAATGTTATCATAAAGGAGAAGGAGAGTTTTGCCACAACCGAAAAGCAGGCGGTGCTATCTGGGGTAGCGGAGATGCAGACCTGTGCTGCTGTTAGCAAGGACAAGTTTTCCTTCGAAGGAAAAGCTTTGCAAAGAAGAACCTAAATGATCCCACCCTGGAGGGCTGCGCAGCAGGGTAAGGTCTGGATCTGCAAAGAGCTCCGTGTGAGAGGAGACCCGTGTCCAGGCAGAGCAGCAGCGACTGCCAGCAAGGCTGCACGCCCCTGCGGGGATCTGGCCTCTCGGAGCCTCCTGCAAGGTCCTGGTGCTTCCTCTCCTGTGATACCTGACTTCGGCAGGACAGGCAGCATTCTGAAGCACATATTTGGCTTTCATAAAATCCTATAAAATCCTAAAATTTAGTCATATACTAGAAGAAAGGCATTTGAATTTGATTAAGTGGACCTTATTAAAAACACAGTGCTGTCATTGCCCCTGAAGTACACCTGGCAGCACCTCTCCAGCACTCATACGATACTCAGGGAAGTGGCCGAGGACACTCTGCTGCAGATAAATAAGTTTTGAAGCTGCTTAATTCAGCAGAGAAGTTCCCATTGGACTTTTAAGGGATCTAATGCAAACCCTCATTTAAAAAAAGCTGAGGACAAATAACTTAGGTCCTAAAGGCTCCGTTTGAATTCTTACAAAACATTGTCCCTTGACCTCTTCACCCAGAAGACTGGAGCAGGCTGTTTGGCTTAGCATATCCTACAAAGCAGACCTGAAAGGTCTTGCAACACGGAGGAATATGGCCCCTATATCTAAGCCACAAACAAAATGACTCAAAAGCTCGACTTTTCCTTGGCCTCCTGGAATGATCAAAACCTTCCTCCACCTTCCTGTTAAGCTGCGTGGCTGTCACTCACCCCGTGGGATTTCAGAGACCTCCAGCCCACAACCAGTGAAAAGCCTTTAAAAAGTAGCAGGCAGAGGAACATCGCTTGGTCGAAGAAGTCTGACAAAAGGTGAGTAAGACCAGCTTTAAAGATAATGAGGGAAGTAGAAATTTGTGTGTATTTTAAATAGTTAAACCCACAGTTTTAAGCTACGTGATCCAACAATAGGTAAAAATCTTGCCTGCAAGCCAGGAGCCTAATCTTCCCTAAAGCTAGTCTTATCCAAACAGTTGTCTTCCTACTTACATGATACATGAGATTTGAACTGACATCCACTACATGACATAAACAGAAAAAATACGCATAAAATGCACACTTTTTTTTTTTTTCTTCATAAAGCTATGGAGCTGCACAGAGCAAATTTAAGTGCACAAGGTCACACAAAGGCAGCTTTCCAGAAGGAATCATTTAGACGGTGAGTGAAATGAAACTGTTGTATCTCTGAATGTTTCTCTTGAGGATTTCGGAACAGGGACCGAGCACTCGTTCGAAGCGGGGCCGATCCAGCTTTACGCACTTCAGGGGTCCGCGTGCCACCACCGTGGCAGCCCGGGGCCGATTGAGCAGTAACGCTATCTCACCTGGAAGCAGGGATAAATACACCGTCATCCCCCCCCGCCTCTTTTTCGGAGGGTGCATATTCTAGCCACCATCCAGTTGCTTTGGTTGTAGAACATCTCCCTTTATATAGCTCTTGATAGACATTTTACATAATTCTGTTGACAGTACAAATGCATTACACATGCATAATGCATGCGTGCAAAATGCCTTTGAAAACAGATGCTTTCAGACTGTTTTGCCGATTCTGGATCTGTCTCCTGTCAGCTACAGTGGTGTAAACCAAGGAATGGTTTCAGCTTCACTGGAATCTCTCAGTATCGCTGAAAGCAGCGGCTGACCTGCGCATAACCCCTCTCATGTAAAAGAGTCGAACGCTAATTAAAACAATAACTACGACTCCATGGGCCTGTCTTTCTGAATCATACTTAAGCTGAATTTTCTTACCAAAATAATCTGAGGGACCAAGTCTTCCAACTTCGACGTACTCCTCGTTGTCAGACCGGCGCTGCAGAACAGAAGCTGTGCCCTGGGAAGAGAAGCGCAGAGGGTCAGGTGGCTTTGCTTAAACCTGTTACGCATGGGAAAGTATCGAGCCTTTGGTGCCCCTTTTGCCTGTCACACTCCTTCAGTTCTGCTGTGAGACAGGCAACAATTTCAGTCAATTCCTCATCTATAAATGAATGGAATTACAAAATTTTAAAAAATCCATCAGTATGGCAAAGGATTTCTTTCTTATGAATTGTTTGGATGCAGACAGATTCAGCTCACACAGAAGAGAAGAGGAACAGGACAGAACTCAGGAACTCCCGTTTAACCAGTGCACATCATGCTGTGCAAATGTACACTTTAATGTAATTTAAAAATATGTTCTGGGTGGATGCAGAACCTTACAAGAGACATAGAAAAGATTTACATTAAAAGGAATAAAAAGGCAATTTTCCCAGTCACAATCTTGGAACACGATTTTGTAAGACAGCAACTAGAGTCTATTCCTTACTGGATCTATTGCTGAGATGGTTGGGAAAGGCAGTTTTTAATGCTTGTTGCAACAAAAGCAGTGATTTTTTTTTTAGTGGCTTTGCCCGCTTGTGGCCTGTAGTGATCTGGACACCTGCGAGTCAGTCGCTGGAGAGATGGAATGTGTCTTGTCTCCACTACCCTTAATAACTGCTGTACTTGACACGTGCTAATACATGTCAAAACTCAGTTACAGTCTATTTAAACCTTCAAAGAGGTTTTACATGCAGAAATATTCGAACCTGGAGGAAATCTTAAATTACTGTGGCACAAAGCTTTTGTAGAAGAATAGAGAAGGTATCTGCTTTTCTGGAAAAAATTACAGTAACATATGAAACTACCTTCTGAGTCCAAACCAAAAGCATAGGGAAAGGCAAATGTTAACATACTTTGATTTTCACTGAAATTAAAAAGATTTTTAAAAGCCAAGGTTTTTAAATAGACTGGGGAGCCATTTTTTGACAGTGCAGTTGAACAGCACTGATGTTTTGATGTTGTTTTTTAAGATTTTCAGCTTGCAAAGTAATCTGTGAGGGCTGATCCTGCCCCAGCCAGGACAGGGAAGGGGAGGCAGCACAGTGATGTGGATGGACTATGCTCAGAAGATTGATGCCAGTTACTGGAAAATACCAGAGCCCTCACTCCGCAGTTGAACACCCAAGTCTTGCATCGCTTGGCTTGTCGGCACTGTTGGTGCCTGCAGCCAGCTGCAGGACCCCCCCACCCTGGAGCAGAAGCCTCCCTCCAGTGCAGAGTACTCAGTGCAGATTCACTGGCTGCAAACACCCTGCAGCTTCCTTCCACCAGCAGAAACTTGTGTGCCTCCAGGTGTGGTGGGGGTGCTTGAGGAGCCACCCAGCACCCTGAAACACCTTGGCTTCCATGCAGTTAAAGGCACTCAGCACCCTGCAGAACCAGCCCTTCACCTTTCCACTGCACATAAATACACCCTATAGCATCACAAACATCGCCATTGAATTGCAAATTGGAACAGCAATGTAAGGCTGCTTCAGGTCTGGCTTTTACTTTTCTAGGACCTGGGGGCCCAGGAACAACCAAGAGTGGTCCAATAGCCACTGCTCTGTAGCCAATGATCATAATTTGCTTTCTTCTGAACAAGCACACAACTAAGCTGCTGTAATACTGTTGTATTGCAACATGTCCTATTTCATAACAGGGTTATTTTTAAGCCCATACACTTTACAAATTGCTGGGCCGCTCTCTAGGTTAACTTATGTGCTACATAAATGAAGAGGTAAATCTTATTTCTTCTGTCAAGTTTCCAGCAAAAATTCCTTATCCTTGATAGAACTGAATTGTCCCGCCAGAGCTGATGTTTTTCAAGATCTTCCAGTAAATCTGCAAGGGCATGAACAGGCAAAGATAGTGTAATGAGTTTTGTTATTCACACTTGCTGCAGGTTTTCAGACCCAACATACACTCATAAGCAGCATTCTCGGAAATACCCCACACAGGGAATAACGCGTGTATCAACCTCTCTCTTGCCAAACTTCAGATCAGGTGCAGCTCACTAAATTGATGCTGTTCTTATTGCCTGCGCAGCGTCGATAGATTCAGCTTCAGAAGCTCTTCCAGCCCCTGTCCTCCTCTCTGTCCCCATATGGAGCCTGGCAAAAACCTAACCCCTTGACCCAAATAGCTGTCTGCAATCCATGTCTCCAGTCTCTTTCCCAAAACTATTTTTTAAAAAAAACCCTTTTATTACAGATGTCTTATTACACAAAACAAAAAAAAAAAATATCCCCAAAGTAATCATACTGGCCACTCAGGTCAAATGAAGAAAGGACTCAATTCCCCACTGCCCACCTCGAGCGTGTTGCCGTAAAGGTAATCACAACATCAAGCGATATTGCTTTCATCTCCCCAAGGATCAGCTTTTATTGTGGCTAATATTTTTTTGACAGGGTCCACATGATACAGGACTCCAATAAGCCGGTCTTCTGAAGCAATTTCTTCCACTGTTCCACTACAGTCGGCTTTTTTAATCCAAGAAACACCATGATATCTGTTGGAGGAGGACAGATGTGTCTGGCCTCCACAATAAACACTTGGCTTGGCAGGATAAAGCAATGCATATTCCAGATACATATTTTTCCACTCTTGTTTTAACAGTCATATAGGCTCTTCCCGTTGCCCAGTGAGAACAGGTCTATCATGGAGCAAAAGAAGTTTCCTGAAACCCTGACAGCCAGCACCCAGATCTAAGATCTGATTACACCGCGTGGCCTCTTGTTGCACCAGCCACCAGCTCCAGAAGTACATCCTGGAGCATTGTCAGAGTGACCTTCACGGGAAGACTGTCCACACCGTCAAACAAAGAAGGCGCATTTATAATTATCTATCCATATCACCTTCACTGCATGTGTCTTATCTCTGGAATCAACGCTGTTCTGGCTGTATTAGAGGAAGAGTCCAATTGTAGATGACCAGTGTAACCAGGGCAAAAATAACATAGAAATAAAATAACAGAGAATAAAATACTACAGAAACAATCCTTCATTACCCACATCCGTAATGACGTTGTCATACTAAATAAATTTGGTGCTGATCACTACCCTTGCTCCCATCACAGGTTTCATGGCTGTATTTTACTTATCAAATCTTTTCGACACAGTTGTTGAGCTTTCTATCTGTCTTGCACTTCAGCAAACCCCACCTCCTATAAATGATACAACTGAATAAATCTCCTGAGCCCTGTCCTGGGAGGTACGGGCATTATCTAGCAAGGATTCAAGGTGCTTATCGCTGTCACTCCCAAAAGCATTTGGTCTCGGTGGGAATGATTTCCCCTTAAACGGCACACAAACCTTGACAAGATCAGTCCCTCTGAAATAAATTGCACGATCCTAGATTTGCAGGGACAGGCTCTTTAGTGCTGCTCAATTTTAAATACTGTCTTGTACACTGATAGCCATTTCAGCCCCCCACCCCACCAAGCAAACCCTGCAGAGCACAGGCTCAAAGGCTGTCAAGATGTTTGACGCCATTTAATAAATCAGCACTTTGTGATGATATTAAACCGAAGGCAGACAGGCATGCCTTTCTGCTAGCAGACACTTGGGAGTGAAATTATGATCTTTGGTGGTTCCAGGAATATTCCCTTTCAGTAACTGGGGAGTGCCTGCATTCTCAAGAACCAATATCATTAACCTTCTCTCCTCTCCTCCAAGTAAATACGGGCATCTTATTGCAAAAACAACAAGAGTAGCAGTTCCAAAAGCACTGTGCCATCACCACCTCTCTGCCACCCTCACCCCACGCACCTGCTCACTCCCTCTGTCACTACTGTCATGGTGCTGAGAGTATTTATTTGACTCCTTCAAATGCATCAGCAGTTTGTTTTGTAAAAATTTATGGCTTAGATAGGGCACCATAATTTAAGATATGAAAAATAAATTAAGGTTTATAATCCATGAGCTCCCATCGTCTCCAAAGTAATGAGATTTTGATAGATGTTTCACTTTTAAACTATCGGACCACATGGATGAGTAAGACATCCTACAGCATAAAGACAGTGACCCATGTGGATCAACACTGAGATTTCCCAGGCCTTATCCTGCATGTACTTACAAGCACTAATTGCTTCAGGAGCCCTAATTTATACTAAGTATGAATCCTACAGCCAGCAGTTGGCCTAAGTAGCCTGGCTACAGAAGACAAGTGTTCATGATGCCAAAACCTGATATCCTGCATTTACTCCTCCGCTGCAGCTCAGCAGGCTGGATGGGATCATTCCTGGGCAGCACAAGGCAAAATGTGGAGGACAGTGATGTGTCTGTGTTACCTCTGGGTGGGACAGGCTGTGCAGTACGGTCCTTCACCAGAGGCAGTGGGTGGGAAGGGAAATTCAGCACAGTTTTTGAAACCTTTTTAGTTTAAAAGTCGATCTGGTTGATGTTTTGGTCTTGCTGGTCTAACCTCCCATTTTAAAGATATAGCAATCAGTAAAAAATACAGTGAGGCTCCACCTGCAATAAAGGACATATTTATCATTACTGAAACAAATACTGAATATTTGTTCTACCATGTGTATGCAACATCAGTGTCTATATCCTTCCAATACACTACGTGTACAGAATAGATTTCTGCTTTTAAAAGAAAAGAATCTTAATTTTCATAAGCAGGAAGACACTATTTCTATTTTCATTCTTACTTCATCCTTCTTTACTTACTGTTTTTTTAAAGAAAAGCATGGAAGACAGTTTTTCTTCCCATGCCCTCAAAACATTACATTTTTATCCTAGTTTTGAGCTTAAAAAGTTTTTCTAGCCTATTTTGTTTTCCTCTTCCCCATCCACTAGAAAAGAGCAGTGCAGCCTATAGAATTAGAGATGGAAAAGGTCAGGCTGATCCATCTGCTGTTGCTATTAACTCTATCAGTTGCTATTATGAACGTACCTTTGCGCTTTCTCGCTTTGTTAATCCGCACACTCTATAATTCACACGTTCAAAGGTAAGCCTTCCCTCACTCCACTCATACAAGCCCTCATTATATGTCACTATTAAATCTTCGCAAAGTTACTACAAAAGATGAAGGAAGAGGCTGTGAAGTGGTATAAACTGCTCCTGTTCACACAGCGAAGCAGATGGGACTGGATGGAAGCTATAGCAGATCTGAAATGAATTAAAAAATCTTTCACACAGTATGGATCTGGGAGTATTTTATTTAATTGCAGGCAAGACAAGGTTTGTAGGAGTAATACCTTTTATTAGACCAACGAGCATAGCTAGAAAAGGGAGAACAGCTTTCAGGCACACATGCCTTTCTTCAAGATGCTGTTTCTCCAGAGATACCTAATAAAATACACCATTCACCTACCTACAAATGCCCTGGGGAACGTTCTTACACTATGATAGCTACAACCATAATAAGTTGCACCTGATTTAATCATATCTGCCTGCTTACTGGTTCACACGTGATTAAATCATTCACAGAGCATCTCCAGATCATTACCTTAATTTAAGGAGAGCCAAAAGCTACAGCTCCTGCTGCTACAAAACTCCTGGAAATAGTGATTGCCTGCTGAATCTGCGAGACCTGCTATGATCTGTCAGCTAATGTTTCACTCTCCAATTAAAAAAGTTATCATTTAAATCAGTTGGTTGTCTGATGTGAAACTTCAAACAACTTTGGCCCGGTTTGGCAAACTTTACTTTTATGGCTCTCGTTTATGACGCACCTGTTGTAATGACTGTGGGGTGGGTTGCAGGGGGCTACAGGAACAGACCCCACGTTTGCACCGACTGGAAAAGTGGTGGTTGTTTGGTTTGTTTATCACTAGCAAGTTTATCTCCTTCCTGCATCCATTAGGGTTCACTACAGATTACAGTGCAAGACAATGCCCGAGCTAATGAGCTACTGAGAGCTTTCGGAAACAAATGTACACCATTTTACACATTCCATTTTTTAACTTGGTTGTGACTCTGGAAATCGTGAGTGCTGCTCATTTCAGTGCATTTTCAGAAAGCCAGCACCTTGGGAGTATCATTAGGTTTAATAATATAACGTCAAATGAGCTCAAAATGCAACATTAATGTAACGACATGTGCACCATGACACCTATACAAGCTCCTTGAGAGGGATCAATGCTGCAAAAAGGGCCTTTATACTGCAACAACCACAGTCTCAATGTATATGATTATCATTACGTTGTCACGATAACATTAATGCATCATATTCTTATTGGTCATAATTCTCAACAATACTCATGCACACTGCAATCTAGCAAAGATGGGAGGCGAACATCACTGCCCTGCTGGCACGGATCCCATACATTAGCTCTACAGCCACGCTTGATTATCAAACAATCTGCAGTTTGCCCTGTGCACCGGCTATATCACACCTGCATACGACTACCGTATGTATGACTAAATTTCCACCCCTTCTGCTTAGGCACACTTATATTAGGTTAGGAATAACATCCAGAGGCAAGAGAGAGGAACAAAGCTGTCTAGAGCAGTCACCAGAATAGCCACAAACATAAAGGTACTTTTAAAAATGACAATCAATCATAAACCGAGTGTAGCTCAGAACAGCAGAAACAACTGAGCCACAGGGCATTTCCTAGGGATATACGAGAGGCCAGGGTTAAGGCCCAGACATGACTACACCCAGCCCATCATTAATCACCAGGAAACGCCTTTGTCTTGATCGTTCAGTATTTAAAATTGTAGATGTTTGACACGGGAAGACCTTTTCAATCGTTTTGTTCATCCTCCCATTGCAGTATCTCAGACAACCTTCCCCTTCAGTGCTTCTTTGATACAGTCTGCATTAAACCTGTGCTGTAGCTATGTAACCCCCTTGAATTAAAATAAATGTTTAATATTTTACTATTATTATTTAATTAATCAAATTTTTGTTTTCTGTTTTATCTATGAATTTATTATTAATTATAATAATTTATTATTAGATGGAAGAAGACAAGATTCAGGCCGAGAGAGACCAGTCAACATAGCCAAAAGCCAAAAGAAGCAGAATATACTGTACCAACTGCCATTCGCTTCATGCATGGAGACTCCTGAAGTACTTAGGTGAAATAAAGTGGGTTTTGCACAAAGAATAAAAGAATAAAAAATTGGGATTTTGGGGTTTTTTTAGCCTTTTCTGTTGAAAGGCTTTTCAGAATGAAGCCATGAAGTTTTATAGTCTTCTGACTTCAAAATGCTGCCCTTGAGCCACAGCAGCACAGCTAACATCAGGCTAGATCATGCAGGTGTCCAACAGAGGCACGTCCATGTGTTGAGGGACTCAAGACTTCACCGACAGTCACCACCATCCCTCACCACAGGCGGAGAGACACTGCAGTGGCCTCTGTGCTCCCAGCCTTGGTGCCACAGTAGTCCCAAGCTTCTCTTCCATACCACCCAGCTGCCAACTAGGACTGGGAAGCCCGGGAGCAAGGGGATGGTGACAGAGGGATACGGATACCAGCTCTGAGCCACGGGAGGAGCCCCTTGCCTGGGCGTGATCCTCCTTGGCTAGTTGTCCTGGCTCCATGCCTAGAAAGCTGGGAAGCAGTTGCACCACAGCCCAGCTTTTGGGGTCCCTCTGCATTTTTATCTTTACTCCATTCTAGGATTTTGGTTGTCCCTTTTATTACACCTTCAGTCCACCTGTCGCAGGGGTGATGAAAAGCAGATCCACTCAGTAAAGGTGGGCTCAGATGCTGGGTTTTAATGAATCATCTCAGTGATACTTGGCCTTGACTAATCAGTAGCTTCTGTGGGAAAACAACTGAATTAATATTCATCCCAGTGCCAGATTTTAAAGACCGTCTGTGCCAAACGCTGTGGATTATTGGCAACAAGACACTGTTTTCCTCCCTCAGACATGTCAGCGTACAAAGCAATAAAAGTCACAAAGGAAAAAAAATGTTGCATTTTAGAGATTCTTTCTTTCTACAAAGCTAGCCATTATCTTGACTCTCTCTGAAGCCAGGAAACATCCACTGAGTCAACATAAAAGTGACTCTGTAATGGGTTATTCATCAACTGTTCATATTTGTGACTGACCTGACAGGGCTCATCTCCTGGAAGCAGACAGTGCGGAGCGCTACCACCTACAGCCGGGGCAGGGTTGAATGTACGGGAGAGAAAACAAGAAAACAGTGCTGCACCTCCCTCACCCTGCCCGCAGAATCCTTTCTGGTGAAAATCGTTTTTAGCTGTTAATGTTGTTTTACGGCCCAATTACTCCTACCACCATCTGCTTCTTTGTGAAAACATTCTGTAGATGCTGAAGTAACCAGACCAAGCAAAAAGCTGAGACAGACATCGTCATTAAAGTCTCGTAACTAATGCTGTGACCAGGGCTGGGCGAGCAGCTGTGGCCAGCTAGGGCAACAGCTTCTGAGCAAAAAATAAAACTTGGAGCAAAGTGGGGGAAGAAGAGAAGAGAGTTTATCACGGAGATCAGGAAAATCCCCCGTGGAAACCTCTCCTTAAGTCCTTTCAGTTGGTGAGTCTTATGTATTCAAAGGACCAGATTCTGAAATTGAGAAGCAAAAATCTCATGAGCCCAAAGCTGCCTCTTCCTGGGGCACACTGTGGACAGCCTCGCATGCTCCCCGAAATCCACGCTACACAGCTGATGAATGAGCCCTAAGGGGTCTATTCTTCCCACAAATCTGCAGTCACCTCAGCAGTATCTGCAGAGGAGGGACAAAAGCCATCTCAGGAAGGGACAGCTTTAACACGGTCCAGAGAAAGTGATGAACTCCAGCAGGGATTAGGAAATTCTCCATTCTTCTTCCACTAGGTTAGACACTGCTGTATTTCAGGTCTTGTTTATATTGCAGTATTTTTGCTTAAAGACAGAGAAGCACTCCTCATGACAGAGCTCCTAGCTCCTAAGACTGCAGATGCCTGTAATTTCAGTTTAGATTTAACGTGCCTCAGGCCATAAAGTTCTTGGTCACGTTGACTAAGTGCTTTGAATCAGGGCTTGTGAGCTCAGTCTTCAATGCCAAAAGAGCTTATAAGGATCCTGAGAACCTCCTGAAGACCTTGAGGGGTAAACAGCCTGTGCTGCTCTCCTTACTCGCAGAGAGGTGTTTTGTTACCTGGGAACCCCCGCTGCTTTTGGAGACTTCCCCAGTAGGAAGGCACTACTGGATAAGACTAAAGAGAGAAGAGTCAAAGCATCAACCATTCCTTAAAGCCAGTATTAGCTACGTAGAAAGTCACAGGCTGTTTAGAACACAGAGAAAATCTAGCACTGATTTTTATGAAAATTCAACTGGAGCACGTATATATTAAGAATGAAACTGCCAATTACTAACTTCGGGTTTTACTTCTCTGCGTGCCAAACAATCTCCCGGTTTTCCACATATCCTATAGTGGTAAAAGGCCAGGGCGTGTCTGTATTTCCAGCATAAACTTCAATTTTATGGGTTTACAAATCAGATGTTTTAAATTACAGCTGAATGAGACTGAAGACTCCTACACAAGTTGTCATGTCAAAAGTGAACTGGGGAAACATTCATACACATATTTTTTTTTTGCGCTGGGTATAGCATGTGCAAAAGAGAGGTTATGAAAACTACTTTTAAGCCTTTGAGAATGGTACGGCTACACTGCATCCTCCCGGTGGTTTTGCTTCAAGACCTAAGTTTACCAGCGTCCCAGTGACAGAGTAACATGGCAGGTCCTGCATGTACCTCATGATACTGGCATAAGCGATGTTCTCAGTCCCAGTGACCTGGAAGACCACTAGATCGCTCCTCAGCTGACATTTTAGCCCTCTGGGACTGCTGATAGCATCATTCCTGGGATGGCTTTTATTTTACAGCTAAAGATCAGCAGCTCCAGAGCTACTTTCCAAGAGAAGACAAATCCTTTGAACTATGTAGCCAAAGACATTGCAAATGTTCCTTTAGCCAGTAAATAATCCTAGATTTTTATTATTTGCCAACCTTTGATTTATGGAAGACTTTTATAGAAAAACAAGGGAAGAAATAAGCCAATTTCTGTTAGCAATACAAAGTGCCAAGTAACTTCCACATAACCTGCAGTAGAAAATAATACCCATCATTTTTTGGGTGGTAAAATTGAACATAAAGCAAGCAGGATGGTCAGTCGATGTGTTAGCCTGGGATGCTGGCCATGGGGTTAACACTGCTTCCCTGCCTTAGACCTTCTGTGAAGGGCCAGACCTTCAAGGTGTCTAATTCCCATTAGTTGTTTTCAGCAGGAATGAAGAACTACTCGATTCTTGTGCCTGTGCTTCAGACCATCCCACTGCACCACACAGGTGTAGTGATGATAAACCCCATGAAGTTCATGAGATGTTCATGTAAGACAGACAAGTAGCTGGTTAAAAGCTTATATATATTATATACCAGAGTCACTATGACTCTTAAAATTATTTGGGCATACCACATGGATGTGCCAATCCAGGTGAGATTTTTTTCCGTAACAAACTATTGGCTGGGCTCATTGCTTTTACATCATTTTCCTGTGCATCAGACTGTTTTTTTAAAAAAAGCTTCATTTTCATACTACAAAAGCTAGCTGATCTTAATGGTCTTGGAGGAAGATGATGCAAGAGGACTTAATTCTGATTGTGGACTCAAGATTGAGTCATGACTGGGTTTGACAGTATTTTTTTAACCGTACATTTTTAAACTATTATACATTATTCTCCAGTCTCTTGGTTCATAGCAACTCACAGAATTTACATACAGTTGTCCTGGTTTCTGCCACAAATGAGGAACAAAATCTGCAAAGTTCTAAAATAGACTAGAAATATTGACTAATCTTAACAATTTCACAAAATTGTTAAGAAAATGCTCCATTCCACATCACTTCTGAGGTTTCAGATTTTGCAGAATTTACCATAGGTGACAGCATTGCGGTGGTTATTAGTGGGGCTGGAGAAAAGAGTTGGAAGGAAGGGCCAAAAGCTGCAGACACTGACATGTCCTCCATGGCTGGTGGGAAGAAGAAGGGGAGCAGCCAGTTGGTTCCTATGAAACACTGCCCCTTTCTGACAGAGGAGAGAGAAGGATACGCTCAAGACTGCGTGTATATAGATACTGCATGTATATATGCAGCCTGATCCAATGCCCACGGGAGTCAAAGTTAAACTGAGTTTAACAAGAGCTGGACTAAGCTGATGTTTAATGCCCTTTGACACAGCAAAACACTTCACCTCCATCCCCAGTCAGGATGGGACCCAATCACAGACCTACCTTCCAGTCTCTGACGTCAGCTGGCCATTAAAAATGCCACCCTGAGCACAGATGAACATTGAGGCATGGCCAACGGAAACGCTATTGCTCCAGCACAACTAGGTGATATCAAGAAAACTGAACGCACCTTTCCTGTAAGAGTTCCATGAGAAATTATGTGTCTGCAGTTAAAAACAAGGAAAGCTAAAAACGAGCCCTTGGTGATGGCTGGCTCTGTTTATTCGGCATATTTTGTTTATTAGGTACATTAGGAGTCGCTGTAGACTGCCTTTGACAAACATTTTTGGTATCAACAAAACCCCGGTAACACCAAGCAGTTCGGATTGTAGCCTTTGAAACTCCTTTTCTAGACAACATTCATCTTCCTAATTAATAATTAATCACACTGTGTTTTTAAAGAGATTATCAGGTGTGATAGCAGAGTGTGCCTAAGGCAGTGACTTCATTAACTATACGGAAGAGGTTTACTTTGTAGTTCTCCTGCCTGTTGCAGGGGTAGGTGCCAAAGGGGTCTCTCTTAGGTTAGAAAGTCAAAGAGCAACAATTTGGAGCAGGAAACAATTGTGCTATTATTTTTCTTTTTTTCTGTTACTTCTTAAGGAGCTTTTAAATCATAAATCTTCAGATGCTTGTTGTGCAATTGAAGACTCAAGTCGACTTTTCCTACAAAAAGGCCCAATTCTATGAAGAACGGAGCGCCCTTCCGAGTTACACCGAGGACCTTCCTCTGTTGGTGCACGTTGCCATGGTAGGAAGAGTTTACAAACACTGTTCCACCTAACAAGGCTTTGAACTGCATTTGTATAGAGACGCTCCATAGCGTGCCAAGAGTGTCAGCAGGGCTGGAAACACTGATTTCACCTACAGGACAGTATCTCAAGTACACTCTCAGCAAGAACTCGCAGCGGATCCTGCCCAGACCGGAGCCAGTTTGTGGCCCTGACTTGAAATGTCAACAGCAGCAAGAAAGCTAGCAGCCCCCTGAGGATTACAAGACTGTTTTCAATGTGATCAGCAAGAACAGCGCCGGACAAATAATCATTATCAAGTCATTTCATTCATTTCTGTCAATGAGGCAGCTCTATGCATTAATTTTGGAAGGATTTCTGCATCATCAATGAATTTTCTTCTCTTTATTTGTCAGTTTTACTAGTCCTATCGCCTGGTTTCAGTACTGACGGATACTTTCTGTCTTTTCCCATTAAGCTTTTGCTCACTTTCATGGAGCGTCATTAGGATTATTCCCACTGATAGAAAAGCAGGGAGGGTAACATTCTGCCCACAGACTGGACTGATAATACAGATGAGACTGAAAATCAGATGCCCTGACTGCCTCCTCTCTAGCCAGCAGGATAACAACAGAGAACACAAATCCCCAGATTTTTTGTGCTTTACACAAAGGAGTTGCAGAGGAGGGTGCAACTACCCCCTTGTAACTTAGCATTAATCTGTGATTAAATATACTAAATTTTAAAGTTAAACCCAAAAGTCTAATGTAAAACTACTTGGCATAATGGGTCCATTTCTCCTTGAATTTTCTCCTGTGAATTATCTTCTATTATTAGGTCTTTTATTTTTAGGCTGCTGCATGCTATTGCTGGGCAGCTCGACCAGCTATTAATTGGAAATGTTTTACTTCTTGTGCAGTTTTATTTCTCTGCTGTCTGCACCACTTAAACCAAGCCGTCCTCCGAGGGGATGACAGGCTGCGGAGAGCACATTTAAAGGACAGTTACAAGCTGTGCTCTTCGGGTGCAGTGTGGCACTATTATAAACCTTTTGCTGTTCTCTCCTCCTACACCTGCGTACGTTTGCGTCTATGCATGCATTTTTCTTAAGCCATGTCAAACTTTATGGAGTATTAGGGCCATATGGCAGCAGTTCAGCAAGCTCTCAGTATGCAACTGAGATTAAAACACTCCCTGAGCACAGTCAGCGGAGTCCCGTGACAATATCTGTGTGCCGTATACGGTGCTCGGTCATGGAAAGTAGATCCAAATGATCTGACATGGGGAGGGGTGGGAGCTGGAAGACCCAGCAGGGCACTTCACGGCTGCAGGTCCCTGCATTTTTGGCAGCTGCATTACAGGCTTCGAGGTACTGCGCCACCCAGCCAAGCTGGCAGCTGAACTTAAGAAGTGGTACATGATCATAACCGCTATTTTTAATACTATTGTCACTACCTTTCTCAGTAACCTAGACAACAGCAAAACCTCATTTCTTTCCAGTTTCAGAGCACTACTCCACTAGTCTGAACTACTGTTTCAGCTGAAGTCAGTGGCAAAGCACGAGTTGGGAATAAAATCAGCCCCCATTCAACTTCAACTGGCATTTCATTTAAAGGGTCTTCACATTTGCTGGGATATTTAACTCTGCAAAGCTCACATGCCTTTGCAAGCTACCACTTTAAAATGCTAGCTAAAAATATTTGCGTTATCTGAAGTCAGATGAATAAACCCTCCCTACTGCTGGGTACACAGTGTGGCAGTGTACAGTACAACTGCAAATTTATTTGTTAGAAACTGTACATCTGTTATGATTCACGCTTGCCAAAATATAATTCTTTATGGCAACAATTGTTTCATGGTGCTTACAGTTTTTCACCTCTGTGCCAGGAATCTCATATGGGATAATTCCATGACCTTGGAATCCAGCAGATACATTCCACATCTGTCTGGTCTGGGAAAGCCCAAGTTTGTTGTGTGAAAACCATAGTGGGAAAATAAGACCTGGAAATATCTGAAAAGACAGAAACTGTAGGGCTGCTTCTTTTTTTCTTTTTTTTCAACACCAGTTTCAAGTCCAGTAAATCAATCTCATTGTAGTGGTTACTTTGCTTTTGTAAGCAGACATTCACTTCTGATCCTATCTTCAAATTAAGGAATATGGTATAAAAATTAAAATAATTCTATCTCTGGAAAAAATCACAGCCTTTAAATTAATGAATATTAAAACTAAATCTTGTTGAAGGCTGCTTAAGATTTAGATGAAAAAGCACCCAACCCACTGCAAGTAAACATCTTACAAGTGCCTGTGCAGATTTAAGATGGCAGAAAACCTGTAGCTGTCCTGGAATCTCAGGGTAATACTTTTCTCATTACACTTTTTAACAAAAAATGAACCCTAAACAGCTTTGTGAGCAGTGAACTTAAAATTATCTGATTTCCTGTGACTCTTCCCTGTGCACATTTTCTATTATTCTAATAATTTGGCTGAGCTCCTGCTGCAGCCTTGCTCTCCATGGGGCACTGTAGCATTTTCATGCATACAGCCTGCACCTCAAATAACCTGCACCCTTCTACGATTTCTGCAACGCTGGAGACGAGATGGTAGACAGAAAGCCATGAAAGAAAGGTTACACTAAGAAAAACAGAGAAAAGGTGAATGTGCTTGCTTGACAGAAGGAGGAGACTAAATATTCTCGTCCATACTAACCAGTTTAAAGCAAGAATTGCTGTTCTGATCATTACCGAGGCTGGAAGTCTCCCTTTCAAAAGGGATTAATGGTTGCTCTTCAGTCTGTGAATCTTGAAGGTGCCAATTCCCTCACAACCTATGTCCTTCTGCAGGACCAATATACTCAAAAGATGGTATCCCAAAGGGATGTCACAGGGGAAGGCAGCATTGCAGGCTAACCAGAAAAGAACGATTAATTTATGAAGTTCGTACAAAACTGTACTTGCAACTTAAAATCCTCGTGTGAGTCCTGGGTGTCTTAGAGAAACTTTTATGATAGGAGTGACAAGATCCTACTTGGAACCAGTATTGGTGGTGCTGGTGCACCAAAGCTTTGTAAATTGATAACTGGTTGGTCTAAGGCATGCCATGGATGACCGTGGCTTAAAATAAATGAGTATCTTGCCCAAAAACTGTGTGGCAAATTTAGCTTTGTACTACTGGACGTGCTGCGCTCCAAAGGAGACTGCATTCCGGTGATATATGAAATGGTTTCTGCATATAAAGCAGCCAAACAAATTGGCTGCATTTCTAGTGTTTTGGATTATAAGGCCACAAACATCTAAAAACATACGAAAGAAGCTAATGGCTTTTCAACATACTGTGACAACAAACCAGCCAAAACTACTTTCAACCAGTTTGTAGAATAATGTGTTCCTGGCTGCTCGCATCGACTCTCCTGCAAAAAAGTTTAACATCAAAGATGTAAACTCCTGAGAACTCAGGTTTAAAATACGAAGCTTAAACTATGTGTGAGCAGGCAGAAATACTACTGCAGCACAAGAAACAGTTGATACTGGATGTTCATTCTTTAATGTAGAAAAATACAGGCAATTTCTAAAGTGTGAAACTATGTTAGATTTATAGCAGAAGGGTGAGGCGAGCAGATAGTTTATGATTATGCAGTATGTAGTGTTAATACTTTTCTACCCATTCAAGTCTTAACAGCTGTTCCATCAAGAAGGGGAAAAGAAAGGCCCTTGGTAATTCTTAAGCAAGCTGCCAATTTTCCACATGGGATTCGACGGCTAAGAAAATTAGGTTTTCGTAGTCTCACGCTGCAAGGAAGAACAGCACACCTAATAACACTAGTAGAAATAAAATTCCACATTTCCTAATTTTTTCTTATATACTAAATATCTTGTTGACAAAAAAAAATCCTATCTAATAACTAGTCCCTTTTATTCTGACACTGTTATTTTGAAGGGGCACTGCTCATCACATATTTGAAGTTCCTTACCTGTCTAAGTGTGTGACGTACAGGTGCAGTTATTTGCATTGACAATTTTGCGAGCATCAGAAGGAAAACGATGTTCATAAATCAAATATGTATTTCCAAGACACAAGAGGAAAGAATGACGAAATTTTAAGTATCAGATATTGATTATGAACCAAATTCTGGCTGCCTTGAATAGAGGCACCTCTCAAAAAATCTACAGATAAGGACCAAGCAAAGAAAAACCTGTTGGCCTCTAAGCCATCCAGAATGGGAGCTGTACAAGCTCTTTATCACCAGAGTGGGGCAGGGTCTTTCCTCCTAAACCACATGACAGCACAGCAGCCTGATGGAGCCAGAGATGTAGTCTGTGTACATACAACTGGATCCCAAGGCAAGACAATGATACCAGCTCCCTTACACCATCTGACCCACCCTCTCTCACAGTGAGGGATTCAGATCACCTCCTAGCTCCTGTGCCACCGCTGCCTCGTTGCTGGTCATGTAATACTTGGCCTGGCATATGCTCTTGAACTGTCACCACAGAGCCATATTTTGGTCATTCCTGGTCTATATATTTGTGTATGCCCACTCATAGCTGGTAGTGAAAAGGTCCTACTTCAATACAAATACAACCATTTCCTAATGCTGTCTCATTATTCGTAGTCTGAGACTCTCCAATACCTTTTTATAACTTTTTATATCACAGCAGCTAGGTATTTGTATGAGACACCAAGGATCTAAATATTTATCTCAGAGACGAGGGAAAAAACCCTGTCAGCATCTGTTTGCAGAAGTGGGATGTTGGAACTGAAGTGTCAGATAATCTCCCAAAAAGATGTCAGCGTTTTCAGCTGCCTGACAGATCTGTCTGCCTGTGTGACAGTAAACAAGAAAATGGCTCAGCCATTTGGACTGAGTTTAAGGCAAAACAAAGAACAAATTATCCATTTTCAGATCAGGTCTCCTGCTCCAGTTTACAGATTTTCGTTTCTGATCTCCGAAGTAAGTCCCTTTGGGAACAATGATCAATGCACTGTGTGGCTGGCCAGCCTGGCTGAAGTATTGGCAATTTGGAACAAGAAAAATCTCATGTAGAAAACAAACCTTCAAACAGTAAAGGCACTAGACACACCTCAAAATTCCTCTGACTCTTCAATTTACTGGAAATCAGGGATCGTCCCACTTAAGACATTTCCATGGAACTGGTGTCTGAGTTCATTTGAATTGTGAGCAATTCTCCTGATTTGAGTGGGCTTAGTTTGGATTTATGCTGAAGAAGAGATTTAACTGAACCCGATTTCCTTTAATACAAAGTCTTGATCTTTACCAGGAAATGACAGCTTATCAAGATGCCAATCTTACCTCTGTAATAATGAAGAAGTCATCACCAGGCTCTCCCTGCACAACAATTTTTTCTCCATCTTCAAACTGGACAGGTTCCAGGGCATCAGCCACTGTCAGCCGCTCCCATTTGTCCAAGGACTCTAAAATATTGAAGATCATAAAGCTTTATTATAAAAAGACTCTAACTTTGGCTGAAGATTCGTATCTAAACTGACAGCTCGGTTATGCCTGGTTCTGTTATACAAGAAACATTTCTTTCATCCAGGCACTTTGCATGAACCTCCAGTTGGGAAACATGAATGTATTTATTGTGTCTTACACACTTTAGCAATCACCCCGATACTAATCTTAAAAGTTGGGCACAAAAAAAGTTGGCTCTGGTTCCCTATGCCTGCGATCTGATCTGTGCTGCCCTGATGCTGCAGCAGATTGGAGCAGCCTAGGAGCTGTTTGGAGACACCAGCGATACGGGAGCACAGAGATTCTCTACCACATCCCACACCAGATGTCAGAACAAGTCCTACTGTCTTTTCATCAGTTGCTCTCAGCCAGTTCCTGATGGGCTGCTAGATAATGCAATGCAAAAATGCCAGTCTAGAAGATGACTCTTCCCCTGTGGGTGACACCACACACCACTGACGCTAACAGCAGGACCCAGGTAGCATGGGTGGCGGTGAGAGCAGAGGCTCAGTACAGTGATTTGAAGTGGCACCCCTGCTTCATTTGCCAGCGGGACGGTTTACAGAGTGGTTTTCTTTTCATTCCCCCGCTCAGAGAGAGAAATTATAAAACTTCCATGTAAACGACAATAAGAAAAAAATTACCAGTGTATTTTATGAGTAATAGAGCTAATACAGCCTGCTTCCTGTGGCCGGGTGGCCTGACCACCCACCTCCGCTGCCACAAATCCCCTGTGACACCTAGACGGCAAATTTGGGACAGCCTGCACAGCGGCTTAGCCAGGGCTGCTGGCTGTCCCACTGCCTTGCTCCTCCTGCATTCACAAGGGATGAATTTTACCTGTCCTGCCTCGGGGAGGGGAGGGGTGCCAACCTGTGTCTCTCTCCTCTGTCCCTTTACATGAGAATTCAGGACAATGACTTGTACTTGGACTTCTCTACTTTTATCAGGTTTGACTGAAAGAAGTGACAGGTTTAAAAGTTATTAAAAGAAACAGATAATACAATGATATAACCTTCACTGCCTTAAAAATCTGGGCTAAAATCCATGTACTAGAGCTCTGCTGATTCTTACTTATTATGAATTATTGAACTAATAGAAGTCAAGACATGGCTTCTGACACCAGGATTAGATCTGGGCTGTTCTCCAGACTCTGGTTTCCCATTTTGTTCAAAATATTGCTTAGAAGTACTGTGTGAGGTTGAGAGTTGTTCCTTAAAAGTTAAAAAGCCTTCTGGCTGAGCTCAGAAGTGCACAAGGAGTCTGATAACAAAACCAGATCAAAGTAATCAATGCACCAAAGGTAAGTTTTGAGTAGCCTGCCACCCGTATGTATTCATGTTTTTACTCCACTTTGTGTTGCAGTTTGGGAAATAATTATTTCTAATATTTTCCCCACATATGCACTCTCCCGGTGTACCTGGTGTATTTGTGACCTTTATTGCCGAAGCATTAATATTAAAGACCGAGCCCATATCGTCAATGCAACATTCAAAAAGTGCTCCATTTGACTAAAAAAAAGCTTAAAACTCTTTCATACAGACTAGAGCAGGTTTTATCTTTTTTTAGAAAAAAACAACTCAGTAATTAACAATGAAAAGAGTCTCTTGAAACAACTTCTTCAGCAGCTTTATGAAAAATTCAAAGCTAATTCTGTCTCTAGTCACAAAGCATCTCTCTTTTGTCTAAGGGAACTGCATCACCACATTTGGTTAATGATTCTTGCAAACAGAGCAGTATATAGAATATTGTACACAATAAAACTCCTAAAGTTTTAGTTGCAGAGTTAAAGTCAAGTATCAAATAAAATAGACCATATGCAATTTTTTTGCAATTTCTAAATTGTACATAACAATTCATGGCTTTACATTTACTTAAACTCCAGAAGAAAGATTTAAAACGGCTTTATTGTATCTTGTTCGATACACTATAAGCAGCTACTGATAATCTAAAAAATTCTTAGATTTTTTTTTTTTTTTTAAATTTGGCCCTTACAATTATATGGCTAGTTACAGACACTGGAAGGGCCTTGAAAAAAAAAATAAATATAAGAAGCAGGTAGAAGTTTTTCCACCAAGAAATCACCACGTTCTGGCCACATTAAGGCCTGAAGTGAAGTTGACTCCTCAGTGCTGTGTTGTGACTTCTGAGATATCTCTCTCTGTTTCTCAGGTGCCATCTACTTTTTAGACATGTGAAACAGATCCTTACACATTTCACCTAAATCCTCTGTTCCTGAAATGATGCGTTACTTTGTCCACTGCTTTTCCGTGCTTAAAAAAGGTTCAAATCTTTAAATCCTTCCTCTTTTTTTTTTTACTGAAATTCAAAAGCCGTACTAAAAACTAGGATATAATTACATTGCAAACTGCATGTTTAAGGAAGCACATCTTTGAATAACCTTTCTACTCTGGAATTGTTTTGAGATGTCTCATTGTTGTAATTGCCCCTCATTAGTGCAGGTGCAGAGATCCTTTTTTCTTTAAATACTCATTGTAATTTGGTATAATTTGTGCTCTTAATTTAGGAAGATTTAAATTAAGCATAAAAGAAGGCATTTAAATGACAAAACTTCATTAGTAAGTGAGCAACACACTTGGCCTTACTTTAAGCATACAAATATAATTGAAAATTTCATGGGTAGCACCCCTCAGAAGTTCAAGTGTATTTTCACTAAGACACTCTCATATTTCAGGCTCAAATGGTAGTTGAATACCATAAACAAGAAACGGAAATTGCTTATGTAGAAATATAAATACTTTAATTATCTAGCAAATTAAACCTGAACTGTTTTTTTCAAAATAGCCCCAGCAGAAACATGATGTTTCTCCTACAGAATCAACATTTCATTGTACTGTCTAACACTGTCCTCCTCATTAGAAGCTTTTGTTCTCCTAATGGTGATTGATTGGTCAGGCATTATGGGTTTGTTGTTTTTCCTACTGAAGGCCATCAAGAACATGTCCAAATTTCGTGGCTATCACATTAATCAAAGGGAAACAAAATCCAAGGACAAGAAGCTAAACAGATGTTTTAAGAATGTGAGACATGGGCTATAAAATACAGAAGAAGAAAAAAAATCAGCCCATTTTGATTTCTAAGGTTAGTTTGTTTATGCACATAAATACAGTATTCTTCCAGAAAAAAGCTTCTCACCTATCACCTGGAGGATGTAACTAGACTTTATCACAAATTCATATCTGTGCACTGCTTTCTCCTCTATCCATATAATCCGTACTGCAATAGCAGCTACCGAAAGGTTACTGGTGCATGCCTGCTCCCGTATTTAAGGAAAGATTTCTCCTTCAAACACATGTTCTGTGCATATTAAAGAAGGAGAAAAACAAGTCCTAAAAAGGGCCTTTTATGCTTTCATTCCTTTGGAAGGGACACAACCGTGAGACCTTCTGTTTGACCACCATTGCTTTCATTGTGCCATCAAAGACCAAAATTCATTCTGCCAACATGTGTAACAGAGGAACTAACAGGCAAGTCCAAAGGGCAACTGACCCAAAATGGAGACCTTGCTCAGGAATTCTTCATACATCTTCCGCTTTCTCAGCGTGCTGCCCTATTATTAAAGAAGAGAGAAAAAGGAGGTAGAGCATTACACAAGGTATTTTTGTGATTTCTCCCTACAGCTGCTCTGGTTTTTTCCCCTGCCCTTCCAAATCTTAAGCATAGCCAGTATAAACAGCCTAAGGCAAATGTTTCCCCATAAAATGGGCGAGCTGTACTGCTGATAGGCAAAGAAGGAATCAAATTCAATCCTGGTGTAATTCCACTGACTTCACTGGTGTTACTGGACACCATGGATGAATTGTATCCATTATTTACAGGCACATATTTTAAAGCCAGAGAGCTTCATCAATTAACTGTTTAGTTAATTCAGTATATATCTTGTTACCAATGAGGCCCCACTAGAAGGGAATTTACGATTACAAAGTCGGATAAAACTTTAAATGTCCCCCTCACGGGTCCCATCCTTTTAGGTTAAAGTCTCTTCAATGCCAAAAGCGTTTATCTTTAAGCTTAGTCTATATTCTGTGTACTGTTGTATGTATCATTACTGCTGAGCAACCTATTCATATTATTATTTTAACAAGATTTAAGCATTTTGGAGCAGACAATCCATCAATGTATACACAGCCACCAGCACAGTCATTCCCACTCTACTAAGATTTTATCGTGTGATAAGTTACAGATACACCTTCTGCTAATATAGTGTTTGACAAACATAGAAATCCTAAGTAGCCATTCCAGCATCCATTATTGAAGGACGTTCAGGTATAAATAAATACAATGCAGTCTTACCAAAAATAATTAATTTATCCTTAACTCCTTCTGCAGCGACACAAATGACTTGAAAAGAAAAGCTTCCCAGGTACCAAAGAGGAACTCCAGGGTCTTCCTTGGTACCCTGCAGTTTACTCCACACTGTTATGTGCCAGCCTGCATTGTTTCTGCCTGGGTAGATTCCCTGTGGATGCTGAAGGCTGCCTGGTGCCTGCCAGTCAGCTCTACAAAGCAGGAGTATAGCACAGAGATGACATACTCATCTTCTGAAGAAAGGAGAAATAAAGATGGCTTTTATTTATAGGCTGGGCAGAGAAGACAGAAGCAAATGTCAGTGTCTGCCATAGAAAAAGCTACTCCTCTATTCCTCCTCCAAGGGAGCACTGTAAGTGCTGGAAGCAGAGGCAGAAAGTGAGAACAGAGAAAGGAAAAGAAGAAACATCTCACCCTCCATGTGAAAGCGTTCAGAAATGCTCTACCCATGCAAAGGGGAAAGGCTAATGTACTCAAGTGCAATGACATAACTGAGAAATAAACATTGTCCCTCTTCCTACATGTGCTGTATAGATGAGGCTTGATTCAACGACCACCAAAGCAATATGAGTCTTTCCACCAGCATCAACAGGCTTTGGCTCCAGCTTCTGGCTGTGGCGCCTGCAGAAGGTGCCGGGTGCTCTCCTCTGGGGACAGGTCCCATTTGTGCCTCTCTCCTGGGCCATCCCTGCTCCAAACCAGCCGCAGCTTCAGCAGGAGCTGCCACTCTTCCCAGGTATCTCTGGATCAGCAGCAGCACCAGCTACCGAGGTCTCCCCCTCCACACCCTGTTCATAATTTCCGAGTCTGGTGATGACAGTTTGCCTCTGAGCGATAGCATCGGTAACCCTTGTCTGACCTCTCTGTCTGACAAACCTGGTTCTCAACCTCGGGGGCCCCCGAGAGCATTTGAAGTGCCAGAAAGAAAAAAATAAAAAAACTTCAAACGGAGGAGGCTCTGCAAACCATGCCAGATCCTGACAGCTTGCTGCGAGACAAAGAATGGAAAACTGGACACTGCGCAGTTGTTGCTTTCCTCCCTGCAATCGAGTGGAAACGAGACTAGCAAAATTGACAGCTGTGGAAAACCAGATTGGTGGTTTAGTCTGATGGGCTGGGGCACCCAGGGCCAGATGTGGAAAATGCTTTTTAAATGACTTGCGGACACAGATGAATTTTAAGAAGCAGTAATCAGTAGCCATAAGTGACGCCTGACCACAGCTTCAAGTATTTAGAGATGCAGACAAGACCCAGGAAGGTAAGAATTGCAGGCATCCCACCTGGCCCAGAGAGCAAAAACCCATCACTTCCTACAGGAAAACAGGTGGGTTATGTCTTGGCTAAACTAAGCCAGGGCAGCAGCACGGAACCCATGGTGAAGACAAGTGCAAAAGCAAAACTGAAGTGGAAAGAATTAATTAAATGTGCTGTTATCATTTTTTGTATTGTAGCTGTTTCTAGAACCTCAGTGGGACTCCACTTAATGCACAGCTACACTGTCTTAAATATCCCATGTCTCAGAACGATACCACAAAGGTAAGGGAGAACAAGAGCCCAGCGAAGAACCAGTGGTTGAGACTTGTAAGTCCCATTTCCCAGCCCACGCACTGAAACTCAAGGTGACCCAACTGATGGCCCATCACTCACCCTGCCGGATGGCTCCATCCAACCCTCCATCTCTCCCAGGGGAGAGAACAACAGCCTCCAGGGTGCATGAGCCACCTGACAGCAGAGCTTCACCTAAGGGTGCCCAGGCTGGCACAGAAGCTTTCTCTGCGTTTTCAGAGCACATGAAGCTGGATCCCAATTGGCACAACCAGATCCCAATTTCTCTTCCAGAAAGGAAAAGCTTGGCTCACCCTCACACACATTGTTTTCACTTGAGTGTCTTTTCCTGCTCAAGATTTCACAAGCAGAGCAAGGGGAAGAGATTTTGAGCGAACATAAGCTAAAAACAAACCAATAGCAGAAATCTTACAACCAACCAAAGCATGTGCGTATTCCCATCAGTATTATTTATCTTTTTCTCCCTGTGAAAGAGAGAGAACGTGCCTGCTTCCCACCTTCCTTGATCAGCCTAATATTCCCTTCTAATCCCCTCCCACAGGCATGTCACGCCTGACTCCCAATGTCCCTTTTATACTTGTATAAATGTACATATCACCGTATCACCATCATAACTACTGCTCCTACCCTTCAAGTCATTTCTGCAGAACTGTCAGTCGGCACATTCCCTGGGACATGTGCTAATTCTTATGCAATATTTTCATGGATCTTCTAAAAGGAGCAACAAATAAGACAGTAACGATATCTGCAGACTAGGAGATACTGTGAAAGCTTGCCAGAGCAGGAAAATAACAAGGACGGACCTGGAGACATCAGAAATGGGAGTAGAAAATAATAGAATGAGCTTCCATTTGGAAAACACAGCTAAGAAATGCAAAGAAAAAGATATCTAAAGCACAGATGTTTGATGAACAGAAGAAAACTGGAAAGTTGTAAAGCTGAAAGAGATTTACAGACAGTAGGTGAGACCAGGTATGCAACATCAGACTGCAACAAGAATACAGCCAAGGCTATTCTGGTCTGTATACTCAAAGACATTATCCAGGAATGAAGTTTAGAGGCTACATCTCCATGGCTCAGATGTGACAGCACCTGGCGTGCTACACTCTGGTTTGGTACTCTCTCCTCCAAAACAGTGCTCCCAAACCACACAGAGCCTGAAGAAATGCTAAAACAGTTGGGGAGAGATGATAAGAAAGGAGCAAAACAAATTCAGCCTGTATATGTTAGCTCAACACTGGGATCACTGGTATGTCATCCTCAGAGCTAGCACGCATTGTTGCAAGGGTTTTAAGTAGACAGTAATAATTATCTACAGATATATGACAGAAAGAGAGGGCAATTAAGTACAGCATAACTTGACATAACTCAAAGTAATAGGGCAAAATGAAGAAAATCTAATTTAAGATCAATATCAAAAGAGTTTTCCCAACGTAGGAATTATTCTCTTGCAGAAAAGTCTCCCAAGGGAAGCAGTAGAAATCTTACTGCTTGAGCCAGATAAAAACAATAGTAAATGTACATGAATAATTCTGCACTGCCAGGGTTCTTGATGACATGTTTTAAAAAGTCTTTATTAATTCTGCTTTTTCTAACCTATTAATATCTTATTTCAATAGTCACTCCTTCTCCTTCTCTCCCCTTTCCTTTGTTCAGTTTCTCCCCAGTTCTGAGCTGTCATGCACAAGCTCATCTTCTGAAAAAATGGTTCCCGCTAACTACGAAGACTCGTTAATATTCTAAGCTGCAGTGCTCCTCCCTGAAACAGTCCCAAGGACAAACGAGACCATTTGCATTTGCCAATCCACTCAGAAAAGAGCTCAAAGCCAGTTTTAGGACCACTACAAATTGCAGCAAGCCTTAAGATTAGCTTGAACAATACACAGGCTAGGAAAAAAGTCCCAGAGATTATAACAGGTCTTGTTGAATAGGGCTGTTGGATCTCTTTTCCAATTGCCCATTCTTCATTCCCCCTGTTTTCTTCCATTTTTTCTTCCCATTCTTCCAGTCTGGTCTCTGTCTTCCCCTCTGCCCACCTCTTTGATTTGCCTCTCCAGCACGCTTCATGTCTTCTTTCTTGCTTCATTTTTTCAGGTGGAGTTGATTGGGTTCTTCCTAGAAATCCTCATCTTCAGTATGACGCCTAACAAATGGCTACTCAAAGTCAAAGCATGGCTCAAGTTTCAAATAAAAAGAGTTATCCTGGCAGGAGGTGCCGGAATGGCCTTCTGGACTGCTTCAGCCCTGTTTAATCCCTCCATAAACCTGATACTGAATGATGATTTGGGTGTTCATTCTTACAGGAGCATGAAAGAAAGAGTCACTGTGCACACTGGCCATGAAAACAAAATAGCCCACAAGATCCCAGTGCTATATTGCACAGATGTTGGATGGATTGCAGGCTTCAGATTTGCTTTATGTTTTGGCTACCACACAGCCCACATTTTATGGCAACACAAAGTCTTCTTACTATTTTATATAAGTAGAAAAAGGCACTAGTTGAAGAACTTGTTCTTAGGTTCAAAGCTGTGAAAAGGTGACAAAACAAAGCCAAAATAGCATAAATAAAGTGAGGCATAACATTAGGAGCTGACTAACCTTGATTTGTCATGACTTACATCCCAATATTACAAGTCCCTTTCTGCAAGCAGTTTGCCAAATAGGCAAAAAGTATTGTATCCCATGCAACTTCGCTCTCAGAACCAGGTATCTTGGACCATGGGAACTAGAGGATAGTTAAATTATCCTGAATCAAGCCTTCTTAAAGCAGAAATTACAAGCAATTAATACTTCAGATTTCCTTAGTCTGGGAACTGAATCGTCTGGGGGATCAATCTGATGTTGGGATACAGACGTTTGCTTCTCTGGTATTTGTGGTATTTGGTATATTTAGAATACAAATATTGTGCTGCCCTGGGATGTTCCCCGCTCTGTGATGCTCTTGAATCCCAAATGATAAGAAAAGAGCAGCAACATTTCAGCAACTGAATTACATGAGAATCCTATGACAAAAAACCCTTTGCATCCCTCCCAGAAGAATGTAAGCAAATAAATATAGAATATATACACAAATGTGTGAGTGTGTGTGCACACACAGAGAACATACACATAAAAAATTCTGCAATAGAGTGAAAAGTATGCAACTCAGCACAGATAATTTTAGGAAATAAATGGAACACACAGATGGACAGATAATTCGTGAGTGTACTGAGGGGGGAACATGTTGAAGTGGTTTTTTGTAATCCATTTAGCACAATGAATTTCATGGTATAATACGTTGTCAAGAACTGCAGTGAAAGCCAAGCAATTTCACTGCAAATCCTGAAAAGCAAGAATTATCCCAACATTTACAATCACCACAGCTGCTAAAACAAACTTGAATGTGACCTTCAAGTCATCAGGGTACCTAAGCTGAGACAATGAAAGATAAAGAAATATATCTGTTTTAACAAACTTCCTTTGAGACAGGATAAATAATAAATGGATGACAAGTGTAACTAAAAGCCAGCAGGAAATTTTTGCATCAGGCTTTGTCCATCCAAAAAAAGGAAACCCCAAACTCCCAAACCTCCTGAGATGCATTTTATTCATGCCATAAACCAGTCAGGATCAATGAGACACGTAAGTGCAGAAAATAGCATTAAGCAGAAATAAAAACTAGAAATTACTAAATGCAAAGCAAAGAACAAAAATAGAGCCTGCAAGGAGAAATGAGGTAAAGGCAAGTGTCTCATGACAGGATAAAATCTTTTGGGCAAGTGTGGATCTGAAGGCATAACTTGGAAATAAATATTTACAACCTGAATAAAATTTCAACACTAGACTAAGAAAACATGTGGCTGGTCATGGCCGGGAAGGAATGCAGATGAAAGAAAAAACTATCTTGGGTTATGGAGAGGCTTTATCTGACTACAGAAAAAAAATGTATCTTTGGGAGAAAAAGGTCATTGATCTCTTGGACAAAAGTATTTGCAAACAGAAAAAAAAAAACCCTGCTCACTCTCAAGTTTTAAAACCCTCTTAAATGATATATTACAAAAGATATCTTAAATATTATTTCCCCTTATTTAAAGGCAGAAGCATTTCTACATCCAAATATCCAGCAACTTTCGAGAAACATAAGGTTAGGGGCTAAGTGGCTGAAACCCATGTTTCTGGAATTTAAAGTCAGCTACTACTACATCTTGAAACTGAGTACAGAAAAACCAGCCACATAATGGTGGACTTAGCTTCAAGTATGAAATGCAGCCATTGAAACATGATGTAATTAATTCTTAGGCTTGAGGAAATGTGCAGAGACACTATAACCTGCCCTCACACGAATGTACAAAGACAGATGTCTCATTTCACCTACAGCAATTATCCATGCTGCACCTACAAATAAATGAAAAGATGACAGAATTCACGTAGTCTGGATGGGTAAATTGCATTCACTGTGGACAGCACTTGAAATTGGTCATTTTCTATACCTGCAGCAATTAATTCACTATGCTACCTGAAGTATTTCCTATCTGACTATTGGGAATATTACAATTATACTGTCTCGGTATCTAATGTAATGTAACAGACCAAGGATTTTTAACGGCCCCAACAATTAAAAAACACAAGAGAGAGAGGGAGAGAAAACACCCCCATGTTAAGTTAAAGGTCTCATCAACTAGCAGAAACTGAGCTTGCTAGGTAAGGTAGAGTGGTCACTGGTTCAGATAATATGTAATTTAATTTGAAAACCACCTAGCAGTACACTAGAATCAAACAGTAGTATAACTGTAATATTCCAAGTTGCATGTATGGCTAAAGCTAGCATTAAAAACGGTGTCTTTTCCACTTGGGACTTGTGCTGGGTTTGGCTGGGATAGAGTTAAACCCTTTTAGTAAAATCCTGTCTCTGTATCAAATATTCATCTTCTGAAGACTGCTATCAGATGGTAATGGACATATGACCAAACTGGAAAGCTCACAGGGTTGGATGATGTTAGGTACCACTATTTTCATCAAGCTAAAACTGAAATTACCTCTAGGCTACAAGGCCTGTGAATCTGTCCTTCAATTCTTTAGTAGCAAGGTTACAGGCAGCTGTAAAAAGCTATGCTTAACAAGCCAAGGAATATGTGGCTTGTCTTGACATTTATTTCCCTCCTACATTCCTTCTCTTTTATACGTTGGATTCTTCCTTGCGGCATGCAGTTTCATCGCACCAGTTATCCCAGACATCCCTTCATTGCATCCATGTAGGACAAGAGACAAATAAGTTGAATGTGCCTCCTACATGTTAGGAAATTCTTCTGGTTTGTGTTTTAGAAGCACCTTGCAGTAAGGTCTCAGTTACTACTTTCTGCTTCCCCACACTGGGAAGCATTCACAACTATTCATCCTGCTTATCCACAAGAGAGAAGACAGTATGCTTCTCATCATTATCCCTCTATTTTGTCTTGGAGTGATCAGGCTGAATATTTTGGGATAGAGTAAATTTCCATCAGATATACTCTCCTAGACGTCAGTGTGATGTTCGTTTATGTGATACAGAACTCAGCCCATGAAATACAGACTGAAAAACAGCAAGGCTTCATACAGACATCCAACAGTCACCACACTATAAATAAAGATCACCCTTAATGCTCAGCTGCTTAAGAACAAATCATTTAAGTTTAAAATCTACTCAATTCTTTTGGTAATTTTTCTGTTATCCATGACATCTACTGGAAATAGAGATGATCTCAAAATGCACACTCCTTTATTATTCTGAGAGCATAGTGTAATTTCCTTCAGATCAGAATGAAACAATGCAGCTTTTAGAGACAAGTCCTATTAGGAAAGAAGCTTTAAATAGAAAGATGTCTGCTAATTATCAAAAAGAAAGGGATATTTAATAGAGAAGCAAGATATGCACATGGACATCGGAAACAAACTAAAAAAAATGTTATGACATTGCTAAAGTTAATTATCTGTCAAAGTTTCCATTATAAACTCACCACTCAAAAACCAACAGCGAATCCACAAGCTAGCACACATCCCAGGTGCCCAGAAGGTCTGTTAAGCTTTCCTGCAGAGATGCGGGAGTTTGGAAGGAGCAGCGTAATGCAGCGTAAAGCAGGGACACTGCAGCTACCATCCTGTGATACGTGTGGCTGTGTGCTGGCTAACAAAGACGGAGGGCACAGTCCAACCAAGTTTGTTTGGTTTTTTTTTTAGTAGAGTTGGATTTACTTTGTATTTCCTACCTTGAAGTGTATAATACAAGTCCAGACAAAGCCTTCACACGCAAGGGGCAGTGCTGAAAGACATTCTGAGGTTCACGATAAGGGAAGGATTTGCGTGGCTTCGGTGGGTAACAGAGGCCTCCTGAGGTTTTCATTCATGTCTAATAGGTATGCATAACATTACTCAGTTGCATTTCTGACTCAGCGTCTTGTCCCCTTTTCGTGCAGTTCAGTTAATTTAGTTACTCAATGTTATTGTCATGTCTTCTCTCTTTGATGTAGAAACACAGCCTGCACAGCCTTCTATCATCAGTGTACTCTGAACAGAAGCGCTGGCAGTACGAAAGCAAGTAAAAAATATCAACTCCATCAACAAGCCCTTCTCCATAAACTTACCATTAAAATGCGTCTGTAGCTGTCTCTGTCGATGCCCCAGAGCTTGAGATCTGTCTTGGCTTTGACGGTG
This sequence comes from Falco rusticolus, assembly GCF_015220075.1. NCBI lineage: Eukaryota > Metazoa > Chordata > Aves > Falconiformes > Falconidae > Falco > Falco rusticolus. Next base: position 31,546,805 of record NC_051190.1, on the reverse strand, counting down.
GCGGCCCGGGGTGTTCCATAGATCAATGCCAGTTCTCCGAAGCTGCCTCCTTCTCCGATGCTGGTGACCCACTCCCCATTGACATAAACCTACCACAGCACAAGACAAAACAAGAAGCAAAACCAGTTTGGGGACTTAGTTGCAGTTTTCCTCCTACTGCCAGTTACCTAAAAAGCTATTAGCAATTTCCTTTCTGATCATCAACACTGGGGACACACAAGGAAAACAAGAGTATAACAGTTTCTGCAGTTGGTCCCCGAAGAGGGCAACAACCTGCTTTGCAGACAGAATTTCAAGTCATCTTGCTTCAATACAATGACTGTATTTACTCTCTGAGTTTTCAGCTCCCATGGTTAACTGGCATCATGTTTTCCCTCTTGTGTTCAAGGCTCAGACAGCCAACAAGCAGAACTGTCACAACTTTGGCTTTTTATTAAGACTGTCAAACTTGAAAGGAAGGAGATTTGTTGATATGTGTAATGAGGTTTGCTGAAAAGCACCATGGCCATGAAATGAAAAACAGTCAAAACAGGGAAGCAGCTTTTGAAAAGGAGTATTTTCTTCTTCCCTAAGCCTAGCGCATCCAAAACCCATTTAAATATAACTACTGAGACCCCTTTCTCCCTTAGTGAAGACTACTAAGTGCTTTGGACTTCAGAAGCTACATGCAGAATTACCCTTTGTCTTTAACATGAGATCTATAGGACTTACGAAACAGTATTTGACTCATAGACTATTTAGGTAACATATCTTCTCGAAACACGGTATGGATCGATACTGCTGTCACAGTATTTTTCCTGGATGACGTCTAATTTGAGAAGGATTCCTACACTTGAGTGCTATGTAAAACCTTCACTGGAGAAAGGGGAGCTCATGCAGGTGCTCTGTGGGCTGTATTTTCCTCTCTGTTCGTGGACAATACAGCTCATGAGACACACCCGTGTATTCAAAGACTGGTATGGACTGTGTATTCCCCCAGCATGCTAGGAGGCTCGCTGCTGTAAACCTACACAACAAACCCCTTCCCTTCCATAGGAAAGGCTGTGTGCATTTACCCAGTGCAGAATATATCCCAGTGTGTTACAGACCAGTAACAGCAGAAATCAACCAGAATTAATTTGATTTGCTTGGAAGCTCTGTGATGAAAAATAATATGAAGAAAATATGCAGGTATTCTCATCTCAAATAGAAAATTATGGAAAAGGAAAAGGCCATAACCTATTACCAATTACTGCGTAACAGACTAGCAGTTTTTAAAAAATATATGAATTTACAGCTGTGTTCAAGCTGGGCATGAGAAAAGACAGTGATAAAAATAAATGAACTGGAGTCAAAATTCAACAAACTCTCAGCATTAATTTTACTTCTATCTTCATTTTATGATGAAAAGACGTATTACAAACTACAGGTGGCATCAATCTCAATTTATCTTCCCAATATTCAGTTAAGATCTGATCCAGCTCATACTGAGGCCAGTGAAATGCTGGTGCAGTAGAAGACAAATGAGGCCATGGAGCAGTTCAGCTGATCAAGAGACCACTTAGGTATCAGCTGAAAAGGAGCAGTATTAGCATCACTGCTGAACTCCAGGCAACATTGTGGCTCTTGGTGTTCCTGGAGCATCTGAGGACTGAGGGGCTGAAATACAGGATAAAAATAATTCCAAACAGGCAGGTGGTAGCAGACTGCCGAGAAAGAGCTCAAGCGGCAAAAACTATAGCTTCATTTCTTTGCCACAACAGAATGAATGTCACGTAGGAGAATATCACACAAGAGAATAACAGCAGCATTTCCTTTCAAACTCTTACACTCACCGCAGAAAGAAAATCTCACAGGACACTGAATCTACTTCTGATTCTCCTCATGATGAAAAAAATAAAAGCACAAAAAGAAGTTTTAGAAAAGCCAGACAAACCCAAGCACTTCCCTGGTGGAACAAGCAAGTAATACTGTGGCTCCTGGATCTTTTTTTGTAAGACAAGCAGGAGAAATGGATGAATAAGATTAGGGTTCTGAAAGACATGTAATTGGAATGTACAAAAATTATTAAACTCAATTAATCCATTGCAAAATTTTCCAGATGCATACTTAAATGTAGCACTACTCCATTTCTGTGGGGATTTCACCAGACGGACCCAGGGTTTACTACAGGTCAATAATTCATGTCCTCAGTAAAGTCTCAGGGAAGAGACTGATAATTCCAATGAGTTTTGGATCACATCCTGAATGTCAACTGACATTGCATCCTTGACTTTTTCAGCACACCAAAACCACACGTTTCCATACCCTCTTTTGTTGAAAAGTGCAGGTTTTGTTATTGCAGAGGGGTGTGAATTAAAAGTCAGAAACAAATCCATTCCAACATGTATTTTTTTAAGAAATATGGTGAGATTTCTTATTAAAGCAGTATGCATGATACCATGCAGCCCAGAGAGGGGAATTGCCTTGGTAAAACTCAAGGTAGAGCAAGTGAAGGATGGACAGTTACTGTTGCACAGTTGTTATAAAGAGAGGCTACTACTGAACCGCTCTAAGACTTCTTTAATTTTGCTGTCTTACTTGACAAAGCTCCCCAAAATGTGTTTGACATCTCGCCTGCAAACAATTTATGCAAATGGCTACTCCTCCACCCTAAGGGTGTCAGGTTTAAAGTACTCTGAGGTGAAACCAAATCACTGAGATCTAACAGTCTTTGGGCCCAACAGTCAATCCCCCAATAAAAATGCCATTTCCAATATCAATCTCCAAAAGAGAAAACAGTTTGAGAATAACTGTTGTATTCTAGGAGGAAAACCATAGCACTTCATTTTCAGCAAAGGCCTAAGTCAACAAAAATATTTTGTCTTCATGATGAAGTTAAAGTGCATTGATGGCACATTACAAAGCCATTCTGCCCTTTAACAGAGAGATCAGGTCCACTGCGAATCCCTTTAAAATAGATTTTTTAAAAAAGTAGAAAGGAAAGTAGCTCTGTTTGTAAGGTGTGGGAAGCAAAGCTATTTTAGGCTCAGAACAGCTTAGGAAAACCAATGTTATATGGCAGCAGCTCAGATGATCTTCTTTATCCTAAAAAATGCTGGGCTGAGGTTTTGGCTCAGGCAGTTTTAGGCATTTGTGAACTCTCACTAAAGTGGCGAGTACATAAATGAATTATTCCTAATTGTTACTTAACCTGCCAGTCACAGACCCCTAAGAGCAGGAACCTCCATCTTTTGTGCAGCTGAAGAGCAAAGCAGAACTGCAGATGCCTAAATATGACCAAGCCATCAGGACCACCTACCTTCCACAGATCAAAAATACTAATCTATTGTTTTCCACCATGTAGTATGAGCACTGCAGTTTTTGCAGGCTTGAAAATCACACAACTTGGTTCATTTCATTGGTTTTTTTAGGAGGCAAATGGGAAAAATCTCCTGTGAAGATCAGCAGTTCCTTTCTTCATGGAATGTGATATACATAGGCGCTAACTGCGAGAGAAAATGCAATGAGTCACACAACGCTCAATGCAACAGGAATGCATCTTGGCCTCACCCATCTTCGTGTTGTCTAAAGAAGCAGAAAGTAACCTTAACACGACCAGTAATATAGCCACTTTACTCTGAAGGCAGTATATGAACATCTATCTCTCAGCTTCATTAGAGTGAATTTACCTTTACTTTGATTTTGTATTGTTGATTTCAAGTTAACTTTTAGCTTTTTTTTTTTTTTTTTTTTTTTTTGCTGTCACTTTGTGATCTATGTGGACAATCTAATTTGTTCCAGGCATTGCAACTTTTAGATCTTAAATCTCCTCCCTCGGATCTGTTTGTAATAATTTGTGCTTTGTGTCTCATCAAGCCTTAATATTTGTTATCCAAAAATGAAGATGAGGTTTATTTATTCTTGGAAAAATAAGCAAGCCTTAGACATGAAGCATATTTATATGTGGGTAGTTTTCTCAAATAAAGCCAGTGCTTTATTTATAGTATGAATTTGCTTTTCTTAAATATAAATGTATGAACTTGGAGACTGCCTTGAGAATCCTTAAAAATTCAAGCTGAAAACCTCCAAACTTTAAAATGTTCTGTTTCAAATTTCAAAAAGCATCCTTCTGAAATTAGAAAGATCATTAATGATGGAAGAATTAAAGCAAAAAGCAATCAATGGAATGTAACCATAAAATATAACTGGTTTTAAAATCCAACAGTATTCTCACATAAACCACCATGTAATTTTCATCTTTGTATACACAAATTAGACAGTTTGTATATATATGAATAAGGGTGTCAAGAAGATTTGACATGCAATCAAAAGATTATCTTATCTATTGTCCACAGTATTAATGTATAGCTCCACATATAGATTTATATGGTAAATACAGAATCTATTTAAGAAAAAATACTGAAAAGTTTTCATTTTGATTTTCACCGTACTACAGTTTGGCTGCTGTTGTTTTACAAGAGGAAAACCTGAGAATGACTGTAGAGAAAGTTGCTGTGACATTAAATAGAATAGGAAGTTGTTGAGTCTAAAAAAAATACATCTGTTTTAAAAGTAGTTGATGGTGCTTTTTAAAGTACAAAAATGTGAGGTTATAAGATTAAAATAATAAACAGGAAATCACTTTTATATTTAGAAATACGGATTAGAGATTTCTGCAAGACACATACTTTAGCAGGTACTTTCAACATCTTTACTGGAAACTATAATTTAAGCTCTGCCAGCTACTTTTTGGCGTACGTTCATATTGCCTGAGCAGAAAAGCTTCCGGTAGACAACTGACCTCTAAGACTTCAAACCTCATACCATCATCTGCCTAGTATAAACGTTACCCATCTGCGGGGACGGGTCACGGGTTAACAGTTCTCCTCAACCCTGAAGTGCTAAGGAGGCAGACTGCAACTGATAATGCTCTAATGTCCTTTCCCATCCAATGCCAGCTTTGGTCCAAGTACACCCGGTTTGTAGTATGCAGTATATGAGAAGAAACCCTCAGGTTCTCCAAGACCTACCTCTTCTTGATTTCTAAAAACCTTTCTTTTACCTGTGAAAGTCTGCGCCCTTTTCCGTTGGCCCACTGTCCATGCTGAGTATGTTTGCCAACAACAGGGTATCGAGTCTTCTTTGGCTGTCCATATTGATGCCAAGAAGGAAATGTACATTCATGTATAAAAGAATACTTTATTCTGTGCTAATGAAGCTTGTTTATAACCGAAGAAAGTGTAAGAGCTGAGGATAAAGTGTTATTATATTTTAAGATATTTTATTGTACTTCTAATTTGACTCAGATAATTTTTAAGGGAAAATATTAGAATGCTCTCACTTACTCTTTGGGGTGCCTATGCCAAAACTCAAACAGAAAATTACTTTAAATATTGCAGCTTTTTAAACTTAAAACACCACACACCAATTTCATTATTCTGGCTTTGTTAGCCGTTTCTGTTTGGTTTTGGTTGCTTTGTTAATAGATTATTATTCTTTTCAGTTTTGCCATGATTTTCTTCCAAGGGATGGGAATTTTATGACGGCAATTGCAACCTCCTTTATGTGTATCTTTGCACGTGTATAGAAAATCCAGGTGCTTAAGAGTAAGTTGCTCCTTGAATCCACCAGTCCCGGTATACCTGCCACTTCTGTGCAGATCATGGAAATGATGAAGGCACATAGCCTGGCCAGGGGTTAAAAGTCTCCGTGCCTATGCCAACACCAGCTGAACTAGGCAGAAAATGGCTTGAGGCTTTAAGTCTCGGGGTCAATTGTCTGCACTCCAAGTCGCTTTTTTTCTTGGAGAAGGGTGGAAGCATGCCAAAAAAGTCTCTGGCAAGGCTTAAATGAACTGCAGCTCGCTTACTAGCGGTCTGGATTTTTCTTCAGACAATAAGGATTTTAGCACTGCTGCCCAGAAAGTGGAACAACTCTTTCCTGGGGAGTACTATATATATATATACACTATATACCCCATACCCATGGGGTCTGGGAGGTGCTGCCTTACGCTGGAGCAAGTTACTCTGCACTAACTGCCCTGGTACAGACTTCATGCTGTTGGGGGAATATGGGCTCACCTCCCTGCAGCTTCCCAGCAAAGGTAGTTAATGTAGGTAACGTCTGCATCTGTCAGGGTGTAGTTGCAACTTGCTCCTGGATGAGCAAATGTTTCTTGCACCTTCCACAGTTATGTTGAAAAGGATTTCAGTGTGTGTTTTGGCTGAAGACATAAGAAAAGCTTAGGAAGGAGTGAGCACCTAGCTGAGGAGATGGGGAGAGCAGTGGTAAGGTGCAGCAGGATGAAGGAAGGGGGATGCTGAAGGGGAACAGCATGAGAACTGGTCACAGAAGAGTTCTGCAAGACTTAAGAGGGTCAGGAGCTTTGGTTGTTTCTGGAATAAGCTCAGTCTAAAGGACATCTCTTAAGTCTTGTTAGGATGTATTTGTCCCACAGGTCATGTCAGAACACTGTCTATATGTGTGTCTGTCAGGATTACATTATTGTGGATCTGTCCATTTTGATCTGTCCTAGCAACTATACACTGATTTTGGCAACAAGGGGAGTAGGAATTAAGAATGCTCGTGAAATTGAAATCTACTCAAAGAAACCCAGTTATTTCATTCATCCCCTAGTAAATCTGCTGTTGGAAGTCTCAAAGACAAGGCAGGAAAAACGTTATACCCTATATCATACATAACTGAATGGAGGACTGCAAACCACTCAGAATATGAAGAAAATTTCTGCCTTGAACTCCAATACCGTAAAACAAAGCCATGCACCACGCTCTTCGTTTAGCAAAACAGTAAGTCCCACTGGAGTCAACAGAATTACTCACATGCTTAAAGGAGGAATGGTGCTTAGCTTGCCAAATCAGGGATCTGGGATAAAAATTTTCAAGAACATCAAGACAGTTTAAGAGCCTACGTGTAACTGCAATGCAGTGGCACTGAGGCCATTTACTCACTGTGGCATTTTTTCAAATCCTATCTCAGAAGCCTCAGGAGTCTCTGACTTGTTCTGGGAAATACAAGATTATTCTGCAAAAGACTTTCATGAACTCAAGAAACCATCAATGAAAAAAGATCTGGACATATGTCTCTTCTTGGGCCATTTGTGGTCGAGATGTTTTATGAAAAGATTTCAACTTTTCATAAGAAAACTGAGAACATCTGATACACAGCTAACATGATGTAGTAAAAGATATTTCGGAGTATATGCCAGGACATATCTGGGAAGGGAACCACGATGCCATCTCATCCAACAGAGGATACAGCAACTGGTGCTCTAAACAAGTTCTTCTCAACATTTGCAGAGCCACGGCCACCTCGGCCATTAGTGGCAACCACCAGTTACAGAAAATGCACAAACCACCTCATGCAACGGCTTCACAAGCAGGCACAAAACTGGGTAGGCCCTGTACATTTATTTTCCCCATTTTGTCACTGTTCTGTAAGAGCAATACGTCCATACAGAAGATTGTGATTGTCTTTTTGCAATTAACTGCAAGGGTTTCTGATATCACTCAGTCTCCCACTGTCCCTGAGCCAAATGCTGAAGAAAGCTTTCCTAAAGGTTTTGACTGAGGACAAATTATTTTTAAAGTGGATTAATCTACAACTTCAACATGTGCCTTTGCGTGTATTTGTGGGTCTGATTCAAAGCCAGTGAACTCATTAAGTCCAGTATCAGGCCCTAGCCAATTATTTTAAAATTAAATTTTAGCTCTGTTCTATAAATACTGCTCTTTTATTTTCTGGCCCTGTGGATGTGGCAATGTTTGCTAGTGAGAGGTATGCCTGATAGGAACAGTGAGTCAGACGGATTTCCTGAGGAGCAACTTCCACAGGCAGCGGCAGCATGTGAGGTTTCTCAGTTCCCAACAATACCAATTAGATGGTCTCCTGACACAAACAGACTGCTACAAAAAATAACTTTCACTAAAATAACTGTATGCCTCCTGCCTGGATTTAAAATACATCACTTTCTTCTTTAAATATGCCAAACAAAACTCATCTGGACATCTGAAAAGCAACATTGCTAATGAGCAAGCCTGTGCTCTCTGACAACTGTGGATACGTAAGATGTGTGTAGAAAATTCAGTCAAATGAGGAACTTGTAGCAAAACTGCAAAAGTGTGAATTTCATACAGGATAAAAATGGTAAGAGGTGAATAGATTATGATTTGGAAAGCAGGTTCAGAAAGAAGCTTCTTTCCAAAGACTTGCTGATTAAACCACTGCATACTCCTCTAAACATTTTGTGGTCTAACAGATCACTTTAAACTTATAATAATCCTTGCTTTATTAATATGCTGCATTGTTCATTTATTTGGACCTAATTTTAAAAGCAAATTAAGGTTTCTAAGATGAAACTTGCTGCCTGAGGCTGTATCTCAATTTGGGAAAAAAACAAACAACACATAAGCTAAGCTAACTGATTAAAGAAAATATTTTCCTAATGGTTGATCTGAACCCTCAGGTGCATTCCAGCATGGTGGCCTGCTCTGCCAAAGACTGCACACCTCCAGGTGTGGTTAGGGTTCTGAAGATAATGTCATTTGCTTAGTTTTGATACCATATTTTCCTGCTTGGAATGGACAAATAAGCTAGGATGTAAAACATGCCAATTATAAAATTATGCACAAATGACTTAACACAACAAAAACAAAGTAATGAAACCAATCCTGGGAAACCTGTTTCAAGGAGACAGAACCACAGCACATTGTTGGATCAAGCTGTGTGCCAGAGCACACAATTTTATGATGCAGCTTCAAACTAAATATTATACTGTAAGAGTGTACTTACATCCACCTCGCCTTGGTCAATCACATAGAAGTTGTCTCCTTCATCACCTGGAAGCAAAATACAAAAGGTGATTGTTCCCTGAAGGTCTGCTAAACTACTCAATAATTTCCTGCCTCCGTATTTAATCCTGTACATATTTACACAGGTTTGTACACCAGATTACTTACAGAAAGATTCATTTTCTGAAACATCCTTGCCTATTTGCCTTCATAAATCACATTATCACTATGATTTATTCCTATTAATAACTTTTAATTGCATTAATGTCTCCCTTTCAATTGATTCAACACTTCATTCAGTGTAAACACACGAGGCTTTAATATAGCCTGAGGGTAATGAAGTACTCCACAACATGTGGCAGGCACGCAGGTAAGTTGCCAAGTGTGAGAACTATGATAGAGCACAATGAGGTGTTGAATATTCCCAACAACCATAAAAATATTTTCCATCTCTAATTACTCTCAGCTAGCCTGTGCCACCCTTATGCATTCTGAGCTGTGGTTTAGTTCCTATCTTTCGCTGAGGAACGAACACCTTAATTTGAAGTGCTATTTACCTACATTTAACTGTAGCACTTTGAAACCCTGGAGATCTACCAGTGTGGTTTTGTAGGAGACCTCTGCACATGTAGCAAAAAACCTGCATCCATGGACTTCCAACATAGCTGCACACTTAGATGCTTTCAGACTGTGGTTATTCTTCCCGTTAAGCAAATAGGGTGAAATCTCAAATGGAGAGATGTGAATTGTACAACCTTAGAAAATATACAAGGGAAAAAATGAGAGGAAGAATTACCCTGTTGTATGACTGTTTCTCCTGCAATGTGTGTGACGGGGAACATGGCATCAAATATGTCACTGGAAAAAAAAAGAAACATTTACTAATAAATCAGACCTATTTCTTATCTAGTCAGTAGACCCACCTTCATTGTTTCATTTAGCCTTCATTAACAGATTTTGCAGAAAAAGAAAAGGAAAATGTTAGTTGCAACTGGAAAATGAGCTGCTGCTTGGCAAGAAATCAAAATAACTAGTTAGGCACAAGCTGTGGTTTACAACTAAGTGAGACCATGATTCAGTGCATGCTATTTTGAAAGAATTCCTGAATTATATGCATATAGGCCACTTCTTATAGCACTGCACAAACTAGGCAGCCCAAGTATTTTATTGTCTGAGCAAACAGCTTTCAGATTTTCAGCTGCGATCAGTATGTGTCACAGCAGTAATTGCTAGATGCCTAAACGGGAGCTCTCCTCTTCTGAACATCTGGCCTCACATTTACAAGCCAAACCTGTTCCACAATACAGAGCACATTTGGAAAGGTAGATGGCTCTAAATTAATGTAGCATAAGAGCTGGCAGGAGATCGCGCTCATAGTGCACGAGAGGCAAAACTCTGAAAATCTTAGTGAGTTACTCGTGAGAAGGGAATTTGACCAATGCTACAGAAGAGCCTTGTGCTCATTAATCATCACTGAATTACACACCTTACTGTGGTCTCCAGCATACTGTCAAATATCCTTAAAAGGCCAGGCAGAGTAGTAAGGACGGGAACGCACCCTGCACCAACACTTTGGGCAACTTGCCCATATCCAGTCCTTTGTTTATTGAGGGAGACAGCAGGCTCTGTGGAGCCAGGGCTTCCTTTCCCCACATCAGATTTTGGGGAACTTATTTTCAGAAGCATGAACTGCACTGAGACGGGCGCTCCCTACCTCTCTTCCCCTTCCTATGCATCAGTCTCAAGGGCTAAAGGAAATAGCTCCCCGACACAAACAAAAGACAGTAAGGAGGAGTTGTTAACTAGTCTCTTCCTTGGTCTGGTCTGGGAATGGTCCGTCCAGGGACCACTGATGACAGCGACAAGATGAAAGGCTTCAGTGAATGGAGCAAAGTCCTCACGATCGTAATGGAGCGCCAACAGTGAGGAAACCTAACATTTTCATCAAAATAGCCAGAAGATCAGCAAACAAACCCATGCTACATTTCAATGCCTTATATGGGAAATGCATATTGTAAAATCCCATTATTAACCTATTTCCTGTTCAACTGTTCCAGAATTTATTCAGGCTCAGTTCTAGGAAATGTTTCACTCCTAAGTTCAAATTGGTCATGTCTTCCTCTTCAGCAGCCAGAATGTTTTTGCTCAGTATCACAGCTCTGTGTCAGCACCACCGGTAGGAGAACTGGGAGATATCAAACCAGGCACCTCCTGCCGCTCTGCAGTACCTGCAAGGGATGCTTAGCCCATGACCTATAATAAAATGTTCTGTTTTCCCCCTGTTGTTTCATCAAGCCCACCCTGTGCTATTCCTACTCACACTCAGGAAATACCTCCACCACAGATAAAAAGCCTGCTCAGAGGCTCTAAGGAGAAACCTCTTTCTCACCTCATTCTGAGCACCAATGCGAAGACCTATAATAAATTACTCTGAAAAGCATATGGATTGTATTCTTAAATCCACTAAACTTATTTTTAATGATCTTAAATGGGTTCTGCAGTTTCCCAGTTCAAGGGACTTGTCTGTTGGCAGAAGGCATCTGTCTGGTGCAGGCTGTGGAGCTGGTCCTGGGCCAGCCCTGGGTGCCCTCCACCTACAAGATATGGGTGAGGTTCAGATGAGATGGGGGAAACCACCACCATGGTAGGTGCCGAACTGGAACAACCACCAAGGGACCTTATGTCGATGAGGCAAGTTAGGCTGTTCTTCAGTAGCTCTGGGACCTGGAAATTCAGGCTCGTTTGCCTCCCTGTGGTTTCCCCTTGGCTGTGCCTGGGCACCTCACCGAGCTTTGAGAACAGCCCTGCAGCCTGCAGAAGATTTACTGGAGAAAAAGGGCACACTGCATGGCAGAGAAGAAAGTCTTCAATGCAATCCATCCAAAAATAGGCACAACATTGTGAATATCAATAACCAGACCAAAATGTGACTGTTCAAACAAACTTGGAAACCTTTTTTTTTTTTTTTTTTTAATAGAAATACAGAGGAAATAACTACCCTCAATTTCGCTCTTTCACCTTTGTTTTAAGGCTGTATTTTATTTATAACTAAACAATTGACTGTACAAACAGTGCCAAATAATTTATGTATAGCACTGCACCCGTCTCCAAAATGTTCCACGTTTCATTTCTACAATACCTTTTAGTTTTATCCAAAAAAACCTCTTTAAAACTCGCAGACTAAAACTTTCAGCCGACAGTGCAATGAACCCGAAGTCTATTAGCAGCAACAGCAGTTTTATACTAATATTCTGCTGTGTAGCAGTGTAGCAGAATGTTAGTGTAAATGTTCTAGCACCCCATATATGTTTTTCAGCAAAGACTTAATCTTATTAGACCAAGACTCAGATTTTTAAAGAGACCCTTGAAGAACATGTCATCAAACAGTAGTCTGAAATACATATGAACACACAGACACAAGGTAATCAAAGTTATGGTGCTGTTGATTTACATCTCCAAAGTGAAACACAAGCATACCTTTGATAAATAAATACATGTGATTAATAATATGACTGTCACTGGAAATACATCGTCATGTTTCTTTTCTACTAGGGAGCTATTGTTCTTAATTGATATGGTTAGGCCAAGGTCTCTCACAGTGATTAATGAGTCAGACTGTTTCTGCTTTTAGAGGCTCAATTTGAGATTCATTAAATAGATCTCCAATGATATGGATCAGCAGGCAGCCTCAAAGTTTCTCAACCTACAAGTCTGGCAGCCAAGAACTGGGACATTCAGAATAAGACCAAAGAAACCCACCCTTCTGGAAATTATCAGTTCCTAAAGTACCAATGGTCTAAGGTCCCTGTATGAAATCTGGCTTTTGATTTAATTCAGACTAAGTGTAGAATCTGTCTGGACATTTTTCTTACTGCCTTTATCCTGTGTCTGAAATAAACAAAAATGTCAGAAGGATCAATATACCAAAATACTTGGAAAATTTGAAAAATTTGTTCCTGACCCAAGCTAAAACCTGAAACTACAATAAACAGACATATTTTCCATCTCCCCAATAAATATCTGATGACCCATATTCAGTTTCAGCCATGTGTCCTGGGTCTGTACTATATAGAAAAAACAAACTTTAAATACTGAGTAAGTTAAGTGGCATTTGCTAAAGGCATAAACAATATGGCCAAGGCCAAAAATCTGGCCTCTTGTTTTTTCCTTTACCACGCACCTGGCTGTAAGTCATTCAAAATCACTCTCTGACCATTACAGTAAAAAAAAAAAAAAAGCCCTTACAAATACAGTGCTACAACCATCTCGCCACCAAGCAGAGATTGTAGCTATGTACTCCTAGAGCTCTGCAAAAGTAGGGCTGTATTTCCTCAGTTTGAAGGTTTTGTTAAATAATTTGTGTGAAGCACATGCATACACATTCCTAACAACCAATTTTTTTTTTAAGCACAAGTAGGTTTTTTATTCCAGCATAAACAGAAAGCCAGAAAATCAGTAAAGTCTTCACCAAATGTTGAACTACCATAATTTCATCTTCTGTCCGAGCTGCAGCACCAAGAACACAGCAGCCTCTGTCTTCTGCCCCTGCACCAGCTATTTAACTGTTGACACCAACCACGCTAGCAATGCTGGGCACTAAACTGATATGGAAACAGTTTGATTTTTTGCCAGGATTATTATGATTGTGCTGCAAATGAGAACTGCTTAGAGGGATTTCCTTATTTTGTGGAAATGTATCACTTGCCCTGTTTCCAAATGACTTGCTCAGGTGATAGAAGAAGAAAAGAGGGCACCTGGTATTTCAGCTGTTGTTTCATGAGACCGCAGCCAAGAGAGATGCACCGCACCCAGCGTGTCCCGGGCTCAGCATCAGTATTGGAGGGCTCCTCCTCACTATCTCCAGAGCCAAAACTTTTGAGAGGCTTACAATTTTCTCACAGCTTCCCTACCTACTTCCAGAGGCCCTCTGTCTGGTTAGTCATGGCACTGGGAGTCAACCATTTGTTCCCATAGGAAGGTACCAAGGGCAATTTTTGGCTTGGAAGTGTAGTTGCAGGTGGGACTGTATGTACCTGAATATGCACACTTGGATCCAAAGGGAGACACTAGCAGGACATTACTAATGTTTCCCAGGGGGATTTCTGCACATTAAATTATTTGTTAAGTTTTTTGATACTATCATTCAAAAACAAATTACAAGAAAAGATTGCGAGCAGTGTAGAACATACAGAGAACAGTTAACTAGTCCAACAAAATGAAACCAAGAAATGCGTTTAGACATGAAATCTCTATCTATTCAATCAAAAAATACCACCTGTCTTCTTAGGGAATATCAAAATTTAAAAGACTTTTTTAAAAAGGTCAAAGATATCAAAGGCTTGCAACAAGTTTTAACACATAAAGTGTCTTCCATGAGTGTACAGGAGAACTGCAAACAACTGTGATCAGAGCTGAAATCACAGGGGCTGATCCGCTGCTGTCTGTCACCTGCAATGACTTCTGGCCACCTGTCCAGGTTGAGCCAATTCCCTTCTCATACAAAGAAAGAAAATTCCACTCAAATCAATGACACTGCAGCTATTTAGACCAGAAAAGAGTCTACCACAGGGATTGCAAAATAAATATGATGAAACACTTTGCTGCTTTAATTCAGTAGCATTTTATAGACTGCATTTGCCAAGACGCAAATGACTGTGTTAAGAGGAAGCCAGGGCAGGGCCAAGGGTTTCTCTTTCTCAGGAGAAAAAGTGAATTATAAAAATAAATCATCTCATCTGCTTTTACACCAAAGCTGCTTGGAGTCGATGTAGTATATGGGATAGAAAAAAAAAAAATGTGCACTGTAGGTAATATAGCGCTGGCAATGGGCAACCAAGAAGGAGCTTGTTAAAACAAAGAGAGAAGGAGGATTCCAAGCACTTTCAGAACCAGACCATGGCAATGGCCAAAATAGGGAAACTATGTAAGACAATTTATCAGTTTCACAATCAGATTTCCTTCCAGCCCTTGCTGTGCTGAATGCATTGCAGGAAAGGAAAACTGGAAGAGACAGAATGTATACGTGTTAGGCAAAAATGGAAAATCCTCGTTCTACCTGCAGGTTACAATTTGTCAAGAGTTCAATCAGAACAATTGCATTGTACAGGCAGACTCAGAAAGCCTTCAGTGTGTGCACTATACAGAGTTTTTTCTTTTGCTGTCTCTCTAGGAAAACAAAGCAAGCTCTGTATTGTTGAGGATAGCTTTAAAAGATATGTAGCTGCTCTGGCATAATTTAAAAAAAGACACATAATATTTTCTCGAGGTGAGGCTGCCCTAGCAGGAGGATTCCAGCATTTTAAACCTCTCCTACTTACATATCTTTAAAGTTTAGTAAACAGAGTTGATAGTAACTCCACCTTTCTTTAGCTGTAGCTCTCATATTGAGGTACTATTTTAAGATTTCTAAAGGTGGGGGTGGGGGTGGGGGAGGAGATTCTTCTCGTGTATGTCTAAGATTTTCTTATGATTCATTTCCAGAAAAGATAACAACTTTCTAGCAATTGTTCTACCAACTGCTTCTCCTGCTCTGTAAGGACGAAGAGTGCAGAATTTAAACCAAACTGGCTTCAATTAACATCTTTGTGGTGAAGGAATAAATGCAGTGCTTTACCACTGAATAAAATGCAAGGGCCTAAATATAAGGCTTCGATCCATACTGCTTGTTCCTAGGAATGCTGCAAGTCCTTGCTGATGTACAATACTGAAACCACCAAGAAACTATTACTACTATTTACTGACTACTGAGAATAAAAGCAATGCACCCAGGTAAAATAAAAGACTCCTTTTTTAGAAGTATTTAAAATTAACAGCTCCAAGCTTACAATTGCTATAATCAAATATGAGGTGTCGCAGGCATGTGCCTAAGAGAGTCAGTACTGAAGCCTTAACAAAAACATAACCCATCTACTTCTGTTAATCTATTTTCTTGTTAGGACAGCGACAAATTTAGTATAGCAGCATACAAAACTATTAACAATTGAGACTATTTAATTACTTCATCATAATGGCCAATGTTTAGTTATTATTACAATTAAGACATGCATTAATTTTATTATAATGACCATACAAGTCTTTGAGATGAGACATAAGAAGACATTCTGAATGGCAGGCTAACATTAGGATCCATGTCTAATTCCACAACATTTATTAAGTCACAAGTCCACATAACTAACCGACATATGAAACAGAAAGAAATAAAAAATTGTCTTCCATTTCTGTGAATTATTTCCATTTTTACTGTTTTATGAAGTCCTTTTATAAGTTCATTAATTATTACACCGAATCAACTGAATCTGACTTCATGAGCAAAGCATCAATTTATTTTACAGACTCTAGACATCTGTGTGTCAATGGTTCACATCATCTTCCACATGTCAACAATCATTTTCAAAGAGAAAGAGCTTCCGCAATGCCTACTACAATATGAGATAAAAAAAGGGGCCAAGACTTGAGGCTCAAGAGTGACAAGGTCCAGTCCCACACCCTGCCCCACCACTTTCACCTTGGCCTGTTTTCCTTCCATCCACCTCTCAGAAGCATCACTTCATTCAAAGTCATGCTGCCGCGGCCTTGGGGTACCACACTTGTCCAAGAGGCAGGGCTGAGTGGAAATGTAACTCGGGTCCATCTCTCACCGTCATCTCTACGAAACCTTTCACAAGGCTGAGGGAAGGCCCACACTTCCTTCAGCTACACTCAGTTCCAGACCCACCAGTCCGTTCACAAAAGAATCCCAGCGGAGAGGCACACGATGGATGCTGGGAGGTAGAGGAGGACATTACACAACGTCCATGTTAAACCGCGTATCGCACTGTGTCCAACGCCAGGCTGCAGCCACACAGCACCCCTCTAGCAGACCCAGCCTAACACCGGGCAGCACTCCAGTCTTTCAAGGCAGAGTAGTTTCGTAGGTTTTTATACTTTGTAGCTCAAGGACAACTACAGACTGGGCCGTATCAACAGCAGTGTAGCCAGCGGGTTGATTATTTCCCTCTGTTCAGCCCTTGTAAGACTGCCCAGAGTACCATGTCCAGGTTTGGGCTCCCCCATACAAGAGAGAGATTAACAAACCGGAGCGAGTCCACAGGGGCCACCAAAATGGTCCAGGGCCTGCAGCATACAACACATGAAGAGAAGGTGGGAGAACTGTGTTTATTCTCTTATGAAAAGACAATCAGGGAGATCTTATTGCTGTCTACAAGTGCTTAATGGGAAGGTGTAGAGAAGACAGAGCCAGGCTTTTCTTAGAGGTGGACAGCATAAGGATGTTAAGGCAATAGACACAAATGTGAATGTAGGAAACCACCACCTGATATAAAAAAGGGAAAAAAAATCACTATGAGGGTGGCAAAACACTGGAAAAGGGGCCCAGGGAAGGGGACTGTCTCCAAACTCAGCTGGGCAATGCTACAGCACCAGTTCTGACTGGACATGCTTTGAGCAAGAGGTCAGAGCAGGGATGCCTGGAAGCCCCTTCCACCTGCTGGGAGCCCAGGGTTTGGCACTGAGCTTCTCCCAGTGGGAGAGACGAGGTGGTCCTGTGCTCAGCCGCAGACACGGGGGAGGCGAGGGAGCGTGAGTCAGGAGGCCAGCTGGAGGAAATCCCATGCATAATGCATGGAAAATATGCTCTCTGTGTACTGATGTAGGAATATCTGCGTGCTTCTGCATGAATAACTGCAACGAGACTGTAACTCAGCTTCACATCACTAATCCACAAAGTCTGTGCATATCAGGAGGCCTTGATTAGAAATTGGGTAACATGTTTTTTTGGGGGAAAAAACAGCTTGCTGAAATTGAATATTCCTGTAGAAAATGGCTGATGTAATTTCCCATTTAAAATGTTTTAAAAGTTTCAAAAATGTCTAAATGTCCTATTTTGATATCTTCAGAGGATCTACTTTTCTCTATGAAATGACTTCAAAATTAAGTTCCTTAGTTAAAGGTTAAAATCAAAATAAGGCATCGTTGAAAATGGTATGTCACTTGAGCTTAACCACATTTCTTTGCTTGTTTTCCATGTGTGAGTATTCACAAGGTTTTCATCTTGGAATTAAGATTCAAAATGGGGGAAAAAATTAAATGCCAAACCAAAAACAAACAAGAAAAAAAAAGAAGAAAAAAAAAAGAACGAAAAATGTAATTACTACTTGATTACAGTGTACTGATATATAAATACACAGAGAGAGAGAAACACACAAACTAAGCTTTTTTCTGGTTTAGCAGGTACAATATATTGATTAGGAACTGTTCCCTCACCCAGGAGGTACTGGACCCTAATGCAAAGATAGAGATGTTTCTGGAGGTTAAGTACTATAAGAATACAGCATTGCTGCAAGCATATTCTATCGAAGCTTCTACTTTGAGAAAGCTCCAAATACATTATTATTAGAAGCACAGAAGGGCACTATAACAAAGTCAAAGGAGTTATTTGTATGCGTTGTCATTGCAGAAGTGACCCTGGGAAACGCTTAGCACAATGACAAACCACATACTCCAGACAAAGTGGGCCAAATTCATCCCTGGCGTCACCAGAACAAGGCTGGTGTCTTTGAGCTGACTAAAGGGAAGCATGGCCCTTCAAGTCACAGATTAGTATATATGATTTACATTTTCCGCACAACTGATTACTTACCCTTTTCTCAAACGTTTTGGAAAAGCAATGGCAGATACCACGCTGAAAAAATAAGCACTTTTAAGTTAATAGCTGAAAGAAAATTGCTTCTGGTGGGACAGAAAAACAACATCCCAAGAATAATTATCATCCCCAAAACAAGTCTCTGTTGTTATTAATACGAAGCAAATTTCACCAGTGATAAAGGGTAAGCATAACAAAGTTCCTATATGTGAACAATTTATTCCTTATGGTACTTTTAAATCTCTTCACTCTTTAATTTCAAGCTCCCTCTTCTGGACTATCCCAATGAAGCCGGAGAGTCACTATGCACTCCTCCTTACCCTTACTTTAGTAATCAGGTAATACAGCTAAAGAAGCCCTTGATAAATGGCACTGATACAGATCGCTAATCACTGTGTCCCAATTTCATGGTTACTACAGCTGAAGTTCTTTGAAAATATAACAGTATATGCTGAGAGTTAAAGAGCTCCCAGAGGTCTGCAGTTATAAATGCACTATTATGCAAGCTCTTAGAGTAGATAATGGAGGAGATGTCCCTCACATAGGGACACAGGACAGATATCCCTAGGGATATCCTTATATAGGGATATAGGACATTTGAAATAATGAACTATGGTAAATTGTATTTCACATATACATAAGTAAATACACATAAAACCATACTAAGTACATTACCTTACTGCTCACATTATGCAGTGAAGAGAAATACCTTCCCCACAACAGGAACAGCATTTTTTTTTGTCTTTGAGATTGAGATGGAAGACATTCTTTCATGAAAATGAAATTATATATATTTATGTTTTCTTGCACCACTATGATTAGCAAACGGTTGACATAGAAAGTTTTATTTTAGTAATTCACCCAATTATCCTATTCAGAGCATGTCTAGAAACAAACTGCTGCGGTTGTGAAACTTGGACATGAACATAGTATTAATCTGTTGACATTATTTTCTTCTTTTTTTTTTCACTGTGCAAGAATCACTTCTAAAAGTTTTCTATAAATATGGGAAAATTAAATTGCATTTGATAAGTATGGTTGTTCCTTCGAATCATATACTTACTGCTCCTACACACTATTTTGATGACTACAGCTTCTGCATCTGGAACAATGGCTTGAGTGCCACAAGACAGAACCTGTGCCTGGCAACTCTATCAGCATGAAAACAGGTAAGAATTATCACATATTAAGTTAAATTATTTTCCCTTCCATGCCAGGTGGCTCTCGCTATTAACATAAAAATCAGGATACTGCAAGAACACTAAAGATGATGATGTCAAAGAATGACACAATGCTGAAGAATGACAAGATGCTCAATACAAATGCAGTTAGAGGGTTTTTTTTATTATGTTCATGTAAAATAGTTTTGTACATCAGCAAACTGCCAGGATAATTCTAGTAATATAAGTATCAATACACAGCACTGCTGAAAAAGCTTGGCAGTGATCAGAGACTGAAGCCAAGGCTCTGCAGAGCTGTAGTTCCCAAGTCACTCAGCATCATGCCTGCTGCGAGTCAGAGAAACGCATGCTGCAACTAATCAAGCAGTGTTTGACATGCATCTCCTCTGGCTGACAAGCACATAACATACGGCTGCAACCATCTCCCACATGTTGCTTAATTAATTTCCATCCTTGTTGTGTGCTCCCACACCTGGAGATATCAAACAGCTGCATATAATAAAAACATTTTAACCTGTGTTTGTGGATAGGATCCAGTTTATAATTGGATCAGTAAATGAAATCATTATAAAATAGCTGATAAAGGTTCTCTAGAATGAGTCAGAATGATTTTTTAAGTGTGTAAATCTAATGTTAAAGAGCTGATGAATAAAATTCATAGCTGACACAAAACCACATGTCCACAAGCACTTGCTTTTCTATTTGCATATCTATTATACCTTACAGACGTGTGCAAACTCATACACCCACACGTTTTTCTTATGTTTTCCTTAAGTTTATCGTTAGTCCCCTTCATCTCTGATTCACAGCATTTCTGAGATATAATCTTTTACAATAAAATGAACTAGAGATAAAATTGCCTTAGACAATAAATACTTCTTCTGTAGGAGCTTTTTAGTGAACTATCGCAATTAAGCAGATTCATTTTTTACAGCTCCACTCATTCAAAGGAGAAAACAGAGATCGATTAGATCAGACGATACATGCATTTTTTCTTAAGTGTTCTGTATTTGCAGGGGTCTGAAGGAAAGGGAGCTTTTTAAGCATGAACTGCTGTTTAAATTTATAAATGCACAAACACAGACCTCTGGGTGTGCTTTCTTCATACCTATGTAAATAAATTCAGAGGCAGTTACATTATTTTGTTCCATCCTTCTTAGTAATTTTCTTTCCGAGTCTTCACTAACCTCCAAAACGTACATCAAAGACATCCTGAAGACACCCAGCAACATCACTGGCAGCAACACCTGCTACTTCGAACCTCACAGCATTAACTCCCCAACAGTTTGCTGTGTTTTAAAAACCTGCCTAGCAAACATGGCACTAATCTCTTTCTTCTACATTTTGCTACAAACATTAAAAAAATCAAGAGTGCCCTATATTAAATCCTGCAATGTAATATGCATGGGTCTTTTATCTTTTCATGACGATAGCAAATCTGGAAATCTCAGCTATGCTAGGCTTGCATTAGCATTGCTGGGATGGGAGGGAAAAAGCAGTGTTGTATATGCCTTCCTGCATATCTGCAGTACATTTTTTAAATGCCTGGTTGAAAGGGAACATGAAGAATTCATCGGGCAGACTGGTGGATCTGTATTAATGCAGACGTTTGCGGTCACTCTTAGTCCAATCCTTCAAACACCTTTTGCTTGGTTCTGCTAATTCTGTGTTTGCTTTTACACCAGTATCATTTTTAAGCAATTTCTGAGCAGGAAGAGTTACATTTTATGGCATTAAATAAACGAGAACAAATTCAGCCCCAAAACAAATTGCAAAAAAACCTTGCAGGAGTATATTATCACACGACTCACGTTGCTTCCTCCCAACTAAATAACCCTCCCAGTTTACAGATTTCTGTTTAATTTGGCCTCTGGCATGACAGAAAGGAATTTTTTGCCCATTTACACAACTCTATGAATCAAACGTTGACAACAGTAAGCTGCTCTTCAATCTGACTTAGAGGCATGCACCAAAAAACAGCCAAGTGCTGTACTTGCTCCATCAGGTCTCTCACACAAACCAGCTACGATATGGCTTGTGGCATACAAATCCCTCGGGAAAAATAAAATGCTTCACAGTTCCTTCTCTTGAGGACTTGAAGTACCAGCAGGTATAATTGCTCCAAATCTTGAATCCTAGCTGGGTATGCTGCTGTGAACTGCTCCAACACTGGCACCTTAAAATACTCTGCCTGTAAGCTGAGAACTGATTTAGGTTAGGTTTAAAAAATAGTTTTAAAAATTAGATTTTGCTGTTTAAGAACCATACCTCCACTGGTTTAAATATATTTTTCATGTAGGTCAAGCAGGCTTTATCTGTGTTGATATGAAATTCCAAAATACAATAAAGAAATTAAGCAGAAATGTCTATACTAAAACCCACTTAAAAATAAATCCAATTAAAGGGAATAAATAGGACAAGAGAACAACTAATTCCTTGTCTTTGCTTCTCTGCAAGGAATATTCATGTAAATCCCCGGTCTGACATTTATGCTGTTTCATGTGACAGGGATCAGAATTCTCCATAGCAGAACCATTTACCCCGACAGCACCTTTATAACGCATAATAGAAACCTCTCCACATTCACAGAACATTTTCTATAGGCTCACAAAGGGTTTAACCCTGCAAGCTTTTATCCATGTGAATAGTCAGCACTCATACTTGAAATAAAAGGAGTAATTTAATGAAAAGGGGGTGGTAGAATCAGGGATTTGGAGTGAGAATGTTCGGGGATGAAGAACATCTCTTATCTGTGCTGGTGAAGTGGCTTGTAATCTCGAGTATTATATCTGTGCTTTGTAATGCAATAATAATAAGAACAAGAAGGAAAATTTTGAGCTCAGTGCCTGAGGTAAGTAACCATCCTGGATCCTTCAGGCTGCTTTATTTTAAAGAGAGGTTTCACAACCTGTGCACTCCCATCATATGCTTCCTTTATGTTTTCCTGCAGTCAGAGGAAGCGGAAGAAGGTCATAGGTGTTTAAACCCCACTTTGCATCTCACTCTTTTGGGGGAGGACATCAGGAGGGACCCCACTCATGACTGAACAGCTGGAGATAACATTTAGATGCAATGCTCATGTCTAAATATACAGGTAAGAAAGGGCAATGTCTGCGTGTGTTTAGGGGTGACAGCCTGGAGAGACTCACAGAGCAACTCTCCAGACTTTGGGACACTTCCGTTTGAATCTAGATTGAGATGTTAACACACCAAATCAAATGTAATTTGAAAAGAAAATTTTAATAAGAACACTGCAGAGATATTTCATCTTGGTGAGGGTCAAAAGAGAGGGGAGGAGGCAGGTGATGAAAAGTGTTTCTTAAATGGAGGAGATAAAGATGGCAGGAGATAAAAAGGTCAGGCTAGGTGGTCTAAAGATCCCTGCTAACCCTAAACTCAGTGACAGATACAGAAGAGCAAACACTTGATCTCAGGAACATTTGCTCATACAAAGCAAGTCTTGAAAAGAAGACCAGTAAAGAGCCAGCTATCAAAGCAATGCTTATACCCTGGTAGTAAGTAAATACATGATGAACCGCACAAATACACACTGGTACTACAGGCCACCTCCTTCTCCATGTGAAATAGCAACTTGCACTCACATTCCTGAGATCCCCCTCAAAAGCTGTACTGCACGCTTTCTGCAACGCCTCAACAGTAATATCAGAGGTTATTAAAAAAAATCTTAAATGAATAAACAGATCTGAAAAATAAACTACCAATGTGCCACAGGATTTGTAACAATAAGTTGACTTTAAAAAATAGACTAATACATGCAAAGGTCACTAAAATATTTATATTAATGATGGAGCTGAACACTAAGCAGATATTGACTTCTGTTGAGGTGAACCTCAAGATTTATTGGCCTAAGAGGTAAACACTGACTGAGATAAATCCAAGGTCAATATTTACTACCAAGGACAATAAATCTTGGTGGCCTATGAAACATGAAATAAATAAACATGTATGTGTGTATATATATTCATAGACACAAATATATCTACAGATATTTACATAAATTATTTGGAAAAATGATCATCAGCATGTTTTCTTAATCATGCTAGAGAGAACCAATGAGCAACTATGAACCAGCGTGAGATACATCTATTTGCATATGTCGGAACTGATGATATCGAAGGGTGACATTTCTGCTTTCCCAAGTGACTCCCTTTGCCCACTGAGCTGGGTGAAAGGTTTCTAAGACACAAAGGAAAGTCAGGACCTCAAGTGCAAACCAGCTGCTCTATTTCCATCTTCGCTTGAGAATCCATGCCTGTAACTTAAAAAGCAGAGTTACACACAGCAAAGTAGTCTGAGTAATTGTCAAGCTCTGGACTTGTCAGTCAGAAAGATTTCTGATGGACCACTTCTGAATTCACTGCACCTTCATCTAAGGTCAAGTTTCTTCCCATGCAAGGCAACCGCAGGAGGGGAACATGTGGATATTCTGGAAGTGTTTTAACAAGAGGCACTTTTACTGTGGTTGTGGTCAATTTTGTATGAGCTCAGAACAAAGATGTATCAATCAAACTGAGCAAAATAAATAAAGAAGAGCATTGGATGACTTTTAGAGTTATAGGCTTTTTCCTTGAACTAGAAAAGCAAATAAATTTAACAGGAGTGCTGACAAAAGTAGACCTTCTTCCTCCAAACAGTATACAAGATCTAAGCCAAAAGGAAACAGATGACTTTGTGTGTTTGTAGGAAGTGATTAGAGAAGATAGAACTTAATTTATTAAGATGGGAGATGGTGATTCTTTTGTTGACTTTTCAGGTCAAGTGTTAAAACCTTCTGCAAATACAGCAGTAGATGCACTACAAGTAAGCCTTAATGGCTCAGGAGACGGCTTTTTTGATACTCTAGGTTTTTCTGGTTCTTTGAACAATTGTTTTGGAAAGCCAAGTCAGAGAAATCTGCAGTCCTTACCTATGCCTCCTGGTGGCCTCCCCTTTGCAAACTGCACCAGTTTGGGCAGCTGGAGGCTGGTTTGGACGAGCATACACTTACTGTCCCAATGTAGAACACTGCCTAAAATCAACAAGGACAGCTTCCACATGACTTCGGAATTTTTTCTGATGGACCCAAGTGATGACAGAACACACAAAAAAGGAAAAGGAAGGATGAAAAGGACAAAAGAATAAAAAAAAGGAAGAAAAGAGAGAACAAAGTGCTCTAAAAAAAATATTTCATTTATCTACCAGTCTGACAAGTCTCAGAGAGGAATGCGGCGCTGTGCAGGCAGCGCTGGCCACTGGATTTGCAGGAAGGAAGAGCAATTAGAAGTGCTGGCCAGGAAAAGGCCTGTTAGCACTGTTACCTTTAACTTAATCTTTAATCTCCTCCTATGCCTCCAACTTGTCACCACAGGCATTAATCACCTTGCAGGTCTTATAGCCATCTTGTGCTCATTTATATTATTTGTTTTAATGGCCTCTCTCATGACATTGGTGTTCGGTGGTGTATAGCTCTGCCCTTATTTCCTGCTGGCTGTTCTGCTATATCAAAGAGATGTGGTTTATTTTTACACAGGTTTCCTAAGGCTACAGTATAGCCACAGGTTTCAGTGATCGTATCACAGTTGACCTCTACAGAGAGTACTCCAAAAATCCATGAAATTGTATTGCTCCAAATGTTTTAGATGCCTCTGAAGTCTCATTAATATGAACACTTTGTATTTCATTAAATTTTATTAACATTCTCAGTAATTCAAGGAATGGCAGAATGGCTGCACTTTTAAGCAGGATTTATTTCTTAGCTTGCAAAGAAAGAAAAAGTGATTTTCAACTATACAAAAATTGGAACATGGAAGGAAGATAATAAACTGACAAGCAAAAGATAAAATGTCTTTGTACTCTTCTAAATCCAGAAGAGATCTCAAGGTAAGTGTTCTCTCAACAGACAGAATCACTATATAAAACTTATAGCCAAGACTTTCAAAATTAGAAGCCAAAAATCCACATTTATGGGTTTTCAGAAGAACTGATAATTTCAGGACAGTCCTGTTCAGGAAAATGTAATGCCAAAACAGACTAAATTAATAAGCACAACTTTGAAATGCTCAGCAAAAGGACTGCTGTCTCCTTTGAGTAGAAGCTGTGTCCAGAACAGGCAGATCTTGTTTCTTGCAAATTATTTACCCCTGTGAGGATGCTCATAAAAGGGACTATCAGAGAACAGCGATAGCTATTACAATCTTCAGAATATTTACCTTTGATGTCACTTTCACTTTGAAATGAAATAGCACCAAAAATCTTCCTTCAAAATTGAAGTTCTTTTGGCTACTGTGAAAAGCCCGCTATGGATTCTTAATGCAATACAATATATATTTTATATGGTGAAACACTTAATATGGTAATTATTTCACAGCATGCAAAATAATGAGGAAATAATAAGGAAAGTTTTGGATGAAATTTTAAGAAAAGTAGTGACTCAGTGACCTGCTGGGAGAAAAAATGGAGATGCATAAACCTGTTTCAGTCTGATTCTTTTAATTAGAAATGAAGATTTCTAAAAATAGTGTCTACTTCACTAGCATTTTGAGGGGGAGATAGCTTAGTAGTTTGTTTTCATGCAGCTGAAAGCGAAATCTGTTAGACAACCCACAGTCTGAAATACTTATTCTGAAAGGCTCATGAAGATATATTTTTCCTGATGTGAAATCAGGAATGCAGCATCAATGCCTGACCTTTTATTAACCAACTCAGAAAAGACTGAACTAAAAGGCATTTTGTTCGTCATCTTTGATGGCTACAGATTTATGTCATCCCAAGGTAACCTGTGCAGCTATAGGTTCGCCATTAGTCCAACCTCAGTAATGCAAGGCTTAACAACAAATTTTGAAGGCAAGAATAATGAAAGTCATAGAGGTAACTGGAAAATAAGAGACACTGCAATATTTGCTTTGTCTCTTTATTTGATAACTGATATTCTAGACAAAATAAATCAATCCATTCTTCAAGGCATGTTCAGTGCTATGAGGTAAACTGCTGGTTAAAATGGGAAAGTTGATTAGGAAGAACCACCATAATGTATTTAAGGTGATAATTTAAAGTAGATTAACAACCATTGACATTGGAAGTGGAAGAACAAGCCCAGAGGTAATTTTATTAAGAATATTTCAAGGCTCAGTCTTAAGAAGGAGAGGTGCTGTGTTTGGAGGTATTGCACAGAGTATCACAGGAAAAAAATGGATGCTTTTGATGACTGAAGTAATAAAGTTGGAATGAAATTCAGTAATCTAACATGAAAGGCCATGCATGTTGAAGTTACAGCAACATTTTCTATTTTTAATCTGAATTTATTAAATCACTGGATAACTCAGAGCTATCCTTTTTATCCTTGGCTAGGAAAAAAAGCGAAACACCCTGTATCAGTATAAACCGGTTGCTTCCAAGTGAGCAAGTGCTAATGCCATTGTAAAAAGCACTTCAATATTGTGCAAAATTATAATCAACTGTGTGCAAATGAAACAAAGATAAAAGGTGCATTTGATTCAAAAAGATCCAGAAAAAGCTATTCTGGGGTGGTAAGTGTAATGGAGAGCCTATCTTTTATAAAAGAAGAAAAGAGTGAATCATTTACAGCAGCAAAAGGGGTAAAGAACAGACATCATTTTAATTTATAAATGCAGAGAGATGAGAGGCAAGGGTAAGTAAGGGTGAACATCAGAGTTGAAAAAGAGTTATTTTAACTAATGGATAATGAGGGCATGAAAAATCAACACATATAAACATTTAGTCTGGAAATGAGATACTCTTTTGCCATGGGAACAGTAGTGTTATGAAGCAGCTTTCCAACAACTGTAGCCCAATAAACTGCAGAAAATAAAAATATCTTCATTTAGGTTATCTGAGGGATCATACAACTTGGTTTTCTACAGTATCAGATGCTGAACTCAATGATTCAAGAGAACCTTTCAGACTGTATTCCCAAGGACAAGGAAAAAGATATTTCCTAGCAGGGCAACGAAAAATAAAACAAGTGCAGGATCACTGTCAGAGAAGACACGCTGACTTCTGACAGCCTACTCTTGTAACCGAGACAAAATAGCTGGAAACCTCATCAGATTTGTTCATCTCAACTTTTTAAAAGATGAGAGGCAGTGCCAAACACTCAAAACAATAACGTCTTGCCTTTATAAACAACCTTTAGTATCACTGGATATAAACCAGAGACTTGGACATCTGCTGAGCATGCCTATTGGATTGGCATCAGTGCTTTCCCCCTGGCTCGCACGGAAGGTGACGGGGTCAGGAATGAGACATCTTGTTCTTCAAAAACAATCTTCCATTTTGCCACTGGTAGCTTTCAGAATCCATTTCCTATATAGCTGAAGCCTGTTTAATTTTGCTTGCTTTAGGATGCTTTTTTGAGCATCCTCTAGACTTCAGTTAGAGCCAGAGAAACCATCTAACTGCACGTGTTGTGCTGAATTACTGACGATCAGGAGATGTGCGGAGTTCCATCTCTTGGCACAGCCATGGGTAATGCTGTATGTCCTGGTACATACTGGGAACAGATTGTCTGAGCCTGCTGTAAGAATTTCATGATTACAGATGTAGCTTGGGTCTGCCTTTCTCGCTGTTCCACCAAACACCCTTCTCTAGCCTTTAATCTATCTGCTAATAGATGTTATTTTTAAACTGGCCTAACATCCGTATTTTGCTCATTTCCATAAGAGATGCAGACAGCCTTCATCCAGACAGACAGGGAATGAGAGTAACTCGGAAAGGTCAGTACCAGTGGGACAGCAATAAAAAAGGTGCAAGCCTCAAATAATGTTACCATTCCCATATCTTCTGAATTTTCCTCCTAATTCTTCCAACCTTGCAAGGAGACAACCCTACTTGGCATAACCCAGCATCATGCTCAAGGAGATGCAGAACAAACCAGTGCTGCATGCCACAGGGTTTTTCTCCGGCTAAAATTTCAGCACCAAAATAGAGTTGTGGATGAATACGGTAACTGGTAAAGCGCTGGGTGATTTAATCAGGTCAAGGGGGAAGGCAGGCATGGCAGTACTGGAATAAGCAGTGTGAGATCATTAACACCCAGCTGACGGATTAAAAGAAAGGCAAAGGAAATCTCTGAGGTCTCCCTGTTTCTTCTTTTTACCAGTCTGAAGACCAGACAGAAATATGGGCATGTGTAGGGGAGTGTGAGCTATTTTAACCAAAACATTTCATCCATCCCTAAATATGGTCACAAGATTTTAGATACTTGGCTTACTCTTAAACAGTAAGATTCTGAATTATCTCCAACTGTGTAGGCTGTAAAAGAAAATGCATAAACCAGCAATCCTGCAGACTCCCTAGAAACATATTCACTGCCAGTTTTTTTCTCTGTAGCTGTTATATTAATCAGTGTCTTAAGAAATTAGAATATCCTGTGATTATATCTCTTTCAAACCTAATAAGCAATGTTTTGCAATTAACTTCAACTCGCTCTCCTTAATATCATTATCTATCATCTAGAGCTTTAAGACATGGCAGAAGAAAATGCCAAAATTATGGTATCATGCATATAGGTTGCAATTTCCTTTCAATGAGCAGCAAACAGGAGTCTTTCAGTGGCATCTTGGTTACTCTCTTAAGATTTCTAACCCAAATGGAAAAAATGTGAAAAGATCAGCTGTTCTCAAAAATATTGCCAGAAAAACATATTCTAGGGATTTTGCCTGAATCGGAACTCAAATAATTTTCCAGATTCTGGCCTTGAACCAGAACTCAAGAGATCAGCCCAGATTTCAGGCTTCAGTTTTAAATCTTATCAGATATTCACATCTAAGCTCATCTCTCAAAGCAACATATTCACATGTGTATAAGTGTGAGCATACACACAGTGAGTGTGACACTGGGGTGTAGTCAATGGATTTTATTTCTGTACTTGTAAATGTATATAATCCCGCAGAAACATCTCTCCTCATCTGCCATATGAAAGTGTTATATATACGGAATGAATGGTATAAGGTATTATCAACATAAATTTGGAATAGTCAAGTTATTTATAAACAGGCTTGGTAATATCAGATTTTAATTGACGAATGTTGATAAAAATGGAATTTATATTGCCTTTCAAGACCATGGGCTACAATATTTTTTTTTCTGAAACTGAAAAGATGCCAGAAATAAATCAGAAATTGCAAAGTGGAAGAGAGATGTAAGGCAGCGCGCCGAGGGCCGGGAGGAGAAGAAAAGTGGAAAATTACCAGAATGTAAAACTGATGGATTTAAGGGAGAAAGGCAGAGTGGCATTGCTGTGAATACTGGGGAACAGACATAGAAAGAGAATCCAAGTTGACCAGAAATTATAATGAATAATGCAAGTCAGGAACTAAAAACGTTCTGTGAGTTAAACCCTGAGTTTTCAATAAAAGTAACTGCGATATCCTACCAACACCAAATCTCCAAGTGCAATAGATGGATTTTGCCAAGCAATAGACAAGCAAACATGGGTGAGTTTTCTCTCATATCTCATTGGCATTTTAGAAAAGCAAACTGTTATAAATTTCCTTTCATATACATGACCTTTAATTATGCTGATTTTTCATGACTCTCTGACTGGAAAGCTCGGTTATCCTATTACCAAAAGGCTGAATCAGGGAGAAAAGCACTAAAAAACAAGCAAACTAGGAGATAAATCAGAAACTTTCAAAAATGACCGTTAAGAAAATATACTGGTTTCAAAGTCATATAATTGCAGATATGTGGCGCAGATACAGTCTTATACTTCTGCATATTAAATCAACAAAAATAAGGAAAGGAAAAAGCATACTCCAGTAACAAGAAAACATTAATTCAATCACATTAGAAATACACTCTATTTTATGTAAGACTTCCAGTAACTATGAAAGGCAGCCAAGTTTAAACCACTCCCAGAATGTGTAAAAATGAATTAGTGACTTTCTGATTGAGTTAATTTTACAAAAGAGCTATCTAAAAGCACAATTTAATTCTCTCCTACCAATATTTTCTGTTGTTTTGCTCCCAGTCCACAGCTCCTTCACTTTGGCCGTCAATTTAGTATCGATTAATCTTCCTGTTCATAGTAGCTCCCACTGATGTCCACTGAGCTCCTCCAGATTGTAAGAGCTTTGTTTCATAGATCCACTTTCAGGATCAGATACTCACTTTGTAATTTTATTCATCAACCACAATAGCAAAGGATATCCAAAAAGTGTTCAACAGAGATAATGGTTACTTACCCTTGTTAATAAAAAGCCCAAAGCATAACAGCCAAAGAGCACCTTTTAAGAGTTGACTATTATTAATATACACTTCACAAAGCTTTCCATCATTCACTTTTCACTGTCGTTCATCCTTTCTACTGGTCTCCTGCACAGACTTTCTATCAAGCTACAGATCAGATCCTGCAGCTGGATTCTCCTTTCTCCTGGGAATTAACACAGTTAGATGTCATTGATAAGTATTGATTTACATTCATAAGGATCTTCTATGTCTGCCTTAACCTTTTATCTGATCCATTAGCAGCAGTTAACTGAGGACTATACAACAGGCTTTTGAGGGACTGCTCAAGTTCAACAGTGCTTAAACAACTTAGGTCACAGAGAAGGAAAATGTGCAGTTAGCAACTCCAAGCAGAGTCAGCAATTTATCTTGAATATAATCAACCGGTAACAAAACCCATCCCGCTGCATACTACTGCACTCGTGCTGCTTTGCTGTGCCAGCAGGACCAATCCTTCCAGTCCCTACAGCCACAAGCGGTACCACCACCTCCCTTTTGCCCTGCTCTTGTGGTGAGACCATGAGACTGGTGTCTCAGCACTGAATTTCATGTTTTCTCACCCAAAGGGTTGCAATTCTCTCTTTTACTTCGCATTCCACAGATTTTCACATGTGTAAAGGGAAAGCAGCTGTGCCATATTTTTAGCTTAACTAGCTGAAAGGAAAAGCAAAGGAAGCTAAAATCAGAAGTACTGTTTTGCGCTATGGAGCACATTAATGATGCCTTTCCAAGCTCATCAACACTCCCATCACAACTAACATGTTAATTTATATTCTTCATATAGTACTAATTATGTGTACAGCGGCATGATACCCTGTATGAGGAGCTATCTCACTATAAGAGATAAAAACATAATGTTCTGAACCTGACCTCATGACAATATAAGTAATGAATTACTCCAAAGAATACTGATTATCATAGGGTTAAAATATGGTCCTTAGAGATGCTTTAAAGATCATGTAATTAATAAAGATGCTAAATAACTGTATTTAGAGGTGGTGCAAGTGATGCAAAGTACATTTGAAAAGGCACAGGAGTAAGGCAATTCTGACTATATAACCCTTCAGTATTGAAAAGAATGGATGATTTCCATTCACCAAGAGCTATAGGAGGAACACTGCAATGTACGTTACTGTTTTCACCATCCTATTCTCCTTCAACTACACCTGTAACTGAAGTACTTGCCTAATCAAATGCACAGATATGTCAACAAAAGTATTAAGCAAATTACACACATCATTTCTAATTAGTAATTGAAAAAAGGGTCAAAATATTGATTTGCCAACTCTTCATGCTAATGAACAGCCTGAATTCCACGCAAGTCTTTTGTAGCCCCATTATCTAGAACTTTCAGCATTATTTAACTGAGAAACAAAAGACACACTCCATAGATGAACATCACTTTCTTCAGCTCTAACGGAGGCCACCCAGTGGCTAGGTACAGCAGTAAAAATACATTCTCTGGGTACCTACAGGTCTTTATAAAAGGATTTGTGAACACAAGACAGTGGGAAAAGGGATTCTGTGCCTTACCACTTAGCTTTGACTTTCTCTTTCAGACTACTAGGCAGCAATTTTGCAGCTGCTGTTAGACACAGCTCTCAAAGAGCACTGGGGATGTCCAGCTTCTGAGCAGCACACACAATGCTGATGCTGCTCTGGCAACAAATAGGGTTTGAAGTAGCATTTGCATCATCTGGAGCTGCTCTTTTCCCACCACACAACCAGCCTTTTCTCTCATGATGCAGCACCTCCACAGAAAGATTTACATCCACACAGCATTCTGAGGAGTTTTAACATAAATACATATTTTGACAACTTTAAGCCTAGCCAGCTTGAAAATTCAGCTAAAGTGCTTTTAAGAAGTACTGCCAGTACATAATATATCATACGGGGTTAGCTGAGACAAAGGTTTAAATAATAGCGCACTTAAGAAATTCTGTATGATGGGTGCAGATTCAAAATATGTATTAGACTCACCTATAATCTCACATGTGTAAATAATATGAAAAGCCACTGAGCTATGTGCAGTAATTCCAGTGTAAAACAAGATCAGTGTCAAGACCACCGAAGACTTCTCAACCACAAAATTACACTGCTACAAAGATATTTAAAGTCAGTTGTAATACACTGAATGAACACACAGGAAGAAGAGCCAAGACAAAATGCAGCAAGAAAAGAGAGAAAATGCTTTTCTTGTGGTAGTTCATCCCTTGGTTTATACAAATTGCTGACCTGTTAAAGTGGAATTCTGTTTACACACTGAAATATAGGGCTTCATTTCTTCACACACAATAAAAATTTCAAGTAATTTGTATACTTACGGCAATCTCAAATCTAGCCTCTAGGGGTTAGGGTACCTTTTTTACTAGTTGTATTTTCTTTGTTATTTTATATGTCCCCTTTTTAATAACCTTGAACACAGTGACCCCAGGTGGCAGATACAACAATGGCTTCTTTCAGAAGCTAAGCCAGACCTTTCATGTTTCATCGTGAGACAGAAATCTCTGTGTCCTAACTCAAGAGTCCCCAGCATCAGTCCAGGCCAGCTCGGTCCTTGCTATGGGACTGGGGACAGTCCATTCCAAGCAAGTCAACAGAAGTCCTTACGGGACAGGTTTTCACCTCAGAACCTCGGTTCCCCATTTCTGCATTGAGGTTTCTCTAACAACACAGCCTTCAGCTTTGCTTGAGCACTGGCAGGAGCTGCGCAGCACAAACCTCTATATCTGGGCTAATTCGGGCTGCTGAGAAGCCAGGTGAGTAGCTGGCATAGGTCCTCATGCTGCTGCAGCCAGGCAGTTGCTTTGCCCTACCCTGACCATTTAGGTAGTTCTGTGCTATCAGCTTGCCCTGTAGACGTGCACAAAGTTGTGTATCAAAATGAGACACAGAACTAGATCCAACAAAGGACTACACATATTCTTCAAAACCTTAATTTGAATAGGATGTAGGCATCTTAATGACTTTCTCCATGCCTCAGCCACCCCACTTTGCTGTTCCAACTACCTCAACAGCTTACCGGTTTTTCTCATTATACTGCCTGGAAAAAAATTCAGCTGCAAGAAGTCTGCATTTTGTGACCCATAGTATAAAAGCACAAATAAAAGCATTACTAATGCAAAATACATTAACAGTAGGCAGACAACTCACAGTAGCTTTTCCATATTTAAAAACCTGTGTTATTTCACAGGTAGAACAGATCAGTGAGTCACCTCTGTTCTGGTACGAGCCACACAGCAGCCAGAGCATCTGTAAGCCTTTGCTCAGAGGCTGCACTCCAAAGGAGAAAAGTGTGCTTCAGAGTTGATGTAAACAAATTAATTTAAGTACAAAGGCAGCCTTTTCAAGCTGTTCACCAAAAGAAAAGCTGCCCAACACTATTTATACTTTGATTTGTATCCATTAGCCATTACATTCATGTACAACATTAATAAGGTTCATGTGCGTGTTTTCTAGTCTTCAGCCAAACTAGCTCCCAGAGGGAAGGAAGCACAGGGCACACCAATGTCTTTCCAGTGAGATTACACTGACTGCTGAAGAGCTCCCTAATGGCAATGAAACTATCCTGCCATTGCCAGAGGGTGTCACTACGGCACTAGAACAAAGCAACAAAACAAAACAGATAAACAAGAAATGCGAAGAAATTTATCAGAAATAAGCTCTATGTAACCTTTGCGTGAATTGTTCATCATTTCACCCATGGGCTTTAAGAGCATGATTCTGGAATCTAAGAACAATATAATCCTGTATTTTCTTTTCCTCCCAGTATCTCTTGTGCTCTAATCTGATTTTTAACACTAAGTTTTGGAAGGAAGAAAGAACTACCTGTTAGAGCTGTCTGCAGAATCTCTGTTGTTCCCACACAATTTAACTGTGTTTTCCACGAAAGCATCCTTTGAAAATGGAACTATTCTAAATGCACATCCACATTAACTGTTCACATTCACAATAACTGTATTCGTCAGCCAATTGTTTTAATAGGAAGTTGCGGCAAAAGAAATCTAAATCTTCTGACATAATGATATATAGCCCAGGTAATTAAAGAGCATATGCTACAGTAAGCATATTAAAGTGAAGATCAGATCTCAAGTGCTGAATTTGGCTAAAATCCTAAACCAGAAGAGGAAGGAAGTCCCAAAGCCCAACAGCACAGTAAACGAATGCACTCAGAAGGCAGTGAAAAAAAACCCTGCAACATAAGGAAGATCCTAAGGTGCACCAAATTCGTAGGTTTATTGTCTTTCTAGTCTAAATGCAATTTACTTACTACCAAAAAATGCCAGGAGTCAGATAACCATGAGCCTATATTAATATGGCATATTAACAGCCAAGAAAACTTGATGGATGTTGTAATCTACGAAGAACTCAGTTGGGACACGTATGTAAGGGATCAGGCATTAAAAAGGTGTATGTTGCTAGCTCCTGCTCTGAAGGTGACTGTCAGTATTAGAGGGTGGGATGAGTGTGAAAAGGAGAGCATTAAGTTTGGCTTATTGCTGCATATACTGCCCAAGCAATTGAGCAATTTTATTTCAGCTATATTTTAGTACCAGGGTAAACCACATTGCTGAGGACAGTTTTGATTAGGAAGGGCTGCTCCCACAAAGTGCTGCAAAGCTCTTGTCAACCTGTCAAGGAATCAAACCCTGTGTTCTATTAATAGAACAATAATTTCATATTCTTGGAAATAAGTTCTAGTCAAAGCACAAGATTTAATAAATAAGAGAGGAGACATGACATACCATTAAAGAACAGCAAGTAAACTTGGACAAAACACAACTTATCATTATTTTAAACTGAGTTTCTAAAAGCAAAGGAAAATCTGCATGGATGTTGTAACCATGTTGCAGAAAGCATCTGTACAAAGAACACGGGTCAACTGTGGTGATGAAACTGTCAGGACTTGAAATCAGGGCACCACTACAATATTTTGACATAGCAAATCCGGTCTATCGTGGTGAAGGTTCAGTTGGCTGTTCTGGGAATTATTAGGATGTCAAAAGGCCAAAGTCTGTTTCTGCATACTGAAAAGTAGTTCCCATTCACCTCATAAGCCAGTGAAGTGCCTCTGTTAGGGAAAAGAAGAGCAAACATTTCAAAGGTAGCGGCAAAGTCTTCTCACAAATCTTTTCAACAAAGAATAAAAAAAAGACAAAATTAAATTCAGGAGATATGTAAATCTCTTGTTTTGTTTCTCTTGTTTCTCCCTTGTTTTCATGACAAATACGGATCTCACAGGCTATCAGACAGATGAAAAATATGTGGAAACCTGAGCTGGAATTTGGTTTAATGACAGCAAACTTGGTCTTTCATCAAAAATGGAGAGAGGGATGTCAGGAGGTCTAGCCTTTATGTGGACCTTGTAGTAACTGTAAATATCAGGACAGTGAAGTGCTTTCCTATTAATGAGAATTATAGCTCTAGATTGTGCAGTTTATTCTGCTTACCTCAACTATCACATCTGGAAAATCATTCAATTGATGTCAGCCTTTACTCTAGGACATTCATTCACGTGAGCAAAGAACTTTCAGATCCTCTGGGTTCACGATATAAATCTACTTTTCTCACGTGGTCACATCCACAGACAGAAGAATAAACTAAATTTGATTCTGCAAACAGTGATGATAATTGCCAATCTTTTAGTTACTCAGCACAGAAGCGAGGTCTAAGAGTACACGGCACAAGAAAGCAGCTGATATGTGATCAGTAAAAGTGCTTTTGTAAGAAGCCAGCACTATGCACTGCTCGGAAGTACTGAAGTAAATCTCCCAGTTGCAAGCTTGAGCCAGCATGGCTCTCTGGGCAAGAAAACTGAGTGTTCAGTGCTGAGACACCAGTCTCATCGTCTGAGCAGCAGCACTCTTCACGAAGCAAAGCAGAGCGCTCAGGGTACCACTTGCTGGGTGCCTTACCTTCTCCATCAGCAGCAAGATCAACCATGCTGTGCAACATTGACAGTTAACTGAAGAATAGATCCTAAGGCAACTACAGCTTTCCTGATACCATCTCACACAGACTACAAAATCTCAGAAGCTCCTGAATAACATCCCATTCTTTGTAATTGAACTAAAACAATAGTATAGCAGGAGTCCCAATATGTGCCTATTTCAGGCATCCAAAAATCAGTCAGGCTCCAAGCTGTAACAGCTTGGCTTTCAGGCGTACCAAAGCCATACGAGCATTTTGTTCACAAGAGATGGTTGCTGACTCTTCATTAAATGAAATAAATTTTCATGTCATCACATTTTGCCATCTTTGAAAAAAACCCCACAATATTCTGGAGCACTTCAGAAAGTGCTGCAAGAACTAGCAACAGCGGAGAGTCAAGCTTGATCCGAAGACTTCAAGCAATGGAAAATCTGCCACATCCCAAGCTAATTTAAATTATGGATCAGTTCCCTGATTACTCTAAAAAGAAAAAACTAAACTTTTCCAGTCTGAATGTGCCCAACTTCAGCCACCAGCTTTTGGATCTCGTGTGCCTCTGTCTGTTAAAGAGACCGTTGCTATCACTTACCTTTCCCTTCTAGATACAATAAATTCACCTTCATCCTGCTTTGTTAAACTAAATACACCCACCACATACAAAACTGGGAAGATACCGAGTGCCTTAAAATAGCATCTGATGCTGTTTTCTGGATTATACTTCTTATTTAATGCACCACACAGAGGAGCATGTTGTTTTATTTTTCTAATGCAAATTTCATCTGTCACAAGCATGTCTTCATATTGCTTATAAATCATAGGTTGAATAAATATAAAAAAATGAAATCCCTACAAAGAAAGTGATAGTTTTGTGGGGCTTTTTTTGAATTTCTGAAAGCAAAAGGCAAACTGAAAACCCAATTTATTTTTCTGACTTTTTAAAAAAAGAAAAACAGAGAGAAAAGGGATCTGATGATGCCAAAGGGTTAAAGTATCCCGTTTCGGGCAGTCTGAAAATCTGAATTTAGCAGCTGACAGTGCATGGTGTGTCAGTCTCTTACAGCTGTTCCAGTGGATTCAAAGACCATCTTTGTTTCTTGAAATCTTAGCAACTGTTACTTTTTTCCGAAGACAATGATAGACCAGCTGTTACCTCACAAGATGTGAAGTACTTCAGGTCAAAGTCTTTAGTAAGGAACTTGTAAAACAAGAACTAAATCATTGTTTGGGTTTGTCAGATTATTTTCATTAAAACAAGAGTTAGCAGTCTAACAGACAAATAACTTACACTTGGTATTTCCATTAAGTGCACTAGAATGGCAGAGCAATTTCATCTGGTTGCTGAGCTGAATCCTCTCTCTCTATAGGGAAAAAAATCACGATGAAACCTTGTAGTATGAGAGATTATTTTTTGTTTGAATGTCCGTTTCCTTCCGTCTTGCCAAAGATGGTGTTACTAAACAGATGTCATCTCATAAAGGAAATGCAGAGGTCTAACTATTCAGAGCATAAGATGGGGATTTTCAAGAGAAACCTGTAAGAGTTAGATGCTCACTTCCCACTATATATCAATCAACGTGAATATCTAGTTCCTTTAAGCTCTTTGAACATCATCTTCTAAATGCAAAACTAAGCAACTTAATCACACAGTTGATCCTCCAGTACCGGTACTGGTAATATTCTCACTTGAAGACACGTAGGCTTTCAAAGCCATGCAAGGTTGCAGAATCAATCACCTAATGAAGACTTATTAGAATAACAGTAATGGTTGACAAGTTACCTACAACCCTTCTGGGGGAAAAAAAATAAAAGAAAGCATCATTTTAAAGAGCTTTAGTTGAAATAAACCCTTGTTCGTCCTTGCACAAAGACAAATTACTGCTTCCAGCTGCTCTGATGCAGAAGACAAAGACTTGCTGAGAGGAGTGGATGTTCTTTTATTCAACCTTTGTGTTTAATTCTGGAAAGCCTTAGCATTGAGTAATGCATTTTCAGAATCACTGCCAGCTAACTGTTGTGTAAAGAAGCACACAATGGCACGGTCATATATACTGCAGTGGTAGAAGAATTTTACAAGGCCTGTTAAACTCGGCAGTAGTCTAAATTTTTCTATTTTATAGACAGAGAGAAAGATAAGTTTAGACTCAAGATTTTTTCATGAGCATGCATGAACAGTATTTGTCTCAGGCTATTTTTTCTAGATCTAAGGATTTATGTAAATTACTTCTCTGTTTTAACTCTGTTTTTCAGAATGGGTGACATACTGCCCATATGTAAACCGCTACTTTATGCAGAATTAAAAATAACTACCATTAGGAATGGCGCCGCTAGTATTTGTGATGAAGAATATAAACTGTCTAACAAAACACTGAGGGTGAATCACAACCTCTAAAAAGCTATGAACTGACAGGATTTGTTTCTCAAGATAAAAATATTCATAAATACCAAATGTGTGTGCTTTCAGTTATGTTTAAGAGAATAACCTATCTACCAGGCCAAATACTGACATCACAAAGTATTTCCCTAGTACAAAGTCTGTACTATGTTAGGCTGTTGTGCAGGGATTGATACTAAAGTAGATACAATCTCCTGATGACTGCTGAGAGCAGAACTTTGCATAACTAATTTAAAGACTGCTGCCTGCAGGCACTACAATGGTAATTAAAGACAGTAATTCTTGGATAAATGAGATGGATGTACTGGAAAATAAAGTCAGTGTTAAATTCATGGCTAATCCTTGAATGGAGAATTGGATCATTTATTTTCCAAATGGCTGGGCAATTCTACCTGGTTTCATTTCCATCTCTGCTGCCAGATTACTGTTGTCTCCAAAATCCATAACTTTTTCTAGTTTAAGCAGTATTCCTCATTGGCAAGCTCCAGTTCAGCAGGACTGAATGTGCTTCCACTTAAACACATGAATAGTTCTTTTGACATCCATAGCAAGTCAATGGAACAACTCACAGTTAAACACGCACTTTTAAATATCATGCTGAATCAAGGCCATAAACAAGGGATAAAAGACACAAAGAAAAGCTGGATTGCCAGGCAGTTTACCTGGAAAATACCTTAGTGTTATCCAAAGAAGGAAAGATTTGTTTAGCATGCCTTGGCTGCTTTGAGAGATGAGTTTCTTCTTCTTGGTTGCTTACAAGTAGAATTCAAAAGACAGGCTGATCATCTAATACAACTGATGATCAGAAAAAATTCTTCCACACAGAGCACAGAGAGGTTTTGCACCAGCTTCTTCAGTACTAAATCTGTTACAATACATATAACTTGAACATACATATCTCCTCTGCCCCTACACTACCACGGTCTGCTGACCGTCTCCTGGAGTTCTAGCACAGGTGGGACAGTCACACCTCTACAAACCATCAGAGGATGCAGCCCTCCCTGCTGTGCACCCTGCACAAAGTACAATGGGATGATGCTGCCATCCTCCACTCTCTGTTGCTACTCCCAAAAAAGATGGCGAAGAAACCCATCCAACTCTTTGGTCACAAAAAAATCCTAATATAACCCCAAAAACCATGTTACTGACTCAACAAAGCCCTCCGCCCCCATTCTGACATGCTTACTGTCAATTTCTCTCTCATCTCTTACTCTTTCTCTTCATCTCTCGTCTTCTGAGTGGCTTAACTCTACATTTTGAGCATTCTTGGCAAGGAACAATAGCTCATTATAGAGGTATTCACACCATCTATTTCCATTCTCTGAGGGAAATTAAGGTGCAGTTTTGCCATCGCTTAATTTGATTTTGGTCCCTGCTTCTGCCAAGAGGGGAGGTGCTACCCTCTTCTCTCCTCCCTTCATCTAGCCAAAGTCTTTCTGCAGCCAGGTACAGGGTGGGAGGAAGGACCTGATCTGACTGACAATTAACCCTCCAGGGGAGGATCACTTTTCAGAGAGCTAATCTGGCTAACCGCAGCCATGAGAGCAACAGGAACATGCAGCCAAGGTTTGGAACTCATGGTGTCACCTCCTCCTTTGGTACCAGCTCAGAATTTGGCTTAAATCAATGGTGAAACCATACCCTGAGGCTCCTGAGGTGTTTTGAGCACCAGCTAACTTAGATGGCTACAGCAGGCAGAGTAAATATCCCCCCTTAACATCCATGCGGTTTTAGTACAACAAGGACTCTTGCAGATGCAGAAATACTAAT
The DNA here is from genome assembly GCF_015220075.1 of Falco rusticolus. NCBI lineage: Eukaryota > Metazoa > Chordata > Aves > Falconiformes > Falconidae > Falco > Falco rusticolus. Next base: position 31,505,876 of record NC_051190.1, on the reverse strand, counting down.
GCAGTATCACGGGAAGGGCATTTTTCTTGCACTGTTCTGCACACTTAGACACATATGAAGCACAGGCAGAAGCTAGATTTATGTTTGTTTTTTAACAAAAGAGTTAGGTTACAAATGCAAGGAATATACAGGATGTCTACTGAATATGTCATAGCTGTGGCATCCTGTTTCTAAAATATCTTGCTCCTGAATGGTGCCATCTTAGGTTTCTTCCACATATATGAGGCTTTCCAGCTGGCCTGCAGCCAGTGCTTTAATAAAACATGGTATTATGCAGAAATGAATAAAACTTATAGCAATAATAATGTCCTTGAAATTCACTAATCACCACAAGTTCCAAGAATATTTTAATATGAGATCAACAGGAGAACAACTAAAAATCATCTGTTAGCTATGGAAAACCACTTTTCTAACATTAAATTATGTATGTATTGAAAAAAAGTACCCAAGTCATTACTGACCTGGATAAAGACTGTGTTTTCTGAATTTGAAGACAATACCTGGCTGTAAAGGAGCTGTGAACACTTCAAAAAACATTAGGATGTAAAATGATTACAACTTGAAGAAATGGTCTGAGAAAATAGATATACTTTCAACAAAGACACAGCCGCTAAGTGTATTGGGTAGGAGTAATCAACAGCATAAATACATGCTGAAGATTCACTGCCAAGCAGCAATTCTGCTGGAAAGGATCCAGTGATTCCAGTGATGACATCCTAAATAGGAGTCAACAATATCCTGTTGCTGTGGAAAATATAAAGAAACCAGAAATAGGTGGACCAACTGGAGAAGACTGAGGAAAACAAAAAGGTCAGTCGTCTGAGGAACCTGGTCTGCGAAGGAAGATAGGGAGAAAGAGATTCATCTAGCTGCCGAAACAGAAGATGTGTGAAATAACAATAAACATTCAAGCAAATTAAAAAAAGAGAAAATAAAAATGTATAAAGAATGCACTAGTTTCCACTACTGAGGATCCAAAATAGAGCTAAGAGATTTCACCCATCCAGAAGACAAACTAAATTATGTTCACGATTTGCCTAACCTGTTTGTAACAATTATAGATTCTACAATCTACTGAAGCGTCCTTTCCACTAGAAATGACTACCACGTGTTTACATCCATCTTGTTCAATTTAAGTCTGATTCTGACGTTTTGTCTTCAGGGGACACAGGCACATGATTACTCATTCTGCCTCTGTGGCAACCCTTAACACATTTTAAGAACATTATTGTGTCTCAGTGCTGAGGAACTCTTAATTTGGACATTAATGTCTTTCAAACAGCATGTGTTTATGCCCAGTAAGTCCCTATAGGACCCCACTTTGCCACCAATCATGGCTTACAAAGCTGCCTGAATTGCAGAACACAGGTTACTTAAAACACACCTGTAAGAAGGTAGTAGAACATTTTTCTGAAATGCTAACAGTAAGATGACGGTATCTACAACAACATGCCTCCAAGTTTATCTACAGTATCACAGTAGCATGTGCCCTCCACATTGTTTGGAAAAAGGTAAGAATTTTTGTTTTAAGAAAATACTTGCTTGGCTTGCATGCCCAGTACAAGTGCCAATTTTCATCTTTACATGTTGGCCCCAACAAGCACATAAAATAAAAAATGCCCTTTATTCTCATACTTTTGCCACACAGGCAGCACACAAGAGTAAATGCAACATTGTGTGTTGCTGTAATAAATACAGCAGTTTCGTCTACTGTTTATTTTGCACCTTTGTAAGAGCTCAATATGTCAGTAAAAGCATTAAATACAACTTCCTGACCCTTGTTTCCAAAGAAGCTCCACACCAGTATACTGTTCAAACAAATGAATTTATTATTAATCCAATAAAATACACATAAGTATTTTGAAAGCTGCTGCAGGCATTACAGCTGCCTATATATTAGTAATGAAGAATAAATCCTGGTAAAAATTATGATATTAGCTAAAATGCTGAAAGTGGAGGCTGGCAGTGCATGTTAAATATTTATGTACTCTCTTTACTCCTTGATGAACAAGTTTTACATAGCATTTACATATACAATTTTACATAGCATTTACATAAAGATATGGTGAATGTTCATCTGTTCCACTCCTTTATGTGGTCAGGAGGTCACTGAGCTTCTGCATAGGGACTGACAGACGTGGCTCATGACTCACAGCAGAGCAGACAGGCACTGGTGACATCCTGGAACCAGGACTAACACTCCTGCTGCTCTCAGTCCTGCTCTCACCCACTGGTTATGCTTCAGTTCTGTTTCCTTCTCCTCCCCGACAATCATCAGCATTGGGTCCAACTTCCACTCCCACAGCAGATCACCTCTGAACCTTCTCAATGCCCCCCTTCTCGGTGGCTGCCCCCATCCACTAAAGACAGAACATCCTGTCAATGAAACGATGAAAAAATATCTTTTTTTATCCACAGAAGGAAAATGAACAATTTCTTCCCTTCCCCCCCCCCTTTATTATTCAGTATCTTGAATAGTCGCAGAGCCAAGTAGGTGTACTTGTATTCCAGCATTACATGTTGAACCGATAAAAATTCTTACTAGCTACACTGCCAGGTTAGAAGAGATTAAGACAATTAGACTAGCCCCTTGTCACCATTTTGACTTTATACACCATTTCACAACTAGGAAGCCTTACAGGATGTTAATCTGCTGGATATCCAAGAATGGGAGAGGAAATAAAATGCTGCCAAGTTATGGGTGTAATTCTGTCTTTGCATAGATAGAAATCATTCACTGCTTGCTGACTGAACAAAACCAAAGCAGAAGAGAAGGCATCAGTACAATGCACCCTGCCTTGCTGATTTCTCCCATATGCAAAATTCTCAAATGTCACAGACCAAAAGAAGGGGGAAACTTATGCAAACTCTTAATGGCCTTCAGAATGGACCTGAACCATGAGATCATGTTGGAACCTGGAGGGATAAGATCAGCAACGAACTTCTTCCCCTTATTTAGCCATTAGAATCTGTAATGCAGGCCACCTAAGACAACTCTTGAATGTTAAGGTTAAATTCCCATCAGCATTCTGGAGGGACATCACAAATATAGATGCACTTGCTGAAATATGAACTTCTGCAAAGTCTGTAATTTCATCTTTAGGTTCTTTTTATCAAGGTACAAATGCCATAATCAAGGATTTTAGTTATTTTTTTTTACTGGAACTTCTTGGATCACTGTTGCAATGAAGAGCAGAGAAACAAGACTGCTTCTGCCCTCAACTGATGTTAAAGACAAACTGTCGCAAAGAACACTATCTATAAAAAATAAATCTATGCTTATAGTGCAAAAATCCCTCACAGTTAATGTTACCATTTTACTTTTCCCCAGTATAATGAAAGAGAGGGTGAATGCCTCTTACCTGGCTGTAGGTCCAGCTCCACCAACATTTTCTCTGAGGGCTGTTCATCCTTGAACAGACTGCAGAGCAATTCCTAGTTCTGGGTGCACAGCGCTGCCTTCTGTATCAGATGTTGTTCTACACTGCAGTGAGCTCCTTCAGAGCTGGCACACGAGAAGCCGTTTTGCAGGACTGTGCATATATACGTAAGGCTTTAGTGAGTACCAAGTCAGGACCAGAGTTGCTGATCTTGCAGTGATCATAACTACCAGGTCTTCAGAGTGCTCTCTGTCTGGGAAAACTGTCCTCTTGGTGGCCACCTCCACAGCTTCTGCATGATGTTTGCACACCAGTATGAACTATGCTTTTCCAGAAAATCTTGCCACGGTCACATCTGAGCTTAACTAACATGCTTCACTGCTCACCAAGCAAGACAATTTGAGCCATCTCTTCTAAAAGAGTTTTTGAGTGGAGTCATGAAGGAAGTGGGGTACAGAAGAAACACAGAACAAAGGGCAAAACCCCCATGCGAACATAAGCCTGCCAACATGTCATCATACAGGGTGAGGGAAAGGAGGAGAAATTAGAGCACACATGCCTAGGGACCTGTAGGATACAACAGCACTATCAAAATCCAAGCTTAACTACCCAGGCATTAAATACATCCTAACTGCAGAGTGAGTGAATAAGTCAAAGCCTGAGACAAAGTGAAAGGGCTTTGCCACACATGCCAATCAGTGCAGCAAACCCCACCAAGGCACACATTATATAAGGCTGTTCTGAGAAGACTGCAACTGTTTGGGCTGATAACCAGACAAGAAACAAGGATGAGCCCAAAGGTAGGCACACTGATACACATCTGCCCATCACCCCCTTAACATCCCTCCTTTCCCCACAGCTCGTAAATATGCCTGTATCTCACAGAAATTTTTAATACAGTCCAGCATTTGTTAGCTGTGCAATATCTTAATAAACAATCAAAATCAAACTATACCTATTAAAACACAGTAAGAAATTAATTTGTAAAGCCCTGATGTTGCTTTAACTTTTTACAGCTGGTTTCTCATAAATTCAAAAAAATTTAAGGTAATGAGTGATATATCTATGTACATCTGAGGTTTTGTTGTCAGTGAGCATGTAACAGACCAGTTCTAGGCAAAGGAGGATGCACATAAAATACGTATCAGGTGCACATGTGTGGAAGCACAGTTAAAAAGCCACACATTCCTGGTTTTGCAAATGACAACAATAGCTCCCTTACAATTAAAAGCACATTTCCAGTTCAGATAATGGGCATTTTGCTGCTGTCTTTGAGAGAACCAGAACCCTACTCCAGAGTTTAATCAAGATCTTATTGAAGCCAGTGGAAAATTCTCATGAGAAAACAGTGGATCACCACATCACTTTGCAGCGCTGCACTGTTCTTTATAGTATTAGCAACTCCTGAAATAAACATTTTGGCAAAAGTTGCAGCTTTGCTGCTTTTAATACTCATGCAGTTACAGTTTCCCTTTTATTGCACTCGTCAGTATAATTTTACACCAGAGACTGTGTGTATGTGCGTGTGTGTGTGTGCATGCATGAGATAGATGGCAAACCTTTTTTAAGTATGGCACATGAAAAGATGCTATCTAAAGTAAGACTTGAACAAAATTATTTCAGACACCAGTGCAAAAAGATACTTGTTTACCTTAACTTCAGCATGAATTCTCATGCAATTAATCATTGATATGGAATATCTGACACAGAGATAATGTGCTACAGACTGCCTTTATAAATAAGGGTTTATGTCAGACATAAGGACCTTCACAGCTGCCAAGCAGCAAGTGCAACACAAGTCACATGGACAGCACAGCCATAAAGTAGATTAAGATAAATATATTTTCAGAGAAGGAAAAATTTAAGAGTCATCCGTTGTAAATGAGGAATTAAGCCCTGCTAGTCCATCCCTCCTCCACCTGAACATCTCCTGCATCTTGGCAAATGGTCAACCATGAAATTAAATGAAACGATGATGCTGCCTTCAGTGTAGAAAGCACTAAGGAAAATAAACACCACCACTGCAGCACACTAAACGAAATATCCTCACCTAGCTTTCCACCATTCCAAGAGGACAGAACACAAATCAAGTAATATCTCACTTATGTTACTGAACTGAGCATCTGCATCAACAAGATGCAAACTGGAAGTGACGGCAATGCTATGCTCCAACTTGCTGACTTCTCCACACTTGACAAATGAAACCAGACAAGGGCAATAGCATGATGTCAAGAGTGAGCTTAGTGAAGTGCAGAGAGAACAGTTTATTCATTCATTGCAATCCTGCCTGCAAAAGCAGAATGCATGCATCCTTTTGAGTTCCTTTCCCCCGCCCCAATGTCAGCAACAGCTTGCCGTGCTCGTCATGAGGCTTGAATGAAGCACCCAGACACACCCCTGAGCAAGGGAGATGGTATACAGCTGAATATGCTCCAGTGCACAACCCAGAAACCAAGAAGCTTCTAAATCTTTTGACAGTAGAGGCAGCACACACCTGATCAAGGCACAGTTTGAGGACTGCAAAAGCAGACAGTCGACAACCCATCTGTAGCATAGACATGGGAATCTGTGCTCATCCCTTAATTCCTCATATATCCGTACAGGAAAGCCTGGCTAATAGAGGTAAATGGGACATGGGGAATGCACAGAAGAGACCATGACCATGATGTACAATCAGCACAGTGCAAAAAAGCACTTCTCCTTCAATTTTTCTCTCTCAGCCTACTTTGATAACATAGTAAATGTCCCTTTTTCAGCCCTAAAACCTGTACTTTCAGTGTCTGTCACATCAGCCTGTCAATAACATAATTAGGATTTACAGCAGTTCTGTACAAGAATTCTCTGCTGTGGGTGAAAAAGATAGAAGAAATGTGAAAATTTAATCCTCTTCTAATTATTTCAACAATCTGCATGCTAATTGATATCCTAATAATTAGAATTGGAAAGTAATTAAACTGTGTAAACGCCTGCAAGAGGGACAAAATTTTGCACACGTGGAACATGCTTTGACTGAAAGCATTTGAGTAGCCCCACCAAATGACTGTACTGCTGATGTTCCACCAGTACTAAAAACATCAGTTTAGACAAAGTCTTTGTCCTTTCTAACCACAGGAGCACAGAACAGTACGGTTGGCAAGGACCTCATGACATCACTTAGCCTATCTACTGCAAAACAGGACTGACACTACTTATGAAATTCCTGGCAGACCATAGTCTAATCTGTTCTTAATGGCTCAAGTGGTCAAGACTCCATAACTTACCTAAGCAGCCAAAGACCTCATCTTAGTATGTGACTTGCCTCTTTCCTACAGCACTTCAAATCCATTATTATTTACCCTTTGGCATACACAGCAGTTTATTCCTCATATGCCATTATTCATACATAATTATAAGCTATTACTGTGTCCCTCTACCCCTGATTTTTTTCCTGCAGGCCAACCAATCCCATTCTTTCATCAGAAGTGATGTTATCTAGATCTGTGATCGTTTCCCACTGCTTTTCCCTGAACTTCCTTCAACTGTTTATTCTTGAAGTGCAGTGCCCAAACTGGACACTGTGTTTCAGTTGAAATCTTTCCAACATCAGGATATGTCTTGCATGTCTCCTGTTTAGTTAGCCCAGTAAAACATTAGTATTTTCTGAACTAATGTTCCGGCCACGATTCATAATAATCCACTTTTTTTTTTCAAGGAACTACCAAAACTACAAAACCATCTTATAGTTATAAAGGTGTTCTTTTTGCCTAAATGTACTTCTCTACTCTTGGCTAAGTGACAATCCACTCCACTTTTTCTAGAACATTTCTTCAACCTGTCAGCGTAATTCTGAATCCTAGCCTTGTCTCCCAATGTTTTAGCAGTTCTTCCGATCTTCATGTAGTCTAAAAATTCAACACTCCACCACTGAGGTCATTAATGACAAGAATCATAGAATCGTTTAGGTTCCTTAAGTAACCTAGAATAAAGTTCATCAGGCACAGCTGATTTGAAAATATAAATATGTCTGAATACTTTCTAACTTGTTATTGCCTTTTTTTAGCTTGTGATTTTACCCTCTGTCGTAATACCGTATGACAGTGCACCTAGTATGACTCAAATGAGACAGCAGTTCTGATCCAAGAGTTAAAATCTAATATAATTTCTTGTCCTTGATCAAGCTATAGACTCCTTTAAATCATAATGCACCTCATACCTTCGTTCATTGTCATCAAGATGAGCAAAGAGCACGTTCTTGGAGATGGCCTTTGCCAGAGCAGTCATAGTTTTATAGTCCTTTGGAATAACCTGTAGAGAAAAGAATGAAGGGTAATTACATGCCTGGTCGCATTTTTTCATAGTTCTTGAAATCTGTAGAAAATTCCACCGTTCAAGATAATGGATACAATTTGACTTCAAACACTAAGACAGTCTTAGATCATAATATAAAGCCACTAAGAAAGTAATAAATTACTGTTTTGATAATGTGAAGATAAGAATTTATGTGCTCAATATGACAACCAGAAAAGAAATAGAAGATCCAGGATGAGTGAGGAGAAGGATACCCATAAAATACTATAATTAGTAGGTACTGGCAGCTGTGTAGTCGCCTTTCAAATCTGTTGGACTGAGGAAAACATATTTCATAGTCTTCTTCCCCCACAAACAATATCAGAAGCAACCTCTTAAAACTAGAGAATGAGCAAAATTTCCTTAGGTAAAAGGTAAAAATGTGTTGATTAAACCACACTTTTCAGTACTGACAGCAGTATAAGGAACCAAGCTCCTTATAGGCCCACCTGGGTCAAAATCCTGTGCCTCTGTTTCATGGCAGACAAAAAGGACTTGCATTTGAGGATGAAGAGGCATTTTTATTTGTTAATTGGAGAGATGGCAAAAGTTCTGTTGTACATTAATTTGCTCAAAATACATGCTGAAATTCAAGAGTATGTTTCATACTGGGTGAAGGGTTTTTTTATAAGACTTTTGCAAATTAGGCTTCCATTTTGGTAAGATATGAGTAAACACTGTATCTCTTTATTTACCAAGCGTCACCTTCTGCCAGTCAGAGACGGGGATTATGAGACACAAGAAATTTGTAACAAGGTTATGACTTGTAAAAGATGTTCTTTGACTTTAGTAATATGATTTTCCTTAATAGTTTCATTATAACGGGACACAATCAACTCTAGCAAAAGTTTTAAGTGTTAAATAAACTATACTCCAATCTGAAAATCAACACCTGTTTGCCTTTTTAATTACTGTACAAAAAAGGTCTGATAATTGGCATTTATCTTTCACATTTTCTTATAACAGAAATAGTACATCTATCTTAAGTTACTGTGTATGCTGATGTGTAGGTAGTTTCCTTTCCCCATCCAACCAGAAGCAGGATGCCTCAAATGGGAAAACTGATGTAGAACCAGTTCTCACAAAGAACTGATCGGATTTATTTCAAGGGAAAATACTGCACTATGAAGATCTAAAGCTAAACTCTGGCTTCAGGCTTAACTTATACTGACTGCTGTAGACATTAAACTACTCAAGTCTAGAAAAGCTTATATGTAGAAACTGAATATTTGTATCAGAGTGAAACATTATCTATCTAAAAGCTTAAATTCCTCAATGTTAAATGAAACGAGCATTTGGACAGTATCTTATTCTTGATTTTTGCCCTATCGGACAAACCCTGGATTGAATTGCAGTCCTGAATCCTTGCTCTACTGAGAATATCCTTAGCTGTTCAGCTCACTGCTAATGATCCAAAAGGGTAGATAATCAAATCACTAAGACATTGAACTCCAACCTTTCTGGCTGATTATGGAATAGTGTAGAGTAGCCTTTCACAGTCTAAATCTGCAGCAATGGAAGTCACAAGGCAAGAGACCAAAGTGGGACGGTTGGGGCAGGAACAAAGAAAACACAGAAGAGATTCTTTAGGTGTCACAGTAACCAGGCGTCTGACCAAAATCAAATGTTGGGAAGAATGACTTGGCCATTTCTTACAACACTCTTCCAACTAATTACTGAATGTTCTCTTCAAGCCGATGACCCTCTTTAGAGCAAGATTCCTATTCTGTTAGTTCTTAACTACATATTATGTCAGATGTATTGACAAATATTGCTTTCTCTAGTTTCAGAAATGAAGCAATGAAATAACCCTCTGCAGAGATCTTCCTTTGTGCTCCTCAGAATGGAGCTATGCCATGTGCTTGTTCAAATCCAAAGCTAAATCTCCTTTGATTTTCTCTCCAGTGACATAACTCATTGCACTACCTTTACTACTACTTATCCTATAGCTCATCCCTTCAAGGGATCCTTTAAATTGGCATATGACCCAGATGTATTTCTATCCAACACCTGAATTCAAGCCAGTGGTTCTTCCTGGCTACTATCTAAAGTTCCATCTGTTTGCAATATTCTAACACAACCCTTGCCTTGCTTTTTACACTTTTAAATTAGTTTCATAATTTTCCCTTGCAGTGTCTCCCTTTATTTCTTTGTTCTAGAAATCTCTGTTACAAACACACATCCATGGGATTCATCTGTTGATGGTAGAAAACAACGCACTGACACAAACCCTCCCAGTGCTAGTTCAATACTCCTTGAAGCATCTGCAAGACAAGAAACCATCCCCTAAATTATAATTATTGAAGCTCAGTCAGTTCATAGGAAATTAAAATCATAACAGCCCTAGTCACAGAACACACAAAATATAATCTGCATTGCTTCTTCTGGTTCATGCCTACCAATGCTACTGTCAAGGCTTATTGACATCATTGTTGAAAAAGGAAGAAAATAAAGTTAACTTCAGGTTCCATTATAAACATAAAAGAATCACTCAGTGGTGTGGGAAGGAATATTTTCTTTGATTTTCAGAAGTCAGATGGAGCCCATATTAAGCAGAGACAAATGTGATCTCTTCATGGAAGTTTTTAAAGGGGATGTTGCAAACTGCACAGAAAGAAAAGTCTTTGAAAGTGGGTTTTAAAATATCACGCAAGTTTTTCAACAGTGCAGTGCATTAACAGCTTGACCACAGCGCTGTTAAAATTTACTGTATACTTGCAAGCATTACTTAACGGCCACAAAAATACTCTTCCATATTTGTTTTTAGAATGAAAGGCTCTCCTAATTCTTTGTTTCTTGGAACAGAAATCTCCAGAGCAGCCAGTGAACTTGTATCACAAGTGGATGACAAAAGCACATCTGACTGCAAAGGCAAAAAGTATTCTGCCAAAAAACAGTGACTGACAAAATGTATTTCCATAAAGAAAAAGCTTTTTGAGTTAAAGCTACTCCAGGCATGCACAAAAGCACATTAGTAGCATCTGTCAACCTTATGAAATGCATTTTTAGCCTAGCTCCCTAAACAAACATGACATATGCTATTGTAATGTCTGTCTTTTAATAACATTTGAAAGCTTTGGCCAGTTTAAAAAAAAAATTGCAGAGTTATTAAGAGGTATCAAGGATATAATATAGCTAGATATCTGTGTGAAAAAGGCAGTTAAAAAAAGAGAAATCCAAATTCGTGCTCCTACTGAAGAAATTATCTGATTTGGGATTGGCATTTCTTCAAAACAATGGTCACATAAAATTGCCCAAATACAGTCAACAGAATTCCAAAAATCCATGGGTTAGGTGGCACCAATCAACATGGGAACCATGTGCCTGAATGGTCTAGGGAATCTAAATGGCCTAGATTAGAAGAATACTTGAGCTAGAAGTACCTTTTTTTGGGAAAAAAAAAAAAAGGAAATGCAGCAATAGAAAAGGCTGCTTCCCAAAACTGTGAGGTTCTGACAAAACTCAGAAGCTGCCAGAGTCTGTGAATATCAAGAAAATGGCTGAGAATTACCGACCCTGTTAGAGGGGAAAACAGATTAGCAGCACAACTCCAAAAGGAACAAATAGAGAATGCTGAAGCCACATTGATGGTGAAAGTACTTGGTCAAGGAGGCAGCAAAAGAACTTGGGTGTGAAGATGGTCAAGTCATGCATATGCGGGCATGAGGACACCATCCTACAGGCTGCCCCGTGAGTCCAAATTATGAGCAAAATATGAGTCACTTGATCGTCCTGTACATCTCAGAATCAGATAGACAGTAACACATTACCTTTCTGACATAAGAAACAGCATCTTCCTCAGTGTACACTTCTGCACTGACCCCCCCTCTCCTGCGTCGGGCTTTTACCACTGGGTTGGGAGGAGGAGGGGAAATCTCATCATCATGAGAATCAGACTGGGAACTGGACTTCTGCCGAGCCAGTATTTGTTTGCATTCTTCCTGCAAGGCAAAAAAAGACAATGAAACATATCTTATTCATGTAGCTAACTTGCTGGATATACTCAATTCACTCTTTTATGACTTTTATAACTACCAGGAACCCCTTCACTTCTACCTTTGGGAAACTGTCAACTTACACATGTGTACTGCTGAAAGAAAATTAAAAATTTAATGTGAGCATGAAGGACTGACACTAACTACAATGTGTGTACAGGTATCATCACTCCAATACTTGACCTGTTCACCTCTTCCTTACACTGATGGAAACCAACGTATTATAAACTGCAGAAATATCTTTGCAGCTACTCCTGGCTGAGAAAGCGAAAGAACAAGCCTCTTTTGCTTACTTTCCAACATCACAGCTGTTATTTTCTCAGTTGGCTTGTACATATCTTTGTCTCTTGTACAGAGAACACATCAGAAGTCACACATCAATATATTAGATAGGTTTCTTCATCTTGCTCTGCTTTGCAGTCTTACTGTCACCAGAAAGAACAAACATGCTCCCTACTCCAGAATTTCTGCCATATAAACATTTACAATCAACGGGACTACTGCCAAGCAAATAAGATCCAAGGTAGGCTCCAGAGGACTATGAAGAACGATGGCTGGCCTAGCACCAGCTGGCCAATAGGGAGGTTAATCTCCAAATTTCACTCTCATGGAATGGAGAATAAAATACAAAGGGGAATCTCTGAAGAGAGACTACAAGAGCAGGAAACAGTATAGAAGACCTTCAAGAAAGGATATCAGAGTTGCAAGACTGTCAATTCATACACTGAATTATTTGACTTCTAAAGAATCAAGACAAACAAGATTACCCATAACTGTAACATTTTCCTGGAGCTTCATGTCCCATCCTTCAGCTTCCTGGGGTTCAAGGGAAAGCACACAGGAGTAAAACTTCCTTTGGATCATCCATGTCTATCAGCTAAAGAACTGGGGCCTGTCTGCTCGTTCCCAGGTGCCTGCTCATGCCCTGGTACCACCTCAGCCTGGCATCCTGCTCACAAAAGACTACACTGTTTTTGGTGCTTCTTCAGTGCCGCCTTAGCTGGTTCCTTCTAGTTTTCACTGAGCCTGCCTAACGTGGAGAAAAACTGGAGATAGGGTGGACCGCATGTCCTTCCTTGGCTTGTCTGATACGGGAAAACGACGGGCATGTACAAGAGAAACAGGAGCAGTGTAAGGGGGTAAGTCATCTTGTGCAGCAACAGTCCAGTAATTTTATTTGTGGAGATCTATTACATTGCCGTAATTGCATAACCCACACCCTCATAGTCTCAGGATTAGGTTGATCAACCTACACATAGCCAACTATCATCCAGTGACTCTCTAAACAACTCTGGTATTTTTGAGACAATTCAGATTAGCAGCATTGCAGGCTACCTGAAAAAAAACGTAGCAATGCTGAGGTCCCTGCGCACCCCATAAAAGCAGTGTTCCTTTGACAGGGATGCCAAAACCTAGTCTCTGTCTTACACAGTTGATTTCCAATAAGACCTCCTAATCAGAGCTAATGTAAGGAGTCAGCGCAGGAAGGAGGATCTGGGAGCACCAGCACTAGACGTGGCAGATTACCAACACAGCCAGTTGGTCTCTTTGTCAGAGGAAATGAGTTACAGTGAACTCATCAGGTATGGCACCAGAAAAGAGCAGTACAGAAAACTGGCACAAATTCACAATTTCTAAGCTTGCAAGAAAAACAGATGAGTAATATATGTTTTGCCACTGATGTTTACAAATGTCTTACAAACCCAGTCATGCCACTTGTCTTTTGTGGTGTCATTCCAGTTTTTTTCCTCATTATCACTGATGCTGCCCCTCACATTAACCTAAGGAGCCTTTGACACCAATCTTTGATGCATTATTGCTTCCTGAAATAAATAACTAAATAGTATTTTGCATGCTGCATAATTCAAAGAAAGAAGTCACACATTCTTATTTTGATTAAGGGACTACTGAAATATTTAAGAGACAAGCACAGAGATAAAGGCTGGCTAAAGATCTGACTTTTCAAGGTTCTGACCTGCCTCAGAAAGTGCCAAGTTCTTTCTAAGATCAGTAGGGTTTTTTAAATTGGGATTACAACACTGTAACTCCTGGGCCATTGCACAGTTGAGCTAGGTGCTGTAACCAAAACAAAAGGGAAAACCCCTGATCTCAGATACATTAAATCTCTACTGAAATTTTTTCATTTCCAATTCAAATTTCAAATAGCAGCACTGTCTACGTAAAAACTGACTCTGCTAGATTTTCCTATCATGTAAGAACTGCAAGTCCTATCTAAACATTCTCATCAACTTCTTCCCTACTCCTCTCTGTCTCTAGCTTCCTTGACTACAATTACGCACTTGTAGAAACACAAATAATTAAAATACAAATATGTGTGATATTAAATATAATATCTAGTCATCAAAACCAAACCTGCAAGAATTTCAAATAATATTACTGGCTACTGCAGCTTATGTATCTCTTTGATAGTGTTAAAATGCTGTTCATATTAAATGAACACAACCAAATGCACCTTCTTCATAAGTGTAACAGAAAGGTCATGAAGACCTTTCTGGACAGCAAGCAGCTGAAAGTATCCTAAAAGGTGAGTACAACAAGAGGGCAATCAGGTAACTATTTCATGGTATGCAGCACTTACACTTTTTTTTTTTTACATAGCATATTTACTGATAGAGAAGTGGTTTGCCCCATCTGAATATCAAATACACACATCTTTTTCAGTACACATTGTATAAAAGGCACTTCCAAGGAATGAATAAATATCTCCTCTGCCCCAGCACAGATTTATATATGAAAGAAAGCTCAGTGAGATAAAATTAATATCACAAAGCATACTCTTAAACCCAAATACCTTTTAAAGTCAAAAAGATATTAAAGGATTATAAAAGTGAGTTACTATATGATTAATTTTAAAAGGAAGTCTCTTCACTACAAACTCCTTTTATATAAACAGCAGATAGTTGACGGGCTGGCTTTTCCATATGCTGCTATTTGTAGTCTAGGTAGTATTTCCATTACTGAGTTAAGGAGTGCCTTTTGAAAATAAAAGCCTATGTTCTGTCCTGGGTTAAGCTTTCAAAAAGCTGTCTTCCATATATCCTGAGGTAAAACTGCAAACATATAGCAAATATTTTAAAGGAGGAATGGACTCTCTGCAGAATAGTTCTTCAAACACTGATCATCAGACACAGCTTATGTGAATGCTTGTGCAGAACTCACTTTCATGTAAACACTTCACCATCTTTTGTTGTCATGACAACAAGCAATCGCATTCACTATTCAGACAGCGCAGATGATTTATGATCATATTGCCCAGTTATGCCCACCTTAAAATGAGAAAACACACTGCAAAACAGTGTCATTGCCTTTGAGCACGCCCCAGGGAGCATCTTCTTCCTCCCTTCACACCAGTATCTGCACTGGCTTCAGTGGAGATGCTCCAGACTTGTAGGACATGTAGGGTCTGATCCAGTTATCCATAGTCCAGTGCCATTTCAGGTGACCTTGCTTGGCTTTCAGCTGCCAGCTGAGGAGGACACAAGTGTCATGCTGTCCTGTGTCACACCTACCAGCTCCAGTGGACACTGCACATAATTTAGGGAGTCTTAACTGACAGAAAGGGACCACACGAGCACCACTGACTGAAGCCTCCAGCATCACTGCCACAGTCCAATACAATGCTATATGAACACATCCAAAATCTACAAACCAACACTGACTGCCATGTGACAATAACACTCTATTTCATATGTACATAATCTAATCCTACTTCTATTCAAACCATGTTGTAAGTGACCAAAAACCTAGCTGAAGTTGTGAACAAAAGTCTTTCCTGGGATTTCTGGGGGAGACGGACAGTGAAACTGGAATACCATTACTGACTTTGATGACAATAAACTGGAAAGGAAATATACCATCATTGCCTCAAATTAAAAGAACAACTAATAAATACAACTGCCATGAACCAATTATCTTTAGAATGTCCACCTTCAGCTAAGATATTTGTGCTACAAGAGGCTGAGGTATTAAACACAGGAATTTAGCATGCTGTCCTCGGTGTATGGGGTCGTTGCCTTTCCAGATTAAAGTTCCCACAAGTTTTTTAATGGTTTAAACGTCACAAGTGAAGCGGCCACAATGCTGAGACAGTTTTTAAGTTTACCTTTCCTTTCAGACTGCTTGCTGAGGAGCACTCATGCTTCCTGACCCAGAAGCTTTCTTCTCTAACAGCCAGAGCATTTCCAAACAGAAATTCCCCTCCAGTAGTTCCTCTCCCAGTCTCTCCTTTCAGGCTTTGTCACCACCTGGAAACTCAGATGTTTCAACTGAAGGAAGAAGAGCACCTAAGGAGGTTCCAAATCACTGTGCAGTTTTACATCAACATCCCAAGGAGACTTTTAAAAACAAGTCAGCTGTTTGGTATCACTGCTTGCTATCTCTGCTCTGCCTCCTACAATTTATTCATTGCATTCAAAAGCAACAACACAAAGTACACTCTAAATGAACTAAGTTTTCTTCTTCTTTTTTTTTTTTTCCCTCAAGCAGACTCATAAAGTTTTCTGACTGACAGACCTAGAATCTGCTTTATATTTATCCAGAGAAAATGTGCAGGATAGTTAGTTCATGCACATATAACTAACCTCCCTTTGAACTGGAATTGACCCAGAGGAGATGGTCTCAATACAGGAAGGCTCTAACACCACCCCATTGCTCCTGGAGGCTGACATGATGATTTATAGCAACTAATAAAGGCCAAAGGCAAAGCACTTTGCTTTGTTGGAAGCACAGGACTGACCAGTGCCATCACTGAAAGCGGGAGAAATCTGGGAGGGCTTAATGTCCTTTCCAGTCTTGTCTTTGCCACGATGGACAACTCTATCTTTACAATCACTCAGCCTTGTAATCGGAGACTTTTCACACAATCCCAACGATTGTTCCACTGCCTTCCTGATGTGAAATGCCACCTTTTCTCCTACAGCATCACTAAGATAAATATCTTTAAAATCCACCCCTCCTACTAACGTATTTATCCACCTCATAGTAATCCACTGCTTTCATTAATACTACTGCATCCTCAGTGGCCTCTCTGCACCTCAGTTCATTCCCAATTTCCAATCTAGGCAAAATTCCCTTGCCAAAATCTACCTACTCTTCCACTGCTCAGCCTGCACCACTCGCCTTCTTGAGCCCCTTCACTGGCATACTTTTACCTCCTGCAACATATTAACACTTCTTGTCTTCCCCTCCAGTGTCTTGCTGTGTCTCAACCCATCACTACCTCTTCCCTACTTTCTTACATACACCTCACAGTAAACAGAGGTTATGTTACAAAACACAGACCATGTTTTTGATACGTAAAAGCTTATATAATCCGAGACAACTGTAGCCAACATTACTGATTTTTAAAATCCAGCCAAATAACAATATATGCAAGTACACCTTGCATAGGAAGAAACATGCCCACAGAAAAGCTCTATTTCTACTAGATAAATATAATTTCAACTAAAATGCTAAATATTATGCCATATGTTTCAGCAACAAGCAGAACACCTGTCACTCCGAAATTTCTAATCACTAGATATGCAATGCTAAAGCTGCTTATTAATTTCTTATTCCAGCCTTCTAACACAGCAGATCCTTAATTCAAGAAAAAAACACTAGTCTCAGTGAGGTTTAGATGTAAGAGGCAGCAGTAGACCATCAGAGCATAGGCAGAGACAGCTGATAACTGAGGTTATTGACAAAGAGGGAATCATAAATGCTGCTATGCCATTTTGCTCCTTAAAATACTTCTGTTGTGTAGGCCCCCTTCACATTTAGAAGCATACTGATGCCCTTTAGATCACATGTGATGTTAACAGCAAGGTTGGTTATTCAAAATCTTGTGTTCCTTCAATTATTTCAGAGTGGAAATGGTCTAAAAAACTTCTATATTTTATACTTCTCAATAAAATTTTACTCAGTTTATTTTCTCTGATGTTAATACACATGAAAATATGTGTGCTGGGCTACCCACCTTAAATATATACACTCATCTTTTTTTTTTCCCTTTCATCTTCCTCCCCCCCACAGGCATTTCATTTTTGAAACCCAAAACAACTTCCATCTGCTGTGAGTACTTTCATTGGTACAGGGGTATTAAGGCTAGATAGCAACATGAATTGCATGCTCAGGCAAGAATCCATGTGTCCCCCTTAACCCTTCAGTGGAACACTCACAACTCATTAAGTGTTTGGTTTGGTTTTGTTGTTGTGGGTTTTTTCCTTCACAATTTGCCAATAAATCCAAGCTAAAATAATTATGGACATGTTTTTATTTCGAGTTTCCCATAGCTCACTTTCTCAGTTCCCCAGTGTCTTGCCCAGGGGTGATGGAGCTGGCAGGCTGAGCTCCCAGGAGTTGCAGAACAACAGCTTGAGCTTACAAAGCTGTCAGGGTACAGCTCCAACACAGGCTGCCAAGCAGGCAAACACAGAGGTGCAGACCTCAGCAGAGCACACCAGAAAGCAATTAATTCCCCTGCCTCCAGCATTTCAAAATCTAAGGTCCTTTTCTTAATAGAAACAAAGTCAAATTTCAAATAACCTTAAATCTGCTATGAAAACTGCAGTTCTCCACCCAGTGTTCCTGGTGTCCAGTTGGACAGTCTCCACCCCCATCCTATGTGCCTAATTAAAATGAATTCATGCAGCATTAAAAATGTATTTCAAATAAGAAGTCATCTTTTTCTGCATTTAGGAGAATAATAATGAGGAATTACTTGAAAACTAACTGCACAAAAAGAGCAAAATCAAAATTCATCCTCATATTGGAAATCTGGTTTGACTAGTATAATTTTTTATATAGTCTTTCTCCTTGTTATCATTCCTATTTGGCATGCCCCTCGTTTTAAAATAATTATTGTGGGAAGACAGAAAAAGCTTAACAATCTCTGCTCCTCGAGTCACACCCTACAACTGAAAGAAAATAAAAGGAAATAACTTTGAACATAATTTAGTGCCTTCCAGAAAAGCTACTGCCTCACCTTCGCTAAGCAATCGGTTGCAATGGGAAGGGTCGGTAGCTGTCAAGAGTGCCATGCCCAAAGCTCTGACAACTGTAAAACAGAGAGAATGAGAAGGAATTGCAGGAGTACAGCCTCAAAACACTCACAATCCCTGAATCTGGAGTTTTACCTTGCCTGAGCAGAGTTGCTACATAATCTAACCAGCCTCTCAAAAAGATTAGCGAAGGATTTGCTGAGCTGCAGACAAGCAGGGGGGTAGGTACTCAGCCAGTTCTGCAGCCACAGACTCCAACGGACAGGATTTAAGCCCGGGCAAACTCTTTTTTCAAAAACTGATTGGTAAAATAAGGCTTGAGGGCCTCTACATCTCTTTGGGAGCCTATAAAAGGCTGCAGGCAGCTGTGGACAAATATGTGTATGTACCTGCTTCTAGCTGAAAAGGCCCATTAGTATCAAGAATTTTCTTTCCCAAAGTCTGCTGTGATCTAGTGAAACCTGCTGTCAAACAGTGCCTGACCCAGCACCATTTTTAACTTTACACAAATTTGGCAAGGTATTTCATTCATGTGTTTAAAGCTAAGTATGAACCTGTTTCCTTAAAGCCACTTAGATGCTTAAAGATTAACATGGATTAAGTATCCTGATGAATGTAAAACATGATAGCTGGAGATGCAAAACAAAGAGGACATCCAGACAGACTTCCCTTCTCATTCCATCACTGCACTCCATTTTCATGAGTTTTTGACTTTGAGACTGGGAAAGCTACTCACACCTGTAGACACACAAAGTAAACAGGGAGCTCAGCAATCCTCTAACATGTTCTGCATAAGCTCGTAAGAGCATGGCTTCATTTATAATCATATTTATTTTAGGAAAAAACTTTTTTTCTCTTTCTGCTCTTATCCCCTTTATCCTCCACCCTTCCTAAACCTCCTGTTTTAAGGGAAGTTTGCTGAAGTGTCCTATAAATTCACGCAGTTTTTCCTTTACCTGTTCCAAGAAAACTGTCACCTCTAATAACACTGCCTGTGGCCAACTACAGCAACCACAGAGGTCTGACCTGAGCTGATTTTCATCCAGCTCTCTCTGGTACTGATATCAGAGGAATGGCAGGAGCAGAGGCCACCCAAGCCTACTCAGAACCACAGTCACACAGCAAGGACAGCCAGTGCTCCCACCACTGCATTGCTATCAGCGTCTCGGGTAGCTCAGGTATGTTCCCACATGCTTTAGCAACATTTCTGACCACCAAGCAGATACTGCCAAATTGCTTTGCAAGCTTTGAAAGATACAAAAGTATTTGTCTTACTAGTCTTTATCAAACTGCTTAGTTAATGCATTTTTTCAATAGTTTTTCCTCCGTAGGATTTTCCTTCAAATCCATAACCTCTCCCCAGCTTATCTTAAAGGAATGAGTTATACTCAGTTGTATTTATACGAATGAATTTCATTGTTTTGCACAGGTTCTGGTGGAAGTGATTGAAAAATTTCTTGCTGTGAGAAAATGTAAATACTGCAAGAGACTACCATTGCAGAAGAAAAGCATGGTGTTCAAATTTTGATGCTCAAATACCTTTGGTTTTAAACCTCTTTATTATAAATAAATAAACTGTATTTTAGTAACGGTAATGAATTTGTAGTTTACTACATGCTTTCTTTTTAGTGCTAGTTTACAGCAAACCTGTGACACGCCATGACGTTTCTGAGCAGGTCTGTATGCAATACTGTCTAATATCAGTAGGTGGAGCTACGCAGATAATCTCATTCTGCTTTATTTAATTACAGATGGCAGAATCCAGATTTTTCTAAAACTCTCTTTCTGTATGGTACCTTAAGACATGCAGCATCAGTCTGGATCCATAAAACTACTGCCAATCCACAGCAACTCAAGAGAGTAAGTTCACTACGTGCAAGACAGTATTTCCTGTATGTGCACAGGGCAATAGCAGGGACCAGAAGAGAGGTCAGGTCCAAAAGGCATCAACAAAAAACACCTGGTTCAGCCAGCAAAGCCATTGCTCTGAAATACACTACATGCAAAATGACTTCAGCAAAGTACTTGGTAATGCCTAAATATATTCTGCAGGTTCCTGCTGCTTCCCCTTCTTCTGTGCCATTTTCTTACTTAGTTCTACTCTTTATTATAATTTTTTTCTGCTGAACAACAGTCTAGCTTAGCCTGGCAAGACAACTCCACCTCTGATCATATAATCACAGCACTAAACAGCCTGATGCTAACAAAAGTTTTGCAGTCTTGGTGTAGCTGAAAATACAAGGCTTTGCCTGTAATTCCTTAGTAATTAACTTTTTTACATATGGTAAGAACCAGAGATAAAAGACAGGTTCCCTGTTTCTTCGGCTATGCCTTTTTTAGTTCTCAAGTAAACAGGACCTAACTATAGCTGTTATAATAATGCCACATTTTATTAGCTAACATCTATTCCTCCACCCTAAGAAAGTCAATTAATACCCCTAAGGGAAAGGTTTTCCTCATCCCATCCACCAACAAGAGGTCCTATAGAGTCACAGGGAAATAGAAAACAAATTATTCAAACGAAAGTGTTACATAATTTTTAAAATCTCAGGTATCTAAACTGTTTTCCACTCTTTTCTGTGCTCAACGGAATGTTAGAGCTTTTTACAAAGTAACTGTTAACGTGATCAGAGGATATCATCTTGAAGTTTGTAGGTCACAGCATATGAAAACCGACTTGCAAACTTTAGAACATAAAAACTTAGGCTGATTCCCAGCAATTATTGGCATCTTAAGACAAGCAGGTCCTGCCAGAATTAAGTGAACAGAAAAAATATCTATTAAAGTTCTTGTACAATTATTTTCAGAGTTACGTTTTTTAATACTGTACTTGATACAAATAAGCTTCAAACTTCAAAAGGTATAAGGCGTTTCTATCTAACCTTGGCACTTCTCCAGCTGAAAACGATGACTGCAGAATCAAACATCAAACCTCAACCTCTAGCACTTTATTCGTAAGTATTTATTCATTTTCTCACTTTACAGCCCTCTCAGGCCATGTCTATACTTTGAAATAAAAAATGGCCCAGCTATGGACCTGAATACTAACCCAAGACAGTCCACATCCCTCAACTATTAGCTCATTCCCTGGCTCTGCTCTGAGCTGCTCATACTGATTCCTGCCAAAACAAACCTGCTCCTAGACGCATTAGACCTAAGAATTATATTTGGGGGCAGTTAGTGTCATATGGTCAGGGGTGAGTCCCTGGCCTTTTTTCATTTAGCAGTACAGATGTAGGCTGAAGGCAATGGGCCTAACTCTGATGTCATCAGAAGTAAGGTGAAAAGCATTTATGATCTGGTCTGATCTTGCATATGATAAAAAAAATCTTGCTTTACTGCGTTGATTTTATGAAATGTAGCTAAGAATTAGCAAAACGAAACAAATTTTTTCTTGTATTCACTTCTGAGGTAGCTCCAGTACAATGATATGGATCAAGCTCTACATGTTTTCCATAAGCTCTTTTTAACCACATAAAAAATATCCCACACTTCATCTCTCTAAAATGCCCACATGATTTTTTGACAGAAAAACTGTTATTTTACCACTCTCTTCAGTGGAACATGTTGTCTATTTTATTGAGTTTGAAGAATAATCCCAAAATACCACACTTCGGTGGCAAAATGCATGACTTTGTTTAGACAATCGTGTTTAAACCCAAAGATTTTCACTCCTCTCCCCACCCAGCACCAAAATTAAACGAGCTAATAGCAAATGTGACACATCAGTGTATTGCTCATTCACATATAAAATTCTAATGGGCAATTGCTACATTCAGAATTCCATTAGGATTCTTCAAAGTACCTATGTATGACAAGTGTCTTCTAAAAACACAATAAAACTTATTGAAATGATTTCTCTATCATTACAAGCCTTCATTCAACTGTTATTATGCAACCAACCAAGTCAAAATACTATCCTACAGCACAGTGCAACTCATCTCAAGAAAGTCCTCAGAGGTGGTTGGGAAAGGAAGTTCAATTGCTATAGGAACAAGAATAACAGTGCTGGAAATCTCCAGAAGCATCCTAAAGCCTTTAGATTCAGCAGGCTTAGCTCCAAGGCTGCTCTAGAGAGTCAGTGGCAAGATTTTTTTCCTTCCATGCTAAGCATAACATTCACTGAATTCAATGCCTTCCTAAACCATCTTTTGTTTTGAGACAAGCAATATCCATCAGCTTCTGCATTTGCATCCTGTTCAATATCCTGCTACAGAATTCTTGTATCTGCTGTTCTTTAGGGAGTAACAGTAGATTACGTGGAAGAATACATCATTACTCAATGGCAGGAACTGCCTTCCTGTCTCAATTCTGTGTACTGTGTTTAGATCAAGAAAGCCAAACTCCTCCAGTACAACAACTCAAGTAATTCCACTAGCTATGGAGAACATTCCAAAATACTACAGCGTATTTTAATATTTTTTGCAAAACCATCGTTCCTCCTTCTTGCCAAGAAGTCCAGAATTACATAGATCCAGATGGATAACAGTTCATAACACAATAAAGGAAATTCAACAGATTTTATTCTCTTGAAATGGGCCTTGGCTCTCAGAAGTTTAGAATATGCAGAACTAAGATTATTTTTTTTAATAGTAAGCATTACAATCAAAACCCAATCTTTTATTTCCTACCCTTGTCTGATGTTCCAGAGCTTTTTTTTGGGCTTCCAACAGAATGCAATGTTTGCATTTTTTTAAAGCTATACAAATTTAGCATATACTCACTTATGCAAAACTTTATCTGAAAAGTGGACGAGACATTTAAAATGCTTGTATCACCTGTAATATATCAGGTCTATCATTTATTCACTAGTTATTATTGTTCTCGCTATCTCCTTACAGAATTCTGCCTCTAGAAGGAAAAAACTACATAAAACTTACATCTTAAGACTACAAAATTTAGACGTTTCCTTTAAAAAAAATCAAATAATCCTCTTCTAAAACTAAGTACATAAATAAAGTCTCTGGTAGACTGAGGACTTTCTGGAGGAATCCCTCCCAACCCCAGAGAAAAGTTGTGCTCACATAACATGCTCTTCCTCCAAAAGATACCCATAGGCTTTAGTAAGAATTTGTCTGGGAACGTTCTAAAATATTTCCCCCTCTATGCTGCTTTTGAAGGCAGTCACAGCGTATGAAGTCTAAGTGCATTTCTAGTTGGAGGATCCTGGAATAAGCAATGCAGACAGGCGACAGCAGTACATTAAACAGCAAACGGTTCAATGATCTTGAGAACTTGCTGGTTCCCTCATTTTGTTCACTTTTAGGGGAAGGGAAAACCGTATCACCTGACACTGGAATAAACAGGGAACAGCACCTTTTGCTTTCGTTTTTCACATAGAATAAAAAATTTAAGGATACCATGCATCATAACGCAATGTATGCTCATAACTCTTCGGGTTATTTTTAACAAGTGCAGTTTGACAAAGAAATTTTAACCTTGGTGTTATGCACAAAAAATTCTATACAATAGCTAGCCAATATTACAGTAGATGTCAGCAAACAAATGGTTGGGGTTTTTTCTTCTAACAGCCTGTTTTTTAACAGTAGCCTGATAATTTAAAATTGAAAAAGGAAAAATGTACCAAAATATTTGAAACTTTTAAAATAGTCCTTTTCAGTTTAAAAATGGAAAATTGTAAGTCACCTGAAAATTACTGACCTTTTCTAATTTTTCAAAGTGTTCTCTGAGGAACTTCATGGGTCGGTCTGGCTTTGCTATGCAAAGGTTTACAATGCACTCTTTTAAAATCTGTTGGATGTTGTGCTTCTGAACATAGAGTTCACACCCCTTCAGGCTCTCATCTTCTTCCACATTGCAGGAAGAAGCAGCAGCCATCTTCAAGCTTGTAAACAGAAAACAGACCTAGGTAAGAAAATGGTGCAAGACAAAAGACAGTTCCCAAATCCTTTGTCAGAGAGATCTGAAGAGGAAAGACGTTTTAACGTTGCCTGTTGCCTATTCAAGAGCTATCAATTCTGAACATTTTAATGTTCTGGGGTTGTACATGGAAATGCTGAAATGTGTCATTGTTGTGACCAACATACTAGTAAGTACAAAAAGGGCATTTTAACTGCTAGATGGCGGTCAACCTTTGGAAAAAACGGTGCAATTAATCACACAAAGCCATGAGTTTCAAAGACAGCTATTAAATGACGGCATAAAGCTTTACTTTTGTATTCCCTCGGGGACTTCCCCTACCCCCCTGCCGCCACTAGAAACCCTGTTTCCCACAAAAGCAGGATTTAGGAAAATGCCAACATCTCCCCCTTTCACTGCAAACCACCCTTCCCGGTCCCGGGGATGGAGAGGAGGGGGCAGTTTGGTAACCGGGGAGGGAAACAACCCCCAACCCCTCTTTATTTCCCCAGGCGAGCATACGACCGCCCCATTACAAACTAACAACAGCGAGGGCAGCTTTTACACCGGCCTCCCAGCCGCCCCTGCCGGGACACCGGAACCCCGGAGGCGGCAGAGGCTGAGCGGGGCGAAGGGCAGCGGGGCAGGCCCTGGGAGGCGGGGGAGAGCCGAGGAGGCGTCCCCGGGCCCGGCCGGGCGTCCCCCGGGGCCCGAGGCAGCGCATCCCCCGGGCCCGGGCTGGCGGATCGGCCCTTCCCTGCCCCCGGCCAGCGCTGCCGGGGAGCGCCGGAGGGAGCGCGGGGCCGCCGGGAGACGCAGGGCGCCGGTAAATACCTGTGTGGCTGGAGCCGGCTGAGCGGCGGCGGCTCCTCTCTCCTTCCCCAGCGGTGGAGGCGGAGGAAGGGGCTCCCCCGCCGGTATCCGCACTGCAGCCGCCGCCGCCTCCTCCCCTCGCCGCTCGGCCGGGACCGCGGGGCGCCGACGGGGAGCCTCCCCCCTCTCCCCACCGCTCCCGCACGAAGGCTCCGGCCCCGCCGCCGCTCGCCCGCAGGAAGTGCCGCCGCCGTCAGTCACCGGCGGGCGCGGCCTCCCCGCCGCCTCCGAGGGAGAGGCGGCACGGAGCCGCACGGCATGGCACGGCACGGCACGGCTGCCCCACGCCGAGAACGGCCTGGCCATGCGGCGTGTGCCTCGCCACAAAGGGCGGCAGGGGCAGGAGAGGTGGCCTGCCAGGAAGGACAGCCTGGCCGTGAAGGCCAACAGCCAGGGTCACAAAGGACAGGCTGCCGGTGAGGTGGCCGGGCCAAAGGATGGGCTGGCCGTGAGACGTGGCCGGGGCACAGAGGATGGGCCGGCTGTGAGAGGTGGCCCGGCCACAGAAGCCAGCCTGGCCATGATGGAGGGGCTGCAGAGCCAAGGCAGGAACATGGCCCATGAGCCATCAGGCCCATTGCATCCGACCACTCGGGCAACTCGGGCTCACCAGCTTCATCCCTTGGGTACTTAGAGCAAAGCCATCGCACCCAGCAGCACCTCTCTGCAAGGCCCCTGAGGAGCGTGGCTGTAGCTGGGACTCGGCTACAGGCCAGCGCATTTGCCGGGCCAGGTGCCAGCGCACCATCAGGAATGCTCCAGCGCACGTTCCTATTTCCTCTGTTCCCAGGGAATCCACACTCATGGTTCCCACAGAATAGAAGGTGAATTAAGGACCCCAAAGGTTCACAGTCAAGCTAGGAAGAGCGTAACAAGAGAATAAAAGTCCTTGCTGCTAAACACAAGGGTATTTTAAAAGGGTAATTTGGATTAGTTCTGTAGTTTATTGCACTTTAAATTAAGTACAATTAGTCAGGAAGAAGACCCTGACAGCCCTTTTGGCTTGATGTGTGCTGATTGCAAGGTCACCAGAATGGCACGCAAAATGTTGTGTTGCATAAAGTGCACATAAATACAACATGAACACACTATAAATACATATTAACCAATACAAATGAGTGCTAAAAATTGTATAATGCCATTACAGAAACCAGTGACTTACTGCCACTGCAGTATTGACCCCTGTGGAGTAAACCCCGAAGTGATGCAAGCAGCATGTGACCCGTGGAAGCCTCCAGGCGGTGCCAGCCCGGTCCGCAGCAGCTGTGCCGCCCTGGGGGGCACCGCCCGGCTGGCCTGGCCTCTCCCCTCAGGCCTTCCACTACCTACGGCCTCCCGGGGCTTTCTCTCACGTTTGCACGTTTTGTCGCCGGGTGATACGAATAACGGGTCCCTCTGCTGGCGGTAGCTACCGTACCTGCTGAAACTACCGCCCTGCCTCCTCGGTGCTTCGCTGCGGGGCGCGGGCTGTCCCCTCAGGGCGGTGGAGCGGGGCTGTCCCCCGCCGCGCGCCGGACGGCAAAGCGCGGCACCGGCTCGGCCGCGCCGCAAAGCGCTCCGCCCGCCGTCGTAAAAGCCTCACGCGTCTTTAGCAACGCCGCCGTATTTCCGTGGCGACGGTGAAGCATGGCGGCTGCGGTTGAGGCGGCCGAGGTGGCGCAGGCCCTGACTCGGCCCCTGAGCTGCCTGCAGGAGCCCGACTGCGGCCGGGCGGCGCGCCTGCGGGCGCTGGAGGCCATCCGGGCCGAGCTGCAGGGGCGGCCGCTCTCGGGGGCCGCGGTGCAGGAGGTTTTCGGGGCGCAGCTGGTGCGGCCGCTGGCGCGCTGCGTGGTGGGGGACGCGGCGGAGCGGTGCCGGGAGCTCGCCCTCCAGCTCCTCCGCCACGGGCTCAGCTACGGCGACCGGCCGGGCGAGGCGCTGCCCGTCCTCCTGCCGGCCCTGGCCCAGCGCCTCTGCCCGCCGCAGGGCTCTGAGCCCAGCGAGGAGCTGCGCCTCGGCCTCGTCCAGCTCCTGGGGGTCCTGCTGCAGCGCTGCGGGGCCTCCGTGGGGCCCTACCTCACCGATGTGATCCGCATCCTCCAGGCCACCCTCCTCGACCACTATGCCGAGGTCAGGCGTGAGAGCTGCAGGTGCGCCGTGGCCTGCGCCCAGGCCGTGCCAGGTGGGGCCTGGGGCCAGGCAGGGCAGGGGAGCCTTGGGCTGCTGTGGGCCTGCAGGCTGCTGGGGGGACAGGGCCGCGGCGGGGACCGGGAGGAGCGTGCAGGGATACAACCACGAGAGAAGTTGCACACATCCTCACAGGTGTACTTTGCAGGCCTTGGATGATTTGTTGAACCATGCCAGGGATGCTGAGCACTTAGAACATGTGGGTAATAGTGGCAGGAGTGCATGTGGGCTAGTGTTCAGCTCTAATATGGCGTAAGGTTCAATCTGCCTGCTACCTAAACACAGTGGCGTTAATCGGACTGCTGCTCACAGTGTTACAGAAATCAGGTTGCTCAAGATGTCACCCATGTAGAGAAAGGTACATTTGAAGTTTCTGTCTCTCTGCCCTAACAGAGCACTTCCATATGCAATCAGAATCTCTCATAAAACCGCTAATGCAAACAATTTCGCATCAGCACTACAGAGTTCGTGTGGATGTAATTCAGGCTACTGGAGCAGTGATACAGTTTGGAAATGGAAAGTCTGTGGATGATGTTGTGTCTCATCTGGCCCAGAGGTTACTTGATGAGATTCCCAAGGTATGCCTTTTTTTTTTTTTTTTTTTCCTTTTTTTCCTCCCTGGATTTATTTCAAATATTTTAGAGTGGTTTTTTTTCATATTTCCCTCCCTCTCTCACCACCCCACCCTCTAATTTTCAGCTTTCATTCATTCAATTCAGATATGTAAATATGCCATGTACAGGCTTTGTCAACTATCGAAAGCTATCGAAAACCAAGGCTGGTAACCTATTCAGCCACTGTCTAATCCTGCAGGCTGTTGAAGTTTGTAGGCACCTTTTTGTTTTAATGCCTGTCTTCAATTCTATCTTAAATTCTTCTGTAAAATGTCTCTGGGACTTCATTCTACGGCCTTTTCAGATGCTAAACAAACAGGGTATTATTAAGGCAGTAATTTTAAAATGTGCAACTTAATCATAACTAAAATATTTACATTTTTTGAATGGGTATAGTCACATTATTTAACTCTAGGTTTTTGTTATAGTGATCAAAGGCAACTGCCTTCTGGAGATGTGCTTGGAAAGCTTTAAAATCCAGAGAAATTGACATTTTTTACATTTTCAGAGAGATTTAACCATGAGAATTTATAGAGTTTTCTGAGTTAGGTCTGTATCTCGTCGTCTTCTTGGAGATGTGGTTTTGTGCAGCAAGTACTCAACTAAGCCAGAGTGAGAACACAAGAGGGAGCATGATACCTTGTCTGTTACTTAAGGTGCTTGCTGCAAGTGAGGAAATTCTGAGTTCTTCTAATTTCTTCTGAGACTACTGATGCACTTTACCAAGTCTTACATGCCAAAATCAAATACTATCTTTTAATTTTTCTGGTATTTTCTTGACATGTTTAAAATAGTCCTTTTGTATCCATGTAGGTTCGACATGCTGTAACAACTGTCATTGGAGAATGGTTGTTGCATCTACGAGATAGATACTCATATTTCCACAAATTGATCCCTTTGTTACTTGGTAGCTTTACTGATGAAATTCCTGAAAATGGGTAAGCAGAACACCTTTTTTCCTTTTCTCTTTTTTTTCTGCCCCCTAAGGAGTAGTTGTATGTACAAGTGTTTGTATGTTCACAGATATATTCCTTGGAGGAAAAAAAAAAACACCCCACTCTTGTTTGTTTGATTTTTCTTCAACCCCAAACAATAGCATTTTCTTAAGTAACTTTTTTGCTGTATTGCCCTTTCATGCTACTGTTGTGGTTTAACCCCAGCCAGCAAACTCAGTATGAGGCAGCCGCTTGCTCCCTGTGCTCTGTGCCTGGTAGGATGGGGAGGAGAATTAGAAAAAGGTAAAACTCATGGGTTGAGAGAAGAACAATTTAATAATTGAAATAAAGTAAAATATTATTGTAATGATAATAACAACAACAAAAAAATGTAACTAAAAGGGGGCAGAAAGAGAGAGGAATAAAACCCAAGGGAAAAAACCAAAAAAACAAAACCAAGTGACACACAATACAGTTGCTCACCACCTGCTAACCCATACCCAGTCAGTCCCCAAGCAGCAATAGGCAGCCCTCATCCAACTCCCTGCATTTTATATACTGCGCATGACGTCCTATATCCCTTTGGCTAGTTCAGGTCAGCTCCCTCCTGGCTCCTTGTGTACCTTCTCACTGGCAGAGCATGGGAAACTGAGAAGTCCTTGGTTTAGGGTAAGCACTACTTAGCAACAACTGAAACGTCAGTATGTTATCAACATTATTCTCATTCTAAATCCAAAACACAGCACTATCAGCTACTAAGAAGAAAACTTTATCCCAGCCGAAACCAGGACAGCTACATCCAAGTAAGTATGAAAGAGATGAAGATGGGGGAGTAGACAGAGACAGAATTATCCTTTGGAAGAGGTGACTTCTGTCCACTGAGTACAAAAGCATCATAAACTCTCAAGTTAATACACCTAGGTTAAAGGGCAGGAATGCTTCCCATCCTTCCAGCTGAATTTAAGAAGTCACGTTTTCTGGAAGTCTGATTTTAAAATGTTTTCCTTTTTGGGGCATGATGGTATAAAACTCTTCTATTTTATGTCTAGGAAACTGGCTTGGACTTACTGGGAAAAGATAGGCTTGCAGTGGGAGAAAGAGAATGAAGAAGATCTAAAGGATAAGATGGATTTTAGTGTTTCACCATCTCATTATCCCAAAGGAGGTAGGTGGTGTACTGAAAGTGTTTTTTAGTTCCTGAATAATCCCCAAGAGCTGCAGTGCAGTAATGACAGCAGAGCAGGATATGTAATACTCATTACAAGATGTAATATTAGTTAATGTATAGGGGTAGCATGTGTATATCAAAATAGAATATATAAAATGTATGTATATAAACAATTTGAATTACTTATATTAAATTTCAAAAACATTTGTTCAGTAACTATATTCATTTTTTCCATTAATCTGAAAATGCATTTTGGAGAAAGAGTAAATGAAAATGCCTCTGCTGCAAAAAAAATTAAAGCAGTGGTGCAGAAGCAGTAGGAAGTTCTACATTAGCCAGCAGCCACGTGGAGAATGGGCATAAAGACAACGAGAAAGAAAGGCAGGATGAAAGAATTTGTGAGCTGTGTCCTTGAATAACAAGAACTAGACAAAATTAATGATCTGCAGAATTGCCATGGAAGAAAAATTTGCAGTGAAATTATTTCAGGCTTCTTTGAGACACTAGGATGCTAACTAAAATCTGCGAGTGTACATGAAGAACATGGGAACAGAAACAATAATTTCCTTTATTATACACAAAACTCCCAAGATATGCAGCAAGTGTAGATTGCTTTTAAGTACCATATGCTTTATAGGTAGCTTTAGAATGTTAGGTTTGCAGTAGCTTGAAGCTTGTTTCCTGTCTCAGGTTCTTAAAGTTAATGTTTAAAAATATGAGTATGGGTGTTGGTGAGAGAGGCTTTAAATGGGTCATTTATTGATTTCTAAACTCATATTTAACAGAAAAAAATAACTTCTGGTGTGAAAGCACAGGTTCATGCTTGACTTGTGCCTACGTGACAATCACATCACAGAATACCCAGCAGCAAAATCCTTTCCATGACAGTGGGTTCCGGAGTCCTTTCTTCTTTGAAATTACACTTCTTCCCCCCCCCCGCCCCCGAAGTTGTTTTACTCAGTAATGCTTGAATGGAAGGGGAAGCACTTCATAATGGTGACTGGTTTGACAGAACTGTTTAGCTTTGAAGACAGGCGAGTTGATCTGTTATCCTTTCCTTTTTTTTTTTTTTTTTCTTTCCTCCTTATTTTATGTATAATATTACCTCAGGGGTTTGTAAATGGTGAAGAATGGTTTTACTTCAACTAGTGACGGCAGAAACATATTTCTTTTTTTTGGCAGTCGGGGAATTTTTTAACTGATGGAGTTGAGTGTCTAAGCACCAGTCAGTTATTTTGCAATGATCATGAGATAGTGAAGGTCATAAAAGGCTTCATATACTAGTCCTTGAAACAGTTGTTAACATTTGTATTGCTAATACTGTTCTTCAGTTTTCTCTAGGTGTTGGGTTTTTTGTGTACATGGTTTTGTTTGCTGGGGTTTTTTGGGTTTGGGTTCTTTTTTTGAAAGGGACATTATCAATTACTTCATAATTAAATTATATGTACTTCTGGAAATAATCTACTAAGCACAATAAATACACTTCACAAATTCAGGCAACATTCCAGCCCTGGATTCAATTGACGTTTTACGCATCTTGCTTGCTAGAATGATGGAATTAAGGCTTGAACGTATCATGTGCATGCACACACATACACAGGTGTATAATATATAATAAATTATTCTTCAGGTTTTTATATATATATATATTTAAAGAAATGACCTGATAATTTTGGACTTGAGTCCCAAGTTAACAGTGACTTTAAGATACCATTTCCTGCTGTTTATCTTTACTTCTAAACTGTGTGTCTCATTATTGGTCAGGCTTTATGTGGTAGAGGAGAAGAACAATGAGAGGAAAGGATGACTGGCTGTTTAATCTCACAGATACAAAGCTTTATGAGAGACACTTGTATACCTTAGTTTTAAGTAATAATTTGTGGTGACCTACCACAGACTGTATATGAATGGGTGTGTCCTTCCCCTTGTTTCCCCTTCACAAACATTCAATGTTGGGGGTTTTTTTTAATATGATAATGATGTATTTTAACACTTTATTGCCTTTTCTTGCGATTTACTTAATATACTGGAATATCTTTTTACAACTGTGAGTTTATAGTACCTTTTACTACACTATCTTTGTCCCAACTGTCAAGCTAATGGACCTGACATACGAGCCCCACTGTGCTTTAATCTCATGATGACAGATACTGCAGGTCAGAGGAAGAACAGAGTTAGACCTCATACCTGGTGTAGTCCAACCAACTGAATAGCTCTCCACTGAGCAGCAGCAGTTGCTGTTAGAATATTGCCTTAGGATACAGGTGCAGACAGTTTATAGCAGGGAAGTCCTTGACAGGAGTAGCTACAGGGATAAGTGCCTGCATTTGAACATCTGAAATGAAGGAACTGCTGATAAAGGATGGTCCGAATTCTTTAAACAAAATTCTGCCTCAGGTCAAATAGGATGCCAGTCTGTATTTACTGTCTCAAGTTGATTTCTTTATTTGACCTTTTGCTATTCACTATCAGTTTTCATAATCCGAAGTGTGGTCCTTCGTTGACATAAGAAGCAGCAATTCTTGTCCCAATGCTTGAATTTAATTTTTTTTCCTGCTGTAGGTATTTCACAGCCATGTTTGTAAGCCTTTTGTGTTCTTCAGACCATTCACTTTAGTCCGTTTTCCTTTTAGCATTTGTAGTTACATTGGTCAATGCGGCAAAATATCCTGAGACAGCTCAGCCATTTCCTTTCTGAGCATTTACAGAACTGTACCAGAAATAAAAAAATGTACTTGCACATTCAGTGGTTTTTGACACCTCGTAATGAATAATGTCTCTTTCTTAAAACAGTGTGTGAAGATTGTGAGTGGCAATTATAAAACAGTGGTTCTCAAAGAACAACTTATCCGATTTTGTTTGTATAAGTAGATACAGTGTAAGGGAAAAAAAATGTGGCCGTAGAAAGAGACACTTAAAAAGTTTATTGCAGTTCTTTGGAAAACACTGTTATAGTTTTATGTGTAAAGTACAGAAGTGGAGGTTTGATAGTTGCTTGCAATATTGATCAATTGCTTCTGAGTATCGGTTATTTGTAAATGAACTAAGAAGTAAATTGGATGATTACGAAGGACAGTAAGCATTTGTTGGGAAGGTTACTTTATTAGTTCTCTGGAAGTCTTCATCCTTTATTGAAGTAGGGAATATGTTTTTGTAACACTTCAGGATTTTGTTTAAAAACAAAACATAACCAAACCCCACTTTCCATGAAGTCTTTACCAATTAAATTCAATCTAAAGAAAAAAAAATCCCCATACCGTTGTGAAATGTGTTATTTAATATAAAAATCAGACAGATGGAAGAGGCATATCAGTGAGCTGCTTTTCCTGAAAAGGCCTTAGAAGAGATATGTAATAGCTGTGATTTTTAAAACACTATCAGTTTGGTTGGCCTGATCTATTACATAGCACTTTGAAAATCAAGTGTCCTGGGACTTGTACATTTGCTAGACATGTTTTTTACCTTTTCCTTTAGAGGGCATGATTGACATTGTCTGTTTTACTGCAGTTCATGTCCCCTGTATTATTTGTGACTTCTACCTTTCTTTCCCTCTCCAAACTATATTTCATTAAGTGATGCCACAATGCTTGCATGAAAAAGTCTTTCTTCTGTTTCTTTATTGTTTTTTTAATGGGATTCGTGTTGCTGTAAAAATTAAAAGGAAATGACTAAGCTGGGTTCTCCAAAGTGGGTAATGTCCCATATTCATTTAAGTTCTCTTTCTCTTCTGTAAACTTTTAAAACATGTCATCTAAATCACTATCCAGTAATAAATAGAGATAAATAAATTTTCAGTGTGCTGCGTGGAGTTCAAATTCTGCAACATGTATTAAAGAAATGCAACTTGCATGGGTAAATTCCTCAGCAGCATTTGGAATGGTTTTGTTCCATGCTGAAGCAGACACCTATCACTCTTACCTTGGAGCCTTTAAACTTTTCTAACGTTTAATATGCATTGGCTTTTCCTTTGATAGTTTTTTCATGCGTGTGTGGTTTCTTCTAGTGACTCGACCAGGACTAGGTTGTCGGGAACTTGTGTCAAGAAACCTCTACAAAATTCTTCCAGGTCTCTGTCATGATATAACAGACTGGGTTGAAAGCACAAGAATAAAAGCATCTGAGCTTCTGTATACGTTATTGCTACATACAGAGGATCACATAACACAACACATGGAGCTACTGCTTAGAACTTTGTACCAAGCGTGCTTGGATGAAGAAAGCAATGTGGTTAAAAATGTAAGTTTAATCTGTTAAATCTATTGTGTGCTGGATAAAGAAGATGGACCCAGGACTATGAAGGACAGGGTCTGAGGGTTGACCTTACCTTAGGGCACTGCAAATTGCCCATGACTGAAGGCTCCAGCTCAGGTTTTTAGGAATGTTAAAAACATGTGAACATTATACTTGATTACTATGTTAAAATAAATGTATTCTTGTATTATTGGTATGAAGACCAATAATAACTTTATTTAAATACTGTTTAGTTTATGTACCAACCCCATGAAGCATTGATAATGTCTCTAAAAATCATAAACAGTGAATTAAAGTATAAATGCCTTGGGGCAACAAATTCAATTTAAAAAAAATGTGCAGGTCATGCCCCTTCAAGTTAATTTCACTTACCTCCCCCTGCTGCATAATCCAACCATAATTCCAACCAAATACTGAGGTATATTTATTCCATGTGATACCTGTATTCGTGTTTGATTACTTGACTTAATGCTTGTAAAATGGCTTTTTATTCATGTTTTTTTGTGAGGAATAATTAGTATCATTTTTTTCTAACAGTTGATACTCTCAACACTTTCAACAATAAATCAATAAAACAGATGTAGTTGAAGACATCAGATAAATTTAGCTCAGGATAGACGGGTGATACAAATATTTTTACAGTTCTAAGGCAAAATCTTCTGTTCATATTTCTACACCAGGAAGAGAACATATGTATAACAAAAACAAATCCATATAATTAAAGCTGTAAATCTTATTGCTTTGAGAAACTGGAAGAATGTGTTCTGCTTACTGGATGCAAGCAGTCCAGCCAATGTCAGAAAAACTGATTTCCTAAATCAGGCTTTTCTTTAAGATCCTGCTATCAGTTGAACTACGTAGACCACAAAATCAATCCATTTCTGAGATTATCCTTTTTCTTATTTTTTCCCCTGCAATTTCTTGTGGTGTTTAGTCTTTCTTAGTACGAAGTGTTGTCTCCCTCCCTTAATTTTTTTCCTTACTAAGTTACCCCTTCTAGCTATTGTACCCCTTCCACCTCCCCTTTCACAACCAGCATCTGACTTTCAACCACATTACTCTGCAGTGAGATTGAGCTTGTAAACTAAGCCAGCCACACACTGATCAATAGTAGAGAGAAGTAATCCTGGAATACTGTCAGAAGTCATCTTTTTTCAAAAAGGGGTAGATGGGCCTTAAGGGAAAAAATGCCCCAGGATTGAAATAAGATACGTGCTACTTGTGGGTGTGCAGCTTCTCAAGTTCCTTGGTGCTTATATAAAAATACATAAGAAAACTTAAATAATTAGAAAAATAAACCCATGTAGCCCTGCTGTCCAGGTCAAATTTCCTATCTAGTGCTTGTTGCTATAAATGTAAATTCAAAAGTGTGTGTTCCAACAGCATATAGTTTTCCCCTGCCTTTTTTTTTTTTTTTTTGACCATACTTGTCTCTTTCTTAGAATTCCACCACTAATCTTCTCACAGGTGCTTCCAAGAGATTTATTCCCAGTTAGGAGATGGTTTCTATATTTAATCTTATTCTTCTTGTGCCAAAATTTAAGATTCAGCTTGTTGGTTTTTTTGTGAATGCCTTTTATCTCCTTTTGATGCTGCTTCCCAGGGTACTGTGATTATCCCCACTTAGTGTTTGTCACTGTAAAACCCATTTCAGAGCAGCCACCAACATGGAAAATATGCATGTCTTTTCTCCAACCTAACAATATCAAGTGAGATGTATAGGAGTAAAAGACCAGATGGTCTCTTATGCTTTATTTTCTTTTCTTGTTCTCCTGTTAAAAGGAGTAGATAAATTGATCCATAAAAATGTACCGATTCATATCTTTGAATTGTTTAATTGTATTGTCCTTTTCCAGTTTTCAGAGCACTAAGAGTCTTTTTCTTTCTCTGTGTCAAATACGGAGGAAGACAAGGTTCACATCTACGTAGAAAATGTCGTAACTGTTTTGAATCTTCACCCTTGTGAAAAGGAACAGCTATATATAGTGCAGATTTGAACTATAGAATTCATGGCTACATGCTTCTATTGAGACTAAAAGAACTAGGTTGATTTAGGTATTAATTAGGTGCAATTAAAAATCCATGGCTAAATCACTAGACTGAAAATTATACACAGAGGGAAGTAAGCTTTCATGTTTGGGGAAACGAGCCAACCATTAAATAAATGGGTTAGGAAGAAATGTTTCTGTTGCACAGATAATGGCACAGTAGTTGACTATATCTTTATTCATGCACCTGACTGGAAATACTGGGCATCGGTCGGGCAGTAAGCTCTGGTGTGATGGTATTTCATGTGGAATGCAACATACCAATATGTCTGCAAGGCAGAGATGGGATCAAAGGAAGCGAGTATCACGGGGAATACATAGTAATTTAAGCCTTCTCAGTTAAAGAAGTAAGAGTTTGAAAGCACTGGGCAGTTACCCCATGGCAGTGCTTCCATACTAAGTGAGATCTGTAATCTTAATGTCAAAATATAGTACAACAGCAAAAAAAATTCTCTTTCTAGGTTTTATTGTTGTTGCTTTTAATAGATGGGTGGTGGGTGCATTAAGAGCATGCCTCAACAGCATTTGGAGGGCAAAATGCTAAACCACTAAATCTGCAACATCTGCTTATTATAAACTAGAGAGTTTTATTACACTGAAAGTTGTACACTTCATTTGTGTGCCTTACTTTCTCATGGAAGCTTGTCTGATGCTGAGAACAGTGCTCGCATGCCTTATGTTCTTACTGAACACATGTCAAGAAAATTTCTTCATGCATATAATCATTACTGAGTGGAAAAGGCTTACAAGGCAACTGCTGAAGCATTTAAAATAACAGCTGGAATCATAAAAACAAAAAGGCCATGATATGTTGAATGGTCTTTGTGTTTTCGGGAAAATCCTCAAGTTATTCCCATTCTTTTTTCAGTGTGTGAAAGCAGCAGAATTGATTGGGACGTTTGTCAGCCCTAAGGTGTCATTGAGATTAATCACAGCAGCCTTTGAGAAGACACCCAAGCCATCCTGTGTAATGGTTCTAACTGCGGTGATCCGCGGTAGCCCAAAAGGAATCTTACGGCCTCATTTGGCCGATCTTGCCGGCACACTGTCACAAGCTGGAGTTTGTCAACGATCTGAAGAGGTAAGAATCATGAAAATACACAACAGGCTACAGTTTTAGATCGGTAGTTCTCCAACTTATTTTTTTGTTTGTTCTCCCTAAAAGTTCCCATTCCTATCCTCCTTGCACGCCTACCCCACCCTATCTCAGGGTATGGTTGTGGATATGCGTCTGAGACAAAACAGGAGCTTCCTTATCCTCCCTGGGCTATGTTGTGGTCTCCTGGTCAAATCTGCTATTCCCAAAAACTTGCTAGCAGTCCATCCTCACAGCAGATGTGAGTTCAAGTTTGAGAACTTCTGTAAAAGGCTCCAGATAGTGGGAGAAAAAGGGTGTTTAGTATGTACTGTACTAATAGAGGGCTACCTTGGCTGATCCAGAGGCAGAATTTAACCCATGTTTTGAAATGCCTTGTGTTCACAATCTGAAGGAGATCATATATTTCAATCCTAATCAGTAAAAATGACCAAAAACTTTTCACAGTTTGTTGCAATTGGTGTGTCAGGTTTCCAAGAAAGATTCCCTCTTGATACAATCTTTGGTTTGTTTTGTATTATTACTGTTTCCCACTTTAAAAGAAGGGTACCAGTGCTCTTACACATACGTTTAGGAGCATGCTTTCTAAACTGTTGGGACTGGCTGCTTCTCTTTAAGTGAGAATCTAGGAGGAAGGCCTTTGTAAATCCAAAATTTAGTCCCAAGTGTACCCTTAACTAATGGCTGAGCCTGAAGACTATTTTCATTTTAGCATTTGAAGAATATTCATCAATTGCTATATAAGGAGGTGAGGGATTCTTTTCAACATGGAGATTTTTAACTTGTAGAATTTTTTTTTCTTTCAACTGTTTGGATGTGGAAACAGGTGTTAAAGATGCACAAAAAGAATCCTTACAATAATTTCCCTCACAAATGAAATCCCAGTTTTCGTTCCACCCAAAGCTTGTTAGACCTCTGCTCTTAAGATGACCAAAAAAGGGCCAGTGTTGTGTCTTCAGAAAACTCTTGACTTCATGTCAGATGCAGGCTTCCCTTTAAAACAGTTACTCATGTGTAGACTGAATCTAGCGTAATGGTCTTTTTGAGCCAATGTAAGATAGGCGTTTGAAGTTCTTCCCTCATTAGGTTTCTTCCCTAATGGAATATGTACCAGTGATACAGGAATTAACCTTAATCTCCACGAAGTCTGTGATGATTAGGAACTCACATAACTGGAAGCACTATAAGCTGATTGTTCAAATAACAATTCCCTGAAGTATATCTGCAAAATTGCTGTGAGGTCTTAAGCTTACCGCTTCCATTTGGCATTAGATACGGTAGACACATTCATCCATAGCTGAAGCTTTTGGTGGAGTTGTTCTAACCTTTGGTCTTGGAAAACAGTCTTTATCAAATGAGATAAATTGGCTGAGGTAAAGGCAGACACTCAGGTTTTCTTGGTTTATGTATTTAACCATTATCTATTCAAAATAGTCAAACATGGAATAATTAAAAGAGTTCTAACAAATGCATTATTAATTAACAAATTACATTTCAGAATGAGAAAGTACTGTCAGTAAGCATTCCAAAAAGCTTTGATGTTTTTATTCACAGGGGAACTGTTGTGTGATTAAGAGCAGAGTCCTGTATTTTGTTAACAGGGCAAGGTAAATAAAAACACATGGTGAGGGAGGAAGACTATATTGTATTCTATAAGAAGTAGGATGTAGGTAATCAAAAGAACTAACATGAAATCATCAATATGTTACCAATTCAGGGGATTATACAATGTTCAGATTTTATTATTATCATTTCCCATCTCTCTCCCTTAAAGAGAATGTTATGTTTTTCTAACAAAACATAATAAATACATGCTTTTATTTAAAAATAGGTCTTTTATACGGAGCAGTTGCTTTGTTGTGTACAAGCATTGATTGAAGTATGCCAGGAAGACTGCAAAGAAATTAGCTTGCAGCTAATGAAAATTTTGGTGACAATAATGGCAATAGCATGTTCTCAGCACGTTAAAGAAAAGGTAAACTATGAGCTGCTTTAATATTTTGTGATGTTTCTGATTTTTGCTATTGATAAGACACTTGGTCTAAACAGAGCCATAATTATTTGTCTTGCTATTAGGTTTAAACTACAGAAATCCACAAAGATTGGTAGTTTGAAATTATTTGGTGTTGCGTGACCTTGAGTGTACCCTGTGTCTGTCTCCTCATCTTTTTCCGTAGCTGAAATTACTTGCAGTTTAGTCTCTTCAAAACGGGTAAAGACAACTTCTCCAGAAGAATAAATCATTAAAATCTTATTTGTGAGACCTAAGAACGTGTCCAATACTGCTAGTTTTATTTAGGGTTTGCTTATTTTCATTCTGTATATGTGTATGTACAATAATCTGTTTCAGAAATTACATAGAAATATAATAGGTAAACATTTAGATATACATAAACTTTCAAATTAATCAGATTCACCCATGAGAATGAAAGCAGCATGAGGGAATACTGGGATTCTGTGTTTAGTCATAAAACTGTTCTGCAAAGACTATCCCCATAGCACTGTTCTGGTGATTAGTTAATATTTAAAAGTCACTGTGAAGGCTGAAAGCATGTTATCACTTGTCAGTCAAAATATTGGTATTTCTGCTTGGCCAGTTCATAGTCATTAGATACTATGCCTGTTTCCAGGCAACAGTTTGAAGGTCTCAATTTAATGTTGAATCCTGCAAATCCACAGGGCTGTGATTAAGATTAACAGCGACAGAGACTAGGGTCTTACAGGTTATTTCTTTTGTAGAACTGGAGGACAAGGTAGTGCTAGGGTTAGGGTGGGACTGAAGTTGAGGTTAAAGTGCCAGAATTGCTGGATGTACTGTTGCATATCGCAACCATGACAAGACTAGAACATACACTGATGTTTCTAAGGCAAATACTAGCTCCTACATAAGTGTGATCTGCAAAAATCTGGTTAATATCGGAGTTTGGCTGACATAACAGAAAAGGATATTACTTGAGTAAGAAACTTAGGAGTTGGTCTTATTGCTACATCTTGTAAGGCTTTTTCACTGGCTGTGGGCTGTTCCAGTAGGGAGTAATGACTCGTGGCTACTCCAAGGTTGTGCGTCTCTCAGTGCATACTATATATGATTAATACCAGAATTATGTTTGGAGTTGGGTTTACAATTTGGGACAGCAGAGCCTGGAGAATTACATTTCTTCGTAACTGCTTGAAGGCTCACAGAGTCAGAATATGTGCTGATTCTGAGAAGGACCCTAGAATTCAATTTTATTTTGTGGCCAAAAACACCCAGCATGGGTCTGTAGGCTACAGTTGCAACTAGGTTTTGGTTTTGGTTTGGGTTGTTGATGTTTGCGTTAAAGTGTGTTTAGATTAAGTTTCAGATTAGATGGTTTGAAGTAGAACATGGGAAGCTCACAGTTGGGTGAGGGCTGCTGTTGGCCTAGAAGAACAGTTTACTAGGGTGGATATTAATCACTGGGCCATGGTTTAGGTGAAGTTTTGGGACAGGAGGTGTTCAACAGTTTAAACTTGTCACTGGATTCTGCAAAGCCCTGTCTGTGCTGTCGGTGCTGGTTGAGCTGCTGGTGCTTACTTTTTAGTTAGATATAAGTTACTGGATTATGTTAATGTTGGGTTCTACACAGGAGCACACAAGTTGCCAGGAAAAAACTCAGTTTATTTTTTGACTATTAAAGAACAATTTATCTATAGATCAAGAGTACCACTAGTGTTAAAAATGTGATAGTTTCATAATCAATTTTTTTTTTATTTTTAGACAAAGATCAGATTGATTTTTACAGTAGTTGACCTTTTTACCTCCCCACCAGAACCAAAAGCTTAAATGTTGCAGGAATGCCTTAAAATCAAGTACATCTGTAGATGCCCTGATAATAGATGAGCTTTTTTGGCTAAACGTTATCTCAACCCCTTATTTCTCTCTTCCTCTTTCTTCCCCAAGCTAAATATCAAATAAATCAGTAAGCCATCCTCATGTAGCATAATTGTGACCTATCCAAGTTGTCTTTTTTTCAAACGTGTGCCTTAAATGCGATGGCTATTCTACTTCCTTTTCTCTTGCTCCCAGGCATGGTATTCCAGAGGCCTGCGTAGCATCAGTATTTACGGCCCCAGAGCTGACAGGCTGCTTCCAGCAGGCATACATTTAGAAAATTATTCTGCAAGAAGTAAAATAGAGCAAAGCTTGAAACAAGGATTGAAAAGACTTTGCAGGTCAAAGAGGGTACAGCGTGAAGATCTGTCTCATGGAGGGCCAGTACAAGGATGGGATTTTGGCGGGGGGTTGTTCTGTGTGTGGTTTTCTTGGGGGTTTTTTGTTTTGTTTTTAAATAAACAATCTGTCCAAGTAAGCCTTGGACAGATGGATCTAGTATGTTTTGCCATATCTGGTCTGTTTAGCCTTACGGTGGTCTATAAAGTCAGCAACGAACCTTTGAAACCTTACAAACTCATACTCCTACAAAGAAAGCAGTTTCATGGAGATAAATTCTGATTTCCATGTACAGAAAAGTTAATCTCCCAAGATTATTAAAGGTTTAAGATATTCCTGCAGTTGCAGATGATTTTTAAACTTGACAGTACTTTGGATGAGAATCCTTTTTCTCATCAGCCTTTCTTTCAGCTAGACAGATAGAAAATCTGGCAACAAGATTACATAATTGCAATATTTCAATTTTGTCACAAAGACAAATATGGCTTGAATTTTTAAATTATTTTCTTTTCCCCAGTTACTGACTATTCTAAAACCTCCATGAGCTGTACAACTTGCAGAAGCCAAGAAGTCCCTGTTAAAATAGCATAAGACCATATCAAACAAATGTATTACGGCTAGCTTTACAAGTATACATTTGTTGTTTGGAAAAAATCTGCATAAAGGATCAAAAGATTTTGCATATAAACATAAATTGTTTTTTAAATTGCCGTATAGAACTTCAGTTCACACTTTACTATAAAGGGGACAGAAGATCA
This sequence comes from Falco rusticolus, assembly GCF_015220075.1. Lineage (NCBI taxonomy): Eukaryota > Metazoa > Chordata > Aves > Falconiformes > Falconidae > Falco > Falco rusticolus. Next base: position 31,463,214 of record NC_051190.1, on the reverse strand, counting down.
CAGAGATAGCCAAGACCACAGGTGATGTGACCTGATTGTGAACACTCAGGGTCTTGCTTCATTTTTGGCCCCTTTGCTATGTGTTAATCAGTGTTCTGGTTGCTTAGGGCTAACGAGAAAGACCGAGACCACCAACCGAGCACTTCAGTATCGTGATGAGGAGTGTGGTTTACAGCCGCAAACAGACTGAAGCCAAATCAGTTGTTAGAGTCTGTTAAGCATGTATTGAGCTTGTCAGTGACTTAACTGGTGACCTAAAGATAAGAAATTGTTTCATTACCAGTGGCCTGTGCTATCTTGGCTCTTCTTTCGGCACATGTTAATTATTAGCATGAAAATAATGTATCACTGCATTTGTTAGCATTCAAATATAGGAAAGAAAATCACCCTTGCTATTTTATTTTTTAAACTGTGAAATACAACTTAATGGGAAGATATGCAGCAGTCTATTGGCATATTTAATTTATTGTCTTTATTTAATTGTACTCTTGAAACTAGTTTATTTTAAATCACCTGTGAACAATGTATGACTTTGTATTTCTTGTTCAATGGGAAAGAACATCTTGCAGATTGTGTGGGATTAATAATGGGGAACAGTTTCTTTCTAGACACGTTCTGTAAAATTAATTTATGGATAAATTGATATTTTATATACAGGTTATTCTGAGTTATTTTGGCTAGCTGGCAGAATGCTTCCAGAAATGAGAAATCTATTGTGCTTGAGGCAGGCAAACCTGCTTTAAAATCAACCTTTGTCCTTAGCAAATCCTGATTTTTCTTATTTACACCCCCCCCCCCCCGACCCCGAGAAATCTCATTTATTTTCTCCACATCTGGTACTTCCATAATAACATCCTTCTCTGGCAAGTGATTAGTCCGTAAGATTCTAAAGGTCCTAGGCATGTATCAGCTAACTTGTGTGCTTGAGTTCAGCCTAAATATGTCAAAAACATGACTACAAATTGTCATTCTACTGAACCACTTAGGAGTCAAATGATGGCACTTCCAGCACTGCACTGCATCTTTCCCTGCTGGAGCTGCCCCTGCTGACAACATATGGCACTTCTCAGTGGGGTTTCTAACAGTGTCTTGCTCCCCATTCTCGATTCACTGTCCACTGAAATCACTAAGACTATAGATGCTACTTCCAGCCTGCTTTTAATCTCTTCCTTAGAGAAGTTTTGTACCTCTTGTAGGAGTCTTCAGGAATTGTAAAAGCAAATTTTCCTTTGTTTTGAAATAAATCTGCTACAAATGATTAAGAAAATCTATATGCTTCCTTGCCAAGCATGATCATGTCTGGAATTCATTTAGTAGTTCTTCTTACGTTTTATTTGTGTGTGTTATATTTGCCTGTCTTATCTGAATGTAAATATGAAGAAGGTATTTAAAATGTAACAGTGAATTTTGTTACTTCTAAGCAACACAAGTTGCAAATTTCAAAATGAACTTGCCCAGCTACTGGAAGGAGAGTGTCTTGCATAATTAAAATTGGGGAGGTGGGGGAAGGGGGAGAGGACTAATACCATGTCCTTTCTGAGCTGCAACAGCAATAGTTTTTGGAAGCTGCCATACCCTGCTAGATGGGATTGTTAGAAATTCCCTCTATGCTAATGTTTTAAAGCATTCTTAAATGAAGGAGAAAAATCACTACATCTTTAAAACTACGAAGAGCGTTTTTATGATGTCGTTAGGTTTTGGATGGGTTTTCACACGGATTAGACATTCTTTCATTTTGCTGTTAGGTTGCTGTGTTCCTTATGATTTCATTTTGAAATCAGGACAAATGTTTCACTTCAAATAAAAGTTAGTGGATGTAGTATAGGCAGACACTAAATATCAGTCTTGATTGTCCTAGTAGAAACTATGGAAATCTTTTTATGTCCCTTCTGTTCTTACAGTATAATTATGAGGTTTAGAAGTTGTGGGATTTTTCTTTAAAATTGTTTCAGTTAAGATAAAGTGTCCTGTCTCTTGTTTTGACAGGCAGAAGAAACGATGTCTTCATTAGCTGAAGTGCAGCAATTAGATAGTTCTCTTGATCTCTACAAGCAGCATATAACTCAGCTTATGGAATGGGTTTCAGTATCATGTGATTGTTGGACATGCTGTTCTCCAGAAATATTGCAGTTGGATGTCATCGCAACTCATTCAGGTACAATTTATTTAGTAGTTATAAAAAAATAAAATAATAATACAGTAATAATCTCCATAGCCTGAAGACATGCTGTATTTAATAATCAGAAACGTCACGAGACTGTGATGGAAAGCAAGACTGAAAATGTTGAAGCAGTTCAAATTCCAAAAGACTCCTTGGCTGCAAGGAGCTTACTAAAAGCACTTAAGCTTTCAGATGAATGAAATAGGTGAGGGTTATGTGGAGCCTAACTGATGTAGCTTATGTCTCCAAAAATTTATCTATTTTTTCCATCTATTCACTAGTCTTATAAAAGATACTATCTTTTTGTACGAACACTTCCTCACTTCTGTGTATAGATTAGTGAAACACTGGCATACGCTTTGCTTATGTTCACTGTGTAGATCTGAAGCTTCCTCTGACGCAGCTCTTCAGATTGCATCTGGAGGCAAGGGACACAGTGACAGGCAGTCCTTTTCACCTAGGCACCCATTTTAAGATTATTAAAATGCAAAGTCCTGTTTATTTGGTTTTTCCTTTCTATTAGTTAAAAAGGGGATGTAGATAGCTATTTCAGCTACATATGGGTGAAGTATTTTTATTGATTGCTACTGCAAATAGCTAAATGTGGACAGGTATGTTTTAAGGGACTATCTTCTGCATTTAATCCTGGAATTTCAAAAAGAGCCTCAACAAAACTATCTGAAGCACCTACTTGTTGGTTTGTGTGGCAACCAGCATTAAGTACTTTTTCCTTTTTCATCTGTGGAAAGAATCAGTGCAGGATCTGAGAGGCCAACTTTTCTGTATATTTCTGCTCCTGTTTCCATGACTGAGGAACTTCTAGACGGTTGTCTCTGTTTTTGTTAATGCTAAATAAATTATCAAATGTCTGGGCAAACATTTTGGCTTGTACCCAACACTGGTAATATGCTATTGTCTGTGTTTGCTGTCTGACACAGCAGTTCCTAGACCTTGGTGGGGTTTTTTTCTTAGTTTTCTTTTCATTCCCACACATAATGTTGTTTTAAATCAATTAATTAAGTTCACTCATTTCAATTTTCTGAGGTTTTACTGTTGTTCAGGAATATATGCTTCAGCTGAAATTAGCAATGTAGTTTATTTTCCATCTCTTGAATTTCCTCTTATCAGTTTGATATAATAGTAGTATCTTTTTAATGTCTCGGAACTCACATGAAGCAATGTATTTTGAATAAATGCTGTGAAAATAAAGACCTATTTGTTGGCAAAGAAATTTAGCAAATTGCAGTTCAACAGCCTGTATTGTTTCTGTCTAGACAGTGAAGATTTGGGGGGAGTATATTATTATTTTAAACATTAAATTTCCAGATATTATTAAATGCTATTGAACTTGTTTTGGAATCTTGAACGCTTCAATCTGTCCATTCCATGTGTGAGGAATATTATTCTCATCAGAAATGCCAGTGTTGTGTCTCCTTCTGGGAGGATTTTCTGAGTGACTGGAGCTGAATTGGATGTGCATCACAAGGATGCAAAGCTGAAGAAGTTCCTAGAGGAAAGCAGTTTATTGCAAACGTAGAGCAGAAGGAGCATTCTACAGCAAGAAGCTTGCAGAACAAAGCATTTGTGTAGCCTATGTGTATTCTTCCTCTTTAAAACCATGCTCATGCTAATCATTATCAAGGAGAAAGGCACAAGCTTCCTTCTGTTTTGGGAAAATAACTTCTTCACATGTTCAGATAACAGGGGCTTTTTGTTTGTTTTAGTGGTGAAAACAGAATTCATCGTAAGATGTGAAAATGTTAAACTAGAGAATGGATTTGGAAAATATTTTTATTTAAAGTAGCTTCTAAAATTCATCGTATTTCAGATTCTCTTGTAAAACGCAAAATAAGCATTATTTAAACATGGGGAAAGAATACTGCTGCAGTAATTCTGCTTTTCAAGTTTGGAGGTGGACCCTTTCAAACATGCCCTTTCCTGTGCCTCTGAGAGTCATGAACGTATTTCCCTGAATGCTACATGTGGAAAAACTTGAAAGAAGAAAAAAGCGTAGTTAATGCTGCTGTTTGGAGTGGTGTCATGGTAACTTTGTGCATTAGCCTGGAGCTTTCAGAGCTACATAACTAATAGTGTTAATCCCCCCTCAAATGCATTAGTCTACCCAAAATGTCATCTCGTACCGGTGGTCCCAGCAACTAGCAGATGTCATTGATATGTCCATGCTATATAATGCCGTGTGGTACAGCAATACCATGCTGGCTACGTGAATGTGGGGTAAACCAATCTTCACGGAGCACTGTGCTGCCGTTGCTAAGACTATGGGTACCTGAGCCCCTGGACAGTTAGTCTGGGTATTTGTATATGGCCTAACAAGATGTAACATGGGTACATCAACGGTTGCCATGCAAGAGTGGAAAGTTAAGTACTATTTTAATACCAGACATATTACAGATTTTAATGCACTTGCACATTAAACATCTAAACAGAGCTTATTTGTACTCAGAAATAAGTCTTAAATGTTTATTTTCTAGGTCCTGTCATAGGTGAAGCTCTAAATGATTTTATTCTCATTCTTAAGACGTGTCTTCAGCCAGACAAAGATCCCCAGATGAGGTTAAAACTTTTCACTGTTTTATCGCAGTTGTTCCAGAAAGCAAGTGAAACCGTCAATTCTCAGGGGTAAGTAGAGTTCTAATTTCACACAGCTATTTGAACAGTACAGTGGCATTAAAAAGTAATGACCATGGTAGTTATTTAACCCCTGTAATTGTGTCCATGTTAGCATGTCTGGAAGAAGAAAGACTTTCCCACCATCTTCTACTGCATATTTTTTTGCTGTATTTTTTAACAATGCTTAGAAGGGCAGAATGCAATAATTTTAAAAAAATTATAAATAAATTGAAGTCTGGACTTCTTCCACTGTAGTCTTCCTACTTCTGCCACTATGGATAATTAAAATGGATGTCATGCAGATCTGGATAGTCTTCAAAAAAGAAAGAGCTATAGTTGAAAAGAATACATGTTTGAAAGCCAAAATGGGGATTCTTAAGAGAGAACTGTGGAGGGCGTTAGTGGTTTGTTTTTTTTTTTCCTTTTACTCCCAGCCAGCTGCTAAATCCTTAAACTTTCCCTGTAGTCATTGCAAGGAAACACTAAAACACCCCCAAAAATGGGCATTTAAAAATGCCCGTGATGCAGCATGGTGTTTAAAAAGCATTGAACTAAATGTTTGATAAAGGATTAGTATCATTCTCAGTGACTGAAGATGGAAGTCTCCTGTTGCTTGGCACTTTATGCATTGCAAGTACAATCTAACTATAATTTATGGTGCTTATAAAACCACTCCATTTATAACAATGCCAACAGTGAGGCTCGTTTGTTATTATTAATTTACCCTTACTAGTAATGCAAACACTTCTGTAAAGTTGTCCTGAATATGTAACCCATATCTGCTCTCCTTTTCCTAGTGCCCGTTGCATTTAACATGTAATTGTATTCTTATGCTTTTTGTTTTTTGCAGTTTTAACTCTTAAAACAAAAAACAATCACAAGAAGTGTTTTTCCTAAAAGTACTTTAATAGGAATTGTCACTTATATTTAAATTTTTTTTTCATTATTCTAATTGGCACTTAGTGGGGATTCTGTTATACTGAACATTTATTCGGGTTCCATGAGGCTGCGTTAGTATGAATGTAGACGTATTTTTACCGTTTTTAGATATATTTAGTATATTCATGGCCTACATCATACAGTGGGGGCAAGAGGAGGAACAAGCCTGGTGTTCCCATTCAGGGGGGGATTCCAGGTAAGCTGAAGAATCTCTGCCTAGGCATCCCTTAATGGATTTTGAGCTAGTGTGCTTAAGATGGAATATAATGAAGCTGTCCTTTTTTTAACTGAAAGCTTTTGTGCTGATAACTGGTGTTATCAGTTACTGTATTTTCAGGATCCAATGTCAAAATCCCTATTCATGTGAAAAAATCTTTGTAGTCAGTGGATTAGTTGTTTAAATAATGTAACTGAGCGGTAGTTACAAGATCCACTAGATATGCAAGAATCTTCCTAAAAGAAAGAGAAGCGAAGCACTCTGAAGTGTTCCAGGAACTGTTTGTTGTAAGCTAATCTGTTAAACCTCAGATCTGTATCATCTGAGAATGCAAAGATGTGGAGCCAAGAAACTCATTTTATGTGTTCTGTGGTGCTCTGAGCACAACAATCATACTTACTAAGTGTGTAATAACGTAATTCAGTCTAAAAATGGGATAATGTGACTCTCCTATCTATTTATTTTCTTTTATGGCCTAATTTTACTGTCCCTTTATTTACTGCAGGATACATTATTAGCTCTTGTTCATCTGCTATACAATCACACTTACTATCTTCTACATTTGTTCATTCTTTCAAAGTATTTAGTCAAATTCAGACCTGGCCAACAAGTTAGTCACACTGGCATTTCTTCTTTATGCTATTTCTGAGGAGGAAGAGCAGGAGACCATTTAACTCAAAATGTATAACAGGTTACAGCAGAATAATGTTTGAAGAACAGAGTTAAATTCTTTGATCTGCCTCTTGTAGAGATCTGCAGAAAATCATTTAGGCTGCATCTAAGCAGTGTGACAGGTACGCTACATGGCATGCTACAGAGTCCTGATGTGCACTGATCCTGACAAGAGTGGCTAGAGGTAGGAAGGAGCTCTCTATTACCGGATAGCCTTATTCCTTCTTTATTTCTCACCTGTACAGCAGGATTGGTAGCACTTTGCTCTGAAGGTCTCTGAAGTGCTCAGGTAAGTATATCAAGTTAGGTCATGTAGGTACTGCTGGTAGAAAGATGATCAGTGCAGGACCATATGGAGAAATATCATCGAAGAGTGAACTTTTGTTTTGGCAGTAGTCAAGGTAAATAGGATGAAAAACAAAATCTTTCATCTGCAACCCAGTTGTTTGTATAAGTAATGGAACCAGAGAGGGGGAAAAGAAAACCAATGCAATAAGCTGCCAGCTTCACTAGGATTCCCAGGAAAGGGAAATTATCAGTGTGGAAAAAGTAGAAGAACATGTTTCAAAGTAATACTCTCAGTAAATATAGCCACACATCACACCAGCTCTACACAGGTAGCCACGAGGGAAGTTCTTGTGCTCGAAGCAGTATGAGTGAATGCCCTTTTGTCAACATTAGATATATCCATTGAGGTTTGTAGACCTGTTTGTATGAAGAACAACTCCTGGCTAAGGCTGCCCCAGTCTAACTCATAATGAGGCTCCCTGTCCTCTGACAACAAGAGCAATGCAATGAGTTTCACCCGTAGGTTTATCTTCAGAAACTAAAAAGCGGTACAGGGAGGTGAATGACTCTTTAAAGTCTTGATCCTACTTAACCATTGTCACAGCAAATGCATTAATGTAGGAACCAACATGCAAAGGTTTGAGGTTTGAAGAGGCTAGATTTAGACTAGGTATCAGGAAGAAATCCTTTACCGTGAGGGTGGTGAGGCACTGGGGCAGGCTGCCCAGAGCAGCTGTGGGTGCCCCATCCCTGGCAGTGCTCAAGGCCAGGCTGGGTGGGGCCTGGGGCAACCTGGGCTGGTGGAAGGTGTCCCTGCCCGTGGCAGGGAGTTGGAACTCCGTGCTTTTTAAGGTCCCTTGCAACAGAAGCCATCTTATGAGTCAGTAATTACTGTGTGCACAGATCTTATTTTAGCTATTTCATATCCATTGGAGGATAAAGTCTCAACTCTGTAAATACAAACAGCACTGACAGGGTATGGTTCTTTCATGGAAATGACTTAATTAAGAATGTGACTTAGAACTAAGTTACGCAGATTTACAACTGTAGGATCTGAAAATGGAGAGGGGGGAATTTAATTGCATCAACAACAGCAAAAAATACATCTTAACGGTAATGAGAGATAGTGTAGTGAAGTAGTAATAAATTCTGGTTACACAATCGCATTCGCTGCTGGCAGTAATTTGTTTAGCTCCTTAAAAACATTCTAACAGTTTAGATAGGAAGTCTTTCAGTTATTATGCTAAACACAGTTGTGTGGTCATTTGATTTTGTTTGAGTCCGACATGATTGAGTCGGATAATTGCCAGATACTGCTTTACTGATTCTATTTCAAGGCACTAGAACAAATATTCTCACAAATAGCATAGCCTTGTGGTTAACATAATGCTGATGGAATTTACCTTTATGTTTTGACAGATTGGTTTTTCTTTGCAGCTTAACAGAAGGCTTTATTAAAAACAGAAGCAGCTACTGATCAGATTGCGCAGTAGCACAGAGAGCACAAAACTTTTCTTAGCTTTGGAGCTAAGGAATTTTGGAACGATGGTGATCATTAGTTAAGGATTTTTTAATGGAAAATTATTAATTCTCAAAAATTTGTTTAAAATAACAAAGCTAAAGGTTTTTGATGAATTAAAGTGTGTCTAATGGGACATCAGATTTCTTGTTTATTACTGAGTCTTAAGTGCCACCTGCTGGGCAGGAAGCAGGAGGGGATCCCTGACGCTCGGACATGGTGCTCCCTTAGCCAGGGGCTGCCGCGATTGAGAGACGGGACACAGCTTGATGCAAGCAAATGTCACTTTAATTAGCCTAATATCGTGATTATATACGCACAAGCAATTGTTACATCTTATTCTGATTGGTCCAAAAACTTGCTTATTCTATGACTGTGTGGCAACTCGCGCGAGGATCTCACACTAGCTATTAGCAATTCAGCAATAGTTAAAGATAACAATGTCTGCAGTTCTTGTACCATGTCCTTGAGCAAGCTGACAAACCCACCGCCTTATTCCTTGTATAGTCTCAACTTGATACTTAGTCCCTGTTTCTATACCCTTCAGTAATTTCTCATGTCCCTTATCACCAGAGCTTGTGACCCACAAGCTCGAGCACATTCCTTTCAGCTGATTGTTACTTGTGGTCCTGCTTCCCAGGCCCCCTCCTGCAAGGGGCTAAGCAGCAGCCAGGTGTATCTATTTCCATCATGCTGAAGATGGAGATTTTCAGTTTTGTCTGTGTGCATTAAATAGTTAAGGCTTGGCAGGCTAGCTGGTCATACTTCAGTCAGATTATACCAGGATGACACGGTCTAACTGCAGTGGATAAAGGGTAGTTACAAGAAAGAAGTAGATAACAATTAATTTTCTTTTTACATTGTTACAATATTATTATGGAATTTTTTAATGCTGGATTATTTTGTTTTTAAAATAAAGCTGTTGGGAGGATTTTTTTAAACATAGTGGTAATTGTTAACATCTACCCATTGTGGTCTTCCTGTGGCTTGGCACATCTCTGTAGGAGCCACTTATTCATCCTGGAAATGTAGGACTCCTAAAAAAAAGTCGGCAATAGCTTCTTCCCTTTCTGCCAAGCACCAGGGTGGTGATTTGCTGTTTTGCACTTAGGTGGCTGCAGTCCAGGTCTGTGGGAAGTTTGAGTAGAGTGGCACACAAGTTGAGGTAGATTCAGCCTGTTATTTCTCAGTCTGTTTTGGATGCTGCCAGCTGCTTTTTAAGGCAGAGAGACACAGTGAATAACCTAAGCCTTAGTTATCTGGTCACAGCCAGGCACAAATGTCTCTGATGCAGCAAAATCTTTTTTTAACTTGTGTGTAAGATCTATATCTTTGATTGAGCTGGAATTAAATAGGTGTGAGGGAATACTCCCTATTGCAATTGCCGACTCTCTAGGAACTTCTAGCATTATAATAGCCCATTCAGTAGAGGGGGAGGAAGAAGCATCAGGAAAAGTATCACAGATTTGTGTTTGTAATGAAAACAAACTAGTATTGGGACTGGCACCGCTGGAAAATCCTACAGACCTCTCATCCTTGAGGGAGACGAGTTTCTGAGCCAAGGGAAAGCTGTGTAGACTCCCTGCAGTATCAGTAGTTCGGGTCTCATCAATAGCATTCATACTTCTCACATTATAAATACTTTTCACTGGACAGTCTCAAAGGGCCTTACAAATATTAATGAATCCTCACAGCATTCATATGGGGTGTTATCTCCACTCCACAGACGGGGAAAATGAGACAGAGAGAAGGTAAGTAGTTTACCAAGATAACACAGTGAGTCATGGGCATCGTCTGAAGTGGGAGAAAGTCTAGCCTCCCCTTTCCATGAATGTTAGGTATTTGTTAAATATTATCTACAAAAATTAAGTTATGAAAAGCTTATCATAAACACTGCAATCACATTGGCTTATAAGAATTTTATTTTTTTACAGAATCTTCTTTTTTCCTTTTCTGCCTATGTTTGTATGATGGAAAATTCTTTTTTACCTCCTGTCACTCTCTTTATCACTTTCTCATGAACCTTTATTTTGCTTTCTTATTTTTGGCTTCAGGCTGTTCCCTAGCTACCTTGAGACTGTGATAAAAGACATACTGGCTCCTAATCTGCAGTGGCATGCTGGAAGAACAGCAGCTGCCATCCGCACTACAGCTGTATCATGCCTTTGGGCTCTTATCCACTGTGAAATGCTTTCACCAGAAGAGGTAAATTCTCTCTTTCTCATCAAACGTACTTTGAAATCTTAGGCAAGAAGATAAAACAAATACGAGGGGGGAAAAAAAGAATGCATCTTTATTGTAGGTAATATTTCCAGAGGGACATCTAGTTTTCATAATAAAATTAATTAATTGTAATTGAGTATTAGTAATAGAAATGATCAGTAGTAGAGGGACAATGATATTCTGATAAGACACCTGAGGCTGGCAGTATGGTAAAGCTGTAGAACTCGCCATCATCAACATTTGTAGATCTTGTTGTAGTGTAATTATTACTCCTGTAGCACAAACTATTAACCACTATTAGCACAACAACTTGGGTACTTGACGTGACTGGACCCCTAACCAGCGCCTGTGCAGCGGCACTGGAGCTAGCCAGGACGTGTTTCTGTGTACTGGGGCAAAGACAAGTTACCTGGTTGCCTTGGGGCCCACAGGTCCATTTAGGGAAAAAAAAAAAATCAAAAATATTCCTGGAAAGGGCAGGAGGGCAGGAGAACTTGAGATGGGTCTTGAAAGGTATCTGAAGAAGCTGAAGTAGAGAGCTAACAAGGAGTACACTTGAAGAAATGTTACTCACCATAGTGATTAAGGATTAATTGAATCTGAGGGGTTTTTTGAAGCTGCTTTGCTAACAAAAAAGCATTTGGAAGTGATGCACTGGAAATACATTAAGGGCATTTAAAAAAAAATAAATTTAATTTAAAAGTTATTAAATGTTCATAGTCTGTGTTCATAACAAACCTTAATTGAACAAAGTGCTTGAACACGTGTAACTGGCTGAGTTCACATATATGAAAACATTTATATCACGCTACTGTTCTAGTTAAACATTTTTTATGAATCAGTGCCTTAATGCCTGTTTTGCATTAATGTATACAAAATGTACATATTAATAGCAAATCACAAAACTCACTAAACACAGTATCACAACAGTCTTTACTGAAAAGGTTCCTTTTAGAATAAGAGCACCATCTACTGGTACGTGTGCATAACTTTAATCTCCAAAGTATTTAAAGTTTTGCCTACAGGTTTTTTTTTAAATAAAAAGGCAAGCAAGTGTAAAGCTTTTACAAGTTACGTAAAACTAATCTGCATATATACAGAGCATTCATGAACTGGATGATCGACTGGTGGATTTTCATTGCCCAAATGTGCTTAGAGGCAAAAATAGAGCTGTTTTATCTTCCAAGATTTTCAGGTTAACTTTCATGGTTACCTTTTTCTTTTTAAACTAAGCCAGCCATTATTGGTCAGACTTAATGGTAGCTTCTGTAACCAGTAAGCATATTGGTTTAGAGTGACTGAAAAGCTGTTGTTCTGTGTTTTTTCCTGTTAATTGTAGATCTTAAAAGTCAAAGACGGCCTAATGCCCCAGGTTATTGCTGCCATGGATGAAGACTCTAAAATTACTCGACTGATGGCTTTACGTATTGTTGGTGTATTTTTAAAAGTCTGTGGGAGGCAGTTTGATGAAGAAAAATTTACCAGCGTTTACACAGGTAAGTGTAAAAGTTTAATTGTTTTACTCTTAAGTAAAGATCTCAGTGTTGAAGAATTACCGTTGTTTTTATCTGAAGTATCATAGTTACCTTAGCTTTTAAGCATGAAGAGCTTCATGCTGGAGCAGTGGGCGGATTCACTATAGAGCTTTAGGAGTCACTTTGGAAGTTGCCCACCTCACCTACGGAATCACTGCAGCTGGTAGCAGTGAAAGCACTAAGGGACTGGGTAGTAGCAAAACCTGCTGTATGTCACTGGCACCTGGCTTTAATGCCACGTAAAGAGCAAAAAGCCTTTGAGCAGTCTGAGATGTGAACAGGGGCAATTTTATTTAGACTCAGTTTTGCAGCTGTTCTTATTTTACTCCCATACTCTAATATTCTAATGCTATTTCTGCGTTCTCTTATCTAGTATTTTAACTATCTAGGTAGTTCTTCCCCAGGGTAATCTTATAGATATTAAGGAAATAAAAAAAGCACTGCACAAAATCGTACCATTAACAGCATCTTTGTATATGAGAGGCAGTTTAATGTCTTAATCCTGCAGAGACTAAGCATGGTCTTTAAGCAGTCTCATCAGTTTACGCGTATAAAGTACACATACACATCTTAGAAAATCAAGGTGTTAAATGCTTCAGCAGGCATTGCTGGGTGTGACTCCAACAGCGCTTGCCTCTTGCAAGGCCTTTCTGTAGCAGCTTTTTAGCTGCAGTATTTCATTGCACGGAGGTGGTGTATCGCAGACCAGTGAACATCCTTTGGGAATGCCCTCGCTCCCAGTTGAGCAGAACTGAGCAGCATTCCCAGCGTTATTATGCATTAGACCACTAGATGGAACTTCACTCAATATTACGGCCTTTGCAAGGCTTGCCAGTAGTTTATCTGCATTGCTTCCTAGTTTAGACTATATGAAATAATGTTCTAACTATAGTGAAAGCAGAACAGTAATGCATTATATAAATGGCAGTCACATTGTTCTCCTTGCTGTGTTTGAGGGCCAAGAGCAAGCCATTTCATTGTACCATAAATAGGCCTGAATAGGCAGTGGGTTGGGCTCTTTATTTAATAAAAAAAGGGGGGGGGGGGAACCAGGGAGAGAAAAAAAAACCTAACCTAGAGCGCTGTAATGTCAAATAGAGCTATTTTCTGTAATGCTTCTTAGGATGATGTTTAAATGCTAAACAATGGATCAGGAGCAGTACAGTCTCTGCTATGCGACAGGATTTACGTTCTCAGAGATACACACAAATAAACCAGACTTTCCCCAGCTCAGCATCTTAATGGCTGATACTTTTTCTTCCATGGCACAGTAGAAGTCTAACAACAAACATTTTTACTTTGGAGAAATACACGATCCGACAGTTATCAAAGTATATCTTTGCATCTTGCATATTCAAATAGTCTGCAATGCAGTAATATTTGATAGAAATACTGTGCTTTATAGAGCATAGAAATATTTAAGCTATGTACCTCAGTAATGCATTAACAGACATTCATAGTATCATGTTAGAAAGTACTAGAGATTGTTCAACTAATCTAAATGATTTTGTACATTTCTTTCAATGTTTTTGACAACATAACAATCCAATAACAACGCAGGGCGTGCTTTTTAGGAACAATGTATGCCATGTATTCACAATGTTCCAATGACAGAAATACATCATAAATTCAACAATCATTTCAACAATGACAAAAATACATTTGTTTTTTCAAATGCAAAAGATAACGTTGCTGTTCTCACAGTGCTGTTTGGTTATTTATATGCTCCTTTTTCAGAAGTTCTAAAGCGTCTGGATGATGCTTCGTGTGATGTACGACTGGCAGCTGCTCACACCTTAACTAACTGGTTTAAATGCTTAAAGGACAGTGATGTGAAATCTGCAATGGAAAGTCATATTGAGTTTCTGTACCAAGAACTGTTGATACATCTCGATGACCCAGATCAAAACACCCAAAATGCAGTCCTAGGTAAGACTTTCAGTTGTACGTATTTTTAACGATGCTTTTTAAATCATGTTTCAAGTGTTATGTGAAAGTAGCACGTGCAAGTAGAGACTAATCCTGACAGGCTAGGAGCTTTCCTTTGGGTTTCAGTGGGTGTGAGCTCAGACCTTCTGCCTGTGCGCAGCGTATGATGTTTTATCTGGCTTTCACCAGAAGGGGAATATCCGTGGATCTGATGCATCACAAGACTTTATAGATGGTGAACAGGTTATGGAGCATAGACACTAACCACTGCAGGATGTAACTGTATCCTAGTGTGCTTGATGGATTCTTTGGGATTTATGAATGTATCAGTCTGTGTTCAAGCATGTAAATGTCACAGTACAGACCTCAGCAAATGAGGGAGGTATCGGGTTGTCATGACTGCACAACGTGTAGAACAACTTCCAGGTTAGGTTTTGGTTACTTTGAGGGAACATAAATAGTGAAATGCAGAGTGGCTAATGATTTAAAAAACATTACTTTTGTTTTACAGAAGTTTTAAAAGAAGGAAGCGTTTTATATCCAGAACTGCTCGTGAGAGAAATTGAAGGGGCTGTACGTAAGCATCAAACACCAGTGTATTGTAATAAACTGCTACATCACATTCAGTCAGCCAAAGAATCAGCTTTATGAATCAGTGCTGAAATTTTTTAGTGAACTGTATGTGAAATCTGTATTATCTGGATTACTTTCATCTTTTCATTTGCTTAAGAAAAGCTGAGTAATAAATTTATTGGTTTTTCTTTGTCAGTTCCCTATTAGCTCATTTAAAGTCAAATTGGCACAATTCTACGTTCTTTGCTGTTTGAACTGTTGTTTGTATTTGCTAGCAATAAAACTGTCTTAATTCACTTTGCATTGGAAGTTTTTCAGATACAAGGTTTAAAGGAGGAGTGTTTTTCAGGAATTTGACACTGCAATTGAGAAAGATTATTTAACAAATGTAATAGTCTAATGTCAAAGTTACTAATGTAATTCACTGAGGACTCAGTCTTTCAAGGAACATTTCAAACTGTGGATGAAATCAGACTTTGTAGAGTCGGTCTGTGAGGATCAGTTTTATCAGGACAAAACCCCAGCCAAACTCCTCTTGCATAAAGCAGCAAAGATTTTATAATGTTTCAAGTACTCATTATGCTGGTACAATAAGGAGCGTATTCTGAGTCGGTGTTACTAAAGGAATAGTTTTTATTGTCACTGCATTACATTTGATGACTAAGAATAAAAGACTTTTTTAAATTAAGGTTTACACATGGGAGGAAATATGTTTTGTCATTTAGATTAACAGTATTTATATTTTTGTATTAAATATACCGCATCTGCAGTTTTTATATGTACGCCATTGTGCCTTGGAAAGCAAGAAATGTTTGTTTGCATATTTGAAATGAAATTCTGCAACATTAGGTTAAAGCTTGATTTATTTTGTAGAAGACTTGTGGTTTTAGTGTTGTCTTATTCTCAGCTGTGTAATAAAGTGAGCTGCTAGATTCTCGTCTACATCATTGTGGGGTAGTGTGCTATTTATTGTACACACAGATCATGGAAAATCAGGATCCTGATTTTTTTTTTTTTTTTAATTCTCTGTATAACAGACAAAAAGTGCTCTTCGGCTTTGGCTTCATATCAAGTCTAAAACCAGAAAAATAGGCTCAGTAGGGTTTGGTAATACTCCTTTGCTGTAGGAAGTCCTTGTGTTTGTTTATCCTTCTGAGTTAACTTCACCTTTTCAGATTTGTGACATAATTGTTAACCCAACCATGATCGCTTTGCAGCAATATCTACTTGCATTCTCAAAGAAACATTTGAGAGAGATTAGCTAGACAAGACTTACTCCGAGCTTAAAAGCAAAGTCATGCAAACTCATGGCTACTTCTACACAATATGTTAGCTTGCTTTGAAAATTCAGCCAAAAAGGGACAATAATACTAACGATGCAGAATAATTGAGTAGTTTCTTATGGATCCAAAAGCTATTTTGCATTCCTGTAGAACAGGATACTCATTTTAGATCATATGTACTGTCTTAAAGTTGACTTTCTTTTCATGAAAAGCCAAAATTAGAACCGTTCCTGTATTGAGCAGCCTTTTAGTTTACTAAAAACTATTTAACTCACTATACCTGGAGGGTCAGCTGAAATTCTTAAAGGGGAAATGTGAGTAAAATAAAAATCCCTAGAAGACAGTAAATGGAGTGGAGAGGTGGTGGAGTCTCCAGCCTTGGAGATAGTCAAAACTTGATTTACCACAGCCCTGGGAAACCTGTTCTACCTGACTGTGCTTGGGCAGGGATTTGGACTGCATGATCTAGAGAGGCTTCTTCCAGCTTCAGCTGTTCTGTGATTCCATGACATTGTTTCCTTAGTCTAACTGATTAATAAAAAGCCAATTTAATTAGACTGGAAACAGACTACATAACTATCCTAGTTGACCCCATCGAGTTTTCATTCAACTGTTGGTTTCAACAAGTCTGTTCTCAAAAAGAATTGTTTCAAAGTGTTGCAAAGCAGCAGGTTCTTCCAACACAACCTAAAGTTTTGCTTCAGCACTAAGAACCAGTTCTTATTGTAAAGTTCCCTTGAAAGTCCACCAAATAAATCCTACTTAACATTACTACAGGCACAATTTTATTTGCTTCCTATGTTGGCAAAATTTAGATTCTTTTACTTTACCACTAATTGTGGCCTCGTGATAGCTGCATTACAAATGTTGTACAGGTGCTTTTAATTATTCTTCTGATCAAAAGAAGAGATATTTGAAAACCCAACTTCAAATGTAGGATTAGAGGAAAGAACCTTCTTAGGGGAAGTGAAATCTAGTGAAAGTATTTAAAAATGTTCTAAACCTGGTACAGAAGTAGTAAGAGCTGAAGTATTCATCAAGCTTGATATCTCCAGCAGGCTGGGAAAATTTTTTTCTGCATAGGTTGAGCAATTTTGTTATCTTCCAGAGCAGTCTGCTGTGGGATGCCTCCCAAAGAGAAATCTCCGCATCGTCCAACAAACCAGCTTTTTTCTTGAGAGCCAGGAGAGCTTTTTGAATTGAATATTCTAATAGTCCTTCTAGAGACGTGTTAAAGAGCAAGCTGATCTTGTTCACAAATGTATGACAAACTAGATTATGTGCCACTACGTCCTTTTATTAGAAAGTGTTCTCGACAGGAATTCAGCAATGCGCTGACCCTGCTTATAGTTTACCATAGTTCAATTCATATAACCCAAATTTCTCCAATCCAGTTATGAGGAAGTACTATAACTGAGTCTTCTGTGGATGGTATTTGAGCCTGCATTTTAAAGTTATGTTCTTTGAGGCTCAACTTTCTCAGCTTCAACCATTAACTGCATCAGTAGGAACACGACTTAAATGTACAATTTTTTTTCTTTTTTGCTAGCTCAGCTATTACATGTACTAGATTTTATTTGCATTCATTGCCTAATGTTACTAAGATCATATTCATTACATAACTTTTTAAAGCCGGGACAATTTTTTTGGGGGCCACGCAGTTATCTCAAAATTTCAGACTCTTTAGATAAGCAGGCTTTAGCCCTGCCCTTCCTGTGACAAACAGATGTGCTTCTGTCTTCGTCCTTGTCAGCTACAAGACCTGTTGTGGAGGATCCGGGGACTTGGATTCTCAGCAAAAGAAAGGTTTTGGTAAGTGAATATCTAACTGAATATAGAATTTGTTGACTACCTTAAATAGAATCTATTAATTAGACATTGAGAGGGTACTGTCAAACGAGGCGCCTAGACTTTGAAAGTCTACATCAGAGAGCATTTCTAGGAGAGATGGGAGGTTAAGTATGTTCCCAGATCCATCCACTTCTCGTCCATGCAGGTCCTTACAGGCAGTCCAGATTTCCTCAGAAATGCTTTAGGCAGATTGCAGATCGCCTGTCTGCAGGTTTCTGGCAGTGCATCTGAGCCCGCGGTAAAGATGCACTGATGTACTTTGTTTGCGTACGCAGTGTGCTCCCCAGAGACTAACTGCTAGTTATGACCGGAAAGTTATTATAAACTATAATAACCCATCAGAACTTGAAGCCTAATCTCATCTCTCCATATAGAACTTCAGTTATTATAGTATAATATCTGTCTAGTTGTAAGTGGAAATAACCAGAAATAACTAGTATAGTATAGTACAGTTTTACTATACTATAGTATTATAGTATCATGTAACCATAACAGTTACGTTATTAAACTGTTTTATTTATTATTTACTGTATTTAAATTATTATACTATAATAGCTACAGTTCTCTATATGCATATTAATTTAGAGTTCCGGTGGGTTATTGCGTAGGGTTTATCTCACTTGGGGGAAGTCCCTTGTCTGCACAATGCAAACACACGAGCATTGCCCCAGACCTACAGGACCGTCTTGGCCTGTGGAATTCAGCCGCCGCTTTCAGAGGAGCCAAGTTTCTGTTTCATTTGAAGAATCTGTGTTGTGATCACCGCATGGGAAGGTGAGCAACTCTTGGCTAGAAGAGTGGATCATGGTGGGTATGTAATGGACTGCTCCGTGCCTCAGCCCTTTCATGTGAAGCTCTGACCACATTTTAAAAAGAAAGAAAAATAAAGCAAAAAAACCCCATATCTTCATTATTAGACAGCTGAAGGATCAACAAAAATTAACAGTTAACAGGCTTGTGTCCATTTACTGAGATCAGTCCCCCAAGGAAGCTCACGAACAGCAGTAACGGAGATGAGGCAGCAGATGAGAGCTGTGAGGAGAACGGCTGCTCCGTCAGCCTGCCTTGTATGTAATCGGCTTTTCTTGTTAATGTCTGAAATCCCCTGTAAGTCAGGACGATGGCAGGATCTAGTGGCAAAATGGAATTGAAGTACTTTACAGCTCTCATTTAACTGATAACCTAATTGTTCTCTATGGAGCGCCCGATGCCTTTGGCTGACAGCAATGATGGTGTAGAGGAAGGGCCCTGATGAGCATAACCATAAAGTGTGATGCAGATGGTGAGAAACTTTTTCTTTAATGAGCAAGAAATCATTTTTCCAGGTATTTTACACAATTTTCATACTCATGCATATATATGATTATCTCCGCTTGGACATAAGGTTACTGCACTTCCTCACACCAAGGAACAAACCCACAGCATCCCCCTTGCCTGGCACACCCCTGCCACGTGCTGCCACAGCACCCCAACCCTAGCATCCCTCCCCAGGCTGCTGCTGTGCTCCCTGTGACTCATTTCAGTGCTTCCCCAAGCCCACCACCTCCAGATGCTGAAGTAGGGATCTGGTCCCCTCACGGACCCATCACAGTGACGCAGTGCCGTCACTGGCCTGTGCTCAGCAATCCCCCAGCCCTGCACAGTGCCTCCTGGCACCCCTGCATCGGCGATGTACGTACCCATGGCATGCTGGCCCTCCGTAGCCATGGGAAGAGCAGCATTTCACCCTTTCCAACCTTCACAGTGGCATGCCCTGCCCAGTACCCAGTATTACCAGTCAGAAACACTTTGCCATACTGGTTTCTGTCACATTCAGTCTGTACCTCCACTTGCTGTGGGGACCTGTGCCTTTTGATAGCAAGGACCAGAATGCAGAGCAGAACAGGTTTGCTGGGTGTGAGTGCAGGAGTGTTATGGCAATGGGAGTGGGAGGGGAGCAATAATGTGGGAAACATGCTGGGGTGGGAAGGGAAGAAGAGGTAGGACTAGAGAAATGTGGACCTTGGGTTGGTTTGGCCTTGTATTGCAGTTTCCCTGTGTCCAGTGTTGGTTAAGAAAGCTTTTTTCCCCTAAATTCCTAACTGCCCTCTACAGTGTTAAAACGGAAACAATTTTAATAAAATCAATTTTTATTCTTACTGAACGTTTTTCTACAGACTTCAGCTTAGCCAATAAAATCAAGTGAGCCCGCTTTATGTTCAGAGCTCGTTGGGCGCTGAAAAACTTTGAACTTTTGTTTGCCTCAGAGCGCTTTCTTCTGAAGCGTGGAAAAATTAACTCCCTATATGCACCAGCTTCTTTTAACAAAACAGGGACATGCAACCAAGTTTCCCTTAAATCCTAGAGGCCAAAGGTTCTATTGCTCCTTGTAGCTGAGGAGCGGAGGGAAGGCTGAATCTAAGCCACCCTCCTCCAGCCTCTTGGCCTGGGCCTGATGGAAAAACAACTGTTCAGGACACTTCAGAGTAGCCTGGGGAGCTGGAGCAGTGCCAGGGAGAGAGACATGCCTTGTCGTGCCGCACGGAGCGCAGCCAGCCCTGGCCAGGCTCCAGGGGAACAGGGGGAGAAACATCCCCAGGAGGGCCTGGCCTCACACCACCAAAGAAATTCAGGGAGATTGAAAGTAAGAAGTGATTTTGCCCTGACGATCTTAAGCCCTGAAACACTGTCTGCTCTAAAGACAAGAAAGCAGGTGGGGAGTAAGTACAGAAAAGGGAAGGGGTGGTCAGAAAAGCGAGGTGATTTACCCTTCTGCACAGCTGGGCGAGGGGTGCAGGTCTCCCCTGCGGGAGGCTTCCAGGTGTGACTGGTGTCAGCTCAGCTTTGGCTGCAGCATCTTGGGGCTTGCGCGGAGCTGGAGCCAAGCTCCTAAAGTAAACAGTAATTGCCTAAAATCAGTGCTACAGAGACGTCAGCTAATGTCTTAAGTTAGTGTCTTTATTTTGCTGCTTTTTCCGTTTAAGGATTGGCTGATTTTACCCATTTTGAACACGAACAAGTACACAAGAGTCTATTTATTTGATAATTACGTATTACCCACTTTTTCCCAGCAAGTGGAGGCATTTCTCCAGCATGCATGGGGAAATCACAACTTTCGGCCTGATCACCCTTTCCCAAGTGACACATTCCCTACCCTCTGTTTACCGCCATTTGCCCCGTCCCCGCTGCCCATGAGGAAACCTCTGGGCTGGGGGGCTGGAGGTGTAACGAAACGCGACTCCAGTCACAGGTTTCAGACTGAGGGCCTACGTCCCCCAAATACTCGGCCACCGGAGCCAGCTCCAGGCCACAAGGGCGCCGCTGACAGGGGCCGGCGGCCCCTCATCCCTGCGGGGCTGGGGCGCACCACCCGCCGGGCCCGCCCGCGGCGCCTGAGGGGAGGGCGGCGGGAGAAAGGGGGAGACGGCCCGGGACGGGCACGGCGGGGGCGCAGCCATGGCGGGAAGACAGTCCGCGCGGTCGCCAGCGAAGCGGGGGGCGGCGCCCCGCAGGCCCCAGCCCCGCGGCAGGGCGGGGCAGCGCCGGGCGGGGCGGGGCGCGGCTCCCGGCGGCCTCGGCACGGTGGGCGGGGCCAGAACAATCTCAGCCGCCGCCGCCGCACGGGCCCAGCGTTGCCCCCGCTGCACCGGTGTCAAGGTAACCGCAGCCGCTAGCAGCGGCAGCCTCGGCCTCGCCTGCGCGTCGCCCGCCGCCACCTGTTCGGGGCAGCGTTCCCTTCCCCGCCGCCGCGCCGGGGGTCTCCGCCGCCCCTCAGCGCTCGGGCCGCGTTTCCCCGCCGTTCCTCAGGGTCGGGCGGCGGAGCCCTGGGGGCAGCGCGTCGCGGAGCGGGCTGGGGCGGCGGGCTCAGCGCTGAACCTCTCCTCAGGGCCCGAAGCTGCTGGGATCGGCGCTGTGGAGCTGGGAGGAGAGCCACAGACCGCCGCCGCGGCTGCCTGCCCGCTCGGCCGCCCCCCGGCCTGGCGCTCGGAGCCTTTCCTTGCCAGAAGCGAGTACAGCCTGCGGCTTCCCGCCCCGAGCAGGGAAGAGCCCGTAAGCGTGCCGTGGTGCCTGCCCTCGCTGCAGCTGCTGCCCTCGAGTGCAAAGGTAACGTCCTATAACGGCTGTTGCGGGCTGGTGCTGGGTCCTGCCAAACCCATCCTCGCTGTCCCCTCGGCTGTCCCCTCAGGGCAGCCGGTGGCAGTGAACTGCTGCGGGGAGGGGTTGTTCCGCAGGCTTTCACTGTCAGAGGGTTTGGCATCGGTCACTTCAGCGAGCAGCCGCTTGTGGGTTTACTGCAAAATACGTCGCTTGGTGTTGCGCTTAGCCATAGAGCGGTGTTTGTGATGTTACAACAGCGTTTAGTTGCTCCTCAGTAACCACAGGGGTAGGAGGGTCAGAAGTGTGAAACTGTTTGGAGGCAGAACCTTGCTTCTGGCTGTATGGGTAGGTTTTATGCCTGCTGGATAGAAAAGGTGTTCAGTTTGCCTTGTTTTATGTTTGTTTGTTTATTAATAAAGAGGCATTGTTCATAACATCTTATAGGAAGGGGAAATCTTAACTAGCAAATTCCAGGTTCCACCTTTCTGAAGGCAACCCCCCTGTCCCACCATCTGGTTTTAAGTTTAACGTTGCGCAAAAAGGAAGTGAAATCTTTGCTCGTTTTGTAAAAATTTTCTCTCTCAGTGCTCTGCAACTGACTGTTACGAGCTAATGCTTCTGCTGAATCTCGAAGTTAATCTTCATGTCCAGTTCCTGCTCCCACCTACGGGGGTGTACTGCTGTCTGCTGATTTTCATAATATTGTGGAAGTGAATCGCAGGCTCCTTCCTCACTTCCTTTCCTTTTTCCCTGTGTGGAGGCTTTGATCGACAAGCTTACTAGGGCTTTGACATTGATATATTGGTAAATCTGGCACGTATGTGTATAGGTGTACCCCGAAATCTGCGGTGAGTGGTGAGCCGGAGGCAGTAGGGGGCTGTAAGAGGGGTAGGAGACGGTTAGGGGGCAGGCGCGGGGCTGGCGGCGTGTTGTCAGGCAGGTAGCGGTGGGGTAGCTTCATCGTCAAGGCGACCCTTCGGTAGCGTATCCAAATGCCCATTTTGAGCTGCCGGTGGTCCCGCAGAGCCCGGCCCGGCGGCGGAGGCAGCGCCCCCCCTCCCCCCTCCGCGGGTAACGCCCGGGGGCTGCCTGCGGCGGCGCGGCCGGTGGATTCAAACCCTGCGCGGCACCGGAGGTTGGGCCGGATCCCCCGGATCCTGCGGGCTTTGTTGGGGCCGGGAAGCCATTTTGGGATCCCGCGGTGTGGCATGGCACTGCACGGCCTGCCCGCCGGGGAGCGCGGCCTGAGCCCGGGCCTCCATCGCGGCGCCCGCGGCGGTGCTGGGTGCCGGCCGCCCCCCGTGCCGCTCCGGCGGGCCGGAGGCTGCGGGGCTACCCGGGCCCGCGGCGGCTGGTGGCGGGGCCCGCGGCGCGGCGCCTCCGAGGGCAGCGGCCTGGCCCGGCTGGTGCGGCGGGCGCGGGCCGGGCCGCCCCCGGCCGTCGCGGTACCGGGGCCGTGGCCGTGCGGGGCCGCAGGTGCCGTGTGCGCGGGCAGGCTGCGGTACGGCTGGGCGCTGGAGCCTGCCCCTATGCAGGGCGGCTGGAGGGGTGCTGAGCGCCAGCGTGCGGAATTGCTGCTTTGTGAAGACCCTCCGGTTTTGTTAGTGCCTCACAGATTATCGCCTGTGTTTGGGGGGTCTTTGCCTGTGTTTGGGGGGGTCTTTGCCTTAACGCTCGATGGTAACATCTGGTTTGAAATGGGGAATGCTGTTGCTTGGGGTTTTCTTGTGTGTTTGGTCTTGTGGTTTTTGTCTGTTGGTGGTTGTTGTTGTTTTAAAGGAATACCGATGTTCTAACAACGCGTGTTTTAATGAAATGTTGATTTTAGCTTGGAGCTCTTTGCCCTTCAGCCTGTTTAAACTAGTAGTTAATTGGGTACGTGGAAACATTCTTCATAGAGTATATTTACTTAGGAATTCGCCTTTCTTTTCTACCAAAAAGAGTAATTTTATAGGTTATTCTGGATAGTAGTAGAAAACAAACATTGAAATTACAAGTAAACAATGGCTTGCTCTCAGAAACTGATAGGGTTGCATACCCTGGGTTCATTGTTATTAATAATTTGCCCAAAAGTCCGCTTAGCTTCTTGCGGCGTTGGTATGTTAAATCATAATGACTTAAACTTTGCTTGCTTTAAAAGGTAAGGATAGAATAGGTTCTACTTGAAGTAGTACTACCAGTAATCTCGCTAAGACTTTACATGTATAATTTTTTTTACCCCTAGTAACATAAAGGATAAGACATGCAGTTTTTGTCAGAAAGGGTTTGTGAGGAAATGTCTAGGTAGTATGTTTGTGAAAGTCTACTTACATTCCCCAAAATACACATGTGGGGGTTCATCCCTGTCCTTGCAAGGTGCTTGTAGTGTATATACAGTGTGTATTTGGTGTTGCCTGCCCCCATGATGCTTCTGTGCTTAAAGGCCACTGTCAGAGCATCTTGTCACCTGCAAAGCCAGGAAGTGTGCTGCCAGCCCTGCTAGGGTTTCAGTGAGGCTGGCTGATTCTGGAAGTGATTTTCAGATAAACAGGCTTAAGAGGTAGTGGTGCAGCCTCACGTCACTGGGATGCTTCATAGCCCCCATCTTCTGGAGGCAGCCGAGGGGCTTTGTGCAAAGGTAAATTCTGCAGCACTGATTATAGGAGGCCCTGTGCTTCCTTGTCTTCCGATAAGTCAGAATCGGTGTCTCCTCCGGCCCTCCTACTCTGCTGATGTATTGGAACACCGATTCAGTTGAATTGCAAGGGAGAGATGGTAGGTGAGATGATTGTTGTCTGCCTCACCCAAAAAGCAAATAATCTTGCTGTCTCCTCTGCAGGAATGTGGAAGTTAGCTTGTAAGTCGAGGCACATCTAGCATCCATCTGCATTCTTGCTGAAATGTGTGCTTCTCCTTAATTTACCTTTAGGTTGTCTTCTAAACATATTCTTGTTACTTGGGTGTTTTTATGTAACTACATGCTTAGTTCTTTCCCTATACGTCCCTTAGTACTGAAAGACAGATATTTACAGGCTTCTGAAGAAGGAAAAAAGGCTACTTAAAGTTTGGGCACAATAATGCTTGCAACAAAGCTGATACTAAAAACCCTACATGAATCTAAGTCCAGAAGATCTGTGGTACCTGCATCAGAAATCTACTGGGTACCCAGTCATCTTTAAACTGGAACTAAGTAGTGCATCTATCTCTCAGGTTCTCTGCCAAGTTTTGTGGCTTTCAATTTCAAAAATATTTTATTAATATGTCTGTCTCGCTTCCAGTTTTATATGGAAGCTTCATAAACAAGAAGGATTAATACATGAAAGGTGGAGTGCTGTTATGTTTAACATTAACATATGAGTGAACAGATTAGAGGCAGTTACTGTCTTCCACCCACCCTGGTCTGTTCTCTAGTTTAAGCTTCTGCTGTAATGAGTATGTAGAATATTTCTAAAGAAATTGAGTTGATTGCTTGTTTTGTGGGGCTTTTTTTGAAGAGATGCATAACTAAAGCTGTTGAACTAGTAGTCAGATTTAAAAAAATACGCAGTTTTGTAGTAAACTTTAAATACATGTTTTTTAAAGTTGTGGTGGTTATCTGTGAAGATTATTTTCAAGTTCTGTTTATGTCAGTTAAGCCTGTTTTGCTGCTTTTAAAAATTGAGTAAAGATTTTTCCCTTTGACTCTTACTTTGTCTTATGCTCTAAAGTTAATTAAATCAAGCCCCTGAATCTAAGAGTGGTTTCTAACTATGTTGTGCTTTAGATGGCAAACCTGTTATCTTTACTGGAGATCTTGGTGCTATGAAAGCCAGCTATTAATAGACCTACGCATAAATACCTTCAAGGTATTTTCGGTTAGCGGTGCCATTGTCAAATACATATTTTATCTAGTACTAACTTAATGATATATTTCAAACCTTATCCAATAAGAAACACGATCTAAATTCTAGCACTTGATTACTTCAGCAATCAAGTAAAGGAAGAAGTGGTGGAGAAGGCAAAAAGAACAGGAAAGAAACTGAGCCAGTGTGTTATTTTTCAAAGTCTGCCGTTGCTCTCCCCATATGGGTAGCAGAGGCAGAGAGGAGTCGGGTAGCTGCTGCAAGCTGACTCGCATAGCCTAGCTTTCCATGCGGGAAAATACTGCTGGGTGTCAAAAGTATTATATCAGCTACTCAGCTACCAGTTAAAAACTAGGTTTTCAACAGTGACGTGTGCTAAGCAGTCAAGATCAGCTCCAGTGGAAACTCAACAGAGTTTTCCCTAGGTTGTGGTTTCAAAATAATTCTATTGGGATGGATAAATCTAAACAGATCAACCTTAATCATAGTTTTGAATTTCAGTAGGCATATGTCTGAGAAAACACTTTTTTTAAAAAACAGCAAAACAGATATCAGGTTATAAAATCCTTCATTTTGTAATTTGCCATCTTTCCATTTTTGTTACAGGGGAATCTGTCCCCACTTCCAACGTTCTAGAATGAGCTCTTAATTGTTATAAACATATGGCAGCGGTTGTTATGTATTCTAACAGTATTTGCTGCTTATTGTAGCAAGAGAATTAGACCGTTTTGCTAATACTTCCGCACTACTGATTCAAGCTTCCTCTAAACAACAAATTCTATATACAAGCCAGTGAAGGCATTATGGCTTTGGGATAAGTGAAGTAAGTCTAGAGAAAGATCACTTAATGGAAATGCTTTCTCTAGAATATATATATAAAAAATGTGTAAATAACAGGAATGAGACCTTATTTTTCATTAACCCCACAAATGCATGAGAGGTGCTTGCGTTCAGAAAGCTGCTACAATGTTTAGGCCTGTAAGTTTTGATTTTTAGAAACAAGAAGGAAACTTCAGTAATAATGGAAATATCTTTCCATCTTATTGACCTAAGGATTTGGAGGCTACAGGTGGACTGGCTAAGAATATTTTAATGTTCCATATAGTAACAAATTTCTTTTTGAGCTGCTATTACCTGTACCTGTGACTTTGCTTTTTGTCTCTATTTCTTATGTACAAATGAAAAGTCTTTATTTCAGCATAGCCAAGTGCATCTCCAAAATGAGATACTTGATGTTTTGATTATAAGAATTGAAGTGTAGCTAGGGATATTTTTACCTTAATTTAGGCACGTCGTCACAGTTGTGTGGAATACCTTTTACTGCTGCTGAAACAGGAGCCGTGGATAATCTGAAAATAGCCAGGATTCTGATTTGCTAACCATGGACATCCAGGATAAACAAAGATTTGGCTACCACAAATAAGCTACTATGAAAGAGGGTTTTTTTTCTAAAAAAGCAGAACTTTTCTTGTGGCTAGTAAAACAGAGAAGACTTCAAGGTTTTCTGCAAGTATTTTGAACTTGGGACTCAAATGGTACATAATACCACAAGTAGTCACTCATGCAGCTCCGCAAGTTTCTTGGTATGACAGTATCAGGTTTTATTTTCTTCCTAAAGCTGTAACACCTTTCAAAGACCCCATGGAAATTTTTACAGGTGTTGGTTGGGTGGTTTCAGTTTGGCTGTTTCGGTTTTTTGGAAGCACATGGCACTCTGGAAAATGTACCTAATTCTAGCCATGCCACTCAGTTTGCAGTTGGCTCTTCTGCTAGCGTCAGTGTTTTTATTACAGGAATAAATTAACCAATACCAAATATTACAGCTCTAAGTGAAATGGAGGAAACTCCCTTACTGTGTAATGGATAGTATTCAGAGGTTGTAGAGTTAAGTGATTGAGAAAGCTTTTATCCTATAGTCCAAATTTCATCTCTGTTATGCTTTGCTGGGGCACAGAACAGCCTGTGCTTTGCTCAGTGGGCTTTCAAAGCAAAACTCATCGCGAAGAGATTCTCTGAAAGCAAGACTTTTTTTTTTTAAAAAAAAAATTTTTATGCTTAGTTTCTGGACGTGCTAGCCTAACTTAGTTCCTGTGGAAGTGCTGTAGTGTAGTTGTGGTAAGAGCTTGGCTCGTGTCACAGTAATGTTCCAGAGAACTCGGAAATTGCTGAAAATAGAGTATCATAAAGAAAGTTGAGGTCAGAAATACACTGAGCTTCATGCAGTAATGATAAGGGATATCTAGCACTAGCAGCAATACTGCTGACATACTGAGAGCTCCATGTTTCTGGTAACAGTACCTTTTTTATTTCAGTACTTCATAACACAGGCTGAACAATGCAAGGGCTCCTACATTGACTTTATGTAATTTTAAGTCGTTGCATTACTTTATTTTCACCTTTTACAGTATGATTTGAAACACTCAACATGGACTTTTCACGTCTACACATGTACACTCCTCCCCAATGTCTGCCAGAGAACACTGGCTATACATATGCACTCAGGTGAGAACTCTTTTCTTCTTGTAGAGAAACCGCATGTTCTCTGAATGTTCTTAATTCTGGAGAGTTTAGCTTTCATGGTAAGTAGACTTTGAAGAAGCATGCTTTTTACCTAGTCTGTTTTGAAAATAACTGCTGTGTCCTAAATGGAGGAAAGAATACATGTTGAACAGGACAATGACTAAGATAATGACTCAGTGTTTATTAGTTGCTATGAATAACTAGTCTCCGCCTAGTTACAATTGCTGTTTTATTTCTATAAATTCATCATCAAAATTCTTAGATGTTTTCTGGTTTGTCTTGTAACTTTTGTGCACTTGCTTTTGCGACTTGGCACCATTTTCACTTTAAAACACTGATTGGTACACACTCATCGCTACTAGTGCGGAACTTGGCTGGAAGTCACATATTAATTACTGCTTTTAGCAAAACTGCCTGTTATGTGACTGTAAAATCTGTATTCTAATGCACTTGTCTGTCTTGTATCTTTTTATTAAACTGACTATTATTAGACTGGTTCTGTTAAATCACTTTGGTTTTCTAAAAATTACTGTAATGTGCTTGCTGGTTTTTGTGTTATGTTTTAAAAATAAATGTTGTGATGCCCACTTGATGTTTTTTAGTCTTAATACAGCAGATTGTGGCTGCTGACTTAACAAGAGGAGAAGCTAGATAGATTAGTAAATGTATTTTGAAGCAGGTATAGATAGTGAGCCTGAGCTATCTGGTGTAGCTAATATTAAGTTAAAAAGACTAAAATTGTTTGTTAGGATGCAGTATGAGATTGCTTTTCTATTCTGTGTCTGTAAATTATTACTAAGTATTCAGTGTATACTAAAATGTAGTAATTGGTGTGGGGAATACTTGGCTTCTTGCCTATGAAACAGAAGTTTGCAAAAACTGTAGCGTTAAGAGATGGCTAACTTAATATTCTTGCTTTTGTGTACTCCAGAACTGTAGTGTTGACAGGTTGTCTTGGGGATTGTGGGAGGGTTTTTTTTGGCTATAGCCTGATGTCAGTAGTGTTGCAAAATGGGATTTGTTTTATGTTTTATCAACTAAATTGCAACTCTTCCCAAACTTTTAGAAAAACATCAGTAAAATGTTGGTTAAATACAAGTGGGTTGACTGAAATTTCAAGAAAAGGCATGCTGGACAACAAAAGATGATTTATGTGCCTTAAGTCAGCCAGCAGATTCACTACTATGTTACTATTTAGACAGCTCTACTACCTTTGAGATTGGTTGAAATATTTTAGCTCTCTTACAGAGGATAACTTCCCCAC
Organism: Falco rusticolus; assembly: GCF_015220075.1. Taxonomy (NCBI): domain Eukaryota; kingdom Metazoa; phylum Chordata; class Aves; order Falconiformes; family Falconidae; genus Falco; species Falco rusticolus. The sequence goes on along the minus strand of NC_051190.1, from coordinate 31,433,711 downwards.
TGTGAGCAATGAAAGTATACTTTGTTTCTTCAGGTTGTTTCGATAGTGATTTTTAAGTCTCTGTGAGCATATCTTAACACAAGCTGTGAAATTGTAATCTAATTTGATTGCTTTTCCTTAGTTGTTTTATTTGTCTGAAATGCTACTAGTATGTTCTACTGTATAATCTTCTCCACAGCAACTAATCTTTCTTGCAGACAAGAGGGAATAAGTAGGTCTTAGTATTAACTTAAGAAATTAAGATTGATTTATTGATTTTCTTTTTTTTTTCTTATGTGTATTTCCAAGAGTTTTAGCAAAGTAAAGTTCAGTGGCTTGCTTAAACTAATCTGGGGTTAAACCCCTTCTGCTCTGGGTTTTCCTTTTTGCCTCCTATTTCGTTGGGTAAGAGCTCTGTTTCTCACTAAAGCGAACGAGAATACCACAGGAACAAAGATTAACCTGCCAGGAAAGGAAGATGCAGAATGATAAATCCTATTTGAAGCCTGGATCATAGTTCATTATGACTCTGGGTTTTGTGTAGAAGGCAGTTGGAGTGTTTGACTTCCTGTATAGACGAAGATTGTTGTTTTGCACAACTGAGAACTTGGGAAGAGGCCTTTGTGGAAAGGGAGACTTATGAGTCTTGAAGCTTTGTGGCCTCCTATTTTGCTGTGTTAAACTGTATTAGGTATAGATATTCAGGCATGGGTAGAGCTGCATAAGCTGAAGTTTAATAACTGACTTAATGAAGGCAAGTTTAGTTAAACTTGGTTGAAATTAACTTATTGTAATCCTTTCTTGTATAGAAAGGAGGGATTAGCAAGCACTTCCTTTAAAATTTCCTATTGAAAGATTCTGTGAAGCTCCAAATATTAAAATAATGGGGGAAAACTACTTGGTACACCACCTGCTTTCAAGGTGTCAAGAGAGTAAATGACAGTCTTTTGAGCAGACTCTTGTAGCTGTTCCTACCTTGGGTCAAGCAATATTTGAAGAATCTGAGGAAAGGGTGGGTTAGGCAAAGTTGCTAATCAGAAATACTTTCATGCTGAAATTAATTTTTTCTCCTCTCCCCCCACACCTGTATTTGTTTGCTTGCATTCTGATCTGGCTTGTTCTGCCTTTGACAGTTCAATCTTTATAAAATCTGTCTGTGAGTTTCTTTAAAGAAATTGGCTAGTGCTTGTAGCACTGCAGAAAGAAGTACAGTGAAGTTTGATACCACAGAGCTATTAATAGAATTGGTTATGACCTATTAATAGAATTTATATTAATGCACCCTGGGATTACTGTGTTCATAGCTGTTTGTAGTGCTTCTGCTTGGTGCTTTTACTCCTCCAGCTCAAATCAGAAAAGCATTAAACTAATATAGCCAAGTAACCTTTATCTTCTTCAAAATGCAAGTCAAACTTGTGAATCTCACCCACTTACCAACATATAACTTACACCCCCTTTTCAGGCTAATCTTTCTTTTTAGTCACTGTCATCCTTTGAGTTGTTTTTGTCAATTTGGGTCCCTTTAACACTTCTTTCTTTTCACAAATATGATTTAATTGGATAAGAATTTGGTTTGACACGCACACCACACCACCGGCCCCCCCCCCATGTCAGACACTAAATCGGGATGTAACTTTCTGCAAAACAGTTGAATAAAATCCTTTGGGGTTTTTATATATGTTCTGGGACTGATTGAAGTAATAGCTAAATGACTCAAGGTAGTGGCCTTCTGCGGTTTATATAAGTAATGCCCTGGTCAGAACGCATATGAGCACTTGGATACTAATCATATGTCTACGTCCTTGTTAGGAGACATCTGTTTAGCTGTAGTTCTCTAGGTGTACTGCATTAATCTGTTGCTATCTTGAATAATCAAGAACATTAATGCCCATTTCATTCCAAGGAATACTTATAAATTAAATTACACTTAAGGTCCTCCAGGCAAAGCTATAGGCGTGCTAATATCTGCAGACCTCATTCTCATTCCAGTTATAAGTATATAACTTGAAAATTAACTCATTGAAGTTTAGGACAGTCTTATCCTGTAGACATCATGTGAAGGAGGTATCAAGGTAATAGCTAGGAAGCTGGAAATGTAAGACCAGATCCCGTCAGCAGATCTGCCAGCTGCCATGGGAGCTGTTTTGTCAGGGGAAGGAACCAGAGTCTGCACTGTTTGTGCAAGTTATCTAGGAGTGTAGGCTAATTGCATCTCATCTTTGAGTTGTTTTTTTGGTTAGCCATATGTATTGAATAGAATTATCATAAACATACAGGTTTATTTCTGTCCTGTGAAAGGAAAGACAGGGGTTTTTGTTTGCTGTAGTCTTTTCTGTAGAAGAAAGAAGGCTGCTTTCCAAAGTATGGAAAGTGAGATGGCAAGTTAGGAGACTTCCAGATACTGTCCTGCTTACAGAGGACAGATAATTCACATTCAGTGTGAAAATAATTATTACCCTGCATAAGCAAGAAAGAAACCCATTTTTTTTTTTTTAAGAGGAAAAGAGTCCATTCTTTTTTTAGTTAGTAGAGCCTGATTCCAAGATACGTATTCAACCCAAATTGGTATAAGTGCTCACTGAGTTACTTCATAACAGCAAGTGTTCATAAACAGAAACAAATTGAGGCTGGTCACAGCTGTTAGCTTGTCCTATGTACTTTGTGTTCTTGTGAATTGAGTATCAGTAAGAAACATTGGGTGAAGAAGAGTGAAAGCAAATGCGTAGTACAAGTGTAAATAGCTAAACTGAGTTCTGAAGCAACTGTTTAGGGAGGGACTTAATAGTAAACTATTGTGACTCCGACCCTTTCAGAATGAACAACAGGAGGAGCCGTATTTAACCCATGTTCTCACGTCACATCTGTCAGAATGCAAGCTAAATTAAATATTTTTGAAAACTGTAAAAATTATATCCTTCTGTACCTGACTAGATGTAGGCTAAATCTGTTTTCGTGTGAGGAGGCTTCTGTCTTATTTCTTCTCCCCCTTCCACCCAAATGTAAGCAAGGATTAATAAATATAATGTATACGGTAATGTGTGCTAGGTTTGTCTTAAGCTGTGCTCAGACTTTGGGTGCTGAGTGGTTCTAGAACTTGGCCTCCTGCTGCACAATAATGTTGCTGCACGATACCCCTTAACAACAAGCTGGGCTTTCAGTTCCATGACTGAATGTTTGCTTTGATTGTAAGTATGAGTATTCTGCTTTAGGCTAAACTTCTGTTTTAGTAAATGTGTTTTTTACTGGCTCCTGTTCAATCTGTTTGTGTGTGCCTTGTGTTGCTGCTTCCTCTCCATTCTAAGTTTCCGTGGAGGTTCTGAGAGCGCCAAGTGTTGGGTTCCTGGGCTGATGATGTGAAGCTTGTCTACATGTAAACTTGCCTCTGTAGGATAAACCAGAGAAAAACAGATTAAAGACTCTAAACATAATTTTATTTGTTCAGAGTTAAATATTTCTGATGATTTGTGTGAAGTTAAAAAAATGTTTTAAACACACTTTTTAAAGTAAGGATAGTTAAACTAATATAGCTAACATAGGGAAGTTTTTAAGTATCCTGAAGGGGGGGAAGTTACTACTTGTTGGGAGATGGAAGTTCAGAGTAGTGCGGCATGTGGATCTTTGGTTCTCGAAACAAGGAACTGGCAAAAAATAAACAAATATTTTGATTAAAAATGAATCTTTCCCCTGTAACTTAGAGTGCGTCATGATTTTTAATTTGCTGCTAGGCGTGGTGAAGAAACTGGCATGAATGGCTTCCTCTCTCAAACTGGTCCCAAAAGAACTAGGCTGTGTAATGAGTGCTTGCTCTGGCTAAACTTCAAATGTGGTTTCCATGGTGGCTGTTTCTTTCTAACTGTGATTTGCTTTCAGTCGTTAAACTTGCAATACAGATTGCTTAAGAGAACCTGGAATATCTACATACTGCTGAATTATTTGGGTTACATGGCATACCTTATGAGAATTGCTCCATAACCCTGAATAAACTGCTTTTAGTGGAAAACTTAAGACTAGCTTGAAGGGCATGTTTGTTACCAAGTTTAAAGAGAAAATTCCCCTATTAACTTTACTGTTCTTATTTTGCTGCAGCTCAAGTTACTCTTCATCTGCTTTGGACTTTGAGACTGAAAATAAAATAGATCCAGTATTTGATTCACCAAGGATGTCACGGCGTAGTTTACGGTTAGCTGCTGCAGGATTTAGTAAATCAGAGGAGGCACAAAATGATGCCCTTCGTGACAGCTCTTATGCCGGAAACTTTAGTTTCAGAGAACATTCTTCCAAGTAAGCATTTTTATCATCACAAGTTAATTTATTTGGTTTGAGTCTTGAGACTTCCTGTTTGATCACAATAGTATGAACACAGGTTACCTACTGTCTTATTCTTTGTTCTCAGTGTTGACTGCTTTGAAAATTATGAAAATTATGTTCAGCATGTGTTTTTTAGTGAACTCCTTGTAAAAGTGTAGGTGCTTGACGGTGAGGATTTTCTTTTAAGCCTGATTTGGTCTGTCTAGTCACATCAGTGTTGAAATACCTTGACTGTTTATTCATTTAATAAAATGAGAGACAAACAGAAATTTTCATCTTTAGTTCTGTGTCTTACTTTGCTTTGTTTCCTAGGATGGCAAAGCAACACAGAAGTACAAATAAACGATCTGGCAGTGCAAGACAAACGCCAAGGAGAACTCTATCCAGCTCTTCCATTTTTAGCCAAAGCAGTTTCAATAGCCATGCCGGTGACTCATCAATGGATGTATTGGATGAATCTTTGATTCAAGAGCGGACAGAAGTTGGTCATTTCTGGGGTAAGCAATGACTGCTATTCCTTGTATCAAATTGTGAAAACTGTTTGGTTTCGTGTATATAAATGGATGTTTGCATCTCTCTTTTCCCCACCCATTTTTCCATCCTGCCCCCAAACATGTGCATGTACTTACACTTTTGTAGCAGATATCTGCTTGCTAAGATGCCTACTGTAAATTCACCGTCCAGAGTGTAAACTTGTCGACTATGCCAGTAAATGATTAGGATGTGTTGCACAGTCAGGTTAATATGCCAGGCAAACACATACAATCCATGGTGTTGCATCACAAAATTGTATGGAAGTATTTATCTCTTGTCATTGCTTTCTTCAAAATGTGCGTACAGCACTGTAGTTAAAGAATGGTCTTTGAAAAGCCAGAGGAAAAGCATTTTCTTGTTTGTTTATAGGCAGAAGCATGTTTTGAGTTAACATACCTTAATCTGAAAGTTTCAAATTGGTGGCACTTCAGGATTTCCTGAGAGGACTTTTGTGTGTGGCTGGCTGGTTTGGTTTTGCAAGTATATACAAGTATACTTTTCTGGAACCTGCTTTCTTCATTCAAGGGGAAAATAGGAGATGATCAACAACTTAGTATATCTCCCAATTCAGACTATTTTTTTTCTAGTCAGTATGCTCGTGACCTTCCCGGAGTCCTAATGTAAAGAATTGTTTCAATCTTAGAAGAATGCATTCTAAACTTTAGATTACCTGGCTCTTAAAACAGGATCTTAAAATACAGTAGTACCAAAGTAGTTACCAAGCAACAGAAACAGCGTCAGCTTTGTAATTAGCTGCTTTAAAGTCACATGGCAGCTAAGAAAAGGTGTGGTTGTCATTCATGTTATTTTGTCTGCTGCTTCCTTGGTAGAATGCTTTTTACTAACTGTGGTCCTGCTACATTAATGTATGAATAGATGGGTCTAGTCATATAGTAGACTGCAAAATATATTAAATGCTAATCATAAAGTGGCTTTTATTTGCAGTCTTAAAATTAGTGGGACTTCTAATTTGAGTTCATGTCAGATATAGGTGATTACAGGACTTGGGAACAATTTTCTTTTCTTTTTCTTTTGAAGGTCTTGATGAGGAAGGTGACCCTAAAGGTAACTACACTTCCCTTTTCCTTCCAGATGCATTCTATTTAATGGTAACTAGTGATGGCAGTACTGATGTCAAGGCACTGAATGTTTTTTACTCTTGCTTTGCTAGTCAGTGATGCTGCACCAATACAGGGAAATGGTGATGTAGCAACAACAGAAGCAGAGACCTCAATGATCAATGGCTACACTTGCAGTGGCTGCAGCATGCTTTCTGAACGAAAGGAGGTTCTCACAGCACACTCAGCTTCTCCTGTGCCATCTTCCACAATTTACTCTAGGGATCGGAGCAGGAAACACGCATATAGTAAGTTACTTTCTCTTGTGTTTTATCTGGATAGCAGGATGGTATACAGTTGATGCATTTTCCATTCAAGCACTTTTTCTGCCCTGCTAAATTTAGCAATAACTAAATTCTAGGTATCAGCTTATATGAAATACCTTTTTCTGTGTCAGTTGAAACTTTATGTACTTGTCATCTTCTGATATATGATTATCAACTTTTTTTCAATGCTGCTGTAGGAATTAAACATTTCAAAGTGAAGATGCTGTCATATCTTAAGAAGTTACTTTTCCAGACTGATTTGGAACACAATGGGTGGTTACAAGCAGCACTAATCATGAGTCTCCTAATCTGGTATCAGATCTATCTGTGTCTGTCACACATATGATTCCAAATATACTTCCTAGTGACTATGTTCCTAAAGCTCAAAACCAAATGAATCTGCTGTAAAAAAAGGTTCTGCCTTTCTAAGGCAATCTTGTCCTCGGTGTCTTGGCTATGCCTTCTGCCACGTGCATAGTGTCTTGAATTTCCTGATTGTTGGTAGTCCTCAGTTACCATGAAGAAGTTGTTTCTTGAGCATCTTTGAATTAGAAAGGAACCAGTTCTGGGATTCTGTAGGTGTCTTATTCCTGAATGAAGTACATTTTCAGTAGCAAGTCAGTTTGTTTGAACTATAAGGTGTGACTTTAAATGCTTTGAGGCAAATATTTCTTTTTGGATAACATGTAGCACAGGTAGGAATTCTTTTGGCTTGGCATAATAAACTATTAAAGTGGCACTGCATGAAAAATGTTTTCTGTGCTCCTGAGTTTTGTATTCACGTATGAGAGTTTTCCAAGGAATTAATCTTTGTACATTGCTTGGAGCTTTAGTGCAGCAGTTTGGATTAAACTTGAAGGGGCAGGAAAAGAACATAATCATGGCAGGTGTTTGGAGTATGGCTGATTCTAGGAAAGCAGCAGTATGGTGGATTGTAGCTTTGTACCCATGGCTCTGAAGAAGTGTGTGTGTGTGTCTAGCCCTTGAGGCAGACCACTGTAGTAACTTTCTCCAGTATAAAGGCAGAGAAGGGGAAATGTCCTCACCCTTTTAAATCCAAAATAAGAATGTAGTTTGTCTCTTTGGAGCTCTGACTCACCAAGTCAGTACCTACAGCTCACATCGAGAAATCCTGAGTTCTGTAAGCTGTTTAGAGTTCTTAGTTCTCACTAAGAAAAGGTATTCTTGCTGAAGTCATACATTCTGTCTTGAAGGTAGTTTCCCTAGGATGTGTAGTTCTTAGGAAAGCTTTGCTGTAATACATAATACATCCAGACTTATATTCCTGGCTAAACAAAGGCTTTCCATGCTTTGTCCTCATTCTTCCATAAGCTAATAACCACCATGGAATAGAAGTACATCTTTATGTAGGTGAATGATTTGTATTCACACTTTTTTTCATTAGGAGGAGCCTATTTCTACATGAGTAAGATTCTACGATCGGTCAAACATGCTACGGCATCTTTTGCATCACTGTTAGTGCAACTATTTCAAATGGTTTTGCTGAAGCTGGGTTATGAATTTAAAGGTACCTTTTCAGTTGTCTTCCTTGGTCTCCACACAAAGCTAATGTGTGTATATTGCTGGGCTTTTTCTTACAGACTTCATCTTCAGCACTATGGTGCTCTTTTTCTTCTAGTCTTTTGGCTGGCTCCTGTCTTTCTCCCTCTCTTACTCTTCATCTCAGTTGTGCTACCCTTTTCATACTTTCCCTGTTTTGGAAGTATCAAGATTAATGTATGAGAGATATGTTATAGTTAAGATTCACATGTTGGTTTTTACTAGGAAGTGGTAGAAGGTAACGTTTAAATTAAGAAACTTAAGTTGATTTTTAAAACCTGTTCAGTGTGCTAGTGTCAATCCTAATTTTTCCATGTCTTTTAGTTTTGACTGTCTTGTTACGTTAAAGCCTACTGTGCACTTATGACTTGATTAGATCTGTTCTTGCAAAACTAAAACTGCCATCATCACTGCGCTACTCTAAAGCACATCTTGTTTTCCCTGAAAACATTTTGATTCTTCTTTGGTGCTTTCTCTTCCATAATACATACTGTACGAGTGAAGATAAACTGCCATAGGCAGCAGATAACTGATTTTTCTGTGCCAATAAAACTTTGGTCTCTCCCATTCTTTCTGCCTTGTTGCCTTGCTACTTGCAAATGTTCTCTTCTGTCTTTTAAGATCTCTGATAAAACCAACACAAAGATGTAAGGGTTGGCCATTTTGACAGAATGATGGGAATAGGGACTCAAGATTTGACGTGTTGTTACTTAGGGTGTGCGGGTTTTTGACGAACTTTGCTATGAAAAGAACCAGAATATTAAATACCAAAAAGCCCCCTGTTATTTAAACAAGAAAAAGTAGTTGCACACAGTAGGCTTCTTCCTTGATAATATTTCAGGTTTTCTGCGAGTAACCTGGCTTTAATTGTGAACCAAGCCAGTTTTAGCTAAAATATGCCCATAGAAAAGGCTTTGAATTTGAGAACTGCATTCGTTGTATGCTTTTTGAATGTGTTGCAGCTAACTCAGACTACTGTGGAAGCATGAATGTAAAGGAGTTTTACAGAGAAGATAGCCATCTTGGTGTAAATGAGGAATCAATATGTAAGTGTAATGATTGATGTTGTCTTTTAGCCTTGGTTGTACCACAGGTTGTTGCTGTAATGTAATACCAGATGCCCCATGATGCTTTGGAAGCTACAAAGTAGATGTTTGTTTTGCAACTTAGATGTAGGGGGAAGAATGGTGATTGCCTGGTGTACTGGAGTATGTCAGCAAGAAGTTTTGTTCCACTGAAGTTTGCTTAGTGTTTTGTGGTTTGATAACTGATACTATGAAATAGAATTGTTCAAGCTATCTTGTGACAATCTTGATTTGGTCCTGGCTTTGTCCCATTAATTGACTGTTACCATAACCAACAGGTGATGACTGTAAGGGGAAGAAACATCTTGAAATATACACCACAGACCACATGCAATCCTCATGGGCTAAAAGGGTAGCAAGGACCATTTGGCACACCTTTTCTTATGCAGGTTGACTTGGACCTTTTTTCTTTTGCTTTTATTTTGCATTGCAATCTCATGATGTTAATCATACATAATGTTTTGTGTTTTTTTTCTACCTTCACCTCTCCCTAAAGTAGATTAAAAGTGTAAAGTGTCTATAAAATTAACACCTTTTTGACTTCTTGCTTTGATACTGGCTTTTGTACAAGCTTGGCAGACTGCTTACCTATTAGTAAAAGCAAGGTATGGAGACAGCATGCACCCTGAATGTTAGAAAGGACAAGTCAGATTGTTAATTTATTGCACTTCGGGCAAATCTGTAAGCTTGATAGGTTGAAAAACTGCCTTTAAATGAAAGCAAGGTATGAGGTATTGGTATGCAGATTATTCAAATAAAGGGGCTTTAACATTTTATTTTTGTTCTAGTGATAGTTAATTTTTACAGGAATCTTATATAGGGATAGAATCTTCCTTGTGAGATGGGCGTTCCCTAGCTTGAATGACAGAGGCATCAAGAATCTGTTGAGTGCTCTTTATTCAGCAAAGGAAAATGATTTGAGACACGAGTCACCTAAATGCTTTGCAAAATATTGGGTTGGTATATCTATAATCCCTCAGATTAGCAAATATGTCTGGGTTAATCTAAAACTGTAGGATTATTTTCTAAATGTATGCTACCTAGTTTGTTCTGTAGAACAAACAGTTGTAGTCTTGGATATAGTAATTGTTGGCTTCAGTGGGCTTTAGGTTACAGCCCACTGTACTCTGGTTTTGGTTTTTTTTAACACATGCAAAACTGACATACTGAAGAGTCTTGGGAACATTCAGTTTAATGAAAATTTACTGCTTGTAAGTTCTAGTAGGAAATGCTTTCTATTATTAATATTTCATAGGCATCATTATTGAATTCTTTCACTAGGATTTTAAAAATTTTATTGTTCCTTCTTCTACACATGAACCTGGATAACAAAGTCCATGTATAATTTGGAACAAATAAGATGCTTTTAAAGTAATGATGTGCTTAAAACTTTTATGGTAGAACTTTTTTTGCTATTCTTTATTATGCTTAGCATGGCATTGTTAAACGTGCTACAGAACGTAAACTCTGTTAATTTTGGAAAAGTGATATTCTAACTGCACAGATGCTGTTCATCCTGTGTATACATGAGAATTTTGTTTCTAAATTGTCATGGTTTTACTTGGCTTCATATTTATTAGTGGCTGGCTTTGCTTTTAAATTGTGAAGAACCAAGTTTGTAGATTACTGGAAGGTATGGTTTAAAATTATGCAGAACACATAATGGGCAGGGGATTGAGTCTTTTAATGCATACTGCAAAAGAATCTTAAGCGCATCTATGTATGTTACCACATAGAGTTAATTTGTTATGATCTAGGTTACTTTATGCTTCACGTGTTGCGAACAGTGGGAGCAACGGGATGGCTTGTTTCTCAGAAGGTGTTGTCTCTACTTTGGCTGGCCATTCTTTCTCCAGGTTACTATCCTAATCTGTGTGTGTGCATTGCCTGTTCTTCTTGACAAACTAGGAATCTGCAGTATGTGGCTTGCACTAATTCAGCTATGTTTATGCCATAGCTTTTGTATCTTGATATGCATGTGCTACTTCACTTTATTGACCAAAATATGCTTAATGAGAGGGTATATTTCTGTTCACAGGCATAATGGGAGACTAACCAGACTATTTCATGAGGGAATTAGTGCGTGATTAGTACAAAATGTGGGGTGTCAAGAATAATGGGGTGTGTTTGGTAGTCACTTCCTATCCTAGTACTTCTCTTAGCAAAAACTGATGCTGCTAATCTGTGCATTTGTTGAAACATACTGAGGTCTTCAGTGCATGGTAACTTTTAATTCAAGCACTAACACTGACTTTCCAGCAAGATAGCATTGTTATAACAGATGAGCATTTTCCTTTTTTTGCATGGCTGTTGGTTTTGTGAGTAGCTGATGTTATAAAGCTGTCATACTTGTGATATCTAGATGTTAGTAAGCTGCATGTGTTGCCTGTACTCATGCATTTCTCTGCCGTGCAATGTATTCTTGTCCACAGTTGCATGTCCCTCTGCTTGGCTTCGTTGAATGTGTGCCGCAGTAATTACATTTCACACTACCACTTTTTGTTTTCTAGGGAGGGCAGCTTCTGGCATGTTCAGTTTGCTTAGAACTAGGTGGTATCAACTTGTTACTCTGATGTCTTTGCTCAAGGTGGTTCTTCTAAAAAGGTGTGTATCCTTTGAAAAAATGTTGTGAGCCAATTATTTACTCAGTCATGTTTATAAAACAATAGCATGTGATGTATTTTTTTTCTTTTAAACTTTCCTCTCTCTTTCTCTAGATGCCTTCCGAAGACCTACAAGCTGCTACTGTTTCTTATCCCACTCCTTTTTCTACTAGGTATGGGAATTGTTTAGTTATAGTACAAATTGGTGTATCTTTACTAGAGTTGTTCCAAAGTAGCATTTGTAGTTGAACTTCTGGTTTATGAAGAAGATGCAGAAGCAAAAAAGAGCAAGTTTGGGAGCAGGGCAGTAACTGAACCTTTCAAAGTACTGACAAGTCAGTGAGCTTTCACCTTGCTGTGAAAGAAATACTCTTGAATTAATTTCATAGGGCTCTTTAGACAGAGCGTGGGTGAGTAAGTAAATGCACTGAAGTAATTTTCTCTTGCCTTCCTTTGTAAGAATAGCAATGATGTCAGAAAGAGTAGGCTGTGTATTCATTGCTTTGATTATTGTCAATCTCCGTGTAGGTGTGGTTAAGTTCTTCTACCGATCTTAAGTTTTTCCTTTGCTCTAGCGCATACTTTAGTTGCTTAAAATACTGCTATTCAGACTAGTTAGTTGACAGTGTTCCAGGCCAGCTGTCTACTTTGAAACAAACAAACTCAGTTTAAAATATTTACCAAAAGTGCTGGGCCATTTCTGAAAAGCAGTTTCATGTCTTGGCATGTCCTGAATAACTTGTAGCTACTTTGGGGAGAAGATGAAGCTTCTCAGAAACTTACAGTGGACATTCAAAATCCTCTGTACTAGGGAGAATAAGAAAGGGAGAAGTTACCCTGTGTAGAAAATACTGCTACTTCTCACTAAGATACTGCAAAAATAAGTGGAATCTTTCTGAAATGCTAGATTGTTTCCACGGAAGCCTAAGTTTCCTCCAACTTTTATTAGATACTGTGCAATGTGGTAAGTAGGGTATAAGGCAGGATATTTTCCATTGAGATAAAAATCAGTATTTACATCTGCCTTCAGTGAGCAAGGCTTGTCTTAATCAATAAATGAGATCTAGGTTCCAGGGAAGCAGTGGTGTGAGAATTAGGCTATATCATGATATATAAGCACAAGTTGCTTGCCTTATGACTGTGTGAGTGGTACTGACGGATGTTCCCTAAGAGTCTTGAGTTCTGGACTTAATTTTCAAGCTGGATCATGCTGATAGTCATTTAGACTGGAGTAGTGTCCATTGTGTGACATCTACCTTGCAAACTTAAGGTAGCTTGTGTCCTTAAGATGACTATTTCTAGATATAAGCAGTCGTAAGGGAGATTTTGTGCTTTTTGTTTCTGATCCAGGTATAGGGTTCTGGGGGTTTGGTGGCTCCATTTCATTATTACCTTCATTGAGCTGGACAAGAACTGACAGAATAGGGAGAACAGATGACTACACTCATCTTCCTGAACCGCAGGCTGATTCTTCTCACTCTGGAGGTTGCACAAAGGTAAGAGCAAGCCATCTAGGGAAGACCTTCCATATCTTTCAAGACCTCTTAACTCCCATGTCTTCAATATTTTGCAATAACTACTTGATACACAAGAGTCATGTAAATAAATGTCTTGATTTTTATATATTTTAAAAATATCTTCATACCTTAGGATACCATGACTGTCTTTGATGCTGGTCGTATAAGTCAGCTGGAGAAGCAGGTAGCATTCATGTCTGACAGATGCCATCACAGTGATGAAGAATATAGCAAAGTTTTGCTTCTACTTCGTAATCTTCAAGATCAGGTTGCCCAGATGAGCGACAAAAGTGAAACACTGAAGCTAATTAAAAATGTGGTGGGTCAGCATCTTAAAGACAAGGAACTGGAGGAAAAGGTAAGACAGTTATTGATGGTTTTTGATACTGATATAATTATTCTGTTTTAATAATGCAGACTATTAGCAATTTGACTCTAGGATTCTTTTCCTGTTACAGAGTTAACTGATAGGTAGTAAGTTCCAGGGAGTAGTCAGTGGCGTTTGTTTCTCCTTTGGTATTGCTGACAAGAATTAATTCCGGATAGGTGGTCTAAAGTAGAATCTTACATTTCTGAAAAGCAGCTGGACTTAATGCTGTTTTCATACAGAGAAAGAAGACTATTGGAAGGACTGGTAACAAAGAAGGGGGTTTGTGGTAAACTTCCCTCTGTATAACCCCTACTACTGCTGAATCTGGTCTTCATATGTATTACAGATTCTATAATTTCTCACACTACCTATAGGATAAATCACTTTAAGCACTCACAGAATTAAATTAAAATTAGGCTTTGTAGAAAATATCATTTCTGCTTTTTGTACTCCAAAAGAAAATACAACACCTTTTTCTTCCCCTTCTTTTCAAGACTGACTTCCTGGCTTTACATAAAGAACATCAGTTGCGCATCCTGACACTGGAAGAGCTTCTTGGAAAACTCTCTACTGAATCCAAGGTATTGAAAGTTCTGTTTGTATTAATTGTAACCCATTGATAACAAACAAAAACTCCCTTAGTTTATTTTATCCCAAACCCCGGTTTGTTTTACTCTAGCTACTACAGTTCTTTAAGTCTCAAAATTAATTTGTGTTCTTGCCTCCCCTTCTTGGAGGGGGTTTCAGTCCAAAGCTTAAAAATTACTACTTGACCAATGAGGCAGGTTCTATTTGGAATAAAATCTTAACTCTACAGAGGCACAAACATAAGTGTGGGGACACAGTCCTGTATGAGTGTTGCTAGAATCTCTCATTTAACATTATTTATTCTTTTTTCAGTCACTTGTGTTTCTTTGTATATGTTAAAACTAACTTTTGTATTTTTTAGGACATCCAGAAGGAGCTTGACGCAGCCAAAGCAAAACCAGTGAGGTATAAGCACTTTTCAAATATATTTTGCTTTTTCAGTCCTGATGCTAACTGATGGGGATATGCATGTTCTTCTTTGAAATATAACAATCCTTTCTGTCAGTTAACCAACCTTAAGAGTTTGTATCATCAGCAAGAGTATTTGTCTTATACTGGACTTTAACTGTGGTGCTGAACATCGGCACAAGTCCCACTTTAAGTGTGTGAGCAAACCTACATTTTATTTTATTTTTTTTTACTAGAGAAAGCTGTTCGTAATAGTGCTGGAGAACGAGTGACTTCTCATCCTCTTATAAGTGCATTAGAATTTTTCTTCAGGTTCTTAGTGAAGTATACAGTAACTACTTTTGATAGGCTTTATATTTAAATTCTTGAATTGTATCAGGTCTAACCTTCAGCTCTTGCTTGTCAGCTGTACTACTTTCCACTCATGTACTGTGTAATACTAGGACAAAAACTGCAGCACTTAATTAAGTAGTTTCCCCATTGGGAAGAGGAAAAACACTTACTTGTGAATTGTCATTTAAATTAGATCTAAATTTAAAATGGCCTTAGAATGATGGCTGGCTGCTACCTTTTTCCATAGCATGTGCTGAATGCTGATCTATGTTGGTCGTTTGTGACCTGCTACTTAAGCTCAACTCTACACCTGCCTCTAAAGTTACTCTGGTTTAAGTAAGGTAGCCTGAAACTTGCTTTAACCAGTGGCAAACTCATGCAAATAAAGTTTGACTGGTTTGCCAGAACGCTTAAATTCCCCAAAATCTCTATATGTGTTTGAGTTATTAATGGTCAGCCTGGTCATATTCTGAAGTCATCACTGCTGGGTTTGTCCACAACTGCAAAATACTTTTCTTCGATTATATCAATCCTAAGTACCCCTTCAGTAACATTCTCAAGGAACTGCAAGCTCACAATGTCTGTCACAGTGAATAATGGAACTAGAAAGCGCTTTGTATTAAACAAATACATTCTCACACCTTTGGAATTTGATGGAACAATTCAAACTACTCTTTGCTGATTATTTGCTCCTTGCTTTTATCAGAGATGATGATGAACATAATCAGCTTTTGTCCAGAATTAAAAAGCTGGAACTAGAGTTGACTCAGATGAAATCAGAGCTCTTAACTGGGGAAAGTGTGAAGACAAGTTGCGAGAAACTGGATGTCATTCCTGAAAAAGTAGGTTCTGTAACTGTCCCAGTAAAACTTCTCACTACTTGGTTTTGTTCACTAACTTTCTTGAAATGCAGTGCAGTAAGTAAGGCGGGGGCAGTACTCATAAAGAATGGTAGCATTTTATGTAGTGGTACTGTGAACTTTTCCATTGGTGCATAACATTTGAATAGACAAAAGTTTATGACTTGTTTTCTAGAATGGCAGGGGTTTTTTGCATTTAAGATACAGTGCGATAGTAGCTCTGTGTACAGTACTTTGCTGGTCTTACTGATGTATTTTGCTAACCTGTGGAAAAGAAACAATGTAAAAGCAAGTTAGGTTTGCTGTCTGAGCGTTGTATTAAAAAGTCACGCTTAAATTCTTTAAAAGCCATTTATAAAAGGTCTGGCTAGAATGTAGTCAACAAAATACAACAGTAAGTGTTAATACAAGATTATCAACTTGATTAAAATACCATCTTCTGATAACGCTCAAATGTGATCTAGTTGTTGTGTATGGAATTAAGGCATACCATGAGTGAGTGATTAACCAACTTGCTTAACTAGGCCTAACAAGTACACTGCTCCCCTTAAGAGTTGCCACAGTGCCTTCTCTGAACTGTTGCAGTAAACTTTTTATTCTGAAGTGTTAGTCAGACTTACTAATGTATACTGCATAGTTTGCTCGGGCTTAATTAGGTGTGTCTTGTTCAACCAAACTGATGAAGCATCCAGGTTTCCTGTATGTTCTTCTGCACACCTGACTGGTCTACTTTTCCTGTGTAAGTTAATGTAGTTAAAACACATGTGAAAGCTAGGCTTCTGTATAGTGCTCCATGTATATGTTGATCTCACATGTGCCTGTTACAGTATGTAGTGTTATTTAATGTTTTATAAAGACTTGTAATTTCTATTGTATTTGTTAATGGCTTCTACTAGGTAGACGCATGGGTCAAAGAATATGTCAAGCTAATGCTTTTTGGTGATCAACAAGAAGACTTTCCAGAATCGCTTCTCCAATGGCTTATGTCCAATTTTGTGAGCCAAAATGATCTGCAGACTTTGCTGCAGGATCTAGAGTTTCAAATCCTCAAGAATATTACTCTCCATATGTCTGTTACAAACCAAAAACTAACATCTGAAGTAGTAACAAATGCTGTGACTAATGCAGGGATTTCTGGAATCACAGAAGCGGTGAGTGAGTTTTAAGTTCTGTAAAGAGTCCTTTCATAGGCATTTTGTGGAGCATGCCTGTCAGTATAAATGGTAACGATTGTAAGAGATGTCAGGAATGTTAATTGAAATGGGAAGAAATACAGAAAACTCTTTTCTCAATTGTATTCTTACAGCATTGGTTGTTGCGAATGTGTGTTTTCAAATTACGTGATCTTGAAAATTCAAGAATTCCCAAGAAACAAGTATACCAAATAAATGCAGCTCAGGGTCTTGGGAAGGTGAGGGAAAGAATGTGACTTCTGAAGAAAACACCAGTCTAGATGCAGTAGGAGTTTGTATTTTAAGACAGACAACCATGCATTAAAAATGGCCTCTGTCTTGAGGCTTTCAAAGACTTGTGATGGGAGTGCAGCATCCCAGAACTGTGTGTTAAATCTTTTTGATGCATCTCATAGATGTGTATATATCAATAATTCTATCACTTGATATTAAAATCTGTCTTTTTATTCTCTTTTTCTTCTATGTGTACATCTGTAGCAAGTACAGATTATTGTAAACAATGCACTGAAACTGTACTCTCAAGACAAGATTGGTATGGTGGATTTTGCCTTGGAATCTGGAGGTAACTAGGAGAGGAAACACTGTTTTTACTACTCATGTTATTTGTGTAGTATTTACTAAAGATCTTAAAATGAAGACACATTAAAAATAACATTGTACTTGATAGAAGCATTGTATCCCCAGAAAACTACTAGACTCTAACAATACCTTTTAATGTTTTTTTCTTTGTACAAATCTGTGCCTTAAAAGTCTTCAGGAAGAAATGAGTAATTCTGCTAACCTGATACATCTTTATTTAGGTGGCAGCATTGTGAGTACTCGCTGTTCTGAAACCTATGAGACCAAAACAGCATTATTTAGCCTCTTTGGAATCCCTCTGTGGTACATGTCTCAGTCTCCTAGAGTGGTAATTCAGGTAATTAAAGGCTGAGTAAACAAATTCAGCAATGTTATTTTGTGTTAAGTGGTTTGGATTGTTTTTTGGATGCTGGATGTTTGTCTGTAATATACTGGGGGGCATGGGTACTTTGAACTATGTTCCCAAGAGTGGGATTCTTCTGGTTGCTGGGCACTGCTGAAGTCCTACTCTGGCTAAATTAAGACCCTTATAGGAGGCTTGGGTGGTGCATTGGACTGCTGCAGAGTGAGCACTGGGAGGGTTCCTGTTTAGAAGTAATCTCAAGGTGGATCTTCAGAACATTTCTGGTAGTTCAGGTGGATATGCTGTCTTTCTGAAGAGTTCTACCAAATGGATTATATTCTGCCACTTGCTACCTAAGACTGTCCATAATAATCCAGGATTCATTACAACTCCTTATTACGAAAAAAATAATTACAAAACGCTTATGGTGTGTCCCATCTTGCTCTCTAGCCGGACATACATCCAGGAAACTGCTGGGCTTTCAGAGGGTCACCGGGATATCTTGTAGTTAAACTTTCAATGAAGATCTATCCAACTGCCTTTACAGTGGAACACATACCAAAAACACTTTCACCAACAGGAAATATTACCAGTGCTCCTAAGAATTTTTCAGTATATGTAAGTCTGTCTCTGAACTTAAGCTGATGTTTGTATGTGTAAAAGATGTGTTACTTAGCTTGGAAAAGAATGACACGAGGGGGCAAAGCTAAAAAGATAAGCCTTTTCAGTCATTGCTCTTAAAATTGCTTACACTTCTTTAATGAGCTTTGAGATTAGGAATAAGAAGTGTTAAACTAATTTGGGGGGAGTTTTTTCTTTTCTCTTGCTTTATATAGTAGTAAACATTTTTGGAGGGAGATGGTGGCTTTTAATTTGGTATAGTTTTCTCAAACTGTTCCATCCTCGCCCTGCCCCCATTTTGGCTGTTTGCTTTATCTATGATGTGATTTAAATCTTTTCTTACATTGATTGTAGCTAGCATCACAGTTAGCCAAACAGAACACCACAGGCTATATATCAGCATAGCTGTGGCATCTGAGAACTTTCTATCCAGTTCTTTTAAATGCTTAAGCTGTCAGATGATCTGCAAGCATCTGAATCTTGACTTCTGTCTTGTTCATAACCTTGATATTTTCTCATTCTTGTTTGTTGTTAGCAGTTTGTATTGTACACTATGCTATAATAGTGGCTTTGCCATTGAAATTAAAGGGTTTAACCATGAAAACGTATAAACATAGCACAACTATTTGCAGTGCAGGAAACTCAAGTACAGAGCCATGCCTGAACAAGCATCAAGTGACAGGGGGAACATTCTGATCCTGGTTTGACAGATCTGAGCGCTGTCTGTTGATACTTGGTTCAACAGACATGCTTCTGGTTTTGATTGGATTTCAGATTTGACGGAAGCAAAAACCTTTATCCTGTTGTTATAGGGTCTAGATGATGAATATCAAGAAGACGGCACGCTTCTTGGACAGTATGTCTATGATCAAGAAGGGGAACCACTGCAGATGTTTCCAGTGATGGTAAGTCTGGATGGTAAAAATGTCAGGAGAAAGGTACTCCTGCATTCTATGGTAGGGCACAATGAGCAGTGAAGGAAAAAAGCCTTGTTACCTGCTGGGCATTGTGGAAACTGAGGTAGAAAGTATCAACCTCATCTGCCTCGAAATCTGTGGTCTAAATAGATTAGAAGGGTGGAAAGGTTTGTGCTATCTGACACAAATGGTCATATGAAGAGTCTGTTTCATGCTGCTTCTGACTCCCTTCACAAATAACTAGTAGGGCAAGGAAGGTTCTCTTCAAAGTGGCAGAAAGCTCCCAAAGTGTGACTTAGTTTTTATTAATAAAAGTTGGTAGTTGCAGAATAAGAAAGCAACTTCGGTTGCACCTGTTTATACTGGAAGCCTAACTCTGGTTTGTATGTTTGCTTTTTCCTCCTCCAGGAGAAAAGTGAAAAGACATTCCAAATAGTGGAACTAAGAATTTTTTCTAACTGGGGACATGAAAAATATACATGCCTTTATCGGTTCAGAGTGCATGGGAAACCTGCCGAATAATCTCCTACACTACAGCATTGGTTTTTTTGTTGTACATTTTGTTCTCTGTTTGTATATACCGGAAAGCCTAGAACACTGGAATCTTTAAAGGATGAAGCTGCAAGATATATACTGCAGAACTATTGATCCTCTGATAAAGGCGGAAGACCGTCAGCAGAACTATATAGAAACTAAATTGTATTTGTTCTAATGCTCAGTTGTAATTGCCAGTTAGCTCTACATTTTTGTGTTCATGCTGAGAGAAGTAATGCATGCAAACTACTCTGGTTCGTAAAGCCCAGTTGGCAAATAAGTGCCACCTATTTTATTACAGATGAATGTATAGGGTTTTTTTAAAAGAATAAACCATACTTTCTGCAACTAGGAATCTGGTGGGGTTTTTTTGGGTTTTTAGTTGTTGGTTGTTTTTTTTTTAATCTGGGACTTAACTGCATACTTCTGCAAGGTTGGCACCATAAGCCAAAACCTTTGGTGCATTTTAAACACTGACTGGCTGAAGGTGTCCTTCAACTGACCGTTGGTTTTGACCTTTTTGGTAGATCCAAAAGGGCTTCTTTGATACATGTTGAATATAATAAATATTACTGTCAGGGAAAGCTAACACAACCAAAACTAGTTTAAACACCAGCGACTGAGAATGCTTAACTGTAATTTGTGGCTGTGAATTGCTCTAAAAGTCAGGGATAATAAGTTATTTTAGGGGGTTTTACCATAGCAACTTGGCCAGTTTGTTCTTTTGTGTTAATTCCAAATTGACCTTGATGCACTGACTAACTGGATCAGAGCTGATATGCCTGCTAAATTGCTTGGTAAACATTAGTATACAGCAGTTAATTTGTCAAAAGCGATCTCTTTGGGACAAGAATTCCTTAGGCTTGTTCACTGTTACACTCAGTAAATGTTGGACTGTGAGAATGCAATGTGTACAGGAAAACAAGACTGAAGTGAATCTCACTGCTTCACATTTACAAGTGGGACTTGTGCTCGGTACTGCTGCATTAAATAAATGTATGGGCATTTTTTAAATCCTCCCCAGGAACCTTAGTGGGCTATAAGATTAGAGTGATGTCTTGCTTTCACAAGCAACATTTCTGTATAGAATGAGATGAAACCGCTTGTTGCACCCCTTACTTAGAATTGCTACTTTGAAAATACTTCTTGGAAAAATTCCTAAAATGCATTTGTATGCAGAATTTTTCTTATTCTTCTAATGCATTTTATAGTTACACATGAACTGTTAACACATCAAACTGCTGACTGGTTTTCTGACTAGAGTTATGTATGTTGCACAACAGTCCTTGAATGTTTTTAAAAACAAAAGTCGCCATGTGCAAAACTTTTTTTTTTCACTTGAGCTGAGACAGAACCTACGGCCTATGCAGAGGAGCCAGATTACACATGTACAGGCATTTTCATATTACAGGTTACGTATTTAAAATTAGAATTATCCTGTGTAAATTGAAGTTAGGTAGCCGGGGCTGGGAATATTTTGAATAACACTAACTTATTTTTTAAAAATAAAAAAAAGTAAGATAGGACTTTGTGCAATGTATTTTTGTAAATGCTTTTCAAAATGTCTGTTACTCTTTGCTGCCTCCAAACTGACAAGATGCTATTGAGATGTTTAAATAAAAAGAATTTTAATTTTTGAAAGTGCATGTAATAATATTTGCAATAAGAAATAAAGCTTCTTTTTCTGTATTTTTGATCACCTCTTTACATGGCAGAGGAGGCTGTAAGGCTGAGGGAAGGTGCGGCTCGATCGGGGTGGGCCGGGGGCACCTGCCTCTGCCCCCTGCCCCGACCCCCCCCAGCCAGGGGGGCGGCGGCGCTGCGGGTGGGTGCCCGGTGCTCGCTTCTCCCTTCGGCCCCTGGCGCCCCGGGGCTCCGCGCCCCCGCCCCGGCCCCCGCGCGGAGGGTGAGGGTGCGTGTCAGCGCGGCCCCGCCCCCCCGGCCTTGCCCCGCCCCCGTGACGCCGTGCGCAGCCGCGCCGCGCTGAGCCTCGTGGGCCGCCGTCGGAGCGGGCGGAAGCCGGGCGGCGGGGCTGGCGGCGGGGCTGCGTGCGGCTGCGCTCGGCATCCCCTCCCTCCTTCCCTCCCCCTGCTCCGCGCTGATGGCGGCGGCGATTATGGCGGCGGAGCAGGAAGCCGCGAAAGGCGGCGGCAGGAACCGCGGCGGCGTGCAGCGCGTGGAGGGCAAGCTGCGCGCCAGCGTCGAGAAGGGCGACTACTACGAGGCGCACCAGATGTACCGGACGCTCTTCTTCAGGTAGGGCCCGGCGCGGCCCGCCGCCATACCCCCCCCCGCCCGGCCTTCCAGAGCCTTCCCACGCACCCTACCCCACTGGCGCCCGCCGCGCCTACGGCCGCTCGTCATTGGCTGCTGTCTGTGCCCATCTCCGCCTTCTGCTTCCTCATTGGGCCGCGGGGGGGCGGGGTGGGGCGGGTACGTGCCGCACAGGGTAGGGTGAGCGGTGCCGGCCGGAGCAGGGCCTGGGCCCGGCCTAGGGGGCAGCGGGCGGCCCGCGGGCCTCTCCGGCCCGGCCGCCTGCCCCCCGGCCTGGGCCCGGCCGCTGCAGGGCTGGGGGGCGCGGCGCGGGGAGCCGCTGTTCGCCGCGGTTTGAAGGTGAACTCCTGCTGCGGCCCGAGCGGCCTGGCTGCGGGTATGCGGCAGTGCTGGGCCCGGCCCGGCCCGGTGGGGACTGCCCGCCGGCCCCCGCGGCGCTCGGTGCCGCCATGTTCCCCAAAGGTCACGGACAGAGCTGCGTTTCCCGCCCGCCCCCCTGTCCCCAGACGTCTCTTGGCGGCCCCGCGGCACGAGGAGGCCGAGTAAGGCCCCCCCTACCGGGGGTTGGCCCCGGGGTGCCGCCCGGGCGGCCCCGCGGGCTCGGGCATGGGCTCGGGCCGTGTCCCCGGGCTCCCCAGCCGGCAGCTGTGCGCAGCCTGCGGGCACTGCGGCCTTGCCTGGCCGGCCGGCAGCAAACAGGGGCAGGGTTTGCAGGTTCTGGGCCGGTTGTGGCCCAGCCGGGACACAGGGCAGCTGTGTGTCCTGCCCGTCCCCTGCTGGAACCGCCTTGGGGAAGGGGCAGCTCTCGGGTGGCAGGGCTCGCCTGCACGGGGGATTTTTTTTTAGAATAAATTCAGGTTGATGTAGTATTTGTGTATGTGATAGTGATTAAGTAATATTCAGAAATATTACTACTGCCTGTTATAAGAAACTTATTGTTGTTGCCAAACTTCTTTAGATTTTTTAATTATTTTTCACATCTGATGTGACTTGTGGCGGTCACCCTTTCTCTCATCAAAATTTCAGATGTAGACCCTTGCTTTCAGGGACACAGAGTAAGGTGTTTCTTTTAGGAGCTGCTTTGATCGGTCCCAGCTTTGTTTACTTGGGGTTCTGCTGGTGGTGAACAGGTGAGAAAAGTGCCTTCTGAGCCTTGGTGGCACACCTGTGTGTCACCTGTCCCCAGACCTCATCTAAAAGTGTGAACAGGCCAGTGGGTATCTATAGAAAATAGCAGCCAGGCATGTGGCAAGAGGGTCTTTGCTGTACAGAGGGCCATGGGTAGTGCCCATAGAGGGTGTGTGGGCAGCTTCTGCTGCCACTGTACACTGGATAGCCTGCCCTACCCCATATACCAAGCACCATTAAATTAAAGCAGTTGTGTTTGCTGTAGCCACCTGATAGGATCAGTGAGGGCACTGTCTAGGCCTGAACACTTAAATTGTATTTGAGAATAAATCTAAATTTAAGACAGAGCATGGCCTATTTTGTAGTAAGGATTATGTGATGTGGTGGGTGATGACTTGGCACAGCCGGTCATTTCTCATCCAGTCTTCTGAATGTATTAGCTCACATACTTTACTTAAGCCTCACTGAATTAATTCGGAATCAAAGATTCTGCCTTCTCCATTATAAATGCAAGTGAAAGGAGGTGCTCAATTAAATGAGAAGGTGACATTAGCAAGGTGACTGTGAAATTTGTTTGGAAAGGCACAGAGGCCAAAAAAGGAGTCCTGTGTAGTCTTATCTGCCCTCTGTAAAAGGTATGTTAAATGTCAACAGTTTTCCAGAAGCCTGTTAACAGAGATTGAGATGATCTCATCTGAGGAATTATAATTGGTATAGCCAGTGCTTACTAGTTTTAAACAACAACAGCCTGTAAAACATTAGTCTGTTCGGTTGTAAGCTACATGTTAAACTTGAAATCCTGAATCAAGAGTTTCTAAAGTCATAAACTGAGATGTAGTTGAGGGTGGAGGAGGGGAAGAAGCGGAGGAGGAAAGATTACTGTAAGCCTGCCTCCTTCAGACTTATCTCCCTCCCTGGAGTACACTGAGCAGGTGGAAAACTGCTGTTCCTGCCTGACCCTGAGCAGTGAGTCCTGTGTTTCTCCGGACAGGAGTACCGGGGCCGGTATTGTTACTGTACAAGGCTGGCCAGGTTGAGCTGTTCTCTGTTTGTGACTTGGTGATTGAATCAAACTTCCAAGCTTAGCATCCTTGTTACGTTGGCATCTGTTTTCCTGATGCTTGTAGGCACAAAGAACAATGTGTTCCAGGATTCCTCTTGTTCGAAGTGCCATTTAGATTAATGACATGATTTTTTTTTTTTAAATAAAAGTCCTTTAAAAAAAACCAAGCACCCACCAGCTCTTACTATTGTAAAGCTGTTTTCAGTATCTTTTAGTGTCTGCTGTAATAGTTCCCAGATTAGGAGCTCCCAAACAGCATTGGGAATCTACTGGGAGTAGAATTTATGGAAGTGGATCCACACTGAATGTTCAGCACCTAGAAGCAAACCCCTGGATGTGAGGCCAACTATGAAAATGTTGGAGCTGCTGATCCCTTTGACTAACACGTGGAGCATTTACTATGGTGATTGCAAATCTGAATTGTTGAGGATACTTATTCCTAAAAGCCACTATTGTGCCATCTGTATTAACAGTTTGCTAACTCTTTTGGGTAAAAGACCTTGGGGGTTTTTGGAAGACGCTAAGTGGGACGGGAGGGCTGTCTCCTTCCTTGTTTGTTGTCTGATCTGATTTTACCAGTAGGACTTGTCCCTGGAGCTGTCACGTGTGACGGGAATCTCATGTGCAGCACAAGAGCTTTTGGGACCCACTGCTTGTTTTCTCTCTGGTTAGCGTGACCTCCTCCATACCCACACTGTCCCACTGCTCCTCTTGACTGCTGCCCCCCCAGAACCACTGACCCTCTCTGTTACCCTACGGGGATGCTCGTGCAAGGGGTGGGAGGGCTTGCTGCAGCAGGAGCAGGGAGGCTGCTCTGAGCACCACAAACAGAACGGAGTGAACACACAAGCTCAGCACAACCAAGTGTCATGAAGACAAGACGGATATTGCAGATACGAAAGCAGCATGGTAAAACTGATGTATTTTTTGATGTAAGCAAATCAGCTGCTGTTTTTAACTACTCAGAAAGCAGACTTCTTGAGAAGCAGTTAAGAGAAATGAAAATTGGAAACTGTAAAAGCAGTGTGGCAGCAGATGCAGGAAATGCTGCATTTATCATCTAGAGGTGTGAGTATCCTTTAGTTACCTTTAGTTAGCCGTAGTGATGATGTGCAGGAGGCTGCAATCACAGCACCATGGTAAGAGGCTCCTGCTCTTGAGGTAACCATTGGGAACAAATTCTTTTATTACCTGTTTCTTAGTTAACTCTTAAGCGAGGAAGGTTGAAGGAGGTGTTGTTTTGAAGCATCATATCTGAGAGCTAAGACTTGTTTCTTTTATGAATTGGTGACTGTAAAGTGTTGCATGGTAAATCTTGCTGGCTCTTCTTGTCTTATTGGAGCCCATCAGAGACAAGCTACTTTGGCTGAGCAGAGGACTAGTGTGCGCCTGATGTCCTGACATCCCCTGGCAGAGACCAGCAGTGGTCAGAGAGACTTAAGCCAGTCGAAAGGAGACATGGGTGGGGGAGGGCTGGAGTCACTTGGGCAGCACTGCGTGTGCCAGCTGTCCAGGGTATATTCCGAAAAGCGTTTCACTGTGATGGCTTTAGTTTTGGAAAAGGCTCTGATGTGATGGTCTGAGCAGTGCAGTTCAGTGCATTGGCATCTTTTGCTGAGTTGAAATCCTGGGATCATTTCCTTTTCTTTGTTTCAGCCCAAATCGGGTCTGAATCTCTGTTTCTGTTTTTGTGCTCTTTGCTTGTATTCCATCAAGTCTGGAGCAGAAGACAAATTGCAGCTTGCAGTTAAATTTATATCATTATTGCAACTAACCTGATTTATAAGTAAATCCTTTATTGCCTTTATTTTAAATTTTAGTGGTCTTTAGTCCTTTAAATGTAAGTAATTTCAAGGATACACAACTTAGTGGTAATTTTTATCAAGGCTTTGGTATTATTTTCAGGTATATGTCACAAGGAAAACATGCAGAAGCAAGAGAACTAATGTATTCAGGGGCTTTGCTGTTCTTCAGTCATAACCAGGTAAGTCACTGGGTTTGTGTGTGTGGCTTTGGGGGTGGGGGTGTGTTATTCCAAGATATTGAGGGATGAATTCTCAGTGGTAATTGATTGGGGTAATTGCTTTGTAATCTTCTGTTTTATCTCTTTGTTGAGCCTTTCTCCGCAAAGAAGGATTATGTCAAACTGGAACATTAAGCAGAAGTGTTTGTGAGCATCCAAATGATAATTGTAACCACATTTGTTTTGCTTTCCTGGAGGCTTCTCTTTTGATGCCGTCAGATTAGTTTTTTGTTTTTTTTATAAGGGAAGGTTCAGACTTGATGCTGTGCCTCAGTTGTAGATGTTGATAAAAGTATCAAATCTGCCTCCAACAAAATTCTTACTGGCATTTTCTTTTATGTACTGGTATGTTAATCACTACCGACTATGTGTCTGTCTTGTAGCAAAACAGTGCTGCTGATCTGTCCATGCTGGTTTTGGAGTCTTTGGAGAAATCGGATGCAAAAGTAGCAGATGACCTTTTAGGTGAGGTGACCTTTGCGCTCAGTGTGATGGTGTTTAGATGTGCTTTCACTTCACAGTGATTGTTGTGAACAGTCTTGAAACCTGAAAGCCTTTTTTTATGCCCTCCCACATGGCTGAGGGTTACCTTCATCACAGAAGTGGACTGGGAGAAAACATTACTGGAGTGTAATGGATTCCTGATAATGTAGTGGGCATGCTTAAAACAAACACTGCTATCTTGTGGCACCATCCTCTCCATGATGCAGTGGTAATGTATTGTCTGTACAGTCATTGGTGTCCCCAGGGCTTTGGTGCATGGTGGTTTCCTACTCTAGCAGTGTGGTAGCGAGCACGTTATTTGCGATTCAGCTGTTTACAAGGAAATTTTTCTTCTTTGATGGTGAGATTTAGTAAGCAAGCAATTCGGGGAGACCTTCCTAAGAGGTGCCTGGCCAAACTACTGCTCCTATTAACAGCCCGTGTATGGAGACAGACTGACAAAGGCTGTTTGTGTACTTAGATTAGCTCTGACACTTTCATCCCATCTAATGACTTCTGGTGGAGCGTTTCCAAGCTATACCTCTCTGTCCCTTGCAGCTTCCCTATGAATGGCAAGCCGTCCCCTAACCTGCAGTTTTTCCTCCTCCTTGGAACTGCATGGTCCTCTGGGATGTCCTGTCCTAAACAGTGAAACAGGGAAACTGTCGCCAGCTGACTGCAAGGCACAGCTTTTGGCTGTTAAGAGTCATGAATATTGCTGACTGATAGATACATGCAAGATTGACTTGATGTGTGGGAAGTGGCTCAAGTTCAAAGTCGCTCTTTTTTTAAGGTGGCTTATGGAGGCTGTTAAGGGAGCTTAAAGAAATGATAGCACTGCAACTTAAATGTTATATCTTGAAGATGAACTAGAAGCAGCAGATCATTGTATTTCTATTAATGCTGAATATTTGTGATTCTTAATGCTTCTAGAAAACTTGGCTAAGTTGTTTAGTTTAATGGATCCAAATTCTCCTGAAAGAGTGGCTTTCGTATCCAGAGCACTAAAATGGTCTAGCGGGGGATCGGGAAAGCTTGGACATCCAAAACTACACCAGTTACTAGCAATTACCCTGTGGAAAGGTAAGAAAAATCAACTGTTTTTCAGTGCTTTGTTTTAAAATGTTGAAAGTAGGATATTGTAAGATATCTACTTTGGAAATAATCTAAGGAAGCTGAGATGGAAATGACTGATTGAGCTCTGCAATAACTTCAGCTTGATGTTACTAACAAAAAAAACCTGGGGCTGTAACTATGTTAGGGCAATTCCCAAAACACAAGTGCTGTAAAGCTCTCTGTAAAAGGAAGGTTGATCCTTTAGACACTGAGGTAGTTTGATTGAGTCATTAGGAGTGTCGTGGTTTAACTCCAGCCTGCAGCTAAGCACCACACAGCTTCTCACTCACTCCCCCCGGTATCGGGATGGGGGAGAGAATCAGAAGAGTAAAAGTGAGAAAACTCGTGGGTTGAGATAAAGACAGTTTAATAGGTAAAGCAAAACCCACACACACAAGCAAAGCGAAATGAGGAATTCATTCAGCGATCCATTCCCCACACCACCATGGCAGGTGGGTGCTCAGCCATCTCCAGGAAAGCTGGGCTCCATTACACGTAACAGTTACTTGGGAAGACAAGCGCCACCACTCCAGGTGTGTGTCCCCCTTCCTTCTTCTTCCCCCAGCTTTATATACTCATGATGTTGTGTGGTATGGAATATCCCTCTGGTCAGCTATCCCAGCTGTGTCCCCTCCCAATTTCTTGAGCCCCTCCAGCCCTCTTCCTGGCAGGGCCTGAGAAACTGAAAAGTCCTTGACTTAGTATAAACATTACTTAGCTACAACTAAAACATCAGTGTGTTATCAACATTATCCTCACACCAAATCCAAAACACAGCACTGCTGCAGCTGCTAAAAAGAGAATTAACTCTATCCCAGCTGAAACCAGGATAAGGAGGAAAATTGTTGGGGAACAGAGCTGTTCTGTTGTGGGTTTTTTGTTTTTAAATCCTGGATAAACATGACAAAGATTGAAATACATCACCTAGCATCTGAAAAAGTCTTTGGATCTGTAATTAGGTACTTTTTAAGACATGGTCAATATCTAGGCTTATTCCAGAATGAATGCTGTTGCCTTCGTTTTATGTGGGATTTTATCACTTGTGATGGTATGTAAGTTAAACCAAAAATGCACTAAATAATTGTTATAATTATGAATGATAGCCAGTTTTTAAAGTCTTCTATCCAAAACATAAACATGAGTGGGAACAGTTGAATAAGTGCCATCTCTTCTGTGGTTTCTTGTGAATTCATGACTGTGCAAGACGATTGTGTTTTAAAAATTTTTCAGTAGCTGGGAAGTGTTGATAGTGGTCTCATACAACAATCCTGACCCAATGGTCAACATTCCAGCTCACTGCCTTTCTGCAGGTCAGAGGCAAACCCATAACTGTTCTCATGGGACTTATATGTTAGCTTGGTGACTGCTGCCAGCCAGAAAGGGAGGATTTTCCTCAGAGCATTTAAGTTAGAAGCTGAGGTACAATTACGATAAGAAACGGTTGCATTCTGAAAGTAAAAATCCCCATTTTGTAGTTGTCTGCTCACTGTTCTCTTGAAGAGCAAAATGCGTACATTTTCTGTCTGTAGTTTTTGAGCATTTTGTCAGAAAAGGTTCAGATTTTTAAAACAAAGCTTTTAAATTCAAAAAATTAGCCACTAACCAGTTTTGATTTGTCATTGCAGTGATTTCTGCATGATGCTTTGCTTCAGGTTAAGTTCTAACCAATCTTGCCATTTTTTGCAACTTTTTTTCCTGTATAATTGCTCTTCTATTCAGCATATGGAAGCAATTTTAATTTTGATAGCGAGAGTGGGCTAAGCTAAAAATAGGAAATGCCTTCTTTCTGTGCACTTAGAAAGAAGGACGCTGAAGGTGCCGTTTGACTTCTTGGTGCACATGGTCTAATACAGAATTCCTTGATTTTCCTGAGCACTGATGACAGCACATGAAATGTCAACGTGCAGTTAGATAAAATGATGTGAGCACAGCTCAAGCTATTTGTCCCAGTGGTAGCTGTGTTTTGTGGTGGCGTTGAATGGACTGTATTGTATAGCAGTTGTTCAAATGTATTTAGGATAATATATTTATCTCCCTTTGTATATTGTCTGTAACTTATAAAGGAAAAAGTCAACTCTTTGCTAATTGTCTTGTTCATATACCATGTGTGTAGCTCTTGTCCTTTTACCAACTGATTTGGTTTTGCATTCAGGTACGATGAACTGATTTCTTAAAAGCTGTTTTCTTTTTCCTTTTATAGAGCAAAACTATAGTGAATCTCGGTATCACTTCTTGCACTCCACAGATGGCGAAGGTTGTGCAAATATGCTAGTAGAATACTCCTCGTCCAGGGGATATCGCAGTGAGGTGGACATGTTTGTAGCACAGGCAGTACTACAGTAGGTGTTAAACTTCTCTGTAACTATTTTGCTAAGATGATACTGTGTTGGAGGCCAGTCTAATTTAATGATAACTGTAGGTTAAGCATGCAACCTTTTCAAAAGAAACTCTGAAACCGGCCAGAGCTGCTGAAACTCAAAAAAACATCTCAAAACTGGTGTGCTGAATTGGTCAGCCTGAGGAGAGGAGAAAAAAAAAAACAACCAAACAACATATTGGGGTTGAAACCTGAAATCATGTAAATTGCCTGAAGAATTAATGTAATCTGTTTTGGGCGCTGAAAGCACAATTCTTAGCTTTGTTAACACTGCTTTGTGTCTAGTTAGGGCTTACCATGTTCTTGCCAAGACTGGACCTAAGTAGGCTCTATACTCCCCTTCAGCGCAGTACTTGCTCTCAGTCTTGTCCTAAGAGACAATTTGTCTTGGGTCACCCTGGTCTGTGAGCAGCGGTGCAGTGGTTCTTGGTTTGACAGAGCTGCTGGTGGCTTTCCTTTACTGTAGGCATTTATTTTGTAGGAGGTGGGAATGCAAGCTATTATGTGCCTCTGCAGAGCTCATGTACAATTAAGGTTGACAAAGCCAATTTTACTTTGCTTAATCAGCTGATGGCTTTCTTCAGTCAGGGAAAGCAGCTCCTGGAGGAGTCTGAGGAGGAGGTGGAGACAGGACTGTGCAGCAGAGAGTCAGGGAGAGAGTAGGTGTTGGGGGAGAGGGAGGAGGTGAGAGCGAGTCTGTCTCTCTTTTGGCAGCAGGGAGCTGTCATGTCTGATTTGTCCTGCTTTCCATAGCTGGTTGATACAGATTGCAGTGATTTTTGAGCGGTAGAAAATCCTTTGTGGAAATCCAGTATGTTATGCAGGACTCTTCAGTTTTATGGGGCTTTGTTCTGGAGGGGGGAAATTCTGGGTGGAAGTTAATGAGTAAGAGGTTACTTTTCAGTATTTATACAGCACTGCTACGGCATCCTTTACCGGCCTGTATCTCAAATACTGTGCTAAATCCTCTTAGGTGGCAGTTTATACTCTAATGAAAATAATTGCAGTTCCTTGCTCAGCAGTAAGGCAAAAGCACCCAGTGCCCTTGCACATGTGGGAGTACAGAGTTGGAGGCCAGCCTGCAACCAAAAATGAAGCTGCTCGTGGCAGCCTTCCCAGGGCTTGCTGACAGCATTTGTCCCAGTTAAAGTCTCTCGTTAGGCCTATGTGACTTGCAGAGATTGCCAGCTGAATTAACTGGACCTGCAGAAAGATTTGATCGGTTTGGGAAATCGATCTGCTAACTGGTGACAGGTGGCCTGGGAGCTCAAAGTGTAGCTTTATTATGAGACTTGTAGACATTTAAGTGTGTTAAACTTATTAGTGGTCCTGGTGCCATGTTATTTGAGGTAGTGCTAATAGAATGACAGAGTCATTGAACACTGGCAGATACATACTGAAAAGAGATGTGTTTGGGAGTGGATGACACCATGAGAGAGAGGTCTTTAATTCATTTCTTTACCTCAGCATAGTAAACTCTGGACCAGTCAATGCAATATCATGTTTAATTTGAATTACGTGGTGGCCAGTCTTCCCACATTTTGATTTAATTGATGCCTTTTTTTAGTAACTGTCCTGTATACAATCTGCTTAGGTCTCATTCTGTTAATATTTAATGTCAGTTCTCCCTCCCAGCCTGTTAATTCCACAATGTATTCTAGTAGTGATTTTCCCCCTTGGTTGATAGCCAAACCGTTGCCAAAGATGTGCATCTCTACCAGTTCAGTTTTGCCATCATTTTAAGCCTGAGATGGTTTCTGTGCACAAATGAAGTAGAGATGGTTGAACTTTTGGCTTCCTGTCTTCCTTCTGCATGTAAAACTACTTGTCTGCCTTTTATTTTTAACTAGCCCTATTCTGTTTCCTTTTGCAGATTTCTCTGCTTGAAAAATAAGACCAGCGCATCAGTTGTTTTTACAACATACACACAGAAACATCCTTCAATAGAAAAGGGTCCACCCTTTGTTCAACCACTGCTAAACTTCATCTGGTTTCTGTTGCTGGCAGTTGATGGGTACAGTCTGATTTTTCTCATGTTGTTCTTGGTTTCCTTTGGAGTTGTTACTGAGATTACATTTTTGATTGTTTCCTTTCTAGAGGAAAACTAACAGTATTTACAGTATTGTGTGAACAGTATCAGCCTTCACTGAAAAGAGATCCCATGTATAATGAGGTGAGTTACTTGTACTTGTAAACAGGATTTGACCTACAGAATTAGTTAAACAATAGCTGAATGTCTCCTGGTTTGTGACTTGTAGATAGGAGTCAGTGATCTACCTTGTGTGGTGTGACTGCTGCCCCTAATATTTCCAGCTGTAAATGAAGTAGCTGATGTTGTTGTTCATCTTGTGTCGTTTCAGTACCTAGATAGAATAGGACAGCTTTTCTTTGGTGTTCCGCCCAAGCAGACATCGTCCTACGGAGGATTACTAGGTGAGGTTTGTGCTGACCCTTGTTTCTGGGTACCACCAGTCTTTTTGGAGCAGTGGCTTAAATAAAGTGGCTGTGCTGGAAAAAGATCATTTGTTCTAAGGAATGTATCTGGGTTTTTGTAGCCTGTAGAAACAGTCCCTACTGTAGAATACAAGATTAGTTGGTCGCATGTGAGATTTAATTGGGTGAAGGTGGTAGACTTTTCATCTTTGTGAAGGGGAGAAGCTGCAAATTACTCTTACAGTTGATTTTTCACATTATGATAAAACTTCCAAATGTAAAGAAAAATTTTACTTGTGTTAAAGCTTAATTTCCTCAGACTTCAGTGGCTGATTCTCCTTGAGTCAGGTCTGGGACTTTGGTAGAGATCTAACCAGTGCTGATAGAAAATGAATATTCCCAAAGTAGAAGTTCTGAAATTAATATTGCCCTTCTACCAGTAATGAAAGGCAGTGGATAAATTCAGCCGTCATTTCCTGACTCTTGAACAAAATGTGAGCAAATTGATCTGGATTACTTTTGTAACATTGAATGTTTTTCCGTGAGAACTAAACTTCTCTGTTTATAAACTGACTTGAGGCTTTACCTGCAAATGTCAATGCACTGATACCCAAAGCTGGATGAAAAACGTGAGTATAGATCCCAGATGTAAATGACAGCTTTTCAGCAATTCAGGCATCTTTAAATTGCATAAAACAGAGAAAACACATAAATGGTTTTGAGTCTCAAACAAGTGCTTTATAGTGTGATGCAGACCATTGCTGTTTTTTGGGAGTTTCACTGCTGGAGGTGTGTCTTTCCTCATTTCATTGTTGGGGTTTTTTTTCCCCCCCTCTTATGGTGCAACTATAGTACATAAGCATGCAACTTTGGTGTTTTTTTCCAGTGTATTCTTAGAAAAGGAACAGTGTCAAAATACAGCTTCCCAAATAATTAAATCCTTAATGGAAGCTGGTATGGAATAGTAATGCCTTGTTGAGACTCTTTTACTTCAAAATCCCCTTCTTTTTTTCTTTTTAGTACTGAAGTCTACACCCTAGCAGGATGGAAGGAGAATAGTTACAAGCTTTTGTGATGAGAATGTAAAACGAACAGTTTTGACTGTCCTGTATTTTATTCTAGGAAATCTTTTAAACAGTCTGATGGGAACTGGAGAAGATGATGACACAGAAGATGGTCAGGAAGACAGCAGTCCTATCGAGCTCGACTGAATGTTATTGTCATTGGGTGCCGTGTAAATCTGATGATTCGATGACTCCAAAGACAGTTTTGGAATTTGAATCCTGCAGTTGTTTCTTCGCGCCTAAAAGGGCTCCTCTGGTCTTTTAGAAATGGTTGCTGAAATGTTTATAATGTTTGGTCTATATTATTTATGTAAAAAAAAGAAAGAAACCAACAAAAAGTAGCCAAACGAACGAATTGGAGCAATTGTTAGCAGGTTTCCGATACAGCGGCTGGTGACCGATTAAAATATAGTCTTCTACGGTTTCTGATGCAGTATTCCCTTTTGCACAGTAATTCAGTAAAGCGTAAATATGGGTCCTGTACTTCACGGCCTACCCAATACCATCTTTGTTATGAGAAAGCCTCCTTGACCTCTGCCATCTCCAAGGAAGATCTCAAAAGGCAGGGCGATCGAGTAATTTATTTGCGAGGCTGGTGCCAAAAGTACTGTGAGACGAGCCAAGCAGCATAATTTGAGATGCACATCCAAGAGACATTGATACCAAGAACTTGCTTCCACTGCTGTAAGGTGCACGCCATTCCTACTGCCTTTCACTCTCCTTAAGGGCTGGCTCTGGCCGAGCCCACGCGTGTGTATAGCCAATACTTCCTGAAAAGCACAAGATTGAATTGCTCTCGAGTAAAAGCTGATCAGTGGAACATAGGTAATTGGCTTCCATGTGGATCTCTCTTGCCTAGGTACAAACATTTGGCATCTAAAATACCTCCTCTGGCTCTACTGCTTTGGAACAGATTATTTTTCAGCGTAAGTTCACAGCCATACGTAGAGGCAACGGCGTTACAGTAAGTGAAATGATTTGCTGCAAGCGATGTATGTGTTTGAACTGCAGCTGTATGTAGAGAAAAGGGATACTGCAGAACTTTTGGTTCTTTATGATATATTTATTTTTCTTGGGTGATTGAATCATTTAACACTTTCTGTAAAAAAAGAATAAATCGATGAATAATGGAGTAACTTCAACCCCAGTGGTAGGCATAGCCATTCTACATCTCCTCCTCTAATGCAGCACAGCAGATGTCGGTGGTACAGTGAACGGATGAAATGGTGGGGAAACACTTTATTTTTTCACGATGAAAATAAAAAGGCTTAGATTAATAAACAGCAATCATGCATGGGGGAGGGATTAATACAAATTTATTGACTGTATGAAAAAGGCATTGAAAGGAAGACTTTGTGTTAATTGTGAAGTCTCAAATAAACACTTTATACCAGGATGTGCAATACTGCTGCTTTCTAGTTTTACCAACAGAGATCTTACTTACCTTGCTGGTTTTTTGCTCCTCTGCATTTGACTGTGGGTCATCCAGACCTCTGTGCAGCAATGGCATAGCTTTAGTCTGGCACTGTAATGTCTGGAGCAGATGTGGATTGCTTTGATTTGCAGCAAGTTCAGGGACGGACGCCCTACCCGGGATGATTGTGCAGACATTTAATAAATGATCTGGGATGCCGGCAGCAGTTCAGAGCCACGTCATTTCATTGCCTTTGTCGGTCTGTGAACATGCCTGTCTTGGGGCAGCTTAAGGTGTCCAGCCGCGGCAGCCCCCCCCTCCGTGTCCTGCATCTGCGGCCGGTAGGGCAGCACCAGGCCCCCCCCCCCCCCCCCCGGCACAGGGCAGCAGGGGGTCTGTATGCAATATACATACTCCGGAACTGCAGTGGTACATACAGATCGTGTGTGTGCATAAAGACTAAAATATATATATACACACACATAAACAGCCTTTGCATATATAATAATTTATAATTTAATAATTGTATGGTCTATAATTTATAATATTAATTATATTGAATTATACACGCACACAAACAATCTTTATAGCTAGCGATAAATACAAACAACTAACCAAGCCTGTCCTCTCCCTGCTTCTATCATGCCTGGGTTTTTAAATAAGTGACTGACTGTGTGTAAAATGTATATTTATAAGTCCTTTTTAATATAAATTAAATATCTATAGTTATGCATATACATATGCATGTTGATATATGTATGTTCATATGCAATAGTTCTCAAATTTATAATTATTTATACATTATGTACTTTATACCTATATAAAAACATGCATGTGTATATTTATAATATGGAATATTTTATGAATTTGGCATTACAAAAATGTCTCTACATATACAGGCATGTGTTTATGAAATGCATTTAGCTTACACATTTTACAAATACATATGTCTAATGATGGCTATGTGTATACATGTGTGTGTATGAACTATGGACTATATTCAGCTCCTATGCACACGTAAGTGTATTATATATTCTGCTGTATCTACTATGCACATTTTATAGCTGTGTTTGAATATTCAACAGCGCTTTCATAGAATTTATCTCTATATTCCTAAGAACCATCTATCTTTTGTATATGTGTATGCATACATAAATAGAAAGTATGAGTATTACATACTGAATACATACAATATACACTATATAATACACATATGCAAATAAGTGTAATATATAGTATGTTACCCACACACACACGTGTGTGCGCAGCTACTCCCCCTCCGTTCCCTGCTCCGGGCAGACGGTTCTGTGGGTGTCCCACACCCCGGGGCTCTGCCAGCACCCTCATCTACTTGTCATTTGTTTTTCTAACCCCCCTTTCCCTCCCCTGCCCCAGCACCACACGGCCACGGCTCTGACATAATAATTTATTGGTTCAAATGACATTTAGTACCACAGTTGTCTTACCAGTGACAGAACGAATGCATACAGCCGATGAGATGCTCTCATTTACACACACCAACGTAAGAAATGTGTCGGACAGGTCCGTGTCTGGGGCCGGTACTTCAGTGGACGCTGGAAATTTCATTTTTGGGTAAAAATCCAGCACCTGGTATGCAGGTCCCAGCCCACCTGCCCCGACCGCAGGAATTACAGTGCTCAACACAGCGCTGAAACGTCACTTCAAGCAGCGGGTTTTTTTGTTTTTGGCAGGGAGGGGGGAAAAAGAAAAATCAACCAAAAACAATAATTGAGATAATTAATGGGGAAAAAAAAAGTGCAACCACCAGTCCGGAGAAGCAACATGCCGTCGGCTGGAGGGACGTGCGCCAGCCGGGGGTGGGCTGGGGCAGGTTTTGCGGCACTGTCAGCAACACTGCACCTAAAGCTCACCCCCCCCAACCCACACCGGGCCCCCAAACGGTGTGAACCCCCTGAACCATGAAACAGGAACAACCCAGGGAACAGAGTACGGCCCGACCATGAAAGCTTTGCTTCCCCAACATCGCCTCGTGGCTCGGTTGCCCCTGTCCACGCCGGGCAGCCCTCCTCCGTGCCCTTCATTAACCCGGTAATGATGCCGACGCTGCCCGGTTCCTGCGTTATTTCGAAATGGCACCTGCCCCTTGCTGGGCACAGCGCCCCAAGCACCACCAAGCACCACCACTCCCCGGGTGAGGGCATTTACGGCTCATGTACCCGCTGGCCACGTTGCACGGTACCATTTCGCCTGTTCCCAGGTTGGTGCTTCACACCCCCCCGGGGGTGTCACCGCTCAGGGGCTGGCAGAGAGCTGGGGGCTGCGGGGTCGCTCACCCCCAGCCCCCAGCAGGGACCAGCTCCTGGAGAAAAGCCCCATCTCCTTCTCCCCCCCGATGTGCCACCAACAGTCTCGGCCACCCCGCTGAAGCTGGGGGTTCACCCCTTTTGGGGTGGGGGGAGCGCAGGAGCACCTGTCCCGGCGGTACATCCCACGGAGCGGCCACAGAGCCCAGTGTCAGGTTGGACCAGCATCTTCTCCGACGTCGTTTCGCTGCCACCCTTCTTGGTTTCCGACATGATCAAGTGAATGATGAGGGGAAAGGGAAGTAGTATTATTATTATTACTGTTGTTATTATTATTCTTCATTATTTTTAACATTTCAAATAAAACCACGTTGTGTTGTAAACAGAAGCTCACTCCTCAGGTCTGCCCAGCCAGTCCCCGCTAAGGTTTATGTTTGAAATGGGCTTCCACTGCAAGAAAAAAATCGGAAAATCAAGTTAAAAGCAGGACAAGCACCAGCAGGCGGCGGTGGCCCGGCACAAGCCCACCCTGCGGATAGTCCTTGCATTGCTGATGCTCCTTGGCTCTGATCATTCTTCTAACTGGGCGACCGAGCATCCTTACGGCACCACAGACACCACGCAAGAAATGGTGAAGAGGGAAGGAATCCATCCTCCTCCTCCCAGCGTGAGCCCCTTGGGCAGCCTTTGCATCCCCGCCCCCAGGCAGGGAAGGGCTGCCAGGCTCGCACCATGCAGGGGCAGCGATGCCACCACGTCCCCCATCCCTCTATCCATCCCATCCTCTGAGGGAAACCAAGGGGCCGAGGTTGGCATCCAGCCCTTGCCAGCACACACCTGCGTATTCCTGAGGCAGCATGGGCCGGCTTATAACTTTCTGAAAGGTCGTAATCCACTCCAGCTGGTCATCCTCCGTCTCACAGGCAAAGAGGAATTTCCGATCCGGGGTGACGATGGTTATCCCGTGCTGCCAGTGGTTTCCCTGTGTGGACGGCGGGAGCCCTTCCAGGACCTTGTAGCTGTTCTCCTTGCTCCCAATGAAAACCTCCCCTCTAGCAAAGGCGTCCTAGGAGACAGCAGAGTGGTCGGGCAGGCATGATTGCCAAGGGCAGCTCCGCATCCCAGGCAGCAGCCGAACACCGAAAGCACCAGCCACCCCCTGAATCCCTGCTCAGCTCTTCCCAGGGCCACCCTGCAACACCAGGGATCCAAAATCCAGATGCAGAAGTAGCTGCAGCTGGTGCACAGGGTCTCCAAAACATTTTTGGTGAATATCTATGCACAGGGCTACTGCATGCTGACACTGGGCAAATCCACCCAGCGCTGATGGCTCAGTGCCCTCTTGGCTCTCCCATCAGCCTGAGCTTCACTGCAGATTATCGCTATTATTATTATTACAATTATTATTCCTGCAGGTAATTCCCAACAGACAGCCCAGGCACCTTCATCTTACCAGGGGATCTTTGAAATACATGAGCCGTCGGTCATCCATGGTGAACCATCGCTTCTTGAATCCCTCTGTTTGCTGAAGAGTCAAAAAATGCCAGATTAGGCACCACAGCAGCACAGCTCCTCTCTCACCGCACACGAGCCAGGGACATCGAGGCACTCGGAGGAGCCCCATGGGCTGGGGGAGCTGGGAGCAGAATCTGGGCCACCACAAGCCACCACAGCCAGGGTCCGGGCCAGCTATACCAGGTGGGCTTGCAGGAATGGGCAGTGAGGGGAGATGGGGTGATGGTTTGTGAAGTGGTTTGGGATTTTTTTTTAGTTTGCTCCCAGGTAAGGAAAGTGCACAAACACATTCACAGCGTTAAGACTTTGCCTCCCGCGCAAGGGTGGGATTGTCCCACCCACGGACCCTTCTCAGCCCGTACAGAGCAAGACTCATGTTTATGGGACTGCAGAAATGTTTTCTGTCCTACCTTTGGCCCCGTTTTCTCCATGTACCCTTCCTTCAGGTAGTTTCTAGAAAGCTTTGGCACCAGCTGGAGCAACCCAAGAGGAGAGAAAAGAGAGCGGCGTTAGACGGAGGGAGCGGGGGGTGCCTGGGCACGCAGGGCAGCGCTGGGGGTCACTGGAAGGAAAACCCACACCGAGCCCACCCCAGCCCCAAGCCCACCCAATGGCTCTGGCCGAGTCCTTCAGTCCCACTCCTCCAAAACACTCGGAAGAGGTGGGCACAGAAACACGAAGCATCTTTGAGCACTTCACCAGCCATGCCAGCAGCCTCCAGGAGAAGCCCCCTGGCCAAATCCCACCCCACCGGCCAGCTCTGGCGATCCATCTCTCGCGCTGGATGCAGCCGGAGCTCCTTGCACAAGCCTTAAAGCACCATCTGCCTGTAAAACCCCACCGACACACCGCCTGCGTGCCCCCCTTTCTGCAGATATCGCTGACAACAGCTACCAGCGCCGGGGATATTTTTAACGCTGCTTTAGTGAAGACAAGGCAGGAGCTGCAGGATCTTTGCAGATGCCTCTAAAAGCCTCTTGAGAGATGATGAGTCTCACCAAAACCAGGGCCAAGGAGCCTGGCCATGTGCCTCCCCACCCCTGCCTGTCATTGAAACATTTAAACGTCATTTCACCTGTCATTTAAACGGGTTATTAACAGCTCCGCTTGCCACACCACAACCCCGCAGCACCCAACTCTGCCCAACAGCAGCTCTGGTCAAGCAGGCGTGTGCTTCGAGGGCAAAGCCACCCCAAAGAACAGCCTAAAGAACCCCACAGCTGCTCCAGAGCAGACGGGAGCACCTTAGTCATGGATGCTTCACTGTGGGCAGTGAAGGGTTCTGCAGCATTCATAGCCCCAGCCTTTGGCTCCTGGGACACGGCTGAGGACACTTTGCTAAGCAAGGAGCTCATCGCCCTTGGCTCAGAGAGGTTCCTCCACCCTGCAGATGGGTCCCCAAAGCACCCTTCAGAGACCCTTGTTCCCCAGGAGGCAGCCTGGGCATCCTTAGGGTGCTGTACGCAATTTATACCTCTCTACTACATTTAACCCGGCTCCTGTTTACATTTAACACCTTTTCATCTCTCTGACAGGGTAAAGGAATCATAAATCAGATGCTAATGATGGCAACACCCAGGACGGAGCTACCTTGTGTACGTAACCCAGACTCCACAGAGGTCTCCCCAAGCTGAATGCTCTGAAGGGCTGTTCAGGATTTCAAGGTCATAAATTAAACCTCGTTAACATTACGCTCCTCTGTTTCCTCCGAAGAATAACCGATGAGAAGGGGATGATAAGTAAAAATTTAAATAGCTTATCTCCCACCAAAACTGCCTTAAGTATACAAACACCAACTGCTGGACAAACAGCAACTCTGTTAAGGTCTCTGGGGTTTTGGGGGCAATGTGGCTCAGACATGCAGCCAAATTTAACAGAAGTAGAGGAGATGGAGGGAGTAGAAATGATTAAGGCTGTACTACAGTGGGCTATCAAGGTTCCTCTTATGTTTTTTTGTATTTGCCCAGCTTAACTTCTTGCCAGAAAAGGAAGGTGTTGGCTCCAGGGGTCCTGGGAGTGCCCGGGCAGCCAGGGGACGGAGCCACCCTGCAGCTCGGAACCAGCCCCAGCCCACAACAGCACCCCTCCCAGGTAATTAACCGAAGGCAGGTAATGCAATTAGATTTCAAAATCTACAAAGTCAAGAAGGTCATAGAGAATAATCAACAACAAGCACCAGTGACGTTACACACCAGT
Organism: Falco rusticolus; assembly: GCF_015220075.1. NCBI lineage: Eukaryota > Metazoa > Chordata > Aves > Falconiformes > Falconidae > Falco > Falco rusticolus. The sequence continues at coordinate 31,392,624 of NC_051190.1, read as the reverse complement.
TGCAGTGCAACTGCAACACAAGGCACTTACTGTCAGCTTGCGTTAATACTGCCTCGAGTATTACATTAGCAAAAGGTAATGCAATTAGTAGTTCCAGCTCCCGGAAAATACAAGACAGAGATTCATAGAACAAGCTGAGTGACCTCCACACAAGAACTCGTCCCAGAGTACACCACTGACATTCTTTTGCCTTCATTTTTCCTACCTTCCAGCCCTTGTTTCAGCTTTTAGAGCAACAAGCTTTGAGAAAGATGTTTATGGCTTCTGTACGTGTGACAACGCTGCAGTTACTCATCCGCATGACTCACATTTTGAGGGTGAACATGTGTGTGCACACACACACACGTGGTTTCCAAGGCTGGATGTTGGTAACAGGTGCTGCACGTGGGCTCAACATCCCACCATAGTAATTTCAGCCCAGTAATTGTAAAATGCTCTGAAGGATGGTGCACCCTCCAAGCCTTACAGCTTGCTAAAGTTAAACTTACAAGTTGCTAAAAATGAGCAAGAGGGAAGAAAAAAACATATAAAACCAACTCACATCAATGTCGCTGGCTCCAGGGAATGCCACTTGTAAGTAATGAAAACGTGCTGCCCGGATGGCATTGAACCAATCCACAATTTCCTAATAACAAGAAAAAAAAGCACAGTGAGTAACATAGTCTGCACATAAAATAACATGATCCTGCTCCGTTTCATCTCTCCCATCACTTTGTCCCAAGTGACAGAGCTCAGTTTAGTAGCAGTCCTAAAAAAATAAAGCACAGACATAAAAGAGAGCAGCAAATGGGTGAAGGATGGGGAACATCCCGCTGCTGTCCTGGGATGCGAGAGGCGCGCGGAGCTTTGCAGCCCCCTGCGAGCACCACGGGGCTTTCTGCAGGGGGAAGGATTTAAGCACATCTCTGAACTGGCAAAACCAGCAACAAATGAGCTTTTCAGATACTGAGCCCGGCATCGAGCCCGACTCTGTAAGCACTGCCTGGCTCGTGCTGGCAGGGCGCACAGACAGCCCGACACCCCTGCACCTGCCCACCAGCACCCCCCGCCCCCCCCAGCCACCCGCTGACTGCGGGGAATGCCTGAATCCCACCCACCTTCTAGCAACATGCTTCAATGTTCTGCTAAAAGTGTCTAAATATCTCCTTATCTTGGTGCTCCAGCCTATCAGTCATATCTGTGAGCCCTCTAAGGACAAGCACAGTGATACTGAAGTCACAGCTCAGTTCCCAGCAGCTCTGGCACTTCTTCCTTTCCTTGGTAAAAAAATATATCTCCATTTTTGGGTGTTGTTTTTTTTTCCTACAAAATAGCTGGTTTATAACTTTGTTGGTTTTAAACTAATGTATTCCTTTGTCTCTGGAGGGACCCACAGAGCTTGTGCTACACGAAATAAACGCCACATTAATTTTAAGTGATCCACAGACAGGGAATTCTCAAACACCTCCTTCTGGTACGAGCCAGGGGCAGGGATGCTGGAAGGGCGGTGTAACTGCTGCCTGCACCGGGATGCTGAGCTGCGGGGAGAGGGATGCTGAACTCTCCGACTACCATTAATGCATGTGAAGCTTCACACGTCAGGGACAGGTTCAATGAGCCAGACTTAACCCTAAAATAAACAGTCACCCCTTCCAGGTGAGGTTGCTGTAGTGTAGGAAAGACCGTATCAAAGTACAAGTTGGCCTTTGGTAAGATTTAAACTTTTTTTTGTGCTTTAATGATTGGGGCGGGCGGGAGGCTTTTACGTGTAATTTTGGAGATCTCAGTTTCAAGGAGTTGAATTGGGGATATCTCAAAAACGGCCAAACGTGGCAAACAGCCATCCTCTACAAGGTCAAGTGCTTTGCTTTGGTTTGTTAACCTCCTTCAGGCTGAAGGGAAAAAAGAACAAAGTAACAGGACACACACAAACAATGTTTTGGAAAACTGTGACCTACTTGTCTGAGGTTTTACTTACTCACCACTTGCTCTCCTACCCTAAGCAGCTAAGCAGACCTCAGATAGCAGCACAAAGAGGATCAGCAAGAGGAACTGGCTCCTGAAGTTAACGAAGACCAAGCCAAGCTGGAGGTAATGAACAATAAGCTGTGATGTTAAAATGCTGATATTTCATACAGCCACCAACCGGGTGGCTACATACACACACACGTGGGTCCCCTCCCAGCTCGGGGTGCGAGACAGGGTTCCACCCTGCAGAACAGCAGAGGCTGAAACCCTCACTGACTTCTAGCACTCCATCTTGGAGATGGATCTTGGAATATCGATCACCCATCACTGGAGGAAGGGGCACCGCCGCGTTTCTTTACACAAACCTATACCTGTGCATGCCAAGCCAGAAGGCTTAGTTGCTAAACATTTTCTGTGTGTATAATTACCAACAATGGCACGGATAGAGTGAGGGGATTATATCTGATGTACTAAACCAACATTAAACTGCTAGGTGTTTTCAGACGGGAAGGTGTTGACTCGTCAGCAGAGATTCCTTTCACTGATTTAAGTCTCAGCAAACAGAGAAAATGAACTCCTGCCTGCACCTTTGCAAACGGCTTTTCCAGGCTCTCAGCTTCCTTCTGGTCTGCTTGCAGTGCCCCTGTGCTCCCCCTCCGCATGCCACCTGGGTGTCCCTCCAGTCTCCCTCCTGCACCAGAGACACCCCCATTGCCATGGCAGCCTCAGACTGACAACCCCTGAGACAAACAAACTTCTCACCATCCCTCCTGCCCATCCATCCCTGCAGCTCGAGCAATGAGCTGCTGATGATCAATACCACCTCTTCCCATCCTGAAAGCTCCTCGTGTGGCTTAGGAAAGAAGAAGCACTGGGGAAGAGATTTTTGCTAATTTGTCCAGAGAACGTCAACGATCTTGGTTTGCACCTTAAAGGGTGGCCTTTCCTGGAGACTCAGCCCACCTCCGAGCATCCCCGCATCCCGGTAACACCAGGGATGGCAGCAGCCACCACGGCAGCTCTCCCAGCTGCTCCTGCCATGGCTTTCAGAAGCCCTAGAGGGAGCTTCAGCCCTGGACAGGAGCTCAGAGCAGCAGGAAACACATTTCTGCAGCTCTCCTGCCTCCCACCCCACTGGAGATCTGGGGGCAGGTAAGGGCTGGCTCCAGCCTTGTGCCCACAGAGCTGTCCCTCCTGGTCCAAGAAGCACCAGTTCAGGTACCTCCAGGAGGGGTCACCACGCAGAGGATCGGTCCCCAGCTCCAGCAGGCGCCCCAGCTTCACCCCGGCTGGCTTGGTACATCTGGTGGTGGGTAAGTGCTAACAAGGGACCACAACAACATCCTTTAAAATGGTCAGAGCCCAAGACACACCCTGCCCTGCCCCGCCAGGCACCTGCTGTTATTAGACACCCACGTGGCCAAAGCACCCAGATACGCCTGTTTCGAGGAGGGGGCTGGGGCTGGTTTCAGTCTTTGGTTTAGTGTCAGGACAGACGGCGGAGGATGAAGCCACCAGGCTGAGGTCACGCTGCAGCTCCAGCTCCAAGGACAGCACGATGCTGTCCCACCCCCTGCAGCCCTGGGGCAGCAGCACAGGGACCCGCTTCCTCTGCCCATCCTTTATGGGTGCCTCACTCCAGCAAATGCCACGGGGATGGGGGGGGGGGGGGGGGGCGGAGGGGCTCTCCCAGCTGTTTGAGAGGTTGAATAAACACACACGGGGTTATCCCACGGGAGAAGTGAGCCAGATTTCTTCTGGGGTACTGCAGCAGAAGGGACAAGTGGAGAGCAGCAGGAGATGCTCTGGATCACTGCTGAGCTCCTCAATGGAAAATAAAACTCCAAATCCTGCCCTGATGGAAGGCCAGCCCGGTCAGTGACAGGATCGGGCTGGGAGGGCTCAAACCCCAGAAACAGGAGCCAGGAGCCTGGGCCAGGCTCGAGCCCTTCGGGCTGGGGCGAGCAGCACCTCTGGGGTACCTGGGGACAGCCTGGGGCTGCTGGGGAGTATGGGAGGGAGCGAAGGGCAGTGGGGGACTACAGGCGAGTCCTGGGGGCTGCCCCTGATCCCAAAGGAGGGGGAGCTCACCCCAGGGAGCGTCACCTTCTGGCAGCCCTCGTTCAGCTGAAGGGGCAGATCTTTCCAGGGGAGTCCAAAGAAATTCAACCTGGGCATTATCTGACGGCATCAGAGTGCCTCCTGCCAAACCTCCGACACGAAGGCAAGAGCAATCGCATGAGATCTGTGAGACTGCTCCTTCCACAAGCCCCCAGCAGAAAGCTCAGCATTTTAAAGCCACAAAACAAGTAAGAATAAAACCCTGACTGCATTCCTTGCATGTAAGTGGGCCACCAAAGCCCAGCAAACCGCAAACACAGGCATGATGGTGGGATGCAGCTTTCACAGGAAGAGCTTTTTCCTCTTTTCAGTTTAAATTGTGGCCAAGGAGGTACCCCAGAGCAACCCAAGCGATGCTTTGCTGTGCTAAAAGCAGCACCCGGTGGCAAGCGGTTCCTGCTCTGCGCCATGGCACTTGCACATCTCACCAGGCAGCATGGATGGAGGGGAGGGTGAATTTGGGAGCAGCCCGGCTGGAGCATCTCCCCAGCACCCACAAATGCACGGAGCAAGACCCCACGGTGCTGCAGGGTGCAGAGGCCAGGCAGGCTGACCATCCTGCATGTCTACTATATGCATATATGCATGTGATCACATGCATATTACATGCACATTTCTGTGCATGTACAAAACCAGACGATGCACTAATTAACCTAATCTGAAACACTAATTGCCTTCTGCCAGGAGCACTTGCACTGCACAGGAACCACATTCAGCCTTGGCAGCACAGCCCTGTGGGCACGACAGGCATCACCCAGCTCCACTGCAACTGGAGCCTGAGCAGCAGCAGTGGCGAGATCAGCTTTGCTCATGCACAAGTGAAGAGTATCTTGGATTTTGGTGGCATTACTGGCCTATACAGTCTGCAGAGGAGTGACCGCAAAGAGCACGGACTGCTTATCCCTAGCAGGGCTGCCTGGCTCGCCATCCCTGGGCGAACAGCTGGGAAAGGCTGTGCACTGAGACAATCCTGCAAATCCCTGCTGTGCCTGTCCACGAGAGATCACCCCCAGAAAGCCCCTCTGACAGACAACGGGATGTAACATCAAAGGCTGAAGGCACCATGACAGCCAGAAGAAAGCAGATGTGCTGTGAACGTGTTTTAGGCTCTGATTTTGCGGCCACTCCAGGGCTGCTGATATTTTATGGGGAGCCTCAAATATCTGGGGCAGGGAAGAAAGAGATGAAACTAAGGCTGTGAGATGGCATCCACTGCAAACTCCCAGGTCTGCTCTCTGCGTGGACATCAGTCCATGGAGACAAGACCCACAGGGCAGCGTGTTGACTGATGCTGTTCTTCACAGTGGCCACCCAGGCTGGGACCCCTCTGGCAGCCTCTGGGGCGGCTGGGACCCCCCTCACTGCCCTGTCCTGCTGTCCCCGTTGTGCAAACGACTGCCCCAGACCCATGAGCCCTCTTCTTCACACCTCCCTTCAGTGGCACAAGGGCAAAGCAAGGGGATTTATTTCAATACGGACACGCATATTTGCATTTTATAAAGTACAAGGCAGGCAGGGAAACAACCAGTTCCTCAGTTCTCCTACCATCCAGTTTGCTCCGCTTTTGCAAGTCCTTGGACCAAGTCCCCTCACCTTTCATTGCTCCACTGCCCCCCGAGGAGCTTGCCTTAAATAACGCCTCTGCCCCTACATCCGCTTGCAAGCAGAGGAACAGCAATTCCACCCCATTTGCATCTCGTTATTTAGAAGACACAGTCTGCAACCTTTGTGCTTGGAAGGACGAGACAAACACAACGCTGGCTGTGCATCCTGTACCCCCACCCCTTCCGACGATTCCCAGCTCGGTTAGAGCCCTGTGTGCCCCAGGCTGGCTCTGAGCAGCGCCAGTGCTCAGGACCACCACCCAAGCCCTCGTGGCACCGCCGCGCTCTCACCTTGCCATCTTCATGATAGACAAAGATGTTCCTTGTGCTATTGTCCTTCAAGTAAGTGATCTGCAGTCCGTGGGGGTTCCCGATTTTTGCAGGCTGGAAAGTCGCATTTAGATGTTCGATCTTCATAATTGCTTTGGGTTCTTTTGCCTGGAAAACACAGCTGAGTGAGCGAACACCTGTGAATTGGCTTTCAAGCCAGAAAACAGTTCCCTTGGTCAGAAAAAAACTCCTGATTGAGGCCATTAGCTAAAAAACCCTGACTGCCAGCCCACAAAACTGCCCGGTGATGAGATATCAGAGGCTTTGCTCAGGCATCAGCAAGTGCTCTCTGCCAGCCTGGAAAAACGCTCTCTTCTGCAAAATTCAGCAAAGTTCAAGGGGAGAAAACTTTCAGCCCAGAAGCAAGATGGACAGGCCAAGTCTCTGATAGGGTGTTGTGCTACAAAGACAAGCATCTTCACCACATCTCCTGTTGTAGCTTCCGTTCAACTGCCTCCTGACCCCTAGATCTCCTCCAGCCTCTTTACCTAATGATAAGCGACCAATGTTTACAGCGAGATGAACACTACCAACAAAGAAAGGAAACCATTCAGCCCGACAGAAAATAAAATAAAATATGCAGACTGCTAATTAACAGGCCAGGATGCTTTCTGCATCTCAAACACCCACAGCCAGTTCATCCTTGCCCAAGAAGATGGAGGATTAGCCCCCTTGCCAACTTCAGACCTGGGTGCTAGGCTAGCAAGGGGCACCATGCCCACGTCCCCACCTGTCCCATCCTCTCACATGAGCCACTGGCTTCTGACTCTGCTCCTCCCCTTGCCCTCCAAACTTGAAACTTCCTTTTCAGAGGGACAAATATATACCTTACAGCCACCTCTTGGGTGGGTTAGCCCAACGGTGAGCCTGGACCCAGCCTTCCCAGGCACCAATCCCACCTGCACTCTGTGGCAGGTCACTTGAACCTCATTGAGTGGTTTGCCTTCCTACAGAACATCTCTGGAAGTTCACCACCCTTTCAGGAGTGCACTGAGAAGCGAACTAGCAAGCATGGATAAAACATCCCAAAAAATAAAAATTAGGCTCTTGGCAACACCAGTTTCAGGGTGCAGCCAGAGGCCAGCAGGGGGTCATGCTGTGCCACCATGGTCCCCAGCACCATGAGGAAGTCCGTAAGCTGGTGGAGATGCTAGTGCCGATGCTAGTGCCGCTTTGGGAACTTGGGGACTTGCCATGGGCACACAGACATCATGGGTGACCACGGCAGGGAAATCCCAGCAAAAAAGACACGTCTAGACAGCACTGTTCCCTCCATGGCTATGGTCAACAACAAAGCAAAGCAGCTTTAAACTACCAGAGCATCAATAGCGACTGAATGGGGGCTGCTGGGACTTTCACTTCTCCCTCGGTAATGACTGTCTCCCTCCTGTCCACGGGATGCAGTTGCACCATACCGCACCGAGCTGAAGGAGAAGACGGTGCTATTGAAGCCAGCCGCTGGGTGTGGAGAAGCGTGGATGGAGGATGTTCCCCTCTTCTGCATGGCTCATCATGACACCACGATTGCATCAGTTACTTGAGAAAACTGGCTGGAGCTCGGTCTGGGCTGCTCTCGGCTGCGGTGTCCAGGGGAGACTCAAAGGTCAGAGAAAACACCTTGGCTTCCTTCATTATGTGGTGTAGAGAACAGCAGAGCGTCTATCCATTCATCACAAATGCAATTTTCATGGTAATAGCTCCATTTCTCACTTACAATACATGAAATGTGCTCTGGGGAAACAGACAAATGCTTCCACACTGCTTGATGCTGGAACAGAAAACGAGGGAGCTGTTCCTCGGGATGCTGGCCATGCCACACAAAGGAGGCTTCAGACCCCAGTGACTACTGCGAGGTGGCGATACCTTCGTCACAAACTAGCCAGCAATACGAAACCCACATCAGCTGCATGATGCGGCGCCAGAGCAGAGAAAAACTCCTTTGTTTAAGAAAAGCCTTATTAAAGGGCACCACAGCGGGAACGTGTAAGATGGCTGGTCAGGGCATCTCACGATGACTATGGTGGTGGTGGACCAAGAGCAAACCCTGCTAAAGAAAGCAGTGAGTTGTACCTGGCACCCTGGTCCTGGAGTGACTGGGGGCTCAGTGCTTATGAAAACTGTACAAATAAAATGGGGGCCCGAGGAATTACTTGTTCAAAGATGCTCTTACCAATGCGACTCCCTGTCTGCACACAGCAACCCCAGGTACTCACGTCGTTCTTGTTGAAGTACTTCAGTGCACCTTCCCTCTCAGATAACACAAATTTTCGGCTTAAGAATTGCCCGTTGTCACGTCCTCTCTTCCACAGAAATCCTTCTCGGTACCCTGCAGCAGAAAGCAATTGCTGAGAACCAGGGATAGAAATGCTGTAATTAAAAAAAGGGACAGGGTAAAGAAAAAGGAGAAGAGCTTCGACTTCAAAAACAAAGTGGACCAAACGTGTGACTGGATTGCTCAAGACATGAACGAAACAGGCCTCCTCCTTCAGATTTGCCCTTCTTATTCCGCTCTTGCTCTTTTCCAGCGGCTGGTGCTTCAGGTGTCCCTGAAGGACAGGCAGGCAAAGGGGGATTCCTGCCACGCAGTACAGGCGCAGGCTGGAGGAGCAAGGCCGTGTCCCTGCACGTGCTCCCAAAGGACAGCACCTGCCACATCTCCTGGCACCAGGGATGCTGCTCAACTTACACAAGCAGCACTTCTGAAGCAAGGGAAAGGCAGGTGAGGTCTGCCCTCCTCTGTGGATGCTGCTGAAAAATGAAAAACAGGGTGTGTGCACGCAGGGAAAGTGGCTCAGGGCAGACGGCTGTATCAGAGTAAGCCACAAATACATTTTTCACATGGAAAAAGGGGAAAACACCTGCAGTTCTTCCCATTGACTTCAGGGCACTTTGGTTCAGAAAGCCACTAAGCCAGACACAGCATCCTCTCCCCTCGGAGTGGGTTCCTCCAGCCCCCAGGCACCCTGGCTGGCCATCACATGCCTCTTCTCTCCCTGGATATCAGCCCCATGGGCAGATTTGCTGCTTGGGAAGAACACTACTCAACATACATATGCTTTATCTAAAACTCAAAAGAGCCAGAAAGAGAGAAAAAAGAATCTAAACCCCTTAACTCCTCAAATGAGAAAAGCAAGTACAGCTGCTCCCTGCCAGCCCCTCCGGCGGCAGCCACACTGCCCAACTCATCACACAGTAAGCTCAGCTGACGCCCTCATAGCAAATGTTTCAAAACAAAGAAATACCAAGAACTGTCCAATACAACTTTTATGAATATTAACAGAGCGGTTTGATAGTCATCTTCCATTTATTTAAGATATAATTATACAGAAGTCCCCCTGAAAAAGTGTTTTCTCTCTCTCTTAGTTTCACCCCTTTTTGATTTTTGTTATTGGCTCTCAGGAACTAGGATTTTAAAATGTAAAGTTATATCTTTTACAACAGCTTTCAAATAGGTCGCTAAACTTTTTTTTTTTTTTTAATATGCCAAGTGGCATCTTAAAGACTGTCCTTTACCTGCCTGCTACAAACCAGTGGCGTGCAGGAATTCCTCATTCAACCTGCTTTTCACTTGTCCACCTGATGCAGGAGCAATTTAAATCACAGATGAAAAGATGCAGAAAAATCCCTCAACCAGCTCCTCAACACTGACTCTACAGGTGTAAGCGACACAAAATATTTCCACAACACAAAACGCCAAAACAAGAAAAAAAATGCATGCCCATGCACACTTCTGTCTGGCCTTAGGAAATCCTGCGCCAAACGCTTCCTCCAGATCCTCAGAGACTTCACCAAACGCCAGGCAAAGCCATCGACATCTGCCGCGAACAAGCGCAATGGCACAGCTGGTGCCGGTGCTAATGCTGAATGCTAACGGCACAGAGCATCGCAAATCCCGGCGGTGCATCCGACAGCTGGCACGCGGGACTGCAAATGGGCTGATAACTCGGTGCAGATGGAAGCGGTGGAAATATTTAAAGCTGTCAGCAGCCTTCCCTTTGTCTCTTTATTCTAGGTGGGGCACGTGTTGCAGCGGGGCTCGATGTTAAACCATGGGGCCTCACCCTGCCTGTCCAAATGGGCACAGGCTGCCACCCAGGCACAGGCACGGGTGTTCCCAATGTGGAGCCTGCCGGGATCCCCGCTCGCGCGTTACTTACAGCTCGCTGGCACGAGTGAGCCAGGGCAAGCAGAGCGTGCACCTCTCCCCCATGAGGTCCCGTGGTCCCCGCTGCCTGTGCTCCCACGACCTTCTCCTTCCCCACGGCCAGCAACCGAGTCCCCATCGCTGCTCAGAGACGCAGACGGGACAGCCCAAACCCTCAGCTATCCTATGATCACAGCCAGCTGGTGATGCCACGCCACCGTCCATCTAACCCTTCCACCTCTGAGCCCTCCCCATCCCTCCAGTGCAGGACAAGCACTCCAGCCCATGTGGAGCATCACCGCCCACGTGGAGCATCATTGCCCACATGGAGCATCATCGCCCACATGGAGCATCATCGCCCACATGCACTGGCAGCTGTATCCACGTGCACCAGCCCAGTAACCCACAGGGCTCATACCAGATACATCAGGGGAGGGACAACTCTGAAGCTCTTTCTCTGGTCCACCCACCCCCCCACCCACCCGAGGAACGACGTCCCCAAAGCCACAAGCAGAACTAACCCAATTCAGCCCATTGATTCAATCCCACCCCAGCTGCTACATACTTTTTCTAGTGAAAAGACACAGCTAACCTGTTGGAGGGCATTTGCAGCATCAGAAAGAGCAGAACCTACAGAGAGCAGGACTATCTGAAGGCTGAGCAAGGGGAAGCAGCCAAGAAACCCAGCCAAGGGCAGCTGCATCCGAGAGCAGCACGGGAAGGGCCCCGGCTGATGCACTCATATCACCGCCGTGGTAGGAATTAATTGCCGAGGAACCGAAGCTCTGGCTGATTCAGAGTCAGATGCTGCTACCTGCCAGGCTTGTATCAGCAAACCCACTACATACCCTATCGCAGGCTGTACACGGCGGAGCTGAACAGGAATAATGTCTCTCTGACAGGAGACAGACAGGCACTAGGTGATGCCTGGCTGATATGTTTATAAAATACAAGATTTGCTTAACATGAAGCAGAGATGCTGCCAGGGCTCTGACGGCTGGCAATTCCTGACTGCTCTCTTGAACGGCAAAACGCTAAGCAGCTTGCTCTCAAAGTGTGCGGTTTAGAGACCAAGGACAGGCAGTCTCTGTTCCTGAAGGGTGCCGATTTTAATGTCAAGCCAGTTGGCGCAGTGGGAGAGTACTTCAAAAGCCATTGCTACTCACTCCACTAAACGTCAGAGGCTGTTTCAGAGCCTCTGTGCCTGACCCTTGGGGAACACTAACATTGCGTGGCGGGCTGGAGAGTGCTGGGTCTGGAGAGAAGGACACCGGTGCCAAACGAGATTGGGGAGAGACAATGCGAGGGGGACAGTCACATCTCCGATGCTGGAGGAAAGTGCATCTTTTCCCTTAGAAATGCCCACCTGGGCGAGCTGGGCACACTGAGCTCAGCTCTCAGTGGCTCCACCGCAGAGCAGCTCAGCCCCACAAGTACGGGCTGTGGGTCTCATCCATTCATCTTGAGTGTGTCATTACAATCATCTGAATGGCGAGGGATGCTGCAGGCATTCCTTATTAAACTTGTTCCCCTCTACAACACATTTTTTTGTGATTTTTCTTAGCACTTAAGGGATGAAGAATAAAATTACTCTGCATTTCCCCAAAGAGAATCTCCAATAATTGCAAATCTGTAAAGTCCACCTAACACTTAACCCTGGCAGATGGGCATCATAATGGTTATATATGAAGAGAGGGAAACCCAGAGCGGTTTGGTGAGCTGCTCAGGACAAGACTGTGAGCCAGCGTCAAAGCCAGGCTGAAAATCCAGCTTTCCCTGCCCTCTTACACAGGCACATTCCATCATTTTGACCTTCTCCCTCCAACATTTTGTGGCAAAACACAGTATCCAAATTCTACTCCAAGGAAGGATTAAAAAACCTGAACACAACACTACACATTATCCCTTCCCATAGTTCACACGCCACCTCTTCCCAGACAGATAGCCTCTGCAAAAGAGCTCCTGGCTGCTCTGACAAAGCCAACTGCTAATTTCATTGTACTTCGGCACAGATTGTCATAAACCCTTTGCTGGCTAAGAAGCATCCCGTTCCTTCCTTCCTTCCTTCCTCCAGGGCTGCGTCCTGGGGAGCTGATCCTCTGCTCTGCCCCAACCCTGCTGCCTGTGCCCCTGTCAGCACCGATCACTGCAGAAGACCGTGAGCCGGACTTGAACCCAACATGAACCCCGCCAGGTTCCCCAGGCAAACAGTGTGTCAGCAGGACGCGTCCTCGGTGTCCTGATCTAAAGGGTTGTGAAAACAGCGAGAGGAGGTGCCGGGAAACAAAACTGCAGGAGGCTGAACTGGGAACAGATCTCACACCGGAGGGCATCGGGCTCTGAGAACTGAACCATCTCCTCCTCGTCTCTCTGGGCTGCACTGCCTTAGCAACACCTTCATCTGTAGAGGTATCTGGCCAAATTCACATCTTTATGAGGGCTGTTCTGCTTATGTTGAAGGTAAATGACTGCTAGCCCTGCAACACTGGCTGGTTGCTGGTGCTGGACCATGCGGCATCATGGTGCCAAGGCATTTGCTTCCTCTCCCAAGGTGCAGAACAAAGGATGCTGCCACCTGTCATCATCCCACTTGACCAGCAGCACCCAACCGTGACTGTAGGAAGGACTACCTGCTGGATACCTGCTGAAGGGCACCTGCAGGCACCCTTCAGAAATATCACTCTTGCTTTGCTAACACCACCGCTATTCAGTTGCCATGGCTTCTGCATCATAGCTTCAGCCACCTGCCAAGGAGAAAAACCACTTGCTTTTGTAGGCCATTCCAGCACAAACCTGTGACACTTGCAAAAAAACCCACCAAGCAGTCGTGACAAAGTTAGCCAGCAAATGGCACGTAATATAACCTGAAATCACGCTGCCCAGATGGGTATTTTTGACCCATCACGTAGCTTCCAAGGTAAAATAAGGAACTGCCACTTCCACACTCACTTCATCGCTGCAGCTAAAACTCTGCAGGGCAAAGAAAACAGGGTCACCACGTTGGTTGACTGAAAAGATCTGGCACAGCCTTGCCTCAGCTCCGCTGAGCTGGTGGCTGGAGCTCCTCCAAGCCAGGCATCTAAAGCTGGCAGGACCCATTGGGTGCTCTAGTCTCGCCCAGCTTTCTCACCGTCTGAGAGGCTGCGGAGGAAGCAAGGGAGAGAATTTTCTATCAAGACAATCTGACATAAACACCATCTTTCCATCCAACTTCCGCCAGCAGTTTGTTCAAGTTCCCCATTTTTTCAGAAGAGGAATATTACTACTTCCCCACCTCAGAAAGCCGTTACGGTGATTAGTTAATGATGGGGTTTTTGGTCTCTGGGAACACGGATTATAGGAAGTACCCAAAATTACTCTCCATTTCAGCCTTTCTTCTCAGAGAAGAAAAAAACCCTTCTGTGAGCAGATAATCAGAACCATTGTCTTGAAAAAAAAAACACAAAAAAAAAACCAAACGTGCATGGGCTTTGCTTTCTGTCAACCTAAGTAAAGCATTATAAACTTGGAATTAAACCACATGTGCTCTCCCATTTCTTTGGCGCTTTATTTTGCAATTCCACCTGGAAAGAGGCATCAGAACTGCTTGTTCCCATGACATTTCCGGGGTTGTGGTAAAACCAGGTCTGGTCCAGGGCTTTTAGGGGAAACACACTAGTGTATCCCAAACAGAGCACAGCAACAGAGCCAATACCATACCGGAGCCCAAACACTTCACTGTGTTGTTCTTTGTCTTCTTGTCACACTGCAAGACAAAGAATGGGAGGCTGAAATAGGAGAAAAAAATTTACTTGTGTGCGTATTCCAACAGCAATCACATCTGCCTGGAGTTTGGGCAGGGCACCTCCGCCTACAGCAGTAAGATTTTCTTTCCTCTAAGCAGTTAAAGTGCCTTGACCCCGATTCAGAGCTTTGGAGAAGATTTAAATACAACTACATCACTATGCTGCTAAAATTGCAGGGTATATATTGCCACCTCTCTGTATGTCAGAAGCTGAGTAGTCTGTTATATTAACAGTGTAAGATGTTAATTAAACCAGAATGGTAGATTGGTGCTTACTGGAGATGATGTGCCCACTTCTTCCGCAAGGTTAAGGAATTGCATAATTATTTGGAGCAGCTGAGTGGTGAATCCCTGAAATCCCGCATCACCACCAACACCAATGTCACAACCTCCTTTTAAAACAAAGAGTCTGAAGGATATTTGTTCTGCAATAAACCACACTGTCCATAGTCAGAGGGTGGGATGGAGAAGGCAGCGTATTCTAAGGTTTCCTGATGGGCTAGACTTCGAAGAGTGTTGCAAAAAGAACTGCACACTCGTGTTTGGCTGTGTCAGTGTAACTTGTTTGATTTGATTGCCATGAATTGTAATATTCCTTCCTGTAGCACTCAGCACCAAAGCAACCCATTTCAACGAATTCAACTTGGATTTTTTAAGCATTTGCATTCCAGTAAAAAAAATTACAAAAAAAAGGAATACTACGTTTTCTCGTGGAGTGAAAACACCACTGTTCGTTCAGAGACAAACTCATCCTCCCCATACATGAGGTAGTACCCCTGCAAGTGGTGTCAAGGTCAACAAGGTGTCACCTTAGAGCTTGCAGTCAAGGCTGTGACTGCTCCACAGCCCCAGCAGCTTGCTTCCCCCACCCCTGTCTGCAGCTGTGCTGAGGAGCTTATAACTTCCCTGGAAATAATTCTGCAGTCATCTCCAGATAAATACACTTCCTGCTGGTTACACGTTCAGCACTGCAGATCCAGGCGTATCGGAGACGTCAGCATCCACACGTGCAGAAGGCAGAGGGACCTCGGAGGCTTGCATCTGATGAGATGGGCATCCTTCTCCCTGGTGTCCTCCTGCACAGACCAGGTGAGGAGCCACCAAGAGCTGCTACTGCTCAGGCACAGTTCAGTGCTTTGGAAATGAAGCCTCAGCAAGGAGCGCACAAGAATGCATTCAGTGATTCTGCAAACCAGTCCCTTTGCCCCGAGAAGGACACCTGGGAGGTAGGTTCTTGGCGCACCTTATGTGAGGATGGGTGCCTGGCGTGTCTCATGCCACATTCTCTCGCAGGCACGAGAAGGGAGTGATGTCCCTTCATCCCCCTTAAGACAACTCTATCCCCCTCTAAGACAACACAGCCTCATCACATCTCGAACCAGGCAAAGGAGCCCAGGATCTCCCATGTGCCCGCACCCACACCAACCATTTCCTCCTGCACACATTTCTTAGAGGTGAGAATTTCCCAGCTCTTAATCAATCAGCCCTCTCTTAATGACCTTTTAGCATCCAATTACCTTTCCTAAAGACCATTTTGCAGAGAAGGGTTTCCTGTTGCCATCCAGTCTGTCTCTGCTGCCTTCCAGGAGCTCATAAAACAATTATTGTCCTGCCGCACTGTAGTGCCTCAGCTATGGATGCAAGCAGCTGATTAGATTGATTGCTTCCACAATACCCAATTAACCCACTCACTCTACAAATGATTGACTTAATCAAAGGCAATTAGCGCTTGAATGGCTACATCAGACAGAAAGCCAGGATTTAGTAGATGATTGAGATAACACCTTACAGACATCCCTTGCCCTTCTAAGGGAAAACATTAATGGTCAGCTCAGAGCTGGAACTAGCTGGAACCTTAGGTCTGTCGGTTTAGGTGGTACAGAAAACACAAGGGAGTAGGAATACATACATTTCCCTTTACTGATAAAGGGAACAGTGCCACATGCTACTCCTAAGGGGAACTTGAAAAGCATAGATGTTCTCCTTTTCCTGCTCATGCTGGACTGGGAGCACTCACCAGCTGAACAGATCTCAACAACCAGCTTTCAGAAAATGGTAACTTCTGTCCCTACAGCTATAGATAGTCGGTCCCCAAGCGCTGGACGTACAAGGTTGTCTCCCATTACCAACCCTCCGAGCAAAGTCAAACATGTTTTACAAAACTATCTTCAATATTAATGTCTTGCATCTTCTCCCACAATGTGAAGCAGCCACCCAAAAAGACCAGATTTGGAGGCAGTACCATGCTCTGCAGAAATACAGGTGTCAGTGTCCTCAGTAACTGTTTTTCCTCTAGACAAATCACCCCAAACCGGCACAGCCAAGACAAAGCCTTACCATGGGAAGGTCAAGGTCAAGGAGAGCAACCCATGCCCCCTAAAAATGGAAAGACGCCATTTTAGATCACATGTAGGACAACTTTAAGGTTGAAGCCAAGCATGGGAAAAAAACTCTCCAGATCACTGCAAAAATATATTGTCATCTTGCCTCACAGAACCATGGAATTGTTTAGATTGAAAAAGACCTTTAAGATCATGGAGTCCAACTGTTAGCCCAATGCCACCAAGTCCACCACTAAATCATAAGGTCCCTAAATGCCACATCTACAGGTCTTTTAAATACCTCCAGGGACGGTGACTCTACCACCTCCCTGGGCAGCCTGTTCCAGTGCTTGACAGCCCTTTTGGTGAAGAAATTTTTCCTAATATCCAATCTAAACCTCACCTGGCGCAACTACCTTTCAGGTGGTAGTAGAGAGTGAGAACGTCTCCCTTCAGCCCCCTTTTCTCCAGCCTAAACCACCCCAGTTCCCTCAGCAGCCTTTGAAATGGAAAAAGTCATTTGTTCAGCTACCCGGCCACTGGGATCAGTACGTGAAATGGAGCCAAATACATCATCTGTATGGAAAAAACACAGGGCTGAGCTTAACAACACATCAAGATCCCGAGGCTGACGGAAAGACGATGAGGTCTGTGCCACACATAGGCATGTGGTATTTAAATGCAAGGTCGGTTCCCTGGGTTTCCAGTCCCTTTTAATGTCATTGTGAACACACTTGCATTGCTGGCTCACCGCTGAAAATCCAAATTGCTTCTAAGCAAAGCCCCAATAATAAAGCCGAAATCCATTAAGCCTGTGATGTTTGCCACTATTTAAATCTGATTAAAATCGTACACGACACCACTAAGCCTAACAGCCAGAAAACACTCCTGTCAGGTCTGATGTTTCGCCATGTAATCCAGACTCCCCTTCTTTCACGGGGTTGTCAGCTAAAAGGAGCCATAATAAGAGATTCATGTACCTAATCCAGCTTCCTAAGCTGTTTTTAACTGGTTTCTTTAATCACATGTTATGATTCCCTACGGAACAGCTCTCAGGTGACAAAGACATTAACACAGTCACTCATACTCCCAGGAGGTATCTCAGATGGGATCGCATTGCCCCTTGCACCGGCTGGCTGCAGCAGGAATGGAACAGACGAGGTGCCTCCGTGGAGCGCGGGGAAGCCAGCAGCGGGATGGGGAAGCCAACAACAGGACGAGGAAGCCAACAGCAGGATGAAAGGTGGGTAACTGAGGCAGCAGGACGTGACAACCTCTGGGCAAGCGACTGCAAGGTAACAGTGTGCAAAGGACAGCGGCCAGAGAAAAAACTCCTTTTAGTAGAGTGATTCTTGATCTCCCAGTGAGCACTCACCTGCCCTCAAAATACTGCATAGGAACAAATATCAGGAGTAAATATCAAAATATACAGTCCCCAAGCCTTCACCTGACAGCTGCAGGCACATCAGGCTTGGTGTCCACTGCAGAGAACACAGCTGCATCCTCCCTTTTATCAGTTTATCTTATAATTGACCATCAATACAGTACAACTTCCCCGGTAACTTAATTATTGAGAAAGTGTTTACATATTAAAGATAAGACAATAGCTGGCTGCTGCAGTACAATTCGATTGTATCTGCTGGGAGATGTTAAACCCCTTGCTACAGAAAATGTCTTTACTGGAAATCTTGTGCTTGTGTTACTGAGAATTGAATGTGGAATCTAATTTTACTTGGAAATCAAATGCTTCCTCTTCGAGTGGCATCCCCACATGTCCACCTGGGAGCTGCTGGCTGCTCAGAGGAAAAAAAAAAATCCAGTTACAGGTAAATAACCTTCAGGTTTTGATCTTTTGAAGCCAGTCTTTTGTTATAAAAAGGCAGATGAAAGCCGAGAGGTTCCCAGTGCGACGCTCATCCCATTCACCAGCACTGAATGCACTCAAAGCCTGATTTAGCTGGAAAGCCAGCGAGAAAACATTTAAGGACAGGCACATGGTACTAAGCCATAATAATATCTGTACAGCAGTACGCTTCAGAAGCTGAATTTTGAGAGCCAAACCATAAACCAGGATCCTCCTTGGGCAAGACACAGTCCAAAAAATCCCGGCTGCTACCATCACGAGTTCCTTGCCCAGCAGCTGCACGGAAAGATGCACCACAGCTTTCTCACTCGGTACCCGGAGGAACCGCTGCTGCTGTCCCGCGCACATCGCCCCCCACCCAGCGCTGCCCACAGGGCTGGTCCTGCCGGGACCTCTGCGAGGTGAGGGAGAACCCACCTACAGCCACACATGCTTTTATACAGCAAGCACAGAGGTGAGACACAGAGATGGGCACGAGGGACCTTGGCACCCTCCACACGTCCTGCAGATGGGCCAACCTCCCTGCTGCCGAGGCATCCGCTTGAAACAACTGTCAAGCACCAGGAGCCACCTGAAGGTCTGGGTTTCATACAGGCACCTTGCAGAGCCTCAGAGAACAGCTGTGGGATCAGGCTGAAATATCTTCCAAGGCCTCAATAGTTTTAGGTAGGTCTCCTACCTACAACCAATAAATAAAACCTCAGCCTGGGCAGCTGCTCACGTAGATCAATCCAAGCAAGGACGAGCTGAATTTAATCCCCCAACAGAGCTTTACAGAAGTCAGCAGAGAAGCTCACCACTGAATTCAGATGGGTTTAGGACCGTCTGTCTGGGATATCTCAGAATAAAGCATTCCCCCCACGTAGGCAGCATTGCCATCCAACCATAAATCATGGAAGCCCGTCCTCACACACACATAACACTCCTCTTTGTTTGCTTTGGAGAGAAATCCAAATGGCTTCGCACACATCTGCTGCGGTGCTAACGGCTCCTGATCGTCTATTATTGAGTGCTCAACACATTTGCAGTCAAAGCTATTGCTTTATGCAGGGAAAGGAGAATGTTTTAATTTAGGACTCATCCCTCTCCTGGCTGCTGGCTCGACAGCTGTCCCAGCAAGCAGCTCCTATAGGATGCTCCGGCAGCTGTGCTACCGAGGGAGGGCATTCAGCAGCGCAGCCACAACCTCCAGGCTGTACAAGGACATTTGCACATCTTCGTATTTTCTAAAACTATCACCCGTCCCATCCCCTGGAGCAGTGCAATCCCACTTTACGAACTCCTGTAAATATACAAATCAAAGCTAAATACTGCCCCAATAAATCACTGACCGAAACTTCCATTGACTTTGCTATGCTACAATTTCTTCTTCCAGCCTCTGCAATGGGTGGAAGTTTGAAACTCACTCCCTGCTAAGCAGCCTCCTTGTCTTTTAGGTATGGTGGGGATATACTGGTTGCTACTGATGTGCCACATCACTGCTTCCCGCAAGGGCTGCCCTGGTTATGGAAAGGGACCTGGCTCATCGAGGTAGCTGCTGTCTGCACCTCAACTGCAGCAATATTTTTAAACCCAGTCCTATTTAGCCAGCTGGGGAGGCACCTCCCAGTCCAATTTCACTGTAAGCATCCAAGAGGTGGGGTGCAACAGCTCCTCTGCTGCAGACTTTTAAGCATCGGAGATTTCAAGGTGAAAACTCGGGTGAGCTCACTATAGGGGGAAAATGCAGATGGAGACGGGCTGGTGTTGGTCAGAAAGAAGCATCAGCAAATGCTCACACTTCTTAGTTGAGGCCGATCTAAGGCTCAACTACATCTTTGGCAAAGTCCAGAAAAAGACATGACCTCACTCTGGAAAAAATGTGCTTTATCTGGTGAGAGACAGAAACTGCCTGGCCCTGCACAGGTCTCCAATGTAAAATGGATTTTTCTTTAATAGAAATTTGATTAAGCTAGGAGAGTTGCCATGAAATCAACCATTTCCATGCACTTTGTTACTGTATTGCTGCTTAGTCACTCTCTTCTCACTAGGAGAGGGAAGATGCACGAGCCTGTTGGTCCCGTGTCACTACACAGGGAACATGCATGTGCACAGTATAAAAACACTGAGAAACACCGGGAGATCTGGGACACCGAGGATTACCTTCATAAACCATAGTTTATACTTAGGTATATACACAGTATATGTATATATATACATAGGATACTTCCCCTATTCTTTCCCTAAATGTTTGTCATCAAAAACACAGAGAATCAGCCTGATGCCTCTCTTTAGCTCTCTCCAATTAGTACAGATCCATTTATTGACCGTAAAAACCCAAGGTTACAGGAACAGGCAGCCTGAGCAATACCACAATATTGTATTTCAGGTTGGTTGACCTCAAATAAGGAAAGCTCAAGGACAGCAGCGGCTCACGCTAATTATAATTGGGGTGTTTCACACACTGATCTTATAAGCCAGACTGACTCTCCCAGGGAGCACCCACAGCTCAGGGCATCTCCAGGGAGCATCCAGAACACATCCCAAAATGCAGGCAGCACATTCAGCTGCCAAGGGAATCCAGGAGCAGGAAGGTCTCAGACCATCTCGCTCGTGAGAACCTGTACTAGTTCAGCAAATAGAACTGACCACAAATGAAATACTTTTGATTTAAGTTGACAAATGTAAACACTTCTGTTAAGGATGATGCAAAATGAAACACCATTTCTCAGGTGTGGGTTTTTTTGAGGGGTAAAAAACCTAACCAAACATTTTGCACGAAGTGACTAGATGGAGGCAGAAAAAAGACCAAACCTCAACTATTTAAAATTCCATGGGCCAGCCGTTACCCCGTTCAGTAAGGCTCCCTCCCATGCCACTCCGCTTCCCCTGCAACAAGCATCACTGCTGCTTTACTCTTCACACGAGAGCTGCTGCTCTTTGTCTAATTATAGAAGCTTGGATCAGAGCTACTTTGAAGGCAGCTTGACAGAACCAGCTGTTAAAATTACAGCTGGCTCCTAAACTAGCTGTGAACATCCAGCTTTAGCTTGCAGCGGTGCTACCCCCTCCCCAGAGCCAGCTGCCAACACCTCACTTGGCTGATTGCTCCTCCTCCTCCACCGCTCCAGCTCAGACCCACAGCTCCTTGCCCATGATTTTTGGCTGCCTAAATGCTTTTCTGCTTTAGGGGAGCTGAAGACATCAGGGTATTTCTCTTTGCTAGATGTTTTTCTTCCTACAGCAGCTCTCTGCAAGATTCATCACCGCCCCATCACTTTGTCACTGCAACGTTCAAACACTTCCTGGAGTGCGTAAGAGCAGCCACTGGCCTCTTGCTGTGTGGTTCGGAGAGGTAGAAAAAAAATAAACATGCACCAAAGTTATCTCTAAAAGCAAAGCTTGTACATTTGGAGCCTTTTCCCGTGCCTTCTGGCGGTGACTTTGTGCGGTGTCTCCTTGGCAAGGCTGGGAAATGGTGCAGCATCTTCCTTTGGTTTTAAGGGAGCCTCAGGAGGCTGTGTTACTCCTCCGGAGGGGTGGCACTCCATCTGAATCAGCACTTCCAAACACTACTGGAAGGCACTAAAAGGCTGCTTGGGCTCCTGGTCATATGATGCCTGTCCTACCAAAACGTCAGCGCATCCTGGCACAGGAATGATGCAATGTGCTGGTCCCTGTCACAGGCCTGCTCCTCTTGCAGGAATAAAAATAATAATAAAACAAAAACACTGGCATCTCCCCTTGCATTCTCCTCTCTGGTTTAGCCTGTTAAACAGGTCTTTGATGTGCCTTGTCTTGGCTGCAATAACGTCCATGTTTGATGTTTAAATCATTTGTATTGCAAAGTTGCTATAGGGAGCGAGGGTGAGCGGTTCCAGGCACAGGCAGCTTCCCAGGAAGATCCATCTCCTCCACTGCGTTGCCTGCACTCACTGCTGATGCTGCAGCAGATGCCGTTAGTCTGGCTGGGGATTATATCTCTGGTGGGTTCTTTAGTGGATTTTTTTCAAATGGATCCCTTTCCTTTCAAGGCAATTTGGCTCAATATTTATTCACCCTGGAGACAGGCTGTGGCGTGAGTTTTTACTCTGCTCTGGATGAGGCTGCAGAGAGCAGGAGAGGTGACCTGCACAGCATCACCCCCCATCCGCTTCCCACGGCAGCGGTGTCAGGGCATGCCGAGGAAGAAGCAGCAGTTGTTTGTTTTAAAGCCACGACTACATTTCCCTGAAACCTCCAGGGAGAGGATGAGGAAAGGTTTCTTGGAGCAAGCCCTGACAGGGAGCTGTGTAATGTTAAATGCAGGATTACACTGAAAAGATGTGAAAAGGAGGCTGCGCATCAGTGAACAGTGTCCAATCTGCTTCAGCTGAACATACTTTTCCTTAGGGTTTCCTCCTTCACCCATTTCAATTTTTTTTCCCCAGAGCCTTTCAGCTTAAACTCTTCCTCCCCATTAGACAAAAATTTGGGGGGAATAACAAAGAACTCCAACCCTTAATCCCCTGCTTCTGTACCCAAACGCCAAGGCAGAAGGGCTGGGATATGGGTGCAGACACTGGACCTCACACCCGCCCACGGGGGCATCGCACCTTGCCCTGCAAACACGGCTGCCGATGCATGCCGGGCAGCTGCGCTGGTGAGGACCCCGCCACAGGGGCTTGCACCCACCAAGCGAGGGACACCAGTCACTGTCGGACCCAGCAGCACACGTGCTCTGAAGAAGCACCATCCCCACAGTAAGTGAGATGTCTAACAGCTTGCTCTGGCCATGGGAGAGCCTGCCCTGGGGTGCAGGGAGGCAGTGCCTGGGAACCAGTGCCTACAGAGCCTGGCTCCCAGCGTGACTCACGTCCCGGCCGGCAGCTGATGTCAGTGCCCGGAGAACAGAAGCCCTCTCTGTGGCTCCAGCAGCAGGAGGAGGAGGTTTCTGTGCCAGGCAAGGTTGCTCGCTGGAGGGATGCTCATACTTTAACCCCCTCCTGACACATCAGCCTCCAGTATCCTTGATACTCGGTCGGGAGAACTGCAGCATTTGCAGTTTCCATCCAGACACTCACATACCCAGCCCTCTGCCAAATACTTTTTGATTATAACCCCTCCAGACCAGGGCTTCTTTTTCAGTGCATCCGTACAGCACCCAGAGCACTGGATGCAACCTGCACATAATGCTCTTATGCACCCTTGAAATGCACAATCACTCTTATGCTCCCTTGAAAGGCAAACAGTGATGAGGATTGTACCCTTTCTGAATGGGCTAGAGCCCCACTGCCACTTAGCATCCCTCCCGGCCGTGCTGCCCATGGCTCCAACGACCACACGAGACATGCACCAGCAGAGCTTGCACAGCACCAGGCTCACGGCAGGCTGCAAAACTCAGCCAAAAAGCCAAATTCCCTGGTACGGTCCCTGCCTGCCGCAGGTTTCAGTGCCAGATTGTTCTATACTGTGGGACACTGAGATGGGGCAGAGGTCTGTATCAAAGAGCTACAGCGTCCCTGCACCCTGGGCTCCTCATTCAGACATAAATCCATCTGCTTCCTGAGGTCAGCCTTCATGTCCAGCTCCCCCAGGGTGCCAACACAAACTGCAAGGGGGTATCAGTGCCAAGAAGAGGGATTGCTCATGGTTTCAGCTGGGCAGAACGAAAACGCAGCCAGACTTTGGGACCAAGCAGCCAAGATCTTACAGACAAGGGCGGGATCGAGCGCGGATATTTGCAACACAATTTTGCTGAAATCCAGTAAGAGCCGAACTTGGTGCTTTGGTTCAGCCAAATACCGGAACCGGCTGCTGGGAATTTACTGGAAACAGTGATTTAACACAAGGCACCAGTGATGCAATCCCAGTGTGCATACCAAGCACCAGCATGCAGCGCAGGGAACTGGTGTTATGACTTCCTACCACAAAACATCTCCTCTTTCACAACCAAATATATGCTTCACAAAAGCCCACATGAATTTTCAACAAAATACCAGGCTACCCTGATCTTTGCTGCTTTTTAGCTGCACTGCTGTTGGGTTTTATTCCCATCTCTAGGTCTATGAGGAATCTGCCTACAGGGATGGGATAGAGGGGCTAAGATTGCTGTACCAAAAAGCACCTCACAGTGCAGGATGTTCTACAGATCTTGCAACAGCAGCATCTCCCCAACAGACGCTGCAGCCCTGCATCACAAAAACAAGCACTTTCCATCCATGAGGGACAGCAGCAGAAAATGCCAGAGCTTCTTGCAAAGCCCAGCTCTAACACTTGAGCCTTTCAAACATCAGAAGAGGATTTAATCCATTTTACAACTAGCATCAGATAATAGTGACATTAAAAAGCAGTCGGAGCAAAGCAGCAACTCCTCTTTGAGGCTAATAAGTAGAAATAAATTAACTGATTTCTTTATATTGGAAATTCCTCTCTACGGACTAAGATCAAGGCCTGCTAAAGCTTTTGACAGCTCTGTTTGCCCATCAGCCATGTGTGCATTGAGGTTAAATAGAGATTTACACTCACAGAAACTCCTGAAAAACTCAGACCTTTGGATTGAGATTACAGATGTAGCCAGTATTTTCAGAAGTTCAGCTCAAAAAATGTCAGAAAAGCCAGTTATAATTAGGCTTCTTCTAAGTTTTTATATACGGTGTAAATCAAGAGGCAAGTCACTGACATTATGAGAGATGTGCCAGCTAAAAAACAGAATGAAGGGAAAAATAAACTCCTTATTTGTATGGTACTAGCCACTCTGCAGACACATAACGCAGGCTGGGCTTTAAAGGCGACAAAATTTTGCAGCATTATGTGGCTCTCTATCTTTTGTCCTGGTATTCAGAGCCTAACATAAAGTTTATGAAGTGACATTTCAAATCTCACTGCTCTCACCAAAAGTGCCTCGACGGTCATCACTAGGTTTTGGGGGAAGGCGCTGGGTACGTTCATTCAAACCACTGCGACTGGTCTGCAGAGATTTCTGCACCGCTTAAAACACCAAACAGGTAGCCAAGATTATATACCAATTTTTCTTGACAAAGTGCTTAAGGTCCAATTACAAACCGATCTGAGCTGCTGTTGCAAAGCCAGTCGCTTTAGTCAGCGGATCTGCCCTGGTACTGCATGTCCGCAGGAGCTGCCCCCCCATTTGTGCCGCAGCCCCCCGAACAGAGGGCAGGGAGCGTGGCAGCTCCGCTCAGCCCCACACTGACACCAAAGGCTATTTTTATCATGAGGAGATGTTATAAGCTCATAAGGGACTGGGGAAAGGGAGAGAAGAGGAAGAGGGAAAAAAAATAAAATGCTAAACTATTTATATACCTTGTCAGGTCACATAAGAGGCGGCACGTTGCCCTGCGCTGCGGCCAGGTACGCCCGCCCTTGCACCAGCAGCCACACCGGTGTTAGGCACAGCACGGGAACAGTGGTAGATTATTTCAGACACACGCCAAGCCCAAACCAGCCAAATGCCCCCCACCCCCCAGAGGCAGCGGGATGCTCCTGCTCTCACCGGTGCACCCTGTGCCTCGCCAGGTACCGCTGCCGAGGGGCGAGGCGGGCAGGTGACCTTGTTCTGCACCACCACGCTGTCCTGCAGCACACACGGGTGCCTGGTCAAAGCCTGGCGAGTTGCTGCTGCTAAGCCTAGAAATGGTTGCTTTCACCTCCACCACGTGGTTTCTCTTACTGCTCTTGTGAGCTCGGTTTCCTAAGGAACCAAAGCTCATGTGAGCACTGCCTGTCCATCTCCCTCTCTCGCTTCACAGCATCTTGGACAATTGCAGCCAGATGTAGCTTCCCATAGTTGCTAAAACCTCCACTTTCCCTTGCTTATAAAGCAGTGGGATAATTTACACACCTACAAAATCAACCTCAGCCCTGTTTTTTGCAGAACCACCGTCAAGGTGGGGCACTGCCTCTTTTTCTTTGAGGGGCTGGTTCCTGCCTGCTCTTACCTTACACTGAACTGTCCTGCTGTCCTGCTCTGCACTTGCACAGCATCACCTTGAGCACCTGCAGGTCTTCACCTGGGAAAAGCCAGGAGAACTCCCCTGGAGTTGGTGGAAATATAAACAGGAACATCAGCCAAGGATGTGGTCTCCATTTGGGGGAAAAACAACGATGAAATAATCTTCACACTGGTCTGCCTGAGAGAAGCTGAGGTGGCAGCTGGCTACCGTCCTGACCACACACATTAGCTGGCTCAAACCTTCCCCAGTGCTAAGAGCAGCTCTTGATTTAGCTAATAACACCTTTGCAAGAATAGAGTTTCGATTCAACTGTTTTACTTAACATGCTTGTCTCATCAGCAGTTCAAGGATGCTATAGGAAGCACCTACAGCACCTCTGCCCATCTGCAAGGAAAGGGTTTCACACAGCAGCTTTGTATTGCCTGTATCAGGTTGCTCCCGCGGTACCATCTCATCAGACGGTGCCAGGGCTTGCACAGGGAAGGGCATCTTACTGCCCACGGCTCCAACCACGGAGCAGATCCACTGTGGGGGAGCAGTCTCCCACATCAAGACTTTCAGAGAGCATAAACCAGCCCAAGCGTTGATGGAGCAACGCAGATTTACACCAGTCAAAGCAAAAATAGGGCAGGGAAAAGGAAAAAACCCACCCCACCCTTGCCTCTCTCGCACCGCTCATGGAATCCGGGAACAACCTGCTGCCATGACCTTGATACTGCTACAGTGCCCTGAACTAAGACTTCGCAGACGGCTTTTTCTTTAAGCCTTTTCACCAGCACCAGTTTCTCTGGCTTCAACCATCCCTCCCTGCAAGGGAGCTGCAGCCAAGCCCAACACGGCTGTACTGCATAGCAGTGATTTATTGGCACGGGTATGTGTATGTGAAAGGATGCTGGAGAAAACACCTCTCCTTTGAGCAGCATCGCTCCCTTTCACTACTTTACCCCCAGCGCTCTGCAGCATAAAAATCGTGCTGACTCCAGAGGATGCCCTGTTCTCCTGAGCCTGTGAGCCCAGCAACAAGGACCCCCCTGTCCTCTTGCAGGGTCTGGGGATCCCACACCAGGCATGCAGCAGGCTTTGCTACCCCCGAAGGACAGCATTTACCTGGTGACTGCTTCACAAACTCTTCTAACAGCTGCAACGCCACATACACCATGTGAAAGCCCTACTCTTCCTCAGGCAGAGCACCACCATCCCCAAGGACCGCGATGGGAGATGCGCTTCCAGCCTTTCCCAAGACCAACCCTCCCAACATCCCTGCACCACCACATTCTTGTAGTGCTGGGAGGGGCTCCCACCGCCTCTGGCCCTGGCTGATGGGCACGTTCCACCCTCAGGACCACATCCCATCATAGCAGGCTGTAACACAGGCAAACTAAATTGTGTCCATGCCCTCCTCCCCTGCAAAGCCCTCTCCTCACCCCAGCTCCCCTTCCCAGACCCCCAAGGCTGTGCTCTGCTAACAACTGAGGAGGGAGTGCTGCTGGCCAGAAAAGAGGGTTTTTTTTCTAAGAGATTAAAGAACGTAACGGAAATAAGTCAGCCTCTCAGAAACTCTCAACATACCATGATTCAAAAATAAAACCATTAGACTGGACACTTCTCATGTCAGCAATTTGACCTTCTCAAATTTTCTACGCCCTTTTTTTCTTCACCCACATGTGAAAAGCGTGCAAGTAGTAAGTTTGTTAATGCTCTGATTGTATTTTGAAGGTGGGAATTCACTGAAGTTGGCCATTTCCTGCAAAAAAATTCTGATGCAAAAGGACACAAAGCATTTTGTGGGGCAAATCCTGGTCACTTTGCCACAGTCCTGCGCAGCTGTGACCCTGCGGTCTCCCATCTCCTTCCTTCCCTCTCCGTTCTCATCCTCTCTTTTTGTAACCACAGCTCAGAAGACACCGCCTGTCCCTGGCCACCAGCACCGCACCAGCACCATGCAACCGCACCTGCTCTCCCGTGCTTGCAAAGGGGACCGGGACAGTTCAGGCAGCATGAGCTCCCTTCTGCATGAGCATCTCCTTAAAGACCACATGCATGAAGGGCTTAGCAAAGGACACCAGCAGCCCTCTAGCTGATACTTTATTTCTTTGCTCTGGTTGCCTGGCGGACTCCCCCGCGATGCTACGGGCTGTCTGACATGCAATAAAACCTGTGCCCTTTTCAGTTGCCACTAGCACCGGTCTGTCCTCCAGGCGCTGCTCAGCCCTGTAATTCCACAGCCTGCACAGCAGAAGAGCAGAGCTTTGCCTCCGAGGTTGTGAAAAAAAAAACCCAACAACCGAACAGCGGAGCCAGTGTGGGGCTGACACTTGTAGCTCCCACCAGGCAGCTGAACTGGGGTAAGAGACAGCAGCCTATGAGCTCTGTCAGTTAAAATAACTGGGTTTCAACTGCAGCACTGCTCACCGCTTTGTCTGATCGGGCCCAAAATAAACGACATGACATCACCGTGGGTCAGACTGAACTAATAAGGGTAT
This sequence comes from Falco rusticolus, assembly GCF_015220075.1. Lineage (NCBI taxonomy): Eukaryota > Metazoa > Chordata > Aves > Falconiformes > Falconidae > Falco > Falco rusticolus. Next base: position 31,364,095 of record NC_051190.1, on the reverse strand, counting down.
CTTTCTCACGCTGAGAAAGAACGTATTTACGTCCCGTGCAATGTCTCCAGTGCTTTGCAGCCACAGCTCCCTCCAACTGTGCAAGTGCAGGGGAAAATGAATTCAGATTGCTGCCCGAATTATGCAAGAGCCACATGGAATGGAAAGTGCATATTAACAGATTTTACTATTTTAGGGTATTCTTTCATGTCTCATAATTTATTTTGCCATCATATTTGCAGACAAATACAAAATAACGTATAAGCCAAGTAATCTTTGGGGTGCTGACAGAAGATAGTAGGAGCAAACAGGCACTTCCAGACAACTGCTACCCTTTGTAACTACCTGGGGAAACCTAGAACTCATCTGAATAATGACTATAAGATCTAGTCCATAGTGTTATAAATACAGGAATACAAACCAGAAGAGGCTAAAGCCCCAGTCATCTTCAGCTTTGCTAATATGCCCAAAATCTTGCCTGTATCTTCTAGCTTTCTCAGCTGCTCCAGTGGAAGCTGCAGTAACACCACACTCGGCAGCACAACCAGCCATCCCACCCAGCTATAGAACTACCAATCAAATAATCAAAGACTCCTCCAATCTCCACTCCCAAGCACAGGGTTTAAAACTTCAGCTAGTGTAAACCTGAATTCCTTCGCCACTTTTATGGGACCTACGACAATTTACATCAGCTCAGGAGCTCCAGCCTCCTATGACTGAAGAATGAAAGCAGTGATGCTTGTTGGCATTTATTATCCTATGTGGACAGGCTGGGACAGTCAGGATCATTCAGCCTGGAGAAGAGCAGGCTCCAGGGAGACCTCCCAGCAGCTTCCAGTGCCTAAAGGGGCCCACAGGAAAGCTGGGGAGGGGCTTTTGACATGGGCTTTTACTGCTAGGACAAGGGGGACAGCTTTAAGCTGAAAGAGGGAAGATTTAGATTAAATATCAGGAAGAAATTCTTTACTGTGAGGGTGGTGAGGCACTGGCACAGGCTGCCCAGAGCAGCTGTGGGTGCCCCATCCCTGGCAGTGCTCAAGGCCAGGCTGGATGGGGCTGGGAGCACCCTGGGCTGGTGGAAGGTGTCCCTGCCCGTGGCAGGGGGTTGGAACTCGATGCTTTTTAAGGTCCCTTCCAACCCAAACCATTCTATAATCTTTCTCCCCTGTAAATGATGCATCCCCATCCTGAATACAAACTGAATGTCTCAACATCAAAGACATGCAACAGCATCTGCCATGAGCAAGGGAGAACTGCTGTTCCCCAGCCCTGCTGCAGGGGAATCGTACCAGCGTGCAGAGCTGGCAGCAGCACTTTATAGCAGCTGTACCCTGCTGTGAATCTTCTCCTGCTCGTGACTGCTCTTCCACCATTTGATAAATTAAGAGTAATAGGGTTTACTGGCCTATTTATAGGAAACACAAGAAAGCAGCATTAACAGTGAAGTTGCAGAAAGCTGCATTTGATGATGATGCTGTTTGTGCCCGGTTTACCCCACACCTTGCTGGAAAGCGCCTACACACCCTGGTCTAAGAGCATACAAATCATTGCTGAACTACCTCAGGCCACGCTTCCAAGGAAAGGGTGGCAACTGCTTTTGCCCAGCCTGGCATCCCTGTCTGTTGCTGGAGATACCCACCAGCCCCCTGCGACTGCATCAGCCACATCCATCCCACGGACAGGTGCCTCCACAGCCCTCACAGTGAAGTTAAGCCATTTTTCCTGACAAGCATTAAGAGATTAAATGCTTGGCATGAAGAGCTCTCCCATTTCACTTGCTAATATTAAAGCAAAAACCCAAAGACGTGTTATCCCTGCCCACAACCCCTCCCAGGCTGGGCTTCAGCTCATCCCAGGGCACCAATTCCTCCTGGCACCCTGGCAGTAACCAGACAGGTCCATCAGGAGCCAAACAAAGTTCAAGGAGCAAACAGCTCCCTTTTGCTCTCTCTCGGCCACATTCCCTCGTCTGTGGCCTGAGATGCATTACAGCAGCTGCGCCTCAACCAGTTTATAACATCACAGTGCTCCAGCCTTGCAAATCCTGTTCCCTTTTGCTTCCTCCATACCTCCCTTGGTTAAAATAAACCCATTAGATTAAGAGCAATCAAAAGCACCCAAATGAATTAACTTCCAGCAGGACTTTTGGGAAGAATTGCCCTAGCTGCTGCCTATCAACAGTGGAGGAAAATGTGCCAGCTTTGTAAAATTGATAAACACCTTCTCAAAAATTATCAAATCTTTCAATTGCCTTGAGATCCAGATCCGGACTTTGATGGCAGTTACAATCATCCTCTGTTTCTAAGAGAATTCAGCATCCGTGCCCCATAAAACTCCATTAAAAGGGAGAATTATCTGGACACTGACAGTAGTTTAGCCAGTTCATTTATCAGAAGGGATAAAGCCAACCTGAAACACATTAATGTGAGGGTCTTGCAACTGGTATTATTCTGTGCTGCTGTGCAACAAACGTATCGCTAGTGGAAGGGACATAGACCATGGCATTAATCAGGATTGCTGGGGTGTGAATAATGTTTTGCTTCATAAAGTCTGGCTAGGGCAAACAAATAATTTAGCGCTCATACTATAGCTGAATTAAGAGCTCACATGCATAAAAGGATGTATCTAAGAACCGACAGTAGATCACCAAAACATTTAATCACTGTTGTACTAATCTCCTTGCACTATCTGAACTCAGGCTGACTCCTCACACTAAAATCAATGGTGCTAATATACTCATTAACGATGGCTTTTTTGGAGGAATGAAATCATCAGAGTTCAAATAACTAACTGGGGGCAGAGGAGCTGAAAGCTGTGAATAGCGTGTGGGCTTGTGCACCAAGGCTTCCTGGGGGAGCAAGAAACTCTCTAAAAATTCCCTTACAAAAGATTCCGTTGCAATCTCCCAGCCAGGGTAAGTGGCTGTGACTACACGTGGAACAGCACGTCCCTGAGAGGGGACACTTGATGGAGACTGAACCAAGAGCCACGGACCTACAGCCACGGCTCCTCGCCAGCTCCAGTGCTCAGCCCTGCTCACAGCGGGGATTCCTGCACGGGCAGTGTCTTTGCTTCCCAATCCTGGTTCCGCCGCCTCGACTCGCTCTCTGTCTCTCAAGGCAGACAGGCATTTCCCATCGGAGCAGGGGCTATGCAAGACCTTTTGGGTAGCTCTTGCCTTTGCATCCCACACCACCCCTAACTTGTACCCTTCACCAGCAGCTGAAGAGTTTGCTGCATCCTCCTGCCAGGCTTCCCTGCGTGGCTATCTCAGCTCTGACCTGCACATCTGACACTCCTGTTGTGAGATTCATTTCTTCTGAGTCTGTCAGCTTGGCTGTGATAGCTTCTGCCTGGCATCTACAGGCTCCAGACAGCCTCTCCCCAAAGGATTTTCTGAAAGACACTGAATTTCTGGCCAGGGTTTCATCAGGCTGCCTGGAAAAGGATGTTGCTCAAAACTACTCAAAGATAGCATTTTCTTATTTTTTATGCAATTATTGAACAAATATCAGAATGCAAAATTGCCCCTGGGATTGGAAAATGGAATTAAATCTTCCAACAAACACGAGAAAATGGAAACCAATGTCTCTATTAGCAACAAAATGTTTCATGCTCAGAAACTGGTAATCTTAACACCCCTCCAGGGAATTCAGAACGGCGAGGAAAAAATGGTATAAAACAGCATTAGAAAGAAAGAGAGATATACATACATTCAAGTGAGACACAATGGACATGAGATGGGCAGGAGGGCGTCCTTGTGTCAGTCCCACCTCAGTGCATTCACAGGCAGTTCAGGAGGTTATGGGTGGAAAATAACGGCCACGACCCTCTGCAGTTCCCCTGAGCCTGGCACAGTTAGGCACAGGGGGTCACCCCTCGGCAGGGTGCACCCCCAAGCCGCTGCTGCAGCCACGAAGCTGTACTGACCCCAGCAAGGGTGAGAAGGGCAGAGCCGGGACACGTGGTGGGGCTGAGCTGCTTCTGCAAGCACCAGGCTCCAGCCTGTCTCGGAGGGCTCATGGACAGCGCAGCTCAGATCAGCTTTGATGGCACTGGCAACTACCAGCTGGGCAAACTGGTGGTCCAGCACTGCGTATGAGACAATGATGAAACAGCCCCATTTCACCCCAGCAATATGAGAACCGTCCCAACGCACACAGGAACATCTCTGTCAGAGACGTGGTTTAGTAGCAGACTCGGTGATGTTAGGTTAACGTTTGGGTCGATGACCTTAAGGGTCTTTTTCAATCTAAATGACTCTATGATCTCCATCATACTGCTTCCCTACAGGACACAGGGTTTTCCCTGGGCTCCCTTCTCAAGCCACAGCCCTGGGAAACAACCCACTGCCGGCCCAACAGCCCAAGAGCTGAAAAAAGCATCACCAACCCAGTCACATCACGCGGTCCAGAAGAAGGAGCACCATTTGGCACGGGGTGAAGTAATGGCATGAGCTACACCTGGGGGCTGTTACACTTCAGCAGAAGGGAAAAGCTGGCACTGGAAGTTTGGTGTGTGTCCCCAGCTTTGTTTTGTTGTAACACCAACCTGGCTATCCTAAGGAGGAGTCACCTGGCCAAAGCTCCCCTTTGAATTTACTGTCCAGAAGAAGCAACAAGTGACTTCCCAATTGCACAGGTCATTTCCACGGCTCCTGTGCTGGATTTTAATGACAGTACAATTCTCAACAACAATGTACAACCTAAAAGCACTGACATGCAACCTACATGATGCCCACCAGCCTGCATTCCCTTCCCCTCCTCCTCCCGAGAGCACTGTTCATTTTAAATGGCTCACCCTCTTCTCTTCTGCACTTCATGGCTTTTGAACTTCAAAGAGAGAGGAGAAATCCCTATCGCTTCACCATGCAGTTGAATATTATGCAGCCACACCACCAAAGAACACCTACAAAATACGTTGCTAAAATAAACTCCATTTGAACTCTTCCCATAATATCTTTCAGAAAGCTCAGAACACGCTTCCCTTCTGCCCACGCAGCACTGAAGCACCTACTTCACTTTAACCAGGTACACGCTCTTCTGGGGAGTCGAAAGGACTAATCATGTGCTTAAAATCAGGCATTTGTCTGAAGTGCCTAGGTGAATCTCAGCTTTTATAACTAGAAGTTGCATGGTACAAATTGGAAGCATTATTCCTGGGTGAACATTATACACACATTGCCAGATATATCCCAAAATTATCTAAGAAATCAAACTATTTATTGTTAATAGAATGTGTCCAACTCCAGCAGACCACTTTGAAAATCTAAAATAAAAAAGTGCACAATGTACTATATATGAATACGGATTCCCCACACACTATGTGCATGCCTCATGTACACAACATAGCAGAGCAGAAATGCTCTAAACATTAATTGAGAATATACAACATAAGATTTTAATTGTGGTTTTAATAAAAGCAAACTGCTGGAGCTACCTGCTTATCATTAGTCTTGAGAAGCAGCACGAAAATAATATTTTAACCTTTAATATGTAACATGGTCTTTGCTAATAAAATTATCCCAGAGTCATCAAAGCACATAGCTGGTGTCAACTACTTAATATGCAAAATAAATTAAATGCCACTTACATATAGCAAAGAAACAACCAGCTAATTTCATGCACTTGCATGCTGGTCCTTACACCGGTGCAGCCATGTCAGACACGGCCAAGCCCTGCATCTTCTCTTCAGATCCTGCTCTTCTGCAAGAAAATCACCCGACCCACTGCTCCGCAACCCACCCCCTTGCAAGGCCACCGCCGCTCTGCCCATCGTGCTGGGAGGCCTGAAACAAGCTCTGTCACACATGCTGTGTCTTTGCAATTGCAAAACACTGCCCATTCATTGTACCACAAGGAGACCTGTTCCTACTGATGACGCTTGACATCTGGTGGAAAGACAGTCCGAGGGATTTGGGAAGAGCGGGGTGCACCCATCCACCGATAACCAAACCATGCTAACAATCCTCCTGCCCCGCGCCAAAGCCAAGTTCACCTCGGTGAGAAAAACACCTGTATCTCCGTTCCCACCCAGCTTTGTGCCTCCTGCTACCAGAAATGAACTTGCTGGTACTTTATCCGACTTGCTGTTGGTGAACAGCCCATGGAAGTCAACAGAAAGACTCTTTGATAACCCATTTATTTCCATCGGGTATTAAAATTCCCAATATTCCCAACAAAATACAGGGAACATCAGGAGGGATCTTTCCCAAAAGGCCACACTTTCTCCTCCTACTTACGACATACAAGCAGTAATCACTATAAAGAACATATAAACAGAGGCAAAAAAAAAAGGAAGGTGCTGGACATCAAAAAACTTATCTGCCAAGAGAGTCTTTCACTACCTGCAGAATAAGGCTCCTGCTTCTCGCTGTGAATGAACTCTTTTCGTTCGTATTTGGCTCTGATCCACTGTTCCCGCAGCAGTCTGGAAAGGAAAAAAAAAAAAACAACAGAGAAAAGGAAACATGGTCCAAGATACACTACGGAAGAATCCAAAATCATTAATTCTTCAAACCAAACACAAGTGAGATTTAAAAGCCATCCAAAAATTGCATTGTACAGTCCGGAGTCACGGGTTTCTTCTGTTTACTGTTAGACAGCAATAAATCATCTCCTTCTGCATACAGTCTTACTGGAAACTTATTAAATCAAATTTACAGATTTAGCAGAATAGCCCCATTCCCACCCACCCAATCAGCCTCACTTTATGAACAATTTTAAACCAAATTTCCCTCAGGCTGCATTCTTCAGTAAATGAGATCAGTAAATGAAAAAAACCCAACAAACTACATATAAAAGAAAAATCCTTGCCCTGAAGCTATCACTGCGGGAGCAGAAATTGGGAATGCCCGGTCCATGCATGCACACCATGGCCTTCTAGCAGGCAAAGCTGCAGAGATACTGTCTCCTTGCCACGCGTGGGCAGCTGTTTTAAAAACAAAACTGTGATATGAGAGGTTAAAATTTTACTTGTGATGAGGAGGGGAAGCCCAGCCCAAGGGTGGGTAACCGGCGTGCTCCGGTGACCGTGGAGCTCGCTGCAGGGTGTCACATGCCTCCCAGGAACAACAGGAACCGAAGGGAGAGGTGACCTCCACAGGGACATAGGACAGTCATATCCCAGGCCCCAGCCAACCTCTTGGAAGGAACTGGGGTGTGAAAAAGCCTCAAAAAGAGCAGAAGAACGTGGCTGTGCAAGGAGACGAAGGCTGAGCCCCGTGGAACAGGGAGCCCAAACAGCAGAGGGTGGTGAGAACCCGCCTGGCACAGCTCCTCCAAACCCGTAAAGCCTGAGGAAGAAATCCACGGTGCGTGGCAAAAAACATGCCTATTACAAAGGCCTTTACGTTGCATGCTGAAAATGATACCTATGATTTATACCCCGAGACCTTAACTTGCAAAAAGGAAAAAATATCCCAAAGATGACAAATAATTTTTTTTTGCTATTTTTACCTGAAGTGCTGGAACTAATGAAGGTGTTCAGATCTAGAATGTGCTCGAAATTGCTTCGAACCATTTTTAACTGCACTTAGTTCTTAATTGCCTTAGAACCTCAAATAGCCCAAGCAGGCAGCAACCACACGCAGAAGTAAAGGCATGTGTCATTCCAGCCCTGCAGCAGGCATTTCAAAGTGGCCTGCACTGATGAGAGTAAAAGATCCCCCAGCACTGGGCATGCTCCGTAAAACCCATCACGCTCCAACACACCAGCCTCTCCACCAATTAAAACTGTTGATATGCTTAATTACCTTTTCTTTTTTACTGACTATGCAAGTTTAATGCTATCTTTTCAGCAGACACATTCCAGAAATGCTGGAAGAAGATAAGCGTACTAACATCGCTGATGAAAATTCATCTGCCGGTACAGCAAACACATTCATTGAATCTGCAAGACATTATTCAATGAGAACTGTGGCTGTAATCAGCTTCCTGGCAGTAAAGGAGGAAATAATTACATCTATTTTGTCCCAGCCATTGTTTCATCTCCTTGGTTGGGGCACCAGCCTCCTCCCGCGAGGCTTGGGGAGCACCGCAGCTTCCCCGCACCCAAAACTCAACTGTGAGCTTCTGCTGTAGCAGAAATAATGCACCAGCTCTGCCTTTCCCCCTTCTGTTCCTGTTTTCATGGCTGATCTTTAGTTGTTACACACACATCTGCAAGTTTGACTGTGAACTCTTAAGATGAACACCCAAATCCCTTCTGTTGTCACCCTGCGCTACGCTCTGGTTTGGGTACAACCCATCTTCAGCTCATCACTGGAGGTTCAGATGCATTTTGTGTGCAAGGGGGCTCTTCTGGGTTGAGCGGGATGCTCCTTCTGGATCTGATATCCATAACAAAGCAGCCTGCAAACACGGAAGACTGATAACCCAAAAGGTAGCACTTAATTGCCTGTTTCTATACTTCTGCCGCTCATCAACAAAGCTACCAGAATTTAATCATGAAATTAACGCAAATACTTCAGATTTGTTACCCTTCTTGCAATTTTTCCAGCCCAGCTGTTGCAGACAGCTTGTTATCACTGTAGCCAAACTTGGACCTTTCCAACAAGACAATTAGGGAATTAACTAGAGGGAAGAAAATTCACACTACCCTCGGCTCCAGCTGACTTCAGTGGATTCAGCAGGAGCTGCAGCTGTTCCGAGTCTCCGAGACTCAGCCTTCCAGCACGAATGTTTAAATACAGTATAAATTAAGGTTCATGCGCAGCAGTGGGAAAACACTCTGCTGTATAATGCAGATAGTACAGCAGATACACTCTGCTGGTCTCACGCCTTAGGGAACACCGCGTGGCAATGACTGATTTCCCGGGACGCTGTCAGCAGCAGTGGCTCAGTATCTTTACAGCTTCTGTGCAAAGAAAGCGCTAACGGGGCAGTCGGGAGGCACCTCGCCCAAAGGGGTATCCCCAAGAAGCTGCAAAATGCTCTCCATAACCTCTCCCAGAATTTGGGCCAGAACACGAGTGGCTTTGATGGCAACTCCCACAGCTGACAGGGCTCCAGACGCGCCACGTTCCCAGCCCCCAGCAAGCACTTTCTAACAGCTCACGTGTTCTTCCCCTTCCTTCATCATCACAAAGCCAAGCTTTTCCAGTAGTAATTTCCCCCAAACCAAGACAGACCAAGAGCAGCCCATGGCTAGGACAACTCAGTGCAAGGCCAGTAGCTGCAGTTTGTGCTCCGGGGGTTATTTATAGAAAGCAGAACTACTTCAGCAAAAGAAATTGAAACAAAAATCCCCAATGAGGACAGCGAGGAGTTCAGCATCTCTCTGCAATACAGCAGAGAAGTCAAGCAGGGACTTGACCACACTCAGTCTCATGGACGGGAGGCAATCCTGCCATAAAGAGCTGCTTTTGAGTCTGGCATTAAACCCTGGTTTGACTGGCACAGCTCGGATGACTTTAAACAGGAGCAGGAATTTGCCCTGTTACCTATGGAATCTGAGAGCAATCAGAGGGCAGGGATCATCCAGAGGTCCCTCAAGCCATACAGGCCTTTCCACCATTTTCTGTGGACTTCAGACCTGATCTCCATTTCATTTTAAGTATGCCTTCAGGGCCTTTTAAACATCTGCTGCTGTGTTTTTGCTGAAATGCATTTTTCCTGAGGTGAATATGTACGTAAATAACCCGAGGTGGCCATCCTATGACGAATACAGGACCCTCCATCCAAACCCCACCTTTGATTTCAACAGGAGTTCTGAAAGGACTACATAGCAACAGCCTTGTGGTATTTTATTGCATTTCTGGTGATGGGATAAAGTATCAAACGCACCATTCGTGTTTGTTAGGAAAATATTAAGTGCACCATTCCTAAACTGCAGAGATGCACAGCTTTCGGGATCAACTCCAAAAGCTTTAACAGCCCACCTAAAGTCTGGCAAGCTGCTGGTTACAGGGAATGTGTCATTTTTGGCAATTAGAACAGAAAGGTCTTTGTAATTACCAAGATAAAAACTTGGGAGCAAAGGGAAAAAAAGAAACAACCACCAAAAACAAAAACCCTGAGGGAAAACCCCATTTCCAACAGAATAAGGGAAAATTTGTCCCCCGAATGGAACAGGACTGGGCTGCACTGGGGGGGGCAGCAGGTCTAGAGGCTGACAAAGCACCACCAACACCAAGAGCTCCAACTCTCATTTCCTCGCTTGGCCACCCCCATGAACACCAGCGCTCTGCCAAAGGGCCAGCCAAGGTGGTCTCGGAAACAGCCCACAGAGCAGATTTATCTTTGTCCCACATACTCAAAGCCTGCAGCAACAAACACCATGAGAAAAGCTGTTCAAGAAGTTTAATATCAAACTGTGGCCACATGGATTCATTGCGCTCCGCGGAGGAGTGCTGGCCAGCCAAAATTATGGGTGACAAAGAATTGGAGACTAAGACCCTCACCTGGGCTGGCTTTCCTGGGACGCACTATGGTGCACGCACCACAGACACCACAAGGCTGCTATGGCTTTTGGAGACATACTACAGACAGAACGCCCCAGCCAGAGGTGAAAGTGGCCCAAAAGACATCAAACACCATCCGCTACCACCCCCTGATTGCATCTTTCTGAGCCACCATCAAGTCCAACAAAGACAAAAGAAACGAATGTCATCCAGGAATGCCGTTTCCAAACCCCACATTTGTAGCTTCTGGAATTTGTCAGAGGTTTTTCCAGAAAAAAAAAAAACAATCTGCTTTCCACAGGCAGCTCTGTGGACACAGCTACGCCAAGTTTCTGTCAAACAAGTGTTTTAATGAAATTTTAAGTCCGAGTCCAAATTTTTGCTCAGACTGCAAGGAGAGCCACTGCAGCATAGACTAAAAGCCTGTCTAGCTTCACACTCTGCCTCCACATCTTTTCCTATCTGGTAAGTCCTCGCTGTGAGGACTTGCTTTTAAACGGCTTTGTGGAGGTACGGGACAGCTGTGGAGCTTCTTCTAGGTGCTGTGTGCATTACCCTGGCTTGCAGAGCCCCTGGAGCCATGTGCCATCCAACCCCCACAAGACCCATGGCCAACAGCAAACTTCTGGAGAAAAGCAAAAAACCTGGGGTTTTTACTACAGAGGCATCCGAATTTTGCATTATGGATGTGAAGAAGTTAAAACTGAATTTCAGTATGCAAAATCATAACACGCTCAATTAAAATGCGAACTGGTTCCTTTTTCGTTTGGTTGTTTTACATGCACGGTCCAGTTCACCACAACGCTATTTTTCAGAATGGTTAAACACAGATTAAAAACATGTAGGAAGCAGTGCTGGGATGGTACTATCTTAACCTTGCAGCAATTTCCTTTGGAAATTGAAGGAATCAACATAAATTAACAGGCTTACAAGCTAACAACAAAGAGAAAACGAATGAGAAGCAGGGAAGGCACCACAGGCAGTTGGGACCGAAGGAGCGGGCAGGTCTTGGGTACTTGGCCGATGGCAGGGCGATGCTCAGGCAGAGACTTTCCAAGCCTGAGTGCCCAGTTTGAGCTGCCACAGGAGGCTCCACCACTTGGGAACTGATGAGTAGCCACTCCGAGAGGCCACGCTGCAGCACCTGAAGCTTTTCATCTGAGACACCAGTCACTTTTGAAAGCCACGGATGTTAAATCTGAAGACCCTTAATAATAAGCAAGAGCCTGAGCAAAACACTCAACTTTATCCTTCTGGCCATTAAGCGTTAAAGCAGTTTATCTATAAAGTACCATCAAAAAAAAAGAGGTGACAGAGGAAGAGAAGACCAAGTGAGAACTTTTTATCCTTGACCATCATCATGCCCTGTGCATGGAAGGGGAGGGGGCCAGGCTGACTTTCAGACACCAGGCTGAGGTGGTGAGCTTGGTAGCTCCTCTACCAAATGAGCCAAACTTTAAGTAAAGTAAGAAAAAAAAAAATTCCAGGGATTTACTTAGCATTTTTCTCTGTGCACATTTTAATCGTACCGTAATACAAGCCACTTCTGCTAATAACTGTTCTTTTCCAGATAACTGTATAGATGACTCCTCAAGATGTGAGCCTCACTGGCGTACATCCTCTCTCTGACTGACGTCTCATCACATTCCAGATCAGACAGCCACCCAGTACAACTCATACCATTTCATTCTGCCCCATTTTTTCCTACCAAGGTACTCAAATCTACTGGCAGTCAGAATATAAGCGTTCTGCCTAAGGAGCAGATGCAGCTCCTGCTTATCCAAGCACGGAGGGAGGAGCAGAGCCATGCACACAGTTCCGCAGAATGATGCTCTGCGTTCCGAAATCAAGCAAAAAGGCAAGAGAAAATGACGTTAAGTACTGGGCAGGGACACAGATGTACCTCCAGTACTGCAAAAGCCCCATAAGAGTTTGCCTCCACCTTGTGTCAATTTTCAGCCAAGCATATGTCTGAACAAAGCCTTTTTCCTTTGCTTTTACTCAAAAATGATGTTACCCTGTTGCTCACTGGTGACTCAAAACTCAACCATGTGCTTGCAGTGTGTCTGCCCCAGAAAGGACTGTTTTACAGCTCTCGCTCTGCTGCTGCGGTGTACAAAGCTGGGCCGTGACCACTCATGACCATCCAGAGGGAGTTTCTGTGGTTTAAGTTCCTCACCCAAGGCCCTCTGGGCCAACACTGCAGTGGTGTAGGAACATCCCTGAGTCTGGGACTTGTTTCAGCCTCAGGGACTCCCCAGTGGTACAGAAGGTGGCTGCACTGCTCACTGCTCCTGATGCACGGGCCAAGGTGCTGGCAGACAGAAGATGAGAGAAGACCAAAGGGATTTTATTATTTTTTTTTTTAATTGGGTGGGGGGTTTTGCCTATGAACAGCTGGTAAATTTTCCCTGGGCAATTCCAGACCACCCCTCCAACTTCTCCAGCCTTTGCCAAGCCAGGAAGCCACACTGGCATTTCTGGAGGATGCAGAAGCCAGATGCAGCAGGCAAACACCACGTATTTCCCAAGGAGTCAAACACAACCTCATAAGCAAGATGAAAAAAGGACAAGCTGGCACTGCAGCATTTCTTCCCTCTCGCTCTGAACTTTGCCGTTCTTCAAGCAACCAAAGTAGCACTCTCAAATCAAGAAGCTTCAAATGAACAAACAGCCTGTCTTTATTAGGGCTCGTACATTCGCATCCTGCCGTGCCAAGTCTGAGGGCAGCTCCCACAAAGCCTGCCCAGCTGCCGCAGCCGGCCAGCACAACTTGTCCTAATTAGAAGCATCCAAACCTCTCGATGCTGCAGAACGTGGGTTGGCACACAACGGCACGGTGCCAGCGCTGGATGGAGGTGTCACCCATCGCGACGCTACCCAGGGCTGCAAGCCGGGAACGACTCATGCTATTGCAGCAACTGGACTGCAGCAAGGCAGGGAGAGAGCTAAATACATACCCCTCGAAAAAGCAGCACTCCCCTGCTCCTGTTTAGCATGCGCCTGTTGGAAAGCATAGAGCCTCCAACCAGAGAAAGAAAAATACAGCCTGGAACACACCACCCTTGCAACATTCCCAATACCCGCAGCTGCTTCTAACGCAGCAGTGTCAGAAGGAGATCTGCTACTGCAAGAAGTCGCATCTACCCCAATGCACCCTGCTGCCATTGCACAGACCCAGCAGCACTGGTCCAGAGAACACCTACACAAGCAGAGCTCCAGGCTCTGGTTCAGAAATCAGGGTATCCAGGTTGCAAATTGTGCCAGTACAAAACAGGTACAAGTTGGGAGCACAAAAGAGCCAGAAATTGGTCCTGCTGCCACTTGAAGGATGACCAGGCTTGCCTCATCCTCCCAATCGATCAATAACCAAAAAGAAACAATACCAAAAAAACCCACTCCTTAACCCTCCTGCCTCCGTTTCTCACAGCTGCATGCCCATCAACGTGCCTCTCCACTGGGTAGCGGGAAGAGCTGGGATGGAGCAGCTGCCCCAATGCCACCAACTGGGTGCCAGCATGGTCCCTGTGTGCTCGCAGACAGCTCTGACAGGGCTGCGGCTGGAGCTCAGCCACCGCTTGGCAAAGCTCCCCGGAGTGCAACTACACCGCAGGATGGAGGAAGAAAAATATCATAGCGGCAAAGCCTGAGCTGCATTATCAAAGGAAGCCAAACCAACCAAGCACAGAACCCGCCACAGACATTTCTGCCAGCCCGACAGCAGAAGGAATAAAAATGCTTGTGGTCTTTAAGCTGCCTGAGCTGCAATGTGAGCTTTCGCTATCTCTCAGCCTGACCCACGCAAGGAGAGCTGGGTGCGATGTGCACCCGGATCTCAGGACACCCCAAGGTGCAGAGGGACCAGCCCCGCTTCCAGCCAGGCTCCCGCAGCAGGGATGCTCCCGAACAACTGGAATGCCAAATAGGCTCATGCCCTGTAAGCACAAACCCGCAGCTAAGGCTGGAGTGCAACGTTAATTGCATTTAACTAAGACTTAAGAGCAAACAAAATTAAAATCCCCTAGAATTGTGTTTCTCCTATCAATGACAACTAGGTGAAAAAATCTCATTTTACCATCTTCAACATTACAAGTTCACACAAGTCTCAAAACAGCACAGCCAGCTGCTGGGATTTTGGAGCTCCGCGACACAAAGGTGGTACTGGATCTGCTCAGGACCACAACGCCTCACGAGAGCTGCCTGTTCACCAGGAGAGCATCCACCTCCCAGCTGCTGGCAGAGCCAGTGACCTCTCCTGCCCCCCAGGTAGCACAGAGAGCTCGGGGCACCCTTCCTCCTTGTGTCCAAGAGGCACTAAGGAGAAGGCAAAGGAAACAGGCATGAATAACGCTCTGCCAAAAGACTTTTTGTTTCAACCCAACTCTGCAGAGGAGCAAGAGAGAAATTTATCAGTGATTTTCCTTTTGTAGCTGCACCATCTTAGGAAGTACCATCTATTCACACAGCAAGATGCAAGAAGCAGTGGGTGCACAGGGATGAGAAGGATGCCAGAGCCACCTGCTGGGGCCCCGCAGACCCCATGGGCATGGCGAGACATGCATCATAAAACTCTGGCCACCAAACCCTGCAGTAGCAGGATACATCTGTCCTTGGGCTGCCAGTCCTACTGTCAGGGGAGAAAGAGGCAGGATTTTGTGCACAGAGATGGATGAGTCAATGTCGTGCCCGGAATGTGAGAAAAAGCAGGAAGCCTGGCCTGTGTTAGGTGGAGGAACAGCAGTCCTGTTGTCGGAATGTGGGCAGGCAGGAGCAGGCAGGTTTTGTCCCTGACTGTCACAAGGCAAGTGTCCCCCACCTCCTCCAGCCACAGGGTCTGAGGTGTTGTTTTTCCAAATCCTTACCAAATCACAGCCCCAACCTTCCAGACCCTCACCCACAGAAGCACTTCTGAGTCCCCAGAAAACCCCACATGAAACATCTTCCCAAAGCCAGGACTCAGGGGTGATGCTTGAAGACCAGTTCAAGGTGGGAGGAGAACCTGAAAGGTCCCACACACCCAACATGGTCAAACATAGGCAGACCCCTTCCCTCCCTCTGCCTTGGGAGAGACAGGGTTAAAAGCAAACAAACAAAAAGTTTACTTTGCTGAAGCTGCTTTTCTGAAATGAGAAAAAAAGCAAACCCAAACCAACGGCGTTGCCATGCTGCATTTGCACCATCCCCTCCCCTGGATCTGCGGGATTGCTCTGGCTGGGAGCGCCTTCCCGCTGGCTTCTCCTTGGGCTCCCTCCCGCACAGCGGAGGTGTTTCAGCAACAGCAAAGGTAAGAGGCTGGGGCTTTTTCTCCTGGGCAAAAATAATCCCAGCAAGATAATTACAACACGGAGTTGTGCCCCTCCACAACACACAGTAGCTTTGACAATCCTCAAATCATTTCTGTACTTGTAAGAACCATGGAAGCTGCTGCCAGAAGCCATTTTGGATAAAAAACCAAGATCTCGAAACACTGCATAAATGGTTACTTTTTTTATTGTCAGGCCAGGCAGTGCCACTCACACCTGAGCCTTCCCAGATTTTGCATTTGAGCGTCATCAGACAGGGGGTAATGGATGCATCATCAAGGTATTTCATAGGCACGACAGGTACCTTCTTTTCTATACTTCATGTCTTTACTATAAAAGGCTTTTTGCACTTTTTGCAACATAGGAAGCCAGTAACTCTTCTTAATAGCTATTACAAGAAGATTAAAAATATAGATAAAGTCACTTTGAGGGCGAGCATAGGTACTCATGAACACCTTCGGCATGATTTCAGGTTTCGAAAACACAGCAGAGCCTTCCTACCCAAAGGCTAATGCCTCAGGCAGGGAGCCCTGTGAACCCTTCCAGCACTTCTCCTTCGGGCACCTCTAACCATGCCTGAATCCACCAGCCGGCTGCTCAGAGCCTTGCACACCATTTTCATGCCAAACCACATCTCCCTCTTCAACTAGCGGCACCCACATCAGGCAGCAATATTGGGAGGGACCTCAGGGACCAGCGCCCACTGGTTCACCAACGCTAAAACACTGGCTCTGGAAATTACGCCCTCCAGACCCTCTGTAAAGACTGGTTTCATGAGGATACAAAACACTCTTCATACTTTGCAGGGCTGAATCCAAAAAACAATTTCAGCTCATCCTCTTGCTCCCTGGATGATACAGCACGTTCTGCTCAGCCCTCCTTGGGCTATGAAGTCTACCCCAACCTACTAGGGCGGTTTACTCTGCACCGTATGGGAGACACCTTTTCACTTGCCTTCGCAGAGGATTAGGCAAAAGAAAACCCACCACCTTGGCACTAAACCCCAGCATTTTTGCATTACAAGTGACCTAGCATCTCACACAGCAGGTAAGGAAGTTCTGTTGGGATGCAGAAGGGCTGTTTGGAAAGGTGAGGAAATCAATGGGTAGAAATTGGCATTGTTGTAGCCTTAGAAACTTGGAAGAGGTTGGGGGACAGACAAACTATTGACTTCCCTGCATCATCTTAACTGTACTTATTTAATAAGATCCCACACATAGTATAAACTCTACCATATGTGTGCAGAAGAAAAAAAAATAATCAGGCCCTTTTAGAAATGAAACCTTTGTGGCTAAAAAAAAGTATTATGCGAAACCCAAGATATTACAGAGGCTGCAGCTGCACAAACAAATAAATGCTGTTTACCAGCAGAGGTATTTACTTACGGACAGTCAAGAAACGTTGGCTTATAATAAAACGGTGGCATTTTAGACTCATATTTTGCTTTTGCTACATTGTTTCCATTCGAGGCCATAAACTGTAAAAAGAGGAAAAAAGAGACTTTTAAAAAATGTTAACAGTATTTTCCTTTGTCCTATTTTGCTTCCACAAACTAATAAAATTATTGGGATGGGGCCTCTGTTCACTAACTGAGAGGTTTCCCCAGGACTGTGCACAGAAGGGATGCTGTAAAGATTGTGCCTGCAAACCAAGGGCTCAGAAATTAATATTGATTATTATTGCCAGGGCTCTCCCACCGAGAGTGGATACGAATATGACACTGAGGATAGGTCCGTGCCCAGCCACACATGCACGATCCCCACAGGAGCAGAAGGCACACGCAGTGGCATTCCCATGCCTGCAAGTGGGAAATGAGACAGCTCCCAGGGAATCCAGCACAGAAATTAGGTAACCAGGGGGTGAAACCTTACACTAACTTTAAGTCTCCATATGTTACGGTTCCAGCAAGGTAAGAGTCTCTGACAATACGCCCTTTGCTTTGCATCACATCACTTGTTCCAAAGAGATAATTTGATTTTTGCAAAGCCGTGCCAGCAGCCTCAGAAAGGAGCTTGAAACAAAAAAACCAAAACCAATTTATTTCTTCCCTGACAGCCCTCCTTTCCTTCTGATCTCGTATATGAATGGCTAGTTGAGAACCTGGGAAACAAAACCACGTATTTCCCTATTTATAAATTTTATTTAATTAATTTTACAAGTGTAGAGATCCCAATCTTTTCCAGGCAGCCATGCTAAATACGTTACGTCTTGTATCAAACGCCTAGCATACAAGCATAACAAGCAGCTAAGCTTTTTCCTTTTTTTACTTCCCCCTAAGCATTTTATTTCATTATTTTCATGTTTTTGAGCTTCTCAAGTTTACACATGCACTCTAGTCTCAAAAAAATCAGGGATGGGAAAATCCATGCAACACAAAGGCCTCTTTTCCTCATAAAACACAAGAGTCCATGAGCTGTGGCTTTCAGGAAAGCCTCAAATCTACAACACAGAAGGTAAAGATCAATGACAGCATTCTTCGTGCCTTTAGAGACACCAACAGTCAAAGGAGAGCAGTTTCCTGGGCAGGCTGGCCTCTAGCAACATCACCCAAACCTAGGCACAGGGGTGGCATCAAGAGAGAGAATTCAAACCCATACTGTGAGGGTTCGGTTCTTCAAGATGTGAGTTTAAGAGTCTTCAACACCAAATGGAAAAAAACAGAAAATGCTGAGCTGGACCAGGGCTGGTAAACTTGAGGTCTAGTCTACCGTCAAGGCTAGGCTAGCAGTAATGTAAGAAACACAAGACAATTCATTTAAAATTAGTAATTTCTACACACTCTGTTTCATTGACACTTTTATTAGGGTGGGGAAATCCTCACAACTTCATGAAATGGCTATTCCATTTTCCAATCAGCATGACAGACCTCGTTGCCACATTGGGGAATTATCTAGACATGTTTTCTGAAATCCCATCTGTTGTGGCACCTTTCAAAAGGACTCAGGTTTACAGCTGCGCTGGTAAAATGCAGCAACCCAAACTCACTGGTACTCCCAAGTCTCCAATGCACATACCTCCACTTGAGCATCATCCCAGTCATCCAGACGGACCGACTTCACTTTGCTGACTTGGGGAATATTGCGATGGATTCCTGAACAATTCAAGCAGATGAAGATCCCTAGGCTGTGGGATGCCCAGTCCGGATCTGAAAGCAAGAAGGAAAGAGACAATTCCACTTGACTGGTGTATTGGATTCAGCGCAGGAGGAAGGAGAGACAGGGCAGGACCAGGCATGGCAGGGGAGTTCGGAAGTCACCAGCTCCAAGTTCCCCGATTTTAAAAGCACCAAATAAATATACAAGCAAAACAGAGATACGTGCTAGTTTACACTGATAGTAGCACAAATGAAGCTAATAATTAACAGACCTGCAATCTCAAAAAAGCCCAATATACAGACAACTGCACATGCCTGAGACCTCCAAAACTCACTCCATGCTCACACGAAGGTAAGAGGTGAATGTCCAACTTCCATCAGCAAATCCCACCCAAGTGCTGCATGGAACAGAAATTGCACAATTACACCAAACAGCCCAGGGAAACTGCTATGCTGCTCCCTTGCCTTGCTATTTTTCATTTTATCTTATTTTGCTTATTTTTTACAGTGGGAGTGTTCCACAGACAGACTTCCCTCCCACAGCTATGACTGCCCAGCAGCACAGCCCTCCATGCCAGGAGGTGTTCAGCTCTTGCCTTAACGGAGAAACGCTGCCAGGGGCAGCTCTGCACTTTCTCTGAGCAAAACTATGCACTGTTTACAGCCCCGAGTTGACATCTCACACAAAGCACTTGAAACACAAGTCCCTTGCCTCCAAATTCCTCCTCGGGAAAGGCATTGCCTGCAGGATGGGAGACAGAGAGGAACAGGCGGAGGGCAGGACACATCCACCAGTGTCCCTGGCGCTGCCTCGCCAATAAAGCCAATACAGGGATCTTTGTTTGAACTCCAACGAGCAAATGTCAGCCCCTGCTATTCCAGCTGCGCCCCGGCAGAAAGGGCTTCCTTGCAAGTCACCAAGTCAGCCCTACATCCTCCCTGTCCCCTCCACGGAGGTCCCCTCGCCCCAGCCTCCCCCAGACCCATGCGGGCAGGAGTCCCCGGCTGCCCCGTCGCATCGGGCTGTCGAGGGATAAGGGCAGGTCTTCCATTCTCACAAACCATTATCATTTGTTTATTCCCCCGCAGTAATTACACTAAATACTCACTCCTCACAGCGCAGCAATTATTTATAAAAAGCAAGGGAACGCGCTTTCTCCTCCTTATACATATTTAATGGTCTGGCTGTGTCAATGCAGTGGGAGCAGGCTGAGGGGCAAGGCAGCTCCTCCGCACGGGGGATGAGGGTCTGCCACCAGCCCTGCCCGCAGGGAGGGCCACCAGCCTCCCCAGCACACCCCAGGGAAGGCAGATTGGTTCCCCAGAGGTGGCTGTGTTCAGATATAAACCCCAGAGCTAAACGAGCAGCTTCATCGGACATGGCTGGGTGCCCACCCAGGAGGGGAGCAAATTCCCAAGCTGTTACAAGACCCACCAGCCTCAGCTCCCCCAGCACAGGGCTGGCACCAGCAGCCACAAATAAAGGTGTTGGTTTTCCGTTTCACGTGGTCTCTCATCCTCCTGCAAGACCCCAATGACCGCAGCTCAAGCCTGGCAAACACAAAACCAGTCAAGTCGATCTAAGTGCGCCACAGCCGCAACTAAATGCTGCCCACATCCAGCCATGCCAAGAGGACCCCCACCAGCCCCGACCCCCACACCCTCACCCTGCTCCTCCCACGAGGACCAGGTGACCCGGCTTCACACCCCAGGCCAGGCATCCCCACTTCTTCAGATCGTGAAGATTGCTGCCAGTTATTGGGTTACAGGTTGGCAACAAGAAGCAAGAGCTCTGCACGCTCACGCATGTTTCTGTGCTTTAGCTCCTTGTGCTGTCCTCTCCCACCTCCAAACACGTGGCTGTAATCAACATCTGGGACCCACCAAACCTCCCACCACAAAAGTACTCCAAGGTGCAGCACTGCTGCCCCGTGGTAGCCCAGGACCATGGGACCCAACGATGGGAGTCAGGCATGGTGAAAGCACTGGGGTCTCCTGCTGAAAAACCCACCTCTGACTTCCACTCAGAGGATCTGGCACAAGGAAAGGCAAGAGGGTCTGGAGGACGGGACGGCCACAGAGCTGCAGCCAGTAGCGAGGAAGAGGAAGCCATGGCAGCAACAGTTGGAGTAGGGAGCTAACGTGGCCATGGGCTCCCAGCCGCTCCATAACCGTGCTCAAGCCTTCCCGATGTACCAACATCTGATCAACGTGGTGCCAGACAAAGAGAAAGGCATATGAAAGCATGTGTTGGCCTCCACAGGTTTTATTAGGAGCCCCAATGCCTGTTTTAACAGATTTATCTTAGGCACGCAGGTGAATTTCTTCATATTGTCTACAGCTTCCTAGACTCGTGTTTCCAAAGTCCTCTCTTGGAGCCCTCTATGGAGTTCCAAAGAAGTAACCCCTCTGCCGCCTGCAATGCTGTGAGCAACAGGACCAGGGGACATCACACCTTCCTCCAGCCAGGGAGGAGGACACGGCTGGGTGGAGGAACACTCCACAAGGAGATCCTCAGGCTCAGACAGGAGGCTCCAGCTCCAGTGGACACTGAGCCAACTCACACCCAAGCCATCTCTTCTTGGCAAGGGTAAACAGCACCTCAAGCAATGGGTTTCAATCACAACTGGCACTTTAAAGTGTTCTCCTCATGGCAACAGTATTTTCTTTAAACCAGACTCTTAAATATGCTTCCCCCCTGCTCCACACCACGTCAAGCCACATCTAATTAAGAAAGGAAAAGCTGGACTAAATCATAGAATCAGGGAACCATATAGGCAGGGTCACATGTGCATGGTTTCCAGAAGACAGTACTTCAGGGAAGCAAACAGAGACACAGGGTCAGTGGTGACCCAACCCTTGGAAGGGATGCTCTCAGCTTGTTCAAGAAAACCACACCTGCTCGCTGTCTCCTCCTGGTCACCTTCCTTTCAGTGTTTCCTCTCTTGCCTAGACCCAAGCTCCATGTCCACCCAACACCAACAGCACCCCACACAGCAAACTTCGAGGAGCACCATGTCAGAGCTGCTCATTTCACTTGCCCCACCAGACCCGCTACCAGCGCTTTGCATTGCTGCTGTGTATTAATAGCGATTTCCTCTTTATCGCTCTTCTGGTTTTAAAAATACATATCTCTTAAATCCCAGATCACATGGCAAGGGTGGAAAGAAGAGTTGTAGATGCTCAGCAGGTTGTGTGCTGCTTTGCCGGGACAGCTGCGGCCCAGAACGCCACAGATTTGGCAGTTGGTTTTAGTGCCAAAGGGAACACCGGGCAGGAGAATTCAAAGGCCCTAAGTGCTGAGCTAGCCCCATCCAAAAAATTGCTAAGGAGCAAAATCCCCCAGAACCAACCAATCTACCAGGAGAAGTCTCTCTGAAATGTCACTGTTGTTATTAGAGGTCATGGCTCTTGCTCTCCTGGCTGAAGACATCTGGGCAACCCAGCCCAGGCCTCTCCCGGACTTTAGTTGAAAGCCAAAAGGAATTTCTAAGCATTGTCTAAACAGGCCAGAGGGATATGGACCCACACAAGCCCCCCAGGCTGGTGCAGTCTTCTGACCCCCCCACGCCACCACTCTGCCCACGGAAGGAGGAGGGTGGAGGATTCCCTGACTTCATCTTCTGGAGGGCTCTGCCAATGCCGCTTCCCCTTCTCACCCACTCCCCGCACTTGTGACTCCTTTTTTTGAAGAAACCTAGCTAGGAGATTGCTACACCCACGCATCTTCTGCTGGAACTGGTGACAGATCCCCAGGCAGAGGGCTGCTGGCCAGGGTGAGCACCCACTTCTGCAGGGATGCTTTTCCCAAGCCCTGTTGTAAGGTTTGGGGCTGTGGGCAGCTCCAGCGCTGCCCAAGCACGCCACAGTCCCTCTCTCTTCATTTCTGCTCTCCAGCACAAATGATGTGAAAAATTCATAGCTCCAGAACATGGCAAATAATGCCAGCGATCTCCAACCTAATCACAGACTCCAACTCTTCCAATGACTGCACCATTGCTTCAAGATAAGACAACATCTTATCAAGCACGTGAATAGCTTCACATAAGCATCTTCCTAACAGACAAGTGTGTTTTGGATCAGCACCATTAGTTTAGTGAACTAGTGACCCCCAGCTGTACGACTGACAAGCTGAGGTCTCCATAGCTAGGTGAAGTCCACCTTGCTAATAGACACTTAAACAGCTGGAATGTGTTCTCCATCCTGGACATCACTGGGGAGTTCAGTAATTTTATTTAAGCCATTTTGTCTGGGCAGGTCCCAAAAAAGCACACTGAAATGGCAATCTGGACCTTTTGAGTACTACCCAAAAAAGATAATTTTTTTTCTAAGCCTCCAGAGTTTCAATCAAACAGCAGTGAAGCCTAATGAAAACTTGCCAGCATGCTTAAGTTCCACACAAATTATTATATTCCATTATTTCAAGCCAAAAGGAATAAGGACTAACACAGAGCAAGGGGAACATTAAACCAAGTACACTGCTGTACGTGCAGAAAGTCTCTTATCCTGCAGCATCATTGCTCCAGGACAACCAATGCCAGCTCTAGAAGGCTTTCACTGCCCAGTGTGGTGGAGATTTCTGGTCACTTCCAAATAGATTATAAAAATGTAGTGACCCAACTTTCAAAACAAAAATTTAATGCAACGTCATTTTAAAAATTGAAAAAATAAACAAAGCTAAACTACACTCCGGAGAAGCGCACTGGGGTGGTTTTTTCCCCATCTTGTTTGTCTGAAAGGGAAGACACAGCCAGAGATTAGAGAAGCATCCAAAGCAAAAGTAAAACACTTGGGCAACAGGGCTAAATTCAGAAATCAGCTGCACCACCCCAGCCCCTTTTGCCACCACAAGCCCCAGGAAAACCCAGCACAGAGAACAACAGACTCTGCAGCTTGAACCCAACGTTACTGAACAGAAGAGCAGCCCATGGAGGGAAGAACGAAGGCTGGACCCAGAAAAATAACAAGCAAGAGGAACCAACCCAAAACATAGACAATTTACACAAACCAGGAGAGCAGACAAAATTGGAAGTGGGGTGGCAGTGGATTTTTTTTAAAATAAATAACCAATTTTTCCTGTATCCAGAATATAAACATAGGGCTCCAGTTTGAAAATCCCTGGATGCCATCAACACCAAAAAATCACATGAAGCAGAGCAGTAGTAGTCTCAAAATAGCCACGACACAAGAGCAAGAACTCGAGTCTCAAAAGTTACCCCTGCTCCACCTTCTGCCTTAAACCACAGTTATCACTATACATAGCACAGTACATTGCTACAACAAGTATCTCTGAGAACGTGGCCAATGCACAGCAATACCCCATTAATGCATCTGCCAGCACACAAACGACCTGACCCTTAATTAGCTGCCTGGCTGCATCCCTGCTACACCAGCTGGGTGGGAGCCAGTGTTTTGTTGGGATGGAGATTCAACAGATTTTTTTGATATCTCTCTCCCCTGTTTGAGGTGATAAAGACCAATTAGAGGGGACAGAAGGACCTCTCCAGGTAGGCAAAACCTTTTTTACTCTGCGCTAAAAAGGTAACTCATGCCCTATGACACGGGATATAATCACAGGGATTTTGGTGCCACCAACACAAGCCAAAAGCCTTTTCTGCTTGCGGCTCAGCTGCTGCTGATTTCCTCAATGCCCCAGTCAGGACAACCTTGTGTTCCGCACCAAAGTTCTGTTGCTATTTACTTTGAGGAAAGATTAGGAGGTTAATAAACAGACTTTGGTCACGCATGTTTAAAAATAACAATAAAAGATGTTAAAACTGAAGCCAAACAGCCTCCCACCAACACTCCTAAGTAGGAAATTTTTTCAGTGAAGGCACTAAACTTGCCAAAGGCTTTTTATTCTGCTGGCAGGTCTCAGCAGCCCCCTCTGCTCGCTGCAGCCCACGACTGTGCTGCAACCCAGGCACCAGGGCTGGACAGAAAACACCGTCACATTAAACCTCCTTTGTTTCAAAAAGTCCTTTTCCCTGCAGAAAGCAGCATTGAGCTAAACATGACTGCTGTGGGATTATTTTTTTTTTCCTTCTTACCCCTCCAATCTGCTTATGCCCGGGGAGAAGGGCTGGCAAATTCCCAGGAAAAAACAAATCACTCTTTTAAGTGAGAGGACAATGGAGGTGCGGGAACAAGTTTCCACTTTCAGACTGAAAACGAAAAGCCTGTTTCACGCCATTAGAGCGGTGAAGCTCTGGAACAGCTTTCCAGTAGGAGGTAGTGGGGGCAAGAGAGAGAACTAGCTGCACGGCAGAGCCCCATCGCTCCACGGCGGGGATGGGGAGATGTCGCTGCGGATGACAGCACTAGGCAGGACCCGATGACTCACTCGGTTGTCTTCCCGATCTGTGTTTTCAGGACCGGTGGTTGGATAGGGAAAGGAGAGGGCTGAGATTAATCCCTTTCAGTGACCCCCCCCCCGCCCCCCAATCCCGAGCAAATCAAGCAATCCCCAGCACTCCTGTGCTTCCCCTCTCATCACCACCCTCACTTCATGGCATCAAGGGAATGGAAAAGATTCACCTGCTTTAGAAATGGGAAGATGCTGGGCCTGCAGGAAAGGTGTTTACAACCACCTCAGCCACCCACCACCCGCCCTCTGGCTTTTATACACACTGTGACACCAAAATACCAGATCTGCCCAGCTTTGCAGCACAAAGCTCCGACACCAGCTCGCCTCCTTCTGTTCTTTCTCCATCCCTCGTCCCCTCTGAGCCTTGGGCACAGGGGCTGATGTTACCCAGGGTCCATGTCCCAGTAATTCATCCACAATAGGAAAGATAAAAACGATAAAAGCAAGCCACATAAACTGCAGGATCACTTTGATGGGATTTCCATTTCTGTCTTCAGAGCCTCCCTGTCCTCCTACAATGTAAAATGCTTCTCTCCCAGTGGAAACACAAGCCTAAGTCACACAAAAATGGAGTAAAGAGAGAAATACTCAAGGTATTGTTATGCCCTGAGATAACCATCCATCTCATGATGTGAGGAAAGATTGCCTGAGACAAAGAATCATTTAGGGAAAGAAAAAAAAAAAAAAAAGAAAAGGCTGAACTGCCACATTAGTCTGAAGAAAAAAAGATTATTCTAATACATGAGAGCCATTACACACCAGCAATTCAGTAAGATTGCTCAGTTTGCACTTAAGACTGCGTTTACCATGCTGTCTTCACTGTGAAAGCACATCTTTAAACCCACCAAAACAAACAGCTGCAAACCAACATCCCGGACCCTGACTCCAATAGAGAAGTGCATAATGACAGGGCACCCAGTGCCCCAAATAACCACTTTATTGCAGTGGCTCCTACCCCAGAACTCAGTCTCAAAGATGTAGCTAACACAATCTCATTATTCATTACAGATGGATGACATTTTTGTAACTGAAACACTTTTTATCCAAAACAACCTTTCACTGCAAATTAAGGTTTTGTAAACATACAATTAATAAAAACCTAAGTAGAAACTTAAAAACAAAAGAACCAACCCCAAACCTGCAAGTGAAAAATGTAACCTCCCAGGTTTTGTTCCACTCAGATTTTCAGTTTCTACTTTAGCATCCTTTCTGCATCCCCAGCTTTCATGCTAGGGCCACGGTAAACCTGTTCTCCCTACCTGAGACATGCCCTCAAAATCTGGGAGGAGCTTTTGGAAGCTCTGCTTTTGCACGAGAGATTTTTTGCCAGACATACACACTGGTCCTGGGGAAAACACAGATCTGACCTTCCTGAGCATCACGTTCAATACCACATTCCACCCAGCAAGTGTACATATCCTGTGTGCAAACCAGGGGAACACACGCCCTGAACATAGCAGCCCTGCTTGTAGGACTTGGCCACTAAAATAATCCTCAATTAAGTGGCAAATTCTTGCCCAGACCCAGGCCATCGTCAGGTTTTGCCTGGATCTCCCCAAGGAGATGCAACGACGCTGCAGGGGACGAAGTTACACAGCCTAGGAGGAAAAGCACTGCCTCCCCTGATGCTCCCTGTCCATCCCGAGCTTTGATTTTTTGCACGGTCACAGCTTAGCTGGAAGGATGCCAAGCTGCGAGCTCTTCTGCATCAGGAACCCAGGTTTTTATTACCCGAGTATGTAATACCTGGGACAAGCTGTTACTTCAGGGCTGTGGCTATCGAGCCTCCTCACCCAAGTACCAGAACAGTAACAAAAGAAAATACCTTTTTTGACAGCAGAGAAGAAAAAAAAAAAACCAAACCAACTTTCACTGACTGGCTGATTTCTGAAACAGATATTTCCAAGAGCAAAAGAAAACCCAGCTGACTTCCAAAAACACAAATTAAAGTGACTAACAAAGAATTTTCCCATTACATTTCTGACCCATCCTGTTCTTTGTTATCAGTATCACTGAGCTAAATGGCTACCTCTTATCATGGATCCCGCACTAACTGGGGGTTTCAGGGAAAGAAACACACCCACCTGAGAAGCAGCAATAATTAATCAGGGATCTTGACCTTTTGCATCTCCCCCATCTGCACCACATCAGCACTATGATGATACACACATGTGGGAAAGCACAAGCCCTGCTTTCCTCATCTTCTGTTCATTCCTCGCCCTCCCTCTTCTTTCATTCTCACTTTATTTTCTCTGCTTTGGTACTTTTCTCGTGTCTAGCTGTCCACACAGTTCCAGCTTTTCCCTTTATTTTTGTGTGCATCCCACTTCTCAGCAAAGAACGTACTCGCATCCCATGCTGGAGGCTCTCTGGACCCATCCTGCATTATCTCACACTCAGAGACACCTGGCCTGCCACACCTGCCCGGGATGAGTAACAGAATTCAACCTGAATACGGTATGTATTACCTACAGACACAAGTTATATACTTTATGTTAAGCAGCCCAGGGCATGTCAAGTTTATTGTCACTCCCAGGCGGACAATCACGTTACAGCACCATGAGTAGCCCTCATTTGCCAAAGAAAGTGAAGCAAAACGATCACTAAAGAAATTGGGTTGACAAACAGAGATCCAGTCCCAGGGAAGTAATGCCGTGATGGTTCAGAAGAGAGGCTGAATAGTATTAATATAGCACATCTTGCGTTACAAAAGACACTGGCCCAAATTCTCCTCTCCGAGTTTCAGATTCACTAAGACATCTCTGCATGCAAATGTCACCAAAAGCAAAATGCACTTTTGCTGTTTTACAAGCCCATTCGGAGCCTTTAACAACAACCCTCTTTCCCTGACGTGATCTATTTTACTAACCTACAGCTTCACCTCCATCCTGCTGATGCTGAGAAACTTCCCGTTTTGCAGAGGGGCTTTATATTACACACAGGGCAAGGGAGGATCACCCCATTGATCTGAATAGCCCAGGCTCATCAAGCCTTCTCCAGGAAGGAAAAATTTAGGCAGACACCTCTTTGGTGAGCCCAAGCTGTGCTCAGCCAGGTAGCTCAGAGGTGGGCTGGTACAGTTAGGCAGTGCCAGGCAGCAGATGGGTGGGAGCAGGCAGAGCAGCGCTGCAAAGCAGTTCGCGCTACGCAGAAAGTTCTTTGTCCTTTGCAGCCAGGTACCCAGGGGACACAGCGCATCTGAAAGTGAACTGCGGTGTCCCAAAATGTAGCTTAGAGACATAAAAGCACTGGTAATGGTACGAACTGGAGGGTGGTATCCAATAGATGTTGGAATCCTAAATAGATCAACAGCTGGAAAAAATAAGGTTCAGCTGAAGCGTTGGGTTTTCTTTAACCTACAGAATGACAGAGGCTGGAAAGCACACCCTTTCCCTGCACCTCTTCAGAGCCATCCTGCTCAAGCCCATACAAATTTAGATGTTTCTACATCGTGATTGAAAATAATAATAATAATAATAATGAAAGTGACTCACTATGCAATTTGCTAAGCTTCTCAGCGGCAGGTCCCACCACGCCATGCAGACCCCGCTCGGGAAGGGCAGAGGCTTCCCCCGCTCGCACATGGCGCAACGGGCGGGGAAGATGCTCCTCGCTCGGGTCCCCCGGCGCCGCGGGGGGAGCAGGGGCACGGCCGAGCGGTGCCGGGGGCAGGCGCCCGTCGCCGGCCCGGGCTTGGGGGTGGGTGCCCCCGCCGGGCGCTCGGCCCCAGGGCAGGAGCAGCGGCGACGGCCGGGCTGTTGGCGGGGGACGAGCCGCCTGCAGCGGCCCAGGGCACCCCCCGCCCTCTCCCCGGGCAGAGCCCCCCGCCCGCCGCCGGGCTACCGAGGCCCGGGCTGCACTGCAGACCGCGGGGACCCGCCGGGGATGACATCAGCGCTGCCACGGCCGGGTGCGGAGCCGGGCGGGGGGGGGGGGCTGTACCTCGGCTCGGCGGGCACGGCGGCAGCGCGCCCCCAGCCCTCCACCCTGCCCCGCAGCATCCCCCGCTACATCCCCCGGCGGGGGGTGGCGGGCACCCCCTCGGCGGGCGCAGCCCCCGCCCTCCCCGGGATGAGCGGAGCCCCCCGCCCCGCCGCCGTCCTCCGTGCAGCCGTGCGGCTCCGTGCCGTGCGGGCAGGTGCGGCCGCCGCCCGCGCCCCCCGCCTCGCCCTGCCCTTACCCGGGGCGGCGCAGTCGGCGCACGCCGCGTTGCCCGGCCGCTGGAGCAGCTCCAGCAGCGCCTTCCTGCTCCTCTCCTTCGCCATGGGGGCGGCGGGCGGGCGGCGCGGGGCTCCGCTGGGCTCCGCCGCGGCTACGGCAGCCTCATGGCGCGGGGCGGGGGGCGCTGGCGAGGCGGGCGGCGCGCCCGGGCTGCTCCATCGGCCCCGCTCGCCCCGCGCAAGGTGAACGCCTCCGGCGGGGGGACGCACCGCGCCGGTTCCTGCCCTGGCCGCCTCCTCGCCCCGCCGCCGCTGCCAGAGCTGCCGCCGCAGCCGCCCGCCCGGGCACGGCGCCGGTTCCGCCTTCCTCCGGGCCCGGGGGGCCGGCGGCTCCCTGCGCCGCTCGCCCGCGACCTCCAGCGGCCGCTCGTCGCCGGGGCGCCCCGACCCCGTGGGGGTCCCCCCGCGTCAGGGCATCCCACCCCCCGGGTGTCCCCGGCCCCATGGGGTCCCCCCGCGTCAGGGTATCCCACCCCCCGGGTGTCCCCGGCCCCGTGGGGCTCCCCCTGCGTCAGGGCATCCCACCACCGCGGGTGTCCTCACCCCCGGGTGTCCCCGGCCCCCGGCGGTCCCGCCCCAGGCTGAAGCTGGGGTGCCCGTGCATGCCCCGGCCCCACCACCCGGCCGGGGGGAGGTCTCACCCACCGGGAGAGAGGGACTGGTGTATCACTGGGGAGGGGGTTGGAGGTCTTTGGCTGGGTAAGGTGGTGGCTTGCAGCACCCCATCGCTCACGGGGTGGGGTCTCCCGGCTGGAGCACCCCGGTGGGTTAGTGAGCAGTGCTTTTGGGGTGCCTCTGTAATACCAGCATCTTTTGGGGGTACTTGTAAACGTATCACTGGTACCCACCCATGCCTTTCCTTCACCGCCGTCCTGCTGAGCACACATCACTGTCACCTTCCATCCTTGCACCTTGGCAGGTCTGTCCTCCCAGCATCTGCCCGCGCTTTTTATACACCTCCATGGTGTCAAGGGAGTGTCAGGGGAGAACCCCCTCCCCCGCCCCCCGCCCTGGGCAGGGTGGCAGCGGGCCCCTGTCATCGTGGCTGTGCTGCTGGGACCGAGGGTGCAGCCACCCACGTATCTCCATGAGTGTACCACCGGGAGCCGGCAGCGTGACCTTGTAGCCAAGGTGGCCATTGGTACCCTGGGGTGCATGAGGAGGAGCGTGGCCAGCAGGGCGAGTCCCCCCCTCTGCTCTGCCCTGGTGACGCCATGTCTGGAGTGCGGTGTCCACTGCTGGGCTCCCCAGGTCAGGAGAGACAGGGAGCTGCTGGAGAGGGGCCAGCGGGGGCTGCGGAGGTGATGGGGGGCCCGGAGCATCTCCCCTGTGAGGGGAGGCTGAGAGAGCTGGGCCTGTTCAGCCCGGAGCAGGGAAGGCTGAGGGGAGCTTCTCAAGGTCTACAAACACCTTAAGGGCAGGTGCCGGGAGGACGGGGCGGGGCTCTTTGCGGTGGTGCCCAGCGGCAGGACAAGGGGCAACGGGCACAAGGTGCGGCACTGGAAGCTCCACCTGAACACGAGGCAGAACTCCTTTCCCTGGAGGGTGCCGGAGCACGGGCACAGGCTGCCCGCAGAGGCTGCGCTGTCTCCTCCTCTGGAGACGTTCAGAACCCGCCTGGATGTGGCTCTGTGTGACCTGCCCCAGGCGACCCTGCTGTGGCGGGGGCTGGGCTGGATGATCCCCAGAGGTCCCTCCCAACCCTGACCATCCTATGACTCTGTGATCTCATGCCACTTACGGGGTAAAGCTCCTGTCCATGTTTTACCAGCTAAGGACCAGAGGGTGACTCAGGGGGGTATGTGGGAAGCTTTTGGCCAAGGAGGGGTTCAGAGCTGTGCCTTGAGGCTGGCGCTCTTAACCCCTGCTGAAACCTTCCTCTCAGGTATGGGTCACAGGCATGTGTGGTGCTGCTATGACCTACCTGTGGTTTATACAGCTCTGCTTATGGAAACATTTTTGGTTTTGCAGAGCAAGTCCCCCATTCAAATCATTCATCTCTGCTTCCTCCAGCAAAGCAGAGCACTCTCCTGCGAGCTCAGCTCACGCCATTCATGCTCCCCATGAGGTCCAGGGCATGCAGGAGTGTCTGCAGCAGGAAGGTCCCAGTAGCTCCTGGACAACTTCCACAACCAAATCACCATCTTGGTCCTGCAAATGTACACGATGTGAGCAGGTTCCAAGCAACACTTTGTGGGAGAAAACAGCATACACCCTTAAAAACGGGCAGAATCATGGCCGCGTACGTTTACAATGCTCCCCTTGCCCGGAATATATTTTCCTAAATGACCTTTGCGTATGTGCTCTCAGACAAGCACCTGTAACCAAGTTGATTTTTTGACTGTTTTAAACTGATGTTGGACTGTTCCTTGCTGACTGCAGCGTTACGCATCGTGCTGGGGTTTGCTGGTTTTACAAGTGTAGGCTGGTGATGTCTGGAAACCCACTCCCACGCTCACCAAAGGCATAATCCCCCACAGGGGCCTTTTGTGGAGAAGCTGAGCTGCTCCATCCAGACACTCACCTTCCCCAGCCTCTGGGTCACTAACACTAACCTGGAGCAGAGCACCGACATCTGACATCCCCCCAGTAAAACCAGCTCCAGACAGTATCTTATCCCCAATCCTCCACACCTGAGCTGTACTCAAGCTTGTCGGTGTAAACGCCCACCGGACCAGAGCTTTGCCTGAGGCCAGGTTAGGCTGGGTTTTCATTTGCACACCGGCTTTTCCAAAATATGCACTTGCTGAATTCTTCATGCAATAGCCGGGATGCTGCACATCATCATGAATTTACCGAGGGCAGGGGCTGGGAGGAAGGAGGGGGGTTGGTTTTAAAGTCTGTTTAGCTTTCCAGTAAGACTTATTGATTCTCTTAATTTTTTGTTCTCCTGGTTGCTAGGCAATCCCTCTCTCTCTCCTCCGCGTGCTGGAAACCAGGGCTGCAGACAGAAATTTATATCTTGTAATAAAATCAAATATAACAGAGCTTGTTGTCAATGATGAGAGGGGAGCATTTCATAAAGGACGGGCGGAGCAGGAGAACAGGGCCAGCGAGGGTCGATCAATAGCGGTACTCAGCATTTAAGTCCCATCACAATTACTCCAGACTTCACATCAGGAAACAAACAGCCCATGTGGGTGGAGGGGACATGGAAGAAGAAAGAGAAAAGTTGGAACTAAATGAGCCAGAATTGAAGATAAACTTTTGTTCAGTGGAAAATCAAAGGCTTGATTCCATCTCACCTATATACGCGTATGTCTGTGGATTTACTGCTGGTTTATCCAAGGTTAAGAGGCTGGGTGTTGCTCCAGTGTCAGTCAGCACAGTGCTGATCCAGGGCAGGCAGTGAGGCTCTCCTGGTGGACATTGGCTTCTAAAGATTGTGATTCCTGGTGCTGAGCAGGGACAGGGTCAGAGTCTACCATCCCACACAGGGTAAAGGGCGAAGGCTGCCCCAGCAAGGCTGGCTGGGCTCCCGGGAGGCTGACGGGCACTACTGCTCAGGCTTGTCCATGTCGGACTGTCCCCTCCTGCCCATGCCCACAGAAGTGGACACCTTGTCTGAGCTTGTCCCCACATTTTGCCTGGGGGTATGACCTGCCAAGAGGATGCTTCGTGAATTTGCTCTTACCTCTCACAAATTCTCTGGCCAAACTGGAGACCAGTTATCGCTGTCAATACATCACCCTCATTCAGATGCTTTCTGTCTCTCTACTGCTAAGTGACCTGTTAAGTCTGATATAAATTTCTATACATATGTATAGAAATACATATTTATGTGTATAATGTGTTTGTAAACACGCACGCTGTTAACTCTGTCTTTTCTGAATCACAAGGTTGTTGCCTTAGAAACGGACATTATTAATGTGATCTCCTAAGGTGCTAAGCACAGTGGCAGCAAGGGCAGCCTCTGGAAACGCTGGACTCTGAGGTCAGGGCAAAGGATGCTCAGAAATTCCTGGGAACCTTTCCTCAGCTTTGTGGTGATGCTCCGAAAATGCACAGACATAACTATACCTTCTACTTGCCCTTCCATATTAGCTTCTTTCACCCTGAGACTGCAGCAGGAAAGAGCTGCTTACATTGTTTTTTAGTTAATTTTGCAGCCCCAGCCCTGAAATGGCTAAATCAATGTCACAACCATGCAAGTAAAATGGTGTTAAACTCAACCCTTTATGTGACCCAGGAGTGCATTCACAGCATAACGGGGGGAAGTGTTACAAATTCCTGTGTGAACAGCAAACCTTAACAGAAATATCAATAATTCATGCTACTGCAACTGCATTCAAGCAAAACTCTCTAGAGTAATAGACACACCAGGCTGGATCCCTTAGGCTTCCTCAGCACCGCAGGGGAGGCAGCTCTTGCAGCTGGAGGTTTATGTGAACAAGCCATAGCACTGGCCACCCGCACCCATGCTAAAGCAGCTCGTTTCCGTTGCAGTATGGTTTCCTGTTCAAAAGAAGAAAAAAAAAAAAAAAAAAGAAAGAATCCAAAATCCTAGAGATTTTTCCTTTAAGAAAAATGTGTATCTAATTTTCTGGGTTATCCAGTTAAAGCGAGAGCGGCTACAGCTGGAAGGGAGGAATGCCACAGAGCAGCAAGCTCAGACCAGGGCAATTAAAAACTCTTGAACTGAAAACCTGATACTGATGCCAACTTTCTCTGATTTTGATCAAATTGCTTTATGAACCGTGTGAGATTTTTCTCCTGTAGAAGAGGGAAAAGCACACGCACTGCATCTGTGTGGTTAGGATGTGTTGGTCAACTTGAAGAGGATGATGATGCAAGAGAAAATGATGCAAGGGTACAGAAATAACAGACGTGAAATCCTATGTCTGCAGAGCTGCTCTGCACCTGCACTGGCCCTCAAAGAAGGAAAGGCATCATGCAACTCTAAAAGTGCCTCACTGCCAAGTAATTTGCAGATCAGGGTTTCCTTACATTTGCATATTTGTTAACTTTGTTGCAAAGCTCAGTGTTACCACTGTGAAAAAGGGGGAGTCTTTCACTCCCATGATGCAATAGCTGGGCAGGTAATAAATCATGCACACCAGGCCACAGAGATCCTCGGTGAGGCAGAAGAAATGGGGAGAATGACGACAAGAAGGGGGATGCAGAGCAAAATCTCTCTGCTGATTGACCTACACACCATTTTTTTAGGCTTCTGCAACACCCTAGAGCTGAGAACTGCTCTCTCACAGCCGTGCCACAATAAAATGGAAAGTAGCTCCAACCACTTTTCTGTGGCAGCCTGTCATGTCCTCAGGACATCCTTTCAGTTTCTCTTCTGCCTGCGCTCTGGCCAGGCTCACCACAGCAATAGACTGGTTTGGAAATCGGTACATGGCCGCAGGGGCTGCTTAGTCACTCTAGCAGGGTGGTTGGGAGCCAAGAGACATCCCAGGGAGTGAGGGGGTAATTGATAGCTTGAGGATGTTGGATATTTGTACGTCTACTCCACAGCACAGGGGGAAACCTCAATGCAAGAAAAAACCCTCACTGCTACAGTCCCGTTGCTGTTGTACCAAACCCATTTCATACAGTGTAAAATACGACGCGGAGGGGGCAGCTGGGGCAATTGGCTCCATGGCAGTCACCAGGCACCCAACTGGAGCTATGCTGATTTCTACAGCCTAATGGCAGGCTCTCTTCAGCTCTCACAGAAGATGAAATCAGACCAATGAAGTCAATAATTCACCTACACCAGTGGGAGACCACTGCTTTTAGGATTATTCCTGATTTATACTAATTAAAAGACTTAGGCCTGGGGAAGTTCTGTATGGAGAAAGCCAACATATGTGTGAAGATATTCATATGTTGGGCTATCAACTCCTCCAAGAAAAGTCACAGTGATTATTCAGAGAGGGCCATCATCAATTCAGCCTGAGTCACAGACAGCAGCAGGACAGGTTCGACGTGCAAACCACAGGGCAAACACTTATCATGGAAATTGCTTTTGCTCAATTCCAATAATTTAATCTTTTCCTGGCTCAAATGGCTCATCCTTCCAGGAACAGCTTGGAGACATTCAAGCAGGAGTCTGGATGGCATGATGTCCTGTTGCAGGGTGGAGAAGGAAGCAGCCCAGCCAACTGCTGCCTGCTTTGGGGTCCTGGGAACTGCTGGCTGCTCCTGCCA
Source organism: Falco rusticolus (assembly GCF_015220075.1). Lineage (NCBI taxonomy): Eukaryota > Metazoa > Chordata > Aves > Falconiformes > Falconidae > Falco > Falco rusticolus. The sequence continues at coordinate 31,328,586 of NC_051190.1, read as the reverse complement.
GGGACCCAGTGCAAAGAGGATGGCAGAGACACTGTAGGCAGGACCACAGGACAGCGGGGCTGGAGCCCAGCACAACACTTCTGGTCTGGAAGTCTCTGCAGCACAGCCCAAGTCCCTCAGAAAGAAGACAAACCATTTTAAAAGGGCACAGAGGAAAAGCAAAAAATAGTGCAATTGTAGGCCCCAGCAGGCAGTCTTGTATCACGGACTGCTGCTTTCAGCTGTCGGTCCGGCTCAGACGGCTGAGACCAAATCGCTTTCTGTAACATTGCTCAGCTGCAATTTGAATAAAGCATTCAGGGGAAACAAAGTTGTGGTTTCTCTCTAGAAAGAGAATGGCCTGAGGGAAGATGCTGAACAACTGGAGATAGTAATTGAGCCTCCCCCCAATCAATGTTGTCCACAGAAAGTTGAGGACCACGTCCTACCCTTCTTCTAGCTGCTGGTGGGATTGTTTGGATGTCACTGCATGCCTCCTAAAAGCTCCCACAACATCAAGATACAGAGCATACTGCTCACTTGCTTATTTCCATACGCTTTGCCAGAGAAAAACCAGCAAAGAATTAATTAACAGCAATTATTTCTAGCAACAACAGAGCGGCCCTGCTCCAGAAGCCATGAAAACAACATCATGAGACCCCTGTGGCCGAAAAGCCTTCGTAAACAGGTGCAAAAATAAACAATTTTATAGCAGGCTATAAAAAGAGCCCAAGCCAGGCTGGGAATGGCAGAACAGCCATTTCAATGGCTGAGTCGGAGCAGCCACCCAGGCGACTTTTGGTGAAGGAGCTTTAATAAACAAACCAGAGCAGAAGCACCAACCCCAGTCAAAGAAGCAGCAGGACCAGGTTATTTCTGCAATAGAGGGTTTACTATACCTGTCACTTGGTGTTATTAGCGCTGCTAAAGTGATTTACTGTCTAAGTCAGTCCAACCGATTAGAGCTGTGATCTAAAGTACTAGCCAGCTCCAGTTTCAACAATAAACACCAGACACCCCCCCCCCCCCCCCGAATATTACTTGCTAAAATAAGCTGAAATAAAGCCATTAATTCAGACATCCATCTGCTCAAATGAGTCCTTCTAGCCGGCACCACCACACCTGCAAGTCTCCCGCTGTGCACGCTGAAAGGATGGAGGTAGATGTTCCAGACATGCTCTCATTTTTCACCCACCTGGTGGTTTTTCAGCAGCCAGCAAACTCGGCATTTCTGTCCCTTTGACCAGCACTTGCACATCTATTGCCAAAGCCCTGCAGCGACCTGGTTCCTGCTACCTCTCTGCGCTGCACGTGCACATGCGGAGCATCTCCCCACACGAGGAGGCCAGGATGCATCTCCTGCCAGAGATGTCCCCTCCCTGATGCCAGGCACTCTTTCCCACCGGACAGGCACTCTTTCCCACTGGCATCTGCAGCACAGTTTGAGGAGGGGGGAACTAAACCGAAACCCACACTCTGCTCACCAGTACCATTCACACCAATGTCTGTGCACACAGACTGTTTAACACCTGCTCCGTGGGCATCACCAGTGCTCTCCATACATGTACCAGTCTGGGATTGCGCTGCATGGACCCAGTACACATATACCTCTAGATCAGACAGAAATTTGAACGCATAGCGGGAGGGGGATAGACATGCTGCCGTAGCAAATGCTGTGAGCATGCACACTGGAGATGTGCCAAACAGCAGGCACACCCTGGAGCGTGTGGTCACAGTGATGGGTGGTGAGGACAAGGGGTTAAAGAGAGCCTGCTAAATCCATGGGTTGAAGGCAGCACAGCACAACTCCCACGTCCACACTAAAAAGCAAAAGCCGAGGGAGGCAACCCTGGCGATGAAAGCAACTAGCCTCGTTACACCCCTGGGATTTCCTATTTGGGGCTTGCTCACAGGGATGCAAAGGCTCATTTATCAGTGGGGGGTTTTGCTCCTGCTTGGTTCAGCACCCTGAGTTACCAGCAATTTTCTCAGCACGGCTGCTTCTGTGCAATGCCTGAGTGGCAGCAGCAATTTTTTTCCCATTTGGGTCTGCCTGCCCCAAAACTGGCTTCCTTGGTGTGGTGAAATCCTTTTGACCATCCAGCAAGCCATGCTACCATGGGGCTGTCAGAGCAACCCAGAGGGAAAAGCTCTTGGTGCCTTGGCAGCAGATTGCTCCTCTAAGCAGGCTGCAGCACACGGCATCACATCAAATCCTCAGGACGGTCCTGGTGTCCCAGATTCTGTAGTGCTATTGTCCTCCTGCCCACCCACCAAGGAGAAATTCAGTGCTTCCAAACCCTGCTGAAACCAAGAACAGGGTTTGATAACAGAGAAATGTAAATTTGAGCAAACAAAACTGGGCCTGACTCCCTTGCAGAGCACCTCCTCCCATGTGACTGCCTTCCCACGTGCTACCCTTGATTAGCAGCTTTGCAAGCAAGATGCTCGCAGTGAGGAAACTAGAAATCCTCCAGAAATCAGAGCTGTCAACTCCTAGAAGGATACTAAAATAGTCAAAGGACTCAGTTGCCCAAAGGGGCTGCAGAAGCAGCTCCCACTGCCTGCTTTTTAAAACTATCAAGGTGAAAGTAAAAGCCTGGGTCATTCTTGGTAATCTTGGTTTCTTCACCCCCCTGCTCTCTTTTTGCAAGGCTCCTTTCCACCACTGCTTCTGTCAGACCCTGCCATAATTCATAAGGACCTGAACAGAAAAGCATCTACAATACTGCGTGGCTTAAGGTATTGCTCATTACCAGGCAGCAGGACACACAGCCAGATGGACCACAACATCCCTCCCACATCGGTGGGAACCCACCTGGCTCTGCATGGGAGCTGGGAAAGACTGTTTGTGCAGACAGCTACACATCCCACCAGAGGCAGGGAAGCATGGGACAGCAAGGGCTGGATTCAGCCCACCAGATTTGACGCACCTGAACTGTTTTACGCTCATGGAGATAACTGTGGTCTTTGTTGGGCTATATGGTGAATGCCAGGCTTGTCTGAGGTGTTTTTCAACCATCCAAGCCCAGCAGAAATCTGCAAGCATGAGTGGTGCGCCTGCTAATGCAAGTCTCAAGATCTCCTGGAATAATGGGAATGAACAATCAAGGGGTGACAGAGTCTGTGCAGTGCTAGAGAGAGAGCACATTCTTCAGAACCTCTAGGCAGAGCCATAAAAACCTGTCCCTGTATCACCACCAGTGTCAGGGAACAAAAAAAAATGCATCAAGGACTACCAAGTCCTCTGCACACACCCATTGGACCTCTAGGTGACTTTCTATGAAGCTCCTATTTTGAGCAGTGATCAATTATGCATTTCAAGCCATATGGCACCTTCATTCCAGAAGGAAGGCATTTTGTCTTGAAATCTGCAAGCTAGAAAATCTGCTGCATCCTGACAGAAATGCAACATTGCCAACTATTCACAGAAGCAGAATCAAGAGACAAAAAAAGAAAAAAAAAAAAAAAAAAGAGAACCAGGATAAGATTAATCAGATATCCAATTTCCATTGAAATAGCCTGGAAGGGGAAATGGACCTTTGTATGTGCCCTTCCAAACAGTCTTTTTATAATTAATCCCAGTCAGAGCTTTGGTTTTTGTAAAAAATCTGATACAATACGCAACATTCTCCATTTAGCAGAAGGATCTCTTCCAGAACGGATCTTCTCCAGGCAGAAAAGTACCTAGAGTCCTCTGGGGTCACAGGCTATGCTACCAGAAATGACCGCACTCTTGCATACTACCAGAAGCTTCATTCCCTTCCCAGGAATCATGGATGAGAAATACAGAAACATACTGCTCTCCAGTGGAACCAGAACACCCCAGGCACTTCCCAGAGCCTGGAGCAGCAAGTGATGCTGCAGATGCTTTTTGCGTGGGGAACAGGCTGCTCCTTCTCCCACAGCCTCATATACGCCAGGGTTAGTTGCAGCAGGTTAGTGGAAACGGCATTGCCCCCAGTGCTCTCCAGGGCTGCCTGGAGCCAGACAGCAACGGGGTGAAATTCAAGAGACGCTCTCACCGACCCAGCTCCCTCCCACCGTTAGCACTGGTTAAGCCCAACCTGCAAAAGCGGCACTAAGCGAAAGCTATTTTGATGGCTGCCACAAAGGGCAATCGGTCACCGAAGGCCAGCAGCTCCGTGGTTTCCAAAGGTAAGCAAGTGGGTGACTATTCACTGCAAGTGTCATGCCCAGCCGCAAGGACTCTGCGGCCTTGAAGCAGGCAGGACAAGCTGGGGAGGCTTTGGAGGAGGACCAAGCGTGAAGGTCAGCTGGCTATGTCCGTTGCCTGCCTGCAACTATGCCCAACCCCCAGCCAGTCACTTTACAGGTGCCAACAGCCACAAGCCTTCTGCTACACCAGGTATCCCGCTTCCAGGTGGCAGCTGCAGCAACAATCTTTCCTTAGCATGGAAGCGCAGGCTCATTGTGCTCCTATGAAGGACTTTGGACCATGGCCCACTTCCAGCGCAAGAGGCTCTCTTTGTATAGGCTTTTCTGTGAAAGAACACCCAGAGCTTGGGAAAAGTTTAATAAACCCTTTCTTCCTTGTTCTGCAGGTCACTGCAGTTGTTTGGAGAGATACACCTAGAGCTCAAGGTCTCCCAGGGAAACATAACGACAGTTGGCTTGCAGCAATGTTCTCTCTGTAAATAACTGCCATGATCAACGTTAAGATCTTTGTGGTTGAATGGATTCTAATCTGACCAGAGAAAGGGGGAATGTGTGGGCAAGGCTCTAAGTGCCAACGTGCATGCAAAACTGACCTGGAGCCCTCCGGGGATTCCCTGGGACGGGTTCCCAAGCAGCAGGGTGCCTAGAGTTACGGCGTGAAGGAGGCTTGGCTGAGGAAAAATGACAGGAAAGACAATTACAACCCCCTCGCTTATCGATTTCTATTACTGTGTGAAGAGCTTACACAGATCTTCAACAGTCAGCACTTCCTCCCACTCTGGGCTATCCCTTCCACACCTGTACGATCACATCCAGGCTGGCAGTTCGTACATCACTCCCAGCCGAACCTCGCTGCACAACCGGGTGCATTTCTCCAGCTCCCAGGCTCAGGCAGCAGGTGGGGTGTCACAGCAGCGCCGGAGCAGGCAGTGCGCACTCAGGCTGCTCACATGATTAATGAACTTGTGTGGGACTTACCTTGCGCTCAGTGCCACACAGCAGAGTAGCTCATCAACTCCAAACAGCTTCATAAAGAAATCTGACAAACTGCCTCCCCCACCAGCACACACACCTCAGCTCAGCGTTTCCAGAATACAGATTCTCCCAACTTGGTGGCAGGCTTCTGGAGAGCTTCCTTCTGGGTAGGGGATCTGGAAAAGTAGCTTCAAACTTAACAGATTCCCTTTGGCTTACACACCACTGTCATTTTACAAGAGCACAAACCTGGGTACCACAAGCAAAGCTAATATATATAGAGGTTTTAAATGGAAAGGCTTTAATTAACATCTGTATGTTTGCAGGAATAAACTGAAGAGCATTCTGGGACTTCTCCCAGATAACTCTAGTGTTGGAGGGACTTGTCCCATAGAGCAAACTGGGAAAACTTTTTGACCCCAGGCTTGGCATTGACTAATGACTTGTTTTTCCACAACTCCTCAGTTGCATCAGATCTCAATCAAGAACAGCTGATGGCCCTCACCAGCTCTGACCCTTACAGCTCCACTGAACATATTCTCTTCTCCAGCCAACACCTTATGGCCAGGAAATACGTGCCCCTGCCAATTCCCTGAGTTTTCAGCTCCCCACTCACAGCCCCGTTCTTGACCTGGCATGAAGGGGACAGGCTGTGAAGCTGACTCACCGTGCTGGCTGGGAGGCATGATGAAACATGCCCATGGATCTGGTCAGGATGAGGACATTACCTTTGGGTTGGTGAAAGGTGCAAAACTTCTCACTCCAGCACTCCCTACTAGGGTGGCAATGACTATTTCTGTAGTTACTTTGTGAAGGATGAAGCGTGCTCTGGTCGTTTTGGTAGCCCAGCAGCACAGTCAGTCTGTGGTACACTGGGTCCTGCTGGCTACATCACCGTAACGCTACAGGAGGATTCCTGGCCTGCAAGTAGCACAGAGCACTGTTTTCCTCAGCTTGCCATAAAGGTTTTTGAAACTGCTTTTTTCCCTCCGCCATCCCTTCTGCATCCAAAATTTGGGCCTTGGTCACTATAAACAGTCTTCAGTGGTCCCTCCTTCAGTGTGTGATTTGAGACATTTCATTTAAATGGCAACTATTGCTCCAGCTCAAGTCAAAACTCACTCACTCAAGACTTCAAAAACTTCACCCCTTTTACTCTATAATAACCTGGAGGACAGAGTTGATATCAACTGTCTCAGGAAAAAACATGCATCTAACCCATGAAGTAATTGTCTGGCCAAACAACAGCACGGAGTAACAGCAGAAAGATGAAACTACCACTGATAACAGCCCCGATTACTCCACCACCACCGGTGGGTTTTTTCATACCTACCAGGGATTCACTTCACCTTATAATATTCAGGGAGCACGGGAGCATGAAATTTGATTTCTTTCTTCTGAAGATGCTGAAGATTATTTTAATTCTTACTTGGTATCGCTGAAAGAATGCTCTTGTTCAGTGGTTTAATATAGTCTTTTAATATCTGTTTCAGCAATAAAATCTCTGCTTTTTTTTCTATAAATGTACTAATCTCACCAAGGAATATAATTTAAACAGTAGAATGAAGTAGAATAAAAATATGCAGCAGCAAGTGAACATTCTTTTCAAACAGGAACCCGCTCTGAACTATGTGCAGTCTGTTCAATCAGATTAGACATAAGCAACAATATAAATCCCAGCAACAACCACCAGCATTGAGAGCAGAAAACATTCTTTTACCCTCTCCCGGATCTCTGTGTGCACAGATGCACAGCCAAGAGAAGCAGAAGCAAAAGAAGTAATAGCAGATAATAGGAAAGGTGAGATATATCAGAGGACACAAAGGAGACAGTACGGGAGAACTGCCTTGGCAAACTGTGTATCACCATCTGCAGACCCTGACCCTAAAGCTTGCAGTTTGAGCACCAGATACACAGAGAAATTATTTGGTGGGTTAAAAAAAAGGGGGGGGGGGGGGGGGGCGGGGAAGCAGGTGGGACAGGGCAGCAAATACAGTGCAAATTACATCCAGAAAATTTACAAATTTATTGTCTGCTTGAAACATATTTTGAGGGGGCCCAATTATTTTAGCTTGAACTCAGTATTAAGAAAGCCTCATTTGCATTAGTGTATGGAAGAGAAATACCACTGGCTTTGATAGTTCATGGTTCGGTTATACAAACACCTGTCAGGGATCTTAAAGGCATACACAGACCTGATGTCTCATCTACTGTATGACCTCTTCCATCATCTTCTCGATGTATGGGCTGCAACTACAGGTTTTGGAAAGAAATCGTGTATTTCTTAGACTCTTGATCTACCCTGGTTTTAAGTTAAAACATTTGTTTGTAAAGAATAAAATTGCCCCATCACATTTATATATATATATATATATATTTCAGTTACCTTAGAACACAAACAAATACCATTCCTGTCTCCACATTTCATGGTGAAACTGGATATTAAGAATACCATATGAAAGGTTTATTTGGAGAACTGAATACATTCATAATGAAAGATTCCTGGTTAAATGATGAAACAAAGTTAGGTGAACACTTTTGGCACGATAAATAAAAGCAGAATCACTACCTGACTGATGTCTGAAACTAGGAATAATCCCCCAACAATGAAGGTTAAAAGAATGAAAAAAAACCCTACCCCAGTACCCAACTGTTTTCTGTAGCAGGGTAAAGAGGAGATCACCCCAAAGATGGGCATTAATACCAGTAATTAATAAAAAGCAATTTGCAGATACCACAACAGCTTTATTTCCACCTGACAAGTAACTGCTGTAAGCATATTAGTAATGGCCACATAAGATTAATCTGTAGTTCCAAGACCTACACAATAAGGGGTTTTTTTGCTCTTATTTTAAAAAAAGACTTCACTGTTCTTACACTTCAGGCAGTAGTTGTTTCCTCCAGCTTCTTACGGATCTGTAAAAATAGGCTAGAGAAATTAAAAGAAAGAAATTAAGAAATACTTGAGTAAAGTAGACAAAGGCAATACTTTTGCTCATTAAAAAAAATAAGCTTACTTTAGGAAGATTAAACTTTGAAAAAAGGTTCCTTCAGGAAACACTTCTTATTGCAATATGAACAGAATGTACAACATGTACTACATTAAAAGTTATGTTTTCCCATACATGAGGAGTAAAGTTGTCTGTCTTCATTACAAGTTTTCAGGTTTTGCTTCTGATTTCTCATCCATCATGTCTTTAAATCCCAATTTTTCCAGTGGTTCATTAGCCATAAGCTGCCTAGGTTAAAAACAAGAAAACACAACAATATTTTGCAGAACACTGCCTATAACCAAGAAAATAGTATCATTTTCTATTTCACTTAGTATTATTCACTCTAAAGAAATCCAACATGTCCATACAGAGTACTGACGCTTGGCAAAGCCTCCAAAAGCTTAGTTTTGGGAAAGTGGCGTTCAGGAATACTTTATTTTTCTTAACAGCAGTCTTCCAATTAAATGTGTTATTTCCTGATATTAGACATTGAGTTAAGTTTCCTCAAATTGACCTAAGGCTTGGTTATCTTTAATCAACAGACTGCGTAAGAGCTTCCTAAAATTCTACCTGTACCATTGATCAGATTTTTCGTGAATGTGGTTTAGAACACTTTGCCGTAGTGATTTTCAAATGGTTTTCGATCTGCAGCCTCCCTCAGCACCAGCAGTCTATGGCATCCTCGTACTGAAGCGCACTTGGTAAGGCCCTTCTGGGCCCTGCGCCACCACGGGCCAGCAAGCATTGCAAAGGAAAACAAGAATGGAAACATCCCGAGGAAAGCAACCACCGCCACTTCTTTCCCTTGATCTGAGAAACGAGTTAAACTTCCAACTCGCAACCATAGGTAGAAAAAAGAAAAAAAAATAGGGCTTCACACTGAGAGAGTGGCTGCGCCCAGTGGCAGCAGGCCAGGCCTCGGGGCTGGGTATCCACACCACACCAAAAACAGCCAGGTGAACCGCTTAAGCCACAGCGGACACCCGTTCCGTCCGAGGCCACAGGCTCAGGCAGGGGCACTGCGGGTCCCCCCGCTCCCCGCAAAAGGCCCCGGCCCCCCCCAGCACCACCTGCCTGTCCATGCGGCACTGCAGGTAGGCCATGGCGCGCTGCCGGCAGGCACCGCTCTCGTAGCCGCTGTCGCGGAGACACTCCATGAACCGCTCCTTGAAGGTGCTGCACTCCCCTGCAAGAGACAGCGAGGGCCGGGCTCGACGGCGGCCCCGGGCCGGCGGAGGGCCGAGGGGAAGGGGGAGGCCCGGCGCTAGGCCGCGGGGAGGCCAGGCCGACGGCACCGCACCGAAGTGATCCAGCGGGAACGCGCCCTTGTCCGGCGGTCGCGCCTTGAAACTCTTGGTGCTGAAGTTCATGGCGGTGGACATGGCGCCGCCGCAGGGCCCGGGCCGGGCCGCACCGCCTCCCGCGCCGCCGGGGGGAGCCGCACGCCGGGAGGCCGCGCCGAGCGCCGAGCGCATCGAGCGGGGCACGTGACAGCCGCCGCCGCGCCGAGGGGCGGGGCCACGCCGCCACGGAAGCGGCTCCGGCACTGCTGTGGCAACCGGGCGCCTCGCGCCGGCGGGACGGTGCTCGGGGGCGGGGCGTCGCCTCGGCCGCGCAACGGGGCGCTGCCCCCGTGACGTCACTGCCGCAGGCCTCGGCCGCCCGTGCGGGTCACCATGGAGACGGCGCCGCCGGCCGCCATGTTGGGTCGGGCCGGGGCCGGCGGGGTCACAGAACCGCAGAGACAGAGGGTGCTCGGGGGTGGGAGGGACCTCTGGGGATCATCCAGCCCAGCCCCCGCCACAGCGGGGCCGCCTGGGGCAGGTCGCACAGAGCCACATCCAGGCGGGTTCTGAACGTCTCCAGAGGAGGAGACAGCGCAGCCTCTGCGGGCAGCCTGTGCCCGTGCTCCGGCACCCTCCAGGGAAAGGAGTTCTGCCTCGTGTTCAGGTGGAGCTTCCAGTGCCGCACCTTGTGCCCGTTGCCCCTTGTCCTGCCGCTGGGCACCACCGCAAAGAGCCCGGCCCCGTCCTCCCGGCACCTGCCCTTAAGGTGTTTGTAGACCTTGAGAAGCTCCCCTCAGCCTTCCCTGCTCCGGGCTGAACAGGCCCAGCTCTCTCAGCCTCCCCTCACAGGGGAGATGCTCCGGGCCCCCCATCACCTCCGCAGCCCCCGCTGGCCCCTCTCCAGCAGCTCTCTGCCCCCCTCAGACAGGGGGGTCCAGAACTGGACCCTGTGGTTGGTCCCACCTGAGCAGGAGGGTCATGCCGGTGGTGTTCCTGCTGTGCTTCCACCACCCCGGCATCCAGGGCATGACCATCCTCTGTAAAATAAAACTATTTCTTCTTATAAAAACTTAATTTTCCTAATTCACTTCTGGACTCCCTGGATGGGAAGGGTGAGAGCGATGGGCACAGGCAGCCTGGCCGCTGAGGGGCAGGAAAAAACAGTGTCCTCTCACATTTGTTCATTTGGAAATGAAGGGGGAAAGAGCAAAACTTAGAGCCTGGTGTTAGCAAATCAGTTTATGCAGGACCCAGCCTCACTTGAGTCTCTCCCATTTCCACCCAGGAGCTGGCAGCCCGGGCATGGGCTGAACCCAGGCTCCTCCTTCCCCTCCGACACAAAGAACAAGTTCCTCAGCTGTCACTGCTGAGCACTGGGTCCTATCTTAAAAACACATTTTTCAGGACCCAGCTCTGGCTGTTGGTGTGATCCAAGAGCCCTGGGGCTCAGCACAGAGAGCTGAGGCACCCCTGGGAGGCAGTATGAACTTTCCTTAGAAATCCAGCAGGATTTCAGAAGAGCCATCCCTGTCTTGCTGCAGTGCTGTGAACTATGCTACCAGCCACCTGTGGGAACAGCAGCGTGATTGCTCAGCCCTCATTAATCCTCACAGTTAACGTCCATGCACAAACCTGATGGACAGCACCGAGTTATTTTATGCTTCCTACAAGCAATCGGCAAGCAGGTGGCTTCTCATCATGCAGCATGAACGCCGATGAGGCCAGTAAACCCAAGCAGTCATTGGCAGATGCTTGGGAAATGGTGAGCTTCCAGACCCTCCAGAGAGAGAACCAAGAAAAACACCCCTTTTGCCCGCAGGTTTACAGCACACTCTCTTCAGAGTCTCAGATCTCATCCTGAAAGGTGGATGACAAATGGTGTTAATTTAACCCACCCAAGTGTTAACCATGGATTATGCTGTTAGAGTCTTTTTTCATCTTTGCCCATAGCTGCAATTGGTTTAGGATGGTCTTTCATCTGTTTTAAGTTGATTTTCTTTTAATTAAATGACCGAGATAAGTAGAAAGGATTCTAGGCTGGAGAAAAAAAAAAAAAAAAAAAGAAACAGCTGCAATTGTTAAGGACAGCCATTACGGAAATATTACCTGCAGCCCCATTTAAAATGCATTTTGTTTATGCTTTGATTGCTTTGTTATTACAGTATTGTAAATGGAAAATTACACCATGTCCTATTACATAAGCAACTGGTTTACACAGCCTAAAATATAAGGTTTTATTTATTATTATGTTTTCAGGGCTATGAACAATAGATGTTTTTTATCATACGGTAAATAGCACTTTTCCACTTGACTTCATTATAATACTTAACAGTAAAAGGGAGATACTCCTCTTTCATAAAAACATGCAGCAAACTGTCTCACTGATCTCAACGGACTGAGCAGCAGAGAAGCGGCTTTGGTTTCTCTGGACAAGCTTAACTGAAGTGTCAAGGCACTTGATTTTACCAAACTGAACCACCTGAATTACGTTCCTTAGTTTCTGGCACAGTGGTTGACTTGCTGATTCCCCATGCAATGAAGGAAAAAAGTGAAGGAAAAAGAAATGCAAGGATCCCACCGTGGAGTTATTCTCAAACAGACAGTGGCAATCCTTTTCAGTTCTGTTTAATATCTTAATTAATGACCTGTATGAGGGGACTGAGTACACCCTCAGTAAGTTGCAGACACCACCAAGCTGGGTGGGAGTGTTGATGTGCTGGAGGGCAGGGGGCTCTGCAGAGGGATCTGGGCAGGCTGGACCGATGGGCTGAGGCCAAGTGGATGAGGTTCAACCAGGCTCCGTGCCGGGCCCTGCCCGTGGGTCACAGCAGCCCCCGCTGCGCTGCGGGCTGGGGCAGGGGGCTGGGAACTGCCCAGAGGGAAAGGGCCTGGGGGGGCTGGCCAACAGCCGCTGGGCAGGAGCCGGCCGTGTGCCCGGGTGGCCAAGGTGGCCAGCAGCATCCTGGCTGGTACCCGAACCAGCGTGGCCAGCAGGGCCAGGGCAGTGCCCGTCCCCCTGTACTGGGGGCACTGGTGCGGCCGCCCCTCGAACCCTGGGCTCAGCTGTGGCCCCTCACTGCCAGGGGGGCGTGGAGGGGCTGGAGCGTGTCCAGAGCCGGGCAGGGGCTGGGGAAGGGGCTGGGGCACAAGCCCTGTGGGGAGCGGCTGGGGGAGCTGGGGGGGATCAGCCTGGAGAGCAGGGGGCTCGGGGGGGACCTGATCGCTCCCTCCAGCTGCCTGACAGGGGCTGTGGGCAGGGGGGGTCGGTCTCTGCACCCAGGGAACAAGCGACAGGGCAAGAGCAAACGGCCTCGGGCTGTGCCAGGGGAGGTTTAGGTTGGAAATTGGGAAAAACTTCTTCCCCAAAGGAGCTGTCAAGCACTGGAACAGGCTGCCCGGGGAGGTGGTGGAGTCACCGTCCCTGGAGGATTTAAAAGATGCGTAGGTGTGGCCCTTAGGGCCATGGTTTAGTGGTGGGCTTGGCAGTGTTAACGGTTGGACTCAGTGATCTTAAGGGTCTTTTCCAAACTAAACAATTCCACAGCTCTATGCAAAGGCTATATCAACTTGCTGTATTATATTATATCCAAATGTTTTGGTTACCTGTTAATTAAATCAGTGTCTTTCTTTGGAGTCTTAAATGTTGTAGTTACCCAAATTTAGGTCAGGTGTAGTAGCAGGTGTTTGGTTATGCTTACTTAATGTTTTTATTGCAAATACCAGTTGTATCTTCTACAGTTTCCTTTAAAGGTACAGTTTGTCTTAGAATCTAATACATGTGCTTCAGCAGTTTAGCATGGGTTTTTCCCAAGGAGATCAAATGAAAACCCCATTAGATAATCAGTACGAAGAAAAAAAAAATCTCATTTGCAGATTAAGCCAAGCAGTTCCAAAAGAATTTGGTAAAAACAGTGCCACAAACAGGGTATTAAATACTTTTCACATATTATCTTTCAAAGAAGTGAGAGACTTTCACAGCATCAGGGAAATTTGAAAAGCTGTTTCAGTCAAAAGGTGCCCATTATACAAGACAGATCAGATAATATTTGTAAAGCATGAGGTGTTTTACAGTATCTGGAGTCTGGAGTCCTGAGCCCTTTCCAAAAATCAGAAGGCTCAAATCAGAAGGCTCCCCAAATGAGGAAAAACCTTGGATCTTCCCCTTTCAATTACACAGCCTGACAGATTCAAAAGAAGAAAAATCCTTTGCTTGAATCAGAGCTGTTAGTCATTAATTATGGACTAGAGAGTCATTAATTATGGACTAGAGTAACGTTTAAAAAATGTTTACTCTTTTACAGTGTTGTCAGATCACACTGGAAACTTATTCCACTATTGGTGCTTACCTGTCAGTTGTACAAATGTACCTTCAGAAGGAGTTTTTACATACTTAGCATTACTTTTGGAAGCACCAGCTTGAATAATACATCAGAGCAGAACCTTTATTCCTTTTTATGGGCAGGGTAAAGTCCATGACTTTCATTATTTTCCTTTCTCTCACCATGCTGCATCTTTTAAGAGCCTACAGATTCAAATTATCAGGTAGTTAATTTGAAAATAATTTATTGACGAGCCATGAAAGGCTTTGAGTATAGTACTAGGGGATTTTGTAGCTTGACTTGGGATAGCTGTAAGAAATTAATCAGTTGAACAAGACCAAGCACATTCAGACGCTGGAATTTGTGCCCTTGAGACTGCTGTTCCCAGCCCAGGCACAGAACACACCTCAGAGAAACATCCTTCCAGGATCACTCATTCCTATGCCTCACCCTCGCACTGCGAGCACACCGCCAGCTCTTATATAAGGTCTCTTGCTACATCACTGCCACAGGCTGTTGTAAACCATTTTTCTCCCTTTTAATTCAGGTTCCTAGACAAGAAAAAATGCAGAATATTGCTAGAATAGTCTGGGGAATGGGGATTTCTGTTGTGGATGATTAATGAAATATTATTGTTTTGCACTTACAGGGAAATTGTAGTTTCATGCCAGTAAGGTCAGGGCCTTAATATATTATGTGCTCTACAAAGATGTACAGAATGATAGCTCATTTTCTGTTATGACTGAGCCAAAGCCTCATCAGGTTAGAGGGAAACGTGGTAGAAATAGTAACACTGCGCTGAAAGCCAAAGAAAACTTTTTTCTTACGTTGCTAGTTACAATTCTGGTGTATCTAAATCCACATCTCTAACTACATCAAGACAGGGGGCTCAAAAGTAAGATGCTGGGACCCTGGCTCTGTAGATACCTACCAACCACTTTGTGATATGCCCCAAATTGCCCTCAGATTAATATAAATTCTGCAATACTGTGTTGAGGTAGACTGAAGCTAGAGACCCAGAACAAAAAGATCCTTGGAGCTATGCTGAGGCATTTGATCTGTTCAGTCATATTTTGAAAATAAAATCTTTATAACCTGACTTTCTCAATACTGACTTCCCAGGTCAGGCTGCCTCGGCTTGTTGGCTTTAAGTGTGGGGTCTGGAAGATCACGCTTCTGCTATAGCCACAATGGATTTGACTGCAAATATTTTTATAGATATGCATATTATAAAGTGCATAACTAGCACTAAACCCCAGGTTCTCCCATGTATTTTGTCGGTGAGTGAGACTCATGAAGGAATGACATCTATTCAATCCAAGAACAAGGCTTTTATAAGCAACAAAGTTCCTGAGAATGGTTTGTTGCTAAAAGTGGGAAATGCTTAGCACAAGTGGGAAATACCATCACCTTAGGCTCTGCACAGGGACAACGCACTAGTCCCATGCACGTATTTTTTTATTTTCTTCTCCCAGTGACCAGACTCATCACATAGAATCTTTTGGGTCAGAATACGGAAAACCCCCAAGAATTTTTCATTGAAATTTTGCAGTGAAATAATGACTTTTAAAAGTATTTTTCAGGAGCCTTTATTCCCAAAGTAGATGTGCAACACACACTGATTTGACAGATAAATGAAAAGAAGTTCAGTACAAGTTATTTGTATCAAAATGAGCACAGCGAACACTTCAGATAGTGATTACTACCCTGCAGCAATTCTATAGAAATACCGACTTGCAGGATGGGAAGAAGTGGGTGTAAGCCAATAAAACAATGAAATAATTTTGAAAAAATTGAAAGAGGTCAAAGTCAGAAAGCTTTTGATTTCTTTTTGCATTGACATTTGTCACTGAACAAAATCCATTAGCAAGGAGCAGCCTGAGTTTTAACACATCTGAGACTTTAAAAATGTTAATGTTTAATAGGGTGTGCTCATGCTTTATATATCCCTGATAACAATGCATGGGCTGATACGCATCTCTTGAGGTTGTAAATCAGTGGCAGAGCCTTGCAAGGCACATAAGCACTTGGTGTTCACTCTCATGTTTTATTATGTTATCAGAACTCATTGACTGAATTATGGCCTTATAACAGCTCTTTGTCTGCATTATCCTACTGTTACTGTAGCATTATTAACCTGTGTCCCATTAGAAGATTATATGTCCTTCTCCAGATGAGCACAGAGAAGTTAGATGATCCTGTGGCTGTTTAATGTACAGGCTCCTTGTCTAGAGGAAGTGCTTATTTCCCTGAGCTATGCCCACAAAGTCTGCTTACCTGAAGATGCTATTGGTTCTGGCCTGGGCTGGTAGAAAGACAAAGACATGTGAGCAGGGAGCCACATTTTCTCCCCAGCCCCATGTGGGATGTCTCACCTGCAAGCCGGCAACTTAGTCACATGCTGTGTTCAGGATCGCATACTGGAAGCCAAGGTCTGTGAGGGAGAAATGGAGATGAGGACATCACGTTAGTTATATTTTAAAACTGCAATGATTCCCTCCCACGGCAGAACTCATCTGTCATTTCCCACAGTGCATGCATCAGTCCAGCAGGTTACAAGGCCATGGGCTCACTACTTGAGAAAGATTTCATCCTCTATTATCACCAGGTACAACCTGAAGCTTTACAGTGAAAGCCCTTGAGAAGGTGCTCTTGCTTTCTATGGCAGTAGCCAGCTCTACTCCAACAGAGCAGTGGTGGCTACATGTAAACAGAAACAATACACTTCCTCCGTTGGTACCCAACTGGGCCCATGTAGGGTTTTTTCCTCACTCATACTGTATCTTATCAAGTTTCAAGAGTCCCATGGTCATACCATTTGTTTGGAGAAGAGTCTGGCAGAACAGGATATTCTTGGAAACGTCTGGGAGAAGAGGGTGCAGACCAAGACCTGACAGCTGTGCAGCAAATCTTGAAATGGAACATGACCATCCGTTGCCCTCCTTTCTTTGCCCACCCTGCCTGGTCCTCTTCTGCGCAGGGTAATGCCCCATTGTGAAAAACTCCACTCCGGCTAACAAGCCTTGAAGAACAGGCAGACGTGCAGGCACCTTTCATGTCAACCTAGTTAGAGTTTATTGATTCCCTTTGCCTTCAGCTAATGTACTTTTATTATTATTAATAAATAATCATAATTTTTCCATCACTGGAGCCAGCACCCGGGAGCCTTGGAGGATTCTAACAAAAGTATTATTAAAACTAAAGATTTCTAAAGGGTTGAACAGCAGCACGGCTCAGTAATCTGATAGAATCTGCAACTAGGGAGCAAAATATCCCTACCTGAGAATATGCGATAGAGCATCAAGTTGGCTGTTCGCCCAGAGCCACCATTTAAAACTGCAGTGTCCTGTTCATGATCACTTCTGCTTTACTGTCATCCCCCAGGGATGCAAAAGGTGCACATGGCTCCTGGGGAGCTGTTGCCCGGGCATGCGGGCTCTTGCAGGACCCTGCCCTGGCATGGTGCATGACTCAGTACACCTGGAGCGCCAAAACTGTTGCTGTGTTCTCCTCCTGGCTGGCACTCCCTCTGCCACAGCTGCCCAAGGAGCCTCTGACCTCCCCGCCCTGCCTGGCCAGCTGCAGAGCCTGATCCTGGCTCCTCGCGGGTTGCAAAGATCCAGGATCTCTTTCCTGATCTAGGCAGAAGGATTGCCTGGAGGGGATGGTTTCTCCTAGAGGATCGCATGCATCTGCTCATAAACAGGCAGGACAGATGGGAAGCAGTCATCACCAAACTTAGAGACAGACATGGACATCCAGGCACACAGTCCTCTGGACAGTAAACTGTGAAACAGTGACTGAAGTGGTTTCAAGGGCATTTTGGAATTGCAGGTAGAGGATTTTGGGGACAAAGATCAATAACAGTGTCAACCATGTAAACACTGTCTTGCTCAAGGAGGTGATTTTACTGGGGTGGCAGGAAAACAAAGAGAATCAGAGCTCTCACCTGATTAGACTCACCCGATTATCTCACCTGATAGACCTACTGTCACCTTCATTCCTGAATTGGCACATCCTCATGCCATCACCATTCCAATTCCTCCTTGGTCAGCCTTGTCTTCCCTGAGGACAGATTGCCTTCCTTGCCAGCTGCACCCTGGGCCATACATTATCGTGGGCTTTCCCTCCTGCGTCCTGCTTCCTCCATTGCATCACCAGTGGTCCAGCTGAGTTTTGTGACCTGGCACCACGACAGCAATCCAGCATGGGTCCTGTCCCTTCATTCTGCCCCTGAAATCATGTAGACCACAACATGCCCATAACACAGATTTTCACTGGAAAACAAACACCTTGCCCTAGTGTTGTAGAGAAATAGGATCTCCAGATTAAGATAATCCATGTCTCAGAATAAAATAGGGTGCTTTATTTGGCGGGGGAAAAAAGTAGATCTGGTCTAAATAGAAGTAAACAAGACTTCAGAGTCCTTTTCTCTGTGTAAAGCCACTTCAGGCTTGTTCAGGCGATGACAGAAGGGCTATAAAAGGACCCCAAGATGCTCACGCCCACACTCTGGTGCAGACATGGCCATACAGAGTCTGCTGCAGTACGTGGGCTCTAGTTTGCTGCTCTCTTTGGCAGCAGGGCTAGTCGCTCTCCTTTACTTCCTTACCAGCTTGAAGAAGTCGGTTTGCCATTTGCCTCCTGGGCCGCGACCTCTTCCTCTGATCGGAAACTTGAATGTGGTGGACCTGAAAAAGCCGTTCCAGTCGCTGACAGAGGTAGGGTCTGAGCGAGCAGGCAGGAGGAAAACATGCAATTCCTGCAGCGAGAAATGCAGCTAGGGAAATGGAGATGCGATTGTGTTAGCATTGCGTAGAGGGCAGAAATGAGATACATAGGCAGGCTGGCAGAGTGACTTTACCTTCAGAGGTATACACACACATACACCTATTTATATACATAAATATAATACACACATTCTTTCCTTTATACACACGCAAGTGTAGACCTCCACCCCTTGCAGTCAGCTCCATATCGTTGGTATTTTGAACCCTTCAGAGCCTGTAGAAGACTCGAATTGGATCAGTCTGCTGACGGATCAGGACTGTTTGCCATGAAGAGATGTCTGTCTGCAGACAGACCTCTGCGAAGGAAGGGGGGGAGGAAGGGAGGGAGGGAATCATCCCCACAGTAGAGGAGATGGGTTCATACGTACATTTATTTCCAAAGCTAATTATATCCCTGCAATGCAAAGCTCAACTCTGCCTCCTCAACCCTTCCCCTGCACGCACACACTGCCCAGGTTTATTTAAGACTTGATGCATGGCTTTTCTGTATCTAGGTAAACAAATTGCTTTTTCTTACACAGCTCCATGGTTACTTTTATTTCTCAAAGAGAAAAAAAAGACTCAAATATTATAAAGCCAGGTGCAATATTTTTGTTTCAGAAAACGTCTGCTCTGTTCCCACAGGGAGGTGGGGACAAGTCAATGTGAATTCAGATTTCTTCTGGTTTCTGTAGAGACAGTTGAGGCGCCATGAGTGACTTGCCACATACCCTGCGTGTGTGCTTACCAGACACTACAAGGGGATAAACCCAGTCCCCAGTGAACTCCTTCAGCCACCTGAAGAGCCGTGGTGAGGGGCCAGTGCAGACACTGAAATTCTCCAGTTAGTTGCAGAAGAAAGGGCATCCTGGGCTGCAAAAGTACAGATTTCCTATAGCAGTGTTCATCTGCCTTGATTTACAGTGCAGAGGATTGTGCAGAGCACAATTTTGATGGTTCTCTGCTCCTGAGCTCCCGGCTGATCATAGGTATGTTTGAGGGTGCCAGTATGGAAAAGCAACTATTTTTGACAATACTGGGGGATTTTATGATACAAATTTCACAAGAAGGCACCAGACTCATTTCCTATAATCTGCCAAGCAGCTTGCTTTAGGCTTTCAGGCCTGCCACTTTCAATACTTTTGCTGCTGAGAAAAAACAGGGTTGATGCCAAGAAGTGCTAATGCAAAGAAATGACCAAAGGAAGGCTAGGAGGCGGCTGTGATTCCCTGCCCCTGGCTCTGCCACACACTCCGTAAGCTGCTGGGGATGAAAGAACCAGTGTTAATGTTATCTCCCAAGTCGTCAAACCACCATTTGATGAAAACAAATTCAATTTGTCTGCTGTAATAACAGAAGATGCTTCTAATCTGAAATTCAATTTCCGGAATGTATCTAATGCATAGCAAATGGTAACCCAGGCACATCGGAAGCAAGAAGACATTTGGAGCGGATGGTTTGCAGTGTGCTTAAACGAAGTCTAAAATACTGAGTGAATGATTAGATTGTCAAAGCCACCCTTCTGTGTAACAGATGATTCATATTTAATTTGCTATAAAAGCCTGGAGCTCCTGTGACATTATCTACAAGAATATGCTTCCTAGCTGGATTCAAGTTTCTGGTGGCCCGCAAATAATTTTGCAATGACTGCTACACTACCCACCTTGCCATAATTAGAGACAAGTGCTGTCCTGAAAGACAGAGCTATTGTCTAGCTTTGTTTTCGTAGTGTTTGTGGCTTCAACCTCAAAGATGTGTGCACACCCGCTTGCCTCAGGTCAACGGCATTAAAATAAACAGGCCTGCCTGCTACAGCATTTTCTAACCAGCCTCCGAGTGGTAGGATTGCTAGGCTGGCCTGTTACTGCAGAACACCACAGGAATGCAATGGCATTTTATTGACTTCTCTGATAGCAGACACCTTGTTGTGCAAACAGGGTGCAAGCAGAGATGCTGGCAATTGATAGCTGTTGCTTATTAGTTGCTTTACAGCAGCACCTGGAGACTTCAGGCAGGGCTGGGAGGCTCCTTTTGGGCTAGAAACCACCTAGGGTGGCTACTGATAGCGTTTGGGTCCCAATCTGGTTTTGGATTAACATATTTATTCACCTTGACAGCTCTCCAAGATATATGGCAATGTCTTCACTGTGTATTTTGGACCCAGGAAAGCTGTGGTACTGTCTGGATATGAAACCATCAAGGATGCCCTTTTAAATCATGCTGAAGAATTTGGAGAAAGGGCAGAAATACCCATATTTAGGCAAATGACACAGGGAAATGGTAAGCAACCTTTTGGTTGGTTATTGTTTGTAGTTTGTCTATGTTCATTATATTGCAGAGAGTATCATCCTCTTACAGACTGCTTTTTGTTTATAGAAAAGCCTATCAAGTAGCTTTGGTAGTAGTGTGTAAGAAGGCCTTACAAACATTTACTAACCACAGGTAACATGAGGATGTTACACCTTTATTTTAGGCATAGCATTCAGCCATGGAGAGCTATGGAAAACTATGAGAAGATTCACCTTGTCCACACTGCGAGATTTTGGAATGGGAAAGAGAACCATCGAGTTACGAATCCTGGAGGAAGTAAATTCCCTTATCAAATATTTTGAATCCTATCAGGGTGAGTGTGAAGACTTTCATCCAGAGACAGAAAACATGTCTAGCAGAACAATAAAGGTTAATGAAAGTTTAACTCTGAGCAAATGGTATCTCATGGTTAAAGTTCAGCATACACTGAAGTAGGTTATTATACTGAGGACTTAAAACATTGAAACCGAGTTCCCTACTGTGCATTCTGGGTGGTAACTGAGTTTTTTCTTTGGGAGCTCAGGACTACATTTCTGTAGGAAACCAGACTGGAACGAGCATAATCCCATCATCCTTTGTTTTCATTTCTTGAAATACAGGGAAACCATTCGATACAAAAATGATACTCAACAACTCTGTATCCAACGTCATCTGCTCTATATTGTTTGGAGAGAGGTTTGAATATGATGATCCTGTATTTCTAACTTTGCTGAAGATGATTAATGAAAATACTAAGCTCTTGGGCTCCCCTATGGTGCTGGTAAGAGCTTGATTTTATGTTTTAGCTTTTAGGTTTTGGGGGGATATGTGGTTGCCTGTGTTTGTCCTCCTGGCGTCCCACATCTTGCTTGAGAACAAGAGCGGTATCAGCCCACGAGCCTGCAAGGAACACACCTGCAGTTCTGTACCTGCAACACACAGATTCACAGGCCCCTGCAATTAGTCTGAGAAGCCTATTTAGTAAAAGAAAAAAAACAAACCACCAAGTCTTCACAAAAGGAACTACTTTACCCTCTTTGAAGAGCAGAAGTGCAATATGTCTCTCATATCAGAGATGGGCCCTGAAATGCAATCTTAAATCTGCCTCCTTATCTTACACCTTCAGTAACTGTCTTAGTTCTGTCTCCCCTATAAGCAGGTTTGACAAACTTCTTTTTCTTTTATTTTGGCCACTGAAACTGAATCTTGGGAAACTAACAGCTGATATAAGTCCATTTCTTCCTGACACAAAGTCTCTCCTTTGAACACCAGTGGAGCAGTCTCTGAGCCGCTCTGTGGCTGGTGTAAATCCAGACTAGCAAAGCCTGAAAAGCACCACCCGAGCACAGCTCAGAGCTACACACTGTGTACAGACACTCTCCCAGGATGAGGCACCAGCTAACAGCCCTGGAAGGAGATTAAGCTGATGAATCTTCCAAAAGTCATGGCAAGGACTCGTGCAGAGGTATAAGAGAGAAAACACTCTGTTTCTGCAGCAATTCATAGCTGCTTGGACTGCACAAACAAATGTGGGGGAATTATGGCCTGAAATGTCAGGGCATGTGACAAGGGACCAGCAGGGTGATTTGATATACCAGTATGTGTTCACAATGCCAATTAACAGTAAAGACTTCTCTTGCTCCACAGTTATATAATTTCTACCCATCCCTTGGATTTCTCTCTGGAGCTTCCAAGACTGTGCTACAAAATGTCAGTGAACTGGGTGATTTTCTCCAGAAGCTCTTCCAGGAACACAAAGAAGAATTCAATGAAAGTAACTTAACAGGCTTTGTTGATGCCTTTCTGATGAAGCAACAACAGGTACTTTAAAGCTAAGTCTCAGAGTCTTTCTGTTCTCATAGCTCTGACTTCATATTAGGACTGGCCATCTGTCAGGGATTGGGAGTGAGTGGAAACAGAAGAACTGCAGTGAGCATAATATATCAAAGTTCGTACCCACAGTGAGCTGTGCTGTACTCACTCCATAGCTCCACTGAAAGTGCTGGTTAAAGGGAACTCGTCATGATGTCCCATGTGTGGGAAATGTTACCACTCAGCACACAGAAGGAGGAAATCATCCCAAACCTTCCTGCAAGAATGGGACAGTGATAAACTTCATTGCAGTAACTAAATTCCAACTAACCTAATAACTAGACCTGGGGATCACACGTACGCTTGGGACCAGTCAAATTCCATAGAGCACGGGCTCTAATGCTAAAATGCTAAATATCTCCTTTCCCAGAGCATATGGAATCACAACAAGCTGAAATGCAGATAAAAATGGTGGCAACACAGTTACATATTGGTACCGCTTGCTGTAAAACTTATGGCCGTTACCTGTATGTTTTGAAGGAGTCAAAGAAACCTCACACTATGTTCAGCAACAGAAACCTGTTGTTTTCAACCCTGGACCTCTTTACTGCTGGGACTGAGACTACTTCTACGACTGTGCGCTGGGGTCTTCTTCTGATGATGAAATACCCAGAAATTCAGAGTAAGCCTGAGAAGTCATCTTGTACAATATACTGTTGCATGCTTAAGGCTGTGGTTGTGGAAGGGAGTGGAACTCATTCAGTGTTGTCTAGAGTAATTATTCTGAGTACTCTGAGAGCGATAACAACCGTTGACTTTACAAAGGAATTTTATTCAGCTGGATTGCAATAAACCAGCCCAGCCAAGTGGGAGAGGCTAAGGGCCAGTCTACAGTTACAGTAAAGCTCCCCCATCGTTATTCTCCCGCAGGCTATGGGCTTACGTCACTGAAGGTCTCCTCAGGAGCTGATTCTGATCTTGTTTCAGTGGAAGGTTAGGGGTAACAAAGGTGTGTAATCAGGATCAGCCATGGGGTGTACTCTAGTAACTCAGTTTAAGCTCCCTTCAGTCAGCAACAAACCTGAAAGAGCCACACCATGCCCTGGCTTACCCACTTCTGCTATTCCCAAATATCCCTCAGAGTTTTCCCTTTTCTTCATCTTGGCCAAACTAGAAGCCATTTAAGTTGCAAGATAAGAGGGTTATCAGCTTTTTAATCCTGTCCTCTCCCCAAGGAAAGATTCAGGAAGAAATGAACCACGTCATTGAACCAGGAGAGCTGCCTAAGTTGGAGGACCGGAAAAAAATGCCTTATACAGATGCAGTGATACATGAAATACAAAGGTTTGCCAATATTGTCCCAATGGGTGTATCACGATCAACTCCTAGGGATGTAAATTTCCAAGGCTACGTGATTCCTAAGGTGAGCTTTGAGGCTAGCAGCTCACACTATATAGATTTCTTATAGTTTTGTTTAAAGCAGACAAGTAGAAAGGATACAAAAATCTCAAGAGACTGTGACATGTGGTTTAATCTATGATGTGATCCTTTGTCTTGGATCCAGGATAGCTGTTACGAACATGCACTGGACTGTGGTCTGTGACAGGCTTTGATTAAATCACACTGGTTTGAATCTTTTATGTCAAATGTGGAAATTCTACTTCAGCATCTTTCTTGAAAGACCTGACTCTGTAAGAAAGGAATGTTTCATTGTCCAGAAGGACAGCAGCAGCTACTGATAAACAGGCAGAGCCGCAGTAAGGCAGGGAAGCATCCCCCCTGTTCTGTTTGCTGTGGCTTAGCCTTATTTGCCTCTTCACATTAGAAAAAAGAAAGCAGCCTAGCTCAACTAGGAAAGTGATCTGCTGCAAACAGCTACCATGAGTTTCTGTGATCCCTTTCAGGGTACAGAGATTATTCCGCTGCTGACCTCCGCTCTGAATGACGAGTTACACTGGAAAACCCCGGATCAGTTCAACCCTTCTCACTTCCTGGATGCCAGTGGGAACTTCATTAGGAGAGAGTCTTTTATTCCATTCTCCATAGGTGAGAGGGGGGTTGTGCACCACCTGGGGCTAGGCTAATGGCACAGGGACACAGAACACAGGATGGGGGATTTCTGGTCCTTTCTCCTGTCCACCATTGCTGTAGGTAACCACCTGTTCTTTGAGATATCTTGGAGACACTGACTTACCCTCAGTTACTGAATCATTTCACATACCTACAGGCTTCTGTGTGGTTTGAGACCAAGTCAGTAGCACCTCTAACATACAGAGAGAAGGAAGGAAAAATTTCCTACCTCAGCAGCCTGCTCTTATGGACTGTATATCCAGTTTAGCATGTCTCAGACATCAACACTAACAGTCACGGTGCTGATCATTTACTTCTTTCCTGGTTGTTTTCAGGACGAAGGGCTTGCCTTGGAGAAGGACTGGCCAGAATGGAGCTGTTCCTCTTCTTTGCAGGCTTGCTCCGCAAATTTGTTTTCCAGCCCCCTCCAGGAGTGGATAAGTCAGACCTAGATCTCACTGCTGATGTCGGCTTTACCTTGAACCCCATGCCTCACCTGGTTTGTGCTGTGCCCTATAAATGATCAAATGACACGGTGTTAGAGTAGTGAACACTTCAAGGCTGAAAGCAAGTCTAGCTACAGGGGGAAAAAAGCTGTCTGTACCTGAGCTTTAGGAGAAGGAAGACACCGGGCGCTGCTATTTTTCTCTCATTCATGCCATTTTTCCAACAGCTTTTGCAGTGCCTGTGTAATGCAAACCCTTCAGACACCCCTGAGTACTGCTCTCAGAAACAATGTGATTCGTTCCTGGAACAGCACATCAGAGATGCAGTTTTCAGGGCTGTTTGAAAGAATGAAATGGCTTCAGGCCTCCTCTATAGATGTAACCCATCAGGGACTCTCCCCTGAGAGCCTCCGTGGAGAATTTCCCAGCCTAAATTCCAAGCTCTATAGCAAGGCTGATTATCCATGGCCCAGCTGGAGACAACAGACACTTAATGCATCTAGAAATCTCCCCAGGACGGTTGTTCAGCTGAGCCTCAGACTGAGCTTCCATTGTGTGATACAACCTGCCTTATCTTTATTACAGAGTCCCAGACACGAGGGTGTAACATGGGCTGATGCCAAGAGCCAGGCACGGGACAGTTATCAGAAAACATCTGAGTGGTTTGGGAAGTGGGTTCATTCCAACTCACACTTGGCACTTTATGCTGAAGAGCCTATTTATGATGGGGCCAATCTAGCAGCATTTCTACCACTCCCTCACCTCTCCTGGCTTCATGCTGGTTCTGGTACTTGCCTGGTCCCTTACTGGGTCATCTTAGATCACTAAACTGGCAGAAAATGACCTGCCACAGAAAGTGAAGAGTTTCTGAATCAGCGTGGCTAAAGCTGGACACAAGCCTGAGGCAGTGTGAGGGCGATGCAGCCTGGGACTGGGCAGCAGGATCAGAGATGAGAAAGGCTCAGCCCTCTTCTCCGCTTACACCTTGTTGCTTTCTAGATCCTCTCTACCCTCCACAGAGACAGAGAGGATCCTTCAGTGGATTATTCAACTGCCATAAGGTCTGAACTGCTCACTCTCTCCATTGACTTCCAGGTGAACCATCATCCACAGTCTCCCAATTCAACAGTCTTATGTATCAGGTGTGTTGGGATGAATAGGGACAATATTCATGTCCATATTCATCAAAAAAAAAATGAAAACGGGGCTTCAACCCTTTACAAAATGTTACTGTCTGTCTTCAGCTCCTCAGCAGATACATAGCCCCTGGCATTTCAAGCTGCCTTCCTCTCCAGACGTTCCTTGTGTCAGAGGTAGGCAGCAAGGTCTCCAGGCACAGTAACAGATCAGCCTGCACTGCTGAGCAAAAACCACCACCACAGACTCCCACGGAAGCTACATGTGCTTCCATCACAAAACCAACGGCAAGCAAAATTTTGGTGATCGCGAAAAGTGCTTTGGCCACCTACATAGGAACTGAAGTTAAAAATTCAGAGCTGGTAATGCTCACATTATTCCAGCAAGATCGTGCATGACTGTCAAAGCTAATAGGATTTTAAATGTAGTCACTGTGAAAATAGATGTGAAACTGGTAACAGAGTCTGGAAGGAGAAGCAGGTTAGACTTTGTTACCAAGTTGCTCACCTGTACCATTAACTTGTCGTATGGGGCTCTCTGCAGAAAGCTGGTGACACCCCAGAGACTGTGGCTATCCTAGAGCAGCTGTTTGATTACTACAACTAATGACTTATTCCATTAATTCATTCAGCTAGTAGCAGAGGGAACAATTAGCTGCACCCATTGAGGGAAGCGTGATATGTGTGTGAGACCTGAACGGGGGTGCAGGTACGAGAGAGGAGGCTCCTTCGTGTGCGGCGAGACAGGCAGGCAACTACCTGTGGGCTGGGGAGCAGGGAGTCACTGAAGATGCTTTTGTGTTGGTTTGGAGGCAGGAAAGGCAGGTTAGGATGAAAAGCAAAAAGGGAGAAACAGAACATTACAGAGACTCACAGGGCAGTTATGGTAAATCTGTAACATAAAACTAAAGTTATGGTCACCTAGAGCTGATCTGTGCTGCAAGTGGAAGGAAAGAAAGGAGGAAAAGAATGTGAGGCGGGTGATAGGGTGGGCTGTGGCCGAGACACTGACTCTTCACACCAGCTTTAATTCACGCAGCTAAAGGCAGCACTCTGCTAGTTGTACCGTACTTTGTACTGGTACTGGTACTGCACTTGTACGTGCATTGTACTGTCAGGCCAGCTCCAGCTTCTGGTCACATCTCGAGGAGTCTGCTGGACAAGCTGTGTAACAAGAAAGGCGTCGCTGCTACACTTGCTTGCGCTTGTTTTGCTGTTGCTCTCTTTGCAGTCTACTGCAAGCCTGACCTTATCTCTTAAATAAATAAATATTTTGCTCTGTTGCTGGTGTTGCAGGATGAAGTTGATTTTGGGTCAAACTGATAAAGTTAGGCTCTACCCACACTGGAGAGGTGAGCACGGGGTTTCCTGGGCAACATGCAGCCAGGACACAGTTAGCAATGCAAACAGTGAGCAACACTCACAGCCACAAACAGCTCAAAGGAAATCATTGAATCTCTGACTCCAGAAAATCACAACTGCTGAGGTGGGACGCGGCTCTGGGTGGCTCTCTGGTGTGGCCCCCTACAGTGATTCCTGTGGCTCTTGCCTTTGCTTAAAAGGGACTCATCACAGTAAAAGCCAGAAGGAATTATCTGAGGCTGCAGTCCTGGCGGCACTGTTGGTCAAGAATAGGACCAGCATGGAAGGCACAGAGATTTTTGGGGATCTAAGTTAATTTAACGGATGTAGGGCTGGTGCCTTGCTAGCTGGCTCTCCCCAGGCTGGCCAACTGGCCACGCGGGGGCTGTGTTTAGGGGTCGATGGATGATACCCGTGCTCCACGTCCTCACCAGCTCCACCTGATTCACACGCTGTGGCAGGGGCTTGCCATGCGGGCATGAGGGATGGGAGGGCGACCAGCGAGCACCCCGAGGGGCCCGGCCCGGCTGCCCCAGGAATGCACCCGCAGGGTGTCAGTGCCTGGCAGGTGTTTTGTGCTCGACCCTGTGTGCTCAGGCAGGGGAGCACGTAGCAGCACGGCTCCAGAGCGAAACACAAAACACGAAACACGTACCAGACACATTATTGAGACAGGAATTTCTTGTCATCGCAAGAGTTTTACTTACCTTTGTCATTTTAATGCGTTGCACTCAGAGCCTGGTTTAAAAAAACCCAATGCACTCCCCCCAGCTTTTCAGAGATAATTTAAGTCTCTTTCTGAAAGGCCTTTTTATGATTTCAGCAGCTCCCAGGGCAAGGACGAAATACCAGGAGAGTGGCAGCAACATGTAACTTTTGCACCGCAGGAACAAACACTTTGGACAGAGCACAAAGCATGTGCCATCACAAGCTCGTCGCAATGCCCGCACTCTGCACCCTGTGCCAGCTCTCATCCTCCTTGCCTGTCTTTACAGCCCCTCTGCCTCTTTGCTCACTTGAGCAGGCAGGGTTGAGTCATCCTAGGCATGCTCTGGGGGAAACCGTTGCCTCCAGCCCATTTCTTGGAAACTAATAAAAAAAAAAAAATCCCAGAAATGTTGCAACACAATTGCTGCTTCTGCTTCTGGGCGGCTGTTGTGCCGTAACGTCTCCACACCGCACAGGCAGCTCCAGTATGCAGCCAAGCAGCCGTTTGCTCTGGGACTGTGCTAACCATAGCTACATCCCACCTCAGATCAGGTCCGCTGCCTTCCCTACCTTCTTTACATTTACAAGGCTGACTGACCCGTATTTGCTGTGTAATGGCCTTTATATGATCTAACTTTTGGATAAATGTACCTTTAGCCTTGCACTTCCTAACCATGTAAGACAGCTCTTTCTTCCCTGAACAATCTTATTCCATTTGATGTTTATTCCCAATATCCTCCTGAAGACCACTACTCAACCAGGTAGATCTCAATTCTTTCTGTACAAGATTTAAACCTTTATGAGGGATGCAAGCTCCAGGTGTTTAGTATCTTTAACTTAAAATAATTCCATTCTCCTGTCTTGTTCCCCTTCTGAAACCTGCCAGGTCAGCGGGCTTCATTAATTTCATTAACTTCTTCCTTCTATCTCTTAGAAGCTGCTCTTGCAAAATGAAGAATCCTCCCAGAAGTTTCAAATCTAATTTTGTCTCCCCATTCTACTCATGAATCCACTCATGATCACTTGATCCAAGTTAATTTTCCGTGGCTAGCTATTACATGTCCTCTACTTCAGACACAAAGTCTGAAATCACATCCCTTCTGGGCAGTTTGGAGCCGACTTTATGAAGAAGTTTATGGGTTACAGCCCCCAGGGGTAGATGGGCTTTACCACTATTAACGACCTTTGATCTCCACTTGACATCAAGAAAGCTAAAGCCTCCCATAACATTTTTCTCTCCAGTAACATGGAGACCCCAGACCCTACCCAAATCTGAATCTGGAGGTTTCTAATAGGATTCAAAGAAACCTTTTCATTTCCCTGTGTCAGCGGAGCGTTGGAGGGTCATAGTACTGCTACTAAAGGACCTTGAGGTCTCAGGGGGAGGAGGAGGTTATAGAGGAATGCCAAGCACCTTTTCCCATGTATATGTTCTTGCACACACATGCATGGGTTTGTAATTTGAAACTCTCTTTACTTCTGGACAGGCTTTACAAACTGCTTAGACCACATTCTCTGAGGTGTTTAAAGAGGGTGGAGTATGCAATATTTATTTAGGTACTCTACAAACCTTAATAAGAATCGAGTGCTTGTAGCAATCGCAGAGAGCAAACAGAAAGCCAGCTGGCAGAAACTGAACAGTGCCACTGCATTTTTATTGCTTCTAACCCCCAAAACCCAGATTATTACTAAAAAAATGTCTTTTTTAATTTCATTTATTTCTGATCCTGCATTAATTTGCCTGCTGTGTGCAGCAGTATTACTAGCTGTAGTCTATTTTTCAACTGGCTATAAAAATTCAGCTTTTAAATTACCTCCTGGTCCAACTCCTCTTCCGATCATTGGTAACCTGCACTTGGTGGATCTTAGAAGGCAAGATAAATCACTAATGAAGGTAGGACAAAAACCCCAAACCCAGACCCTCATAGATTTTAAAGCTGCCTGGGATATATCAGTGAGAACCTTTAATCTTTTTTAATTCAGACTAAATTGTAAAGGTGTGGAAACTGCTTTATAATATTTTTCTGGGCTTTTTCTAGCCAATGTCTGTGTTGATGCGATGTCATTTATGAGCGATCAACCATTAAAAAAAGACCTCTGGGTAATATGGGATTTCTTCATGTAATTGCGATGATGTACATGAAGTATATAATGCTTGTGGGATTTGAAATATTAATTTGACAGCTCGGACACCCAGAAATCTTTTAAAGCATTAGGACATAACTAACATGAAATGAAATTGCTTCCCTCCCCTCTGCCCCGGAGAACTGGCAAGGGGAATTCCACGATGCAGTAACCCCAAAACTGCTTCAGAGAGGGCCAAATCCAGATGCCCCATTGCAAAATCCATTTCCCTCTTGATTAATTGGATATGCATTAAAATCTAGACAGCAGTACTAGAGAGGGATGGAGAAGTTGCGCTAAGGAAATCAGAATGAATAGCCTGTAAGCTCTTCTACTAGCCTGTAATTAAGAGAACTTACCCCACTTAACGGTGGTAAACTATTCTTCTGTGCAAGAGGAGGCTGGCACAGCCTGGGGTGTTCATGTCACACTCCCCCCTTGCTCTAGCAGACAGCACCCTTGGGGATCAACCTGCGCCGGGTCAGGGAGAGAGTGAGCAAACAGACAGTGGCGGTTCACAGTGAGGTGTCGGCGCAGCTCCCGTAACGCCGGTGCTCAGCAAACACTGGCCGTTTTCTGGGAGCAGCCGAGCGGTGGGTTAGCACTGCCATGGGGTGAGGCTCCCAGCACCGCTGGTGTAGGAGCAGTGGCAGGATTGGGGTCAGTTTACCCAGTGGGGCTGGGCAGATGTTGCTGCAGCCTCTGAACGGCTGTTTGGAATTACCTCCGCGTGCTTTCATCACCTGCTAGGCTGTGTTGGGTATTGTCTACTATTGCCTTTACTTTGGGATTACTCCAGAGGAGTTATCCCTCCATCTCACTCCACAGAGAGCAAAAAAAGGGGACTGCATTGAGCAACAGCAGCAGTGTTTGTTGGCTGGGCACCTGATGGGGTGCCCCTTTCTCCCCCACGAAAGCTGCCGGCGGAGCTGGCGCAGGCTAAGGCTGCACACACACCCCTCGTGTTTGCTTAGGCAGCACGTTTGGACGGTGGCTGCCCATCCCCTTGCTCCAGCCCAGCCCGAACTCTTCTCAGCTGTTCCCATGTGCTGTTTTCAAGCTGCTGGGGAGCCAGCTGCAGCTGCAGCAATGGGGTGGCAGCAGGCAGCAGCAGGCAGCCTCCCACAGTCCCCCGTGCAGTGCCAAGGAGACACACGGGCAGGGTTGAGGGGGGGCATGACAGTCTCACCCTTGCAGAACGCAGACATGTAGCAGCAGGCACACGTATGACAATCCTTCTGGAGCGTGGATTCACCCATCAGCCAAGCTTGCTCTGCCACAGACCCCTTTCCTTGGCAAAGAGAGGCAGAGACCTGCCCACAGCACAGCGGCTCCGGGGGCACACGTGGGACATGCCAGCAGGACCACATGCTCCTGGAGGGATTTTCAGTTCCCTGAGCCACTGCGTTGCTTTTGAAAACCACTCAGCAAGGCACAGCTTTGGTGGGGAGCCGCAGAGAATTTGTCCTGGGGCATGTGGCAGTGGAAGAGCTTCTCTGTGTTATGGCAAAGATACATCCAGAGCCTTCTCAGTGCAAAATGAGCATCACTCTGTACAAGCGCGGGGACAGCCAGCAGGTCAGGTAGCCTCCTGCTTCTGCTGCGGGTTTCCCTGCTGTGCCCAGCTGAGCTCTAGGTACCAAAGCCAGGTCCGAGCAGAGGGGCATGGATTTGCAATTTGTGGTCATCCAAGGCAAACTAAATGCCTGGCATGGAGCAAACAGCTCCTCTGGTCCCATGGCAGGGATGCAGGAGTGCTTCGGTATGAGAGGAGCATCGTATCAAAGCTTTCCTGTGTGACAGCATCATTATTTGCACTGAAATTCCTTCTCTGTTTTCCTCTTTCTCAGTTTGCAAACTTGTGTTGCCCTTTGAGGTCCAGTCTTTAACTCTAGGTGGGGTTTTTGTTTTTCATTTATTTTCTTCTTGACAGTAAAACCAGATTAGTAACGCAGTGATGGGGTTGGGGGTTCTTTCATGGCAAGAAGCCTAAAATCCATATGGATGCAAGCCAGGCATCTGTACAAAATGCCTTGTGTTTGACCGTGACGAGCTCCAGCCCACAGGTGCTGTTCTGCAGGCAGTGCCCAGCAGGATGCCAGGGCGCAATATGTCCTTTCAGAAAGCAACAGGCGTTTGCCCCATGCACTCTCCCTCCCTTCCTGACCATCACAGCTCGCCTCTTTTTCAGCTTGCGGAAAAATACGGCCCCATCTTCACCCTCCACTTTGGGTTCCAGAAAGTTGTGGTCCTGACCGGGTACGAAGTTGTGCGGGAGGCGCTTGTGAACTACACAGAGGAGTTTGTAGACAGACCATCCATCCCAATATTTGACCAAATTCAGAACGGAAACGGTACTAGAGCAATGAGCGGGAGCGGGTGGGAGGGATGACACCGTCGCTTAGTACCAGCCTAACTGTGGATCCCCGGAGCCCGGCTTTTAAACATCCCCCTTGGACCCTTCTGAAGCCAAGCTGGCAGAAAACATTTGGCTTTCCTCATTCGCATGCAATGCCTCCTGGCTTTTCACTATTTTTACTAATGCGCTTGCAGCTGATCCATATCCTAAACGTTAGAGGGTGAGGAGTGGGATTTTTAAAAGCACTGTGGTCATTCTGGGGTTAGTTCCCATAAGACGTGGCTCGCTGCCACCACCACATTTACAAACCTTCCTCAAGGTTTCAGGGGACTTTGGACTAACTGGTTTGGCTGTTCGGAGCTGTAGGGTTTTTCCCTTTCTCCCACTGCCAGGTGCCACAATTCTGGACATCGTCAGTCCCCCACGCCCAGAACAGGCTCTTGGGTGCACCAAAGTGAAACAGGTTCAGGCAGAAGCAATAGGCTGAGGCTGGAAATTTGGCCCCACAGACAACCCCGTAGTTTTTCCAAGGCAACTCTCCATCCCTGAGTATTTCAGAGGACTTTTTTTGCCTTGTTTTTCTATCCTCTGCTCCAGCTGAGGCTTTAGCTTTGAGCATCCAAAAGGCAGCTTTATATGCTAGTCACAGGCTGAAGTTGGGATTACAATTAGAAATTAAATTACCCAGCTATAATATCAATAGGTGAATTTATCGCTACATAAGGAAAAGGAATCGATGGAGAGAAAAACATTTTTCAGAGCTAATCTACATGTAAAATATCCCTGTGGGAGACTGTCAGTATTGCACTGTAAGTCCTTTCACGCTTACCTTCTCAGCTCAAGTCTGAGCCACTTAGAGGTGACCCAGAGCTGTAAATTCACAGCGGCTGTTAAGTAATAACGGTCACAAATTTTCCCATGAAACATTTTTTCTTCAGAAAATGCCGATTCGTGGACTCCAAAGGTGTTTGAAAGAAAGGAAAGATCTGGAAGAAATTGCATGAATTAAAGAAAAAATTAAAATTAAGTTTAGAAATTTGCTTTGACATTTTTAGAGCAAGAAGTTTTGCTTTCCAAACTACACTGCTTTAAAGCAGTGTTTATTCTAGAAAAAGCAAACACATTTAAAAACCTTGCAGCCAAGATGAAGATGTAAAGTACTGTGAATCCAGCTTTTTGATTGACACAGTCTGAGACAGTAAAAGAAAAAATTGTGTCAATAATCCAAAGACTATTTCCAACAGTCGGGATGAAATACCCATCCCTGCTTGGTGGTGTTAGTGATCATCAAGGCATGAGCTCAGAAACCTTCACAAAACACTAGTATCTTTGCCACTGCTGAAAACGCAGTGTCGCTGGGAATCTCAATAAACCATTCAGCAGCGACCAGGGTCGAGGTGACTGAATTATCCCACCCCACATAGATAGAATACCTTTATGACTGGAAAAGGACAAAGGTAGAAGCTTCAAAGATACAAGGTTGTTGATGAGGCCTTAGACTTGCAATCAAACAGGGTCAGAAATGTTGCATGATTGACTTAGACCAACATCTCCTCAGCTCTACAGCCAACCCGTACTGGTCTGAAAGCCATACCAGCTTAGCTTGCGCTCAGGAGAGGGCTGGGGCAAACTGGGTTGGGTGGGAGCTTTTTTTCCCCAACCTTCAGGCTCAGTGAGACTGGGAGAATGGAGCTGAGAGGATACAGGGAAGGGGCGCACAGAAATGGGAGACCCTTAGTCCCTAAATCCATGGGAAACTGGGCAGCAGAAACACTTGTGGAGATCCCTGCTCATCCAGACCCCTACTTGGTTTCGTGCGGTGGGGCTGCTCCATGCCTGAGCCCAGCACCATGTCTCATGGCCTCCCCAGGTTTGTTCTTCTCTATTGGGGAGCTGTGGAGAACAACTCGGAGATTCACTGTATCCAGCATGCGCAACCTCGGCATGGGGAAAAAAATGATAGAAGGGAGAATTTTTGAGGAGCTTCACTTCCTTATTGAGATGATCAAATCCTTCAAAGGTGAGCACGGTGCTGTACAGCCTCATATGTGTCACTGCTGCTGCAACACCTCACTAACATTTCCATGCTCCTCCCATTGCAGGGGAACCTTTTAGCCTGCCGTCCTTCAACTGTGCTCCGATCAATATCACCTTCGCCATGCTCTTTGGGGACAGGTTTGACTATAAGGACCCAACATTTCTCACTCTCTTAAGACTCATAGATGAAGTTATGATTCTTCTGGGATCTCCATATTTGAACGTAAGTAACCCATCCCACAGCTTAACAATTTTTTCACACTAGCACATTACATCTGTGAGCCACACAAACCATAGGATTTAGTTCAGCAGTTGTCAAATGTACAGAACCAGCCATTACACCTAAAATGTGACAGTTCTCATGTGCCACCTTCATCACCACAAATGTGCTGCCGGATTCCCCTTTGCTACTCTCCTTTTGAACCATTGTGCACATCTGTGCGGAGGGTCTGTTTCAACAGAACGGCATAAATGCTTAAAATTGGGTAGTGCTAAATAAGGCTCAAAGGCTGCAAACCCCTCCCTTATGGAAATCTGCCCGGGAAGTCCCTGGGATGCTAAGATGCTACTATTGCAAGACAAAACTGATACTTCTGCAGACTTACATGCCTCTCTTTTTAAATCCCTCCTTAGTATTTCAATTTCTACCCGTTCCTTGGATTTCTTTTCAAAACTCACAAGATTATGCTTGGTAAAATAGAAGATGTACGCGTCATTTTAAGGCAATACATGAAGGCAAGCAGGGAGGACATCAATGAGAACAGCGTGAGGAGCTACATTGACGCACTGATATTCAAGCAACAGGAGGTATTTGACTGCTTAGCTCTGTTGACCTGTTGACTGTTTGCAATGTCTCGTTTGGATTTTCTAGCCAAAACAGTTGCTGAGTCTTGATTTCAGTCATGTCATGTAAACCTATTTTACCTATGTTACTCTAGCAGCGTTGAAATGAGATGCCAGTCTCTTACTGTTGGTGTAATTTACTGCAGGGATTTTTCTATCAAAATTAAGGTACGAAAGGCACTTTCCCAGTCCACTCCTGAAATAGCAGCACTAATAATGTGAGATCAGCTTCTCGTTCCTAGTAGAAAATGATATGAATTTGCACGAAAGCTGACTCTGCCATTCTTTTTACAACAACAAATCAATTATTCATCAATACTGTTGCTCCAAGATGAATGATAAACTTAAATTACTTGAATGATAAATCACCAGTACAAGTCCTAGCCCTGCCCTGCATCTTACTTTAGCAGAGGCTCGGCAGTTTCACACATCAGTTGACTTCATTCAACACTAAATATTTGGGCTCTGAGCTTTTTCTTCTTTCCAGCTGGATCTGGGCCAACCTTAGGCACTAAGTATTCTACCCAGCTATGTGGAGGAAGGGTCGGTACAGCCCTAAAGCCCAACAGCAATGGCCTGAAAGGTCAGTTTGAATATTGCTGGGAATTCAAACCTGCCCTTGGAGAGGGGGAGTCCCCCAGGGCGAGGATTAGCTGAATCTCCTTCTGTACAGGGGAGAGACTGGGCTCTGCATCTGGCCCTGGGCTTCAGCCCGCTTCTGGCTGGAGATGGATGCTGAACCAAAACTCCACTCCAAACCTTCCATCTTTGGTGCTTCCACCTTCGGGGAATGCTGTGCATACAGGATCAGGCCTATTTTGTCACCCAGTTCCCAAACACAAGATCGTAGTGAACAGCGTCATAGGCGATGCAGTATTTCCCAGGCTTGCTGAATACAAAGTCTGACGGTTTGAAGACTTTTCTTACTGCTTGTGTTTTTAAAGGAGAAAAACAAGAAAGACAGCCTCTTCCATGATGACAACTTAATAGCATCCATACTCGACCTGGTCATGGCAGGGACAGAGACCATAGCCACAACGCTCCAGTGGGCCATCCTGCTGATGATGAAATACCCAGAGATTCAAAGTGAGCTCCTTTTGCCTACGCTCCATCCATGGCACAGCTGATCTGGGGAGGGGAGAGGCCTGCCTTAAGAGCTGAACCCCATCTCTTTATTGTTATGAACTCCTGATGTAATTAGATGCTGATCAAAGTCACAACAAAACAGTCCCTTTGCCTTGGGAGGAGAGAAGATGAGTGGAGATCAAAGCATGATGCTGGGGAAATGCGTGCCTGAACTAGAAATAGAGTGGGGAAACCCAGGCTTGTGTTTTAAGAATCCCCTCCCTCCAGACCCCGGAAAAACATGTTTTTCACAAAACCAAATCTGAGGCGGGAGCTGGCTTCCTTGCTGGGGCACATCCTTTTTGTTTGTTCCTTCTAGAAAAGGTGCAGGAGGAGATTGGGAGAACTGTCAAAGCTGGAAGCTGGGCCACATACGAGGATCGGAAGAACATGCCATTTACAAATGCAGTGCTACATGAAGTACAGAGGTTTATCACCCTCCTGCCCCACGTTCCCCGCTGCACTGCTGTTGACACCCACTTCAGGGGCTACTTCCTTCCCAAGGTAGGCAACTGCTCCATGCCAGGAACACAGCACCCTCCTCGCCTTGCCAGTGCCACGAGAGACCCGTTTCTTTAGAGGGAATTATAGGACAGAAGGCCAAAGTAGGTGTTCAAAATCATTCCCAGAAGAGTTTCTGTGTTGGGTCTATGAGACTAGTATTGTAGGACTCAGTTCAGCCCCTCTAATGCTCAGGACTTACTCCACCAGTGACCCTGGTTTACACCCTTGGTGGCATCTGCACAGTGCAGTATCTGCCAGGGAAGTTACAGGACCTGACCCCCTGCTTGGGGTTTTCATAGCACCACGTGGGGTTTGGCTTCTGTCCTTGGCACTGCTGCGAAAATCTCGGTGACCTCTCTCTCTACTGGCTGATGGGATAAACCCCTCAGGGTCTCCACCTACCCCAGGTGGAGCAAATCTCCTAAGACATAGAAGTCTGTGTCACAAAATGAACAAAAACCAGAGCACTTTTGCTGTCTTTTGTGCCTTCATGTACTTTTCTTCCAGGGTATAATTGTAATCCCGTCACTCACCTCAGTGCTGCTGGACAAGACGCAATGGGAGACACCGCATCAGTTCAACCCCAACCACTTCCTTGATGCTGAAGGGAATTTTGTAAAGAGAGGAGCTTTCCTGCCCTTCTCCACAGGTAACTAGAGGGCTGATCTGCACTGGCCTGGGGCTATGGTAGGACCATTTACCACAACATATGCAAAAGGGGTCTTCATGGCTGAGTAGTGCCTTTAACTCGGTCCCTAATCAACCAGGCAACTGAATGGAGTCAGTTATTCTGCATCCAGGCAAATGGCTGCTCTCAGAGCACAGCTCTCCCACCACTGAAGGCATGGGTTCCCAAAGGTTCAATAGGAGAGACGAGGAAGAAGATGTATTGCATCCAAAAGAAGGTGGAAAAATGCCTCCAAGCCGTCAGGAGTAGGTGGATAATCAGACAGGACTGGTGGGGATGCCAGCACGGCTATGACAGGGTTTCATGAGCAATCCTGGAAGTGAGGGTACAATCCAGGGACCCTCAATTCCCATCTCGAGGCAAGTCCCACATGTGAGTGGGTCTGATGGACAAGGCCTCACCCACTGCCCACCAGAGCCAAAGAGATTCCCAGTAAGCCCTGCACCTTGACTGGGTGTTACAGCCAGCAGAGACCTACTATGGGACAGAGTACACCAAACCGTATTACTCATTACACGTATTATTGTGAAATCTTCAATCCAAGGCCCTGGGTTGCTCCCAGAAATCACCTTGGACTGTGATTCTTGCAGCGGCACTTTTGAGAGCTGCCAAGGATTCCCAGCAAGGACTGTTCTTTTAGAGGAAGACGTACATCCCCATGGTTATCGGAGGTGATAGGACACTTGGCATCCTGACACTACCTCCAACTGTCATTTTGGTCAAGTCACAAACTATTATTATTTTTTTTTTAAATCTCAATTCTACCTGCAAAATACAATTAACATTCTCTCCCCGGAGGCTCATAAACCCAGCCTGCCTTGGGCTTAAACTGAGCTAATGGTAGGAACAGTTGTTACACATCAGAAACTCTCCCCTGAGCCATCCTAAAAGAAGAAATATCACTTCCACAGTGCCTTCCTGACAGCCAGAAATGCTTCCAAAGGTTGCTCATTTCCAGAAACACCTGCCCTTAGCCCATGCCGTCAGCGTGCATTATGAGGGGCAGAACTTGCTAGGACTTTAACAAATCCTAGCACTGCAGGAGCCTGTAAGTGCTATAAAGGGAGATGTCCTGCAGAACCCTCCCATGTCACCTTACACTTCCCGGCTGTTCCTCTGAAAGGATGGCTTGAAGGGATTCCAGAACATGCTCCAACCAGACCCTCAGCAGTAACTTTGGGTGTTAGGAAGCCAGTCCTTGCTGTCCACCAAGTGCTTCAGCCATACGGGGACCATCATGCAGGGGCTGGGAATATAGCACAAAAAGTGGGTAGGAAAGAAGGAACGCAGACTTTTTCTAAAAGTGGGATGTTAGGATCAATTCCATGGGAAAAGTGAGTTTCAAACCATTCCACTTTGGGAGGAGGTAGCATTTTCCTATTAGGTTCTTTTCAAAGAGAAAGGGTTAAAGATGTTGAGGGGTTGGAAGATCTAAGGAGAGAAGAGGGTACATCATGAACGCATAATAACCCTGCAACACGGCTGTCAGTTGCTGCTGCAGGTGTCTGTGTGACAAAAGAGACCAGGCAGGCACACTGTGCCAGTGTGACTGGGACAGCTACTTCTAGCTGCTTCTCTGCCCCAAAATGCTCTGGTGTATTTCAGGGTTTCGCTTCTGCTTCCAACATCTCAGATGCTACCGTGTCCATGGCAAACATTCTAGTTTGATCTTTCAAGTAATCACACTGCTTTCATCTGCAGGGCGAAGGAACTGCATTGGAGAAAGCCTCGCCAAGATGGAGCTGTTTGTCTTCTTTGTAGGGTTGCTTCAGACATTTACTTTTCAACCCCAACCAGGAGTTTCAGAGTCTGACTTGGACCTTACTGTCCCCCAAACGACTTTCACGTTAAGGCCTCAGCCTCAGGCAACCTGTGCTGTCCTGCGTGAATAACCACAGCCTTGCTGCCCAGCAGCCCAACAAGTGGGGAAGCTGCTTAGACCCAGCTTAGCTATGCTAGGACTCGCCATCCCCCCATCCTGCCACATCACCCTCTTCCACATCCCCTTCCCGCTGTCTCCATCCACTCCCACTCCACCACTACACCTGTCTCAGACAAGGCGCATGGAGCTGATGGAGGGATAGAGGAGGTGGTCTGGCGAAGGGGATGCAGCCCGTGAGTAGTAGGTGTGACACCCAGGCTCCCATGGCAACGCAGTGAGGTTCATCATGATGCAGAAATCTGCCTGAAATCCTGAGGAAAGACACACCCTGTTTGCCGGGAGCTGCAGAAATACACCGTGGGTCACGCACATGAACCATCCCTAAGCACCTCGTGAACTTTTTCCCAAGTTCCCTAATTATCCATAGCTTCTAGCAAAACCCTACCAGCCTAGGCAGCCAAGTCAAATGCTGAGAGTGAAAAAACAAATCGATTCATGTGATTTGAGGACAAAGTTACTTCTGCCTTGGAACAACGGCCTGAAAGATGCCCCAGACTCTGCAAACCTGTTCAGATACGCAAGTGCTGCTACCACCACGTTCAACACTGCTTCACAGTCTGAATAAAACAAGATCTACATTTCTAAGTTTGCAGTCTAAATCATAAGTTCACATGAGATTTGTACCAGCAACTGATCATAAAAGGCTAACGATACAGAAAACCCAACTAGACCCATTTCTAGTTTTACGCATCTCTGTCTTTCCTGACTGTTAAGTGGGATCAAACACTGTTCCTCTCTTCAGACCTCCTGGTTAATGGTGAGAGCCAACAACAGCAGCCAGCCTGCTATTTGGGGTCTGGCCATGGGAACCAGCCATGCAACTGCCCTGCAAATAGTGTCTAATTTCACAGTGCCCATATTACACACACAGATGCAAGGAAAACTGGGGTCAGGGATGAGACAAGACCCAGTGTGGGTTATTTTCCTTTCCTCTGTAGCTTTGTCTGGCTGTTGTCCCTGTCTGTAGCACTCTTGCCTGCCATCATCTTATTTCACAATCTTATTTCAGTTGACGTATAGCTCAGGCAATTTTCCATCCATTTATCTGTCTATGAATTGCCACCTCTCCATATGCATTTTCTTATCACATGCTTTATCATATTATTTGTTTCCCCCTTCATGGGAATCCAATAAAGTTTTAATCCAATGTCTTCATCATATTTCATATGCCTGCCACCCAGCTTTGCATCTCACAGAAATGGAGATGCCATGAAAGGTTGACCCTGAGCCCAGAGTGACAACAAACATTATAATTCTACTTGTATCTTACAAGTGAGAGGTTCTGCATAGCCTCATCCTAGCAAAAAAAGCTCAACAGGAGACCCGCCATATATGCAGAGTGGGTTCTCCAGGGCAAAGATCTTTCCCTTTGTGCTCAGCTATGGACTACTAGTCAGTCATGGGGATGGCATTTGTTTTTCACTTTTATGTCTTCAACTCTTGCTTGCAGAGGCTAAATGAAAGGTTGCCACCTTCACTGATGCTGATGCTGTCCCTCTGCTTAGTGCCTTGGACCCTGAGCCTCTCACCTCTTGCTCTCCCAAAGCATCACCTGCTGGTAACATCACTCTTGAGGAGTGGTGGCAGCAGGATGGGGTCTTCTGCAGGGAAGGCAGAGGGAGGCAGGTAAAGCACGTGAGGAGCAAGCCATATATCAACTCAATGAAGGAAGTTTTGGCTTTGCTGAAATAAAAAAAGACTTTTGTCTTTGGCTTCAGAGAGGCCAGGACGGTTCCTGCTCTAGCCCCCTCCAAAAGCAATATGAACTCAAAAGACAGATATTGCAGATAGCGAGTGCTCCAGGGGACAAAACTGGACTGGGTTCAAATCTGCATGAATTCACCGGTGGAACCTCGGACCTGACCCCTTTCCATGGGCCCTTGGGTTCTTGGCTTCGCAGGAGCGAGATGGATCCCTTCCTACATGGCATAGCAGCCTTCGGAGCCCGCTCCTTTTGGACATCAGCTTCTGTACTGGCAGGCAGAGCAGAGCCAGAGGCAGTGCAGGTCACAGCCAGCGATTCAGCAGGCTGAGCAGTACCTGTGCCTCAACGAGAGCCATGAGCTACGAGGTGCAAACATCCATGGGAAACAGGTTTCTTTGATTCCTCTGGAAAGTGCCGTGCACCCTCCTTGCGCCTGTGCTAGCAGGTGGATGGAAGCGGTTGCTCCCCAGCACGCTGAATTAGCTGAATCTATCTCTGCAAGAGAAAGTGCCTGCCTCCCATGTATTGTGCAGCCAGACGATGGCAGAACATTGATTATGACTCAGCTATACATTTATCTAGCAGAAAACATTGGCTCGCAGGGGCAGAAATACCGTTTCCACATTCCTCAGTGGCCCCGAGGGTCTTCACTCCAGCTGCAAAACATGTTTGTGCCTTGCAACACACTGCCCTGACCCAAGGCAAACATCTTGGGGCGGGACAGGTGGCTTGATTTTTCAAGTAAGATCCGAACAAATCCAACTCGCACCATGTCTGTGGCTCGTGCCACGCACGGCTACGGCTGCCTGGGCAGCGTGTCCCGTAGCCCACCCTGCCAGCCCCGGCGCTGCACGCTGCTCTCAGGGGGGGCAATGGGCAGGTGCAAGGATGGCAGCGGTGGGGTAGATCGGTCAAATCAGGGCTGCCTCCTTATCTGCAGCCCCACTGCCCGCCGCCCTCAGCAAGAAGGTTGTGCAGAACATCATTTCTGTTTTCTTTTTGCCACGAGATGGCACCCCGATCCCTGGGAGTCCCAGGCAGCCCCCCCGCAGCCCTCGGGGGGCACCGCGCCTTCAGCCCCCCAGCTCTGCAGGGTGGGCAGAGAGAAACCCCGAGGCTTCCCGCACCCCCAGCCCAGCAGCGCTCACCTGCCAGCCGGGCTGGCAGCCAAGACGATTTTTCCAGACTGATGGTAAATAGACAAGTGGTACGCGGGGAACAGGAGAAGCCTTCTCCTCAGCCTTTTCAGCAGAAGGGAATGCCAGGAAGCAGGAGGGTCCTGACAAACCTCACAGACAGCTGGGAGAAGTGAGGAGACAGGAGATGGGCAGGTTTTGTGTCGCTTTGCCTGCACCTGCCCAGCTTCTGTGCTGCTTAATGAAAGAGCATTTTAGAAGCATCTTTGCATGCTTGCTTGTTCACACGCGGTGCTCTGAAAAGTTGTCCTTGTGTACCTGAGCTACCTTTGTAAAAATGTAGGGGGGCGAGTCTTCACTTGTCTGGGAAGAGCTGTTAAGCCCCACATCAGAGCAGGCATAGCAGAACTTGTACCCAGAAAGGGCCAAAGACTCCCACGGAACCATGCTGAGGTCCCTCAGAGCAAGGGGAACCTGAAAAGTCTTGGGGTTTAGTATCTGAGATTCAAAATCATAAGTCTGGAAAGCGTTGGAAGAGCATCCATCACACAGAAAGTGTAGACATCTGGGAATAATTTATCCTGTGTGCAACAGAGAATGGGAAAAGAGCAAGGGATGGATGACGTTTTTGTACCTACTGTTACTCTCTAAGTGAAGAAATTACCCATCCTTGGGAAACGCTGTCAGAAGCCCAGAACAAGGACAACTTTCTTACATTGTGTGTTTGTTGCGTGCAGCAGTGACTGTCCTGTCATTTCCAGTCATGTGCCTGGCTGGAATTTTCTAGGTCACCTTACCCACCAGTCCTCCTCTGCTTCTTACAAAAATTTGTTCAACAGGTATTTTAAGCACATAGCCAGTACTTGCAAGGCTTTGAGTAAGCAGACACTACTTGTAGCTGCTGCACAGGGATCTGATTTCTCCTTAGTACATCTGCTAGGCTCATACAAAACTATCACATGTACTTTTTTCATCTCGGAGCCTTGGCCTTAGCAGCGTAGCACAGCGCAGGTGCACTGTGGATGGGGCCTCATGGTGAATCCAGCCTCTGCAGTCGTGTCCACCTCAGATTCTTTAACCCCAGGTGGAGGCTTAAAAGTAAACTTCTGGATCAAGCCTGTGAAGAAGATGAAGAGTTCCATCGTGGCAAGACTTTCTCCAATGCAGTTTCGCCGCCCTGCAATGCCAAAAGCACAGTTTTTGGGGGCGTGATGGGGTACATGGTGCCTCAGCCTGACACCTCTTCCCTACGGCTTGGTAGCAATAGTGTGGGGGACAGTACAGGCCTCAGAAATGCAAAACAGCATGGCATGACACTCAGCAGCCATCACTGATGATCTCCTACAGGCATATGAACAGGGCTGTTTCACTCTGAGCCTGCAAGGAATTGATCAGGGACACCCTAAAACTTCCCAAGGCAGATGGAAGGCTGAACTCTTGCTTGAGGTGTTGAATTTTTTGTAGGTCCCAGTAGTGTCTTTAAACACCAGGGTCTGGTGTGCCTCCCAGTATGGGCTGAGGGGCTGTTTGCAAGTCAGCACAACCCAGGGCGGGTATTCCTAAACCATCCCACCACGGGTGCCTGTGCCTGACGCTGGGACCCTGCCACCGGGATGATATCTCCCAAGGACACTGGGAACTCGGTGCCCCGTGCAGGACCGAACGCTGTCATTACCTGCGGAGAAGGGCAGGAATGCTTTCTTCTTTATGAAGTTCCCATCCGCATCAAGGAAATGGTTGGGGTTGAATTCATCCGGCGTCTCCCATTGTGTTGTATCCAGCAGCACGGAGGTGAGCAGAGGAATCACTGTTGTTCCCTGCAGCACAACCACGCTCTGCTTTAGCATGTGTGGATGTAGCAAGCTTCTGCCTTCCCTGTTCAGCCATGTAACTGTTCCTCCCTTTGGGCTGTGTCTGGAAGCAAACTTCTACCTCTGAAGAACTGAATTCTGCGCGGGTACGTGACCGTATGACCCCTAGTTAGCGTGGGTCCTGGAATTACTGACTAATCTCTGACTGAACAACAATTGCTGTTGGCTGTTCCTGAGTTACGAAGCAGAAG
The DNA here is from genome assembly GCF_015220075.1 of Falco rusticolus. Lineage (NCBI taxonomy): Eukaryota > Metazoa > Chordata > Aves > Falconiformes > Falconidae > Falco > Falco rusticolus. The sequence continues at coordinate 31,283,738 of NC_051190.1, read as the reverse complement.
ATGTGGCTTCCTCGGTGCCCAGCTGCTCTCTGCTTGCCTCAAGCAAGGCAGTGAGACAATGCCATGGTGCTCTGGAGGCAGCATTGCTCTGCAGGGCATGGATGGCAACAGAGAGCGAAGAGAATAAGGAACAGACTCCAGATCATGAAGACTGAGAGACGGGCAAGGGAAGTTGTGTGTGTAACCCTTGAGTCACACTGCCATCAGTCTGGACTCGGAGGAGACAGGGGATGAGGGAACTGGCTCTGCCCCACCAAAGGCCCTGTGCTTCCAGGTCCCCTACTCCCCGTGACGTTTTGCCCCGAGGGTCACTGGTGTGCTGCATCCCCCTCTTTGCCTGGAGAGCAGCAGGTACCTTGGGGATGAAGTAGCCTTTAAAGTGGGTGTCAGCCGAGGTGCACCGTGGAACGTGTGGCAGGAGGCTGACAAACCTCTGCACCTCGTGGATCACCGCGTTGGTAAATGGCATGTTTTTCCGGTCCTCGAAGGTAGGCAAGCACTCAGGGCCAAGAACTCGCTCAATCTCTGCGTGCACCTTTTCTGCAGGGCAAGAGAAAGGCACAGAGTTTCCCCCAGCGGTAAAGCACCTGCAAACCCCAGCTCAGGCTGACTGGTGGTTGGACTGCCCCAGGGCAGGAGGTCTGCAGCCCCTGGGAGCAGGTAGAGAACAACCCCTCGGACCCTCTGGTCCTGAACGGCAGCATACAACACTTGGATGGAGGTGGACAGGTTCCAGATGCTCAGACTGCGGGTGCTCTGGCACACGTGAGAGGCTACAAAACTTTTCCAGGTGTGCATCACCTCCGAAGTCGCTGTGGAGTACTTCAGTACGCGATGTAAGAAAAGCAAAACCATAAAGGCATCTTACCCTGAATCTCGGGGTACTTCAGCAGCAGCAGGATGGCCCATTGCAACGTTGTGGATGTTGTCTCAGTGCCAGCCATGAGCAGGTCGAGCGCAGAGGCTAATACATTCGCATCATGAAAAACTGTATTGCTTTTCTTTTGCTCCTTTAGGGAAATACAAAGAAAAAAACCACTGCTATTAGCATGGAAAGAGAACTAGGGTGGGAAACCTAGACTTCAGTGACATTACAGTGGGATGCATGGGAATTGCAAGTGCCACAATACCCCGCCTTGACATTTCAGTACAGAAATGCTTCAGTTTTCAGCAGAAATATTTTCACACTTGAGATTTTGCTCCCCAAAAATGAATTAATTGGACAAACTGATTTATTTTCCAACATCGTATGACATTTATCTGCTCTGGGCAGATAGTGGTTATCTGGTCAACTCAGGACTTCTATCCCCTGCCTGTGGATCCTGAGAAGGTGGGAAAATGATGAGAGGTGCAGGACAATGCCTTCCCAAGTCAGGGAGCTGGAATTTGTCTGCATATTCCAGGCCCTCCTAGGAGCCACAGGGAAGCCACAAAGGCCCAGGGTACCACTGGCCCATCAGCCCTGCTGCCCCTGCTTCATGCTGCTGGTGGGGAACGCTGTCGTTCCTGCATGCAGCAGCTGAGGCACTCGCACAAGGCACCAAGCCCAAGTACCCATCCTGCCCCCGACCCCTCTCAAGTACACGGGTGCAAACACTTGGAGAAAAAGGGCAAATACAGACTGGTCCTTCCCTGCTGCACTCCCACACTATCATTCCTGTTGGTAAATCCACTACGTGGGAGCTGGCGATGCGTTTGCTCAAACGCAGTGGGAACCCCTGCATCTCTGCAGCTGGGCATCTGCTGCCCTCTCCCAGTCCGTAGGGAGGGATGCGTCTGCCTGGAGCGTGTTGGGAAAATGCCATTAGCCCTCTCCCTCTCTCCAGCAAGGAAGGGACTGCAGCTGACACCTGAGGACAAGTTTTAGACATGCATGTGATACGGTCTAGTTCATTATTTCATGTTTTTCCTTCAGTAGGCAGTATTTAATATATTAAAATAGGAGAATGTTTACCCCAAATTTAAATATTTTCATATAGACTGTGGTAGAGCATGTTCATTAGTCAAGCGACACAGAGCATTTCCGTGTAAGATGTGACACTAGGGATCATCATACTGTTAAAATACCTCTTGTTTGAATACCAATGCATCAATGTAGCTCATCAGGTTGTTTTCATTCATATTTTCTTTGCTTTCCTTGATGCACTTCTTTAAGATCACACACACCTCTTCTACTTTTTTCAGAATCATTTTGTGAGGTTTGAGGAGAAATCCAAGGAATGGGTAGAAATTAAATAACTAAAAATAACAAAACCAAAAAAAAATCAGAGATAAAAAAATTAAATTCACCCTTTACCTTGTAAAACTCATGTCACAATGGAGAAATCATTTCTGTGAGGAACCAAATGACATGTGATCAGTGTCTCTCTTTTTTGGTAACTAAAAAATTTTAGTGTATAAAAATGCCTCCCCTTGCTAAAAATTCTCTACAGAAATGAATGGAGCCTATCAGACTTGTCTAGACAGAGCCTATAAACATGAATTTAAAAAAATACAATTAAGAGAAAGGGATAGTAAACTCGTGAAACAATGAAATTAAATTTTTAAAGAGGTAATAAAGCAAAAAGATAAAGCATTACACATTATGCAAACTCCAAATGTTTAGCAAGTCAAAATACTTAGGTTTTAAAGTTGTTATATCATCATTTTTAACTTTCACATGAATTATAAATCAATTACACTTAGTTCTCAGCATCGTTAAATTTCACAGCACAATAAACAGTTACATTTTATGTGCAGGGGGGTTACTTACACCATTTCTCAATGTTATAAATAAACTGGCTGCAGAATAAGATTCACAAATCTCTTGTTCTTGCTAACTGGTTATAATTTTTGCTGTCTTCTGCAAAAACTAAACCTGGCATAGAGATTAAAAGAAAAGGGATATCGTACTACTGCAAATTGCAACTACTGTAATAGTTCTCACTCAGGTAATAAATTCATCAGCATTATTTTTAACAGTTTTTTGGATGACTGTTCCAATATTACCTTCAGTAACTAATGCTCTATTCCTTGTGACGGAGGATTAAGTTCAACAAGAGCTCTTGGCTCATATGAGAGCCTCTTAGTTGGAAAACTCTTCTTATGCAGTTTGCTAAATAAAGTGACTAAAAACAACAACGTGGAGGGCAGTGTCTATACCACTGCCGTGGATTTCCACTGACGCTCCTGGATGCTGCCCACCCCAAGTCCCACTCTGCTGGAAGCCTCAGTATTACATTTTATGGCCGTAGAAGAATCAAGCACATCCCTTCTGCTAGCATGGTCACATCAGCACTCTGCCCAAGTGCCACCACGTGGTGTTGGACCTCCTTCATAGGAGGATTTCTTGAAGGAGGAAAAACCCAAACCAAAGAATCTCATCCCTGCCCATGGCAGCAGTGTTGGATTAAGTGATCATTAAAGGTCCCTTCCAATCCCAACCACTCTATAATTCTATGAATCTTACATTTCAGTAACGTAAAGGATCTCCAAAGCCATCCAGCAATGGTAAATCAGGTTGACCTACCAACTCTGATGACATAGTGGAGCATCTCAGCACAGACGGTAACTTACATGCAAGAACGGAGAGCCAAGAAGGTGCATAACTTCATCTATGAGCCTTAACAGAGTGAGAAATGTTGGGTCTTCATAATCAAACCTTCTTCCAAAGAGAATAGCAAAGGTGATATTGGTGGGAGCCATATTCAAAAATCGTAATGGGAGAGGTCCACCTAGAAATTAACAAAATTGTAACTCTATTGGTCATTTCTGGAGCAACCCAGAGGCCTTCAAAGTGGCTCTGTAAAGCAGTATGAAACATCTGATGCCATCTCCAGCTCACCTTTGAAGGATTTGATCAACTCGATGAGAAAGTGAAGCTCCTCAAGCATCCTTTCTTCTCCAAGACGCTTCCCCATGCCGAGATCCCGCATGGTTGCTACGGTGAACCGCCGTGTTGTCTTCCAGAGCTCTTGAGAAGAGAAGAACACACCTACAGAGGGATTGCATGCCCTGTTTGCCGAGGTGGTATGGGATTTTCTCAGAAACAACAAAGGAACAGCTGGGGAGTGCAGGTATTTTGCAACCTGGAGGAACCTGCCTGGGAGATGACTGGGGGGGCTCTGTGGGGGCTGGTTTGGGAAAGCACCACCCCAGGTAGGTTCAGGAGGGCAGGAGGCAATATTTTAAAGAGTCAGGGGCTGTCCACACCCAAGCTGTGGGTTTGGCTTGTTTATAGCTTTGTCTCTTTGCAGCCACAGACAGTAGAAAGCTCTATGCATGTTCTGTGTCTCGGGCTGACTTGTTTTTTCCTTAGAAAAACGACCCAGCTGTCTCAGAGAGCAAGGCTGGGTGCAGATGACACCGCTCCATCCCTGCCACAAACAGGACAAACGATTTCATCAAACAACTTGCATTTTAGAGATGAACTGTATCCTGGGCAGGGGCACAAGGAGGGGTGGCAGGGAGACATCTTTGCTTACAGGTGGGGAACACTACAAACACTGAAGGTGTCTGGGGAGAATTCAGAAGTCCTTCCTTCTCAGGAGGGCTTCCAGGGCTGAACATAGTCTACATCTTCATACGGTGGTTGGGAAAGTACCGTAGCATACCCTTCCTCATACTGGGCCTCACTCTTCCAAACAAGATGAACCCCCCGCACCACATGCTGTATGCATTATATACATATTAGGTCATGAGATCTTTTCCTTTCAGCCCTGGATTATTCCCTTCAATGTTTTTCAATGTCTAGTCTTGGGCAATGTATCACTTTTTAACATGCGATTCAGAAACATGCCAAAAATCTGTTTACAGATGTAATTGTTTGAGGTACAAACAGCCTGTGCTATTGCACTCTTGCCAGTTCTTGCAGTCTTTGTCATGAGTCATGCGTGATCCATGCTTTGTCTGAACTCCCAGTAACTGCAGAAAAGAGATTGCATAAGGACCTCAGCCTTCACATTGTGAAAAATAATTTCCTTCCCTCTGCGCTGCAAAAAAACCCACCCTTGCAATGTGACCCAAGTGCCACTAAAAGCAAAAAACTGATAAGGAAAATAAGACCTCCAGAAGTATTTTTCTTAAGAAAACAAACAACTGTCCCCAAGCCCCACAAAACGTGGCCCTCAACAATCAAGACACAGCTCAAGACTCTTAAATACTGTTGCAATGGAAACAACACATTTGAGAAACAGCAGAGCAAGCACGTCTTTATCTTTTCAGCCTGCCTGTACCGTTCCCATGCTGGATGTGATGGAATATAGGTATGGCTGGTCTGTCCGCAAACACGTCTGCTGTGTTCAGCAGGGCGTCCTTTACTGCCTCATAGCCAGTCAGCACCACCACCTTCTGCAACCCCAAATGGACGGTGAACACGGGGCCGTATTTCTCTGAAATCTAGAAGGAGAGAAAAATCAGCGTGGAGGTCATCGGTGGGAGTGGTATGTCCTGCTGGGGTGGATGAAGAGTTGCCTTCCCTCTTCCTTCTGCGGCCAGGAGGGCTGCAGGGATGCTAGAGAGAAAGCCCCGAGACACTTAAGTGAAAGAGGAATCAAAGCAAACAAACACTGGTCTGTTTAACCCAACAGCTTCCATAAACCCACTGTTTTTCTGAGCTGGCTGGGCTCGGTTTGGCACACCGGGTTAAAAGGGGCAGAGCATCACAAGACATTTTGGGCAGCATAAAAGCATCACCAAGATCTGCCAGGCAGCTGTGGAGGAACTGCTGCCCAGGCAGGCTGTAAGGCTTCGTCCACCACGAGAGGATGAAAGAGGAGAGGTGTCCTTATTTCGTAGAATCGGAATCATAGGATGGTTTCTATTGGAAGGGACCTTAAAGACCACCTAGTTCCACCCCCCTGCCACGGGCAGGGACACCTTTCACCAGCCCAGGTTGTCCCCAGCCCCGTCCAGCCTGTCCTTGAGCCCTGCCAGGGATGGGGCACCCACAGCCGCTCTGGGCAGCCTGGGCCAGTGCCTCACCACCCTCACAGTAAAGAATTTCCTCCTGATATCTAACCTAAATCTTCCCTCTTTCAGCTTAAAGCTGTCACCCCTTGTCCTATCGCTACGTGTCCTTGTAAAAAGTCCCTCTCCAGCTTTCTTGTAGGTCCCTTTAGGTACGGGAAAGCTGTTATAACAAGTTAAATAAAAGTTAAGCAAAACTTCTGTTTCAATTAATGCAAAGAGGTATATAATACAATTCACCATGGATGGATATATCAAGGCATAAGAAACCATCGCTCTTTCAGCGTGCCTTAGAAAATTACCACAATACCACACTCCACTTCTTATTTCTGCTGCACAGTAGTTTTCAAGCCAAGGCACAGCAGGACTTTATACTGAGGTCTGAGAAACGGGGCAGCAGGAGCTCTCTGGAGGCTCACAAACATGGTCCTGCCAGGCCTTACAAGGAATTATACTTGACTGAGAGCAACCGAGTTGAAACTGCATAAAGCATATTGTGAGCTCAAGCCTGGTGTCCTGTAAAAGGAGACCAGTTCTGGCAATGTAAACCAGAAGAGGCTCCAAAGCTTAGCAACCCCTCCTGCTGCACCAAAGCAACCAGGTAGCCCAGGCAGAGTCTAATCAGTGCTTCAGCAACATAGCCATACTTGCTGAATTTATGCAAAAAAATAGTTCACAGACACCGATTTCAATAATTTGTTCAAAATAATGTTTTGGATGCTGCATCATCTACTGTGCAGTTTTCACAGGGAAATCCTTTAGGGATTCTCCTTTCAGGGAGGATTTTCTGCTCCAGGTCATTTGTTTGCTAATACCTTAAAAGTCTTCTGGCAAGTCAGCTTTCAGGTCACTACTGCAGTTCCACCAGCCCAATACATCTCACCCCACTGTAGCTGCAGCCTGGGGGACCCTCTCAGGGCAGAGCAGACTGCAAAGGGCAGAGGACGGCGAGAGGGTCCCCTGGGCTGCCACCACAGCCCCCTGTCCCAGCCGGTTTCGGCAGCAGACCGCTTTGGCTGTTGGCTTCTTGATGCTGTAGTCCAGCGTGGGAAAGAAGGCATCGCTGTGGCCAGCGTGCCCAGCACCTCCCGAGCCTGTGCTTCACTAAGATGCCATCACCTTGCTCACCTCCTTTCCAGCCTCTGCTTTGCTTATTCTGCCCAGCACATCCATGCACCACCCCAAAACCCCTCTGCCCTACCCTCCTCTGCAGAAGGACTTCTGGTCTTGCCAGAAACAGGAACCACATTCCCAGCTGCTTCCCACCTCCCAAGCTCTGGATGTTGAGCCCACTGCGAGCTGGCTGGTGTAAAGGTGAAGGTGCACCTCCACAGGCATCTCCATCATGGAGGCCCCTCACATGGCACAGCGATGGGAATGAGACGGGGAAAGCCAGCTCCTCTTCCCTACACGAAGCTCAGGCTGCTGGCAACCTGATGTCAGGAGGCTTGGTGTAAGGTGCAGGATATTCACACCCCAGGTCCTGACACAGGGAAAGCCTGCTGAGCTACGTTTTGGCTCTGAGACACTAGATACATTGGAATTTTCCCCTTTTTTCTGGAACACAGATGTGAGGCAACTGTGACTTCTACAGAGAACCTTGTCCTGCTTAAGTCCAAGTCATTCACTGTTCCAAATGATTTCTCTTACATCTCTTCTTTGGACTGTGCTATATTAATTCCCATTCTCATGAAAAACTGGCAACACAAATAAGGAATATGAGCTATTTTGGCAACCATAATTAAGCATCCATCTTTCAAGTTGGCTACGTGAACACTCAAATATTTTAAAGTATTTCACAACAGAAAGAAGATGCCAAAATTTAAGTCCATCATCTGATCTGATGCAGATACTCATAGTTTTCAATGTGTAAGTAAGTTCTCACGTAAGCACTGCTCGTATTTAACATCACCCTCTGCAGAGCTGGGATTTAACAGTTTCCTTGGTTATTCTGAATCCTTTAAAACATCACAGTTTTTTTTAAAATGCATTTGCCACCAAAAATCATCTCAGAACTGTCACCGGAGGAGAATTTTCAATAGATACATGCTGCCATTCAACACCCTAGAAACAAGGACACTTCTTCTTACCTTCATTAATGACTTGTCTTGCCTTCTGATGTCCAGCAAATGCAGGTTGCCAATGACTGGAAGAGGAAACGGACCAGGAGGCAAATTTAAAGCTGATTGCTTAAAAACTTTTAAAACATAGAGTGCGGCTGCTAAAAGCAACACACACACCCCACAGATGAAGAGGGCTGTGAAGGCCACCATGTTTTGGTGGAGCTTGCCTTTCTGGAAAGCCACCGAGAAACCTTCATTAGAATGCTTGTGTTATCGCGTTATATTTATTCAGAGTAAATGATGTCAGGGGTTTTGTTGCACTTTGCACAATCTTCCCCTCCACCCCCAGCTCTCCACAAAAACTGGAACGTATGCCTGCAAAAGGCAAAGTCCAGGCACAACTCATGGAGGTGCAGGCTTGCAGGTCCCTGCTGAGTGCAGTGGCACAGGTTTGCCCCATTGCCAAAGCCCAGCTCGGATTCTTCTGCCTGCAACAATTTCCCAGCACCTGGGAGTCCCATATCTGCTTTATTACTAGGCATCGGTCATGAAATTTCTCTTAAGATTCCTCTTCATCCCTCTCATCTTCATCTAACTCATCTCTGAACAGACAGCTCTTTACTTTCTGCCTTCTAGCCCTTCACCCTACAAATGCTGGTCACAAAATAATCCTTCAGGGTATTGCTCACCCACAGTACACTGAAGGAGAAGCAGGTCCTGCAGGCGAAGAGACTTGCTCCAGGCCATGCGTAACGCTGGGTGAAGAGCTGGTGGAGAGCATCTGCCCTCCTCTCCCACCTTCCCTGCCCTCCCAGCGAAGCATTTTCTCCCAGTGAATGGGAACAGAACTGGGCCACATTCACATGCCAAAAAATCAGGAGCCATTTGTTGCCTTTGCAGGTCTGAAGCTCTGTTGCTTCTCTCTGCACTTGTCTTATTCATTGACACTTTGAAGCTGGGCTGTCCTAAAGAGCTGTCCGCACACCGTATGGAAAGCTACCCCCCTTTACCTCGGGGGAGCCCTATAGCCTGGCTTGAATGGCTCACCAGCCCGGTGCACAACACCTAACAAGGCATTTTTAGTTCTTACTCTTCCTTACTGTGGGCTGCGTTATAGAAAGCTTAATAAAATGCAGAATTTATGACCTCCTCTTGGTTGTTTGGTTTTTTTTTCCCCATCAGAGGCCAGTGAAAAACTAAACCACAAATGCAAACTCCAAAATCTTAGTGCAGTGCCATGCCTCCCTCTTCCATGAGCGGGTCTTGTAGTGAGGGGCATTGCTTCCTGCTCCCCATCCAGTGTTAACTGGTACCATTTTCACTCTATACACTACGAAATGGATATAAAAATCATGTCTTGGAGAGCTAGATTATTGAATCCATACAAATGTGGAAGGTCTGTAAAAGATCCGCTGTTCCCACTGGTTCCTGACAGTGCGACCTGTCAGAGACATTAGTGGAAACACACATCATTTCTGTAAAATTACCCTGACCTCACAAATGATGCAATGGTCCTGTAGGTAGGAAAAGAACATTTGACATCTTTTTTTGAGCTCTTTTAGATCACAAGGATTTTGTACTGCTCCGTACTGTGCTGTGAGATGGTATCAGCCTAGAGGATGCTTTGGGACTGTTCCAAGGTGCAGCAAGGTTCACGCTTACTCTGGACACAACACCCCTCCAAGCCTGGGCTCTCCCACCCGCCTCGGGCAGGCCACGGGCTGACTGAGGGGACGTGATCTCAGCTCATACCCAGTCCTCTCCCAAACCCTGCGCTGTCCAGGAACCATCCACCCATTCCAAACCCACTGATGTTACAAACAACAGCATCTGTGGTAAGAGCAGGAGACTGGGAGTCTGGACATGTGCGTTTGCGTCCTGGCTTGGACAATGACTTGTCTGTGTGGCTGTGAGGAGCGCAGGGCTGGGCTGTGTGCCAGGACTGCGCTCTGAATGCGGCCGCTGTGCCCCCAGCCCAGGGGCTGACAGCTCCTGCCCATCCCCTGCAGTCGTGGCATGGGGGTCTCTGGGGATCCCTCCGGAAAGGAGGTGAGCAGGACACGGTGTAGGAATGGCATCTTCTCATACCATCCGAATTGCCAAAAGCAAGAGGCAGAGAGATGTCACTCTGACACTAGAAATGTCTTTCTGATTCCCAAGGAGCAGGAGTCAAGGAAGCAACCAGCTCACCTCCGCCAGCCCTCTGCCCTCAGCCTGCCCAGTGTGAGGACACGTTACTCATTACCTGCTGGGTGAAGCAACCCGTGAAATAGGCAAAGATAACAGCATCTTAGGTGGCCTACGAAAACATTTTCACCTAAGAGTTTTAAGTTAAAAATTAAAATGAAAATTAATCTTTATCTAGGAGTAAATGATCTCTGTGAAAAAAAACCAAACACAAACAAAACAAAACCTGCAAAGTCAGGGCAGGGCTGTGTCACAAGTCACAGGAGAAACTACAGAAAGGGAAGCACAGAAGGAAAAGCCCTTACACAGAGTGCCCCGGGACCAAACCACCCATGGGGCTGTAGTTGGCAAAGAAAGTAATTCCTTGTATAATTATTTGGAGGTCAAGCCCTTCAAAATCAGCCACCCGTGGACAGAGATGACTAGGGAGAAGAAACCAAGGTCTCCTTCCCTGCCTCTGCACTTGGGGACAGCAACGGGCAGGCAGGGTTAAAATTCAGACTGTGATAATCATAATTTCTGGATGTATCCAACAGGAACTTTGCCCAGCTAGGGGCCCCAGGACAAGCACGCCGCTCGAGCCCTGCTCCTGCAGGAATCGGGAGACAGAGCCTTCAAACCCTTGCACTGTGGTATTCGGGAGGATCTTTATCAGGTCGATGAATCAGTCCCTCAGAGCGTCACCTGGCAGTTTTTAAAAGCATCATGTTATTCACCAGCATGTAGAGCAGTCGTGCCCGGAGCGGGTCGGGATGTGCTCTCCAGCCTGGCAGCGATGTCCCAGTCACACACAGCATCGTCCTGTCAGTGGGCAGCACTAATGAATTAACATACCTCCTGGGCATTTGGTGCTAAGAGAATTTAATTTCTACTTGAGAGAAAAAGGCCTCTGTCCCAAACCAGGCTACCCATTTCTTTGATTCTAGAGTATTCCTCAAGGTGAGCGCGATGGAATAGCCTCCCCTCCCTCACGCTTGGCAGCTCCGTTCTGAAGCTGCTTTTCCTGGTGAGCCCCGAACCGAGGCGTTTGGCCTCCCTGGGGCCAGCCTGGCAGAAACTGCTCTCAGACCTTTTACTCTTTTTCTGAGGCTTCAGAGTTTGCTCTTCATCACCACACTGGGCTCCTCCTTCCCCGGCACCAGCACATTTTAAAGCAGGATTTGCCGTGCTTTTAAAATTCTCCTTCCCTGGCATTCTCATCCCACCTGCTCGGCCTCTGATCCTTGAAGCTTCAGTCCTAGGTTTTAGCTGGTGCTTAATTACGCACAAACACATTTAAGATAAATACTTCTTTGCTCCTCTCTTATTGCACGAAGATTTCAGCTTCTCCCCTTTTCCTTTCTCTCTGAAAAAAAAGCCTTTCCTGCCCTGCCCTGCCCTGATGGTACCCACGGGCAGCCCAGCCAGCACAGCAAGCTCTGCACATCCGAGCCTCTGCCCGGGTGGCAAAGCCACGTTGCCGTGCCCAGCGCTGTGGGAACAGCCACCTCTGCTGCCGACAGCGCCCTGGGACACATCCTCACACGACCGCTGCCTTCCTGGCATCCTCAGAGCCCAAGAGCAGCAGCTCTTCCTAAGCAAACACGAAGTCACGGCAGGCGAAGCCTCCCACCTCCACAGTCCCACGCTGCCACACGGCACACGAAAGCCAGCCTTGCCCCAGTGCTGGGTCTGTCAGGCTGCAGCCCTAATACACCATTCCTCCCCCCACAAGTGGGCTTTTCCTCCCCCTCCCCGTCTCCACGCAGCCCCCACCAAGCAAGCAGCAGCGTGGCGGGGGGCCGTGCCCCGGGAGGCCGGTGGGATCAGCGGGAAGCTGCAGGACCCCGTGGAGGGCAGAGCAGCCAGCAGCCCTCCGGCGTGGGTGGCCCCGGCAGCGCTTTCTCTGCTCCACGCCTGCAGCTTGCAGGCCGCCACAGGAAAAAACTAAGCCCTTCTCCATTTATTTTTCTTGCAAGCTGTGTTTTAAATGTTACCCGGAACGGCCCTTTGAAGCAGCACGAGCTGCCTCAGACCTTCCTCTTCAGCTAATTAACACGTGCTGACAGCTGTGACAGCCTGGCACAGGGAAGCCAGGGCAGCCCCTAGCAAGCTCTGGCCCAAACTCCACCACCCACATTCCACCTTGCACAGCCAAAACGGTGCTGACCCTGAAACCAGCCAGCATCTTAAAATCTTTAATCCATGAGCAAGCTTTGTCTTCCAGGTTGGAGCTGCTATTGTGAACTTGTGTCTCATAACAGAGCTCAGGGGCATCAGCTCTCACCGGGTTTGGAGAGGTTTGGGGGTTTCTCTTTAGAGCTGCAGGGCAGGCATCTGTCAGAGGAAGGTTAATGTGCTTAGATGGTGTTAAGTAGGATACAAGCTTCTACAGTCCTGTGTAGATTGTCTCTTAAAAATCCCCATCGTATTTCTCGGTTCCTGGGGTCCATCACTCATTTCAGGGATGCTAGCCCTTCTCCAGCAGCAGCACTTTACCCTTCACTTGAATGTGAAGTGCACTCCAGCTAAAAAAAAGCCATTATAGAAGGTTTATAGAAGGAAAATCCAGATAGAAAAGGGAAATGATTGGTTCAAAGGCCACATGAGACAGTGATAGAAACATGAGCAGAATCGCAGTCGTCACTAACAGGCGTACCAAAAAGGGCAACACAGTAAACGTGCCCCCAGCAGATAATAAAGCAACTCAATCTATCACAGTTCAGATATTTTATCACCCATGGAGCACTTGAAACATGACTTGCAGTTGCAAAACCCAGCCTATGGTTTTAAACCTGTAGTCTCAGCAGTGGCAATGCTGAGAAACAAGCCCACCTCCATTCGTGAGCCGTATTAAATGAAGCCAGACCTCTCCTGGAAGCATTTTAGGGATTTGCAGATTGTGGGGTTCGGAAATGTTAACGCATCACTGCACTGCATCGCCAGCCAAAGGGACACAGCGCTCCTCTTGAGGTTACAGATTAATATTTAATCCAGTCAGTAATTTTAAGTTACAGTGTAGTGGTATTATCCGGCCAGGTTAACAGCAGGGACAGTCACCAACCTGCAGTAGGTGAATGAAGCGCTTGCTCATTTTAAAGGCTTCCAGCGCTAGCCAGCTTCATTTCCCTGCTGCTACTGATTCTGCAGGAACAAGGCAAAAAAAACCCTCGGGGTTTGCCCCATAAACCGTTAGCCAGTAAAAGTCTAATTAAGTCAGAGATACATGGTCTCAAACCAGTAAAAAATACAGCATCAGTGGCTGCACTGTTATTAACCTCATCAAACGCGGATGCATTGCAGCAGCTGTGGGCTGTGCATTGAAAATTGCATCACGTTCAGTCTTCCCCAATAAAACTTTTGCTCTCCCAAACCAGCAAAAAAGGAAAAAGGCAAGTTTTGCTAATGAAAACTGCTTTTTTCTTAATAGCGTACCAACTATGAGCATGAAGAAGACACAAAAGATCTTTTCTGAACAGGCTTTTCCCACCCATTACAACAGTCTTAAAGCTCCACAGCCTCAGCGAAACAGGAGGTGATGGGAAGCGAAGCCAGAAGTACTCAGAATACCTCATGGACTGCAGTTTTGTAACTATGATAACACAGGCCTAGTTGCTGGAATAAAACCTTCTAAGTCACCGTGAAATATTTGCAAGTATTCTCCCTTTTATAAAGAAGTGTCCACTGTAATCTCAAAAATACAAAAGCACGAAGGAATTCCTAGGTCTTTATATCTCAGCTGTTGACTGACACTACAACCCAAGTGGAGCACAGCCGTGCAGGTCAGCCAGGCTACTGCCCTGTCCCTGCGAGCCATGATCCCATCACCACCACGTCCCCACGTGCCGGGCAGGTGAGCCACCTGCAGGAAGCACCACTTGGTCCCAGAACTTTCCATCAGGGAGCTTCCTCACTCCAGTGAACAGGGGGTGTCCTCAGCTTGCCACCATGGTTTAAATTTCATCTGATCTCTTTTACTTTGAGTTTCTGCTGAAAGGGAAGGGACCCAGCAGGAGCTGAGCTCTGGGATGAGATGTCTTAGGGAAGATGCATCAACTTCACCAAGGCCAAATCTTGTCCCTCTTGCCATTACCAACAGCAGGAATTTGGGGCACGCTGCCTACATGGGCTCCAGCAACACTCACTTTCTCTCAAGTGTCCCAATGATGGTGCATCCATGGTCCCTCTGTGTGGTGTTCCCAGTTTGGCTGGACACCGTGGTACCCTGTGTGCTGCCGACACCGGCTCCACGGGGGATTCCTGAACAAGCGCAGCTACATCTCCTACCCTGCTCGAACTAAGACCCGAGCAAGAGTGAGACTGGCAGAATTTAGCCCTAATTTGCAGTGTTATGGCCCTGTAAGGAGCACAGAGAAGTGTCTTTAAAAGGTGACTGCTTTCTAATTGCTTCTTAAAAAAGCCTTTAACGTTGACTCTCTTTGGCATGACTCAGGGCTGCATTTCTAAATCCAGATTTTCCCCATTAAGTTTACTCTGGCTGTTTGGTTGGGTTGTATCCACATGCTATTTTTGTTGGGGTTTTTTTTGTTTGTTTTGGGGTTTTGTTTTTTTTTTTTTTAATCATCAAGCCTGTTTACAGCATAGAGGAACAACATGGGAACAAAAATAAAGCTGGGACAAACCCAAAGGAACGAGACCAGTAATGGTATTGCCAGCATCTCTGGCTTGAAGAGCAAGAGGCCCTGCAGCTGTGCAGTACCTCAGGGAGACCCAATTCCCTACTCCCTTCAGGGTATATATTTCAAACCTCAGTTGTGTTTGATTTACCCATCATCTGCAAACTTAATACCAACCAGTTAAAATACCTGCATGTCCTTCAGCTGCCAGCTTCAATCTGTGGTACATTATAGGAGAGAATATTTTCTAGAATCCAAAGGCTGGGGGATTGACTGGCACACCAGTATCACTTTTGGCTTCCTTAAAACCAGTAACCAAAGTATTCTGAACAGTAGCCTACAGCTACTGAATACTTTTCTGTCTCAAAATAGACACAAGTCACCTCCCACCTTCTGCCATGAGCTTTTTGGTCACTGAGGTTTTGGTGGTTGAGTCCAGTTTCCTTTGCTATATTCTATGAGCACAGCCCATCTGGCTGCTGAGCCTTTGATCCAAGCGCTACCAGCTCTTTCTGTGAAGAACAGAGTCAAAAGGACACAAAGTGTTAGCGGGGAAGGTTTGAAAAAGGAAATATTTCCTATATTTGCATTTACATTTTTAATATAGTCCTGTTGTCTAGAGGCCAGATTTGGGGAATGGAAACCAGGAGCCTGGTTTCTATTTTCAGCACAGCCACTGATTGCTCTGTGTTGCTGGCAAATCTTTTAATCTCTTTCCCTCTGTTTTTCCCTTCTGTAATAAAGGGATGATCAGACCTCCCCAGCTATGCCTTGTGTGGCAGCATCCTCTGATGAAACGCAGCAAGGACAAAGTATTAATAATCATTCCATATAGAAAAGCCAAGAGGTCACAGATATTTAAGTACACTTTAGCTATTCAGTGCTCCTTTATGCATGCACCATGCCTTGATGTTAATAGAAGTTATTTATTAATATGGAATGGGAAAGTAGGCCCTTCAAGGCACAAAAATAACCATATCCAGAGCACCACTGAATAAATATAATATAAAGATGAAATCACTCCAAATACTGAACAAACGGAAAGGCAAGAAGATATTAAAGAGGAAAAAGTCACCCAGCCCTCCTCCCAGCTGGCATCTAACCACTCTCAGAACAAAAACATGGATGAAAAGGAGTGGCAGGTACCAAGAGGGGATGCTACAAGTGGTCCCAAGGTTGCCAGTCCTCCACTTCTTTACACCTCCAGCATCTTCCTGAGGAGAAGTCAAGGAGGTGGGTGAAGGACTGAGCTCCCTCATTGCGATATAGCAAAGCGCATGCTCAATCTCACGTGGAATCAGCCCTGTAGATTGTTCCATCAGTCCACGCCTGCATCCTCCAGGTCTGCCACGTTGCCACTTGTCCTTTCCTCCCACAAAACTACGCTGGGGCTCCTTCCACACAGCCATCCTGCACCAACAGGTACCAAACCCCCTTTTCTGGGCTGCTTTGCAAAGCTACCGCCTTTCAGATCCCTGCAAACCCATCGCAGCTGGGCTACAACTACCTGGGATCTGCCAGACCTTCTCAGCCCCCTGCCTGCTTAACGCTAGCTGCGGCACCTCTGGCCAGATGTTATCTTCTCACAGCCACTGTCCCCATCACTTGTGTGAACACTCCCTTGTATGAATGATCTCTGACACTACTGTCAGGACCACGGGATGAGCAAAGCCCTGCCACTCCTACCGTCTAAGCCACTCTTGCTCATTTTACTTACATGAGCAGCTGCACTGGCAGATTTTGGGGAGGATTTGGGGGATCTTGGTGATGAGCAATCTGCAGCGGACATCTCTCCACTGGCCCACTGCAGCCACAGGAGGACGTTATCCTTAAAACCTTGAGCATCTTTCTGTCTATTCCTTAGGTCCGGTTATTAAAATAATTTCAAATAAATCAGTGTCGCATGATGTTGTGCAACAGGCAAGCTGCTCATTCTTAGCACAGCCTCTTGGATCTTGTTGATATAATGTGCATATGCTTTTGAGGCAGAGACCAGCATTTATTTTAAGCGGTGCTTTAGTATCAAGATGATCACCACTAGCTCATCACATTTACTATTCAGGATTATTGGACCACAAGTGACCTTTCAGATTCTTAAACTTGGATTACGAAGGGCTTTATATACTAAGCCTAATGACTTGAATTATAGCCTTAGCATCCTGACAATCAGAACAGGACTATAAGCATTTTACTTTCTTCTATCCACAAAACAGCTTGGGACGGATTTCAAATCCATTCCAAGGGTATGTCAAGCCAGTGCCCATCATAATGATCTAGTTGAGTTGCAAGAAAGATAAGATGACCTGGGTAAAGGTCATGTCTGAGAGAAATGGCAGGATTTTCTAGATAAGCCAGCTGAGACATCTGTCTGCCTTCCTCCAAGACAATCATTTTAGCATTTCCAAATATTAAAAAAATCACTCTGAAATGCTACAGCACATTTTAATCCATGGGGCTGCAGTAGCAGGACACAGTATTTTGTCATTTTCAAATCTCTGCAGCAAAAAAGGTTTGTGGGACTGATAACCATCTTCTGTAACTGGCTGAACTGGAAATACCTTTCAGCTCTCAAAAAAACCCCAAACAAAACACAAGTATCAGCAGCTTCTACGGCACCCGATACCCAGGCATGCATGCTGTAGTTGCCATTTTCAATCACCGTTCATGCAGTTCAACATTACAGTGAAATTTGCTTCCTGTGTAAAACATGTCTAGAGCTCCTGTTCCCCATTACCTGCCTTCAGCTGCCCCCTGCCAGGACCAGCGCTGGAGCCCACCAGAGCATCCTTCGAAGCGTTCCCACAGACGATTCAAAACACCAGTAGCTTGCAGCTGTATAGCAGGTCAAAAGTTTAATTTGACCATTAAAGCAATTTTATGAGGTATACAAGACCCACAGCCGCAGCAACGATGCAAATAAAGGTTGATTGATACATTCTGCTGGCTGAAATGCCGTTCTATTAACAAGGAAGGGGAACATCAGCACAAGTGGAGCGCAAAAGCGTGCAAGACGTGCTGTTTGCAGAAGAACTGCATTTGTCACATTCCCTTCGTTCTTCTCTGGGAGTAGCAACCATCTGTAACACTCCTGCAGGGAACAGCACAAACCAAGACTCACCTGCCATGCTCTCATCTGTTACTGGGATCCCCCTCAAAAAAAAAAAAACTAAACAGAAATGAACTGAGGCACTCTGTCTGCTCTGAGTTACCCAGTTAACGCAACAAAAGTCAGTATTTTCTCATAAAACAATGTCAGAGATGTGTAGTCTTGATCTCTCTGTGGTCATTCCCCCCGCACCCTTTGTCCAAAGACAGCTGAAATAATAAAAAAGGGATTTAGAAAACAAAGGGGGAACCCCTGTGGGGTTTTTTTAGAAAGCCAATGAATATTTTCTAGGACTGAATGAATCTCTGGAAATAATTGTCAAGTCCACTGTAGTTTTCCTTCCACATACTGTGTTCTACAGCTGGCAATCTTGGCTGTTCAAAAGAAAAATAATACAGTATAATAAAGTGCAGAGAGATACTTCATGCCATATCACTGCACAGGTGATAATTTTTGAGTGACTTTTATTTAATTATTACAGATTCCGTATCCAGATAGCTATATACCTGGCCTACTTTGAAAGGAAAGTTAGTTTCTGCATTTCTGAACTTTGAAGGACTGTCGTCTTCCTCATCCTCTTTGCTAATTCAGTCAGCTGAACTTTTCCACGTATCAGTTAAAGTGAGTTATAATCTGCTCAGAAGCTCATACCAGAAGGAAAAGAGGATGCTGGTGCAATATTCATAATGCAACCGTCTGCTCACTGCAGAATTTCCATCTCTGAGATTAAAAAGTGTATTAGAACCACTGGAAAATGAAATTATCTAAAGAGTTTTCTTCTTTTTTGATAATAAAAATATCTAATAATAGACTGAGTCTACAAACTGTCCAAGGAGGTCATAATTTCTCAGAGCAGCATCTCACTGCGACAGTACCTTCGCCATCTTTACCCCTCAAACGGCTGCAGCCTGTACAAGGGGTGGAGCCGTCTCATTAGCAATCAGTAATTTGGCCAATAAGTCTCCATTTCTATGAAGGGGCAGCCTAGGGAACGATCCTCCTGAAGGTGATAATCTCTGCAAACATGACTCGAGGAGCAAGGGGAGGTAACGGCACGGACTGGATGCTGGGAAGCACCGACACGTGTCACTACGCAAACAAGAGGCAGATGCTCACAGGCATTAGCAGAGCACTGATGACCTTTTGTTTGAAGGTTTCTTTTTAGTCATATAAGGTAGTTTTTAAAGTGCTTAAATAAACTCTGCCACCTCCCCCAGTTTCTACAAGTCACGTGCAGTCTAGGATGAGGCCCAGACTGGCACCATCTCTTCCAAACAGCAGCCCATTACATGTCCAGAGGTCAGGTGTGAATTTGCTTGATGGAACATCTTCCCAGGGAAGAGCTGACGGAGATGAAAATCCAGAGCCATCCTGAAGGAATCTGGGGTGTGTTTTAAAGGCAATTCAGTTCTTATGACTATGATACATTGAGAGCTTTAAATCCCCAATGCCTTCTGCTATCCCAGCTGAAGAGGCAAGCACCAGAAAGCATTTTTTCACAAAAAGATGCTTAGCGGAAGCAAATCATTGGATGCACACAGATGGCGTGGGGTAGAGCTGAGGACCTAGAAGGGAAGCGTCACAACCATCTGCTGATGAATGTTCCTGCTTACTACAGGCACTGGAAGCTTCCAAAAATTTTTGGTAAGGGTTACCAAGTAACAGCTGTACTGACCTGAAAGGCATCATAGTCTACAAAAAGATGATGGGTACAGGCAGAGCTGTGCAGTTGAACTGGATGTGAGTGTTGCCTTTGACAGTCCTCAAAGCTGCCACTTGAAACGGGAGAATTCGGCTTGGACACAGGCTGCAGATTCATCACAGATGGCATCTCACATTGAGTGTGATCAGAGGAGAACGTAGTAGGACTCAAAGGAAAACCTGAGCATTAGTATCACTTTAGATTAATTATTTAACTGAAACCACAGCGGGTGTTTCCTTCATGGGACTGGAAGTGACCTGCAGGCATGAAAACACATCACACTTCTGGGGCGAGTTTCAAGTTCATCCACAGTAACTTCAACAGCTTCTCCATGACCCATCTTACTGCACTAAGCAGCAGAACGTGGGCAATGGACTGCAGGCATCCCGGGGGTTTATGGGCTGCTTTGAACACACAGATACTGTAACGCAAATACAGAGTAACATGGTCATCACAGATAAGGGACTAGAAGTCTTTCCCGGGGCCGAGATGCCACCAGTAGAGTGAAATGGTTTGACGCTGCTGCTGACCACCCTTAGACACTGGCACTGCACCCAGATGTCACCCATTTAACACCAGCAGTTTGTACGCGGGTCCTGCTTACAACCAGCCCTGGTATTTTCAGCTGGTTTGGCCCTCAGCACTAACCACAAGCAATAGAGTTCAGAGGAAAAAAAGGGGAGTTCAGAGAAGCTCCCTATTTATTCTTTCCAGCGTATCATAGTGCCCCATTAAAGAAGGACAAAAGATTTCCTTATGTAATAGGGATCCTATTTGTTATTTTTAACCTTACAGCAGCCAGGGTTTGTGCCAGGTGGCATTCTGCCTTACCCAGGCAACTCCAGGAGGTTACATTCCTGACTGTTATCCTTGCCCTCCGCTATGTTTGATGCCCATACATGGTTTCTTGGCTGGCTGTCACCGTGTCCATCAGCTAGCATCTATTTGTGACAACTCATGGAAATACCAGTTAACAAGGTAAATCAGGGTGCTGGCCAGTCATCTCCAGGATCCTGCAAGAGCTTCTGTTTCTCGTAAGGGCACTGTCTTTGTGAAAACCATGAAGTCTATTTACAGGAATCTATACTACCAGAGGAACGCTACCACTGTAGCTTAATCTTTCAATATGCCAAAATAGCTTTAAAACAGTTTGTTAATGAAGCCCACAGAAAGTAGACAAATCAAACAGTTGCAACTCCCAGCAGCTCCAGACTCAAATGGGGCAGCAAGGCCACATAAGGCATTAAGCTGTGGGCTGAGCATCCCAAGCAGCCGAGATCCTGCAGCCCCATGTCTCACAGAGCTCCGCAGACAAATGCTGCTGCTTACTTGGCAGACTCCACAAGCGGCATCACTGTACCGGATTCGGGCAATTTCATGGACTTAAGAAAGCCCAGCTGATACAAAGGCTGCTGCCAAAGCCTGTTGTACCTCTAGACCAGTACAGGGAAACACAGTGTCAACATCCTCCTTCG
The DNA here is from genome assembly GCF_015220075.1 of Falco rusticolus. Taxonomy (NCBI): domain Eukaryota; kingdom Metazoa; phylum Chordata; class Aves; order Falconiformes; family Falconidae; genus Falco; species Falco rusticolus. The sequence goes on along the minus strand of NC_051190.1, from coordinate 31,262,643 downwards.
GGTCCAAAGGAGCTCAACAGCAAACGATGATTTTCACAGTGCTGTAGCTAGGATTAGCTATTTATAACAAAATGAGTGACATATCCTGTGTCCCATGGCTTACAATTTTATAAAATATATGTGGGACCATAAGGAGAATAGATGGAAGTTGTCACAGCAAAAGGCTACATGATATTTCAATTAGCAGAAAACTTTTTTAAAAACGGAGTAACTAAAGCTAATAGGAAATGCAATTCCACCTTCCTATGAATAGGAGTGTCACTGGTAATCTTTATGTGCCCACATAACAGGGTTTTTTGCTTGTTCCTTCTAACACAATCCCCCTTCATTCAGTCTCCAGGCTGGAGGCACAGAGAGGTAGAATTTGAATTCTTCTGGCGATTTATACACATGTGGCATTTCTTGACCTTTAAGTATTTGATTTCAAAACCTATTTAACATTTTGACGTAGGTGTTTTCGTGGGTTTTGTTGGGGAATGCCAAACATTTTCTGCATGCAGGGAAAAAAAAAAAAAAGGCAGTTAGAGCAACCCTATGACTGTTCTGTTTTTAACCAAAAGTGCCCTCCCTCTGTGTCTGTAACACTAGTCAAACTTTCTTCGTAGCACAAGCTTCTTATTCAGCTTTGTTTTGACAAAGAAATATAAACCACTGTTTTGCTCTGCCCTTCCTCCACCATTTACTCAGTTTTATTTAGTTTGGTATTCCCTGCTCCTTGTAGGGAAAAAAAACATATATCAAAACAATAATTATTTTTGACTGTATTAAGTTGTTAACTATGTATGTTCTTATGAAGAATTTAAAATAGAATGTAATTATAATTCACTGCTAAAATGAGCTTGTCCTGCAAAGGCAAGCACATTTAATTGTGTCCTTGTTTGACTGGAATCACTGTAAACAACTAATATTCCTATTTGCAGGGACAGAAATAACTAACTCATTCAGCTGTACCGAAAGGAAGACATAAAAGGAAACCAAAGGCTAAACCAGAATAAGTCCCTGGAAAGTTTTATGTCAACAAAACTGGATTTAAATTAAGTAACATCAGTTCAGTATTTTGACTGTAAATGAATCAGAACATTAAAACATGTTTTAAAGGGAACATTTTGTGATGAAACATCTATGACTAGTTCCCATACCAAATGAATAGAAAAGTTCCTACTTATTTCTTCTGTGCAGGATCAAATCCACACAGCACAGTTACTTCCCTAGCTTTAGTACTACTTCATAGACCTCAATTTTAAAATCGAGAATAGCAGCAAAACTGCAAGTGAAACACTGAATAAAGGATTTGTATCGCAGTAATACACAATGGAAAATACAGCACTGGTGACATAATTAAGAGGTTGCATCACACTACATATGCATGAATGAGTAAAATTAAAATTACACAGACAATTTCCATTCTTATGTTTTCTAATTTTCTGAGTGCTTGACTTTGCAACGTAGATCTCTTTTATGGTTGTTTTTCTGACACTTATTTGCAGAAACGTCAGTAGACTTTAATGTTTGTTACTATGCCTTACTCAGTGGCAATAGGTTAAAAAAAAACAAACACAAAAACCCCAGAACAAATCCCAAACTCAAACCAAAGAGGTTCATTTCTAAACTACTTGAAACGATGGGAGATAAGTCAAGAGTCACCTTGTTTTAAAATCAACAGAAACACAGCAGAGCTTCTCCAGTGAGAGGAAAGAAAGAAACTACACATTCAACAGCTATGACACACCCTTTCCAAATAAGAACAGAGAATTCATTTACCCAGTAATTTTACAACGGTGATAACAAATTAAAATTGTAGGCAGACAGCAGAGAACCAAGAAGATACATAATCCATAGCAAGGATCAGCCAAATTAAGGGGAACTTTTTACACTGTCATATTTTGAGTAATTAGCACTTCCATTAGAGGCATGGTTCCAGCTTTAAGCAAATCTAAGTAATTAATGTCCCTTTATTTTGCCTAGAAGTCCTGACTTCAGCATTCTCTTAGAATACGAATTCTTCTAGCCAGAGCTACACAATGCAGATTAACTCAACTAGAAGACAATTAGAGTAGGCAGATGAAGATGTAGTTTGTCGGTCTGTACACACTGCTACTTGTAGCCTTGGATGCAATTTTTATTAACACAGTAGACTGATTTAAACAGACGAAGAGACATGATTTTGTCCTATCTGTAGTCATATGATTGCCTAACCTACAAGCAATATTGAGATTTGAAAATTCTACATGACCAAATGGCAAAATAATGAAGTGCCAGATTATATCTTGCTGTACAGCTCTGGCCAGCTACAGGAATTCAATAACTGATTATACACTTAATAATTTAAAATACATCATTTAAAATGCATGATGAAGGAAATCTTTCTATATTTATTCATCACGCAATGTAAATTCCCAGATTAAAATGCCAAGCTAAGCAGGAAGCAGAAGCTGGCCTGGTGGCTAGCATATGGAAAAGACAGAATTTGATTGCCAGAGATGTTATTGCATTTGCAACGCTGTGTGGGGTAAACTGTCTGTGTACTCACAATCTTGTCTTTAAAATGGGCCTAGCAATACATGGCTCCCAAAAATGTGTTTGTTTTTGCATTTCATGGATGTTTTGAAGATGAGTTGTTTGCCAGCCAGTTGAAAATTTTTAAGAAAAGGGGCAAAAAAGCAAGATTTAAGTGTCCTTTCCTATTCGCACTACAATATCAAATATTAGACAACACTTAAGATTTTTTATATTGAGCTTTGAAACCCAAGACATCTACAGCAACAATACAAAGCAGAAGTTTTACAAGCCTTATAGCCAATTTCAAGACGCCACTGACCATTGAACAGTACCATACACGAAGAGACACACAGCAGAAAGCAACATACTTTGCTTTCTCTACCAAACACAACCATAGCAACAATTACCTTAGGTTTTAACTTCTGAATTTTCCATAACTGCAAAAAGCAGAAGCCAAAGACCACATCCTTCATTCAGCAATCGGCAGCACTGAAGGGAAAGCTGGAACTGCAGCTGAGGAAGAGGAGAGCAGAGCAGGACCCCAGTTGCAGAGGTCTCTTACTGCACTGGTGAGAGGCTCCAACTGTTCTTTACCAAATGTTATTGTTCACATGGACTCCAGATTGGCAGGCCTTATGTGCTTTTAATATTACTTGATATAAAAAGAAGTATGACATTCTTGATCTACAAAGTCTTTCTTCTCACAGATTTGTCAACATTTGCACATGGTCAGAACCAAAGTCCAAGAAAGGCAAACCTTGCCAAATATGTCAAAATCATTAAAGGTTCACATCTTTTTGCCTAGACCTTACCTTAACAATGTTTTTTAGAAGTCTCTTCCAAAATACAGTTGCATTGTGCTTGTGCTTTTAAGCTACAAGATATATTAAATGCATGCAGACCCACATTTTTGTGTGAAAAAGTTTCTTCTTGGAGTGACAGTTTTTCCCAGATGCATATTCTCAGATGCAAAATATAAGATCCAATGATCTTGTACAAGTTCACTAAATGTCAGTAATACTGGTCTTTGTTACAGACCCTTTTCACCAGCTTTTTACACTGGAAGATCAGTTTTATATACCTTTGGGCCTCAGAAGGGCTTTGACACTGCGTACACCCTCCACAGCCCCCAGCCAACCATCGCCCCGCGGTACAGGAACAGCCCCTGAGCTGCTGACGAACCATCAGCAGCAAAACGGAGAGGCTGACCACCGCTGCCAACCTGCTCACCGCTGCACTGAACTCCATCCCAGTCACTGTGTCAGAGCAGGGCATGCTGGTCGTCAGTCTTTTTTGGCTGAAAACATCACCTTCAAGAAGTCAGAAAGCATACGTTATTTGTTGCTCGTAATATATTTCATAATTTTAAAGATTTGTGGTAATCCGTGACTGTGAAAGGCTGTCCAATCCACTCAAATGCTTGTTATTGAAAAATCAGGCCTGCGTATTGATAGGTTCTCCCCCCTTCACCCATCCAAATTAAAGCCATAATTCCCAAAGACAGTCACACTTTTAAACACTACATATTTTGTTATTAAAAAAGTATGAACAATGTCTGTAGAAACATTAAAGAATCAGGTCAAGAATGTTGTCTGAGTACAAGTGTTATTAAATAAGCCAATCATCCACGTTTTGAGTAATTAATGTCCTTGGTTTTTACTTGAAAGCCTCATTTTCAGCATGTTCATAGAAGACAAATGTCTCACGTCAAAGTGAATGAACACAAATTAACTCTTTTGGATGCCAATTACAAAAGAAAGATGAAAATGCAATATTGGCAGGCTAGAAACAAAACGTTGCAGCACAGCACTTCTCACAGGGTAAGTTTAGGTACAATCAGATGATTTCACTACATATAGTCAAAGGATTTGATCTGTTCCCATCTGTGCATTATCTGACTATCTAAACAATTGCCATAATACATCTCAAAACTTTAAAATATAAAAGGAAAACTAACAAAGCTGATGGTATCTCCAGATCACCATGTGAAGTACTAATAAGCAACTGTGTTATACAACCCATGTTCAACAGACTGAAAATGATCTCTCCCAAATCCACATGACATACTTCTAAAGCTGAACACGATAGATTACAGCTGGCTGAGCAAGCACTGTACTGCATGCTCATTTTAAAAGCTGCCATTGTAAAAGACCCTCCAGGCTTTTTGTTGGTTCCTTTGCTCTTCTTATTAAGAACTGCAAAGCTCCTCTTATTTAACAGTAATTACAGGGGGAGGTGGAGAAAAACTACCAAGAAAAAGAGGTTTATTTTTCTAAAGAAATGCAGTAAGATTACTTATAATAGCATGTCTATGGACCAAATATGTTATTTTTATTTCATCACCTCCAAACATAAATATTTGCAATTGGAAAAAAATTACAAGTACAAAATCTGAAAATTTAGTATTAGGGTTCATATTAGAAAATATGTTTTTATAACTGATTTACAGGCTCTGTATACGAGACCAGGTCCTCCACCAGACAACCATTAAGACACAAAAATACTCTCAGGACAGCAGTTGCAGAACTTGTCGTATGCGCTCACACTTCTCCAACAGGTCTGGGTCTTCTGCATTGGAACCGTCAAATTCCTTCATAAAAGCTTCAGCTTTCTGCACAGTTATGTCTCGTGCACTCCCTTGAAGACCTTGCAGATAATCCAGTAAAATGGTGAAATACTTGTCTGGAACCTTTAAAGAAAAAAACAAGGAAGAAAAAAAACCCTGTTTTATTTTCTTCTCTCTCAATGCTCATTCATAATCATGTCAACCCATCACCTGAAAGATAATTAGGAGAACCACATGGGCTTTTGCGTTTGCCAATGCCCACCTCTGAGCGAGTGCTTCTTGCCAAGGTTCAAGCTGCCAGGAGGGATGGACCACGGTGAGAGAACTGTCATGCGCTCAGATGGGCAAAGCATCTGAGAGGAAATTCTAAGCAGATGTGGAAATGCTGATCAGCAAATGCAAACACTCCCTGACAGTGAGCTCAAGGCTGTGAGGGTTGTTGGAAGAAAAAAAAAAAAAAACCCACTAGCCAAATCCTACTTTTGGGAACATGTATGCAAACCTTACTAAATTCAGTGAGAATTGCATGCATATGTCTGAGGAAAGAATTTAAATGGAATTACCTTTGCCCCTACCCGAAATTATTTGTTTGCCAAGATGAGCTACCACCCACCATCAAGTACTTTGACAGAATGCTTATACAAAGGAACAGAATTCTATTTGAAAAACAAATTTAATTCAGACATATGGAAATAATTTTTAAATCCTGCTGACTAAAACTGATAGGCTCTACTAACACGTCTAACATTAAAAGTAGCTTAGCCATCTATAGTTGCACTACCCACATTTCACTCCCTTTCTAATTAACTAGTGATAAGTTAAATTTTACCTTATCTGGTACAACATATAATTTAAATGATCATTACATCAAATAATTTTGGCAATAACCCAGCAAAGACTTTTGAATGTTTTATTCAGTCTTTCAAACCAATGTATTTTCAAAAGTATTAGGTGAACAGATGTACGTTGAAGCATATCTTAACTTTATGTTGTATATCTGTGGAACAGGTTTCAGCCAATAAGAGAATATTTTTGCTGTGAATCAGGAGATGTTAAAATGACCTAATTCTGCAAATATTTTTCTCCATATTTAACTTTACACATATAACTTTAAAAGGCATAGTCAACATGAGTCAAGTTAAACACATACGTAAGTATTTAAAGGACTGGAGACTAATTATTTGAGGGCTGTTTCAATTCTGCAAGGTATCAATATTTCAGAGAAGACAGAGCTTCAACAGATACTTAATTTACAACTTATTTCTCCATTGACATTTGGCAGCATAACTTTGATCACTAAAACTCCTACCACTCCAAAAGAAGAGGAAGAAAGAATATTCCAACACTGCCTTCATCAATCAAGGATATTACAAAGTAATAAATCAAAATTAAAGTCTGCATTCAGCCTTGTAACTTATATGTTATGGAAAACCTTCTAATTCTTCACACAAACACTCTTGCATTAAAGAAACAACACAGTTACAAAAAAATAATTATTTTACAGTAACTTACACTGACATAGATGATATATGAACTGTTGCTATAACATACGAATATACGAACATAACAAAAAAAGTATTTTTGAAACCTTTTTACTCACAGTAAACTGGTACTAATAACAGACAAAAACATTCAGACACAAACAATTTCAGCATGACAGTGCTCCTTAAATGCAAATGCTCAGTACCAGGTTTTAAAGCTCAACAACATTTCTCTGTTTCAAACCTTAGCCAAATTATCCACATAATTTACACCTCTTGTTCTCAGACCTCATGGTATAGTCATACCTCACTGTGGAATTACAGTTATTATTATATCACTTAAGCAAAGTGCTTGAAGGGGCAATTAAAAGCCTACTCTAAACTTAGAAATACTAAGTGAGACTTGTCACTGCCTGAAGCCTAGAAAACATTTAGCATTTGGCCCTAAGGATAAATGCTCAAGTGTTCAAAAAGTCTGATTTTTTTCTTTAACAGAGCTATTAGGTTTAAAGCGCTTACAGTACAGTTCTATACAGGCAAGATAATATGGTATTTTGTCCTAACTTACACGTACAATAAAGCCACAGCAAGGACTGGAACATAGAAAGTGCCAGCAAAAAGTTAATGAAATCCAAATTCTAATTCTTCAAATAAAAGAGCTGAAATTTCAGGGAGTCTTGGCGAAGTTTTACAAGAAGGAACGCAATCCTTCTTCTAAGATCAGCTTTTGGGCTGGCTTGAAATTGGATATCAAGATCTCCCACCACGGCTCTGGCAAGTGGAGGTGATGCTTATGGGACTATATTATTATTCTTTTGGTAAACTGCTTTGACCTTTTTCTTGTTTCTTTTTCTCTTGTGCACACCAACCTTGCCTCTGTTCTAACAAGCTAATATGCACTGCAGCTGACTAACATGGAAATCACCCAAAGTGAAATAATTACCATCATTGGGAAAAGGGGGGAAACACTACAAAATAGTAGCCAGAAAAGAACAGCTATCACTTTTAAATTATACTGGGTAACTCAAGAGTTTTCAGACTTTTTAGACTTGCAGATCATGTTTTGCAAAGCAAATACAGGTATCTGCACAGAGAACTTACTGCTTGCCTCTGCTGCCAGGCTTGTTTCTCTCAGTTACCTTCTGAGGTAGCTTCAGAAACCGCTCCAGGGCCTTGCAGTCCAGAAGCTGCAGAGAGCTGATGGAGTTACTTTCTAAAAATGTCCTGCCAGATGACAAAGATCAGCAAACGATCTAGTGTTTATTTTATACTGGATCCTGAAGAAGTATATACACTGTAAGTATACAGGCTTGGCTTGGAAGCTGTTCAGCCAGCCGGCAGATGGATTTTAAAGGGACTTTAAAAAGCCCTCATGTTGCAAAGGACTTTAAAACCTCAACTTATTTCTTACAGAAAGAGGCCTATCAGCACAGGAAACTCAGTTCACTCCTTTGCATGGCTTTTCAGTAGGCATCCAAGTGACACCATGAGATCAAAGACGTGGCTTAGGAAGAAAAGAAACTCATGTCTCCTTTTGTATTTTAGTCAAGCTTGGATATTCAACAGATTTTATGCTGTAATGGACAGGAAGCTGAATTTGGGTATAAAAAATATTCAAAAGAAGTTGGTCTGCCTTCCCTACAGTCCTGATGAAGAAAGAGACTTCATCATATGCTTAATTATAAGCACTTGAGCAGTTCTACTAACTTTTCTGAATCTGGATGCAGATGTTAATCATTATCTAAAGCTCATATTCAATGCATCTCTGATTATTTAACAACAAAATATGTGAATTTAAATAAATCATAGGACTTTCATCAGATTGAAAAAATAGAAAGGAAGTTTCATTCCAGTTGAGAAATAAGGAGCTAAGCTGTGTTCTGATACATAAAACAAATGCTACTTACAGTTAATTATTTCCCAATATATTTCAACACAAAACCCAAAGTAAACAGGTAAAAAAGTAAAAACATCATTCTGTCTGTAAAACAATTCCTACATAGCTTTAAAAAGCATACACTGATTTTGAAAGGCTGATAAAGTTTTTTAAAGAAGAAACTGAAAAATAGAAGACAGCGCAAACAACCTAGATACCTACATCAAATTTGTATTCTGCAACTAATCTTTTTACGGTATTACACTGTGTGACCACTTTTGCCTTCATGAAAGTCTGCTTTTAATTATCTGTCTCTCTAGAAGTATCTTTAATCATAAAGCTAACACCCTATGTCAGGTGATTTGATTGGCTTAAGAGCTGCTGAGTAATTCGGGTTGGGAAGATTAGTGTGTTTAAATGTTTAAGTCCACACAAAAAATCAGCCAAAACTAACTGAATGTCAACTAAACGAATCAATAAGGCAGGCACTGTGCAAATGGCGAGATGTTTGTTCTGTGACACAACAAAATGAATGACCTGCAACCCCCCATTCAGTAACACCATGGTCAGACAATTATTGGAAATCCAGTCTGTGTTGGTTTTTAAGTTATGAAAGGAATGGATTTCAGTAATGATGCAAGCGTAGCTTCTGGTTATACTTTATGCTTTTTACAATCAACATCAGGTTTCACTTCTATTTTAATTGGAAAGCTATTTTAACATCTTGGTGATCTGGCTGTATATCTTATATGGAGCCAGAGATATCTGAAGCAATATGAGAATGATGGTTTGCGGTATGGGGTTCCACATTCAGAAATTAAAATTAAGGATATGACTCAAATTCTCAGTAAGGTCCAGATTTATACAAAACACCAATCTGCTCTATTTATGCTTGACGTATATCAAATATAAAAACCTAGCATACATGATCATCAACAAAACAAAAAGATTAATTACAAGCAATTAAAATGATTCAGCACTTTGCTTAAAACCAAAGGAATTGATTTATAAATTATTAAATTATTAAAAAAGCACATGGCTAGTACTAGCAACTTTTGGTTAATAAAGAATAGCTACAACTGATGTATAAAACTTTATATATTTCTTCTGAGAAAAACCAGCGTAAATACAAACCTTCTCTTTATCATACATGTGCAAGAGAAGCCAGGTCTGTCGTGTCTTTTGAAACTTCCATTCTTCTGGCTTTTCAGACCAGCTGTAGTAAATGAAAGAAAAAAAATCAAAATTGCTTACATGAAATACCTTGTGATCAAAACTTTAATTATTCATAAAATATTTCCTACAATGACTCCAAGTGATTTTGTATGCATGACATGGAGTTTCATGACATTGTGTGAGTGGCAAAAGGAACACGAGGGACAGCTACCTGGCTTCCGTGCAGAAAGTGAAAAGATTACAGGAAGACATTATAGCCAAGAATGTTGTAAATTTTCATCAGAAAATACTGATTCCTTGAAGATAAATGTTAAACCCCACTCCTCACCTCAGCTTTGCCTTGTCATTTTTGAGAAGTCATTGCCTTCCTTTGCCCCACAACAACTAAGCACCCCAAATCCTTAGTCCAGCTCAGGACTACCTGGGCATTTGGGGAGGTGGGGAGGATGATGAAGCAAGGCTGGGTTTCAGAAAGCTGATACTTCATAAAGAACCGAAACTGAGCAGCCTCTAGAGGACTGGATGGAGGGACTCATGCTACAATGGTCACCTCAACAATAGCTGAAGCCCATCACAGATGACCTGTCCTAGAGCAGAGAAAATTCATTTTCAGGAGCATATGTTTTAAGGCTGGGATTTGACTAAAAGGGTGACTTAAATATTGACGTTTACAGGACAGAAAAATGTTTTTTATATCTCACTCTCCCCAGGAATTCTGATTCCAGTATTTAGCCCAAAACTTCAGGCTGCTTCCGTACTGTTAATAGCGAGCAGGTACATGAATTATTAACATCTGCAAATGTTCTTTGATTGCTTAGCATATATATTTTAAATATGCAAAATTTTAACTGGGTTAGAACAGCACATTAATGTATATCTTGAACATGATTTTAAAGCTGGTATATTCTTTTTTAGATGAAAAAGGAATCACTTATTTCTACAAACAAATGAGCAAACTAGCAAATCTCACTATAAAATGAACACTACTTGATTTTTCTTTAAAGAAAAACAAGTCTTCAGAGGGTAGCTTGCAAGATGTCTTTAATGTTTTGGCTTGTTCTACACAGCAACAGAGAGCACAGAAATCAATTGAAAAGCCAGCTGGGTATGAGAATCAGTATTGTTTAAACACTGTCAAGTCTAATAAAGCAAAAGAATCCTCATATTCAGTGACTGCTGCACCAGCAAATACATTGTTCAGTCAATTCAATGAAAGAGAAAAAAAAAAAGACCACAAATTTGTACAGAAGGGTTTCATGGAAGTCTCTGCAGAAAACCCCAAGAAAAAAATTGTCTTGACTGTCAAATTTAGGATAAAGAAAAAGCAGCAGCAAGTCATTAGGGTTGTCACTAGCTAAATTCAATAAAAATGTCTGTAACCAACATATAAGGTAAAAACCAGGCAAATAACAGTAAACCAGGAAGGACAGACAAAACACTAATAACCACAATATATCACAATTTACATGCTCAAACTAAATCCACAGATGACCTGATTTAGAGGTCTCTTTTGGGGCACTGTTAACAAATAGCAAAAGTTTGCAGAACAAATATTGCACAAAAGCAGAAGCCCTAAAGCACTAATGCCAAAAGTTATAGAATCAAATAAAAAATATTACAGGGAAACTATCCTTTTCCCACCACCACCAACTTGGAAACCAAAGTACTTGCAAAATAAAGATCATTCAACCCCTGGTGTCACTTGCATTCACAACAAAGTGTGCAACTGTACAGCAACCAGCAAAATTACACTTCTGAAGGAAATGACTTCTAAAAGACCTTAAAACCAAAGTAAATTACAATGATGGTGCCTGCCATTAAAAGAAACTCATTCTTTTAAACAATTACATGGAAGATGTTATAAGAAATGCTGTCTCTTTGCACAGCACGGAGAAGGTAAATTTAAAATCCTTTTTTATGTTAAGTAAGCCTGGAAACAGTTTACAGTATAATCTTTGCAAGGTGACAAGAATAAGCTGAATGACAGATCTGTGACCGCATCCTGTGAAAACAGTCCCTCTTCTAAGGAAAATCTTTAACACGTGTTATTTTATTCTTTATTTCTTTAAACTATACTATGTATTTACACATCGGTGATTATATCCATTGGTTAGACACACCACATAGTACTCTGAATATTTTATTCTCTGCTAATTTTATGTTTCTATCACTTACACTATCACCTGAGTACTTAGGCATTAATTTGAAAAATACAGCCTGATTTCACTAATCTCCTATAAAGCTATAGGATGTTAAAATATCTTTATTACCTAGTTTATAAACAACTGAGACCAACAAATGAGTGCACTATAAGGTTAATTGCTCTTATTAGCCTATTACCAAAACCATATGCTCTCTTCTACATGTTTAGGCAAGCCGTTATACTCCTGCATGTAAGATCCCACATTGACTTTCACTCTAGTGAATTCTCTCATAGAAACAAACAAAAGTTTCAGCTAGTCTTCCCGAAAGGTTTTGCTCTATATACACCATAATAATTCATATAAACAACAAATCCTTTAACATAATCAACCGCAGAATGTATGTTTGTGCCCATTACAGCACCAGAGCTTCACAAACTGTTTCTTTTGGTTTGTGCTCTGTCATCCTGTTAGAATCAAATGCTAAATGAGTGTGCTAAAAAAGTAGTCTTTTCCTTAAAAGGCTATGGGTGTACTCATATTTTCAGAAAATGCTCCCAGGTTTTTAACTGGTACTCCACCCATGGTTGCATCAATTCCTGTTCTCCCCCTTCAGGAAAAAGCCCCGTCTCTTGACCTTAATTCCTATCAGGCTGTGGGCAAAACACTCATGATAATGGATGCACAATCTTTAAGACAGATAACGTGGCAGTTGCTCCCTGTAACTGGACCCCCCCAACAGTTATTAAAATAGAAGTTTTCCACTGATTCCTATGACTATGACAGCTTTTTTCCTACTCCTATGACAGTTTTAAAACCTATGGAAAGTATCACTCTAACAAAGTGAGAGGGGTAACTCCTTTTATCAGAATGACATAATTAGTACATTTTTAGAAACGCTCAACTTTTAAACTACAAAAGTTAAAGCTTTGTAATACAAAAGGGGTCTCATTTTGCTGTTTATATGGAGATAAGTTTCCTTGATATACTACAGCAGTAGAAAAGGTTTTTCCTTTGAGTGATTAAATATACAGAGTAAGACCATCTACATTACAGTATAAAAAAACTTTTTACAGACAATCACAACCTATTCCACAGTTTGAATTAATTTGGTAGCCTTTGGAAGTAAGTATCTCTGTCCAGATCAGATATATACTGTGGAATTGGATGAAAAATATACATGTGTAAAACATGTATGTTTCCAGTATGCCTTGGGCTAATTTTCAATATACTGTACAAACACTAATTGCCTTCTTTACACAGTTAATGTTTGAATCTTTCTTATAAGCTCTAGCTCATAAAAAAACACATTGGTTGACTTTAGTTAAAGAGAATTTTTATGTTTGTGCAAATGATCTTTCTAAATGGACTTGAAATTGAAGATACAGACAAAATGATTCAAATTAATCAAGCGGCTTAGGGAATTTTCCATTTGGGCTTTTGGTTTTTAGCATGAGAGTCTCATGTGAAAAAGCTGCCCACAATTCGACTGGTCTATCTCATAAATGACTTCTAGTCTGTACATTGAAGTAATCTCACACAAATCTATTCCCCAAACATGGGAATACAGGCAGCGTAAGTAGGCAAACAGAAGACAACTGGTAGCGTGCAGGGCAGAGTCCTCTCTGGCATGACCCAGAAGAAAGAGAAGGGGAAGGGAAAGTAGCCAAATTGGTTCCAGAAACACAGAAAGAGAAAAATGTTACTGTTACAAATTGGATTCAGGAAGACAACACAATGCATCTGCTTAGATTACTGGCCAGGGCAAAACACTACAAAGCTGTCACAATTATTAAATAATCTCTTATGCATTGAAAAGCACTGTGCTAAGAACCAACCATTTTACTCATTCAGCTTGAAAAGATTATCACGTAGGAGACAAGGCTCCAGAAACTAGAAAGACAGACAGGCATGTGACTGCTGAAGAAGACACAGGACCACTGCTGCATACCAAATGCAAGGACACCTAGACTCACCTACATCTACTGCTTCAGTTTTGTGCCACTGACAGTCCAGCCCACCCTGGATACACCTTCCAGCCTGGATACCTACCTAAGGTAAAGCAGGGTGCCACCAAATGTAGATTTCTCCAGCATATTAGCATCAGGGAATTAATCTGAAAGGTTCCTCCCGCCCTGAGGACCATATCAGAGTGCAGCCACCTCTTGTTCTCCTGTGATTGTCTCCATGAGGACCCTTATGACTTACTCTCTCAAGCTTCACTGAATCGCAAGAGAAGGACAGAGAACAGATTTGGTCCATTACACCACATTCAAGGCTGCACTGAAAAGATCTATCAAAAATATTAAAAGCAGCATACTACAGCACCATACAAAAACTGTCACATTCTTCCTACCTCATTTTATCTGGGTATTTTTTCTGTTTTGATATACTCAATTATTCATCACCCTGAAACCTGTCTTTAAGAATCACCTATGTTCTTCTATGCGCCCCCACCAGGATGGCTGAACAGAAGTTGTGGCACATGATTAGGGCTTGCAGGAGTCAAATTAAGCACTTTATCCCTCAGGCTCTCTGCAACAGTGCAAAAGGCATCATTTCTGCACTCATTGCCCTATCCGAAAAATGTGGATAACAGGTGCTTCCTCAATAAAGAGCAACTATACTTTAAAAAATTCCCTTAAGGATATTTAAAGCCTTGCTGAAACACTTGGCACTTGAGTGATTTGCTGTAATATTTCACAATGCAATACATACAATAGCAGCGACTTTAAAATACCATGCACTTATGTGTAAAGTAAGCTCACTGCCCCTATAAGGCCCGATTTCGGAAACTAACTACTGCTGTCAGGTCAGTTCAGCAGGGAGTGTCACACCACATATGGCCAACAGCTGAGGATGGGAATCCAGCATCTCAAAAAGCATCCCTGGAACCGCTGGAAGCAGCATGGAGGGAGCAGAAATTTGGCATAAGCTTGTTCTTGAGGGAGAAGAGTCATTTTATGGATGGAGGTTTATATGGATATAAAAAATATATATAGATGTGGATGGAAGTTTTATATATGCCTTATAGTGCATATAGTGAAGTAGGAATAATATATTTTTGTCCAGTTATAACACATACAATTATTTAAAGGAAATGTAAAAGTGTTTACTTTTATTGGGGGTATTCAGAATTTCTTCTATTTCTCTCAGGGGCATTTAAAATTAATTTACTTTCAAAAAGAAAAGTTTTCGAATGTCTGTCTTTGTCAACACCTGCATGCCCAGAAAGCCGACTTGCAGTGCGCTTCAGTGCTCAATGCAAGATAAGAGGAAATCTCATTTCAAGCACGTGTGATGCTGATTTTCCTCATTCAGAAATATCCCAAATTTAAATTCTAAATATATTTTCAAAAACTTGATCAGAATGCAGCAGTTAAAACCTTAGACACACTAATCTGTGGCAGCACTCAAGATACAGACTTAGATACTATCATAGGTTTATTTTTAACTGTTTTTCTTGCGTTATGGATGACTATCTCCCAGCTCCAATTCCTGGAGAAAGTTAATATATTTATACTGATATTCCCAAATCCAGTTTGGAAGCTAATTAAATTATGACTCAGATAAAGGTTTTCCTTATTTTCCTGGAAGAGAAAAGATGTTAATGGAGCTCTTTTGCCAGAGGAAAACTTTCTAAAATTGTCAACAGATTTTAGAATTGGTGCCACATTTTTGGTCGAAAATCCTGGCACCATTTCTCAATCTGTGGTTTAAAAACAATTTTTAATATATTCTTCCATCTGGTTTAGACGCAGCATAATGTCTAAAGACTTGTGAAAAGGCAAGGGGAGAAAGCTTTCTTTTTCTTTTTTTTCTTTTTTTTTTTTTTTTAGATTTAGGAATGACACATGCAAGAAATAAAAGTGCTTTTTAGTGTCCCATTTTTGTACTGATGTCCAATATATGGACAGATTGTATCTGATTGTATCTGATGTACAGCAAACTACACAGGTCACAGAATTTTCTTAGAAAGTATTTATAAAGCAAAAGGAAAAGGCCTTTGTGCCTTAAAGCAAAGCTTTGATTAAAATGTTTATCACAGCGTATCTTCTATTATAAGTACTTTTATCACATGCCATTATTTGTAACATTTTATATTATGTTTGCATCCTGAAGCTTCAGCCAAGCTAAAAATCCTCTTCCTCCCCGACTATAGGCACTGTTTAAATGCAACATGAGACATTCCCTTGAAGAGCTTCAAGTATAAACAGATGAGACAGATGATAAATGGAAAGGAAAGTTGACCCAGAATATTGTAACAATGCCTCAAAATCATGCAGCAGGTCATCGGTAGAGCTCTTATCTCTTATGTATGGCACAAAACACGCAGGGTATCTTACTCTGATACAACGCATCAACTTTTCATAGAATAGACACCAACCTACCTGCAAATGCCAAGAGTGTTCCACTGGGAAAATAACCTTTACAGGTTTAGATTTTTTTTCCAAATTCTTTTTCTACCACAGTTATTTAGTTGGTGGTATCTGTATTAGCCTGCCTGCAGCAAAATAGCATTTTGATCTGGAAATATATATATAGCAATAATAATATGCTGAGAACTTCCTGTTGTTTTCAGTAATAATAAAAAGGTCAGCAGTAGGCTTGAAAGCCCACAGCTAACATCGCTGTATTATTAAGCTAAATGTACTTTTTATTTTACATAAATTCATAAAAAGAAAACAAAGTAGGAGTTGAATTATCACAGAAGAATAAAGAAAATAGAATTTCAGCCCTTCACAGACAATCTGTTCTGCTCCTGCAAGCAATATACAACTAAGTGCTATCCCAATGCTGTGCTGAAGTCCCATCTCCTCTCCAGATGTCCATCTTTTCTGGCACTTAATCCTGGTCACACTGATGCCCAGACCAGAAATAAGGGAAAGGGGAAAATGAAAACAACTGTTATGCCTCCCTCCCATGAAGAACATCCTGGGGGGTACGAGAAGATTAAGAGGGCCCCATAGTCTGTATTAAAATCATGTAAGAAGCCAGCTGCAAGTAAAATAACTTTCAAAAGCTGGCAACAACCCATTTATATAAATGTTTTGTGATGATCAGATGAGGATACACTACCAGACCCAGAAAAAACAAATACAGTGACTCCTCTTCAGCCTTACTGTTACACCACAAAGAGAGCCAGCTGTGGTACAGAATACTCCTGCCCAGGCATGGATTCAAGCTGAGTTGCAAACAGTAGCTCATTTTCATTGCTTTTTTAAATCAGCTTTTAAAGCTTTTAAAGGTTCTTCCCCCCTAACATCTCAAAGAAAAAAAGAATAATAAATTAAAAAATTAAGAACAAATGAAAAAACTAATTTATTAATCTTAAACTAATTGTTGTATTTTAAAGGAGGAATATGAAGAGCATGTAGGCTGAAATCAGGCTGAAATGACTGTTTGTGACTGATTCCATGCTGTTGGGAGAAGAATAAGTTCTGGGATGGTTCTCAGCTAGAGCAATTATCACTGGGTTTTACTGCTCACCAGGGTAAGTAATGCACAGCCTTTCAAGCTAGATCTAGAAGATTCAATTCTGTTGTTCAGTGCCCCAAAACTACATTAACACGTAGTCATGGGTATACAGCTGGTGGAGCATTAGTATACCCTAACCTTGCTGTGAGTGTCAATACAAAAAAAATCTATAGTTTCAGCAGTGTTGGGTCATACTTACTACTTATAACTTACATACATACATACATACATACTAGCTACACTTAGAATATTAGTGTTAATGAAAGATTGAAGACAAGCTATAAAAAGATGGTATAAAAAGTCAAACATTTACTAATGTAATAAAAAAAGGTCTGTGTAATTTTAAGGCTTATCTCAAAGCTAGCAATGATTAAAAAAAAAAAAAAAACCCAAAACAAACCCAAAACTTCTGGCTTTTAAGAAGAAAATACCAGAAACGTATGGAAATGTCAGGGTTTTCCATATAGTAATGCTGAAAGAGAAACCAACTTCATGCAAAAATTTATTGGTGAAAGTTTTTGAGGAGGGACAAAGAAATGACCACTTAAAGAAGGATTTGAACACTGAAGATGCTGCGATTGATTTTGGTTTGAACCAGCCAGGATGCCAAAGTGCCAATTTATTGCTCAGTATACTGAGCTGAAAGTTTGTTACTCAATTATTATGCATGGGCTATTTCAAGAAGCCCTGAAGCTACAAAGTGAGGCTGGCACCCAATGAAGGTGCCTAAGGCAGCTGGCCCTCTGATCAGCAGCACTGCTGAAAATGTGTTGCTTTGTTGTAACCAGATGTCTCCAACTTCAGGTTGTGTAGTTTTTGTGCTGTTTCTACCTTTGCAAAGACCTAATGGACTTCCAAAGCCAGTAAGATCAGAAGTGTCCCTCTGCAGTTCTGAACTCTGTAGTAACATTTGAATATAACATGAAAACCCAATGCTCTCTTGTTAAGCTAATGTGATGCCTGTGTGCCAAATGCCTACCTGTGCTACGTTCCAGCACCATGCACATTCTTCCTTTCTGACTCTCAGCATCCAGGATATCTAGTCCTAGTTGCAGGGAGCCCAGATGACCTCCCTTCCTCCCAAGATTCAAATCCTGTTCCTGCAGACTTCCCAACAGGGCTTCCCTGCACCCTTGAGGAATGGAGATGCTGAGACTGTGGAGCATGGTCTAGTGAACCTGATGGATGCAAGGGGTGCAACCCACCCACTGCTGTCTGCAGGATGGCCAGGCAGGCTGGGTACCAGCAGCATCTGTGAAGTACCTCCTGTGTCCTCTCCTTGCTTGACAAACAGCTGAAAAAAAAAAATCTCACCCTTCGTGGTGTTGAGGGCCTCCAGCTAAAGCCTCCAGAAAAGCTGAAATCCCTCCCTCTGAGAGAAGCCGAACCTTGAGCCTATGCTGTAGGACTGGCCCCATACCTACCCTACACTGCCAGCCTGTTCTGGTGACAATGTTCTGTAGGCATATAGAAGACATCCTGGATTGCCAGATTCTGACCTAGTCCCTTTATTTAACTAGGGGATTTATTTATTCTTTTAGGACAGTATCAAAACCCAGATACTTATTAATTTGGATGCAAGCCCCAGATGCACTGTTGCAGAAATTACATCTGCAGGCTTTTTTTTTTTTTTTTAAATGAAATCCAAGTATTTTTATTGCTGGCTAATTAGACATAGCTCATCTTTGTTAAAGGAAGCCCCACGTGGCCCTCTTCAAATAACCCATTCACACAGATGGCTTTTACAGTGTACCTGAGAGGATACCACATTTGGGGGTATTCTGGACCAACAGCAAGAACATATATAGAAGCTTTCAAAAAAAGAAAAAGGAAAAAAAAAAAGACCCATCAACAATCCTTGTCATTTTTTACATCCCAATTTGGACATCCCACTGTCACATTCATTAGGAAGTACAACAGAGGCAGATGGAGAGTGTTGCAGACCCCCAGCCATTTGAATATCCTAAATTGTAACCTTACAGATGATTTACTCTTTTTGCAAAAGAGTTCTAAAAAGGGACAAGCCCGTGAAAAAACTGAGATCAACCTAGAAGCGTACAGCAGTTGACAGCCCACTCGCATTTTCTTGATTTAGCTGATATGTTCAGATATCTCACTGCATAATAAAATCTGCTGCTCCACTATAGTATTCAGGACAGTATCAGATTCTCCTCTTCTAATATCCTGTGATGTGTGTTGCACTACTAACATTTTAAGTAATCTATGCTTAAAGACTGATCTGCCAATTAGTGCTTCCCGCAGATGGCTCTCATTCCAATTCAATTTTATTCATATAAAAGTAATTACTGATACCTTTTCCAGCATCATCATATTAATAAATGTCTGAAGCAGGAGACAAATTTTATTAAGGATCCAGTTTTATTATTTCAAAAATATTGATTGCTATTCTAACTCTGGCTTGGAAGCTTTGACAGCTCCCTGGAGCTAATTGATTAATAATCATTGCCAACTGCTTTTTAAATTTTAATTTTGGCTTTGGCTGACTAGACTAAATGATTCCCTAGAGCTACAAACTACTCACCACTATTATGAGTATTTGGGCACTGGATGAATAGTTTCAATGTGTTTGAAGAAGTGAGCAGCCACGTTAATTCTCCTAGATCTAAATTTTATGACACCAAGAAAACATAAAACCTTCCTATTGCATTTTGGCCATGTCAAGAACATAGTCTGAATGGAAGATGATGGGTAAGTACAAAATGCCTTTTCTCAAATCCAGATGACAGGTTAAGGATGGGATGCCTGGGCTCAGAGCCAGGCGCTAGGCAAGGAGCTTGGAAAGCCAGGGGACAGCAGACTTCAGAGGATGGGAGGAAAAAGCTATGCCTCATACTCCTTCAACGAAGCCTGACTGCAAATGAATTTTTTTTTAAAATAAAGCAAATAATCCTTGCAATCTGCTTTTAGTTTAAAAATATCAATAGGTAATTTCTTGTAATACTTCTATATGAAATGGGTAATTGTAATTATTCTGGTTTTATTTGACCTGAATAGTGCACAAGTTTTCCTCAAGACAAATGGAAAAGGTCAAAGTGATTGTGTGAAGCATTGAGCACCCACAACTTCGGTCAGCAATGACGGTGTCTAGTTACTGTCAGGATACGGTCCTGAAGCAGACTGGCCTGTTATTAAAGACTTCTGCTTCTGCATCTCCCTAATATATCTCACAAGGTTTCTAAAAGTAATTTTCGGATGAAATAATATATTAAAGCTGCTAAATTATTCAATTAGATGCAATCTCTTTTGTATAATACTATAGACAGATGAAAGCTGGATCTCAATGAGAAATATCTAATGGCTACATTTAATAAACTGTTAAGAAAATTCATTTATACTAAATTTTATTTTACTGGAAATGAGAGTCATTAAGAAAGGATGCATTAAATTTTCTTAACTAGGTTTGGAAATAAAGATGTTATTTTACAGGAAAGAGACTCAGGCAAAGAAACCTTAACTATTTTTACCCCTATATTTATGAGCTTAACACACATAATCTAGTTTTCCCTATCTAAGCAAGCACTTTACAGCACAACAGTTAATTATCATTAATACAATTTACAGCTGTGACAACATATGTGAAAATTTACAAGAAATTTTTAAAATCTCACTGAAAAAAACTATAAATAAATAAATGTAAACTGAAGTTTGAAAAAAATAAATTCACCAAGAATGCATGGGAAGCTTCCCCAGGCACATGAGAATGAGTCATCTCAAAAGCCACCAATCTCATCTGACACAAGATCACATGCAGGAGAAAAATCTCATATATAATGACTAAGAATAAAAGTGCTGTCTGTAACCTCCAGCTGGCTAACTGGGGAATTTTTGTTCCTAGTTTTATCAGCAGCAATAAAGTGGAATAAAGCTGCTCCGGTCATTTGAGTAATACTACAAAGGACCACAACTGCAAGGAGACCTCAACCATGGAAGACAGAAACCTCTCCCAAATTAGCTAGAAGAGTCTGGAATATTAATCCAGACACTGCATGCCCACCCAGAGATCAGTACAGTTGCTAGTGGCCTTTAGGAATGTCTTGAGATGCCACTACAGAAAAAGCTCCTCTTTCAAAATAAGGAATTAAAAAATTCTACAGGTCTGTTAGGACTAGACATTGGTATAGGGCCAAAGAAAACAGAGCCTGTGTTCAGATGAGAAGAAAGTTATGTCTAGTTTCCCTTGTGTCACTTGCATGAAAGGAGACCTTTGGATAATACAAGGACTTTGGTGAGTCACAAACTTCATCACTGTTTAATTTATCCATCTAAAAAATGGGGTAATATAAGAATGTCTCAAAAGCTGTCATAATAAGAATGAATAAATTAGTGTCAAAATATTTTTCACTTATTTTGCCAAAATACAGTCATGATATGCTATCAGGAATGGTACTATAGAAAAGCAAGTTACCATTACTATGACAGGGAGAAGATAGAGAAAATATTAAAAAAAAAAAAAATCCCTTTAAAGATGGGTCTAATTAGTCAATATATTTTTCAGCTGATCCTGTAAATGATAGATGTCAGATAAAAGGATTTGTGAATTCATGTTAATGATGCTATTAAATACAGTATTTCCCCATGAACATGTTTGAACCAAATGCCCAAGTAAATATTTTGACAGCTCTGTTTCACACTGAAAAAATGGCAGAAGCGCAAAGAGACAGAAGGTTTCAAAGTAAATTGCACTACAGCTTTTACTGAAATATGCTTTGAGATGTGTACTAGTGACCTTCCATAAAATTAATGCAAAGATTTAGAAAGACAAATTATTTTATTTGGAGCCATAATGTAGGATTAGAGTTTCCTAATCAATTTCTCCCTTGTCGCTAAATTTAGTAACCATTTATGGGTATGGAAATTACAAGAAGAAATCTCTTTGCTCTGCCATAAACTAAATAGGACGATGAGCAGGTTCAGAAAGGCAGAACAGCTACTGACTCTAAGAAAAATTTAGCAGAGACATGTGCATCCCTTGCTTTCTCCTTTTAAGCTGTACATTAGCGCGAAGCAAAGAGGTAAGAAAGCTACTTCAAACCCATTCGCTATAGAAAGGAGTTTATCCAGTACAACATTAATAGCTAAATCATAAGAGGTTTGGTTCAGGGAAAGTCACATTAGTCTGGCTGCTTTTCCAAAGCTCAGCTGAATGAGTTGTGCCCTAAGCATTTACTAATTTAGCTGGAAAATCATGCAGTTGTCAATGCTTCTAGAACTTCCTACTTCTGAATGAGTTGAAAATACCACAGGAACACCTGCAACATCTGAGAACTTCCACGCATAACTAAGCCTAAAAGTCTTAGAACCTGACATTTCAGTCTTCAAAGCAATCACTTGTTTTGCCTC
Source organism: Falco rusticolus (assembly GCF_015220075.1). Taxonomy (NCBI): domain Eukaryota; kingdom Metazoa; phylum Chordata; class Aves; order Falconiformes; family Falconidae; genus Falco; species Falco rusticolus. The sequence continues at coordinate 31,240,065 of NC_051190.1, read as the reverse complement.
TAGAAACCAGAGCTGCTTACCCAGCAAGCCAGAAATGGTAAAATACACCCAAAAATATTTATAAGTACCTAGGATCTTCACCACTTTTTACACCAGTATGGAGAGGACCTGCTAGAAATGACTGGAAATATTTTTAAAAGGCACTTCTGTCCATCTGGAGCATTTCCAGGATAATATTACAGATACCCAGAATATATTCCTACAGTTCATTTTCTTCCCAGAAATTCTTGGTAAAAATAGTTAAGATTGGCTCTGAGCTACTTAAAGTTGTTTTCTGTTCTAACTTTTGGTTGCTATTTTAGAATTATGTAGTAAATAACAACATTATTTGTCAGCATTAACTTTAACTGACAAGTTTATCTTTAGTAACAGCTAAAGAAGTGTTGTTACCTGCTCTGGCACTGGAAGCGGTATAACTTATAAATCAGCTCCGTGAAATGCCTGAGCTCGTTTGCAGAGCACCATGACTTCTTCATTCAGGCTCATCTGGCTGTTAACCCAGTTATTTCACTTCCAGACCCAAGTCAGTATTTCTGCATAGCACTGTGTCATGCAGGCACTTTCCTCTGTTCACTGCTGGCACGTTTTTAACCACCCGCATCGCAAAACTGGACTCACGTGGAAGAGCTGCTGATCAAAATTGTTGCCTGCCTTTTTTTTTTTTTTTTTTTTTTTTTGTGAGCCTTGGATGGCTATAATATTTATAGGTGGGAAAAGAGATGAGATATAGATGAGGAACAGTAATCTCCATGAACTCACTAAATTAAGAGTAAGATGTTAACAGGCTCCTTGTAAAGCAGTGAAATTGTTGTATGAGAACAGCAGCTAACCCACCGAGAAATTCGTAACAGTTTAAAAGCAATTCCTGCACAATATGACATCCTGTGGATGTCATGCAGGGGTTAGAAAAACACTGGCATGGCTCCAGCAGAGTTCTGCGTATCACTTGCCATCAGGATACAGAAAAGTGAATCCATAAGTCACTGAGTGTATCATAGCGAATTAAAATCATCAAGTTGGGCTGCCGTTAGACATCTTGATTAAACAGGCAAAAGCTGTATGGCGCTATTACTGAGAGTGTAACGTGACATTCACAGAATCCTAAATGCATAGTTTGAATAACCAGATGATAACGAGAACACTAACATCTGGAAATGTGTATCATAAAACCAGTTCTGAAATGGTAGGGTATCTGACTTGCTGCAGCCAGGCTGAAGTAGGATGAGAAGCACTGTCCCTTTTACAGTCAGTGAAAAATACATTATGGCTATAGTTGGCATGTTCATGCCAACACTGTCATTAACGCAAAACTGAATAGTTCAGGGGGTCAACAAAAAAGTGAAGGTTTTTAGTGTGCAGCAAATTAAACGTGAATTCTCAATATGCTATGGCTCAAAGATAAATCCAGTGTTGTTGCCCATAAACCAAAGGCAGAGTGACAGGGAGCAAGAAGGAATCGCAGACTCTCAGTCCCTTCTGCATAAAGCTGGAAGGTGGCTCCAGTAAAAAAGCATGTTTACTTCAAGGTCTCACATTTCCAGAATGATCACAGACGCAGGAGTTCAAAGAAGAGCGATACAGCACATCGGTGCCTGGAAGGACTAGGAACAGATGAAGGATTACAGATGTATTGCTTCACTGAAGGGGCAGTGAGGTTGAGAAAACCGATACAGCCATGTGAGGAGTGTAAACACCAGGATGGGGAGAAGTTATTTACAAAAAGTGGGGCAATATAATGATTTAGCAAACCTTGCTCAGTAACAGGTCCACCCTAGCAGGACAACTTTTCTCCTTCAAATACCCTAACAGCAAGCCTTCTGCAGAAGAGAATATGCTTCAGTACATTTACAGAATAGCCCTAAGCAGCACCCAAATCTGTAGAGTGAATATGCCTTCTCCACCTACCCCTACAAAAATAACTGCCAGCATACCGGCACCCTAAAAATAGGAAAGGTGTGGGCATTGCAACAGAGCGCTTTGTAGAGATTCTGAGTAATGCCAGGGCTGCTAGGGAACTGCAAACAAACTGAGGTGGCTTCATCAGATGCCACGGGGTACTGAAGTTACACAAGGGAGTGTAGGATAATGATAAGATAACTCACTCTTAATATGATGAGACTACTCTTCTGTGCCATGAACAAAGACAGTGGCTTCCTTTAAAATGAGGAAGATCTGTCCAGCTATTAACATCAGTTGGAAAACATTCAGTTCTACAGACACGCTGATTTAGGTCAAGGAGAGGAATCCCACTTAGAGGCAGGTCAGGCCCTGGTAAAAATTAAAAGTCAAGCCATATAGAAAGTTGGAGAAGTGATTAAACAAATTAACTGATCACTAGAGTATCAGGAAAAGTGCAAGCCTTTGAAATCAGATAGTAGCAACTGCCTGCCCAAGTCCATATAAAACAGCTACAGAACAACACCAAATGCAAATTTTTCCTGTACCTGACTTTCTGGATTCATGAGGCTTCTTATGGAACCAATGAATATGAAACATGACTACAAGCATGTATTAATAGATTAATTACATCCACAGTTAATGCTTGTTCCAGAACCTTTAAAAAATAGTCCTATGATTATTAAAGCAAAACAAGCCTCCATCACTATTCCCTGATCTTTGAGGAAAAACTGCTCTTTCAAGGTATGCTAAAGCCCCAGTTGTTGAAGGGAATTCAGCAACATTGCTGTGTCTAATTACAATGGTTTCTCTGAAGCTCACATACTATTTTGCTACTGGCTAATTGAGATTCATCACTTGAGCACCTCCCCAATATTGTATTAAATTCAAGATAACTGATGAGCTTTTACATATTCTGCACCCTCCCTATCAGGAAGGAAACTCATTCTTCGTCCTGAAGGGTGGGGAAGGAAAGATTATACTAAATGGTAATGTTAGTTGCTATCAAACCCAAGGAGTCTGTCTCTGGAGGGAGGAAAAAAAAAATATCTGTGTATGTTTACATTTTTAGTGCATCAGTTATTTCTAGTATCTAAAAGCTTAAGCCATTGATGGTGAAACATTAACACCAGTGCCAAGTTTGAAATTAATAAAGATTAAGGCCAGCAGCAAGCAGAATGACTTAAATGTTCAGAATGAAACATCAGAAATCATCACTGACCGTGTCTAAAAATCCACTTAACCTGTGGGAGGAAAAACAGCTTCAAAACATTATGGATTAACAAAGCAAACTAAATCTGACACAAGCCCACTAAATGGACATTAAATTTAGAAGCTATTTTTCAACATTAATGAGGATGGTTGCATTTGCACAGAAGCTCTCCCAAGAGTCACCTGGTCCCAAATGCGGTAGGATGAATGGTTTGTGATTTCCTGAAGGACCACCATCATCTCAGCTCTTTAGCCGCAGATCTCAAATGTTGCTGTCTCCCTTACAGCCCAGCACAAGCTTCTACTGGTTCCTTCAAAAACCAGAAACTTCTTAGACGCTAACACTGAGTGAGCACTAAGCTACCTATTAATGCCCTTCTCCAGATGGCCTCTGCTCCAGTAGGAGTAAAGACCTGATACATTTTATACAATTTTATATTATTTATATTGTATATAATATATTATATATGTTTAAAAATATCAAAAAGTGTCAAAATAAGTGCTTCCAGCAACACCCCCCAGATTTCTGTATTCTCTGCAAAAAATAACAATGTTTCAGCTTTAAAGTCTCCCAGGCTTGGTACTGTTTGTAATAATGTTTGACCAAGGACTAGGATATGTTTCCATTCTGCAAACACAGCAGATAAATAACCGCCCTGGGCTGTACACTGCTTTCAGCAGAACTGCCACTGCACTCAGCAAAAACCACCTTGTGTTCTGCAGAGTCAGACTACATCCCCACTCGATGGGAAATTCTGTCTCCCACTTTCATGCCTCTGTAATGTGCCCTTGCTTTGTATTATTCTTTTAAAGCATCTTTTTTTCCTTAAAGAAATCTCTGACATTCTCTGAATCTCACCTAAAATTAATCAAGGATGAGGAAAGTAAGATCTATAAATAAAACTGAAAAGACAATGCCTTGGTAAACATTCTGATGACATATATTACTAGTATAACACAAATCATTACACAAAGAAAAGAAATTTACTCCAGCAGCTTATTTTTAAAATTTTAACATGTGATAAATAGCATTGCAACTCCTAGGTAATGCACAGCAATATCCAGATAATCATATTTTCTGTCACTTCTACTTCAGATTATATCAGTCTTGTAATTCCACATACTTTGAGTGTCGTCTTTTCGGATCTCTGTCTATTACTTTGATGGGTGATGGAGAAAACCCTACATGCAGATCCATATAGCAGTGAGCTTCCTAAGCCAAACACAAGAACAGAAGCATTCTAGGGAGAGAGTGGCTTGCCAAGACAAACAAGTTCTGCCAACATTTTAACACCACAGAAGGTCAGTTAGGTTATAATTAAGTCTAATTACCATTCTCATGAATTGCAACATCTTTTCACTTGAAGGCACTTAATGCCCAGAAAAGGATGAATTTTTATTTTATATTTTCCAAGAATCAAAGTAATGAGAAGTTCTAATCTTAGCTTTAAACCTGAATCATCACGTACCATCATAAAGAAAAAAAGGCATTTCATCATTAAAAGGAAGACATTTGTACAGTTTATTCTACCACTAATACTTCCTCGTTCCTGCTTTTCCCTATTCCTCTGCAGCAATTCTACAGGTTTTCTTCTCTTCTGTTCAGTACCACTCTGTTTTATTCATTGTTCCACATTTTCCTTTTCCTTCTCAGTTTCATAACCTTTCTGCTTCCCTTTTTACTTTAGCTCCCTATTTTTAATCCCCTACATATCTTCAGATCTTCCTCTCTGCTCCAGCAGCAAGCTGGAGAACCTGATGGTAGACTTTCTTCTGTTTCCGCAGGCACGCTGTGACTGCTGCATGAGACAGAACTGCACTGGGAAACCACCTGAGCTTAGTTCAGCAAGGGAAAAAGGTGAGATAACAAGTGGGGAAGCAAAGACTTTTTTTCCTGCCCCTTTCCTTTTCCCAGAGGTCAACAGAAAGTGAGAGAGGAAAAAACCAGGAGCTATTTGGCTGCTTCTCCTCCATCAGAAGTGCAAAACCTGGTGCATGCTTGTCCTGGTCTCAGTCAAATGAGAAAGCAGCTGAAAACCCTGGGCTATCAATGTCACCCAGCTCACAGGGGAAACCGTCAGCACCCTCAGGTCTAGCTAGGGGCTGCAGTTTGCTAGCTGGCATCAGCTGCTGCTGCACGGGACCATCCCATATGCACGGGAAAAAAAGCCTCTCAATTGCTAGGATGATCCTCCAATAAAATGATAATTTGACCTCTCTGGAGGCTGGCAAAGCATCAAGGACTATTTGTTTTTAAACTCGAATAATAAACCTGGAAAACTGGAAGAACTGGTCAGCTCGTAGCACGCTGTGCCCAGCAGTACAGAAGTTTACAAAGACCCCCGGCAGCAGGGGTACCCATCGGCAGTGCTATCAGACAGCCACATGCCTTGGTCTAGCCTTGCTCTTTGTGCAAAGCATCACTCAATCTAGCTCTGTTGCTGCAGTGCTGGTCCTAAAGCTGTCAGGAAGGGCAGTATGCAATTAGCGGTCCTGCCCTCAGCACACTGCATGCCTTACTCCCTCTCATCAATGCTCTCTTCATTAACTCATCCCTACTAAAAGAATGAGGCACGTCTTTCTGAAAGTCACCTTGTGCCTCAGCAAAGAGGAGTGCTGCCTGTGGGCTGCATGCTACTTCCATTTTATTTTTTTAATGGGACATAAAACCCATTGCAGAAGCAGGGCTTTCTAAACACAGGACACTCACCCCCCCTCCCGCCCAAAACACTAAGTTATTAACTGTGGTTTATTCCCTCCAAGTAAAATTTTGCTACTTGTCCCCGACCTTACTGCCTGAAACAGCAGTTCTCCTGGTGAAGAATTCCACATGCCAGAAAAGACTACTCTGCACTTTGAGTGAACTACTACCTCTTACAATACGTATGACCTACAAAAGAAGTTTCATTTTCCCTTGCATATCAGAAGTCTAGATGTGTAAGAAATTCTCTCACTGAATTTTTCTTTCAAAGTTATCAAACAAAATTCCACTAAAACAAATCCAGTATTTTCCTGTCATAGGCTAAAGCCTCATAAGTTTGTGCTTTCATACTGCAAATAGTCTCTTAAGAAAGAAAAATGTTTCAGTTACCATATGGTACTTCAAGTTCCACCTGTCCTACGGGAAATTCACGTCATCAGGGAATTAAGATGCCACTTAGCAACCCTTATGTCATGTAAGGCTTTTTATCGTATGTGGGGCAAACCATAAATCCACAGCACCCTTTTGTTTACCTCCAATTATATTAATCTCTTGCATCTGTAAGATTAGTTCATCCTCCCACATATTATTCAGGCCTGTAGTCTACAAAAACATGTAGACTGAAATCCTTGAGCCAAACCCCTTGAAGCTGCTGGGGGTTTTGCAATGGACTTCCAGAGCTCAAATTTTAGTTTCTTTTCCCCAGCTAATATATTACTTCTCTGATTACTTTAAATCCACTTGTTTCTTTTTCCACTTTTGCTGGGTTGAAAAAACATTTGAGGTGTAAAAGGATTAAGCTGTTTTTCTGTAATTTACAATGGTGCAAGACGGTCCCAGCACATTTGGGGCTAGAACACTGCTGTGGTTATGTTTGCTTGGCAGTTCAACATCTTATGCCTATCCCTGTTAAGCCTACAAGATTCAAATTGTCTATTGCTGAAATAATCCCTTACAACCTATTGCTGTACATACAGCTCTTGGACTCTGTGTATTACAAGACTAAATGACATAGCAGGTTTACTATTTCAAGGTAATTTGGTACAGGTTAAGTGAAACTCTAGAGCCAAATTGGTTCAAATATTAGTTCAAATACAGCTTCATATTCTTTCACCTAACAAGGCAAAAATCCATATGGGTAACAGTGGAATAACAATCAAAAACCAACAGCTTGTTCCTTTGCTTTCCAAACCTGAAATCCATTATCTAGAGATCCACCACTTACTAGCAAACATACCAGAGTATAGTCTGAGCAGATGGTTCAAAGCTAGCTGTCAATCCATTTGCAGTTCAAAACAGTGAACTGCTCCAGCTGTTTTCCAGATCAAAAACATTACTGTCATTTTGCTATCGCTGCGTGCTGAGGGTTATGTAACAAAAATGCACATGTCCCTCTGCCTGGAATGCAATTAATTTCCTCCCTCCCCACTGAGAGTGGTAAGTAACAATTCAGACAGTCTGGATGCTTCAGTTTTGAGCATGGCCAGAGATGCAACCCTGGAATTATTCCACGTGGTAACCCACTATTTGTAACATGCCATGTCTTTTGGAGGTCCTACAGACAGGGTATATTCTGTAGTTTGGAAAAAAAAAACCCAAACACCATCTTCCTGTTTATATATAATCTCTTACTGTCTGTAGGGTACTATGAATGCTTTGCTGTAGTTCTTTAGTTTAAAGTTCCAACATAAAACACAGTCTATGGTTAAGTATTCTGAGTAAGTGCACTAACTAGGCAAAGTAATTGCTTCCGATCTGAAATCAGCTAATATACTTGCTGTATACTTTTGTATGCAAAAATAAGGCATTGTACACTATTAACTTTAAAACAGTACATAATCCCATCTCAACTTACAAAGATCCAAACATCACGCAGGATGTTAAAATCAGACTCCATAATGTTTAACCACTTGATGCAATTCGCTTATATAAAGAGAACAGTTGGAACTCCTTTGCTTAGAACAGCGCACTCAAACAAAACTAATTTCCTGAATGCAATCTTTTCTGCAATGTGAGTTTCATCTTTATAAGCGCAGCTAACCCGGTGATATTTATATATCGACTAAAAGTTCTTCAGGACAGGCGCTGTCTTTCTATAAAATGTTTGCACCATACTTAACATCTCTCAGTTGTTCCTGTGACACAAATACAATGGGGTGATCAACTGTACGCTAGGGTGTCAACGGAGATGAAACATTAACTTAGTACTTAACTACAGCAATTTCCTTTAATGTGTTATTACTTGGTTCAGCTTGTTCTGGATTTCTGGCATTGTTTCCAGGTCACTTCTGTAGGGAGCACCTGCAGTGGTTTTACTGTTCTTACCTGGTTAAATAGGCCAGAGCCAGCTCAGATCCCGACGGCTTTTTGGGCTGAACTTTTTTAGTAGAGATTCCAGCTTCCCTCATCAGCTGTTTTTCCTTCTTCTTGCGCTCTTTTTTTAGTTTTCTTTCCAGTTTTCTCCTTTCCTCTGCAGTAAGTTCTTCCTCTTCTTTTGCTGCCTGAAATAATCAACATTTGATTAAATTGTTTATATTTCTATAGGAAAGTGAACAAAATATGCATAGATGCAATTGAAGGGCACAGGTAATATTTAAAACCAGAAGCTTCAAGTTCCATAGTTCTACTGTTCACTATACTTCCATCACCTCTCTACTCTGCTCAAGTCACACAACTGTAAATACCGCACTTCCAGAAATCTATTTATTTATCTACTTATATTAGAGAAACTGCCTTCTATAGATGATTGTACTGTTCACAGCAGTACAGTAATCTGAGCACCTTATTTATAGCTATGTATTAAACATCATATCTAAAATTTGTTGTGCTGTTTGTTCTCCCATACTCAAACCTGAGAGGGGAATGTGAACAGCAGAGACTGTTTCATAGTGGAGGGAGGGGGAAGGATTTTTTTTTATTATTTTATTATTTTTTTTTTTTTTAGCATACGCACATTTAAGTGGGAGAAATAGGGTTTCCTTAGTTTCTGGGGCTGTTTGTTGTGTAACGTCACACTTCCCTGAGCTGAGAAAACCTGTCTGCCACACAGGGGCTTCATCACCATTATGCCAAAAGGAGATTTGGGAACTACCACCTTCATCCAAGACGTCTTGGAGATCCTTTAGCAATCTTGGGTAAACATATGCACGATCTTCAATAAACATATACACATATATTCCACACAGGCTGAAATTTCTTTAGGTTTGCAGACAGAATAGTTAATTATTCACGTCTAAAACTATATTGCTGCAAATATATGTGTAAGTATACCCCAAAAGGAAAATAAGTATTTCATGTACAGATGAAGAGCATTAAATAGATACGCTGCATTTAGCAAGGAAAATCCAGTGTGAGATTACACAGTGTAGAAATAAAATGCTGTTCCATAGCAAGATGAGATTGACTCCAGGGATTCCTAAATGTCTAGGAATTCCTATCTTTCCAGGCAACAGTCTCACTGAATCGTTAAATAGCAACTAAAAGCATAAAATGAAACGGCCGCTGGTCTAATACTAGATAGCTGTTTCTTCAATGCCCTCGCCAAGACTTCCCTGAGAGATCTACTCTTTACAGAACCCTAACTACTCTGATGATCATCATACACAGACCTTCAAAAAACTGTAGACAAAATAGATTCTGGCTATCCAAACCCCTGTGTACCCCGGGAAGCAGAAGGCATTTGGACACTATGAAGCCACCAGTTCTGTGCAACCTCCCAGTAACAATGGAGCAATGAAAAAAGTAAGAAATTCTGCAGACAAGACTCTTACACTGTGTTTTTCTTGCTTCTAGGTATTTCCAAGTCCAAGACTGAAGGAGTGGTGCTAATTCTTAGCTTATATGATAGTTACAGATCCCACATGGTCCCAAATAAAACTTTGATACCTTCATCCTGGTTTAAGGAACTGCTGCTTTCTTAGCCACCTCCATCGGTCAGACACTGGAATAAAATGCAGGCTAAAGGTATGCACAAGGACCACTTAAATCTCACTTTCTCTTCCAAACAGAAGAATTTCCAACAGAAATCCAGTAGCAAAAATACTAGAAGCATTAGCTTTTCTGATGAGCTCAGGGTTTTCAGCTCCTGCTTGCTGTACTACTCCCCTACTATCACTTATAGCCAACTCAAAACTGCAAACATTGACAGACTTCTAAACTACAGGCTCAGATTGGAGTAGGTTGTCAGGCTCGCATTTTTTTTACCTAAACATATTCAGCACCTTTCTGTAAAGATCATTTAAATATCCTGCTCTTGACATTTAACAAGAAGAGATAGGGCTGTGGGCAACACTGTGGAAACAGTGTTTGCAGTAATGTGAAATGTGATAGAGGTGTTGCCCAAACAGTAATGATTTGTGAATGTCTTCATTACTTAATGCACTTCCTCAACAATTGTACTGGGTTTGTTAAGACAACCTGGGCAAGGAACAGATTCCTGTGAAGCCAGGCTATATTTATAAGACAACGAGGTCTCTGGGTAGGGAAAAGCCACCCGCTGACAGCAGTGGAAATGGCATGGATGTAAGGTGGCCCAGGAAATGTCTACCTTACCTGTACACAAGTGGACTTTGAAGCAGACTCCAGTATGACAAGACAGAAAAATGGGAGATTGCATGCAAGTGTTTGGTTGAGTTATTTAAATCCGTAATTCTTCTGCTCAAAATAAAGTACACTTTCTGTTCTGATGTTTCTGCCAAATCTGCATGTCCCTCAGACAAGTACTTGAGGTATAAGCTGATGGAAGTGGAGTATATAGAGACAAGTAAGGCAGTCTGGAGGAGCCACGCATGCCTACAGCAGCTGTACTCGCATCTCACATCCCAAGGCTGGGGAAGACAAAGGAGCCTAACTGCCACCAACATTTCCAAGATCAAGAATCACATTCACAGAGTGGACTTGATTCAGATCCAGCAGCTTTACTACAGCATCGTACTCCCCAGCAGAGTCCTCTGCTGAAGGGAACCCACAGAGGTCAAACTGAGTGCAAAAGAACGCTCTTCCTCCTCTCCCTGCTCCCTCCTCACCTGTCTGAGGAATCCGTAACTGAAACTGGAACGCACAAGGAGATCAACCGCCTTATGGAAAGTGGTTAAAACCACTTTATAGTGTTACATCAATTCATGTTAGTTGAGTGCTTTGGAATGAAAATCCAGACATGGTGCTAAATAACATTATTCTTGCCAACAATCGAGCAAAGGATGGCTAAACAAGACAATACCTGAACACAGTCTTATTTGTCAAAGACACCTGCTGAGGGCTAAACATTCGTTCAGTGTCAATTCGCATATCATCTAAGTTTACTCTGACTCATCCTTCCAACTTTGTTTTCAGAGAGAAAAAAAGGGGCAAGAAAGCAGAAATTAGAATAAATAGGAGTGGGACAGTAAAGAGGATTTGCTTTCTTTGTTCAAAGTACTTTTTAGTTAGTTTTACGGAAAAGCCAGCATTCATGTGCAAATACATGGGAAAAAGCAACATATGTTGCATTTGTATAGAAGACATTTTATAACTCATGCTGAGAATAAAATAATATTTAGGGTGAATGTAGGTACGTAATTGTTACACAGGAAACAACGTTTTCATTTGAAAAGCCACCCTGGTACTTACTAAAATAACAATCCAGCCACACAAAGCCCAGGAAAACACTGAGGGTGGTCATTTATAAAGTGTTTGTAAAAGATTACTACAGCAGCTGTCCAACAGACTACACACTACAGTTAATCTTCTTTTAAAAATAATGTAATGAATTTGTTTACTTTTCTGTGAGCCATGAAGCTTTCAAATAAAGTGACCGTGGCACATCATTAGAGCCAGTCTGATAAAGAGGCCTCCGCTTCTTCATACTTACAGTAAATGCATATCTCTGTACCTTCCCTTCCCCCCAGCATTCCTCGCATTATCAAAAAGCTTTTTCTCCCTCTCCCCAACCGCTCCATTAAAAACAAAACAAGTTGCTCCCTCCCTGTAGGTCCCAACATAAATACTGAGTCCTAACAACATTTGTTTCCAGCACCGCAATTGATGCACCGTGGGCCGTCTGAAACAAGTGCATTGTTTTCCCTGCGGGGCTGGTGCTGTCCTGGCCCTGAAAGAGTCAGGATTTACAGCTGGAGGTACCTTCTGCCGGCCCACATCATCACCCGAGCAAAACTGGATTCATCAGGCTTCTGTTCGGGACTCCCAGCACGCATTCTGTGAAAGCGCTCACAACCTTACAGCTCCAACAACTTTTCTAGTTGCAACTATGCTTTTATCCATCCATGTCAACTTGATTAATCTAGTATATGTACCACAATCTGTCCATGACTGATTTAAAATTTGAAAGCCTGAAGTTTTAAGTGCTTTGTAAAATACCTACATTTGGTGGTATACTCTCCACTGAAGCCGAGCATAGTTTTATTGCAATCTGGAGGAAAAAACCCACAACCAACACCAACCTTCCCAAAACCTGGGACTCAAAAGAAAACAAAACTAAATGTTTCACTAGAATTTAAATCCTAGCTGTATTTATTTTAACTTGGATGACCTCTGTTATGATACTCTACTGATGCACCTCTCCTTTCTTTAAATCAACAGCCTTACTTTGTAATTTCACTTTCCCTGAACCTTATCTTGAATGTTTCTCTGAAAGATGTGTCCGAAGTCTTTGAGCCATTTGGATTAAGAGTTTTAGCATTCTGTCATTATTTAAATTCAAAAATCCCAACCAACAGGACTCCATTGTTTTGAGGTCATAAATATTCCATGTTGTCTCCTTCTATATTTATAAAGTGACATCACAATTTGTAGTGCTACAATTTAGTCTTAACTACAACATAGTGAAGTCCATATTTGAGTGTGAGAGACACTTGTTTATTGACGTGATAAATTTAAACCACATGCATACAGCAAAACACAACACTTGCTTATTTGCAAAGCCTGCTGAGAGTTACCACACCACCTTGGATCATGGGCTCATTAGATCTCAATCTAAACAAGGTCAGGCTAGGTCAGTACACTTGAATGAATGACCTTCAGAGGAGAGCCAGTGTTTTCTTGTGATTAAGGAGGTGGGAGTCTTCTACTTGGAAACTTTCCAGAGGGCCTGAAAAGGTGCTAAAAGGGATATTGCCACTGGTTGCCATATTTTAAGTAAAAGACAGACCCCCAGATTTTTAACACTTATGCTCATAAAAAAACATGTCATTTTTGCAATGGAATGGAGATGTAAGCTCAGACATCTTCAAGTAAATTCCGTGTCCATCCGCAAAGTGCTATGACTGCCAATACAGTCCCTTTCACCAATGCCAGTTCTCTACTACAGTTTTGGAATTGTAGGTAAACATAGTAGTATACTGTAAATAGTCTAACGTATCTGACTCAAAATACATGGCAGCTTCAGTGGTGGCAGTTTTAGATACCGGTTAAATTTTTCCATTATTCTTTGTAATCCAGAAATACTGCATAAATTTAAAGCATTTTGTAAGTGATTTTTAGAAATGAGCTTACCCGTCATAAAGGGGGAGCCATCTCAAACTAAAGCATTTAATAATGTAAGGCAGTCCTGCTAAGCAATTCGGAACAGAGAAAAACTGTAACTGCAAGAGAAATTGGAAGAAAGATGTACCTAAAACTGGATCTCTTGAAGATATCCGACCGCTTTTTCTGCAACGAGAGTGGCAAAACCAAACATGTCTAGTTTATCAGCAACTGCATCTGCATAAAAGCCAGGGGACTACAAATTGTAATAGCTGGGCAACCAGTACCAAGATAGTATTAACAGCACAGTAATTGTGTTATGTTTTAGCAGAAAAGTGCATTTTTAAGTTTGTTTCCAGATTTATAGTTACCCAAATGTCCTTGACTACCTCATACTTGAGTAGAACTGAAGACATCATCTCAAAATTTCTGTTCCTCCTTGCTCATCACTGTTTCAGAGACATTTGCATCCCTAGTTGTCTGTTGCCAGCACAGCATAAGGTTGACAGAGTCAGAAACTGAAGAATTGCCGCAATGAACAAAATACTCATAGATTACAAATCTGCCTTTGGGATTCGCCTGTGTAGGTCTGAACTTTCCGCCTACTCAGGGTTCAGCTTTGCTGCCAAACCCATAGCAGTAACCACAGACCAAGCCACAACACCAAATTTAGTATTTATTAGTACCAGTGAATCCAGCTCCTCCAAAAGCCAATAGACTTTTATCCTTTTCCGCCAGCACAGCAACACAAGTCTGTACAACAGCAAAGCAAGCAACATCAGAAATTCAGAGGAATAAATTACAACTTGACTAACAGCGACAAACATAAAAAGGGTGTCAAATTTTTGAACTCCAACAAAAAAGATGGGGAAACAGATGATACAGCTTATTTCATAGTAGAAGCATAGTATCGCCTTGTTTGTTCATTAAGCTCATATTATTGCATAACTTTTAATATAGGAAAATGTCAAAAGGGGCTTTGTTCACTGACCAAGAGCTGACGAGGAGCTACCAACCTGTCATGTAATGGCTTCTGCTTAAAAGTAGTCTTTTGCCCCCAAAAGTCCCCATGCATGCTATCAGCACGCAAAACATTCTATCTTACATAACAGATATTAACCCAGACAACTGGCCATCTGCCAGCTTAAAAACAAAAAGCAAAATCTATAAACACAGTTCAAAACCTACAAAGAAGAAAGGCTGCAAATCCTTAGATGCAAAGTTCATAAAAGAAAGATTGACAAATGATTTACTGTCTGGGGCTTGCCAAAGAACCGTGCTACAGCTACAGCATTTGCATAAAATAGTTCACAGCCATATTGAATTTAAGTAACTATTTTCTATCATTTAGCACCTTAGGAAAAGAAGTATGACCACAGAAGGCATATGAAATTTCATTACCATGCAGAAAGCAAATTTTGAATGAAAAGTAACATTTAAAGAAGCATACCTCCATATAGCATGTCTGTAGCACTTACAGAGGAAGATTGTTTTAAAATTACACATTGCTCAAAGAAAAAAATATACTTTTTCATAAAAGCTAGGTGTTTTTAGAATCTCAGCTCCTCACAACAAAAGCACTGGGAATAACTTACATTAAGTTGATTTGCAAAGGTTTCTGTAGATGCAACCAAGGCATAAAAGCCTCAAACAAGTTCTGCAGGAAGCCAGATTAAATAAAAACAAGCTTTTTACCTTTCTGATGCAGGAAAGGATTCTTTCAGTGGTTGTGTAAATATTTTTTTTTAAAAAAAAAGCATCCCTGTGTACACAGCTATAGTATCTCACAAGCACAGGTGATTAGGTAGCACCTTAAATTTGCAGCTGTAATTTAGAATAGATGCACCTTTATTAGCTTGAAACCCAGCTTAATTTACAACTATGTGATCTTTACATGTTTTGTAGATTTAGTCAATTCTGAAGAGCACATAACATGTTATCATTAGAACTGCTGAATACAAAGAAATTGAACAATTTACTAAATTAAGTGAAAGTATTTATAGGTGCACAGAACAATACGATTTACAAAACCTAGCTTGTTGAATTCCACTTTATAAACCATTTGCTCCTAAAAAATACATACTGTAGCAGATTAAGTTCTAAGGCATAAATTAGTTTCATATTTTATTTCTCATTTTTCTCCACCAGTATCGGTCCTGACTACAACAGAAATATTTAAGACACCACTTTGACTGCAGGCTTGGGGAATGCAGTTTTGCTTCATTTGCAACTACAGCACTGCCAGGAATTTTTACATATTTGCTGAAGGATTTTGCTTACTCTCTTACCCTTAATTAAACCATGTTAACCAATCAGGAGAAGCTGGAATTTAAAAAAAAAAGGAAACCCCTCGGAAATCATTTGTATCCACATCCCTGTGGCTTACACACAGCCCTTTTAACCCCTCCCCAGAAACACACAGAGGAATTTTAATAGGAGCATGAGACTGTCGCAGCACTCATTTCCATCGCCACCAAAGTCGTCCCCTTTAGGGGTGCTGACAATTTTTCCAAAGCTTAAAAAGAAAAGACATTGGGTTGCGAGAGGAGGTAGTAGCAGAGCACTGGCTGTTTTGAAATCCTTGCTGGAGAATTAAAAAAAAATAAATAATAAAAAAAATAAAACAACCCCAAACCACGAGCTCGATCTCCTCCAATGAAAGAGGTACCACAGGGTGTAGGCAGGTTGCCAGGCAAGCTCGGCAGCGTGACCGCACTGCATTGAGTTTCTTTAATGAAAGCCAGGAAAGAACACATTACACAGTGTTTCTTCTGAGAGCCAGCTAGCCTCCAGTGATTGAAATCAATAAAAACAGTCGGCAAGGGGCCCAGTGGGGGAAGAGAGAAATCTCCACTACAGCATTCAGTTTGCTTTCCACTTTCTCCCTCCCCCCTAAAGTTAAAAACTCTGAAGATCACCATGACAAGCTACTTCGCTTCCAGCGCTGGGAAGACGCTGGTGGGGGTTTAAAGGAAGCAAGCACTTTCCTTCGCCTCCCTGCCTTCGCTCTCCCCCCCGCGCGAAGGAAATGAAAGGCTTGTTTGGAATTTGAATCCCGCCTGGAAAAACTTCATCGGACAAGTGCATCGTTCTGCATTTCAGGAAAGGGATGGATTTTACAGTCGGAGCATGCTAAAAGGTGAGAGGGGAAAGAAAAGCGGCAACTTGATTCAGCCAGAGCCCACATACAGGCTAGGATGTCCACCACAGCAGAGGGAACCTCTGAAGCTGCGGCAGAACTGCAAGCAAGCGCCTGAGATTGGCACAATCCACATCCTAAAGCAGCCGAAACAGGGAACACGTGACCGACACACCGACCCAGGTAAGCAGAACCCGCTTTTAACGATTCTCTGTACCGCGTCCAAAATCAGAGCGAGACCTTTCTGCTTCAGCCTCTACAGATTGCCCCATGTCATCCCTCGTTAACCTCAGGCAAGTTAACACATAAGCTTGACCCGTCTTGTCGGGCCACTAATCCTCACAACTATAAAACATGCACAAAAGCCCTTTGTTTACTGTTTTTGCGTTGAATTTGCTAGTTGACAAGGTAGGACGGGGCCGTTAAGTGCAGCCCCTCCAGGAGCTCACGCTCCCAGTCCAGGAGGGCCCACTCAGAGCGAGGAAGCACGGCCGACACCGCACGCTGGAGCTGACTGTGATCTGAGAGAGTGCCAGTAATGAATTTCTAATATGGTCCATATTTATCTATTTTATTTATGTATTTTAATCACCATAGCAGCCACATACAGCACATACTTGCACCGAGTTCCATGTGCTGATCTGTAGCATGAATTACAGCAACTTGCATGCACGGGGGGCTAGCCTGTTTTGTCAAAAAGAACTTTGCAATGACTTGTTGATACAGCCGAGGGGGATTCCTGGACATTGTTTAGGAATGACCAGCAGAGGTTTACCCAGCATGTGTATGTTCTGCCATTATCTTAATGCATGAAGCTTTTACACAGATATTCCTATAAAAATGGGAAAGACACAGATCACAGCTGCAGATCACAATATGCTTCTCAAGTTTTTGGCCAACTTCAGATGATTTATCAGGACTTCAGTGAGACATGAAGGGTGAAATCAAAGCCTGCCTTCTGCAAGGCAAGCAAAAATGATGATGGCTATATTTCTTTTCCAGCAGTGGCAGGAATTCATTGGAACAGATAATAAATAGGTGCCTGTGGAGCAAGGGCAACCATGCTTGACCCTCCATGCTGGTCATCATTACACATTGACAGCAACACACACACACTCACTGCCGGAGAGGGCTAGGAAGGGACTGGATGCCTCCTCTTCCACTCACTGTTTCGGCACCTCATTATCCCAAGCCTGTGGGGTACACAGTCTGGATGACTCTGATGGTAGATAGAGAGAAGAGACTTAACTTCCCAGCATCTCCTTTATTTCTGCACCAGCAGGCAGAATGCAAGAATTTAGTATGTCAAGTGCGTAAGTATTTCTGCAGGTGCGATGTTGCACTTTCTTTGGAAAACACAGCCTTTTAAGGGTGACGTCGTTATTTTCACATCACGTGGAAATGACCCACACACTTGAAGAGTGACCTGGAGAACACCTCCATGACCAGAAGTAAGGGACTGTTATTTTTTGCACATAATTTTAAGCTCAATTAAAACATGAACTGTTCTGATCAAGCTATGAAAATAGCTGAGGCAGTATTTAAATAGTAAGACATTTTTATGCTGATTTTATCAGTCCAGTTTTGAACTCTAGACACAAAAAAGTCACAAAATTATAGCTGAAGATGTAATTAAAGAACAGTAATTTACAATGAAAAAGTAAAGTTGTGATTTATAACACAATACATCCCCATATGAGAGTTTGAGCATATCCACAGACCCGCAATTTACCTTTTCAGTATCTGCTCCGTGTTTTGCCTCCCCCTGCACAGATCCTTTGCAGAAATGACAGCATCTTCATAGTTCAGGAATCACAGCAACCACTCCCACACCAACTGACAAGTCTGTTTTGCACTGCTCTTGGAGCTAAATTTATCCTTATGCAGAGGAACTCATTCAAGTCTTTACTTAAAATTTCAAACAAGGAAAGCTTAGTGGAACTCGGACAATGCATATCACTTGTACCGACATTCTCAAGCTCAAATGATATTCCTCCCCATTATCCCCTCAGCAGAAAATATAAGTATTATCATTAAAGCAGAGTGCAGGGTATTTTTGTTCACAGTGATGCATTTTTCAGAGGCTAAGTGGTGTGAGTTTCCACAGTATTTACTGTTAATGGAATGTGTTCTTTTCAAACGTGCAAGAGAGGAAAAAAAGGTATTTTCTCATTCAGAAGTTTTGACCAAATGCAGCTATTCTAGCAATCATACCACACAGCAAGACTTGGCAAAGTTTTTCAGTCATGGCAATGTTATTAAAGCAGATTCCCTGGACTTCAGACTCTTCCTTTGGAGTATGGAGATCCAGAAGAGTCCCATGTCACTCTGCTGGGTTGGATACAACAAAATAGAACAAACAGGAGCCAGTTTCTCACATTTCTACTAGTCTTAATAGTTCCATGTCATCAGCAACAATCACATTTTCGGCATAGTCAAGAGTTCCTAACTGTTCATACCAATTGTCCCTCCAGCAAAATATGTTGGTAAAAGGGCTTTCTGAAAACAGTATATAAGGCTTTGTAACAGTCAGCAAAGTAGAGGAAATGGTTTTAAAGGTGGAAGGACATTTTGTTTTAATCTCACCTGTCTAAATCTTTATGAAGGGAAAGATCTGGGATTCTACAAAACAAGCTGAATGGCTATTCCAAAAATGCTGAAATTCAACAATAAAAGTGCAAACATCAGGGTCTGCTAAACACCTGGATAGCCCATCTTGAGTGATATGTAATACTTGTGCCTGCACTGGTGGAAAAAAGAGTGCTGCCCTCTGTTTCAAATGGACATGATCTGATACTTCCGCAATACTGTAGAGCTTCACGGTTTCTCCTTTCTGACTTATACCAGTGGTTCATGTTCACAGTACTGGATTCATTCAGCTGAGTATATTTACTTTGCTCAGTCTCAAATTGACAGCTTCTCTGTAACGTACCCATTCTGACTCCAAAATGGAACATAATTAAACATACAGTTAGAGAAGATACATTTTTTTCCCCATCTATGGGAAAGACTAATGAAGCAGAAGCCTAATTATTAAAAGAAAAATAAATGGTTATCAATCTCTGGGAAAGGTGGTTTTCCTTACAATTCAAACCGGAATTCTTATGATTGACTTAGGAAGACATATTTTGTTAAAAACAAAAAAGCCATCAAAACCCATTAAAAACTTCCTACTTCTTTACCAAAAAATTGTCATTAGTTTCAGCTTCAGAGTCCAACAGGATGTATAGCTAGATGAAATCAATGTCCTGGTATACAGACACTCTACTTTCAAATCCTCTATATTCTCCCAGACCTCAACAAAACTTCTATTCATTAATTTCTTATAAATACAACTAGCATCACTTGTAGTTTGTTATACTAAGATCTTCTAGAAAACTTAGCTAAATACTCCAGAATATATTTCATACACATATTTATGTATACACTCAACTGCACACACATACATAGGCGGGAACTTGCAATTTTCAATTTGTGATGAACAAGAACCAAAAGGAGACCCTCAAGAAAAAAAAGTATGCAGGATTAGTTTCTTTAGCAGAATATGTTCATTTCATGACTTAGCAACCCTCAGCCCTAAAACAGACACACACAGCAACACCCAGAACACAAGCAACCCCTCAACTGCTCTGAACATTCATACCGTGACAACTGAGCCTAAGGGTACCAACAGCTTCAGCTCATGCCTTGCCACTTGATTTGCTTTACAATAGAATAAATGCTTTGGGAGACAGAGAACTAGACCCTAATTTTGGTTATGAAAAGAAACATACCTTAACACAAAATAAGGAATTAATGTGATGGATATTACAGATTTCTATGTTTGACTTTATGCCCAGTGATAAACAGAGATGGGTGATCTACTGTGACAATTAATTTCTGTGAAATGATTATTCTTGTAAAGATATATAATTTCCATGAATAGACCTTTGAACACCTGTATGCAGAATCTGAACTTGTTTAAAGAAACAAGTACTATAAAGCTCCACTTGTATCTCATATACAGTTCAGTTTGCACTGAAAATCATGGTTTAAGAAGTTTTGCCTCAAGAAGAAAGGTAAAGGAATGATGTTTCTAAGACCTGGCATGAATTACATTAACTAGCTTTCCTTCAGGTCTGTTTGCTGCTCTTCCAACCACAACAATGAAGTGCAAGTAGTACCGTCTCATTAAACATAACTGGTAGCAAGAAAGAATCTGAATATATTGACAGTCTGAAATGGTCTCCTGAAAGTTCCTTAAGAAAATGCATCCATATTTTCAGCATTCTGAAAGTCTCTGAAATTGAAGTGCAATCCATTCCCAGATCCTATTTATTTAGGAACACTTTACATGCTTGCTGTTCTTGTGAGCTCCCTGATAACCCTACCTCTATGATACTAACTCTTTAAGCTCTCCAAATTTATCACACAGTCCCAGAATACTGAAATGACATCTGGTTTTTATAGCATCAGGTGTGCCCTCATTATGATTTTGTGAGGCAGAGCAGAAAATTGAAAAACAATTATGATTTAAGATCCTAAATTAAAACCTGTTGACTGTTTAGTAGAAATACTCCATAAAACCTGTTTGTATTTCAACAGACCACACTGAAGGATACCATTGTAAAAGCAGCACAAAACAAGGTGCTGGTGGTGTTTGCTTATTTTAGAATAAAGGCAACTAGCAAATTACCTTAAAATAAAATTGTATTATTCTATATTTCAATAATAAGTAGCTTACACATATTTATAAAATAAATACTATCATTTACCTGGATTGAATTTACAACTCATGTTAGTTTCAAAATCAAGCTTTACATGCAGAAGTTACATTTTACACCTTTGATAAAGCAAATATACACACAACAGAAAATGGCAGTTGCCCACCTAATTTTAAAGTCAAGTATTAAATATATTGGATAATTACAGACAGAACAACATGCAAAATACAAGAAAGCATGGACTGACTCACTAACAGGAAGACTAAGTTTACCACATACCTGTTCTGTTACCACGCAGTTTTGCAGGGATCAAAAGAAAATAAAATTTTAAGGTAGGAACAACAAGCAGCTGCTTCATTGCACACAGGGCAGCACAGCAAAAAGCACTGGTGATGGCCATTAGAAAATGCAGACTGTCAAAGGTAAATGTTTAAATTGTCAGTGAGAGAAGAGTCAACATTTCCATAGTGCACATGGGATAATGGCCAGAGTGGGAATAGATTGCAAAGCTTTGAAAGTGAAGTAGTTTATGCTTGGCAGAAGAAAAGGAGAGCAAAGGAAGAGAGAGATTAATAGCAAATGGAAGGTCCATCTCAAGGGAAATTCTGATCTTCAAGAAATTTTTAAAAAACTTAACTAGTCTGGAAGAAAGCCAAGATGTCTGAATTATTTTTTGAATGGCAACAGAAAAGCTTCCTGTTTCTTTTTACTTGCAAACAATACACCACACTTTGAAACAGAAAAATAAAACTAAAATGAAAACTAAAACAAAGATTCTATCATAACGGGTCATTCCAGTATTATCAATGTGCAATGAGAAAGCAGGTATTTAAAATTAAATTAAAAGTCAAGATGTTTCCTAAAACACTCAAAATTGCAATCTCCAAAAGAAAAAAAAATCAGTTTGACAAATAAGTGTTCTTTTTTTTCCTTTTCTTTTTGTTTAAACTTTCTTTAGAGATTAGTACTTTTCCTTGGAATACTCAGAGCTAAAATCGTACTGGAAGGTCGTAAGGTAGAAATGGAGAAATGCCCCCCTGCCAGTGATGCAGGCAGCACAGTTATTGACACGTGGCGTCAAGGAGAACAGGGAACACTGGAAAAGTTAGAGAAGCTAGGAAAATCAACACCTGTTTCTCTTTCAAGATAGCAAAGACAAAACATTGCACTTCCTGCACAGGATTCTTCTGGATTCTCTGAATGGACTCTTCATTTATTTAATGCTTTCATAAGATCTGTCAATGGTCCTTAAAAACTTCTATTAATTGACTCCAAACATGCCAAAGCGGTTTTGAAGCACTGACTTCCCTACCACTGTACATGACTAGCCAGGCATCCAGTAACAATACGAGGTGTAAATTCATGACAAATTCCAACTTTCAGGTTATAAACAGGAGCATGATTCATACTTTTCCTGGCTTTGAAAATGTTTACCTTAATTTTTTTTTGGTACTTCTGCACTCAGATCTTGCTATGATTAGACTTGGGATACAACTGGAAATGTAAGATAATGATCTGATTCATCAAACACTCTTGACAACTTTCATGATGGGAAGTATGGGTCATGTTGGCAGTTTTAAGCCGAACTCTGCAACTTGCCTGAAGTAACATAAATTTAAACCAACTGTGGAACTTCCTAGCTTAAAAAATTCCTAACTTTCAGGCACGTGATCAGCACAATGTATCACAGAACTACATTTTCTCCTTTCATACAGTATATATTTGTTTTTACATATATAAACCCAAATAGGTTTATAGCGCCTAGAGCCTCCAACGTGATAAACATACCCCAACTATTTTGTTTTCTGTACATTTTTGCATGTCAGCTCTTTTGCAGGTTTACGTGTCTGCCCTACATAGCTGCAATTAGCATGGCCCAATGTAACAAACAGAGCTGACAGCTATTGCTTTCTGCATCCTGCCCAAAGACTTTTGCACTCCCCGTACCTTGCAGGGAGCCCTCGGCTCAGGAAATAGGGCAACAATGCCTAAAGCCTCATTGGACTTGAAAAAACATACACAACAGAGTTCTTCAACAAGGTGGAAACACCACTTAGAGATCGCAAAAAAACCAGCAAACAAAACAAAGAAGAAAAAAACCCAAACAAACAAACAAACAACAACAGCAAAAGAAAAAAAACACCAAAAACACTTAAAGAGTTAGCCACGATGCTGTTCAGTCCCCAAAGGTGATACAGCTCCTCTCTTGCTCTAGATGTGTCACACCAAAATTTATGGATTTTGAAGTACCTGATTATCTTAAATCTGCCATACCTTATGAACAGTAAGAACAGAAAATGTGAAATAAATACATGAACTACCCAGACAATATTCCAGACTTTTCTGCACACAGAACCAGCAGGAAGGCCTTGAGATGACCGTCGTGCAGAACGACGATAGACCTGGGCCCTACAGTTTCCCCGCAATGTAACGCTGAGCTTAGCTGCCAGAGGAATTCTGCAGGAAAGAAACATAGCAAGCAAAATTCCACGTAGTAGGCAATACAGTTTGCATAACATTTTTCAGCCCCCAGCCAATAGTTAATTTAGGGAATCTGAGAGTTCGGAAAGGTACCGTACTGTGTTTTAACTACTGTAATTAACATAGCTAACAGTTCTAGTCTATGCTTTCTAATGGTTAGATGGATGACTCAGTTCCAGTTGCAGTCAGGCCTTCTAAGTTCTGTGTGTTTTTAAGCATCAGCAAAGCCTTCTAGTACTACACTGCTACGCTAGGCTTGGCCAAGGGCAAGATATTGTGGTTAGATCACATACATTTGTTTATTTAATGACTAATCTGAGATGCAATTTCATAATTACTTTGAAGATTTCTGCCGCCACGGGAAGGCAGCCATGGGACTTATTCTAATGACCAGCGCAAAGAAGAACAGTGATATACACTGGAGAATTCAAACAGCACACAAAATGGAGAGAAAAGTATAAACTCTACATACACGAGGCCCTCACTGGCAAAATATATAGAATGTTCTTAAGTTGACAGTTTTATAACTCCAAATGGTTTTGCAAATGAAATCCAAACAAAAGAGCAGAGATGTACGTTAAATCACTCAGCAATTGCTGCTTAGAAAAACCAGCAATCACCAACTCCAGCAAACAAAAAGAGTTGCTTTAAATAAGCTTAATGAATGGAAAAAATTTCAGATTATTTGTTGTTGTTCTTTCAGATTTATTTTTCTATATTTTTGAATCTATACACATAATGACACAGTTCACCCTGACAAATACCATATAACCAGCTATCAATCACATCAACTTTTTATATGCTGAGAGAAGTCAGATACCAAGTGATAAAATGAGTTCAGGCAGAGGGCATATGTTAAGCAGCTGTGAGTCCGTTTAAGCTGTCTATATGCCTAAAAGCTTAATGCCATTACACAGAGCTCTGATTTCTTCCTTTCCTGCTTTACACTAGAATATCCACATTATATATAATAGAAATTATTAACTTACTGGAAGAAATACAATCACACAGTGATTGCAGGAGTACAAACAATATGCTTATAAAATAGATGTATATTTTGCATACAGTAAAAGATTACACAACCAAATACTTATCTGTCGGCTCTAAAGAAAGCTTTACTTACAAATAAAAAAATATCAGGTAATAGCTTCAGGAACAATTTAAACCCACATAAGATAGCACTGCTGCCAAAAGACACACTCTCCATTTTCTCCCGGCTCTTCCCTGTGTTGGCCCAAGTGTTTGTACAGTTCTGTAAACTCATCTGGGTTAAAATTACCTCTCTATCCCTCCCCAAAGGTTACTTTAAAATCAAGTCAGTTCCTTAATTCAATTCACTGTGAATATTTCTGCCAGCAAAAAGAGGAGGTGCTGGCAAGGTGGAAGCAAGTGGCTGTGCAGCTTGTGGGATCCCATTTTTTGCAGCCTCTGGCTGAAGACACCATTCCTTAAAATAAATCTATGTGTAAAATACATAATGTTGCTGTGTGTGTCCTACCTTTTATGTATAGCGATGACGAGACTCAGCTTGCCAGCTCTCAGATTATCATAGATCTTTTGGCATTTGCTGCTTTGTAGGTGTGCCTTGCATTGCATGGTTTTGGGCTTTCAGTTCTTTCCCTCCAATTTCAAAATGACAGTAGAGGCCTGGTAAAGGCAGAAAACAATTTTTGCTTCTGAGGGCCTGAACTCAGGCTATTCCCATGAAGCACGAAGGTATGTCAGTCACCAAGAGTCTGGTTCTATTATGAAGACTGGCGACTACACTTCCAATGACGTCAGTCAGAGGCTGCAAAAAACTAGACAAAGGAGGCAGCAGGGACTGGGAAATATTTTAGTAAAAAGGAACAAGAAACTGAAGGGAGTCAGACGAATTAATGTTTATATGCAGGAGGGAACAGAAGGAGAAGTGAAAGTACAAAGAGCAGGAATATCTGGTAAGTGCACAGAAGGACACTGCGGGGCAGGAAGAAGGACCCCATGGAGCAGATGGGGTAACACAAGGACCAAAAAAAAGCTGACAGATGTGCTAAACCATGTGAAATACCAGAAAGGCAGAGAGCAGCGGAAGAAAGGGAAACAAAGGCAAAAGTAAGCACGTGAGAAAATTGAGGACATACAACCCTCGAGCACGTAACATGAACAGAACAGCTGCTGTTCTACATTTAGAGAGATGGTCAAGAGTAAAAATGGCATCACCCCAGACAAAGCACAGGACAGAGCAGGTAAACAGAAACACCTCAAAATGGAGAACAGGCAGCTTTCCCTGCTTATAGGTCAGATATGGATGCTTAATGTTGAGTGCAGAACCTGAAAACATCACCCAGAAGGCAGCTACTACTCCTCAGTTAGGCAAACAACAAGGTAGTATTTTTAAACATATGATATCCAATTTGTGAGTTAACCCAAGACTACCAATAATGTATGTATCTATTTTTATTATTCATAATGTGTCAGGCAAGAATCAGTCTATTGGGAATCCAAAAGAGTTATTTTTCCTTCTACACAGAGGGTAAGCATTTGCAATAGGACCATAACGACATGGACCAAATACCCTCACCAGGGATTTGATAATTTTGATAAAGATATTTTTCTTGCTGACACAAGCAAATAAAAAAAAAAAATCAACAGATAACCAGTATAGCAAATTATAAATGTTTACAGTGTACAGAACATACATTTTCATAATATTTATAGTATAAAAGAGAAGTCACCCTCTGTTCTTCTTAAGTGAGGTATATATTCGGTTATTTTCTCCCTTTAGATGGTGTTCTCTAGCTGCTAGAGCCATTACTCCTTGAATTGCAGTGTTTAACTGTTCAGCATATACACTGACTTCCTGCCCATCAAAAACTGAAGCACAGGCAGGAAACAGCCAGCCAGGGAAAAAGATAGACTCCAATTGGAGTTGTCAGGCTTTCCAGCCCTCTCAGGTTAGAACTGCAGTGAGAAGATGCTGGTTAGCTTCCTGCATTTTAGAATGAGCGAGAAAATCCTCTTCAACTTCCTGCCTACCCATCAGTGGTCAACAAACACATCAGAAGGAATTTTTTGCCTTTGTTGCAAAAATTCACAGGTTTTCTTGCTAATTCTGGGATGGGTAATGGTAGCAGTCAATTATTAAACCGCTCCAATAGTTTCACAGATGATTATTGAGTTCAAAATAAAATTTTACTGTTATTATTTAGCTAACAAACAAATGCTACCATCTAATAAAAACCCATACCCGTAACTTTATTAAGATATCTAATCTAATAAATGAAGTAAATTATCTTCACATACAGTACAAATAAAAATGTATGACAAGATGTGGTCAAGGCAGTTAAAGATAGAGGAGAACAATACGTGTTGTCATTCTCTGTCCTTCCCTTTGCATTTCTTCTTGGAGTTGCATCACGTCTGAAGACATCATTCAGATCTGCAATTACTGAAAGCAAGCAGCAGTACCCTTTTAAAAGTTAAACTCTAGCAGCCTTTTAAAAAGGCTCATAATTATGCAAACAGAACACACAATAATCACTGATGTGTGTAACCTCACAGCGTATACACTGTGATATGCTAACTACGAGCAGAACAGAGCAGAGCAATCATAAGGATCAGGTCAGAACTTGAAATCTTACTGCAAAAACTTCAATTTGGTCCACTTCAAACTCTTAGTCATAGAAGCATGCATAGGAAGCATGCAAAAATGTATTTTTACATGCCTATGTGTCCCTGAGTATACTTGTGTTATTAGCTACTTAGTAAAAAATCTAACAGTGTGGAAAAGTTCACAGCTGCTGCTTCAAGAATAGGAAGGGGAATGGTCTCTAATACTAATGATTTAAATATTACCAGGATCTTGAGGCACAGCTATTGAGATAGAAGGTAATCAGACATCTAAATCAAACACCCTTCAAAAAAAAAAAAAAAAAAACCAAAACAAACAAAAAACCCCCAAACATTTCCATCTAGGATCTATTTTTATTTAGTGTCAGGACAGAAGACTCCTGCCTTCTGAACCCACCCACTTAGAAATGTGTTTATCTCAAAATCAAATTGATGTTCAACTACCAAGTTATCTTTTTGCCTAATTTATAATTATAATTTATGATTTTGCCTAATTTGCTAATGTAAAAGTAACTCAGTGAATCAACGTATCTACAGCAGAAGTAATAGCTTCTAAATAAACTGGACACACTGGTGTGCCTTTCTCATAAGCAAAAGGGTAAAAGAAAATGAGTAAGAACTTCCATAGTTTATGGGTTTTATGCAGAACTAAAAAAAAAAACCATCAGTAAATAATCTGGCTTTGTAATTTTACTCAACTTTGCTGTAAAATTGCTTCATCTTAGAATTTTGTTTTCTCATTTAAAAGTTACATACAGGCATATGAAACTGACTTCACCCAATACTGGCAGACTAACAAAAGACTGTAATTTTAACTATTCTTTATATTTTCAGTTCATTCAGAAAGAAAAAAAAAACAACCAACCACATTACCAGCATTATACAGCACTACAATTTGGCTGGTCTTCCCCTAGTGAAACTACTGAATTTAAACATGCAGCTGCACTATTTTTCATGAATGCACACAACAGTAAGAATTATCCAAGTTGCAAAAACATTTGCCTGACTAATTTTCATCAGAGAAGTCTTTTATTTTGACCAAAGTACTTAGGGTCGTTGGTACAGAAGTAATGACACAGAAGAGTGTTCAGGTACAAAATGTCTAATTCTTCAAACATTAGGTTAATTTGTTTTCTAAACCTAAACCAATATTTGATCGGTTGGACAAATATTTGAAATGCATCTGGCTAGTTACCTATTTAGAAAGAGAACAAATTTATTTAAAAGGACTTTTTCCCCTTCAGTCACCACAGAACAAAAGTTAGATTGAGCTCACAAGATTTTAAGACATTTTTTAATCTGGTCTCAAATTAGACCCCTCCTAACAGATTATTGCTGTAAGGACACTAGTGGTACATAGGAAATGCTTTAGGAACAGGAGTGCTTTAACAGGAAAGAACAGGTACTCTCTAAGAACTGATAAGGCAAAACACTCTTTTATCTATTATTTAAATAATAGCAGAGCTAGTTAAGGTGTAGTTTTATCTTTAATGTAGGTACTAGGTTTTACCTTTGAATTAGGTATTAAGTATGAGCTGTCTTTCGTGATTATTTCTGCTGTAAAAGTAACATCTGGAAGAACCATGATGTCTTCCAGTCATGTCCACAAGTAAGGTCTGTCCTTTTGTTTAAAAGAAATATTCAGCCTCTATTCTCCTTCTAATTCCCTCCAAGCACATCTATGATATTCTTAAACACGTTTCAGGTTGTCTCCACCTGTGCAGATGATCTCTTTCCCCTCATGTCAGGGCAAAGATCAGTATCCAAAGAACAAAAAATTAAATTTGGTCTCAGCCCAAGCCTTGAGATAGAATTTTACATTGCAACAAGATTTCATTAGAAACAGTCTTGATGATAATAATCATATGAAGGTGAGACATGGTGTGGGGGCACCTGAGCAAGCAAGGGGCATGCAGAAATCTGGATCCTGTCCCCACTCCTGGTCCACCAGTGCTGGCTGCAGGCGAGGTGGCTTTCTCCAGCTAGGCATGGAAAGCCTCCCAGAGCAGAGAGATTCCACACCCTCCTCAGGCAGCGTGCTCTGGTGCTTAATTACAGTGAAAAATGTTTCCCTCATATTCAGCTATAATGCCCTGTTTCACTTCATGACCCTTTCTCACCTTTTCCCACTGTGCGCCTCAGCAAGGAGCTTGGCTCCAGCTTCTTGGTGACCTCCTCCTAGGGAGGGGATTTGGCCCAAGTAGAAAAGGAATTTTACATCAGTATTATGCTACTATTCTACTAGAAAATTTTTATCCATAATATTTAAATAAATATTCTTTTGAATAATACAGTACTCAAATATTTTAAGCACAGATCTAGAATATTTCCACAAAAAAAAAAATAAAGATGCAGTTAATAACATGCAGCTCAGGTACTCCCGAAGCTTTAATAAAGTGCAGGTAGATGCTACTGCTTGCCAAATTTTGAACCAGAGAACACCTATTCTTACTGCAGTGGAATACACCACTATACCATTCAGGTGAAAAGAATAAGCATTTGACATTAGAAACATTTATATTAAAATTTACACAAAATTTCTGATAGGCTGCAAAAGACAAAGTGTAAAGAAGTGAAAAGCATAACCATCTCAAGGTTTATCTTTGGTTTAAAACTGGAAGTATGAGAAAGAGTTGAAAAGAGTTGTTACTTGCAAATGAATAATTAACCTGGAAAGCTGGCTAAACTGTGCAGCCTATAAATTTACTAGAAATAAAAGCAGAAAAATAATTTTCTGATACAGTTCCTCTTACAAGCAATTACCAAGTTTTTTCAAGCATTTTGATCTACTCAAAGAGTAGATCTACTGCCAAACTTTTTGTATATCTTTTCTTTTAAATAAAAAAGTGCTTTAAACCCCACATTGAGAGGTGTCAGAAACATAACCCATATAAAAGAGCACACAGACCTCTAAAAGGCTTCTGAAATCCTTCACCCGTAATAAAAGCCTTAAAACTTTCATTACTTGCTTTTTAGCTTTTTAGAATAAGGATTTTATTTGAATTTCAACCGAATTAGGCTTAATGCTCCTGGTACCGTAACAATTTCAAATAATAATTTTCATCATTCTGTCCAAAAACTTAAATTGTCTGTCTTCCTTACAAAATTACGTGGTTACAATAGGACACTAACTGTAGATTCTCTGAAATACTTCAGAAGTTTCACTGAAGGAATGCCGTTTGTGAATTCTGCTTTAGCATATGTTCAGTATATATAGTTATTTAAGTGCTGTACAATAAACAATACAGCAACATAAGCTTTCAACACATTTGGAAGTGAAGTCATAAAAACTGTCTTGTTTTGGCCAAAGTGCAAAAATTTACACCCAACAAATGCTGCAAATAGGAAGCCGCAAAATCCACTACAAAGATAGAAAATTTTGTAGCATTTTTGTGGCTCTTTCCCCAGACCGATAATCGGAATCAAAAAAACCAGACCACAAAATACCTAAATTGCTTGGTTAGCAGGGCCTTTTGTTGCTGTCCCTCCATCTCACATGCTTATCTGCACATGACAGCCAACAGCACGAGGAATAAGCCACAGTAGCACTTCTGTACCTTCATTAACACAGAATCCAGAATACAAAGGGCTCCGTAATAAGTGGAAAGTGGATTTATGGTATCGGTACAGGCAATACATTTTAAGAGCTGTAGTGGCTCCACAGTAATTAATAACTTCTTGGGATAATTGTTCACAGAGTATTTGGCTTGTGGTGACTCACACTTGCAGAAATGAGTAATTATAAACTCTTATAATAAGAATAAGATGGCTTTGCCAGAACAAGCGTTGGACATAGCATCATCCTTCAGGAAGAAATGGTGGGTGAAGGTATAAGCTGCATTCCCACCAGTTCTTCTGTAAACTCTTAGGTGGAGACACCTCTGAGAAAACTGCAAATATCCTTTCAACGCTCATGGGGACACTGTGGTCTGCATACAGGTTTGTTCTGCAGCTGGTTGGCTGTTTCATGCCCATGTCCAGCAGGACAGGTACCACCAAGGGTGGGAAGACCTCCAGCATTAGTGCCAGGAACACTGCTCCTGGTACATGGTGTAGCACAGGGCTTGTGTCTGTCACTAAGAGCAGTACTGTTCAGTGTTGGCAGCGCTGAGTATCATCGTACTGGCCAGTTTGATGCTAGCATTTTGTATGATGCCTGGATCATTCGAGAAGCTTTTAGTATGAGATGTCAGCTGGATCGCTGGCTTAGGCTTTCCATTTTTGTCTACTGAAGGAGAGATTTCTCTCCGGTCACTCAAGACCAGTGCTCCCTCCTCAGCTTTTGAGTGAAGTGAATTGAGGAGGGGGAAGGAATAAAAACACATGATGATAATTCAGTTTTGAATGCTCATACAGCTCACATGGTTGACATAAAATCACTCACAATTGTGAGTAATTAAAAACTGTAACTCAACAGATAAAAAGTGTTTGCAGGCAAAACCACAATTGGATCCTCCCTTGCAGTTTGTAAAACTGTCTAGTAAGGTCTGAAATTCTATATTTGCTCATATTATATCTGAAGGCATCTCAGTTCAAATGGTTTCCTGATTAAAGATAACATGGGACCAGAAAGAAATGAGTCTATCCAGAGCTGTAGAATCATTGCATGTTCAGCACTGAATCACTACAGAACCCTTTGACAGGAACAGTACTGAAACACTATGTATAACGCAGATACCAAAACTAAACTTGCTGTGCTGTGCCTAAAAACTGTAACAAAAGAACTCATATGCTCTACAAAGAGGATCTCTCAAGGGCACTTTTACCCTGGGAGCCAGCTTATCAAATACTGTTCCAGTCTGGAAGTTCAGAAAGGAAAGCACACATTAGCATTTTTGTACCTTTAAGAAAGAAGGGGAAAACAAAATCTTTAAATACAACTCTCTCAGCACCAGATCCTTTATACCAAGTCACCATAAACCCGTATATTCCTGGTTACTGAAACAACGGTGGGTTAATACAGCAGGAGGAAATGCACCAAGGAAGTAATTTTATCTGTAATGTTCTTACATTGTGGGTGACAATGTAATAACTTGAATTTTTTCATTTTCAATATTATTTCTGAAATAGTTTCTTCCTTCTGCTCTGATTTACAGTATAAAATCCCCAAAATTATAAAAATACATTTCCATTTTTGTCTTTTTGGCTTTGCTGTACTTTTTTATAACTTTATCAGGCCTTAAATCCTAGAAATGCCCTTGCTCTGTCTGAAAGAGGAAAACTGAAATGCTGCTATAGGCAGATGCAAAAAGAACATTTAGTATCCAATTCTTTCAGCTGCAAAATCAAATGCACCCAATGGAACACAAAAAAGAATCAACATCAGGCATTCATTTCAAACACACTACACAAGCGATCAAAGAAAAATGGGAAGAAATCTAAAGCAAAGCTACTTGCATAACAGACTGCGTAAACCATTGAGTCTTTTGAGTGGGATAAGTATGTTTCAGACTGTGCCACTAATGTGACATTTTAATGGTGTGAGAGCTATAAACAAAACTTCTTAAAGAGAGACAATAAACTATTAAGTCTGTTATACCATTTAAAGGACCAAATAAACAAACATACAACTTTTCCTGCCAAAAGTGGACATCACATGAATCCTGGTGATGGAAGCTACAGAGTTGAGAATGTTGGCACTTCTTCTGGACAATGAAACAAAACCACAGAAACCAGTAGGAGAAGCAGCCAAGTTTAGCCACCGTATTCAGGCATCACGATCCTATAAATACACATGCAGCATCTAAACAAGGCTACAATTGCCTTGTAAGAAAATGATCAGTTGTACTACACTAATAATATACTCTGAAATACTGAGGAATCACAATCAGTTTTCATGTAATAATAATAGAATGTTATTCCACACTTCAGTAATAACATTCTGCTGTAAATGTGCAGCAGACGTGTGCAGCAAAGGATCGGTAATTCAGATCCAGAGAATTATGCAGCATCTAGTCCAATCCAGTTACCAGTGAGGGCACAGGAGGAGGACACAGGAGGAGACATACTGAACTACAAGGCTTACGCTGATAAAGGAGCTGGCTGGAACTACTCTTTGTGTGAGCTCATTACTGTGAGCAGGATGCTATCACAGAAGTGCTTAAAATGAAAGCCGACAACATAGATTCCTGTTATTTTGCTTGACTCAGAAAAAAATCATTTACACTGAAAGCTTGCTCTTCATTCATATCACGAAGAGTGCAATGTAAAATATGTTATCGTAAGAAAAGCATGTCACAGGAAAAACCTCTTGATTTCATTTAATTTAAAAAGAGACAGAACTGGGTCGATTTGATATACCATCATGACTCTGCTTTGTTTATCAACAAATACCATGTACTACTGCCCATAATTCAATTTTAGCAGTATATTATCTAGCAGTTTTATAATCAGGATCATTTTTACTACTGGCAATGATATAAACTTGGACAAGGATAAAATTCAACATTATCAAATGGGAGGCATCAGGGTTATGATTTCTACACACAAGTGGTAATTGGATTGGAAGGCAAAGTTCAAGAAAACAGTAATACTCTTGTGTATTAACAGAAGGCCTGTTCTGCTCTGTAGTGCACTACCCAAGGCCATTTCCTTCCTTAATATTAAAATTCTAATCAGCCTTCATTTCATCTACAGAAATTTATGACCTAGTCCAAGTTCTGTATATAGCTTCAGAAACAAACAGACTTGGAATATGAGACCCAGCATGTTATAAATTCTTAATTCAACTATAAAAAACTGTACATGCACAAGCGGAGAATGTTTAAAACATGCCGAGTTCCACACTGTGCAACACAGTGGAATTACTGCTACAAGCACTACAAACGTCTTAGCCTCTAAATGCATCTGTACTAATTACAGATTTGATGTTAAGATACTGGACACACTCTAGATGAAATGAAAATGAAGAACTATAACCACAAAAAATTATTTACAAATTTGTCTTAAGCAGTGCTTTCCAAACTGTGGGGCACCCGTTATGAGCAATATGCCTGTTTTTCCTAAGTGGCTTGTAAGCACTGCCAGAAAACCTGAGCATGTTCGCCTAAGCGCTGCTGCTGTTACAGTTGGTGCCTTTGGCAGGACCTGTGTTTGAGGGCTTGCAGAATACTCAAAAATAAGCTGTTTCTTCTAAATAGAGAATTTTAGTTAGCTCACTCAAATCCTTACCTGGTGGGGTTTTTTTTTTTTGCTCCTAAAGAGACACTTACCTCTGATTTGAATATCATATCTCAAAATTAAGCCAACAGCAAAGAAAAGGAAAAGGAAGTCTGGAAAACGGAACAAAAGCGTGAATACTCTGCAAGGTAAATCAGGGAAATGCCTAGAAGGGCAGAATTATAAATCTAAATGCTTAAGTCTCTAAACAAAATACTAAAACACCAAGCTCGAGCTTCAAACGGTAGTAACAAACCCTGAAGACCACAAGTCTGAAGGTATGCGTCTAGTCTTCATGCCTCCATATAGCTGGAGAGTAGGTACCTGTGTCAAAACAAGTGGGTGGGCCGCTGAGAACTGTGATGTAGCAATATCAACCACACCACTTCCTTCTTTTCTGTCCTAACGACAGGTTCAACCCACCTCCAGCTCCTCCATTCATGAGCACTACAGCGCTCACCATCCTTCTGCCTCTCTCCTACAATCCTCACCTCTAATAATGCTGATTAGTAATGCAAGATTTGCATACAAAGGCAGCTCTCTTCGGTTGCTATTTGTCCCAGTAGCAGGTTAGCTGAGAAATAACCACATACCAGGCACATCCCAGAAAGGGAGGCAATACAGACATCCCAGCTGCAGCTTGTCAGGAGATGGTCATGTTCAGATGGGCCAGCTGCTTGGCAAGAAAACGCCCATGTTGAAATCAGCTAGCAAGCCAGGAGGCACACACATACCCTTTTGGGGCGCTGCTTGGCCAGCAACGGTGCCGCTGAGCCCAACAGCACCCGCTGTCTCAGCTGCTAGGAGTTAGAGAAAGCACTCTTCCAGCTGTCAGCACTGCAGGTCTGACATAATAGAAATGTGTGAAACCTAAGTTTGTGTGCATGTGTATGCATGTGAAAATAAATAAAGGCAGATCAGCCTACAAGTTTGGGACATTGCACAAAACGAAATGGGATGGACTAAATCTTACGGCGCATAAATAATTTTCAGCAACCACTATCAAAAAAGAAGGGATGGTGAAGTACAAGAAACTACTCCAGCTGGCCATGTAACCACTGCTAAGGAATTCACCTAACGTCCCTGGGCCACAGCACTGCCTTCAGACACCAAAAACTTAAAAAGCTTTTAAATCCAGAATAGCTCCACTGTCTCACACCAGACTCTGTATACTGCAGTACCATGGGAAAGAGGGGAAATACGAGGAAGAAAAACTTCACTCAATCCATGCAGTTCAGCAGCAAGCAGAGTTGCCTAAATCTGTCAAGTAAAATGGCATCTTAATTGTAAAGTCATTTTCAGTATTTGAATGCAATTGGATGCAATATTCCTTTTCCAATCC
The DNA here is from genome assembly GCF_015220075.1 of Falco rusticolus. Lineage (NCBI taxonomy): Eukaryota > Metazoa > Chordata > Aves > Falconiformes > Falconidae > Falco > Falco rusticolus. The sequence goes on along the minus strand of NC_051190.1, from coordinate 31,204,366 downwards.
ATCAGATACACCTGAAAATTAGAAGCAACTCTGCAGACGCCCTAAGACTGATCCGCCTGCATGTTATCGGAACAAAAATCTTGACTGGCCAAACTTAGCATCCCGTACATGCTGTACTAGCAGGTGCTGCTGGAGCTACTTGTATTTCAGATTGCAGAAGCATTTCACTGATTGACCAACAGCTCTAAACTATATTTGGGAAAGCATCCCAGAGCTCTCAAACCTTCTGTTTAGTGTCTCTCAGCATTTATGAATAAATAAATAAGAAAATTCAGAAAATACCACTACAAACCAGCAATTGTAAAAAGTGAAAGAATATAATTATGTTTACAAGTTTAGTTGTAAAAGATTTCTACAAATTAGAGCCTGTAAATACATCTTATTTTATATAATAACAAAATCCTCACAGGACATACTGGCAATTTAGACAGACCTTCAGTGACAGGGTACACATGCAGACCCTATTGGTGATTTTCCACTTTTTCTGCTGTGTCTCAATTCTTTTAATAAAAGGTAGGGTTTGCAGGTTGCGGGGTTTTGTGTTTGGTTTTTAAACAGGCTACAGCTATGGTAGAGACTGTTCTTCCATGTTTTTATTAATTTTACATTTTTAAAGCATGCTACCAAATGTCTTCAGAAAGAATGTGACACACCATTTATTCTGCCTGCTTATTCTGGACTCAGTTACTCTTACAGAAGTAATTAAAACAGCAGGAAATAATGCCCTGCTCAAACTGATAGACACAAATTGCAAAGGGAGACAAAATGCCAAAAAGAACAGGGAGCTGAGAGGAGCTGACACACACTGTACATATGAACCTAGAACTGAAGTTTATTGCCATATTAAAGTTGTCTGTCAGAAACATGAAGATTTCTGTAACACAACAAGTTACGTGCAAAGGCACTGAACTCTGACACACTGTGGAGAGCAGACGTACAGGGCTACAACGGAGTAGCAAAGGCAGCAAGTATCTGCCACTTAGAAATAACAAGTGACTACGAACGTAGCATTTGTGCAGGTCTGTGGGTTTTTTTATCTAGCATAAAAATATTAACTGAGAAGCGTATCAAATTAGGCTTCTCAGCCTTAACATTTTCTGGCGATTTGAACATGGCCAGAGAATAAGATAAGCATCTTTATAAATCCAGTTCGCTTCACTTTAAATCCAAAAGATTGTGTCTAAGCCGCACAAGAACAGGAGCCTACATAAAATCAAATTTTGTATACAAAACCAACCCAGTTCTGCTCATCATCCTCTATTGGGAATCCTGTCTGCAGCAAGTGTTTTGTGAGCTCATTGTCCTTCACCAAAATACTGTACAACCTGCAATTGTTTTTGTAATTTTTTTTTTTTTTTTTTTTTTTTTTTTTTGCATCAGGGCACTTATCTTAGGGACAATATATAATTTCTTGTTTAAAAAAAGTTTTTTGTCTTAAGTTTACAGTAATGAAGTATTTTCATCAGCACTGATGAGTTAGAGATTACTTCAGCTTTTTTTGCAGGTTTTAAGAGTTTTTTTAAATCAGGCTGGTAAGTATTCCCCATTTACCAGTGCAGATCAGCTTAATTGCTTAGCAGCTAAAACTTGGAGCGAACAACGGTATTTTCAAAACAAATACATCAAGTTAAAGCAAGGGCAGTTGTGGTTCATCTGAATCATATGGCTCCAGATCTCAAATCTAAGCTAAGGAAATAGAGGTTATGACATCCTGCAGCTGGGACAAGTAGTGTTCATAAAGCAACGTTAAATCAAGGCCACTTGGCCAGTTCAGGCAGTTGCTTGCGTGGAAGTGAAAGATCCCATGAGAGCATTAAAAAAAAAAAGAAAGGTTTTGGTGTCCTAGCCAAACCCCCCTTCCTTCACTTAATGCTACCAGAGACTAAGTTTCATCAGAGCAAACGACTGTGGAAGGTTGCTGCCAAGGAATTGCTACTGATTTATTTACATCCAGTCACAGAGAACAGGAATTAAAACACTTTGCAAAACAGACTGGCAAGTTAATTACAAAAGGTCTTCCCATGCTATGCAAATACCAAGTGAGTAAGCCTGCCGCTTGGTAGGTTAGTTTCCAGAAAGATCAATTTGGTAATCACCATCAGGCTAATACACAAACGCTAATATCAACACAAAGGAAGTCACAGTAGCTGGGAGAAGTAGCTGGGAGCTTTAGCAAGGCAGCAATATGCATAGTGGGAGCAGGAGCATAGGCAGATAAAAGTTTTCATTCAGTCTGAGAATCTCAGGACAAAGTTATTTTCCAGTCTCCCATTCAGAAGCATTTTAAGATCTATTTATTGATACAGAAAGCATTGATAAAACACCCGAGAATTTACATTTTCATTTACAGCAGATGAAAAAAGTTTTCTAAATTTTTTGAGACAATACTGGTGGCTGAAGTAGAGGGACCATTCACTGCCTCCCTGAATACAGGAATAACTGCGCCTGTAGCGCCTTTTTTTTGCCTTTTTTTTTTTTTTTTTTAAAGCGGGGAGGAAGCATGAAACAGTAGTACTGGTTGGAGAGTTCCATGACACTGGATGCCAATGTCATGCTGTGTAAACATGTGGACCCATTAGACAATTGTTGGAAGCAGAGAATTCTAAATTTGATCTAGTGATAGGACTCATGCTGTTTGGAAAAAAAAAAACAAACATGGCGCTGCAAAACCACACAAGGGAAATGTTTCAGACCTGCTTAAAAAAAAAAAAAAAAAAAAAAAGAAAAAAATACTATGTGAACAATGATGTATTAGATGGCCTGCAGATCTCAGCCTCTGGAGAGTCCTGACAGACAGAAAAAAAGACCAGAACTCTTGGCTCACAAACTGTTAAATAAGTTTATAACACGTATTTCAACCTGAAACGTTAAAAACTTTTTCATAGAGAAAAATTTATATTCACACGCAGAACACAAAATATTTTCCTTGCTAAAAGACAGTCTGCAACAATGATTTGTATCTTCTTCCACATTTCTAGTGCATATTACTGCCTGAACTAATGAATTCATTTTAGTGAAGCCTGCGCTCTACGGTATCCCCAGTGATGCTGGACCAGGGAAGGGAGTGGTAGTTAACTGCCTGCCTTTGGTTTGTGCTGGCAGTGCAACACTTTTTGCTTTATAGTACTTAATGGTCTAAAACACATGTTGAAATTAACTCCTTCATTAGCTATGCAGCTGCTCCTTATCTCTCTCATTTGTCTTCATTATAGCACTGCAAAATTTTATGCTGTGATTCAGAATTATATATGATTACTACGATACATGATTTATATTTGTTAGAATATAAAATACAGGCCTCATGAATAAAATCATACATTACATATGACACTTGAAAATGTACTCTATTCTTTAAGCTATCTAGAAATACTATGCTAATTCTGTCCACACTACAACTTCATTTCAAACTGATTAACAAGCTTTTTATTCCACTCAAGTTGCTTACATTAAAAGACAAAAAACAGTGTGTTCAGCTCCCAGCAGAACTGCAAACCCACTTTAAGGCTGTCACTACAAAACTTGTTACTCATGTCCACAGGCTTATAGATGTGAAGAGCAGTGTGTATAGCTCAGCATCTCAGTTATGATTCATGGTGTGATTTAATCATTCCTGAAACTCTGTGTACTACATGAAAGAAATTGTACTTCAACAGCAATGATCAGAAAGCAGAAGATAACGCAGAGAGCTAACCCCAAGAGCTGTTGAGTCACAAAGGAGGGAGGCAACGAGGTACACGTTACCTTTGTGAATCCAGAGTAGGTCAGCAGTAGCAAAGCTTCTCTTTGGTGACTGCTGAGTGACCACTGTGGACAGAACCTTTCTCCAGCCCACCCCTAAGAGCTCCATGAGCACGACAGCAGTCCTTGGAATGCAGATCTCAGTATTGCACCTTGCCATGCATATCAATAAGTTTGTGCAACTTAGCCAGCTGAATTCAACAGCAATTCGCATGTCTAATTCTAGTCATATTCATACATGTACGGATACGAGGCCACAGGCCACAACTAAGGCACTGAAGGACTGCATTTGTGAGAAGCCATCTGCCATGGCCTATCCCCACGTGGTTGGAGCTCCTGGAGCTCCAGAACCTGTTACAGCTGCTTCACAGGTGGGACTTCAGCAGTAAGAGGTATCACCCCGGTCTCTTCACATCCACTCATTTAACTACTTAAATCCTCCTTCCCACCTAACACACACAGAGGAAACGAGCTTTCCACATCCATTTTCTGCTCTAACACACAGAGCAGCTGTCTTACTAGGTCCTTGAACACAAATTTGTATGAAAGTATAAATGGAAGATCGGCTGATCTTGAGAAGAGAGGCCGGCCAGCCACTGCGACCAAACAGCCAGCCACTACAGCTTAGTTTTAAGACCACTAGAGTTGGTCTTAGGTGATTTCCATGCATGACATCGCAAATACACATTAGCCATGGAAATCCTTTTCTCTTAAGATCAAGACCACATAATAACAACAGTTTGTGCTTCTATTTACTATTCTTCATCAAATTATGAAACTAAAATTGCAAGCAAAATACTGGTTGCACTGTTTGTTTTTCTTGGGTCCTTAAACACCAGCCACAGTATGTGAAACAGAGGGCAAAGAGAGGCTGAGTGGAGCAGGGGAGCTGGGTAGCTCTAACAGTAACACCAAGTAGTAAAGACCAGAGCCAGTGCTAATAGTAGAGAAAATAAGGAAAAAAAATCTCCACCAGAAAGAGATCAGATCTTTTACAGACCATTATTGCACCTCTCAATAAAGCTTTAATACAAAAAGAATGAAGTGGCACAGGCTGCTACCTTAAACCATTTTTTCCCAAATTAAGTATTCTGCTTACCTCAAAATTCAGTCCTAATTAAGTACCCTTGAACTAGTTAATCTTTCATTTTAGAAGAAAGCTCATCTATTCTTAAAAGTTATCTTGCTCTCCAAATATTACTGTTCAATCATTTATCTAAGCTAAAATACTTAAACCTCTTTAATGCCTATGTATGTATATATCTATTTTAACTGCAACACATAGGGAAATTAGTGCTTTACTTCATTTTTCTTCTTCAGATAAGTTACATCTGCATATTGAAATACTGGTTACAAATTCTGAGCAGTCAGATAAATTATACTTTAATTTTTATATTTTAATAAAATATACTTGTTCTCTGTATTTTTTCACCACAGTGTGCAAAGGAGCAGATACATACTCAGTAATCAAAGTGAGTTAGTGTAACACAGTGCACCAAACCCACTACTTTTTACAATAACCAAACTGACATTTATCATAATATCATATTACAACACAAACATTTGATATCAGGACTGTGAAGTGTCAGTTTTAACACACCAAACATGACATTTTCAGTGACAAAAAGGAAGTTATGTTTCTATTTTTAAATCTACAGCTTTTATGCAAGTTCCGCAATTCACCTCACAAATGTAAATAAAACCATCAACACCACTGTGATACTTTAATTCTATCAACTTTTCAGCTACAGTCAAGTCTGTACATGCAGCAATTCAACACCAAACATCATGAACAATTACGTTACAGATTTCCTAATCACTGGAAGAAAACATTGTATAGTGTAAATGCTACACACAAAAAAATGAAAGTGATCCATATTTATCAGAATTGATTAAATTTTTTTAAATTTCTTTCAACCACCTACAAACAACTGTTTTACCTTTTCTTTTCTTGTTTTCTTTTTTCTTCCCAGTGGCTCAATCTCAGACTGACATTCTCCTGGGCTGCACCTCATGTAAGTACAGCTATAGCAATACAGGGTGACTTACTGTATATATTTACTTCATCAATGTACAACTGTGACAATATTTACCAAAATTGGGACTTCTAGACATGACATTTACTTCTGTGAAAAAGTACTGGATTACTAAGTCCTCACTGAAAAGTAAGCTAAGGCAAGCAATATTTACTCCCAGATTGTCCTTCTCAAAGATCACAAACCAGCCACTGAAGTAGTCTCAAAGATACATCCAATTTACTACATCTTTATGGGTTTGTGAAATCTGGACTTTATGGAAGTGTCCCGTGATCTTTAGGCACTCCAGGGCTTCTTTCTTCCCAGGCAGGGGAACCTCTGTCACCCAGAGGAACTGCAGGAACAGACTGGATGAACATCAGCACTCAGAAGGTTTAACTGGCATTATTTCTGCAAACTGCTTGCCAATCCATGTGAAGACAAAACTGAGGCTGTAGCACTTTCCTCACCACCTCTGCCACCAGGCCATCATGACAGTTAAAACTGCCTGAAAGCCCACTGCCCACATCAATGATTTCCATACATTGACAAGTGTCCATCAGGGAGAAGGAGAAAGGCAAAGCCAACACCTAGTCAACCAGCTTGGGCTAACGCTGCAGGAAAGACACACCTTTAAGAAAGCTAAACAGATCAAAAGGAAAGAGACACAAAACTCGGTCTTTTCTAAGTGGCCAACACCATTCATCTGAGCACTGATGGTGCAAATACCATCAATACTCTAAGGGTATATTTGCATGCAGCCTGAAGAATGTGCTGTCGTGCAGGGGTTGGTACCTGCTCAGAGTGGTGGGCAATAGGTGAGTTGTTCACACACGTACAGTTAATGAGCAAAGGACTATAAGCCAGGAATTATTTAATGTTGATACCAGCTCTGCCAGTACCAAGTGCTGTTCTGTTGCTCTCGGCAAGTCACTTCATCTTCTTGATGTTCTCCTATGTACAATGAACATAACATTTCTGTGCCCAGGGCCCATCTCCCCAGTGTTTAACTTCCAATTTAATATTCTAGTCATAAATGCACTGCCTCCCTTTGATAAAGTACAGTCAGTATCAATAGGTAACACTTTTTAAAAACTTATTTCCAACTATTGTGAAACAGGAGCTGAATGTTTATGGAGTAGTTATTTTTTATGTCAGTTTATCATAGGGCCTCTTTAGCCACAAGCTTGCAGCCGGAGGCCCCAAGGCATTTTTGGGAATGGAAACTTTTTGAGTTCAGCTCTTAACAAATTTCCAGCCTGCAGTATGTTTTTCATTAGTTTACATGGTGTTATAATAAATGATGCACTTACTCTTTCATTTTATGATTTTTTTAAACATGCAACAATTTTTCTGTGCCTGTTTTTTATTACTTTCAATATACTCAACCACACTAATCTTAGAGTTTATGTATAAAAACAGAAAGAATATATTGAGTAAGAGATCAGCTACAGCAAGACACGCTTCTAGTTTAAATTTTTCACTGAAGGCCAATCATAAACCAATTACATGTATGCAGCTCCACAGACAGCCATCCTTTTAGGGGCCATTGTTAAAAAAACCAAAATGTCCGTTATCCCAAAACCTAGAGTGGCCTAGAGAAGACTCCTCTAAGGTATACACCTGCAAGACAGAACTAAAAAAGTTTGATCCCACTGGCCACATACAAAACATCCAGAAGCCTCCCTAAGCCTCCATGTAACAGAATTACAAAAAGAGTTTGGTTTTTTTATAAACCACAGGATCAGAGTAGTTAGGTTGGAAGGGACCTTTAAAGATAATCTAGTCAACTCCCCTGCAGTGAGCAGGAACATCTTCAACTAAATCAGGTTGTTTACAGCCCCATCCAACCTGACCTTGAATGTTTCCAGGGATGGGGCACCTACTGCCTCTCTGGGCAGCCCGTGCCAGTGTTTCACCACCCTCATCGTAAAACATTTCTTCCTTATATCTAGTCTGAATCTACCCTCTTTTAGTTTAAAACCATTACCCCTTGTCCTGTTGCAATAGACTGACCTGGTACTTCTCTGCATCATTTTTGGGCCCCCCAAGAATGCTTTCAATGAACTAGAGCGAGTGGCAGGACACCAAGATAGCCAGGGGGCAGGAACACTTGCCCTGTGAAAGGCTGAAGGAACCTCAGGGTGGAGAAGAGAAGGTTTTGGGTGGCCCTTACAACCACTATGTTACACCTACAAGAGGCTTATTGAGAAGACAAATTGAGGCTCTTTCAAACAATGCACGGTATGATATAAAAAAGACAATGGGCATAAGTTAAAAAACAGATGGATTGCAACATAAGGGAAAATTTACTTTTTAATTTTTTTTTTACCATTAGGACAATCAAGCATTGGAACAGATTGTCCAGAGGTTACACAGTCTCCATCCTCAGAGATTTTCAGGACCTAGTCTGATCTCACAGCTGACCCTGCCTTTGGGCAGGAATTTGGAAAGATGACCTCCTAAGGTCCCTTCCAACCTGAATTATTTTATGATGAATTTGGTCCAGTAAAAAAATAGTTAAAATTTTAAATACCAGAAACAAAACTCATCCAGAATTTGTTCAGACTGACTTTTTATTTTTTCTTGCTACCTATTATAATCACAGGCACATTGGTTTGCTAATACTGTGGTGCAATAATTTTTTTTTAAATTATCACAGAAAAACAGCTGTGGATAGCATTTAACCTCAGACTCCCAATTTCTTAATTGAAATCTTAATTGAAATCTTCCACTGGTGGCTATAGCTTTTTGAAACAAAGTACAGACAGGAGAAAAGAGGCAAATAAAGGTTTACCTTAATGAGTTTTGGACACACAGTAACAGCAGCCATCAATAACCTTCATAGTGAAGTACCTGTGTCACAGCTAAAAGACTTTTTTTAAAAGATTACCTAAGCTGTCTTTCCCTAATTGCAGCTCATAGAGATGCCAGGTCTAATCTTTGTTAGGGTGAAGTACTATGATGCTTTGATCGTCACATTGGATTCTTTGCATCCCAGTATAAACTGGCCCCAGCAAATACAAATGCACTTATAAACAGGAGGTAACAGTGACCCAAACAATATCCCAAATATTTTAAAACTAGCAATATAAACAAATCATAGTATAAGGGAAAAATGAAGTTTCTAAAAAAACCCCAAACACTTAACATTTCAGAATTTAAGTCTCCATCCTAAAAGCACAACTACCCACGTGTAAAATCAAGCCAAAGTTCTTTGTGCCATCTTGTCTTACCCAAAACTAGTTTGGTGAGCTCTCCAGGAAGCCAAAAGCAAATGCCTTTAACACTGTACTCTCGAACATCAGCTCTGGAATGTTTTCAAGGAATGTTCATCTTTCCAGATGCATTTCCACACATCATTGCTAGTAATTTAACTCAACACATACATAATACAGACATTGCAATAATTCAAGATAGACAAGATGAGCATGTCAAAAGGGTTACATGCTTCTTAGTTCGTGCAAGCCAAGTTCACTACACAAGATTCCCTCACAGCCCCCTGTTCCAGCCCATTGGCATTGCACACATGCCACCTTCCCATCCACAGTCATGCCAGGGGCTCCTTTCGTTACCCATGTCTCCTTCAGAACCTACTCCATTTATCACCATGAGGCTTTATGTCTCCATCTTGCCTCCAGTCTCTTGCTGCTTGCTAAGATATACGTCTCCTTCATATTGATTTCAGTACAATTATAAACCTTCATTCTCTCTCTCCCTACCAGCTTCCTTCCTCTCACAAATTAAAGGCTTGGTTCAGCTTTCCCTTTTGAAGTTTCAGTCTCCCTTCCTGCTAGACCAGAACATGTTAATTTTGCAAAAAGAACCATTACTAATATTTTGTATTTAGGAGACATGTTAAGGTTGTCAAACAACATGTTAAACTTGATTGTGAGAATAGCAGAGGTGAGATCAGACATACTATTATGCTGGAAATCATTATAGATGCCACCAGTGGGTAGGGGTAACTGCAACTACGGGTCTGCAACTGCTGAAAAGCCTACTGCTTTTTCTTATTTTTCTCTTCAGTAGTTAAAATTGATGCTTATTATCACTTACTGCCATTTACCATCCCCAGGTGCCAAAAAAAAAAACCCACACCAAAAACAAAGACTGTCCATACATTAGGTTCAAGAACAGGGGAGGTCCTTTGGAAGAGAAAAGCTGAAACATTTGAGAAAAAGAGTATGAACATTAATCAACATTAATGATCAGGGTTTAACTTTAAGACATATTCCAGCAAAATTCACACAGCTAGGAAAAATACAGAAAATACATCTCTTTCTGTAGGGTATATACATCGGGAAATACAAACAGTATTCCCTCTGCCAACCCTTCTAAGGGGGAGCAGTTCTCCACTGTATGTATTTGCCTATTTTAAGTGTTTTATATATAGTTGATACACACATTTTTTTAAGATAGCCCTCCCTTTTTATTTTCCCTCAATAGAAATCTTAAGGGTGTATTCCCAGGGGCTGACACCATCAGGAAAACTAGGCTATGCCAACAAGAAGGGATTCCAGTCAAACAGCATCATGTCTAGCATTGTGTTTCATTTACAAATCTTTCATTTCTATATGAATGCCAGCTCAAAGTACACATTAAACACATATACTTTCTGCTTAGGTATGTAGAGATTGTTAGAGATTAAGCCACTTTTAATTAAAGACTTAAGCAGGTGTCAGTTCACAATACTCTTTGAATTTGGTTTAAACAGATAGACATTCCATGATTACCCAGCAGCGCACTTTAAATACAAGCAGAATCAAAGAGATCTTCCTAAACAAAGCAAAGGAAAGCTACTTTGTTGGATGGTCTGAAGTTTGGTACTACTCATCTGTCATATATGGATCATCATACAATGAGTTGGAAAAAGCATTTTAAAACACTTCAAAAATAAACAAACACACTGCAAACAGTTCTACCAGGCAGAACCCCAGGCCACACAGGACCTATTAATTTCAGTGGGGTTTTGTTTTGCCTCTACATATGCACCTAACTATCCAAGGTTAATTTGCAGTATCAAGGCTTAAAGCAGATAATTCAAAAGCATTCTGGCCTCAAATAACCAGAGCTTTAAACACGGAAATGGAATTATTTCTAAGTAATCTTTTTCTTGGTGTCATACTTCACAGTGACAGAAATAAGAAGAGTACCCTGTTTCTCCATTACTCAAAGGTTCTTTATTTTCTTTTTAAGGGAAATCCAAAGATTAATTTAAAACCATCTGATGAAAATACTTTAATATTTACCTTCATATTTTCTTGTAATATATACTGAATTCAAGTGAAGTGATTTCCAAAATTATCCTGGATGCTTCTCATTTCAAGGTGTTAAATATTGGCTCTTATAAATTTCCATTACACGTTGTCTGACAATATTTGCTGCTCTGGACTACATGAACTGACTTTAATTCTTACAGAGGTAATGATAATGAAGTTTGTAGAAGTTGGGCACAGATGATATTTTATAATTTCATACGCATTACAAGCCCCGCCTTTCCAGGTCTAATTTCATATAAAGTAAGTGTAAAAAATGGTTAGAACGGTCAAATGCATTAATTCTTTCGATCCTTTTTACTTATTATATCATCAGTAACAGCCACCTGCAAACTGGTCTCCTAATTATGCTGTAAATGATGGCACTATACTTTTAACATCTCTGCAGTGGTGTAACAGCTGACACCTGAAGACAATGAAAAAGCACACATGTAATCCCAGAATTTTCTAATTAGTAAATCACAAACTGAAGTCCCAAAGCCAAGACAAGGCTATTAATAGAGCTGTGGGAAGAAAATAACGAGGGAGATGAGACAGCAATCCGCCAGCTGACTAGGTCAATGCAAGGCATGTAGCAGGTAGCTGGGAGGATGGCTAACACAGACAGGGAGGCAAAGAGCACAGTTGCCAAAACAAAGGATGCTGACCAGTTGGAGCTATCATCTACAGGAACCAAGTACCAGCCTGCATCTCAGAAGCTGGTTAAGGGAACCTACACAGCATGGCTGCAAAAGCAAAGTTTAAAAACAGCATAGGATGACTAGCATAAAAGCACAATTCTTAGAGCTTCAACTGATTTTAAAGGAAAGACTAAAGGTCAGCACTCTTGTAAAAGTCAGGTTTCTACTTCTTCAGCATTAACTACAGCAATATTGCATACAGAGAGATGTGAAAAATAAAAAATGGTAGAAACCAAGATCTGTTTGACTGCTTCAGCAACAAGGTCTAAATCTGGAATAACCGCGAAGGCTTGAATCTCAAACATGCACCAGTGCATACATACTAGCTTCTAAATTTTATCAGTTTTTTATCTGGAGACAGTACAAGGAATCTCCCTTAGCCAGGAAGGAAAACTATTAAAGTCAAGTAAGATTCTTTCAGCTGCTATGGTAGGCACAGGTTATTAAGTGGATCTTTGTATGGCTGCTCCACCTCCAGTTTTATTTGCTGGGAGCTGGTTATGTAACTAACACAAAAGAAAATAACCATTTCTAAGTTGTTTTCCTTTGCAAGCTCTGGGCTCCCAGGAAGAACTGAGAGAATTCAAAATCAGCTTCCCTTCTGTTGCTCTCTTGGGTGTTTCTCTTTGAAGTGGCACCCTAAGTGGCTGCTCATTCACCAGTTTTGTAGGTAGCCTTTAAAGCAATGCTTTCCACCCTTCAAGCTTAAGTACAGAAACATACAATTAATTAAAGCAAGTTAGTGGTGTTATTATTTCAGCCTTTTATTTCTACTTGGTGTCAGACTCTAAGACACAAGTGTTCTTTGTAGTAGGATTTCAGGCACTCTGGAGAAAATCCTGAACTTTATATAGTGATCTGATATGGTTCCTGTAACACACAAACAATCCAAGAGAACTATTTAGCTATCGCTTAAAGGAAAAATACATTCCAAAACTCTAGAAACAGAGTCAAACTCCACAATGGCTCTAACTACTTTGCAGTGTTACTGTGCTGTATTCAACTGACTGTTTAACCCTTTGTTCTGACATGCGATTTTTAAATCACTTTTTTCCCCAAAAAGAAGAGTAAGCCTACAATTAAATTTTATATGGAATGATTCCAAAGTAGAATGGCTAGGAAATCTTTGTTTGTTAACAGACAAATGGACCACTTACCTGCCAGATGGCTGTAATGCAACAAAAAGTGCATCTAATGCTGCTTATAATAGCAGTGGCCAAGTGCCACATTACCGGTTTCCAAATATTTTCCTGGTGTGGAATGTTTGTAAACCATCCTCTTGCACTGCTGCCAAACTCCAGGAATACTCTGCAGGACAGTTTTAGTCCCTAACTAAAAAAAATCCCCACATTATTAAGAATGATTGTGGAGAAAATATTTCAGTAAATCTCTCCTAATGTAATGGCTTTCTCCTCTATTTCCACATAGCATGTATGTTGTTTATTTTCATTCTTTGAGCACAGGATTTTATAGCCATAATTATCTCATTTTCTCATAGTACAAACAGTCCAATTTTTATTCATTGAGGTCAGTATTGTTGTTGCATTCTTCCTCTGGGTTTTTTTCTTCCCTTCAAAATTCTATATTAACAAGTACAATGGATTTATGCTATCAAAATACCTGCTGGGGTAGAGATTTACTAATAAGTTGTATTTTCAATAGATCAAAAGTAGCAATAGTAAAATGGACAGCTAGGGGAAATGATGTAATGATGTTTTAACTCATTTCCATTCTCCATATCCTTTAAAAGTCATAGTTCTTCAACCATGCAACCTCATCTTAAAAGATTTTTGTGCAAGAATTTTCACCAAAATCTGGAGGGCTTTAAGAAGTAATATTCAATCAAGCAGATTTCAGAAGCTAGGAGTGCTTCATGGTGTCAGGTTATGAAATCCTGCTAGCTAGCCAGTCTTGAGCATACAATCTTGCTGCTTTATGTCTTTTTTAAAGGGTTGGGAGGCTAAACCCAAGAACTTAAAGACTACGGTAGGGCCCTGGACTTTTTCCCTTCTTATACATCTCTCCTGTTTCTCCTGTGCTGCGAAGTGAGCAGTAGTGCCTTCAGCCTGTACTGTGGTCTTCACAAAATACACCCAGAGTGTTAAAGCCCTTCCTCCTCCCTTCCCACCACCTGAGGTCTGCAAAGGAAAGAGCTGCTGAAAGCCTGGTAACAGGAAAAGGTCAGGAGTAGGGTATTATATTCTGTATGTTTGGATTAGCCCACAATAGCTAAATAAACTGATCTAATGTCCAATGACATTTTCAAACAATAGCTAATAAAATCATCCAAAGTATGCAGAGACAAAAGATGCACACAGACACACCAGAATACATCTCTAATACCATCCACACGAGCAATGACCTAACAGTGAATTTCAGCAGTCTGGCCATCCAAATTAGAGGTCAAATATGAAGAGGCCCAAGTTAAAAAGCCTACCCATTAGAAAAGACACAAATACTCCTGCTTTGCCCATTATTATCACTGCCATTTGTATGCAGCTATCAGGTTTTGCCCGATGTTTTTGGCATAGAACCATATTTTTGAAACAGAATCACAGTCTTCTCAAAATAAATAAATAATAGACATACTACTGAAGTTAATCGCAAGCTCTGAATACTTCAGGAAGGCTCCCCTGAATTAGCTGGGTTAGCAGGTCTGAGGAATTTCCACTAAAACCACATGAGGATCCTGAGTCACATCAGCAAAGGAAGGAGCTGCAACAGATCCAGATGCTATCACTCCACTCCCAGCCTGTTTGTTGCTGCCCTTCTGCTGCAGGTTCCCACTCCTGTAACAATGGAGCTGGCACAAAGAAAGTCACATTCATGCACCTGTCTCAGCAGCTGAGTTCAACTGTGTCGGCTCTTAAAAGGGTGCAACTTTGTGGTCCATTTTGGAAATCAAGCTGCAAAAGTGCAGATGCATGCATCCCTCTGCAGAGGCCCGTATCCCTCACCAGAAGTACGGCTGTGCCATCCCATCATGGCCACGGTGCATCCAGCTACCGCAGCAAGTTTCACCAGAGCTCATTTGTGAATGGCCCTTAGGGAAAGCTGGTGGAATTTCTCAAACCAGAGACACTGGTTCTCAAGAATGAATGTATGATTAATGGGCTTGCAGCACTGGTACAATTGTGGTCGCCTTTTTAAAGTTTTCTGTCCAAGTCCTTACAACCTGAAATATTGTAGCAGATTAAAAAATGAAAGGGACTAAAGTTGTGCTCATATAAAAGAGAGTTCTAAAGCACTCATCTAAAATTTGCAAATAAGTCTTGCTTGCTTCAGCTGATTTGCACATTCAATTTCAATGTTTTTTAAGTAATTACCAAAGCATTTTCAGACATGTTATGACCAAATACCAAATTGCTGAATACTAAGATACACAAGGATAAAACACAAATAAGCAGTCCTGAATGAATCCCATTAATATTACATCTTACTTCATGCTTAACACAACAGTACTGCAAAAAATAAGAAGAAATGTCAGTGGGGACTGACCACATTCTGTGCAATGAACAAGGACATCTTTGCCCACACCATAGTCCCTTTATCGTGTACCACTAACTCTGCTCCTCTGAAGGTACCATCATTTCAGTTTAAGATAAAAGTATACTGAGGAATATTTCTGATAATCCTTTTCTATGAATACTATTCTTTAGACAATTTACACATGGGTATGAAGGGCCAAAATGTACACCCACTAATTCCCTAATGCCATAGTGATCCTTCAACAAAACCACTTCAGCTCATAAAAATAATATTCTGGCAACCACAGTCCTAAATAACTACTTTCACTTTTAACCTTGTGATTTGTTTAATCCATCTGAATCAGTAACTCTGTTACTGCATAGAGCACTCGTAAAAGATGAACTTTTGAAAGTCATTATATTGCCATACAAAACTGAACAGAACTTCTTAGGTTTTGTCTTATTTAGCTTCTGTAAGTAAAAAATACTACCAGAATTGTCTATCAATTCATATCAGATGTAGCAGTGTCAGAAACATGAGTACATCAAGCATGTGACTACATCATCTGAACCACTACAAATTATTCTGTAAACAAAAACCTGCACTGCTAAAATACAACTTTCATATTAACAGAGTTACTTGGAATTAGGAACTTTAGGACTGTACATTAACTTCACAGACCCATCAGCAACAAGAAATGTATTTGGGAGAGGATGGACAGGGAACTGCCATAATTAATCAATCAAGCCAATAGCAGCAGTATACTGCATGTGAAAATTAAGCATGTGAGGATACCCCCAAGGTTTCTGTGATCCCTGCTGCTTAGTGGCGGTAAAGAAGTAGTACTTTAGGTTATGTGTGCATTTCACACTCATACTGGACTCCTATCCAGCCGAATTTTTACCATGTGCACAGAAAAAACACATGGCTTATGTTTAAAGGCGTTTTGAAAATGGGCTAATTTTCCTGTCAGGTCACAGAAGAGGCTCCACCTTCAGTGAGGCTGGCACTTACTTATTTTGTAATGAGGCAGAGTTAAATAAGTCACTGAAGTAAATATCGACTATCCTTGTTCACCATTTCCCTCAGTCCCCTTGCAGCTGTCTGACCAGGACCAAGTCCCAACACAAAGTCCCATGGGTCCAACACAAGAAATACCTGGCCAAGCTCGACAAGTACAGATATTGTTAAAATGTGGACCTTTCCAGCCAAAGCACAACAGTCTCCTCTGCCCCACAACTACCCCAAAGTTACTCCAGACAGTCAGTGGCAAGTGATAGTTACAGATCATAATCGCATAGGGGATTATGTATCTTTACATTCAAACAAGCCTTGGGGAAAGTATGCTAGGAAAATCCAACTGGGACAATGTAAAAACATGGGCACTGCAAACTGAAATAAGTGATGAACTGGCAGGGCCTGTAAGAGAAAACACTCACTTCTATAAAACCAATACAGCAGCAGACTTGAAGGAGCCACATTATTACCTTCTGCTCTCCCCAGAGACTGAAGGAGTACTATTCCATCTCCCAATCTCTGCATTTTTCTCCTGCAAAAAGCCTATACGATAAAGTTTATGAGGTCTGAATTTCAAAAGGAAAGCACATTTCACCTTAAACTCTATGCCCAACTGTCACTGGTATTTAATCAACTGTAAATCAACACAGTTTGGAGGTTTTGCTCTGTGTTTCAAAATACAAACCATATATAATGGCTTAACCAAATGAATGATAAGCGTGAAATATTACAAGCCATAAAAAAAAGGCAAGGCATAATCCTGGGCTGCCCCACATTGTCTCCTCATAGGAATATTACAACTGACATTAAAGAAGTGCTTGTTTATTTAACAATTTGACCAATCTCCAACAATACAGCATTTAATGGAAAATATTAACGTGGGACCTACAAACAGAGCTGCTATGTCATAAAGATTGTAAACAGAGAACTGGGGGGTGTTTTACTTTGATATAAACAATAAAAGCTTAGCCAAAAGGAACAAAAAAATAACTGAATTAGGCAAATACTTGATCATAAATACTGACAATCAAAAAAGTTCTCAGGTGTTAACCTTAGAGCCTTAGAGTCCTATTGGGAAGTTTTAGCTTATAAGATACTATAAGAATAAAAATAAGCAACTAATGGTCTAAAATAAGAAAACATGTGTTACACACACACTAAAGAAAATACACATGCTACATACATGCCTAACATGAATGACAAATTCTTCATTTACTTCAGGGGTCAACTGCTTTTTCGCTGATAAGTAAAAGCAGATTTTATACTTTACTGCTTTGGGGAGGAAGGAAGACACATAAATTAATTCTTCATTACAATTTAAAAAGGCAAATTATTTAAGCACTATTTGTATTCACACTAAGACAGAATCATGATATTACATGCTTTTTATTCAAATGGAAAGAATTTACATTTACCTACCATCTCATCAAAGTAAGATGATAGAGCAGTAGCATTTTCCTTGTATCTTTTTTCTTTCTAATTAAAATGGTCTTTCTGAATGCTTAAAGTAATTCTGAGGTTTACAGTAAAGTATTTTTTAAAACATACATTGGCTCTTTTTCAGATCTAATGTTGGTTACTGCTTAAACTCTCCAGAGGCCAAATGGATGTTACAGGCTTTTGTTAAATAGCATTTTTTTTTAAAGGCAGGAAAGGATATGACTACCAACAAACACAGCTGTGATGAGTAGCTCTAAAGAAAATCCAATTCTACTAACAATATTTTTGCCAGTTTGGCTTATTTTGCTCTGGGTTTATTACTCTGTTAACATGCACAGCTTTGCGGAATAACTACTGCTGTGGTAAAAAAAAAAAAAAAAAATCTTTTCTCATACCAAAAAAGCTCTCCTGGTTTGATGCAGCCACTATTTGTCTCCCATTACACAACTACACCAAAGGTTGAACTGCTCTCAAACCACAGTAATCTCATGGAATCACTTAGGTTGGAAAAGACCTTTAAGATCATCAAGTCCAACCATTAATGTAGCATCATCCTTTTATGGTTTGTCCTTTCGGGGGGGGGGGGGATGGGGAAAGAAAGAAAAAAAAAAAAAAGATGACCCCTAAAAACCCCCTTTCACAAATACACACACAGTATGCAGAATAGTCCTTATGGCAGGATCAGGCCCCCGGTTTTCGCAACAGCCCTCTGCGCCAATAAGAGCGTGCAGCTGAAGCTTAAAGGATTATGTGTATGTATGTGCAGGGGAAGTCACATGTATACACAGTGTTCAGTGCCACTACCGAGGGCAGTGCAGCGGCGTCAGCAGGCTTTTTCTAAGCTCTCCCATTGTTTATTCCTACTAGAGAAATGAGATATTGGAGTTTCTGCTGAGCTCACTTTGAAAAGGGTCTGACTTGATGGGCAAAAATGTTTCTGCCAGTCATCAAGGAACAACAAGGCAGTGCCTACCAGGTGAGATTTTAAGTTCACCTTTTAGATTGCTTTTGGTTTTCAAGAGCCTAGAAACAATTTACCTTAACGCATATAAACCTTGAATCAGTGAAAATGAATAGTACTATTTTTAGAAACCAATGCTCAGGTTTTAGATAACATTTCTTTATGAAAAGCATCATTGTTTAAATTTGTCATGCTCCTACTTTTCTCTGGTTGTCCAAAAGAAAGTTACAAGTAGGCTTTTTCTTATGCATACTGATTTTCATACTCTTGCACATTAGGCTGGATTTCTCATTTACGGTTTCTTTATGTACTGAATATGTGCTTTTAAGTTATTTATTAATCACTCTGAATAGATAAGATCTCAATTTTTCTGTATATTAAATCTAGAAGTATAACAATATAGCAGAAGTACAGCAGAGGAATTGATCAAAAGTTAATCTAATTAGTCTTTAATAAAGCAACAGTTCTCAATGAAAGTGAGATACTTATGAATCTTCTAGTCATGGCATAATAATAAAACACACAGCAAACCATACTGTGAAATATTACTGCAAAGCAGCTAAAAGACACAGCAGTAACTAATTAACTAATTAATCACAATCAAGCTGCATTTTCATTTGTATTATAAAAGAAGGTAAGCCAAAGGCAAACTTCAAAGCACCAAAAATTTCCTAACTGCTTTCAGCAGAAGCTTTGAATAAGCACAATGACAGCTGTCCTTTTTAGCCTCCATAAGCATTTTTTAACTATGTTAATCACCATGATATTTGCAAATCTGTTTTCTACCGTACTTAGCCGAAGACCTACTTTCCCTTAGGGCTCCATCAGCTGAACTTTATATCCTTCTTACATAAATGCTACAGCAGCATAAAAAGGAAGCACCCTATTTCTCATGCCAGCATCACATCCTTCATGTATTTGATGGGGCCCATAATTTAAGTTAAAGCAGTATCTCATGGATTTCAACAGAAGTTGGACTGATTCTAAAACGATGAAAAAATGTTAATCAAGTATCAGGACAATGTGATTCCTGTGAACATCTAGGTTTATGATCTGCATATCAGAATGATTCATTTGAACTTCTGCATGCAGGATCTGAACATCAGATAAGAGTTCATCAGAATATTCTGCATATTTTCCACAACAGCAAAAACATGGAAGGCTTATTTAAGTCAAGATAAGCTAGAAGGCTCCAGCACACTCCCTACAAACTGTGGTTTACTGTTGGTATGCACCCTCTCTCTGTCTCGGCTATGTAAAAACAACCATTTATCAATAATTGCTAAGAAACCATCTCTGGGACAAACTTATTACTCCTCAGGTTTCCACCCATTAGCACAGGGGGAAGCAGATTAAAAATTTATTTTTGTGGTGGGTTGACCCTGGCTGGACTCCAGGTGCCCACCAAAGCCACTCTGTCACTCCCCTCCTCAGCTTAACAGCTGAGAGAAAATACAACAAAAGGCTCATGGGTTGAGGTAAGGACAGGGCAAGATCACTGACCAGTTACTGTCATGGGCAAAACAGACAGCGACTCAGGGAAATTAGTTTAATTTATTGCCAATCAAATCAGAGTAGGGTAAAGAGAAATACAAACAAATATTAAAGCACCTTCCTCCCATCCCTCCCTTCTTCCCAGGCTCAGCTTCACCCTGTTTTCTCTCCCTGCTCCCTGCCAGTGGTACAGGGGAATGGGGGTTGCAGTCAGCTCATCACTCCTTGTCTCTGCTGCTCCTTCCTCCTCAGGGGGAGGGTCCTCACACCCTTCCCCTGCCCCAGCCTGGGTCCCATCCGTGGGGTGCAGCCCTTCAGGAACAGGCTGCTCCAGCCTGGGCCCCCGCGGGGTCACAAGCCCGGCCAGCAAACCTGCTCCAGCCTGGGCCTCTCTCCATGAGCCCACGGGTCCTGCCAGGAGCTGCTCCAGCGTAGGCTTCCCATGGGGTCACAGCCTCCTTCGAGCACCCACCTGCTCTGGCACGAGGTCCTCCATGGGCTGCAGGTGGGGATCTGCCCACCCCCCCACCCACCCCCCCGTTAACCTCCACGGGCTGGGGGCACAGCCTGCCTCTCCATGGGCTTCCCTCGGGCTGCCAGGGAATCCCTGCTCCGACACCTGGAGCCCCCCTGCCTCCTCCTGCGCTGCCCCGGGGGCTGCAGGGCCACTGCTCTCACATACTCTCAACTCCCCTCTCTGGCTGCAATCAAACAGTTTTGTGTGGTTTTCCCCTTCTTAAATGCATTATCCCAGAGGCACCACCACTGTCACTGATGAGCTCAGCCTTGGCCAGCGGCAGGTCCGTCTCTGAGCCGGCTGGCATTGGCTCTGTTGGCCACAGGGGAAAGTTCTAGCAGCTTCTCACAGAAGGCACCCCATAGCACCTGCTACCAAGATCTTGCCATGCAAACCCAATACGGTTTTAAACATCAAGGCTCTATACAGCTCCTGCAGTAATAAAATCTGCTATGGAAGTCGTGCTTTCTTCCTGTGGTGTGCAAGTCTCATGGTTTAACCCCAGCCAATAATTCAGTACCATGAAGCTGCTTGCTTACTCCCCCTTAGCCAGAGGAGCATCAGAACGGAACTCAAGGGTTGAGATAAGAACAATAATTGAAATAAAATTAATCCCAAACAACAATAATAATAAGTTATAATGAAAAGGAGGGAGAAGGGGTGAGGAATGAAATCCAAAAGGAAGGGGGAACAGGAAACACGTGATGCACAATACAACTGCTTGCCACCCACTGGCTGATGCCCAGCCAGTCCCAAGCAATGCTCAGCAGGCCCCAGCCAACACACACACCACACACACCCCAGTTTATATACTAAGCATGAGATCATATGGTATGGAATACCTTTTTGGCCAGTTCAGGTCAGCCGACCCAGCTGTGTCCCCTCCCAGCCCTCTTGCTGGCAAGGCCCTAGAAACTGAGAAGTCCTTGACCTAGTGCAAACACCACCCAGCAACAACCAAAAACATTAGTGTGCCATCAACATTGTTTTTACACTAAAATCAAAACACAGCACTGTACCAGCTACTAAGAAGAAAATTAACTCTATCCCAGCTGAAATCAGGATTGCAAGGTATTTTTTTTAAATGCGTGTGCCTATCAAGAACACCAAGAAATCCTTAAAAAAATCTGTTCAAATTAAAAAAAAAAACCCAAAACAGTAATTGCTGAATGTCATGTGAATAGATACACTGCAATTAGTGAGCACTAGTATTTATTATTTCAACATCATTTATTTGGCTGTATTCCTAGGAATTTGTGCAAATCCTAACCATAGCTTCCCAAGATACTGTGGGTTGGACAGAATGTGGGTAACAGGTGGCTACAGGTGGCATACTCAAGGTGTGACTTCACAGAGGTTTTTGTAATGGGAGATTTAAGTTTAGAGTGTCCTGGTTAACAGAGGTCTCAAGCTACTTTGCACATTTCTTCCCTCAAAATCACTTTTGTTTTTTTGCCCTTGGAAATATTTGCCCAGGCTCACACAGGGCTGGAAAAAACTCACAGGTTAAATAGTATCTAAGGAAGCATCCCCACCCACACACCTGTGAAAGTATGGCCAAGGACTCAAATCAAATAATGAAATACTTAAACCTGTCAAACCCTTTGCTAGCATTGTAGAACAGAAAGTGCTAAAGGTTATTACTGGCTTTTTCAAGTTTGATGAAAGAGTCATTCCATACATACAGGTGCAATGGGCAGCCTTGTAAGAAATCAAGATTATTGGCAGAAAATTGTGATAAATAAGGGGTAAAAAAACCCTGTCACTGATAAAGTGGAGTCGGGAGTGGCACATGACAAGCAGCAGATGGACAAATCAGAACCCATTCACATCAGCAAGGTGACTCTTAATTTCAAGCCCCTGGTAAATGAAAATGCCTACTCCAAATCTTACAGTCTAATAATAACCACCCTTAGATCAGCACTGATATTATACTAGCCCTCTCAGAATGTAAGATTAAAATATTTTATTCAGACATTATAAATGGAGTAAGATGCAATCAGTAAATATGCAAGTTCATCCAAGAGACAGGCAGAAAATACTATTTCCTTCACCAAGATAGAAATTAGAAGCCACAGGAGTGTCAAGAACAAGATCTCTCAGACTTGCTGACAATTATCAGCAAGATAACTGTTTATCTCCAACAGATGTGACAAATTTTGAAGTCATTTCAGCCTTAGTGCAATTCTGCCAAGGCCTGATTATCCCCTTCAGACTCTGTGGGGTTATACTCATTCTTAGAAATGTTATCTGAGAAAGAACTATGTCAATATTTTTGCATTTACTGGAAAACTGGTCCCTGCAGTCTGAGTCTGTTTCACAAGAGTTTCCTACACAAAGTGAGTCTTGATAAGTCACTGCGTCAGCTTTCACCAATGTTTCTAATAGGAAATTGCATTATATTATAGTTTCCAGGAAAACTACCATCTGTGCCTCCTGTCAGTCCTTGCAACTGGCAGCAAAATATCTGTAGGGAATGTTTTCATATTGCCAAATTTCAGCAGTGTTCCCGGTCACAAGTCCTAAGCACGGGCGAATATAACAAACAGTGGGTTAAGGTAAGAGCTGCTGTTTCCAGCCTGCCAACTCATTTTCAGAGTAATTCCAGTGGAGTTGGTGCACCTTTGATGCTCTGCACTGGGATAATTTCAGTCTGCAATATCTGGAATAGCAATCATTTGCATTAATTTTGATTGGCAAGAATCTGTCTTCTTTACTAAGTGACACTGATTTATGTGGACTAGAAGCACAATGTTCAGTTCATACACATTCCTTACCTGGAACCTGAGCAACTCCAAAATGCTAGAACTGCACAGATCTAGCCACTTGCTGTCTTGTAAGAGGTGCAAATGATCTGTCTGCGCTGAGATCTAAACAAGGAAATTCACCATTGAACTGTTTTGTAATTTTATATTTTCTTAACTTTTAAAAAGGCCTCAGCAGAAAATTTTAAATTCATCTCCACAATCTGATGATTTTTACATTAAGAAAATGAACATACAAGTTTCACCAACATTTTTCCCCCCCAAAAAAATATCAGTCTTTACTGACTTATGTTAAGTGTCTGTATGTACTGGGGGGGGAGGAAACCCCTATAGTTAAACATTCATGACTATCATGTAAGAAAGATCCTTAAATGAAATTGCCCACCTAGTCAATTCCTTAAGAAAAAAATTAACTAAATACATTCATTAAAAACAGTGGGACAAAGTGCATCTACTATGCAAATCTACCAAGTCCCAGCTACTCTGAACATCAACATCATGGTAGTAAGAATGCTTTCTAAAGTTCATGTAATCCTTGTTAGATCCATTCAGTTCAAGTATTTCATATGAAAAGAAACTGCAATTTAAATTCAGTTTTAAATGGAATGAAAATATTTGCTACAGTTAATGGGTTTGTGTGCTCTCCAAGAAACTGAAATTGTACATTTTAATTAAGTCTTTTGGTTTCTGTGGCTCACCAGTTACAAGCACAGTGGAAATTCTGCCATGGGTTAAATTTATTAAACTATTTTTTTCACTTAACCAGTTAAGAACTGAATGTATATAGCAATTTTCATCATCTTGACAATGAATTTTATTTAGGTCTGTTGCCACAGAGTTTTAAAGTAGGATAGCTGCATCAAAATCAGGTTCCAAGAACTCTGAAAACATGGGCCAGAACTGCAGTAGTGCTAACTGGCTGTTCGTATTCCATGCTCTGAATGGCTCTGTCTACTCTGCTGATGCTTAAAATCTGCCACTTCCTGAATCCAACTTTACAAATCCAGAACTTGAAGCATCTTATGAAGCCTATTTTCTAATACTACATTCATTCTAATTATCCCTGTTATTTAGTACACCGTAACTTACTGGAAGTATGAATACTAGATAAATTACAGGGGGTTTGTTTTGCATATAACTCATTTTTTTAAGAAAAGTATTACCTAGCAGATATTTCGACATCTCAAAATTTGATCTCATTTCAGAAACCCTGGCAGCTCAGGCTTGTAGACCAATACAGGCAGCCACTGCGTAAATTCATTCTGCCTGATGGAATACCCTATCTTTAAAACTGCACAAAACCAAGATATTTCATTTTTTGCAGCAGTGAAATCTTAACCCACCACACATCTATGATATATTAAAAGCTGGACTGTTCACCCTATGGTGAATCTTTCTCATTGCACATAAATGTTAAAAAAGAAAAGATGTCAAATTTTCCATATACATGCTTTTTCAGAATTCAGTGATAAAGCTAAGTCAGGAAGAGGTGGAGCAGGAGACCAGTCACACTCATCTGACACTGGGACTCTAAGACAAGTTAACAAAACATGACTGACTTTCTAGAGTTAACCCATGCAGAGCCCCCTGTGTAGCTATGAGGAGGGCATCATTAGCAACCCTAACTCCCACAGAGGCTCTATTACAAAGAAATAAACATTATAAAAAAGGAGGATTTATCTGGAGTGGCAGGTGTGCCTGGCAGACAGCATCTGTGTCTGAACATGGGACTCCTTCCACACAAATCTTTATGGGCACTGATGCTGGACCATCTCCTCTCCACAAAACTTGTCTCCCCATTTTACAGGAATTTCATTTGCCTCTTCTACCCCATAATACTTGGTTATTACAACCTTCCATACAACTACCATGCTCCCACTCTCTACCAGATTTAATGATCTCTTAAAAACACCCTTTGGCAGTTTTTATTTCTAATGGATATACATGTTATTTTGACCAATCTTCTATGAGCTCTGAAGACAGAAGAAAATTCTTCAGTTCTAACCTAATATACAGAAGATGTGTATCTTGAAAAAGTTACAGATTTTCCTCTTTCTGCCAAACCAAAGGAGCATCTGACATCATTTGTTGACACTTACTGATCTGTGACAGCAATTTGTAGACACTTACTTCTGACATGGCCTTACAGAAAATCAGATTCCCAAAGAGATGAACAATCTAAATAGAAAAAAGCATGCAGCTGACATTGTTAAGTTTTATACTACATGGAATAATATATAGCAATAATGAAAGCAAAAGGTTAAAACGGAAAAAAATTGCATCTATTTAGTAGGTTGCCAAGAGGGATGGGGCAGTCAGCAGATTATCGTGGCATGAGTGGGATCTGAATGACCAGATATCTGCTACATAGATGACTTACCACACAGATGGTGCTTATGAGAATGAAAGAATAAACAAGTGACAGCGGCTGCCAGCATCTGTGGAACAATAAAAAGTCACCTAGCAAGTGAGAGCGGGGCCCACAGGAAGAAACTAAGCTTTGAAGTGCTCTGAAACAACATATATTCAGAATTTCTGGAAAAGCAGAGTGAGCAACTTCAAAGCAAAATGTGAAGACCAATTCCAGAAGCACAAGTATGTCTGTACTCATCCCATGTGTGACAAAGTCACACCCTTATAGTTCTTAAGAATTCAGTTTTTGTTGTTTATTCAAGATGCCTAAGACAGCCTGAGATGTCCTATGGGGAAGTAACAGAAAAGTCAGAAGGGAAAGAGCATCATACTTAGAAACCCTGTGCTAAGTCTGATACGGTACCATGTACGTGTCATACGAGCAAACAGTGATGGAAAGTGCAGCGTTAATTGTAATGGAGTCATCAGTGAGAAATAAAAGAGGAAAATATGGGCCAGACAGATGTGAAAAAACAAGGGTTTAAAAAAAAAAAAACACACATGAAAATGTATCTAAGCATTTATTTCTGGTCAGAAGGAACACTTAAAAGAGTAACACTGGACCAAGAAGAGGCCATATAGTATTCCACCTATAAAGCTGGAAATGGGCTCACAACACTCAAATTGTACAAAATTAAGCAGGCGTGGCCAATAGTTGTGTGGTGCAAGTCAAAGGTCTTTTTTTTAAAAAAAAATAATTATCTTTGCTACTAAAGCAAGTTCATGCTGCAAAGGGAATGGGTTCAGAAAAACAAATCATCAGTAAGCCTAATGATGAGAGTGAAATCAGTGGGACTAAAAGGCTGAGAACCTGCTCTTCCCATGAGTTCACTTGCCGGGTTGGCAAAATCCTTGTTCCATGCTCTCTCTCACAGGACTAAGGACAGACAGGGCTACCACAGAAAGAAAAACACACCCCTCTTCCAACTGACCTATGCTTGGGTTTTTTTATTTGTTCTTTTTTAAAAAAATCCAAGACAGGGTTATACTCAATGCTTCTTCATATCAATTATTCTTGTTATTTAGTCATGGCTTCTTTCACATTTTATTGCACTGAATTAACTACATAATAAAACAGAACCAATATCAATTATAAACATACCACCCGCCAAACTGGTCAATGATTGCACCACAAAGACATAAATGATAGGGTTGGAAGGGGCCTGTTTTTCAGCCCAGCACCCAGTATCAAGCAGGATTTTCTTCTCCACTAATGTTAAAAGCATTTTATCTGAGCTGTATCATTATATTATAAACAGCAGCAACTCAGCAACTGCATAAGTAAAGTATATTCTGAAACCTACCTGCCTGCACTGCTGCATTTTTTTCCCCTCACATCTAACCTGGGCCATCTAGTTTTATTTTTCTGTATATCCATCCACCCAACAAATCTTCTGTTAATCCCTAAGGTATGTATATAAGCTAGTAAGCCTAAAAATATGTCATGGTACCCAGACTGAGAGGTAACAGCAGTGTAACACTTGATTCTCTCACACTTGAGAGTTCAGCGTGTTCCCCTTGAGGACAACTAATTGCAGGTATGCTATTCTCCAGAAAAACCAATCATCTATTGTTTAAAGTTTTAAGAATTAATCCATAAGTAATATTTAGCATGATGCTTTCAAAAAGCACCTTTCAAACCCTGATGAGTAGCTAACCATTTAAGTCATGGTTTATGCATATACACAACACTTCTGGAAAAGCTCTTCACTTTTCTTGGTCCTGCTCTCCAGCAAAGCTCTATGCAGCGCTGAGTCTTCCCCTATGCAGTACCCTTGGGGTTCAGCCTCTCTAGGAATTAAGAGATCCTGTGGGAACTCCAGAAGACTTGAAGGCAGGAGTCTTAGTCCTATTTAGAGACTTAGCTTGTTGGCAACAGCTTCCTTAGCTATATATGGTTTATAATGATATTACAGCTTGTGAAAACACATATTCAGAGATTAGATAATCTAGATAAGAGCTATTTCACATACAGATGATAACAGAGCAAGTAGACAAATCATTTACTGTCTAAACAAAAAAAATGTGCAGAGCAAAAGATACAGCTGGATAAAGGGTTTGGGGTTTTTTAAGTCAAATAAAATAAGCAGAGCATATAAGGGTCATGCTTTAAACTGTTCACCAACCTGCTCCACAACTTAGTGCTGCATTATGAATGAAAATGTCTGAAAAAACTGACTGCAGCTATGGACTCTATACTAGAACTAAACAGCACTTCATTTTTTCTCATTAAAGTCCATTTTATGCACCACCTTTAAAAAAATCTCTGCTACTAAGTGCTCTTAACTTTTTGTGCAGTGTCGTAATAATTTTTTCTTAAATACCTCATGCAAATTTTTATCTAAATAAAACCACCTTCAACTTTTATAGCGTGTAAAGAAATTGGCTTTTAGCCAAGTATCAGAACTCTAGAACTACTTCTACCCTAATACCTTTCTTATTTTGCTGTTTCCCCAGTGAACTTAGTGATTAAAGCCCTTCTAAAGTTTTGAGGCAGCAAAGACTTGACACCACAGTTTGTAACACAGCTATAGCACACACACCCAGTTCTGACTGTGGACTATGTATCAAATAGGAATGTAGGAATTTTCTGCCATTTGGGAGTTGCAGTGCTTTTACCATATCCATAATGAATTGTTAAATACAAACTAAGAAGCACAGACTTTGCCTAAAAAAAACCAAACTGCAGTCAGAATAACTCAACACAAACTGAGTAACCATTTTTAAGGTTTCTCTGGTATTTATTCCATAAACGCTTAATTTTTAATTAAAAGCTTTTTCATTGGTGTTTATTTGCAATGGAATAAAGCCTCAGAATCTCTAAATGTAAGAAGTGAGGCAGAGCTCTCTGTTTTGGTTGGTGATATCAGATAATAGATTTATATGGAAACTCTTTAGACTGATGAACTAAACAACAGAACAGCCATAGTACAAAATTCAGTATGAGATAATTTATCAGCCTACAGTTCCAAAACTCAAGTAATGATCCATCTTAAAGGTGTAGAGAATATACACACTCAAACCCATTAATTGCAAGTGACATGCAAATATTCTCAAGAACAATCAACTTTTCAAAAAAGGAAACAGAGTGGAATCCATAATACCATCACAAAGTGAGGCTCTCACAATGCTTTTTCACAACACCAAAACAATCTCCAAGTTCAAAGTAAATGCTCAGAAACTTTTCCTCTGACTTTTTATTACAAGCTTGTATTACAAGCTAGTTCACCTTTGCAAGCAGCACAAGCACCTGTGCTCTTCACAGTACAGTAATTTTAAAATACTGATTGTTTAGGATGTATGGCCTATAAAAATGAAACCTCAAAGCTACATATTCCTATCCCACGTTAAAAATAAAACCCATGCTCTTGAACCAGAGCTGTTGATTGCGCTGGCAGGGAATAGAACAGCCTCTCCAACGTCCCCAGAGAACCTCAGCGCAGATGACAATACCATAACAAATGTACATGCTCCAGCAGTCCGTATATTTTAAGTAGCAAATCTGAAACCCAGAGACTAAACTGAGCTGGATCCAACAGCTCGCTCCCCTCTGAGCACAGCCTCTCACTTCTTGAAACTGGCTGTAAACAGGGAAAGGGAGGGGCCTGCCGCCTGCCAACCCAAGCAGAAACTTGTGAGTAACTTATAGAGGAAAAACAAGTGCAGGGCAGGCAGGCACGCACAGTAGCACGCTGCCCGGGAGCTGGTGAGAGGGGATCACCATGTTTTCAAAGAGAAACAAGACCAGGCTTTGCAGCCGGCTTCCTTCCTCGGAAATGCTGCTTATCAAATGCATGGGGATCCGGCAACACGGAGAAATGTAAAACGTGAATTAAAGGTAAGAGGCTTTACAGCAGTGCTGCTGAGGTTGGGGCCGTGGGAAAGGCAGGCAGAAGGGCGAGCGGCGGCTGGCAGGATGCTCTTTCCTTCTACGTTTTAAGTTCTGATTTTAGTTTTCAATATGATAAAAGTATAAAAGCAGACCAGACCAGGGGAAGCATGAGGGAAGGCTGAATCAGGCCACAGTAAACAAGAGGACTGCAGCACTCACTTACACAACAGTCAGCCTGGGACTGCAAAACTGCTTCTGACTGGAGAGGGGGTTGGTTTAGATTGATGGAGTAAAACTGCTGCATCCAAAGCATCGTAAGGACTTACCCAGACGTGGTCTGTGGAGACAAAACTGCCTTTAAATGACAAAAGACACGGCTGTGTAAGAAATGCTGAGCTGGGCCTGTACTACACAGCAAACAGGTTCAGCGCCTTCACAGGTAAGTGACAATTAAAGATGGGCGATTTCTACAATAGTGGCAAAAATACCTCATCTAGCAATTTAGAAGTCAACAACATTTCTTCAGAAAATATTTTTATTGCGGATTTTATTTTTGCTCATTTTGGAGGTAAGTTTTGTAATCATAAGATTACTATTTAACATAATGAATTGCCTACCATTTCTTTCATTAAAGTAGAATTGTCTTATTTAACTGCAGTTAGAGGGCATAAAGAAAAAAGGGGTAATTACTAAAAACACTTGTGAAACCAGACATCCCCCAGCTCTATAAAATACAAAGCATGGCAGCAAGGATTGTTGATCTTCTGAGGCAGTATACAGGCAAGTATTCTGTGGCTGATGTAATTCAGTCTGGAGTAATCAAAGCTCCATGCTTAAGGATAAACCTGCATAATGGAATTACATGATTGTAGCCATGCCTGTGCTTAGTCACCCCTGCACTCACCGTAATGCATATATTTGCAATATCTAGTTCCAGTCTGCTGCTTTGGTTGAATCAAGTCATAACAGTTCAATGAGATGTAACTTTGGTTGCCTTCAACTGTGCAAAACAGCTTTTCTTTTTCTCTCTTAAAAACTTAACAGATGCTTCCTGAAAGTAAACGGCGTTGGTTTTAGTGCTCAAAAATAGTATGAGGATTGAAAGACAGCATAAAGATACTACACTTTGTTTTCTCAAATCAGTTCTTTAGCTATATTATTGCATAAGAGTACAAATGAAAAATAAGTTTTTCTATGAAGGTGAAAGCTTTGAAAACAACCGAACTGCATCTTGTGTTGCTGCCACAGAAGTCACTCCTCTGAGAAATCCAGCATATGACCATGGAATAAAAATTCGTTTGCCCGGCTAAAATTACTGTATTTTTAGTCTGATTTCTGGCACAGGCTATGGTATTTAGAAAAAAATGCACACAAAACAACTGCAATGGGAAATAAAAAAAAAAATGGAAGTTGACATGATTCTGGAACAAATTCTGTACTATGGTGAAGTGTCAAAGGATTAGCACTAGAGCGATGCAACCACATATCCATATGCTTATAAAACCCATACTGTATAATTTAGCCATATGGTTCATGGACTATAGCATGTTGTCTAGTAACATTCATTTTAATTGCACAGTGTTTATTGTGCATTTGATTAAATCTTGTTCCCTCTGGAAAGAGTGCAGGTACATGTACTTGCACTTTCCTATACATGCTAAAAGGGAAGCACACAAAACGCTGATATCTGACAGTGTCAGGGTACATGTGACATAGAATTCACCTGCTGCATAAATTCTATGCTTTCCCCTAGAAATGGGCTGGCAGGAATAACCACCATGATTTTATGGCTGTGGATGTTTTGAGTTGGACTTTAGAGATTATTTCTTATTTCTGGATTTTGGAAAGCAACTTTTCATGATTGCTTTGAAATTCACTGATTTCAGTTAAAATGTCTTTTTATTCATGATAAAGCAAAGCTAGCTGGACAATGACTATTGATACTAGGATACTTTTTAAAGCATTCAAGCTATTTTGAGAGGAAATGATAGCTAATTCTTGCCTTTTTGGAAAACCAGCCTGCCCTGATATTAAGTTCCCTAGACTACAGAGGTCCATTGTTTTTTCAGAACTAAAAGCTTATAGGTTGGAAGTCTGAATACAACCTGACCCATAAAAAAATCCCTTCACCTCATTTCCCAGTTTCCTCTAGTCATTGTGAATTTTATCAGTGATCCAGTTATACATCTACCATACTGCCTTGGACATGCCTCCTAACAAACTACCTTTTCAAGAGAAAGCTTATTTAACATGTTAGAGAACTCTATTCTCCATCTTATTGCTAAGATTTGTGCTTCGGCTTATATCCCTCAATTCTTCAGCAGCTACCCTGATATACTATTAACTACATAAAAGGTACTGTTTAATAATGTAAAAAAAGGTAGCAATCTTCATACTACATCAGTACTTACTGTAAAGATACAGTTTATTATTTACTTCTGTTGTGTCCTGTATCAACTCATTTGCCAGTAATTTCATTTAAATTAGAACTTCAGAACATTTAGTAGTCTCGAAATTCTGACTCACAAATGACTTTCTTCTAAACTAACAAGATCAAAAGGCATTTCAGTCACTGACCTTAAATTGATCCATTACATGACACATATAATCTCTATCCTTAAAATGTTTTCTTCATATTACATTAAGTGAAATGTAATGTAGTATTTCAACAATACTTTCTCTCTCTACAGAAAAGCTGGTAATCAGCAGAGAAGACACAAAAGCTAAAATCACTATGTGGCGCTGTGAAGCCTTAAACAACAGTACTGAGAACAGTGAGGACCAGCATCTCTGCCATGACTTTCACCTTGTGCTTTCAGTCTTCTCCCTACTCTACCTCATCATATGTTTCCCAATTGGCCTTTGTTACAATGGCTTGCTGGTCCTAGTGAATCTCTACAACAAAGCTACTATGACTATGCCAGATGTTTACTTTGTCAACATTGCCATTGCTGGTCTCATCATCAATGCTCTGGCACCGATGTACCTTCTAGGTCTTGCCAACACAAAATGGGCCATCTGGAATTCTAACAATGAAGTTTATATTACCTTACTTATTTTATTCAACGTCTCATCTTTAGTTACCATGTACTCTACTACATTACTCAGTCTGGACTACTACATTGAACGTGCGCTACCTAGAACTTACATGTCAAGTGTGTACAACACCAAACATGTTTGTGGATTCATATGGGGTGGTGCCATGCTTACAAGTTTTTCATCTCTCCTGTTCTACGTCTGCAATCACGTATCCACTAAAATAATTGAATGTTCCAAGATGCAGAACAAAGAAGCAGCAGATGCCATTATGGTCTTTATTGGGTATGTGGTACCTGCTATTGCTGTACTGTATGCACTTGTACTAATCTTGCGAATACGCAAAGAGGCTACACCACTGGATCAAGACACTGGACGATTAGATCCATCAGTGCACAGGCTTTTGATTGCCACAGTCTGTACACAGTTCACATTATGGACACCCTATTATGTTACTCTTTTGGTAAGCACATTTACTAATGCACAAGGAAGAATTGCAGATGACAATTACAGTCGAATATTGCATTTTACCAAGATTTTAGCAAAATTCTTGGCTTTCTCAAGCAGCTTTGTAATGCCTCTGCTCTACAGATACATTAACAAAAACTTTCCCAACAAATTACGACGTTTGCTTAAAAAGATACACTGTGGGAATCAAGGGTGTTCTCACGAACGCACAGTAGTACAGCAAGTCATGACGTAGGTGTGAAGAAACCCTCTGGTGCTCTGTTACTGCAGTACTTAGCATACCAGTATTGGGACTGTGATACTGCTGTGTTGGCACTCAGAATCATTACTGTGAGAGTCCCAACCAAGAGGCTAGAAGGAGCTTTCCATTACAATTAAATGAAACAGTCTTAGTTTTCAAATAGTTAATTGTTTGCTGAAATCTTGGGAGACTCTGGTCTATGTGCTGTAATACCTGTGACATCTAATACTTCCAGTGCACTGATTTGGTTACAATGCATAAACTCTGTCTCGTAACTAATACTCCTGTCTGAAGAAATCACTAAGCAGTTTATTGAAGTCTTGACTGAAGACACAGCACCTTGTATCTTGCATAGAAAAAGGTATTACCTTATTCTCTGTACAAAGAAGTAATAGTGCTATCCTTAATGAAGTAAATAGCATTTTTCAATGAAGATGATACAATGATCTTTACTAAAGATCATATTATCCAATTATACTTGTCCAAATAGTAAATGTTAATGATAAATTATTTAATTTCTTTCTCTGTCATTGAATCCCCTTTAAAAGAAGCTTAATATACCATTTTCAGAATTTTTTGCACACAAACTAACCTAAGTTTTAACATTT
Source organism: Falco rusticolus (assembly GCF_015220075.1). Lineage (NCBI taxonomy): Eukaryota > Metazoa > Chordata > Aves > Falconiformes > Falconidae > Falco > Falco rusticolus. The sequence goes on along the minus strand of NC_051190.1, from coordinate 31,170,395 downwards.
ATGGTAAATGGATCTTTTTCTAGATAGAAAAATTAACAAAAATGTGGTTTAGTTTTACAGTGCTTTGTTTGCATCCTAAAACATTTCAAGAATTCAGAAATACTTATTAACCAATTCTAAGGGAACTGAGATACGTTTGTTCCAGATATTAAAATGAAGGACACAGTGGTTTACAAAGTTAAACCAAAATTTAACTAGTAAAGATTGTCTGGCTAAGTGTTATGGTCCACATATGTTCATGTAACAAGAGTAATTATCTTAAAAATAAATATGTTTATGATTAACATTTTGTATTTTCAAGGGATACGTTTGCAACAAATAAATCTCTAATCTAGGGCATCATTGGAGGTTTGGAAACCATACAAATCCCCTCAACACACAGAATTTTTTAAATGGGAGTAATATAAAGGAATTCCAGTCAGCATCAGCTTTTTGCTGACCTCTCAGAAATGGAGTGCCTCCCAGCATGATTCTAGAAAACGCAGTAAAAGTATAGTTTCTGTATTTCACAGTGGGGATGAAGAAATCCAATCCATGTTGCCAAATTTTACTGAGTATATGAAATATGTAAGAAACAGACATGCTGCAGGAAGCAAGTTACCCACAACAGTAAGCTACAAAAACTTGACCCAAGAACTACCTGTTCCTATGCTGCTGTTGTATTATTGATGACAGAGGTGGGTAGAAGTTAAAGTGATACTCTCCCAGATAAGTTTTGGGGCAGCAAGACACTTTTGTCCCTCACTCTGCAACACAGCAGAATCATTTTGTTGCTTAGTCTGTCACAACACAACTCAGATTCCATGACTATTCAAAAAATGCGGCTTTTCAAGCCTCTGGTACAGAAAAAACATGGAGCAAAACCAGAACTGAACCTTTTCCATTGCTTATAGCACAATCTCATCTGGTAATTGGTCCTAATTTGTCAGCATAGAGACAGGCTTAAGTTCTAAGTGGAAAGCAGGTAAGGAACAGCCTTTTGAGTTATTTTTCCTTCTCTTCAATGTTATTCAAATTTCTTCTCATAGCCATCTTTGCTTGTCTTCTTCATATACAAGCCTCTCAAGTTACCAACATCCTGGTGGAAGCCTCTCCATTGATTGTAACTTTTTAAAATAGCATTTCATATTTTATTGAATTTTTTTAACCTTTAAACCCCATACAGTAATTAATCTATTTCTATGGTGTTTTCTCCACACAAAAACTATCCAGCACAACTACATCAATTTACTTCATAGTTTCAGCCTGTTGATGAAAACAATGTTAAGGAATGAAGCCTGCCTTTTTATCATTGTGTCCAGTTCACGCACTAATTTATAGTGCCTCTATGCTGACATGATACCGGCTGCTTTGATTGGTTTTTCCCCCCCTTGAGAGGTTTTCTATGAATTTCTACACATCTTCAGCATTCAAGCTTACTTCCATACAGAAGCACTTAAGAAATCTTTTCTTACAACTGTCAAGCAAATAGACTGCTTTTCTTCCCATCTGAGGAAACTTCGATTTCCTAATGCACACCACATTAAATCTCTCATGTAAAATCTGTTAAAGAAATTCTGTCTCATTATGCAGGAAAAATTCCAGCAGGCAGGAACTGGCTTATCTGGTGTGAATAGAGGCTTCCAGAACTGGGACAGTGCCAGAATGGTGTGGCTTAGCAGGCAACATTAAGTGCAGTTCTAACTTCAATGTTGCTTCCCCTACTTCTATTTCCCCCTTATCCTAAGAAGTCTTACTTTCTGTCATAAGAGGACCATCACATTTGTTTCTGTTCCTTTCTCTCCATGTTAAATGCCCCATCTCAGATCATGGCTCTTAATTTTCTTCTTCTTTCTCACTTCTCTGCACTAGTTAATTTTCATTTTGCTCTTCAGTTTCCGTCTATGTTTGGTCTCATATACTTGGTACCATTCACAACTTCCATTTACTTCATTAAAGTGACTCCTTCACGATGACCAATATCTTATTCAATGATCTGACATTACAAATGGATTCATGTCATAAAATGGAAGCTGCTATTTAAGAGATAAAGAATAAGTTTTTATATAATTTACCCTTGAAGTCTCAATTATTTTTTCCTAATCTTTATTGCAGCAGAGTTAAGTATGTTTGTGTGTATTCTTGATAATATACTAGATTTGATAGCAATAATATAGACAAACAACTTCCATAATTTAATGAAAATTACTGATACCCACTCAACTGTTTTTAGGAGTTAACTTGATGTATCAATTGCCTCAAAGAAACTGCCATGGAGCTGCCTGACTGCTATTCTTTTAAGGAAATTCTGAACTTAATTACAGCGCCATCATATGGTATCTGTTGAAAAGCAGTATCCCAAACAGCAAGAACTTTGCAATATTTATATAAACAACAGCTGATAAGCAAGTGCAGTAAAATACTTAAGGAAATACATGGTATCATAAATATAGACTAATTTTAATGGACAAATCTTTAAGATACGAAGTTCTCCAGAACGGAGCCTTTGCATTTCACATACCTGAAGGATTCTGATTACTGTAAATAGAGGCTTATCTATTTTTCATTCAAATAAATATGAATAAAATACTGTATATATGCAAGATAAAAATCAGCCTACTGATGTAAAAAGAATTTGCAAAGAATTTATTAAATTATTTCTTAAAGTGTCATATAAATGTAAACCTCTGCATAGTAAGGTGTACTGTATGTTGCTGTATGTATATACTGTATACTAGAAAGTAAGCACTAGTTAAGTGCCATTATTAACAGTGTTATTTTCTCACAAAATTAAACTTAATATTTGAATTGTTCTATGGCTTAGAGCCCTCTTGCTAAACTGCCTAAGTCAAATCAATGAACTAACAACAATGTTGTGCTCTGCTTCTGCTTGAATCATTAATATAGCTAGCTCAAGACATGTCCTTGACTAACCTAGTAGAGGTCCTAGTTTCAAAAGTTCCCATTTGAGAATCAAACTGAGTTGATCTCTGAAGACATAATTTCCATTAATTAAAGAAAGTGATCAACCCCTGGAAAATTTCTGGTTCTGTTAAAATGAAGAGATGTGGCCTCCAATATTATGTGAAATGGAAATATACAGAAATGGACTATCCACAAAGCTTCAGAAAGGAACTATTGACTCATAATACATTCTCAATAAATGGTGTTAAAAGTATATCTGGTCAGTGAGATGTGTGATTTTTTTTTTTGGCCTTGATGAAAACATTGTAGACAAGATTAAACTTGTGTTGCTTCACTGAATCAAAACATAACAAATTGCATGATTTGGATGTCAAATCAGACATGTTAAGTTACCAGATTTTCCAGGCCATAATTTCAACATCATTAAAATCTCATTATTCATTAGTGGGAAGTTAGCTGAGAATGAAAGCAAAAAGGCACACACACCCCTCAGGTTTTTTCAGCATAAAGAAACCTGCAACTAATAGAATAGAGTAACATTGCACCACAGAAGTACAAGGCTGGTGATTAATGCATGCATTGGCCATTGCCTTCTCACTTCCTCTCCTTTGTGCTGCCACAAATGAGACCTCAGAAATCAGCTTCCTGCAGAAGTTCTCTTGGATAGCAGAGCAACATAGCATAATAACCTGTACCTTTGGCATCCCAAAGTCAAGCTTTAAGAATATAGCATGCTTCATAATATATTTATTGCAGTAACCACTGCATATAACCAAAAGATCACTCACCAGGTATCCATGACTTTACCCCACATACATGAAAACATTTTCCTGGCTATACTTCAAAAGTTATTAATCTGTTCCCTGTAAATTCTTTGTAAAGTGCAGGAAGACAGTAAGTAAAAGCAAACTATTTTAAATGGTTATTGGTGAATTTCTTAAAGGAAAAAACTTAGTCCCAGGCACTTTTAAGTGTTAAGTCTCAGAAATAAATGAAAACAGCAACTGTTGGAAGTTGCAATATCATTTAGTCAAATACCAAGCTTTGACAAGATCCCCTTACTTCCATACAATGGTTTAAAGAGTACTGTCTGTTACTGTAATAGGAAAACCAGCATCTCTAAGTAGTCGTGATTTTCTGATGCTTCCTTCATCAGAGCTTTAAGATACAACCATCATACATAAAAAGGCTGTTTCTCATCAAGATTAGTAAAACCACTTTTATACAACAGAGACTTGAAGGATCTTAAATGAGAACCAAGCCAGTTACTAAGCAGCAAATTAACAGGCCTACAGGCTTGCAAAGATTGAACTTCTACATAAATTTAAGTAAAAACAGTTGATCAGGTACAACCAAGTCAGTAAGTTTATACTAGTGCAACCAGGCCAACATAGCATCAGAATCTGCCCTTTTCTGTCAATACAAAGAGATTTCACTGAAGACAACCACATTTTGCAGCAGTCACAGAAAGCATGCATTTAAGTAGCATATAATAGAAAAGTAGGCTCCAAGGCTGCAAAAAAAAATACACCATTACCAGAAAACTCAAAAGGGAAGTAATTTTTTTTTTTTTAACTAAGACTCAGTTAAATTGTTTTTGTGCTCAGGATATGTAAACAGCTAAAACCCCATTTATCACTGCTCATTACAGATGAAAGCTGAAACCCTTCTCATGAGCTGTACTGCAGCAGCACAGCACTGGTAAGAGAAAACAAAAGCAAAATCTGGCCAAGTGCTGCTCTCAGTTTTGCTGTTAGCTGGGGACTTTGAGAACTACTGACTTGTACAGCTGCAGAAACTGAGGCAAAGCGCTCAACACACCAATGAAGCTGAAACATATGCTCCAAGATTAAGTTTTGCAGTTTCTTAGTAAGCAAAACCTTGTGTATTTCTTAGCTATCTCATGCAATACCTTTTCCAAGTGAAAGCAATGTAAACATACAAAACCAGCTGTGTAGACTGCCATGGCAACAGATTTGAAGTGTGAAATGATTCCTCTGTTGTATTTCCTTTAGCTTTCCATTATATACCAAAACACTTTGACATACGCTGAATACGTTCTTTTTCCATCAGGAGAGAAGAGGATTTATTATCTACTCTGTCATTCCACTTTCTTCACACCAAGTCCTTTCCCTGCCTTGGAAGTCCATGTTATTTCCTTATACTCCACTTCTAATTAGGAGTCACAAATATGGTCAAAATCATTCACAGCCTACAGCCGGCAGAATTCTTTTATTATTGCAATTCAGGACAGTAAAATATTTTTTAAATACTAGATTATCAGACCATTTATGAATATACAAATACATTTTTTTAAAAATACTTCCTACCAGAAGTTCTTTTAAAACAAACAAGATTTATTGCCAGAAAGAGAATCCATTTTATCTAGTTTAAAAGTACTTGATGATGCATTATAGGAAAAGATAAATAAGCAGCAGAATAAATACTCCCAACTCAGATGTCTGGAGAGAGGACTAATGGAGAAACAGATTGACATGGAAACATCTTGCAGGAAGTGTACCTGCAAGTATATTGCCTAACAGTAGAATAATTCTGCTATAAAAATGCAGAAAAAATGCTCAACTCTGGATAAAGTTAACCTTCAAAAGCAAAGAATTCATCTCCTATATTAAAGTGGGTTTATCACAAGTCTCACTGATATTGATAGAAGTTCTATGCATTACTGTGGTGGGTTGACCCTGGCTGGACTCCAGGTGCCCACCAAAGCCACTCTGTCACTCCCCTCCTCAGCTTAACAGCTGAGAGAAAATACAACAAAAGGCTCATGGGTTGAGGTAAGGACAGGGCAAGATCACTGACCAGTTACTGTCATGGGCAAAATAGACAGCGACTCAGGGAAATTAGTTTAATTTATTGCCAATCAAATCAGAGTAGGGTAAAGAGAAATACAAACAAATATTAAAGCACCTTCCTCCCATCCCTCCCTTCTTCCCAGGCTCAGCTTCACCCTGTTTTCTCTCCCTGCTCCCTGCCAGTGGTACAGGGGAACGGGGAATGGGGGTTGCAGTTAGCTCATCACTCCTTGTCTCTGCTGCTCCTTCCTCCTCAGGGGGAGGGTCCTCACACCCTTCCCCTGCCCCAGCCTGGGTCCCATCCGTGGGGTGCAGCCCTTCAGGAACAGGCTGCTCCAGCCTGGGCCCCCGCAGGGTCACAAGCCCGGCCAGCAAACCTGCCCTGCTCCAGCCTGGGCCTCTCTCCATGAGCCCACGGGTCCTGCCAGGAGCTGCTCCAGCGTAGGCTTCCCATGGGGTCACAGCCTCCTTCGAGCACCCACCTGCTCCGGCACGAGGTCCTCCATGGGCTGCAGGTGGGGATCTGCCCACCCCCCCCACCCACCCCCCCGTTAACCTCCACGGGCTGGGGGCACAGCCTGCCTCTCCATGGGCTTCCCTCGGGCTGCCAGGGAATCCCTGCTCCGACACCTGGAGCCCCCCTGCCTCCTCCTGCGCTGCCCCGGGGGCTGCAGGGCCACTGCTCTCACATACTCTCAACTCCCCTCTCTGGCTGCAATCAAACAGTTTTGTGTGGTTTTCCCCTTCTTAAATGCATTATCCCAGAGGCACCACCACTGTCACTGATGAGCTCAGCCTTGGCCAGCGGCAGGTCCGTCTCTGAGCCGGCTGGCATTGGCTCTGTTGGCCACAGGGGAAAGTTCTAGCAGCTTCTCACAGAAGGCACCCCATAGCACCTGCTACCAAAATCTTGCCATGCAAACCCAATACAACTACCAATTACAAAATTAATTGAAAAGCTTAATTTTAGCAACAACATTCGCAAATTCAAGCTAAAATTTATCTTGAAGCTAGCAGAATTTCCACAAGTGTTTCTTAACTAATCTCCAAAACCTTTGAAAATAATTTTGAAATTAATTCCGGTATTAGGTTACCAAAGCTGTTTCAGAAACTCCATCTGGTGGTCACTAGCAGAATACTCTAGCAGTTCCCAAAAGCCGTAAGATCAGTAAAACTAATTAAAGGATTTAAGTTAATCATTAGGAAAAAACCTGAAACATTCCCAGTTTCTGGTTAAACACAGATTTGTACTAGCTGGTCCTGTCTGCAGGCACTAAGGGTATTACTGCAAGTATTTGTAAGAAGAAACCAAATTAAGCATAATTTCTATATCAAACTGCTGCAGTGAAGATGAGGCATTTAAGAGAAAATTCTGTTGCAAGAAACAGATCTCAACAATAGTTAATTTTGGTTTTGAACCTAACAGAAGGACATTTAGCCAGGCTATTAGGTCTGATTATTCACAAGAAAAATATTTATTTAAAAAGCATATGTTTCATAAAGCAATGTAAGAAACATCTGGTACTAGTCATTGTGGTTGACAAGATGCTCAAAGATCAAAGGAAGTGCCATTCCCATTCAGCTCCAGAGCACTGTAATTCTTTCTAATTTAGTTACGGTTTTACTAGTTCACAATGACAGATCCCGTAATACAGAAGTTTCTGAAATTTTTCAGGTCAGCCTATGTGCAATTAAATAATCATTTTAGCACCTGCAGTGCTATGCAGAGACCAGCTCTCCTATAAAACTTGCCATTAGACAAAGTTTTTTCCACCCTTGAATAGAAGAAGAGTACTATTTGGAAATACAGGCAATTTTTGAGCTCTCATACCTGAGTTATGTAGGTGATCTACCCATACTGAGGAATTTATTTTGTGATTGATAGAAACATTACTGTATAGTAGTAATAATAGTAATGTACTGTTTACGAAACAACTTACATTAAAAACAATGCCCAAATAAACCAATATAAAAATATTCACTAATAATGAATCATGAGCAAGCAAGATGTGAAGGCAGTGCAGAGCATGGCTGTTCTAGAATAAAAGGAAGAAATGTTGACTTATGACCAGCCTCTGAGGCATAGGTAATTATTAATATCAATGCTTATGTGTACACATCTCCAAATTGTGCATTTTTAACCCTATCCAAGTAGAGGCAGTAAGACTATAAAATTTTACAAATTCACATAGCTCCATGTACCTTACAAATGAGCATATGCATCTGAATTCCATTTAATAACAATAAAAAACCCCACAACACACTCAAAAAATTCCCAAAATCACACATGCAGGGAATGCAATAAAGCCATGCAAGTTTTAAAATTCCTTTAACTTTCTTCAAGCTAGCAATTCTTGGTTATATGTACAGGTTCCATGCTTTTGGGTTTTGGTTGGTTTGTTGTTGGGTTTTTTTTCTCCTTTAATTCAAAGGCCTAATGTTCCATGGTGTTTTAATCAAGGAGACAAATTTCCTTGCTGTCAAGTAGAAAAAGACTAAATATACAGAAAATTAAAAGCAAAGTCTTTCACAAGAACAGTTTTATGGAGTGACTGGGTACTGTGCATCAATATAACAGAAGCCTTAGAATAGATGCTCCTATGAAATTAGTTATTTCATTAATACAAGTGGCCTTAAGGTGCTAAAAAGCCACCAATAAAAGCTTCCAATATAGAATTTCAGCCCTTGAATAGAGACAAAGCAATCTTGGACTAACTGTGGCTAATATCCCACACTCAAGGTTGTGGTGGTGGGGGTTGTTACATAATAACACTAGAGAAAAAATTAAGATGGAAATACATGGTAATTTATGAAAAATATCTTTAAGAAAAAATGTAGACTATGTTTTGAAATTCCAGTAACACAGCAATTGCTTTTCATCATAATACACTGGGGAATGAGCAATAACAGCCATTTAATATTCAAAACCAATCATATCATACTACACAGGGACAGTTTTCATAATAACATTAAATCAAAAAGGCAAGAAAGATGTTAATCAAGAGCAGAAGACAACAGCATAATCTAAGAACAGACTTCAGGCTTCTCACGCAGGATTAGCTCCCTAACAATAAGCACTACCCTAGAACAGACTTGTCCAATTCTTAGCCTAACTGCAAGCTCACTGCAGCCTTTGGTATCTGCCCTTGATGACTGTGGCTATTTGATGCCGCACCAAGCAAACAAGAGCTCTACTGCTCAAATGAGTGTTGTGAGTCTTGCTACCAGCTAATCACAGCGATTCAGAAGGAAGGTGAGGAAAAAAGAATCACTATCTCCATAATACTTTACTGGATAGATCTGCTTCAAGCCAGAGAGTAAAAAGACTGAAGTCTCCATGGGTTCAGCATCTCACAAGCCAGAAGTATCAAACAGTGTTTGTCAGAGAACACAGAGAAGTTTCTCTCATCTGGCATACATGCGTATGAGAGAAACAGGCTTCACTTCAAACTAAACCTGCTGTCAGGGTTCTGTACTCTGCTAAACATATCAGTAATAGGGGTCAGTTCAGAGAAATTATTGGTTTTGGTCAAAAAAAGTGGCCAACATCTGCCTTCTTTAAAATAACATGTCACTCAGTACTGGATATATTTATTTTGCCATAGGAACAATAAAGCGTAACCAAGAGTTTTGCCCACCACAGCACACTGTAGGTGGCTAGTGGAACTGTATGTGTTATCAGCCAATCTTTAAATATTGTCACAGCATCTCACAGCTATTTAACTTCTGCAACTTCTACCTTTCTTGCCTCCACCCTATCCGGAACATCATTATCATACATAAACCATTTCTACTGAGAGCATGTATACTAATACATACTAATCACTAAGAAATCACAGAATCATAGAATTATTCAGGTTGGAAAATACCTTCAAGATCATCAAGTCCAACCCTTAACACTGCCAAGCCCACCACTATACTGTGTCTCTAAGTGCCACATCTGCACATCTTTTAAATCCTCCAGGGACGGTGACTCCACCACTTCCATGGGCAGCCTGCGCCAATGCTTGACAGCCCTTTCAGTGAAGACATTTTTCTCAATTTCCAACCTAAACCTCCCCTGGCACAGCCCGAGGCCGTTTGCTCTTGCCTTGTCGCTTGTTCCCTGGGCGGAGAGACCGACCCCCCCTGCCCACAGCCCCTGTCAGGCAGCTGGAGGGAGCGATCAGGTCCCCCCCGAGCCCCCTGCTCTCCAGGCTGACACCCCCAGCTCCCCCAGCCGCTCCCCACAGGGCTTGTGCCCCAGCCCCTTCCCCAGCCCCTGCCCGGCTCTGGACACGCTCCAGCCCCTCCACATCCCCCTAGCAGTGAGGGGCCACAGCTGAACCCAGGGTTCGAGGTAGCCAGGGCTGCTGGTAAATGATGGAGTGGCTGGGCGAGCTCCTCCGCCAGCTCCCGCAGCACCCTTGGGTGGATCCCAAGACTTGTGTGTCTCTAAGTGGCGTAGCAGGTCACTGACCTTTTCCCCTTGGATTATGGGGACTTGATCCTGCTCCCTGCCCGTCTTCCAGCTCAGGGGGCTGGGTACCTGGAGAACAACTGGTCTTTAAACTATTAAAGACTGAGGCAAAAAAGATACTAAGTACCTCAACCTTTTCCTCATCCTTTGTCACTATGTATCCCCCTGCATCCAATAAAAGATGGAGATTCTCCTTAGCCCTCCTTTTGTTGCTAACGTGCTCATAGAAACATAAATCACTAATAAAAACAGTGAAATTATGCATCATCTCAAACAGTCACTTAATCACCATGTTTTGCAGTTTTATAAAACATTTATACAACTAAACATGAGTCTGTTGGCCACTGTTTTCATATGACTAGTATCCTATAATCACTTAAGCAAATTAACCTGTTTTATTGTTTAAGAAAAGACACAGCTGGTCACACAACAGCAATATCTTGCTTTCCTTTTAGTAATGCATTAACTGTGACAATAACAGCACAGCGAGCTGCTGCCAAAACCACACCATACAGCTGTTAAGACTAACTTTTGTCTGTTTCCATAGATGAGGCAGAATTGCAGCTATCAAGGTGGGAATCAGTATGGTCTAAACAGAATAAAGAATACAGAACTGGGAAACCTCAATTTTCTAACCTCTTTTTCTTCCCTGGCTTTTGATTTATTCCATCAACTTAGAAGAATACATTACTCAGTAGCTAAGTTTCTCTACCTGTAAAATAGGTGTACTTTCTGATATTCTCTGAATCTATGTACACATTCTGAAATTGTAATGTGCTACTTGCTCCTGATTCAGAGTATGATAAAAATACCACTGAATAATGAAGCTTAATACAGGTTTCCATCCTCGTATGACAAAGTTTGTAAATGTGAACATGATTTTGAAGATGGAAGCTTTCTCTTAGATTATTTTTTCTTTTTAAAGATGGGAGGCATAAGAAATTGCTTTTCTCCTTTTGCTTTTCTGGTTATATTCATATAATTTTCCTCATTAGAGGATAAGTTCCCTTGGTGCTCTCCTTTACTACACATTGCATTGTCAGAAAAGCAGTTACTGAATAACAGGAAGTGAGTCTTAACACCGCTGTGTTAGAGCTTATCTTCACTTGAGTTACTCCTTGCTCACTGACTGCTAATTAACTCAGAATAATTTAAACCTTTGTAAAGAATGGTTTGAATATTCCTTAAACGTTTGGTGCAGCCACTGATTTGCGTTTGTTTTTTTTTTAGTAATAATCACAAAGGACACAGCCAGATATCCTTGTGTATGTCCACCTAATGCAACTTCAAAAGAAGTACAAAACCCAGCCGTTTGCTGGTGGCTCAGACAACAAATAACTCTACTCCCTCCCTGCCCACCAGCAGAGCCATGGTTATTTATCATGTGCCTAATCAGACTACGTCAGTGGAAAGTAAGCAACAAACCAATGCCATAACTGTTTAGCATTGCCTCGTGCATTCTGGAAACTAAAAAGTCAAGTTAGTATCTACTAGTTGGTGACCAAATACTTTCTGAAATTTTACTGCAATTTCAAAAACTACCATTTGACTATGCTTACATAGTTTAGTGTGCTCTCTGCACAGTCCTAAGTCCTAGAAAGAGTAAGGTGACACTTCAAATTTACATCTTTCATGGAAAATCAACTGGGGGAAAAACAAAACAAAACACCAAACACCTGACTTGCATACAATTAGAATGAATGTATTTTCTTTACCATTCTTAACTATAAGAAATTAATACCAGCAAAATAAACCCAGATTTGGGTACATCTCAAAAACAAATGCTATATACAAAACACTTACACTGCACTACCAGCTTTATCCCAGTTTCTCACCAACAGTTTGGAAGAATTACTGTAAATAAAAGGAAAGCAATCTACTCAGTCCAAAAAACAAACTATGCTAAGATGATTGAAACTGAAATCTGTACAGGAAGTTTGGAAACCACATTTCACAGAGCCACTGAACTACTAAAGAGCTGTTCTGGAGCACCGCTACTTTACAAATAACATGAACCTTAAACCTGAAAGTTCAACCTGAAAGCTGAAATGTCTCTGGGCCACTGCTGCAACCCAAGACCCTCCATACACATCTAGATTAAAAAAGTTATTTGGAGCCATAGTACTAACCTTCAGGTAGAAACGCAGGCCTAGCACTGAAATATTTTCTCCAGGTAACCCACAACTCCACTGTGAAATCTAGACTCATACATGTTTGTCTATTTCTTTGAAGTGCTCGGGCTCTTTCCAGATGTTTTTTCAATAATGATTGTTAAATACATTAAATGCAACAAGTAAGATGCCATGAAAACTGAGAGCACTGATCAAACACTGGTCACAAATTAATCTTCTCAGCCTATGAAAGCCACGACAGATTACTAAAAGATTACAATAAAAATGTTCTTCCCCATGTGCTGGTATGCTACCAATGCATTCCAGACAGAAAGGCTGCATGCACAAAAAAAAAAAAACAAAAAACACACCACCAAAAACAACCTAATAATGAGCCAGCCCTTTCCTTCTCATTTGTGTCTGAGGTTTTAAGAACACTATTCAACATAGTCACTAAGACTGATGCTGAGCCAGACCCAAAACATACTACAAACTCACAATTTTGTCTTTTAACACCTCATGGTCATTGCAGAGCATCTGGAAAATAAGTTAATGCATGTGTACAATACTGGGAGCATTCCAAGAGCCAGGACCTATGGAAAAACAGAAATACATGATTTTTAAGAGGAATCTTAATATTTTTGACACGCACTACTTTGTGTCAAGTTTTTGCCTTGTTAAGCAAGGGGCCTTGTTTGGCATTTATTCAATAGGCTTTTCCTTTTCCAGCCCTCTAGCACTTAAAACAGCACACTAGAAAAAAAAAAATGTAATTGCAAAGGCTAGCCAATGCACATAGGATTACTTCACAAACAGGAAAAAAGAAATCCACTGGATGGCCTCAGATACTTAGAAATGGCAGGGACAAACACTACTTTTCTGTTCCAAAATATCTCAGTGCAGAGGATAATTTGAACTTTAGTCACATGATGAAACCATAGGTTTGCTAAACATGCAACGTGTATGGTGTGAATGACTTAAACCAAGTTCCTGTTTCCTTTTGAGAACTGTATGTTTTTGTAGTCAGCAAGCGTCTGGATTTTTTCATCGTGATGTACAGCAGCTAAAGAAGTTATTGTAATACATACACTCTACTTTCTACATAAATAAAAAGGGCTATATGCTCCAAACTATAATTATATTTCATCTGACTATTCACAGTGAAAGTCTCAGCCCGTTGTATCTGTGGAGCATTTTCTTGAAAGGGTAAGTGCTTTATATTACTTTGAATATGCAATGTTTTATTCATCACAAGAGGCTCAAACTGTGAAGCTAAAGTTTAAGGTTTTAGTTTTCTCTTCTTTAACATGATTTGAACTAAAGTAAAATACTGTATCTGGGAAACACTTGGAAAGCTAAAATGTATAATAAACCTGAAATTTATAATAAAGCTAAGCATTAAACTGAGAAAATGCGAAGACCGTTTTTCAGTAAGTACTTAACTCCCATTAAACTGATGATAGCTAGATGATGAAATACTGTTCAGCGGTCTGGACAAGAGTCTCCAACCGTTGCCTAAAAGTAGTCTTTTAAAGGACAGATATTGTTGAATAATCCTAACAACACAGCAGGAATTGTACAGGACAGGAAACATGTCAGCGATGCTCCTTGAAGATTATGTTCAGTTACTGCCGATTAATTTACATTCTGGAAAAGTAAATGGTTTCGGTTTCTCAGAAACTGATAGTTTTTCAGAAGCTAAGAGTAGTATTTCTTAAATCTTAAATTACTTAAATCTTTACAACCTCAAATAGTTGCCCAAGTGTAGGAATTTTGACATTACAAGAAAGATGAATATAGTATTTGACATTTCAGTCTTTCATATACTGCAGACTGACCCCACCTTTTAATTTGGCAGATGTAGTACAGACAGAAAGGACAAATTCACCCCCCCAAATTATGTGTGGTATTTTCATGGGTTAGTGCAGGATGTGCCCACCAAGAGCAGAATTTCACAAGGAATATTATGTGTATTACTTTATGACTGGATGAAAGAATATTTTCCTTCTAAAGACTGGTGAGAGAGTGCAGAAAGACTGCCCTGCTAAACCTTTTAGAGAGGAAGAGTTCTGACTGCCAAGGAGAAACTCCCCATTTTAGGAGCTCTTCTTTCTAGACTTCAAATAAACATTTCCTTGAAACCAAGCTCTCCGTTTGCAAGAGTTAACCATCAAAGTGGTGACGGGGGACCACCAAAAACAATGAAATCTTACAGACTAGGTCTTCTCAATACTCAAAAGTAGTCTTTTCACAACTTGCTATTTTTAAACTGTCTTCTGAACACTATGCTCATTTGCTTAGGTCTGCCTGCTGGAAGTGAAGGATAACATATTTTGCTGTGCTTCAGAAATAAAAGTCTAACTTACTTGCTTTAACTGCTGACACAAACCTCAGAGTCAATCATAGCGGGGAAACAAGGCCAGAAAGAAGAAAAAAAAGAAAGAAAGAAAAAAAGTGAGGCCACATGAAGTTAAGGAATGATTCAAAACATGCAAATGATGGCCAATTAAAACAAGGTGTGGGGGAGAAGTAAAGAAGGGACAAAATACTGGAGCATAACAATACAGGGAAAGACAATGCAAGTAGCATATTACAAATTTCCCTTATTAATTAACCTAAGGGGAAACAGGAATAGGCCTGGCTTCTACCATAGTTTCAATATATGTGAGCTTTGACACACTATTACTCTCAGTTAGTAGTGCATAAATAGAAATGACAAAGTCAGCTTACATCATAATATTTTGTGAGAAAAAAAAAATTATTCAGGTCTAGAGGTGTTTCCACTCTAAGCTGACAGATTCCACTAAAAGAGTAAAGGACTTGGGGGGCCCCCACCAAACAGAGCATAAACATTACATGCATTTTAAAACAAAATGTATGCCCCTGCAGTAAACCCAGAAACCAGACAAGAACTGAGGGAATACCAGATTTTCTCACAGCAGAGGGAAATGACATCATAAATTCCTTTTTTTTTTTTTTTTATGATGGAAACTCAAAGTACTTTGACAAAAAAATGTGGTTGGCTGCATGGAGATTCTGAAATAAAAGATGTGAAAAATGAACCATCCTCCAATGCTCTGCTGCTCCAATGGAACATATCTTTTTATTTTAAATTAAATTCATATTACCAAAAGTCTATAAACATTTGCAAATATGTTCATCTTACTACAGCAAAAATTGTGAGCTCCTTCACCCCATTATTATTCTAAGCATACATTTACTTTAGTATAAGGAATGAATGCTTTGGGAATGTTTTAAAACTATAAAGGCTTACAATTTCTAAGAGTTGCTTTATATGATAGATGGGCACCTTACAGTCATAAGGCTCTCTAAAGCTATCCATTCTAATGTAAACAAATGTATAGAGAGGTTATGCCATCTGTGACTATATTCAATCAGTCAGCTGCAGAGGCTGCCAAGGAGTCACTTTTCTGACAGGGTCCAATTTATAATCTCAGCTAGAAAACCCTAATGCAGCAGCTTCATGAGGTGATGAGCAATATATCTTGTAAAATGATATATATCCTTACATTTCTCTAAAATAGTTATGAAGAGACAAAATACTGCAAATAAGAATAGTAGGATAAGGTCATAAGTCAGAAATATGTATCTAGGTATGACCATGTTGCAGAGAAGGTAAATAAATATGCCTAATGCTTCTGCAGCCACCTGCACATGAGACTTTCCTACCACAATCTGAACTCAAAATCACCATTTGCTCTCTTTCAAGTACTTAGTGAGACACCAAAACCAAGCAAGAAAATAGTCTGACATTATCACTGTGATCTTATTTTTTATTAAAGCAGAGTAAAAACTTCTAGGAATCAATTAAGGGGGAAAAATGTCTACAGTGTTAACTTGAATCTTATTTGCAAATACTTGTTCATATCTAACAATCTATTTTTAAGATTCAAAATTACATTGACTCAACTTGCTTCAGATGCTACTGCCAGTTTTGTCCATCAATGCCTTCCTACATTGTGTACTCCAGCTTAGAGGTTAGAACACAGCCAGTGTCTGACCAGACAACTTTTCCCCTCCTGTGAGGGTACCTGCAACACAAAAAAAAGCCCTTCCCTGGGTGCATCAGTCCTTGTAGTGGAATCTCTCCAAAAATAACCTTTTCTAGAAAGGAAGAAACTCTGTCTTTAAAAGGGGGCAAAGAACACTGCCGAATCAGAATATAACTCCACGGGTTTATATAAATGAAATTATAATTATACAAGATTATATACACACTTAATCAAAGCCACTTTGATAAGTCAACTTTTCTAATTAAAACCAGTATTAGAATTCCAATTTTGAGGAGAGATTAGAAATATCAGAAATATGAAGTAGAGTCAGAGGTAACAACCATAAATGAACTGTCAAACAGTATTAAGACACTGACTTATCTATAATGAATACCGCTTAAAAACATTAATGCATCTTTATGAACTTCTACCCATTTAAAGTTACTTTAAGAGTTAATATCACTAGAATCCCTTTATGGAAAATGCATTATTTACAACTAAGTATATCACTCTTGTTACTAATATAACTGTATAGAAACTTCTATACGAGAGCTTCACTGCTCTGTCTTTACCTGCTGTACTGTATGTACATCACTTATACAGACCAGCTTTGTGTGCAATGGAACAAAATAAAAACATCAAACTACCACAAAACTGAAATCCTTGTCAATAAAGGACTTTTTTTCCCCTGAAAACATTCTACACTGTAAAAGTGCCTTCATGTTTAATTTTTTCCAGTACTAAGTACCATGCTTAATCAGACATTCAAAATTCATTAGCAATAGCGGGTTCATTATCTTATGTTTTAAGAAATTTATCCTTTGTAACTAAGAATGTGTTATTTTCTGCATCAATCAGTACAAGGTACACAAATTTTCTTTTAGAAATTGAGTTAATTATGCTTTTAGGTGTTCTGTAAAATTTATATATCCATATCTATTACACTTAGGTTTTCATGAGCGCTTCTTATATTCTCCTACAAAGCATTTTGGCTTAAAAAAGGATCCTTCAAGCGTTTAGATGGTAGCAAAATTATTATATCAACATATCATAGTCATTACAGCTAACAGCCTATCCATATTACCCTTAAAATTCTCTATTTTCAGGAATTTATAACTCAGCTGTAAAAAATGTTCCTTGCTAAAACTTTGTCAATAGGCCTATAATGCCCTGGTAATCATTTTCTCAAATTCGAGCATGCAGAAGAGCATTATTTTTTCCAGTTTTACACAACAGCTACATCTAAAAGTGACAGTATTATTAATGTATAAAGATGTTTTAGTATGAAAGCAGTTTTGTTCACAACAGTTCTTAAACATTCACATTAATTTTATATGGGCTCCTCAGTACAGACTGCAGTTATGAAAGGCTTTTTTTCATAACACAAAAGAAGCCAAACTAAAACAAAAAGGAACGTGACTTTTGCCTCATATTGTGATTATCTTTGCATTTTCCTTCAGTATGCAGTGTGAGCCTTGAGACTGTCTGCTAGGTTCAGATTATACAAAATTCCCACCCTTGGCACAATACAGTGAAGCTATTTTGTGGCTGTAGCTGTAGCTGCAGCCCACATGCTGCAGTTGCCCTGCATATTGCCTTACCCTTTTCTGGCAAGATGGTGAGGAAAAGGGGCTCCACCTAAGCACAGAACCAACTCCTCCTTCATCCACCAAGCGGCCAGCTCTCCCATTTATTCTGCAGGCAACATGAGTGAGATGAATCTTAGCTGTTGGCTGCAAGGCTGTGCTGCAGTTTAAGTCTTGCCTGCATCAAGTGAGAGAAAGGGGGCAGTGGTGAAAGCAGGAACCAAGGGAGGAAAAAAAAAAAAAAAAAGCCGATTTCTGTGGCTAAAAATATGCAAGTTACCTTGAAATTAACATAGGAACATCAAATCCATCAAAAAAATTACTACATTTATTCTGAACAAATGGTTCATGTTCCTGACTGCACATAACATTAATGCACAAATTAGAGACATTAAAAACTGTACTTTATAACCTGCTTCACCTGCCTTTTCCATTTCAGCTTCAAACTCCACTGAAAAGGAAAGAAGCACAGTGTCAAAGGAAGGATGTCTTCTCACAACATGACATGGATCAGCTACCCAAGCAAGAACTTGGCTTTCATCTCCCCAGAGGAAATTGAAGCCTTCATTGCTTCTCAAAACATCATATCAAGACTTATGCACTGTTACATTGCCTTTTTTGTACCAACAGGATTAATAGCTGGCATATGTATCTTGATCATTTTCATAAAGAAATATTTGCAGTACAAAGTCATAGAAAACTTAGACTTACTTCTTCTGCACTTCACCATCAGTAATATTATAATGATTTTTTTGTCATTTACTGTCATTACTAGACCTGACTATTTAAAAGCAACCCACCTTACATGTAACATACTATCATTTTTTTTCAACTTCAGTTATTTCAATTCTCGGTATGTTTTGATTTTGATACTTCTCGTACTATTACTCGAGAGATTTCCATCAAGGACTGCTCTCAGCAAAGCAACCCAAAGACCCATATTGTGTGCTGGATTTGTACTTACATATGCCTTCTGTTTGTCACTGACTGAGGCAGTACTGGTTGGCACGGATAACTATCACTTGGAAACAGACTGCCAGTTAGATCCATTATTTGCATGGCCTGAATATGAGATCATTAAATTCACCTTTGGATTTGGAATCCCATCATTTCTTCAGATACTCTGTTTTACTGTTCTCTTTGCTAAAGCAGCACCTGCTGAAGCTCCAGCCTTACAACAGCATATTCGTACTTACCCTGCTGTGTACACTATAAGCATAACAATATTTATATGCCACCTATTTTATAACCTTATGATTCTCTTCAGAACAACATTCAAATTACAGAAGAGCATTGGAACTCCAAAGAATGAGCTTGTGATGAATATTGCAGAAATAGTGTTGTTCTGCGAGAGCTGTGCTAGTTTGGTATTTATACTTTTTTTACATAAACCATCCAAGGATGAAATACTTAAAGTCATACAGAACTGCCGAAGGAAAAACACTGCCAACCATCACCTTGAAATACCAGTAACAACTATGACCCATGAAAGCAGGTCTCAGTAATACCTGCTGTTCTGAAGAACTCTCAATCCACTTTTTAGTTTGTTTGTGGGTTTTGGTTTGGTTACTCACTTCTTCAAAAAAAGGGCAACTGTTCCTTCTTTAGAACCCAAACTTGGACTATCTTACTGCTAGCAATACTGGGGGGGGGGGGGGGGGGGGGGGGGGAAGATATTTAGTTCTAGTATTTGCAGTGATCTATAACAAAACATGTAGGGTCTGAAGTTGAGGGGGGTTTTTTGTTTGGTTGGCTTTTTTTACATTGCTTATTTTCTGCAAGTGTTACTTCAAAGCCAAGTAGAAAGAAAAGTACTGTTACCATAGAACTGTGCTTTAGTAATATTATCGATGCCCTGGCAAAGATGCAAACACAAACATAGCAGAAAGCAATTTTGAACAAAGGTAAAAATCTGCAGCCAAAGCATTTTCTCAGGTGTACTTCCTCTTTTGACTTCCTCCCCTACAAACTACTTATTTTTATAACATTGGTAAATTCCAGTAGCAGCAGCAATGAAGTATGGCTTAAGAATCCATCATAATCCTAAATAGTACGTGATACTATAAGTCTACTGTAACACTTGTTTATTTTTATATATATACACACACAGAAACTGAGTATTTCTTCCCTTTTTCCATTTTCCTCTTGTACTTTTTTTGGAAGCCTTAAGGTTTTTGTTTGAATTCTTGTGCCAGGAAAAAAAAATTCAAGTTAATGGAAATGCTGGTCCATAAAGGAAAGCTTTGGGTCTTTTGTGACACATTGAACTGGAAAGATCAACAAGATGGCTAATTAAAACTTTGTGCAAGAATGAAAGCTTTTTGTTAATGTACTCTCAGAGTCAACTTTGCATTAAGACTTACAGCAATTATTGATTTAAGCCATTCTTGATGAGTTCATTCAGAACTATGAAGTTGCATGCCTTGGAAGAGTCACATTCAGTAATACACTAACAAAAAAAAAGCCATCCCAGAACAGTATAACTGAGGCATGTTTTTAAAAAAGCAAACAAAAGCAGTGCCCCAATTTCAAACTGAAATCAGGGCTCTGCTAGAAACTACATAGGAGCATTATATATTAGATGATAATTCATAAGTGGTGCAAAATGGGGGAAAAACCTGAATCAGAGATTAAAACAGCTGTGGTATAGGTAGCCCTGCACAATCAGCAGCCAATTCAGGCTAAGAAGTAGGTGCAAAGTTTTAAATGCTGGCTTTGAACACATTGTTACTGTAACTAAATTTGGCCAGTAGCCATCCTAATACTTTGGCTTAGGTTTCAGCTTTTCCTCTCTCAGAGGTGGAAAGAACAGAAACAACAGGGAAGGCACAAAATTGTACTAGATATCGGATAAAGACTTAGACTTAGATTGCAATATTATAAAAATCCAGTGATGTGATAAGGAAGGCTCAAGTGCCCTGAAGGGTTCTGAGAAAAGCCACTTTGATGCTTAAATATGGGCTTTTGCATGATACCCTGGTGCAAACAGAACTGATAGATTTTTTTTTTTTGCAGTTACATGCTTTGGAAAGTCTTTCTGGCAGGGTCCAGATTTGCATGGAGTGCTGGTGCAAATCAGCATGGGCTGTTTAAGACAGAGAAAAATGAGCACCAATTGATCAAGAGGCCCATCTTCTGCAAAAGAACAGCCAAGTGCATAAATGGAAGAATGAAGGACATTTTTTCAATAATAATATAGTATATAGAACAAGTATCTAGATATATGGAACCTGTCTTAGACATCCAAGTCCTGAAATTTATGGACCACGACTGTATCACATGCAAATAAGGGGCAATATGTAGTCTCACTATGACTGCAAGGACCAACATTTCTGCAAGACTTAAAAATCAACTGGTAAGATGTCTGCATTGCATTATGTCAGCCTGTTTTCCTGTTCAATTTTGTTCTGCTGCCAGCATGAACAGATGGATAATTAAAGAACACTACATATAAACAGACCATTATAGAACCTGGTCAGAAAGGAAATACGTAGATAAGAATCATTTCTTTGAGAACAAAAGCCAATTTCATACTTGTGAAAGGATTTCTCAGCTGGCATCAGAGGTTTTGTTTTGCACCCGAAAAGAGGAAGATAAAACAACATGGACTGAAGATCAGTCCTGCAGAAAGAAGTCTGAAGATATGAGTTGGAAAAGCCATACGTCAATGGAAAAAGCTAACAGACTGAAGGAAAGAGTATGTCAGAAGATGCAAGCTGTTTATCCCAATTTAGACAAAATATCATAGTTTCAGCTGCGCCACAGTTCAGTAGGTTATTTTCTAGCATGGGAATTATGCACTAGAGATTTTACTTTATTCACTGCTTCCTTATATTTTATATTTGAGAATGAAAGAATAAATATTGTGTTGTTTCAACCCAGTCAGTAAATGTTGGCTCTCGTTAACACTGGCTGGGACCTGGAAACTGGTCTAATGGTGAGTGAATCACAGTAATACATCTGTAAGGAGCCTGAGGGTTCCACGTGGGAGGAAGGATGCTTCGTGGTCCTCTCAGCAAGCAGCTAAAGCAGAACCACAACCAAGTGTCTCAGAGAAATAAAACCTGTAGGGGCCTACTGTCAGATCTAGGATTTGGGAACGAGTACATTGTGTAAAGAATGAACTACTACGTGTAAGTCTGTGAGTACTCCTGGGTGTAGCATCTCACAGACAGCAGCCAGAAGCAAATGAATGCACTCTGGTCTCTTCCCTGTCCATAGCTACTGCTGTGGGAAAAAAGAGTATTTTCTGGATGGCTGGTTATATTGTCATAAAGAAATCTCTATGTACAATGAAAAAACTTTGTATCTGAATAGGAGAAAACAAAGGTAAACAGGAGAGAAGAGGTCAGAATATGCAAAATAATAATTCAGATAGTTATGAATATACCTTATGAATACAGAAATGTTTTGTTAAAACATTCTTGATAACATTACTCAGAGCTTACATTAAAATTCAGGACAATGAATGTGTAGTCCTAGAGAAAAATCTACTTGCATCCAGCTAGAGTATAAGAGCAAACACCCCATATGGAATAGGGGAAGGAACAGAAGCAGTCCCTAGAAGGCATTCTAAAATAGTCTGACATGAGCAAAAAAACAGCAGCTTTGGTTAAGATTAAAAGTAATAATTTTTAAATTATTAATAATTTGAAGAAGAATACTTTTAAGAACAAAAAATTTCCCTGCTCAGACTTTTTTCCCCCCCTATACCAGCAACATCTTTGTTGAACACTTACTTCTTCCAAGCTTCACCTAGTTTTGAACAGTGTGTTCCAGAAGAAATAGAGCATATATTTTTATAGGCATGCTGTCAAAATTAACTAAAAGGATATACTGGAAAATTCAAATAAGAATATTTTACTTCCGTACTGGTAATATTCGTATCTTTCTAAGACTTCGTCCTGCTTTTCAAAAAACCCTTCCATTCAGTAAAAGAAGAGAAATGAGCAGGCTGCTGAAGTTTAAGCATGAATTCCTGAGCTGGTAATACGTTTTGGAAAAGAACACATAGAGACTAAGGACTGATCTTTGCTGAACCAGCTGGCTCAAATTTGCTCTGATCCCACTGCAAAACAACATCTGAGCTAAAGAGAGACTGGATTTCACGTATTACTAAGCCTGGCCTTAGTTATATTCCGATTTCAAACTTACAGACCCTTGAAAGGGCTACAGCATTATCTAGCATGATTTTGAGGTAACTGCAGAAGATTTGGGGTAAGGTGAAAGCTCAATTCAGCCAAAATAAGTACTCTATATAATGTTTCCACCATGTACGTTGCACAACAAATCGAATCACTAATTGGCTAGAATGAAAGAATGCATTTTACTTCCACCATACAACTGTCTGGCAGAGGACTGCCAGACTCAACTACTAAAGTAAAAGTTATTGATGCTTTGCAATTTTTTTTAACCGCATTTGGATAGAGCCTGAGATCCTATGATGAATCATCTTTAACTATACAACATTGTGGTCCAATTCTGTAAAATTTTTATGTTATCCCCCAAGAGTTTTGCAATATACACATTTAAGAAAAATAAAAGGTTTTTAGCAGAAGAGTTTGAATGGGTACAAGTGTTATTCCTGCAAAAGAAAAGGCTGAACTTTGCATTTTTCTTACTAAAAATAATTTTTCATTCTCAGAATTATTAGCAACTAAAAAACCTAAACACACAATACACTCTATCCAAGGTTTTCTGCAGGCACAGAATACAGTTAATTCCCACTCAAACTACATTTGATTATTTGCAAGAAACAAAGTTATTGGGGCTGGACAGGATAAAGTATGATGGTGCTCTAGAATAGGGTAATGGATGCAGACAGATGTCATTCAGTGGTTGATAAAAGGTCATAGGCAGTATTGATGCTAACAGAAATATGAGAGAATTTGGAGGAGGAGATCAATTTACTTGCAAAACTTCAGGAACATTACAACAGCATCTGTATTTCCTCTGGAGACAATTTCAGCAGAGATTCTTACACAAGTCTTATTTCTTCTGCATATGGTTATATTCCACTAAGCATTCAGATAACAATTTTAATTTATGCTTCCTTCCTCTTCCATACAATGCAGTACCTTACTTTTTTCAGCTTTATACACCCTGATCCTGATCTAATTTCCCCAAAACCCAACAGCTTCACACCTAACACACTTCCACACTTCTGAGGGTCCAACAGCTCTTACATCCTACAGGGCTTACCGGGCTTATCCCACTGGAGAGGCCTCCCACTCACACCTCCCACTTTCTTCCTCCTCAGCTTCCACCTCTTTGCAACACCATAGAGGTACGTATGTTGAAGTCTGTTAAATTACGTAGAATATCTTCTATTATACCCCACTTTAAGCCTCTTGGTATACCTAAGTACATCATAGACAATAACACTAGTATTCCTTAAAGATGCTATGGTGTTAGACATGTTTGAGATATACAGTGTTTTACAAGTTGACTACTACAGATGTAAAAGTAAGCTGCTAGGAAAACTTTACAAGCTGGATTGCTGAGGTCTGACATTATATGAATGCTATCACACTGGTTGCTTTCACACATGTTCTGAGCAACAATCAAGGTAAGGTACATACAGGTGCAACTACAATACTGTGTAACTTAATACTGCCACAACTGTGACTATTGGTCTTTAAGGCACTCCCTATAACATCACATGGAGTATCAGCAACTGACAGGGAAGGAGAAAGGGTACAATGTTCAGCAGCTGCTAAAATTAGTTTAAAGCATTTTCTGGAATATGGAAGTGATGAATAGTGAAATTAATTTATCTTAATAAGCAACGATAATTTGACTGCATAAACAAGAGCCTGAAGATGTTGTCATCTGTTTTAGGAAACAGAATTCAGAAGATTCATATGATCATCTTATAAAATATTTAGTGAAATACAGAACTCACTAATTAAAATATAATAATACTAGATTTGTCCTCTTATGCTTCGTAGTTCTGCTAGCAGGAAAAACAGCTGCTTCATGGGTCTTTCAAAAGAGAACTTCCTAACAATTCTGGAAGTATGACAAAGCGACTTATTTCTTATCATGAACTCAAGAAAATTAGCACTCACAGTTAGACATTTTAATAGCAGATCAGCTGATATTCAGCTAGAAAAATCAAGGACAGTCAGACCAGCTGATTATTAAATCCAGGGCTCCATAATTACAAACAACTAACACCAAGAAGCTAACATTATTCATAAAGTAAAAAAATCCTTCTGACCCTTACAAGATCAGTGAAAGCTCTGAAGGACAGAATTAAGTACAGCAAAACCACATGATCAACAAACAACAATAAAGACTCTTTATAATCCTGTTCTTTAGGACAGCAAAAAATTAAGACCTTCAAAGCTAGTATCACAAGATTTTTCTAACGTTACAATTATTCCAATCCTAGAACGCAATCACTTTTATACACGCCTCAAAACAAAACGCTTTCAGTTCTCTGTCCTCATAACCCTGTAGAAAGCCACTCCAGAAAGCCATTCCACACACAGTGGAAGTCATTTGTTCAGAAAATCTTTACCAGCACAAATTTTCTTTTAAGCTAAAAAAATGTATTCCAAAACTATTTATGAAGAGCCATCCTATAAAAACATCTTAAAGGGCATCTTTAGTAACACTGCCAAAATCCTGTGCTCCTACGCACAACACACTTCAAGAAAAAACCAAAACCCAGCAAATAATGTATTTGCTTCAATGGCACTAGAAGGCAAAGTGCCTTCTACTCCCAAAGCCACTTGCGTAAAGAATTTTTGCTTCACTTTTCTACAGATGAGATCTTTTGTAATCTAGAACTATTTGACCACTGTAATAGATGTAATGCATCCATTATAGTGACATGCTAATTAATCACTTACTCCACACTTCTGAAACCGTAACATTGTAATCTTGAAATCCTAAATGCAGAGATCCAATCCATCTTATTCCAGTAGCAGGAAAATGCTGCATCAATGTACAGCATATTCACAACTGGCACTTAACATTCAGGTATCAGATCAATATAATCTTAAAAAGCAACTTACAAGAAGTATTTCGCTTCTATGTGAAAGGTTTAACTTTCTTTCTGTTCTAAGAATTGTAGCCACCAGCAGGTGGTGTTTCTGGAAATGTCAAGTAGTTTTTCCCCCCCTACAGATGATATGCAAAACTCCACCTGCAGTACTGGTGGGTTTATGCAAGACCAAAGCTCCACATTCTCTGCAAAATAAGCTTCTTTTATCCATGTGATTTTGAACTGAGCAATTCTAAGAAGTGTGAGGATGACCATGTATACCTGAAAATTTAAATTCAAACAGGCAAAGGGGGATCGACTTGAAGGTAGGAAAACTGAAATTTGTATTGTCAGTTTAGCAAATGACCCTTCTCTGCTGCTAGATTTCTCCCAATCAAATCCTCTCTTCAGATTGTTCAGAGGCTTTTAAAAAATACCATGCATAACTAATTATTGCTTTATATTAAAGTAAAATATGTTTACTTACAATTTACAAATAAATCTCTTAATTTTTGATCAGCTGAGCTGTAGGTTTGAATGGACTGTGTAACTTGAAAAAACGCTAAAGGCAGAAAGGAGGGTGAAATAAACATTAGGCAAAATAAAACTGACAAATATGAGAGAAAAGATGCTTGTCTAGTTCTAGTCAAAAAGAAACCAGCAGAAACAGGGTTAATTCTAGCCTTATAAGGCTGTTCAGCAGCACTTCAACTGCACACAAATTAGAACAACCCTGGGAATCTATAAAGCTTGTTTTATGCCAAGGACATGCAGCAAGATCTGCATTTTGCTGTCGTAAACTCTCTTTTATTTAAGATGTTTTAAAACCGAATAGACATTATATGATTTTTTTTTTTTTTACTGCTGAATCGTCAACAGGTGGCATTCACTGCAGCTTTGCACACCTAAATACAAGTTTTTACTGACAGAACAGTCGAAGTTGACACATCCATTAAGCACGTATCGGAGCAAGAGCCAGCCTTCTGTTGTCTGGAGGAAAATCAGCTCTGAAGAAATGGAATTAAGGTAAAATAAAGTGTTTCACAGTACATGGTTACCTGTTATGCTTGTAATTGCTTAGCTTTTGGTAGCCTTTCAAATGTGATTAAAATCTGATCACGGACTGACTGTTTAAAATCAGTTGCTTAGACTGTTATCTGTTATTGTATTCAAAGCAGTTTTACCACGATATTCAAAAATAAAAAGATGTTACATAAAACACTTAATGTCTGACTTCCATAGCTGCTTGAACCAAACACTGAACCTTCTTCAAATGTGTCATTTCATATTAATATTTTAGCATAAAGATTTACATAACGAAAATTATTCAAAACATGGCTACAGCTACTGTGTACTTATGCCTGTTTCATTAAGAAATAAAAATAATGGTTCCAAAGCTCTTAAGTATCTGCTAGCTACTTCTGGTAACCTGGACACATTTAAGCACACGCAGAGCTGTATTTCTGACTGGAAATACTCTTAACACTCCTACTCCATTAGTGGTCTGCTCCTCTTTCTCCCCCAGACCATACATCAGCATGATTTAATTCATTAAAATGTGGAAACATGCATGAATTTTACTAGTAAACAATTAAACTTTTAAAAACATGTTTTAGTGCAATTAAAATCAAGGTTTTGGTAGCAAGATGAAGATTAAAGCAATTCAAAATTTTTAAAATTTAACACAAAATAATTTTCTTGCTTTTTTGTTTTGGGTGTCTTCTACCTAGGCATTTTTTTCTTTTAAATAAACTTCCCAGCAATGCTTCACATCCATAGCATTCAACATTTTTAAGTAAACAAATCAGATAACTGGTATTTTCCATTCCTATCCGGAAGTCAGTGCAGCATAATTAATCACAAAGAAAAACAAATTGAGTATAATAATGTTGGTGTAAATCAATATGCTGCTTCTATTACTTTCATTTCTAAAACTTGCGTTTTCACTGAAAGCAGGAGGAACTAACTGCTTTTCATCTCCATTGCCCTCAGCCACAGACTCTCTACTTAACAGCCTTACAAGCTGATGATGAAACAAATATATAAAGTTTTTCTTTAGTAGGCTAAGGTCACTCATCTGATTTTCTATATTTCTGCATTTTCCAATACTGAATCCCTGAAGGGTATACAGAATTTTAACAGATCTGCTCTCACAATATATTATCTAGAACAAATTTAAATTCTTTTAACAGAACCTTTGTATATATAGTCAAACATGATGTTTCCTGCAACCTCAGCTATGTAAGTTAAGTTAGCAGAAGCATATGGTACATGGTACAAAGCCGGCATATGAGATTAATTGTTTTCCATTTGCAAATTGCAGGTCCAAGGATGTTCTTTGATTATTAAAAGAAAACAAATGGAGCTAAAATTCTACCACCTTCCAACCTGCATGAAGAAACACTGTTGACGAAAAGCTTTTATTAAAGAGATCCAAGTACCATAATGCTAAAAAGATTCCTACATGATCTTAAGGCATACAGGAACTGCAAATTTTCTCATTTGCAATGTATATAGCGTCCTGTAAAAAAATTTAAGAAATTACTATTTGCACTGTTATATTTCAGTCAATTTTAAGACTAATTAATTTGACTTCTAGAGAGTTTTAATTCCTATACAAAAGTGTACATCTTTTTCCACTTCAATCAAAATGTTTACTATGAACTTAGTTGAAAACAACCCAAAATCTGATTGTTTTGGCATTACCACCAAACTGTGAGTACCAATATCTTTTCTGCAGATATTTTAACCATGGAAATTTATTCTGCCTCAATATCACCTGTTTTATGTAACAGCACAACTTTTAACCTAAATGGATCACATTTGTGTAATGAAAGCATAACTTCTCGATTAGCTGATAAATCAGAACACCAACAATATGTTATTGGTCTTTTCTTATCATGTCTTTACACCATATTTCTTTTTCCTATTGGTTTTGTAGGAAACATTCTGATACTGGTTGTCAACATAAGCTTTCGTGAAAAAATGACTATTCCAGACCTTTACTTCATAAATCTTGCAGTAGCTGATCTCATTTTGGTTGCTGATTCTCTCATTGAGGTTTTTAATCTTGATGAAAAGTATTACGATATCACTATTATTTGTACCTTCATGTCTTTATTCCTTCAGATCAACATGTATAGCAGCATTTTCTTTCTGACATGGATGAGTTTTGACAGATACATAGCACTGGCAAAAGTAATGAGGTCTAACATATTTCGCACTATGCAACATGCTAGATTAAGCTGTGGTCTCATATGGATGGCGTCTATTTCTGCAGCACTAGTTCCATTTACAGCTGTGCATTTACAACACACCGGAGAGGTCTATTTTTGTTTTGCAGATGTAAAAGAAATCCAGTGGCTAGAAATAACCTTGGGGTTTATTATCCCCTTTGTGATAATCGGTCTTTGTTACTCATTAATTGTTCGAGTTCTTATAAAAGCACACAAGCATAGGAGTCTTCGTCTGCGGCGACAAAAGGCTCTTCGAATGATTTTTGTTGTTGTCTTGGTTTTCTTTATCTGCTGGCTACCTGAAAATGTCTTCATTAGTGTTCAACTTCTTCAAAAGAAAAGTGAGTCTGCCTCTTCAAGCAGCCCATCCTTCAGACACGATTATCCTTTAACAGGACATATTGTGAACCTAGCAGCTTTTTCTAATAGCTGTTTGAACCCCTTAATTTACAGTTTTCTAGGGGAAACTTTCCGAGACAAACTGCGACTGTATATTGAACAGAAAACAAAAATGTCAACATTACATCGCTTTTGTCAGGCTGCCTTAACATCTGTTATTCCTGACAGTAATGAGCAATCAGAAGTCTGATTTAGTAGTGGTTGTATAAAGCATACAATTGTGGAATTGTGCAAATAGTGAACAAATGCTTGCTACTAACAGAAAAAAGTGTTTGTGTACATATATGTATTGTATTGCTCTACTGGGTATTGAAGGATTATATTCAAAATGTTTTTATGACAAGACTTTAATGTAGAAGAATGTTTTAGTCAGATTTGTATTTAATTATGAACAGGATTATTAAAAGCTGAGCACTGAAGGAGCTTTATTCTGTATTATACATTTACAAATGACAATATAGAAGAAAATTTTATCAAGTTAGGAAGACTCTAGATGTAACCTGATTATCAGAGATGCTACTTTGCTGGTGTATATAAGATATTTCCACTGAAATAACATAGCTGCCATAACAGTGGGGGGAAATCATTACCACTTATTGATGTGGAGATGCAGAAAACCTTGATTTTTTTTTTTATCCAAATATGTTAAGATAAATCACTTTGCTTAGAACTACATAGTACTATCATCACTGTATTCTAGCATGTCT
This sequence comes from Falco rusticolus, assembly GCF_015220075.1. NCBI lineage: Eukaryota > Metazoa > Chordata > Aves > Falconiformes > Falconidae > Falco > Falco rusticolus. The sequence goes on along the minus strand of NC_051190.1, from coordinate 31,140,174 downwards.
TCCACATTTAACCTTTTTTAATCTTAATATAATCTAACAGTGGTGAGTTTTCGTCTCATAAATGTAATCTGTTTACATCAGTACTTGATAGAAACTGAAATAATTTGTAACTATATTGCTCATCTCAAAGAACTTCACAGAAGCAAAATGTAATTCTTCATTCTGTCTTTTTAAAATTGTCCAAGACAATCTTTCCCAGGACAGGCATAATCAGGCCTTTTGTAAAAAAGTGCACATGTACGTACATTCATATCTGCCTTCAGTTTTAAATGCAAGTTACACAAGATCTCTTTACATTTAGCAGGCCTATTTTGACTGCCAGAACAAAATGCTGTGGCTTTAAAGAGAGAGTCCCATTCTGCAATAGAGTATAAAAATTGCTTATGAAAATGACAGAAGCCTCAGTTTTTAGAAAGGAAGAACTTATGTAATGGGGAGCGTTACTAGCTATTACCAGACCTTCGCTTTGTGCACCACCCATCCCCACCTCCAGAAACCACTGGTCTTTCTAGATTTTAACATGCACGTTGGTTGCTTTGTTCATTTGAAGATTAATTATGCTAAGAAAACAAATGTTAGCACCACTTACTTGAAAACAATAGTTTTTAATTTCCACTAGAAATAATTGGGTTTTAAATCTAATTGACTTTTAGCACAGGTTACTGCTGAACTTGTTCAGAGAAAGCTATAATGGTCCTGGAGATCAGTGTGCAAGATCATTAAAACATAACTTGCTGCATCTCTGAAGTGAACAAATTCATTCCACCTCTGTGCTCATTGACTTAAGCACCAGAACTCTGCAGAATAAGATGCTTAGTCCTGTTTTCAAATGTCATATATGAATTAATTAGCACACAAACAGATTTTAAAGTATCTTTACACATAGACACTTAAAACAATTACTAAAGTTACTAAGCAATAAGGAAAACAGCAAAAACAATGATTCCAGTCATATTTCTCATGAAATATTTAGAGTTTCCTAGTGGAAGCTTTGGCCACAAAAGACTTGACCTATAAACAGAAAGGCCACAAGATGATGGCTGAATTTGAAATAGATAGCTAGATATTCTTGCAACCGAAACAGGAACTGCAGAGTGGAGTTTCCAGCAACTGCTGGTTATTTGCAAGTGACTGCTAGTCACAGTCTAAGGAAAAATGTCATTTACGCACATCCTCCCTGTAGAACACCAAATACATCTTCTCTCAAGAAAGATGCAAGCACTGCCATGCCTTCTCTGCTTAGAAGGACTTCCTAAATGCTTTAGCAAGAAATCTCACACCATTGTGCTACATCACACAGCCCTTTTTCCTCATCATTTTCAGTTTCTGAATTAACCACAATTACTCACATCCTATTGACTGCCAATGTACATTAATCACACCTTGAAAGATGGCCATTTCAGACAACACAGAACTGAAGGAACGGATAACTCTTGGCAATACAATTCTTTGCCCAAATAAGACACATCTGAGATTACAGATATATTAGGTTTGTGTAATCTTGACACTTGCCATGAATAAATAACTTCATTGGAGTTACACAAATACACTTTCCCAATTGTAGTAGTTGTTTATTTTGGTTTTATAAGGGTAAACTCCTTTCCCCTGCTCCTTCCTTCCAATGTACAAACCTGGGTTTTGATTGATGCCATGGTAGAACTCCTTTCATCACTACTGTAGAAAACAAATTAAGAAAGTGTCTTTGCTCAGAATCTTATAATAATAAACAGACAGTAAAAGCCTGCTCATACATACTATGAAATAGATTTGACTGTGATATCAGGTTGTTAATGATCATGTAGAAACAAACTAGGAAAGATCAGATTACTGTAGTATGAAGAAAACAGTATTTACTCAACATGAAACAACCAATTGCATGTTTAAAACCAAATTACAAATTTAAACTACCTTATGAGTTTCCTCCTGTTAATATTGTGGTACAGGCTTATGAACTGTGCCTGAAATGACTAAATTTAAACATACACTAAAAGTACTCTCCTAGGTGAAAAAAGGCACACTGCTTCCCAAATTTTTTTCTTTAACAGTAACTATGTACAAAATTTATAGAAATGCCACACAACTTTCATGTTTTTATATATACAACATGCTTTCTGCAGCCCATCATCTTGCAATAACTCGTTACCATGACTTATCCATGAACCAAAAAGACCTATGCTTTATGTAGTTTTCTGTAAAATTAAAGACTGTGATCACAAGTAAATAAAACCTTTTCTGGAGTGTAGGGGAAAGAGGAAATAAGAGTAAGAGTTTTGATACATCTTCTTTACTTTTCTCTCTGGTCTCTCACAAATTGTTTAATTTAAGGAAACTATTCTATATACCTTTCTAAAATGCCAGACTGACGACAACTATGAGATTTAAAAACCTCTTTATCACAGATGCTTACAATCTTTGCTATTATAGTCTATATCAAGTAATACCAGACTTTTCTTGTCTGAAGACAAAAAGCACACAGAAGAAATAAAAACAAAAATTTTAAAAACACACATATAGAATCCCTGAAACTGTTAACTACTTTTGAAAATAATACCTTAACACAAAAGTATCTTGGAGATAGAGTACTATGGAATGTCTAGAAACAGCACCAGTCTGAACCCGATAAAACTGAAAGCAACCGTCTTCCCTCAGCTGTGTAAAAAGATATGAGAAATATAGTTATTCAAGACCACTTTAACATGTTAAAGAGATGCTGTAACATTGCATCCTTTTAACAGTTTTGGGAGGTACACTAAACACCAAATATGCAGGCACAACACACCCACATCTACAAAGAGCAAAGTCAGTCACTCTAAAGATAAAGCTTGATTCATTTATGAAAAGCATTACGTGATCTGAGGGCATGTGACAGGGAATTTGAATCAATGACTCAGGCGATCACAGATTCTGTGCAATACTTTGACATAATGCGGGCAAGATGCAAAAGTCATCCCTCCCTTCCTGTTTTGGTTCCACAGAGAATCAGAACACTACCATTCAGAATAATCAATCTATAAATCCCAAAAGACAACATATGCTATAAAATAAATCTTTAAAAAAAAGCAAAAATAAGAATTCTTAAAACATAGTTTTCTTCAATATTGTTTCTATCAAATGAAAAAGATACAGATTCATCTTATATTCCCCGATGTAATCGGGCATTTATATTATTAATTGAAAATGGCTTATCTGGCATTAAAAAAATCCGTTCTACTAAACCTGCAAATAGGCAAGCTTTAAGGAAAAAAAATGAGCGCAAAGTTTTAACAAGAAAATGCTTTTAGAATTTCAGACTAAGTAGCTAAACAAAATTCACTGACTATACAATGCAGGGTCTAATCTTTTTTCCACCCATCAAGTTATATTAGAAGCTAACTGATTTTTTTTCCCCCCATGTTAGGATTTCACTGTATTCTCTCAGCTGTTTATTAAGACTACAAAAGGGAAAAGGTTGTCTGGACCACTTAAAATGGTTAGGATTGTCACATAAAAAAATGTGTTAGAAAGTGGTTTACCATAAGTAAAAGCATGCCAAGTTCAACCCTGATTATAATTTAATTCCATTTGAACATGTTTCTGCATAAGCAGGAAAAACAAGTGAGTGTATGAAGAAGGAAGGTTTGAATTTTAATAGCTATTTATGAAGGTGAACCAATGAATTAATTTGATTTTGATTGAAAACAATGAAGATAAGGGTTTGATTTTAATCTAAGGGACAGTATCCTTCCTTTTCACCCCAAAAGTCTTACCTTCCCCATTCAGGCCATCAAATATTTAAAACTTTCATCACAGAAGAGCACAGGGCCAAATTCATTGTTTAATTCAATTGATTGAATTCTATCTTTGCAACAGAAGTTCACGCTTACATTACCATTTACATCTACAGCAGCCTAGCGGTACATAGTTAAACCGAGCCATTCCTCATCCAGCAACTGTTTACGTTAAGAAAATATTATTTTTACATTCTGTTTAATAAATAATTTATTTATAATCACAAATAAACCATTTCCACCACTTTATCTTTTTTATGTTAAATTTGCAACAACAGAAGATAGGGAACAAGTCATTTTTAAGACATGCATAGAGATCATCTTTTCTGTACATTCTTAAGCTCTGCTGTCAGCGCGGTATATTGTGGTACGTGCCCTGTGCAAAGCTTTAAAGAGACACTAGATTTGAAAGTCTGAACACTCTCCATTCTTATTTATAATTTAGGAGTCCTTTCTCCAGCAGTACTGTCCAAACTATTCCATATTGACATATGATACATCAAACTTTTAGCCCTTGGCTTTTGGCTTCCTTTTAGGCTTCCATTCCATCACATGGCAGTATGACACAGCCAGAAACTAAGAATAAGCAGTTGCACACTGAGCCAACCATCCAAGTTAACAAAAGAGCAATGCCTTCTCAGAACTTCAGACAGTGCAAGCTCAGTTCATTACTTTCAACTCAGTCTCTAATGTAAAATAACTGAAGTAGCACATATGTCCAGTGAATTACACTACAAAAATCTAAAGATGCGTATCTGAGTCTCACAAAACAACCTGTGTGTTCAGAATGGCTTAAGTTGTTCAACCCCAGTGATAAAACCATATTCAAATTTCCAACCTGTTTTCTCAAATTGTTTGAACAGCCTACTACAAGTATATACAGAAGTTTAAGTTCTAAATTAACAGCCTACTGAACTGTTCATTACCAAAAAGTAAAATTAACTTTTTAAACATACCTACTCTAAATAAATATCTAATGCAACAGAATAAGCTCTTCCAAAGCAGCAACTTTGCTTGCAAATCCCAACTCACTTGACCCACAAGCAAAATCACTGAAAAGGTTTAAAACCTTTGCAAATTGTGTGGAATGTGTTTTCTAGAAGAATATTAGGAAAACTGTGGGGAAAAAAAGACATACTAGAGCAACAGGAAAATTATTGGAATATTGTTAAATTATCCTTAGAAATTGGAGTTAAAGCTATTTTTACATAAAGCTCAGTGGTAGAACTGCTTAATAGTGATGGAGAGAGATTTGTTTTCTGCCTCAGCAGCACAAACATTTCCTTTCCTGGGCATCCTCTCAATAGAAACAGTAATAAAGCGGCAAATAAGATTTTCTTCCTTTTAGTCTCTCTCCATTCCGAACTACAAAAGACAAACAGCCTCTACCTGCCTGCAGAAACCTATTGACTCTTGTGTTCCAATACTTAGTTCATGAGTGAAGTGCACATAGCAAATTGAGAGAGAAAGCAACCTAATTTATAAACTCACTTGGTTCTCAAATACAAAAAAAGAATTACTTCTGATATTGAAAGCTTAATACTTTTGGAGCAGTGATAAACATGATGTTCCTTTCTTACTTTAATGTAAAGATGCCTGATGAAGCGTTACGTGCTCAGAAGCACAGACTTGCTGGCAGAGGTGCTGCTAAAGTTGACATCAGATCACACAGAACCTAACTGCATGCTCAGCCCAGAACAAGGGGTCTACTAGGATACATGGAAAACCATCCCTGTCCCCACTGTATCTGTGCTCTTCTTGATTCTTGCTAATACCGAGTGAGACCTCTTGGGTCTTGGCCAGAAGATTTTATTCCAAGAACTGTAGAATCAGGACCATCAACCACTCCTATTCTGAGCCCAAACTAGACCATGACTTAATCTGGACAAATCTTTGTAAAGAAGACACCATGTTTTAAACGAAGCATGGTAAACTTTTACCATGAAAACAAACAATTAAAAAATCCATAAGTTTATTAAAAATGCCTCTAGAAAATCATTCAGCTACAGACTTGCATGTAAGAATAGCCATGAAAGATGGGACTTTCATAATAGGAAAAACTTCTCTATTCCAAAAGTAACTAGAAAAAAATGACCCAACCAATGAGGTACATGAAGGCTCCAAAGTCCACTCCAAGGCCACAGAAAGGCCATGCGCAATTTCAGTAAGCTCTGTACTACCCTTCAGTGGAACAGTTCTGAAACCACCTTGTTGTTTTACAAGTGGGTAAATATGAATAACTCACATTTATGAGTCAGTACAAAGCGTAAAGGTAGGCTAGAATGACAGTTATTAAAAGTATGTCTTTTCCCCACATAAGGTTTGATATTCTCTTTTATATAACCGTTCTGCTCCTTTTTAAGTGATGCAGCTCCAAGTCTTTGGTACATTCTCTGAACAATTTTGACATGTTTCAAACTAAGATGGTAGCAGCAAAGCTTTGTCTTCTCTTGTGTGTGTGTGTATATACATATGCTGTTTGCAAAAGCCTAGTTTACAGATTATTAAGATAATGCTGAGAAATTCAATAAAACATTGCTTGATGATCCTCTGTTTGTGCGATTCAGTTAGGTAAACACATTCAAAGACTGTTTGGTTCTTTAAGCAACAGGTTCCCCTGTCAAATACCGTCATGTTTGTGCCCTCATTATTTCTGGCAGATTCTAGAAGTCAAAAGATTAATTTTCTGTTCTAATTACCTGTTGGATATAACAGACAAGTACTTTCCAAGTATTTACTAATCTCTGTGGCTTTGATCTAATACCCAAGAGCCATTTTATCTATGCTGTAATTTATTAACATACATAAATATACACTAATCTTTCATGCATTTTGCAATATTGCATCTAAACACAAAAGGTATTTTGGAGGAGGAAACTTCTGGTGAAATAATTCTAGTTTCTGATTCATACTGTGGAAGCAGCCACCATGCCCCTATTATCCGCTCCAAAGCGTGGCGGGTTTTTTATGTTTTTAATCTATTCCATCAACACACAATAATTTGTATTTTATAAAAATCCTTATACCAGACTCCCACGTTGTTTAAAAAAGCAGTAGCATTCTGTCAAGGACAGGGAAAACTGCTGCTTTTTAGAATAAACACATTTTAAATATCCAAATCTGTGCTGGTTTAGGTTTTTTGAACACATTAACATTAACAAAATAGTACCAAGAGCAATAAACAGGAAGTAACAAATCCACAAGAATCAGGCTTGCATTAATATGTTATATTATACAGACTTCCAAGTTCCTAGCCCTGTCAAGAACAATTGCCTTTGAATGCCTATTTCTTTACTCTTCATCCTATATCAGAATGTAGCAAACATTTATCCTTTCAAGCTTACAACTTAATTCCTTGCCAAGTGGAATGTGTTTTGTGAATTGAAACATCTAACGGGAGGAGTTTTTTTTAACTGAAGTTAAACATATTTTGACATTTTGTGCCAATTTTTCTATATTCAGCAGTTTGGGCCTTTTCCAGCAATTTTCATTTATGATGCCTCCCTCTATAATGAGTTAGAAGTCATCAACACTGAACCAGAAAAGAATCATAAATGACAAAGGGCAGAAAACTGAACAAAGGGTTCTGACTGGACTGGAGCTGAGTGACAAGTAGTGAAGCAGACCTAGCTTCTGCTCCTCACTTCAAAAACTGCTGGAAGACCATTACTCAACAGTCAGCCCACAAGTGGGAATCCTGTGCTGAATTTCAATTTTGTGAAGATATTTGCAGCTAAATCATGAAAGCAAGGATTTTTACTGGAAACCTAACAAGAACCATCAAGGAAGGTCTCATCACTAAGTAAAGAATGGGAGTTGAGAGAAGAATCAAGTACATGCTCAAAGAAAAGAAGGAAGAGTTTCCCCTCTTAATAGCAAAGAAGGGACAGTTGTATTTCTCCACCAAACTCCCCATCACTTTAATACCCTGGCTACATTAATAAAAGTAAGGAATTAACTTTGAATGTATACAGATTAAGGTAAATACCCAGAATCAGCATGAAACTCTTGCTGGTTAATATGTAATGAAGAATGCACAATTCCTTTAAACAAAAGTAAGAAATACACCACATATTGTTTATACCAAACACAGTTGGGGACATGAGCCTTTCGCCTGGGAAAACCATCTTCAAAGTAGCAACTGTTTTCCCAGCTGTGAAGACTCTTTCCTGGGAAATCTATTCCTACCATTATAAAAATAATTTTCAAAAGAATGTAAAATTATTCAGCCTAATCTATGCATATCCATATTTCAGACACTATTTTGTACCTTCTTAGACATGTCTGTTTACAAAAGGCCTACTATTCTCTATAAACACTATATGGTAGCACAATGAAATTTACCTCTTAAAAAATAAAACTACGGTTCATTTAATAAAATAAAGCAACTCTATCACTATTCTGATGAAAAAGTGTTAGCAGGAAACAAATATTTCAGTCCCATAAGCAGCTGTCCTCAGAGTTTGGGGAGTGGAGGGGGTGGTGTTTAATTTTCTTTTTCCTAATTTCAGGAATACCACATAGATGATAAGAAAGCAGACAAACCAAGTAAGATGTCACACAGTAAAGTCATACATGCCAAATGGCTTCAAATTTTTTCCCCACTATCAGAAGGCCACCATACAGCAAGCCAAAAAGACCAATGGACCAGCAAACTTGTCTCTGTACAAGTGAAAAAATTACAAACAAAAGATTAAACTAAAATTCAACTGAAAGGTGTCCCAAAGAAAAGAGAAATAGGCCCAACATTTCAATTACAGACTGGCCAAAACCAGCAGACTAAAAAAAGCACACATATCCACACTGACATTTAACTTCACCAGTTTAAGAAATAACTATCACCACCCTTTATCACCAGAAAACTGCTAACTGCTGATGTATCGTTACATCAAGGCATGGGGGGAGACGGAGGAATGGGGGAAGATGAAAGATTATGTCATCTTCTCTTCATAATATGTACAGAACTATTTGCATGTTAGAAATACTTTTTCAATGGTAAAAAAAAAGTACAAGACAGGATCCTTACTTTAGGAGGTTACACTAAATAAAAATCTTAACTTTTTGGAATTTTTTTTTCAATATTTAAGATCTTAAAACAAACAAAAAAAAAATCAATAAGCCTGGATAACACTAATGCATACAACAGAGGATTAAGCTAGTAAAGCAGAACTAAACAAATGCAGGAAGAGCTGATACATCAAAAATGTATTTTGGAAACTACTTGCATTGCAATTGAACTATCTAAAATACAGCTAATATTGGTAGGCTGCTAATCAGAAGAAAATCCTGCAACATCACACTAAGTTGTAACCTCATGGCATTTTTTAAGATGGGAAAATAAAAAACAAGTTATTTTGATAGTTACAAGATAAGCTTCCCATTAAATAAAAATAAATTAGTGGAACAATAAAAGATTACTGAGTTTGTTTGCAAATCATCCACAACTCATTATTTCAACAACAGGCTTTAATATGCATTAATGGGTTGTCAAATAAATAAATACTGTAAAGCCATCCTTGGAAAGTGTATCTGCTTGATAGGTTTTGTGGCATGAATGTCTGGTTTGCATTCCTTAAACATTCAAATTACTACCCCGTTTACCTGATTACAAGCAGATTAGAGATTGTATCAAAGTAGCAGTCCTAGCTACTCCCACCAAGCTCATGTCAAAATGTTTTATCTCCACAGCTTAAACATACTTCTATGGGGTTTTCCACACTACAAACAATTATTTTAAAGAATAATTTTTTGTGATTTGTTTTGCTGTAATACTAGCTTAATAACTCCTTATTGGTCTTTATGATAACCTCCAAAAAGCTGAACAGGAAAACCCTCTCCCTATTAAGTTTGCCATTTTCCATTTAGTAAACAGATCACTGTTTGGGCACCTGCACACTAGCCCTCTGACTAAAGAAACACCATGAGCTACTTGTTTATTTGCCATTGTTTGTACTATCTGCATGGAATCTCAAAAATTAAATTCCTTTCCCACTGATTTTGCCTTTATCGGGGGAAAATGTTGATTCCTCCTCCTCCTCCAACGATTTCCATTGCTGAAGATAACAAACATACAAGGAAACACCCACTGACTGTATGTGCATTACCTAAAGTACCTTTCAACCATGAACAACGGGATTTGATTTATAAAGATTGACTGCCTCTTAGTCATTGTAATTTTCCTTAGCTACAATGTTTACTAGACTAAATGGGGAAGGAACAGGAAATTAATATTGTTTTCTATGGATTATGCATTTTGAGTCTTGCCTAATAGATGTTCAACTCTGGAAGAACTTACTGTTATGTAGAAAGCCTGCAGCTCTGGAAACAGCACTGGAGAAACAAGATTTACCCTTAAATTACAAGGTTAAAAGACTCTGTGATACAATAAGGTCATTCTGGGTAGAACTCAAATAGCCTTCATAAACAAAGCAACCACAACATGTTGTTCCCCATCTACAGTGTTGTAAGTGTCAGTACTGCTGTTTCAATAAGCTTTGTGGCACTAAAGCAGCTGAAATTTTAAAGGGTGAAGAAATCCATAAACAGAAGCAAGACATGGGTAACTGCAAACAAGCACTTCTAGTGCTTCTGTTATTTCAAGATGACACGTTAACAACATTGTGGGGTTTTCAGTGAACTCAAAATTAATTTGTCTCAGACCTAGACCACCAAAAAGTTTTTATTCAAGAAGCCAGTATTTAACATCAAACCACCAGCCTAGATGGCACACTTTTCTTTACGCCTATGTTATGTGACAATTCAAAAGAATAAACTCGAACATTCAGAAGGTTTAACATACGAGTATGTTAGTTAACTACAAAATCATTAAAAAACAGGTAAAACTAATGTCCAGGCATTAAAAAAAAATCAATTTTTGAAATGTGGGGTTTACTGCCTAGTAGCTAAATAAAACAGTAACATTATGAAAATCTGTCAGAAAAAACACAAGGCTGAGTTAAGTATAAAAACATGTACCACATAGCTCCACTACAGATGTGTCGCTTAGAGCTGCATGGTTCTAAGATAATTCATGAAAACATTTATATTGGTCTTGAATTGCTCATTGCTATTTAATGTAAACAAAAGAAATTGAGTAGATGAAAATCAATAAAACATCAAGATTACTCTGAAAGGTCAAGTAGTTCCAAGGAAAAATGCTTTAGTCTTATGGTGGTAAGAAATTTTGAAATAAATTTCACGAAGGAATGATCAATGTACACTAAATCCAGTCACGACACATTTCAACTTGCCTGCCTGCAGCTCTATAAGAAAATCAATTAGAGATTTACATTTTCCACTTTGAAGACTAAAATTGCTGTACTAGAATAGGAAAAAAAAAAAGAAGTAAATCACAGGAAAGTGACTTAACGAACCAGTGAAACCTCTCTCCCACCAAAAGCAACGTGTTATATAGCTATCTTTTGACTTCTTTCCATCACATATGAGACTCCTTAGGAGAAACTGGAGTCTACCCACCCTTACTTAAATGCCAAAAAAAAAAAAAAAGGTGTATTTTTTAATGCACTTTCTGCATTGAAAGTCAATCACAGCTCATCAGAATCCAGTCACCATGATTCAGGAATTTCTGTAGATCTATCAAGTTCCCAGCTTATTTTAAAGTAACAGAAATAAAGAAAGTAAGACTGCAGCATAAACTCTCAGCAGTTGCCTTAACTTTTGTTCTGAATTTCTTCTTTGGAACCATCCAGACTCACTGCAGCCTCAGTTACTCCTCATCTTCCTGTACACACATATCAATTCTACCTTGTTTTCTACATTTTCCATGCTGACAAGGTTTAATGACCAAAAGCACGTTAAAGCATAACTGTTATTGTGACTTAACCAAGTATTTCATACAAAGCTGGGAGTATACGTGCAAAGTAACAATCAAACTGGTAAACAGCTTATTTTCACTAACTATTTCTGAAGTAAAATTGTCTGCCTACTATTTTTCATTCTCAACAGCCGTTTCAAATGAATGTGGTCTACTAACTTAAGCTTTCCTACTATCAACAGTTTTAGTTTATAAAGCTGATGCCAACAAAATGTCTTGTCATAGACCTTATATGGAATTCCCTAAAACTCACATTACATAGATGTTGAAGCCACCCACTGACACCAACTTTTATAATTCTAAGAACTGTTGTGACTAGTGGTGTTCCCCAATAGTATTAAGGATTATTCTTTCCATTTAATACTTGCTCTCTCTTTCACAGTCCTACAGTCTGCATGCCCAATAAAAACTAATTTGGGCATGCTAAAAACTTACCACTTGACATCAGATGGTCCAAGAAGGCCTCACGTGCCAGGGGTTTGAAGCCCACTTTGGATTTTTTCCACTTTTACATGAAATTATACAGACTGCCACAGGCAGTAAAGTTTTCATTTTGACATTTCAATTTCACACTGTTTTATCCAGGAAAATTATTTTCACTCAAATTGAATTATAGTACTGTGAATCTAAAGTCTATAGTACGTACCCAACAAAAGAAAGAAGAAAAATTCTCTTTTATTAAGCTATAAATACCAGATTTTCTATTTTTGCTTTGATATAGATGAAGATGCAAGATTGCATCTTTCCCTACTTTACTTAGGAACATTTCTACCAAGCTCAAAATTGCAAGAATTTGCAGATCTCTGAACAGCTATTGCCAACGGGTTATAGTATGCTTCACAAACTCTAAATGTAATAGCTAGAAACACTCAGGCATGCATAAGGTCTCAAAAATATTCTTGCCAATTAGCTCAAAGTCTAATAAAAAAATAACACGTATTACTTTTTAGCTTTAAAATTTCAATTGAGCTACACTCTCATGATGAAGTAACAAGCAGCTTTCACACCAATTTACACTAGGCCAGGAAACATAAGAAAGTTTTTAAGACTGGGGCTCAACATCACGTCAAGAATTCCTGGGGAAAACACCTTTGCCTTTCCTTCTCCGCTTCAATAGTGTCAAACTGTGTCATATTTCTTTGATCCATGTTCTGCCATAATCACTCAGAACAGCAGAACTAAATTGCCCTGTTTATGTATTTCCATCACAAAAAACTTGCAGCTTTAAGTTTCCGCTAAATAACATCTTCATATTGCTAATTTCATTCTCATAAAATTAATTAATAAAATATTCAGTAATATAAAGAGACTGCTGACACCTTCTGGCCACTGAACATTCTGTCCAAAAATCAAGAGGATTTCCAAGTAAACATCTTTCATGTTTTTCCTACCACTCTGGATCACGTGAAAACCTAAGCTACGCCTATGTTGCCATATGACAGTTGCTAAAAGCCATTTGGTTCACCTTTCACCCACATTTGCTCACCTATTCTCTTTCACAGAAGCATCCAAAACAAACAGACATCACGTACTCTGCTACAATTGTATCCAGATGTGGCTTAATTTATCTTCTGCTTTTAACATTCACTCTAGGTATATCACATCCAAGGAATCATTGCAACTGAATCAAACAGGTCATTCCGATTCAGTAGTGAATCTCTAAACCCGCCACATAACAGGTAACAATATATCCAGATTTTATTGAATTAAACAGTCAATACTGGGAGGACCTACCTGCAGATTTTGTTTCTTCTCCTTTGGTTCACTTTCCAATTCCAGCTCTTCCTTTTGTGCCACAGGTTGCTTTAGCTTTTTTCTTTTTTCTGCCTTCTTTTCTTTTTTTCGCACATTCATTTTTGGCATCCTCAAATAGAACTATTCTGTAACAGAAACCACCAAACTGCAATTAGAAACTTTTTTTTTTAATATATTTTAAATGTCAGTCTTGTGTACAGAGTTACACTACAATTACACTGGTATGAGAACTATTTGTGACTACTTAACTACGAAATGTATGTCTGCACTGACTTTTGATCCATTTTGAAGAATTTTCTTCATGCTTACTTTAGAAGTTACATGCGCTAACTTCTGTAAAGCTTGAATATAATTTTCCTGTAGAAAACTGGATGCCTGTTGTCCTATCAGGCTCCGTTTTGGAAAATGCTTCATTGACCCTCCTGGTAATAATCCCCCATAACTGATGCTGTGCTTTCTGCAGGTTATAACACACCACTGAGCTGTTTGATCAACTGTCTGCCTCAGGTAACACCAACCAGACCTCTCACTCCTCAAAATACATTAATGTGACTGTTTAGTCACCTCATTAATAAACATATGTGTGCATACACATACCCACAAGCAAAGTCAGCCTACCTGATTACTAAACAGATAGTTTTAAAAATCAGTTGTGTTTAAACTGCAAGTTTTCTTGTTTTCACATAGATCAATGGGGAAAAACTATGATTAAAGAATTGGCTCAGGAGTTTTACCTTTCATCTTACGCCAACATAAAGGTGAAGGTGAGCAGGAGCTGCAGAAAGCAGATCTAGTTGTAACTGGTCATTATTTCTCTGAGGTAAAAATCTTATTTAAGCGGCTTTCCACAACTACCTCACACAAGCACTTTCTGTAGCAGCACAAACGCAACACTTGGCCATCACAAACATTTAGGCTGCCACACACGCCGGCACACACCCCGGCCCCGGCACCCCCAGCCAGGGGGGAACCGCCACCGCCTCGCCCAGCGGCACATCAGTCAGTACCAGGCCGCCGCCAGGCCCGGCCGGCGCCGCGGCTTACTGAGGAGCCAGGAAAGCCTTCGTGACTGGGAAGTTTTACAATTTGAGCAGTATGTTCTCAAGAGCAGTCCCCAGAGCGCCTTTGACGGCCGAAGGAACGTTACTGCCCTGCAACCAGCGGTACCCACCCGCTCCTCCGCGCCGCACGCCCAGCACCGAACTCCCACCCGCGGCGGGGGCCGGGGCACGATAGCCGCGCCGGGGAGGGGGGAGAAGCAACTCCCTCAGTCACCGTCACCGCGCCTGGGGCCCGGCCGCCCCGGCCCGCCCGCACCCCCCAGCCGGGCATTAAGAGTTCCCAGGCGCCCGCCGCCCCCCGCGGCGACGAACGCGGCTCCACGGGCGGGAAGCACAGAGCGCGCGAACCCCCTCACCCCCTCCCCACACGCACCTCTCAGACACGCCTCCTCTGCACATTTAACAGAGCCCCACGCTTGGCGCCGCAGCCCGCCTTCTCCCTCTCACTGGCTACGAGGAGAGAACGGAGGTGTCTGGTTGGTGTTCAGGATGCCAATCCCCCGGATGGCCAATAGGAAGCCAGGCTCGGACTTTAAACGCCCACCGGGAACACGCGTGTTGAGGAGTGTTCGGCCGGCTTGTGGAGGAGTGTTTGACGTCATCTTTCTGCGCCGAGATCCGCCTTGGAAAGCCTTCCCGCCTCCCGCGTAGGGGCAATACGTGGCCCCGCCCCCTGTTGCCTAGGTGATCCCCGCCCGGTTCTGAGAGGGACCCTCCCGCGCCCTGACAGGCACCCACCAGGCCCTGGAAGCACCCACGCCTGCACCGGCCGCGAGGGACACCCGGTGGGAGGCCAGCCCCGGTGCTCCCCGCACCGTGCGGCCTGCTCGCCCGTCGCCCGGCTGGGCGCCACGCCAGCTAACGCGGTGAGGTACGGCTCCCTGGGGAATGGCGGCAGTGCCTTCCAGCCAGCAGATCCTAAAGGCTCCGCGCCTGACACAGCGTTATCTGCTGTCCTGATCGGCCCTGAGGGAATGCGCTGGGAAGAGGCGAACGCTGTGGTTTGAAGGGACGGGAAAACATCCAGGACAAGGTTTCCAGGGGAACGAACTGGTTTCCATGTTTTCATTTTCTATAAATACCATATGCACAAATATTTCCATTGCCTCTTGGTAATTTAAGGGCAAGAATCTTTACCACAAACACACACGTAGGTGGAGTATTTTTTGCATGACAACCTGCCACAGGGTTTTTGTTTCCATTCGCTTTGGTCCCCAGCTGTGACTGCAGCAACCCCCTGTGCTGTTATATGCATGGATGGGAAGAGATAAACCTTCACCTCCTCATCCTTCAGCCACCCAAGCCAGGGTCACACCTGCCAGCCCTCTCCTCACCATGCCGTGGGGTGCCAGTCCTGTCCCCCACCCCTCTACCCCACACTGGGCAGAGCCCCCTCGGCCTCTGTTCCATGTCCTTACATCCCAAATGATGCCGCTGCTCTCCACTGAAAGCCCCTTCCCATACCACCAGTGGGGTGCACGGCATCATTTGGGAATACATGGTCAATTATAATTTATTATAATTGTATAAATGTAAAAATAATTTATACAGAAATATGCAAACGTGTATTATACAGAAAGATTGTAGAAGTCCTAGTACCGCAGCAATGCGCTAGGGCTGAGCTATGGCATGAGAGCACACAAGATAATCAGTAGGTGGTGGTATCTAAAATTAGAGTTGTAATTTAAGGGTTTGTTCCACTGTGAATAGGGAAAGCATGTTTTCTATGTTTAGACTTCTTAAAATAATAATTGGTTTATTACATATCCTATTGTGACATCCTGTGGTTAAACACAGTATTACAGATACTGTCAAATCACAATTTTAGCCACAATTGCATAAAATTAGACTATATGGAACTAGGAGTAGTAACTCATACTGACATTACATACTCAGTTTGGCCAACTACAACCTTCCATATAGCTTTGATCTTCTCCAAAAATTTCTCCTGTATGAGAAGAAATCACATTGGGTCAAACATTAATATGGGATGGCACAGATATTTTGTTCTGTGTTGGCCAGAAATTACATTACATCTGCCTTTTCTGATGAAAGGCCTACAACTCAATGTGTTGATTGTTTACATGCTATCCCTGTGAAGGACCATTAATCCACATTGCTTCTTTAGGCAGTGATTCTTGTACTCTAAGGATTAAGGCTTTTCAAAGAGAAATGAGGGACACAACAGTCTTTGCACAAAGCAGTACACCTCAAGGTTGCATAAAGCATATGCATTAACCGCACTTGTGTCCATATTTTACAGTATTATCAAAGATTATTTTTCCCAGGTCAAAGAACACAGCATTCTCTGCTACACA
This sequence comes from Falco rusticolus, assembly GCF_015220075.1. Lineage (NCBI taxonomy): Eukaryota > Metazoa > Chordata > Aves > Falconiformes > Falconidae > Falco > Falco rusticolus. The sequence continues at coordinate 31,123,439 of NC_051190.1, read as the reverse complement.
GACTGCTCATCCACCTCAGCAGAACAGCACTGGGCACTCATAGCTGCAGGTGATTAAAGGGACTGCAATTACCCTTCAGTTAGTCTTAAGCCAACACTCCAGCCTGCCAACCCCAATGTGCTGAGGAATGACTCCAATGACACATGAAATTGAGGTCTTGACCCCCAACATAGTCAGTAAGCCATGGCATTTTTTCCTCACAATTAGTTGGATGAAAGGTCTACTTAGATCCCAGCTGGGAAATTGGCATTGTTCATTAACAGCACATTTCCATTTCATCAACCTACATTATTTCAGACCTCAAGCTAAGCAGCTGGATATTCATGCAGTTTCAAAGAGCCAAGATAGCTGATCAAGATAGTAGGTGGAATATTGTCTGTTATGTCTTCACATGTTTAAGCTTTTCAAGATTATAGCAGGAGTAGCCTCCCTAGACAATGCTGGGTTTTTTGTTTGGGTTTTTTTTTAACTCAGTTCTCATTACATGAGACAAAGAGTTAGTGCTGCTTTCTATGGCTTCCTTCCCCCCCCTCAAGTGCAAAAACACCCACCCACACAGTCTAGATTTCTACCTAGGGGGCAGCAATTTATGAAGAATTACACTGTGCATGCCTCTGTGAGCACCAGCCTTCAGTGAATGGCTTAGGGAAGACATAGAAAAAAACAGGTGAGGTTTTATAAATCAAATACTTTCATTGACACTCAGAAACCAAGCGGAAGCTTATGTAAAACTGGCTTCATGTTGATGTATATTTGTCAAGCAGAATGTGGTATTGTAGGATTGAGACATACGACAGTAGCTTGTACCTCAGATTATCAGAGTTCACATGACCTATGCAAAGCTGGCTGTGCTTTGTATTAATTTTAGTCTTCTTCCTATCACCATTCCCCAGTTTCCTCCACCAAGTATTCTTCACAGCATAAAAGTCCTTATTCAAAACAAATAAAGTTGGTTTGCAAAGGGTGAGTTTATGGAATGTTTATTAACATTATGATACAAAAATAAGTTAATAGTATAGAAAATTTTAAAGAGCTATAGACAAGATTAACTTCAAAGTAGACAAAAGTTTTGATCCAGATGTGAAGAGCCTCTATCTGCATCTGAAAGACATAAGAACGCACTGTAAGAGTTACACAACTAGAACTTTCAGTCACAAGGAGATACAAACTGGCAGGGAAGGGCTTGGGCCATTTATTTTAGTTCAGATGCTTGCTATGCTTTCCTCAGCATTCTGATGACACACCATTTTTCCAGAACTTGACGAAGCCTCACACTGAGCAGGTGGGAGACCAACCTGTTGTTACAACATAATGCTTGTATCTATATAGCCATTTTAATCACTACAGTACAGAGAAGTAAAGATTTACTTGTGCTGTCAGAACCCCAGTGCTGCATTCACAACCCCAATTAGAGGTCAACTACCAACTCCAGAGCAGTCTGAGGCATGACAGTGGCACTCCAACAGTGTTGACACAAGACTGTTTTTGAACAATGTTTGTCTTTTCTGCTGCAGCTTATACCTGTTGTGCTGAAGACTCCCATTAGATGGCACTCCAACTGCTCCCGTTGACTTGAAGGTGGTTTGAGAGGCTCTCAACAGAGCTGCGTATCTGCGAAGAAATACAAGCAGGCTCAGCACCTTTTTATGCACACTGCCAGTAGTTTCACTTTTCCATCCACTTTACTTATCTGCATCTGTCACACAAGTCTTACAGTCTGAATGCACAAAACAGCACAGGTACATCTGCCCACAAGATACATTTTTATTAAAACTATGTTTAAACTTGGCTCAGCAGGGTGTTGATTGTTCTTGGTTACCAAGTACTGAGCAGAACTAAGATTCTAGTATTCAGATCCAGACCCCAAGGGGTACTTGAGTTGGCCAGTACCTATTCTCAGTTAGGAGAGACTGACACAGGTAAGCTTGGGAGAATTTTAGGAAAGCATTTGACAAGCTTTTGTCTTGGCTCACAGACTCTTAGAAAATAAGCCTGAACTACAAAGAGGAAATAGCGCCTATTTTATTGACATGAGCAGTAGTTCACAGAATTCCCTGTTTATCTGAGCTCCCCACCAATCCCCAATACCAGCTCTGAAACTTCAGCTTGAGCTTAAAGTATCATAAACACAGCTTACCCTGCCTTGGAAGTGGGGTGACTGCTCCCTTTACAGTCATGATCCAGAGGATGTCGATGCTTTATGCAGAAGTTGCCACCACACTGTTCACAAGTGACCTTTATCATCTCTTTCCTTTTGCAGCCTGGCTTTAAGCACTTGTTTGTAAAGATCTAAATGGAGGACACAAAGTTAGCAATGCTTGCTTGCTTTCTGTGATCAGCTTCCCAATGACCAAGCTGAAGCACAAATGCTCAAGCACCCTTAAGATTTAAAAGGAAAAAGCACAAGCTTCTACACTCTGTTACAGTCAGAAGACTTAACTTCACCAGCATCAGGCAGGCAGTTTAGACCTCAACAGCAGTTTCCTTACCCTCTGCTTTTGCTGTGCCGGATTGTATTTGCAGTCCTTATCCATGTGGGCTCCAACCACAATATCTGGTATCTCCCCTTTCTGTACTGGGATAGGTGCATTACAGAGTGGACACACTGGAACCTGCACATTCTAAGAACATACAACAGAGATTAGCATCATAGAACCATTTAGGCTGGAAAAAAGATTTAAGATCCTCAAGCCCAACTGTCAGACATTCAACTATTTTTCTGTCCTTCCACTTCTCTTACCCATATGTGATTAGGTATATTCACAAACATTTACTAATGCTTTTAAAGATATAATTCACAAAGGTTAGCTGCAAATCATTATCCAAAAAAAGTCAGACATGCTTTGCCAAACCAATTTGGGACAACACTTGTTAACTTTAAATATGCTTCTCAGCTTTCTGGAATTACAGCCTTTGAACACTTCAAAGCTCAAGCATGGGCCAGAGACCAATTATTCTATGCCTCTCTTCTGTAGTTTCATTCTTCAGGGACTGGGGCTGCAGAAGGTTTTAGGCCACAATACACTACCTAAAATATAAAAAAGCACTCCTCTCTGGAAAGATGTAGTGTAAGGAACTAGAATCTAGCAGTACTGACCTCTGAAGTGCTGTGTTCCTGTATTTGAAATTCAGCTGTATCAACATTCACTTACATTTTGGTGCTCCCACCTGCTTTTATGGAAACCGCAGGCCAAGTTTCACAACAGCCTTTGTATATGACTTCTGTACATAGCACTTCTGCACTGTGAATTACTGACTTTGTATAGGAACTTACTTTTTTGTAGGCAGAGCTACACTTGTGGTCATCATAACGGATGTGATCTTTACAGAAGACTTCCCCACATGCATCGCATTTCAGAGGAAGGAAGTCTGGGAGAAGAATAAAAAACCAGATTTGCATGAGCAGAGCCAACAGCTGTGAGAATACTCACAAAAGACTACAAATAAATTGTAAAGTAAATATTTCTTGTCTCATCACAAACCAGTCATCTCTAGGAAAGTATGCCATTCTTCACCAGTTGTAAAACAAGAAAAGTAAGAGTGATGTTTTCCCTTTTTTAATCCACTGCCAGAATAACGCAAGTCATAAATAGCTCAGGAGCTACTTGAATGAGAAAACTTTATGGAGACATTGATCTAGAGCTAGGAGCTGAAGTATAAGGCCAAACCTCAGACCCAAAAGTCTTTTTATTCTTTAAAAAGCCTCCTTTAATACTTTAACAACACAGGAGAACAAAATACACCGGGCTCCACTATTACTTTTTCACCAACGCTATTTAAGGGGGGTTACAGCAGAAACACTCGTATCTGCCCCTGCCCAAAGCGCCCTTGTACAAACTCGGGGTACAGGACTGCCCCCCCCAGTACACCAGCTACCCAACCCCTACGCGTGCCGCCGGCCCGCCTCCCGGAGAATCCCTAGGGAGCCGGTCCCAGCTCACAGCTCCCTTCGGACAGGGCCGAAGCCCTCAACCGCGCCTTACCCAGCTGCTTGCAGGTGCGCTCAGAGCAGTGCTCGCCCAGCCCCGGGAGCTCCATACCGGCAGGGCAGCGGGACCAGAACAGGAGACCTCACACCCGACAAGGCACCGCTCCGCCACCGCCGCCTTTATGCGCCTCCTGCTGACTCAGCCCGGGCCGCGCCCACGTGCTGAGTCACGCTCCCGCCCGCCCCGGCCACCGCGGATGACGACACGGCGGCCCGAGCCAGTAGCGCCCCCCGCCCTCCGTCGCCGTCTGCTGCGCGTTCCAGGCGGGCGGCCAATGGGCGGGCGGGGGCCGTGCTGAGTCATGCGCCGGGGGCGGGGCCGTGGCGAGGCGCGGCTGGCCGGGGGCGGGGCATCGGGAGTCGCCGTGGCTGCGCGGCGTCGCGGCGTCGTTCGGGCTGGAAAAGGCCTTTGGGGGCATCGGGTCCGGTGTGCAGCTCGGGGCCGCCCAGCCCACCGCTGAACCACGGGCCGGAGCACCCGGCTGCCAGTGCTTTAGATGCCTCCGGGGTGGTGACTCCACCACCTCCCCGGGCAGCCTGTTCCAGTGCTTGGCAGCCCCTTCGGGGAGGACATTTTTCCCAATTTCCAACCTAAACCTCCCCTGGCACAGCCTGAGGCCGTTTGCTCTTGCCTTGTCACTTGTTCCCTGGGCGCAGAGACCGACCCCCCCTGCCCGTAGCCCCCAGCTGGAGGGAGCGATCAGGTCCCCCCCGAGCCCCCTGCTCTCCAGGCTGACCCCCCCCAGCTCCCCCAGCCGCTCTCCACAGGGCTTGTGCCCCAGCCCCTTCCCCAGCCCCTGCCCGGCTCTGGACACGCTCCAGCCCCTCCACGTCCCCCTGGCAGTGAGGGGCCACAGCTGAACCCAGGGTTCGAGGTAGCCAGGGCTGCTGGTAAATGATGGAGTGGCTGGGCGAGCTCCTCCGCCAGCTCCCGCAGCACCCTTGGGTGGATCCTGCCCGGCCCCACAGACCTGTGTGTGTCCCAGTGGAGCAGCAGGTCACTGAGTGTTTCCTCCTGGGCTGTCGGGACCGCGTTCTGCTCCTCCCATCCCTGCCTCCCTGCTCAGGGGGATCAGTACTTTGAGGGTAACTGGCCTTACTGTTAAGGATGGAGGCAAAGAAAGCATGAAGTACCTCAGCCTTTTCCTCGTCCTTTGTGGCAGTTCCCTGCTGCATCCAGTAAAGGACGGAGATTGTCCTTGGCCCTCCTTTTGCTTCTAATATATGTGTAAAAACATTTGTTACTTTCTTTTACAGCAGTGGCCAGTCTGAGTTCCAGCTGGGCTTTTGCCTCTAATCTTTGCCCCTCATAAGTTTGCATTACCCTTATAGTCCTCCAGAGCTGCCTGCTCCTCCTGCTAGCTCCTGACCTAGGAGCCTGTGGGGCAGGTGAACCCATCTGTCACCAGCAGGCGTGCTGCCGTCTAAACTGACCCATGGTCAAAAACCCCAAAATTCAGCCAGTGACACTAGGCTCGGAGCCAGGATAAAGATCGGCTCCTGGGATGGGGAAGGGGATGGGGGAACAGGAAGGGGGAACAGGAGGGGAAGGCAGCAGGGCATGGGGAAGGGCACGGGGATGAGTTCAGGGTGAGCGTGAGAGGGGGTGACGATGGAGACAAGGGCCTCTCCAGCTTCTCCAGGGGATCACATCCACTGACACAAGCAGTCCTGCTGCTGTGAATACCCTGTTGTACAGGCACTTAAAGGGATAAGAGTGCACAGCTGTCACCGCCATGGGACACATATCTCAAATAAGAACATGTGGGAGAGTGCCCTGGAAAAGCCCGTGTCAGACTGGTTTGCTCCAGAGAACACAGGAGTGCTTCAGCTCTTTGCCTCTTCCATTTTCATTTCATTTTTTCATCAGGGCTTAGGCTACTGCACCATCCCTCTGGACTGTGATGCTTAACTCATGTCACTTCCAAACTTCAAATATATCCAGAGAGCCAGGTGAGAGCGGGTGTTCTCACAGCAGGCTGGTGCTCAGCCCCACTGCAGGACCTTGGCATGTGCTAACTGGCTTGGGTGGACAAGCCACAGTGAACCACAACTGGTTTGAGTGGACTGTGCTGCCTGATCTTGGTGGACAAGCCTCAGCTGCAGCTGTGCATTGGCACAGGTTAATGGCATAAAAAATTCCCCAGTTGGTCTCTGGTTTTAAATGCTTCTCTCACTTTAACAAGGCACCTCAAAATCAAGGTGTAGTTTAGAATTGTTGATCTTTGAATGTGTGTAACGATACCAGCTTCGCACGGCGGAGATGAGGACTATTGATTTAATGACATTTGTTATGAGATTGAGAAATGACAAAATGTTGTTCTGCCCCTGCTCTCCCCAGAAAACACCAGACTTTCTCCCGTAGTACATGACTCAGATGCAGAGTGGAGCCACGCGATTGAACAGGAGCTTTAGTAAGGCGTGTGGTGGCTGACTGCAAAGGCCAATTTCTGCTGTCAAACTCTGGGAATGGCATGTGCCACTCATCTGTCTTCCACATCACCTGGCCAGCATTTGTGTGACTCCGGCTGTGTGTGCCAGCTCACAGCCAGCTGCACCAGTGTTACGGTCTTCTCAAAAGCACACTCCTGCTGGATTAAATGATACCACGTCATCAGCCAGACCCTCCTCCCAGGCCTTCCCAAGCATATTAATTTTCCCTCCTGAAGCCATAAAATTATGGAAGGTCCTCACTTAAAGCCCTTCCTCTAAAGAACAACTGAGATGACAGAGCATTGCAATCTGCCACAAGTCTTTGGTTTCCAAAGGGCAGACTCTGATTTCATCCCTCTGCTGCAGCACTTGCTGCATGAGGTCTTTTTGGACAGCCATGCCACATCCGTGCTGGGAGCATCCACAGACTGCCCTGGGGACCCCCTGGGGGGTGACATAGCCATGCAGGGAGGTACCAGCTCAGGTCAGGGAGCAGTGTGAAAGGCAGGGCTGTGCCAAGCGGACTGAGTCCTGCCCCTCTGCCAGGCATGGCTATACTCACATAGGAATTGGAGACTGATGTGAGAGGAAACCTTCCGGGTCATCCAGTTCAAGTCTCTATTAAACAGGTAACTCCTACATGCAATTCTTTTCATAAACAAACCAAACCTGATATTAAAAGTACTTTATTCCCATCAGAAGGCTGTCCCGCAGCTGCCCTGCTCTCATGAAAAGAAGACAGCTTCAAGTTTCTAGTGTAAAATCTTTCCTGGCCATCTGCCTTCAAAACAGTGTTGTCCTCTGATTTACAGTTTCTTCTCACTGCGTCTGTATAACCAGCAGCTGAAGGAACCAGGCTGACACTGCTTTGAAGGTGTGAGTTAGAGCCGCCGTTGTCCGGCTGTGTCGTAGAAGAGCATTCTGCAGCGGTGGTAGATGTTTCCATCAGACGTCCTGCTGTTCATCTGCTGATGGTCCCATCCTCAGGCTGTGGCTGCCTTTCTCCCTGCCCACAGAACCTGCCTTTTGAGTTGTATTTGATGCAAACCCTGGTGGTCTTAAGCCCAGAGAGAGCTTTAGCAGGCAGTCTTCCTTTTGGCACACAGACATGGCTAGTTCTTGAGAACACACTCAAGCAGCATCTTCCACCAGGTTCCTTTGGCCAAGGACATGTGGTAAAAGGATTTGCCTTGGCTGAGCTGAGCCAGCTACCTGGTGTCTGCCAGGGCGGTGGGGTCAGCCGGAGCATGGTGCTCTCCCCAGCTTTGCCTGCTCTTCTGACCTGGGTGGTTTTGACAGCTGGGGCCAGGGAAGTGTTAAAAAGGAGGAAGCAGCAAGAAATATCCAAAGGCAAACAGTAATAGAAAGTCCAGTTATACAAGGTACTTCAAGACTGTTGCTCCGTTATGCATTTATACATCAGCTCTGTGATACTATTTACACAACACTCAAGGACTTGGGAAGTGCAAAGATTATCATGTGCCCTGCTGAGCATGCAGGCTGATTTTTTTCATACAAAGCACCCATCCAGCACCCAACAGGAGTGGGACCCCACTGATCTCTCTGGGAAGGCTTGCCAAAAAGCGGTGAGCTAGGCGGAGAGGAAGAGGCTAGTGTCTTTGCTGGCTGGCTGATGCTGCCCTGCAGAGTGGAGAGCCGCTGCCAAAGGGATCATGTTTTATGGTGGAGAAGGGAGGAGTTTGCGTATGGATAACAACAGAAATGGCTCTGCACAGATTAGATGCTCTTAAGGAGGACTGTAAATCCCAAGTCTAGAAACCCACATAGTACAGGCAGCCGTCTTAATAGAAATGAGGATTAGAAATTAGCCGAGGTCTTTAGTGATATTTTTAGAAGGTTGCTCCTGACAGGTTAGGCTGCTGAGAACTGGAGGAAAGTGCCGAACCCTGTATTACTCAGGAAAGGATCACACAGTGCAGCATGTGATTAGAGGCTGGCTAGCTTAGCGACAAGGGGGATAGGTGGGTTAGAACTGATTCGGGAGGAATTAGCAAGGGAAATTGCTTGAGAAGCAGAATTTGATTAGGGGCAGCCAACATGGATTTATGAAAGGAAAGCTACGTGTAACTAACTTGCTGGAATCTGGGGGAGGTACCATTCCCTGGCAGCCTGCAGCGTGGTGGTTTTATACAACCTGATCTGCAAAGGGAAGGCATGGCCTTTGCCACCAGGGTGGTGACACTGGGTGAGATGGATGGGGGTCACCTCCCTCCCTTGTCTCTGCACAGTCTCTTCTGCCTCCTCTTTTCCCCTCCATCCCTTTCACTTCTTTTCTAGTGTTTTGTAGGGGAGGAGGGCTATTGCTTTTTCCTTTGTCCTGCAGTTCTGCTCTTTGTCCTTCCCTTCCTCTCCCTCCAGTCCCTGGGATTGCCTCTTGGTGGCTCTGCAGGGGTTAAACACCACCATCAACCCCACCTCCCCAGAGCCACCTGCCTTAGGACCCACACTGCATCCTAAAAGGGGAGTAAACCCCCCCTAGAGAGGATCACAGCCTTTCTCATGCCTCATGGATGCTTGCTCCTTCAAACAAGGCCCCCAAGAGTCGTTATTTTGGAGAAGGCTAGAATTGCTCTGCAGAAAACAGAAAATCCTTTGACAGCCTCAGACCTGCACACCACTGTCCTCCAGTACGGCCAGTCCAGCCTGGTGGAGGCCAACCAAAGAGGAGCAACGGCCAAGGGAGACTTGACCCAGCCAGAGGGACTGTCACGCTTCCCAGAGAAGAGAGAGAAGGTCTTCAAAGGCCTCCCCCGTCCCCTCTGTCATGGCAGCTCTAATTGCATGGCTGGAGAAAGTTCTTGCTGCTGTTCAATGCCATGGCTGACCTGATGGAAAACCCAAATGGGACAGCCCACGGGCAGCTTCGCTTCCTCCTGCACTGCCAGCCTGCGAGGGCAGGGGGACGTTTGTGGGATGTTAGGGGATGACTATCCCACATCGCTGCCAGCTACAGACATGGATGGGGACCCAGGGGTGTGGCAGGCTCCATTCTATCTCTCGAGGCAGGGTCTGTCCCCTTCCCACCCAGGTGTGTTATAACAGGCAGCACAGCACAGAGATGCCCATGGCTGAGAAAGCCAGGTACAATCCACCTCCTCTCTGTCTTGTGTGCCCCAAACTCCTCCCAGCACTATCCAGAAGACACAGACAAGTCCCCTGTCCCTGGGGTTCCGAGGGCCACCCCATCACGCATGGTCCTCCTGCACCAGCTGGCAGCATCCAGCTTGCTGCTCCAGCTGAGAGTCACCTCTGCATTAACATTCCGGTGACTCCAGCTCACATTTGCCTCTTCCAGGCCTCTGAACTCCAGTCCTATCGTCCTGCCTTTCAGCTCTTAATTTCGTACCAGGCTCTTAAAACTGAATTTTATTTTTATTGCGATGACCCTGTGGTGCTGCCAGATCCCTCTGTGGAGGAGACGTGACATCTCCATTACATAGCTCAGATAAGTGTCTTAAAGAGACCACACACAAAGGAACCTAATGGTACCTATTTTTATTAGGTTTATTACAGGAGGGGAAGTAAAGCAGTCCGATCTCCCCACAGGATACTCCGTTAACAGCAGCAGACAGAGGAGAGATCTGTGGAGGCGGATCAGTTTTCCAAGAATATTAGCTACTGCTGCTCTAAAATTAGAGTCTAGGGAGAGCAGACAGGTTGACATAATTGAAAGGGCTGTCTGATGGGATGACATAGTTAAACGAGCCCATGATCAGCTTTAGAGTGACAGCTCAGCGACTTCTTCTAATCCCCAAAGGAGCACTGAGTTGCGAGGCTGTGATTTAACTAGTCCTGGATCTTATCTTGTGATGATGTCAATATTATTAGAACCCGTTTCTAAAGAGATGCCTCCAAAATCACTGTACATGAACCGACTGGTTTTACAGGCACGATTCTTCTGCAACTTCACCATGCAAAGCCCATAGTCGATACAAACACTCCCCTGCTGCCCTTACACACCTGATCCTGTCCCCATGGGCTGGGCTACAGGGGCAGACCCAGAAACAGGATTAAGAACCTCATTTCAGGATAGAGCTGAAAAATGTCCTTGAGCTTCCCGTTTTATTCAACATAATTTAATATCAAACACAAACTAACAAAGTTAGAGGTGAAATATAATAGCAGGAACCCCATAAAAAGTAACCTAATCTGTAAGATAAATAGACAACACTTTAGCCTGGGGAGATAGCAAATAAAAGAGAAATATGAGCAGAGCCATTCTAAATTCATAAGTAACTTTAAAGAGAAATAATGAAGATAAGTTCTCCAACTTTTAATGTCCTAAGATTCTTCTGAACCAAAAAAAGAGGCATTTTTAATGTTTTCCTCATACGCTTTCACAAGGTGGATGTCCCCAGCTAAATGCCCTGGCTCATTCACACACAAGCAGACACCCATAAGAAGTGGAAATGGTTTGGAGGGGCCATCCTGCAGTTCCTGATGGGGTGGGACACATCAGGGATGGAGCTCTTCTGAACCATCATGCTGTTGGAGCCTCTCAGTCGCTTTTGGTGGCCACCTCCCAATGCCTTGTTTCAGGTGCAAAACTCAGAGCATCCACTGCCTTCACAGCAACAAAGTCAGGCACAAGCCTGACTTTTATTATTTTAATTTTTTTTTAACCTTTTCTTTTTTCTTTTTTTTTCTTTTTTTTTTTTTTTTTGTGTGTGTGTGCCTACTTTAACTTCAAAGGCCTGGATTTTCCAAGCAGCCTAATGCATTTAGGCACCTAAATCCCATTGAGTTTCAAGTGTGTATCGGCCCTTAGGCTCCTTGGCAAATCCTTGCTAAGTGCCTAAGGGTTCATAGCCACAGCCACTGTTACGCTGCCGGATTTACACAGATACCATTATACTAGCACGAGCTCACTTCTTCAATAGAAGAGTCTCTTGTTTAAAGCCCCCTTCCTAAATGATGAAGTAAACTAGAAAGGGCCTCCTCTGATGGTTAGGTTTTTGGTGATATATACCTGTACAAGAATGTTAAATTATCTCCTTGAGTTATACTGCAAAAAAAAAAAAAGCTTTGTTTTGTAGACCGAACTTCAATTACAGACCAAGTGCTCCTAATCCCCAGCTCTTGGCCCTGCAGGGGAAACCTCAGATTTGGTGTTTTAGAGGTAAAATCCACCATATCTCCCACTGCCTCTGATTACCTGCTGTGTCTCCAACCCCCTTTTAGAGCATCCAGGCAGGATGCACTAAAAGGACCATCCTTTTAGAAAGGATGCTTTTCCTTCTTCAGTATCACTATGTACTGTACAGGAAGAAAAAAACCTCAGCAGAATCAAATAATTTGCTTTGCTCTTTGGGAATGTCCCAGCCCAAAAGGAAAGAGCACAGATGGCAGCCGAGCCGACAGTGGGACAGGTACAGAGGGCACGTAGCTCTGAAAGGCTATCTCAAAGGGTAGGAAACATTGCAACAGCCTTTCTAATAGTGGTGGAAAAATAAATCCCTTATCAGGTGATTTGTGGTCATAGATCAAACACTAATGTCTTACAATGTCAGCAGCCAATACCTAGCAGAAAACAGATTAGGGGTCTCCGTGGCAGACTTCCCTGGGATAACAACTCTTCTTTTTGTTGAGTCCATACTGCAAGCAAGTGGCACAACAGGACCCAGTCCACAGCTACCAAGCCCCACATTTCCTAGACACTACCACGACACCATCAATCAGCAAGGGAAGTTAAAGCCCAAATCCTCCCTTTTCATTGCATTGCTGGCTTGAATTAAAGCATTTCACTGAAAACTGAGACTCTGTCCTTAACTACTTCATCTGATGATGATTTAACAGCAGTGCCAAAACTCAGTGTTATCTTTATTTTTCCTTTTTTGTGTAGATAAATGGAGCCATCCTTCTTTCCCATTTTGTAGCAGTAAGAAATAAACCTGAACCCTCATCAGTGGGGTTTGGTTTATGCTGTAGGTCCAGGAGGGGATGAAACCCATTTCTGGTGCAGATGAGCAGGACTTCTGTGGTTTAGCAGGGGAAGGTGGTCGGGGGGGTCCTGGTAGAGCTCAGGAACCAGAAGGAAAAGGATAGATCCAGGGGGGAATAGCTGAGCAGGAGAGGAGACCCCTAATGCATGGATCCCACAGGGGGCAGACAGCCCTAAAGAGCTCAGTTCCAAAAGCGATGGCTCTGAGCCTGACAGCAGGAGTTCAGGTCATACCCTGCTCTGCAGCCACTGCTCGGCCAAGGGGGTAGGAGAGCATTTAGTCATTTCCCTTCTTTTCCCGAGAGCAGTCCCTCACCCACCGCTCCCAACCACCCCTTTCCCGGTGGCCTCCACCAGCCCACGGTGCAGCCACGTCCTTGGAGGCACCAGGCAGCCCTGGGAGGTGGTGGAGCACCCGCAGGGTGATGTTCCCCTTGGAAAGATGTCCATCCCATAAGGACAAGGACGCGTGACACTCGGAGCGGCGTGCCACGAGGTGGCACCATGTCACTGCTAACCCACACAGTGGGGTCACCTCGGTGGCCAAGCAGCTTCTGCAGGACCCTGCTCACCTGGCAGGCCTTGGGCCTCCAAGCAGCCCCATAGTTAGTCTTTTTCTTTTTTTTAGTAGCTGGGCAGCCCTCCCTTTTGTAAGGCCCAGCTGAGGGAGGAGGTGGTGCCACTGCCCTGTCCCATGGAGCATCCTCCCAACAGGACCACTCACCTGCGAGAGCCATCTGCATCTCCTGATCATCCTACAGCCAAGGGCACAAGGTTTGCAGAGCCACATTTCCCACCGGTTACAGCTCTCCTAAGGGGAGTCCTGGGCTCCTGTCCCTGCTGTCACAGTCGTTTGTTGGCACTGGGAGAGGCATTAGTGTCACGGTGGTGGTTGTGCTTGGCTGGGGTGTGCTGACATGCTGCAGGCACTGGCTGACCCCCCACCCTCCAGGGACCTGCATGCAGGAGAGCTTCTTTCTCCCACAGAGCCTGATCACGTCAAGGTAGGGAAGATTCACATAAGCCTATATCCCTGAGGAACTTTAAACTTCATACTTTGGCATGTTCAGATCACCTCCATCTTGGGAACACCAGTGCAGAAAAGAAATGCAGTGAGTGACAGTCCCCAACCCAAAGAACTTGCCCAGCACGTGGTTAGAGCCTTGATTAGGCTCCTGAGCTCCTGATTCCTGAATTACCACAGCCTGACCCAGTCCTCAGCATCCTTCAGCAAAGCCCTGTAGCTTAATGCCCTGTTCTGACCGAGGGGCAGGTACAACCCCAGGACCTGCCTGTCCTGACCACGCTGTCCTGGGCTCTGCTGACACACACCCAACAGTGGCATCAGAGGGACCAACTGCTCCGGTGCTCCATGGAAAACAAGGTGACTGCTGCACCCAGGTCACGCCTAGTGAAGGAAACACAAGTACACATTGTAGGAACCTATTAGTAGAAAATTTCTCAATGGAAGAGAGTTTCTGCACATGCTGAGGAAGCTCTGAGCAGCTCCTTCTGTTCTTGCTTTGGAACATGGACAAACCAGCCAAAAAAAGTGCACTTCTTTCCGACCAGGAAAGAAAGAACGCTGCTCAAAGGGAGCGCTCCTGCATCGGTTCCTTGTCCCTGGCAGTGCACTCAGCACTGTAATAGAGAGACTGGTAATACCTACATTATTCCTGACACAACGCTTTGCAGCTGAACAATACATTTGCCAATTCAATTTATTCAAACAAGTTCCTTGGGAAGACTGCAAAGCAAATCCAGGTGGCAATTACCGAATTCAGACTCTTCCCTGGACTCGGGGAAACAAAGGGGCAAGATATGAGAGAAATAGCGAGTTCTGCTGGAAATCCCACAACCACGGAATCCTAAGAGCTTTTAATCACGTGCTTGCTGGTATTCAGCTGAAAAATCCCTGTGTCATTGGGCAAGGAGACAGAGCAACATTGCAATTGCTCTGCTGTAGCACTTAGCACTTTGGAATATCTTTGCTACAAAAATTACATGCTTTTTTGTTTTCTTTTGAAAACACAGCAGTATCTGGGCTCCACGGCCCATTGCGGTGATGTGTAATTGGAGAAGTACATTCAATAGCTACCAAGACTGACAGTGTTGCAAGTCCCACTGTGTTGCGTACTGTCTAACCGTACTGCAGGCAGACAGGGCAGAGGTTGTCTGCGAGCTTAAATGAACCATCTAACACATCCAAAGCTTCGTTAGACACCTCCAGCCATATGCCAAAGCTCACTGGATCCCAGACCCTCTTTCCCAGCACGTCAGTGCGGACACAATCCCACAGCCCAGCACTGGTCCCTGTGCCTAGGACATAACTCCAAGAACAGCCTCCTGGATATCTGGAGGGAGAGAAAAACCTGCCGGGAGCCTCCACTTCAACTCTGGATGTGCAAGAAGGAAAGTTCTGTTGCAAAAGCACAGCTATGGAAAATTTCTTCTTTCTAGAGCCTGCAAACCCCACAGCATCAGCTTCCCACACCCTGTTCGTGGTCATGGGGTGAGCCCCCCAGATCACGCTTCATCTCCCCATCCCACTCCATCCCTCGCAGCCAGCCCCGGGGCAGCTGTAGCTCCTCTCCCACCAAAACAGTTACACCATGGATGAATTTGGCCCCAGGTGTAGAATTAGGTTAAGCCAAAAGGTGGCAGCATCTTATTCAGGATCGATTTTGCATGAATATTTCTCCTATTAGCCATTTTTCTTTTTAATCATAGAATGTAAGTTTGTAAATTACAGAGGTGGAGAGTAAATGTATTGCAACCTCTGGCAAATTGATATTTTTGCAGCAACGGTAAACTTTTTCTGATGGCAGATAATTGAAGGGAGCAAGCGTCAGATAAAATTCATAAAGATTTGGACCTATTGGAATAAGACAAATGATATTTAATGTTCAGAGTTGTAAAGTAATTACCCTGGGCTGCAATATAATAAATACAAAGACACAGTAAATGGAGTTGGCTGACCAGGTGCTTTTGAAGTGGTGCTGTGCAGGGCCCTGTGGCAGCCGGGGGGATGGAGAGGGGACAGGCCCTTCAGTACAGGGGGATGCCCAGAAATGCTTTTCCTCAGGGGAAGGAAGGAGCTGCCTCCCACTCCTGCAGCAGAGCCCTGCTGCTGGGTGCGCAGCCAGGGAGCCATCATCATGCACAGCCCTTCTGCATTTCCAAAGGCAAAAGATGCTTTTGGTTACCCAGCTTCATCCATACCTCTCAGCAGTGATCAGACAGTGCATGTTCTCCAGCAAACCCACAGCCTCCTATTCTTATGGTCCAGCCAGTGAACATGGCCACTTTACATCAATCTCTTCTCCCAGCGCGCAAGAGAGCAGCCGGCAGCTGACAAAAAGGAGGGTGACCTGTTCCCTGGGGTGGTCACTGTTCTTTACCGGGGGGGACTGACCCCTGTAGGGACGGGCATCCCAACCAGAGCTTAATGCCGCTGCCACGGACCAGCAGCACACCTCCCATCTCAGAGGGAAGCTGCAGAGAGACTGTGACACTCAAACCCAGAAGGTGCTAGCCCCCACCTAGCTGCAACTCCCTTTCCACCAGCTGGGAAAGATGAGGAGATCCTTCTCTTATACTGAGGAGCCACCTT
Source organism: Falco rusticolus (assembly GCF_015220075.1). Taxonomy (NCBI): domain Eukaryota; kingdom Metazoa; phylum Chordata; class Aves; order Falconiformes; family Falconidae; genus Falco; species Falco rusticolus. The sequence goes on along the minus strand of NC_051190.1, from coordinate 31,107,443 downwards.
GACTCCCCTTTTATAGCCCTGCCTCGATCAGCCCTGTGATGGACCCTTCGTTTGCCAGACCATCTTCATTGCATGTAACATCTCACTGTGCTTTGAGGCATATCTAGACCTCACCAAAAACAAAACAAAACAACTAAGACAAAATGCTGGCAGTGCCCTATCCCACTTTTCAAAGCAGGATGTCAGTGCAAGCTTCCCTGGCAAGATACGTGCAGCACTAAAATGCTTTTCATGCAGGCACCTAGCATCAGCGGCTGTTTGGCAAGCACGTCCCAGCCACCCCAATGGTCAGGAAGAAAATGTGCTCAGACACACGCCGAGCTGGGAGGTCCCAACCCAGTCCTCCTTCAGGGCTCCTCAAACACCATCTCTGAGCAGCTGCTGGGAAACCATAAGCCAACAACAGGCCTTGTTCCTGCTCCACCGCCAGCCCTCCTACTGCTAATGTGCCTCTGCCCCTTTGAAGAAGTTGCTTAGAAATTCAGCAGCAATTATGCAAGCTTTAGTATTAAAAAATGCACGTGGATCTGAAAGCAAATATGAAGCTGCTGCTGTAACGCTAGCTTTAAGCTGTCTACAGTCCCTAGAAATTCTCAGTGGGATGTTTGAGAAGGATGTATATGTGTTGACAACATTAAATGATCCATGGCTCAAGGACAGAATTGAAACCATACATCTACTTCATACAGGCACTGATCACTGGGAGGGTGTTTTTCTTAAACTAACCACGGAAGGCCAGGCACCTCATCCTCCCCAGAAAGGCAGGGGCGGCTCGGGGAACAGAAGGTGCACACACGCTCCTACCACATCCCGGTGTGTAACAGAGCTCCAGTGAAAAGGGAGAGACACATGGACGCCATCAGCAGGAAAAATGTTATTGTGGCTGCACCATCTTTGAGGGAAATTGAGCATGTCACTTCGGTGCATCACCCTCTTCTCATCACCTCCCAAAGAAGCAGCGCCGCTTGCACACATCCGCGCAACATCTGGCGAGAGGGTGAGGAGGGGCAGGATGCTGCAAGAGTCACTGGGGCGAAAATTTGCCTGTTCTGTGTTACATGCCCCAGAGCACAGCCTTGGATGCCCGTGCGCCTTGGTGCTGCCTGCGGCACTGCAGCAAGCTGAGCCAGCCGCCAGCAGCCAGGGCCTCGCTCTCGAAAGCTGTAGCCTTTTCTATACGTGAAATTCCCAAGGACAAGGAAAAACTGGCAGACAACAAGGAGGATTAGGTCGTTCCCCAAGGAACACAAGAAATGCTGCAAGATTGTATTCTTGCCTGTTTCAGTGGGGTGATTAGGCAGTATTTGATGCTGGGAGGATGATTTCTGTTAGGCTATTTTGCCAGCCTTAGCCCAGCTATTAACAGTAGGTGGTGGGAAGTCATGTTTCCTGGATGCAATAAAGCCAGATTCCTTAAGGCTGCAGTCTCCTTGCCCCAAAATCCAGGCCTGCCACAGCCAGCACCCTGCCCCAGGGAAGGTCTCTCCTTGCTCCCCACCAGAGCTGGTTGCTGATGCTCTCTGGTTCCTGCTGCTTTGCAGATGCTACTGTGAGCTGCGGGGGGGGGGGAACCTCCCTCCCTGGCTCGCCTGCTACTCCAACCCCATCGCTCTGGTCCCTAACTCAGGTACTGGTTTCCATCTTTTCAACTATTACCAAACTAAAGGGTACTTCTTTGCTCCCTCGTTTACACTGAATGTTTATTTAATAAGCTGGCCAGCTTCAATTAGGTCTGTGATTACTCATAGATGACAGCTCCAGCATAACAATGTTTACTCTCAAAATGTATCTCCAAGCGTAGCCTGCGATATATTTAAGGAGAAGGTATAAATCCATGAATGTTGAAATAGCTCTACCTATGGGAGTGGAGTTTCTCTTTAAACCCAGTTGGCAGCTGGGTAAAAATCTACCAGGGATATCAACCCCTTCCCCTGGAGATTCAGTTACCCTGGCGAGAACCTCACATGGTTGAGCTCTCCAGATGTCTTTGCCTTATCACTGACATACGGAACTCCTTGCTACAGGATCTGTGTAGTCTAAAGTTTAACAGCTTTAAGTGCATTTTCTAGCCTGTGTTTGGATGAAACTCCTGGATGATTTGTTCATGAAGCACCGTGGCTGGTGGCTGGAGGTGAAAACAGCAACATGGGGTCAGGTGTGTCCCTAAGGTGCTCCGGGTGCATCAGCAGGAGGATGTATTGCAAAAGGAACAGCCAAAGCCAATGTCTTGACAGGACTTTGCTTTTCAGGAAATGTCAATGGGAGTTCTGGGTCTCGCTGGCTCTGAAAATTGCATTTTTTAGCCCCCAGAGTCTATTCTGGGGGTGGGGCCCAGCCTGGCTCCCCTACAAGCTTGGTACCCAAACCATTAGCTGGGCAAGAGTTACAGCACTAGGGAGTGCGGAGAGGTGGCTGTGAGGTGGCTCAGTGGCAGAGGATGGCTCTCCCTCATCCCACCATCCGCAGTCCATCCAAGGGGCCTGGACTGGCTGTGCAAAAGGGTCCCAAGCAGAGAGTCCTGCCTCTCTTGTACTACCTTATAGTGAAAACAGCTTCCATACATCCCTGCAGGTTAATCAGCTGCTTGGAGTCTAATTAGTGCCAAATGCGCTTATCAAGGAGACGCAGCTGCGTACGAAGCCGGGCACGCCAACGGCCAGGCACACCAGCCAGCATGTCCATCTCCTGCCCAGGACACAGCCTGGTCCTTCTCTGGGGTCTGCAGACCAACTGCAGCGACCCCCGTCTGGCCATCGCCCTGGGGAGGGAATGGAAAACCGAAGGTTTAGGAGGGAGAGGAAACTTCCTGGCTTTTATTCACCAAATGCTTTTGTTTCAGCCACATTTAATATCTTAGAAATTACGAGTCGCAGGGACCTGGGTGAGCCGGAGGAGAAGGCGTGATCTGTGAGGCCAATTAAGAGGACGATGGCACATAGTGAAACGGGAGCCCCTCGGGGGAGGCCAAGGTTACATAAATAAGTGTGTGAAGGAGCTGCACTGAATCTGCAGACACTCAGCCACTAGTGATGCCCCTTTGAATCTGGGAAAATTAAATATAAATAATAAATGTTTAACCACACAGCAAATAAATACAATGAGGCACCTTTAAAAATTATACTAATAAACAGCAAGCTGTTGTCCTTCTGCCCAGGGTGGCTGAGCATCTTCTGCGTATCTGAAACAAAGAACACAACAGAGGGGCTGTGTCTGGGGGGGCTGTGCTCAGCCGGATTGTCTCCACCCCCTGTCTCCCATCCCTGCCATGAACCCCAGGACAGCATGGAATAAAACACCCCACAAAACTGGAAATAAAATGGTGCCAAGCTTGCCCAGTAGAAGTCAGGGCCCCTGGGCCAGGTGCAGCTCACCTCTGCCTGTGTGATCCCAACAGACTTATTTCAGGAAGCTGGGAGCAGGATTAGGGCTTGGATCTCAGAGGAGAAGCCCAGAGCCTCCTGGTGATGATACAGATGTTCAGCGTGAGCTGTGAGGTCCCCAGAATCGCTCCGTGTCAGCACTCACTTTACAATAAGAGCTCTGCTTCTCAGCTTCCCTGTTTTACTGCTTCCTTGGAAGGGGAAAAATGAAATGGAGATATAAAAAATAAAGGGGTCATTTATAGTTAAGCACATTAGGATGGGAGCAAGAGAATAAAGCAGTAAGAATGACTCAGCCAGGGGCCTACAGGGACTTGTTCTCTGGTACTGGCACGGTCTTTACTAGGTCGCTTGAACCTTTTGCGCTCTGCTGCAGACCTCAGACCTGGGCTATATATCACCAGACTTGCCGTGGCATGCTGCAGATAAGCCCCTAACTATCCCCAAACCCAGGCTTCTCCCACTTGTGCCAGGAGTTATAGTTTATGGATGACTTTTATAGGCAGCCAGAGCAACTCGTCCAAAACCGAGGGATGCTGGGCAGTGCGGCAGAGAGCCTGTGATTAAATGCCTATCAAGTCACTTTCCTATGATGTAATTTCATTTCCTCCCAAATTCTGCAGGGAAGGAGCAGGGCAAAAGGCCTTCATTGCTGTAATTATACATTCCTGGGCAGTTTAATTATAGTCTTCAGCTTCTTAAACGCTTGCTCAATAAACCCACAGAGAGCTGCCATCCCACTATAGTTAGTTATCAGTTTCTTTTCTTCCCAACCCCTGGGATTTGGTGCCACATTTACCAGAGGTCACTGGAGCCAAAATCTCCATGGGGCTGCGCTGGCTGTCACCGGAGAGCTCATGCCAGAGCTAAATGTGTCCCTCAAGTTGGGTTGACTCAGTGGCAGCTGATGCTGGTGTTTGTATTTCTCTAGATCCGTAGCCTCTGACCAGTTTTGATGAGCCCCTGCACCAGCACTGAGCCCCCACATCTCACCAGTTTCTTAACAGCTTCAGATTCCCACTTATGAGAAACTGTAACCTGCTCTTAGCAAGAACTAGGTCCTGGACACGCCAGCCTGCGTAGGAAGAACCTTCTGCTGGTGACAAATGTCATACCCAGGGCTCAGTGCTAGCTTTGACACTTGAGCACAGTCACAAATATTCTCCAGCCTTTACATCCTTTCTCCATTTTAACTCGTGGCTTCATTAGACTAATTTGTTTCCAGGTTGGAGGATGAATAATGAGCCGCAGCCTGTGAATGCATAATTAAATTTTGATAGTGAATGTTTTCATCTAACCTTGTTTTTATTTTTATTCGCAGTACCTGAATTACAAGTTAGAGATTTAGGGCTGTAGTTTTGCCTTTGCATTAAACCCAGACCTGTACACCTACACGAGGTGCAACACCGCTCTGCCATCTCCCAGGGCAGTGCCCAATGGTGACACCATGGTGTGTCATTTCCATCAGGTCTGGTCATCAGGGATGTTAAAGGAAAAATAGTTAATAACAAAATGGCTTTTCCCCTGCCACAGTCAACACAACACACAGTCCCTGGTCTGTGTGGAGTCTGTACACTGATAGCTCCTCCCCGGTGGGATGGCACATCCCAACGGCAAAGGTCACCTGGAGCATCTCGGTGGGGCCCGTGATCCTGCTGCATTTCCTAATGTGGTATCCAAACTCCATCTGCCTTTTTTTGATCCCCTCAGATGTAGTTGGCTTTACTTCTATGATTATAATACATGTCTCCAAGTTCCCCAGACTGTCCCCAGCCCCCTGTGCCCTGCAAGTGCATCCTCGGCATTACTTGGCCATTAAGGTCTCTGTGCCCTGGATCTCTCTGCTCTCCGGTGATTTTCTCCAGTCTTCCTGTTGTTCTTTTCAGTGCTGCAGGGCTTCTCTCAGGCTTTTCTGCTGATCTTTTTGGCCTCTCACTGCTCCTACCATTGTCAGGAGGGTTTTCCATAATTCCCTGTTTATGGGGGTGGTTTTAGGGATAAGAAACCAGAGCAATCACTTGGTACCTAAAGGATGCTCCACAGGCTAGGGTAGGAGCAGAGCACATCTCGCAGCCTCTGCTCCTACACCAGGTGGGAGCCGAAGTGCTGGCGTGGCAGGCGAGGAGCCCAAGCAGGTACTTAGCACAAATGTTAATAGCATCATTGTTTATACTGTAGGATTGGAAAGGGTCTCCTGGGTCATCTGGGGCATTGCCCTTCAGTAACTCAGTCCGTACTCAAACTATCCCAAGGGTATTTTTAGTCAATTCATGAATTCTTTTAGGAATTCGGCCAGCGACCTGCGTCAGCAAACGATTCTTTTGCCTAATTGACTTCAAGTTCTGCACACCCTGTTTTAATACCGCCTTTAAAGTTTGAGGGTTTTTCTTCCTCTCAGAGCATCACCCACTGCTCAATTTCAGTAGCTTTTTTTTCCTATTTCTACTTTTTTATCTGCATTACAGCTGCTTCCACAGTGCTCGCTGACAAAGCCCCTTCACTGACGAAGCCCCCTTGCCTGCAGGGCTGAACCTCTCTGTGCATGGTGAGGTGGGCTCCACCAGGCGATACTGTGCATGGACTAGACAAGGTGACAAGGGTGGGAGATGACCCAAAGGGTCACCTTTGCCCACACAAACCTCCAGCAGCAGAGCTGGAACAGTCACAGAGGCAGGCTACCTCTCAGCTCCCATCATGCTAGCTGCAGCTGAGCAGCTGTTCAGAGGGTCCCCATTCCTTGATGTCTTCAACTTTATCTACTATCAAAATAGCAACAGACACTGAAGGAAAAGGAAGAGAATTAAGAGCAGGGTGTGTTACCAATCTTTTCTCAGTCATTAGTATTCTTCTATTTAGATCTACTGCTCTGTGCCATGTCATCACTGCATTATTACTTGCAACAGAGCCAATTTTGAGCATGCCATGAACAAATTTTTTTTGAGACAAGGTTGTGGGAAAGGCAATAAAGGTACGAGTCAGGGGGCTGCTACCAACATGCATCACCCAGCTGAAGAGATTACATGCCTATGCTCACCCTTGCTGCCTGGGGTCACTGTCCCTGCAGACCTGCCTGCTGGTGGCTTGTGTGGTTGCTCCCTAATCAGCTTCATCAGAATGAGCTGAAGTTAAACATGAAGCTTTCAGAAATCTGACTTGATCCGTTCAAAGTAGGTTATGGAGTACCCTCAGCAACGCACACACACACAGGTGTAACCTCCAACACGGGGTAGCATGGGGCAATAACACTTCTGCTGGCATTGGCCCCTCACTGACCTGTTATCCATCCATTTTCCTTTCCATCTTCCCTGACTTCGGTGAAAGGGCAACAACTCACACCTCCCTGTGATGCATAGCTTTGATTCAGCTGCAGACTTAGCAGAGGGGTTTACCCTGGGAATGGCTTTGGGTGTGCAACTTTTCCGTAGGAAGAGACAAGGAAGGAGGAAGCCTGGAGCAGGGAGCCTGACCTTGCTGGTCAGGCTGGAGCTTGAATGACCTACTTGAATCCTCGGGATCAGCCAGGCAGAATTTCTTTTAAATAAACTATGTGAAAGTGGAAGCTTCAGAAGACAATTTCTTTTTTTCCCAGAAATGCTACATTTTAGAGAAAAAATAACTGTAAAATGAAGATGGTCTGATTTGATGAAGTCAGCAGAGCTGTAGGCAGGACGAAGACCATGCTCTCCGCATCAGTCTCCAATTCCTCATCAGAGCCAGCTGGTAAATATTTGCTTCTTCTAGTGATCAGCTGAAAGGTTCCTCAATTCCCACAGTACTATTATCTTCAAATTACTTTTATTCTGGTGAAAAGCAAAAGCCTAAATCCTGACTGTTTTTAATTGAAAACAAAGGAAAAAAAGGAAAAGGTTTTACAATAATGAAAGTGTGAACTGTAGTTTAAATAAGTACTTTCTAATTTTCTCCCAAATAGTTTGATACTTTAAAAACTCTGATGAAAGGATATTTTTGCGTAACTGTATCCTCTGTTTGGCAAATCAATCATATCAACTGGATTCACAGAGCAGAGATGGGTGGGTCTTACCCCTTCTTCCTTCTCCAGCAGAAACCAAGAACTTTGCCATGACCCATGATACAACCATAATTTAGGGTGTTTGCATGGAACCAGGCACCCCAAGGCAAACCAGGGCATGCATGACTAGAGCCAAGTGGTGCAAGCGACTCACAACATCTAGGAAAACAAACCAGGATGAGTGTGGTGCAACACTGGGACAGAGCTCAGGGAGGTCCTGGGACCTCCATCCTTGGGGGATGCTCAGCTCTACTGCACAAGGTCATGGGCAGCCTGGCTTGACTTTGAACTCAGCCTTGCCTGGAGCAGAGGTTTGACCACAGCCTTCCAAATGCTCCTTCCAACTCCCATGTTTTGGCAATATCGTGATGCTTCAATGCCTTTGTCCCAGCACAGGCCCCTTGTGAGCCACCAGTGGGTTACCGCAGATGCAAGTGGCCCCCCATGGCGTTTGGTCTCCAGACAAGGCTGGGCTCCTATGAGGACAGCTCTCCCCACCCAGCACAAGCACCCTCCTCCAGCACTCGCTAATACCCGCTTCTCAAAGCGCCTCAAGTTTTTCTTGAGGAGGAATGGAGTATTAAACACCTTTCCAGGTTATACAGAGGCCTTTGTTATTTTAAGAGACTTTCACTCCCCCCTTCTCCATTTGACTTTGTTACCTGATGCTCGAGCAATGCATTTTCCCCTCTATTAAATGTTTTAACCGCGTACAAGTTCCATCTTAATGTTAGCATCTTTAATAGTAGAATATTACCATATTAATTGCTATTGTGAACCAGAAGATACTTATATCATCCAGGCTTTCATTACCATCACGGAGGGATTTTTCTTACTGAGTCAAAAGTGACCACTTTCCTTAATCCCCTGTTTAAAAGCCCTGCGATTCCTCCTGACATGCCTAGGATGAGGGTGGGCAGCATTTTCCCAGGGACAAACTTGGAATTAAAGGCATTAATTTCCCAAGGAACAGCAACCCCTTCCCAACCCGCTGCGAGTTGCTCAGCACTCGGCCGGCGGAGCAGTTCGTTTTCAGGCCATTAAGAGGAGGGGTCCCCCCAGCCCCCGGCCTGCCCTGCCCGTGGCGGGGATGGGAGGACAAGGGGGAATTAGCCGGGAGAACAATGGGGATCCCGTGGAGCCCGGATCAGGTTGCGGCCCTTTTGTCGCCGGGACTCGTGCCGGGGGTTAATGGGGCAGAAGGAGATGGGAGCTGGGCGGCAGCAAGGCTGGGACACAAAGGCCAAAACACACGAGCTCCGAGGGGGACAGATGGGGACAGGGGGGGAAACAGCGGGGGGGGGGGGGGGGGGGGTGTGATACTGGGAGGGAACGGGCTCCACCACTCAGCAGGGAGTGGGGGCGATGGGATGGGGGGGGGGGCAATCCCTGCAGGTCACCCCTCCCCGCCTCGTTGGGTCCCCTC